>NC_091821.1:450184397-451457897 GCF_038994185.2 Dermacentor albipictus
TGTGGTTTTGACATCTGTTTTGCGCTTTTCTTTATTGAAACAAATATTGGGGTGTGTCTTGCACGCGTAATTCCAATGGAGATAGGCACTTCTCACTTCATTTGGTGGAATCGTTTTCTGTTGATAATTTTGTCGGTGGAGATGAAGATATACCGGGATCCCAGTCATATACTGCTTTGCTGTAAAAGTGCTATTATCTCTTCGTCGCATGCTATGCTGCTTGCAACTTCTCTGAAGCAGATTATGTCTTTTTTTCTAATAACCTCACTCTACTTTGACGCTTCGGCATCGTTCTACTGTGTACCTTCAGTGCATCTTTCATTGTTACTATATAGTTCCTAGAGGCCATATCGTGGCACATGAAACGATGAACCGAATGAAGGAACGAAATGCCTGCACTGTGTCTCTGTACTGTTGTAGATTATGTTCAGTTGAGCGAATGCCCACCTTCGTTGCTTGCAGAAGTTCGACTGTAGCGCTCGTTATAGCACTGCGGTATAGTTGTGCTTCAGTGGCAGTGACCGATCGCTTTAAGGGCGGCGACATGTCGCAAGGGCATTGGTCAGCATTTCGCAACTCCTGAAACTCCGGTCATTAAAAACCAGCTCACTGAGTGTTGAGGCAGAAACGAGGGTATACTTTCTTTGCGACAGCGTCATTTTAGGTGAATAATTTAAAAGACTAGAAACGTACCGGAAGTGTTCCGAGCAAGCTGATCACAGATGCTTCAAGCACGTGTATCATGCAAAAGGCCGGGATCCGCAAGCCTGAAATGTAAAACTTGAAGTTCGGATATTGCAACGTGTTCGAATATTGCCGTTCTTTTTAAATCTCAGCCCCAAAACTCAAGTAAAGAATACACCGCGTCCTTTGTCAGCACGCCAACGGGTGGCGCACGCCTTCTCACATAATCAGGGATCCTAAATTATCCGCTGCACCCCGCAGTACTACCTCGAGAAACCTCCACCGTTGATCTCCGTAACTTCTGAGCATGCTTGCGTAGAACTGCTATAGGAGATAGCGATAAGGCACCACGTATCGCGAGCCATTGTGGTTAACCACGCTGCACGAAGCGGCCATGCTTGAATAGCAGTGCGCGCTGAGGCATAAACAACGAGCCAAGCGTGAGATTATTGGCGCCGACGCCTCTCCAAGCAGGTAGAGAAGAAAGAAAGGAAAAACAAGAGTAAGTGTGGCCAGGTAGGCGGGCTAGAGCGCGGCATGCAGGCGACACACGCACGTGGCTTAGCCGCATTGTTTTTCCAGCACTGGTGAACCAAAACATTTCATTCAGAAGTGTTCTGCGAATGGGTTGTCTGTTCCTCCGACGCCTTGCCAGTAGAATGGCGGTATCTCCTTCCATGACTCATCTCGTATGTACCACTTCGGTTACGTCAGCGGGAGAGAAACAACGCTTCAGATTAGCTTAACAGCCAAGCCTTGGTGAGGGAGCCTCATTACAAAAGACGACGCCTCCCGCCTCATTGTTTACTACTCGACAAACGTGGAAACAATTAAAGTTGGCGCTTCATGTTTAGTAGTTATTGTAAGACTATAAATCTTTAAGAAGGTAAGAATATTTTGAAATGTATAGCGTAAGAGATTGTGGAATTAGGTTTATCAGTTAAGCAGCAATTAGACAGAAAGCAAGAACATTAGCTATGGAATCATAGAAGACAGCACAAGTGTTGTGTCATGTCCAGTGGTCCTGTAGCTAGCGCTGTTTTTCGGGAATGTGCTCAAAGCAAGGGACCTGCTCTGATTCCAGAGTGGATATTTTAAGAACACACAGCGCTTACAGGGGAAGCAGCACAGTACATTTGTTTTCTTGTTCTTTGTCGCATAATAGCGCACTTTACTCGTAGAAAATTTTGTGGCTGCGAACAATTAGAAGAGCCTCAATGGAATCGAGTACTTCTACCTAGAGTACATACAGAAATTGAGCGGTGACAAAAAAGCAAGTGCACAGCCCATATTCGTCCAAAGATCTTCTAATACGCTACCATTGTTCGTAAGAACAGATGCAGGCCAATCATGATGTCGGGCTTATTATTAGCGAACGCGGCCAGCCAATAGTAGAAGCCACTTAAGAAATAAATGCTTTGCGAATTGGATCCCCTGGGCCGAATTCAGTAAGCTGCCCTGTTCGTACGCAATTTCGTAGCCAGAAAGTTCTAACGCCAAGGTAAGGATGAAACTGAAGTGGCAGCGCATTTAGCTTACGGCGCCGCATGAAAGTGAATAGGAAGCAAAGCTCGGATAAAACGACAATTATCTTGGCGTTATTAAACGTGAACGAAGAAATACTAAACGTGAAAGAAGAGCACTCACGTAATAACATGATCGCACATCGTGCATCTATAGTTGAGGCTACGGCAAATTAATACACGCCCGTATTCGACATCTTCCTTTACCGGGCGTTTGCTACAGCGCCGACGAGCGCAACCACACTCACCCGTTCCCCAGACAACCGTCAAAAGAAAAACAAAATGGCAGTGGAAACGTCACGCATTCTTTTCACATTTCTGCCAGACGCAGGACTCATGGACACATGGTGACATATTTGGCGCAGAAAGAGACGCTCAGATGGAGCAATTGCCGGCCAGGTCTGCCATGCTAATCCCGCCTGTAGAAAGATCGTCATCACCACCGCCACATTAAAAAGCGACTAAATGTCTTTATCGGTGAGAAAGGGTCAAATGGGCCATTTCGCAGAAAAGCATGCGGCGTCTGCAGGTAGCGAAGCGGCTCCCAGATTCGCACTGGCTGCGACGTCACGTCACGAGTGCGCCTCTCGTGACACCCGCTGGCGCTTGCTGGCTCAAGCGTCGAAGGAGCAGAATAGTTGAGCAGATTGGGTGAAACGGCACGCGAAGTCGCCATGCATGGCCTGAAGGGAGAGGGCATCGCGGCGACGCTACGTCACCCTCGCTCTTGCTCTCGTAAGCCTGTGTTATAGGCGCGTTACCCGCCGTGGTTGCTCAGCGGCTATGGTGTTAGGCTGCTGAGCCCGAGGTCGCGGGATCGAATCCCGGCCATGGCGGCCGCGTTTTGATGGAGGCGAAATGCGAAAACACCCGTGAACTTGGATTTAGGTGCACGTCAAAGATCCCCAGGTGGTCGAAATTTCCGGAGTCCTCCACTAAGGCGTGTCTCATAATCAGAAAGTGGTTTTGGCACGTAAAACCCCATAATTAAATTTTCTTTTATAGGCGCGTTTATTGTCCGCGTAAGATCTCGCCTGCGTTCTAACTGCGCCTCGGCAACGCCAACTCAAAACGCGCCAAACGTCTCAATGCGCTCGCTTGGCCGCGAGGAGTTCATATCTCGAAGGACCGCTCATCGGCGTTCAAATGGATATTGATTCTTTCGCACTCACAACTCATAAGTGCTTAGGTGTCCTCGGGTTTGTCTTATTGTTGGACAGTAATTACGGAAAGTTAAAAAAAAAGAAAGCTGCACAATGTATATACTTCATATGGCCTCGCGGCAAGGCGAGCTGCACGCCTATGCTCATTTGTATGGTATTTACCTGCTGGTACTTTCTTGCAATACAGAGCTGCACGCCTATGCTCATCTGTATTGTAATTACCTGCTGGTATTTTCTTGCAATACAGTTTTCTTGCTACCATGAGATATGATAAAGCGTGTTATTATTTGTAATCAATCCAGTATTTTGTTCTGTTAACTTTCATTTCTTGTTGCTAATATACCGCCTTATTTTATGCTACTGTTGCTTTGAGATGTTAACTATCATAACCGTTCCTGTACAGGAGGTCCTGCTACAGTATTTGACTATGGGACGTCCTTCTGTAGACTAAATACTTGTAATGTGACCCAACTTCCAATAACAAATTGTGATTCCCATACCTATTGTTCACTTCACGCACCCGCCACGGTGGATTCGCGGCTATGGTGTTGCGTTACTAAGAACGAGTTTGCTCGACCGGATCCTGGCCGCGACGGCAGCATTTCGATGGAGGCGAAATGCAAAAAACACCCCTTTCCGGAGCATCGGCGGCACACTAAAGATCTCCAGCTTGCCGAAATTTCCAAAGTGCCTCACTACGTTGTGCCTTATCATTGTATCCAGGTTTTGGCAGGTAAAACCCCAGAATTTAATTTTAAATTTGATCACTTGGCTATACACCACCGTATGCTACAGAATCAGCAAAACCGTGGCCATCGACACTATGTCGCCTCGACTTGGTGCTCCGTTAAATCTATGAGCATTAATATAGAAGGCTCAGGTTAATAGCACCAAAGACGATAGCGAACTTTGACAATTTCACAACTTCACAATTCATTTATTTATTAGTAAAAATACAGTAAATACTTTACAACAATTGTTTTGATAAATAGACAGGTTTTGGTATTCTATCCTTCTTTCACCTTGCGCGAAAATTATAGCCTGAAAAGCGTCGGGAAAAGTAATCATCCGCAGCCCTATGAGCGAAAACAAGCTCAGACTATACAAAAAACAACGATAGAAGCATTCAAAATCTTATCAATGGCAAACTTGAAACTTGTCAGGACGGACACTTCACTTGTATTTGCTACCACCCAGACAGTGCCATGACGAGTATGAAACGTCAGCCTGTTGCCTTTATAGAGAAGCACATCGTGCGAGATATTAAGCATACGTTCACAGCACTGCATTAATGTCGCTGTCTTTCACAGCAGCGTACACCAAAGGCGATTATGCACTAAAACTGCTCAATTCGCTTTGAGATGGCAACTCAGAGCGCACCAAAGGATACATGCACGTTTCATCCTCGATTATCCGCTGTGGCTTCTAGTCAATCAGCCGCGACAGCGCATTCCAACGCTTACGCACATCAGCTCGAGCGGCGCAGATAGACATAATTATGCTCGTAAGACTGCTACTCCACCACCGTATAATTTGTTTCTTCCGTCGTCAGCGGCGACTCCTGTTTAGGTGTTATAACCCGACTTACACTTAATATTCGCGTAAGTACTGAAGTTCTGACCTCTGCCACCATTCCGTACACACCTCTTTTAGCAGCATAATCATTTCTATGCTTAGCCAACGAGAAAAGCCGTCCATCCGTCCGTCCCGTAAGACAATCGCTTTCAAAATAGCGCCCGCAGCAGCGAGCGAGAACGCCATTCGTGCTGCTTTTCGCTTCAACGCCAACGAAGCGGCGAGAACAGCGGCCGCGGAGCTCTCAGAACACACTGAATTCTGCCCCTTTCGCAGATTGCTTTAAAGATGCGGGCCTGCGTGCGTCTCTTCAACGCTAATGCTATCTTCGGCTGGTCGCTTCCATCCCCTGAAGCAGAGTCGGGCAGATCCGGCGTTCCCCGAGCTCAGAGGTAGAGGACGAGCGCGCAAGCCAAACGTGCGACTCGCTCTCGGAGGAGGCAATGGCAGATGCTAAACCACGTGACTACTAACAACGTCCGATGTTTCGCTTATCGAAAGCTCCCGGCGCTGCCGGGAAAACCGGCGGACGCGCCGGCGGGACGAGCGTTCGTCGCAGTGGCCTAGGTTGCCTAGGTTACGGTGGGCCGTCGCCAACAGCAGCGACGCGGCTCTGCGATGACGTTTCAATTTCGACGACTGCTCCGACGACAGGGCTCGGAGCGCCTCAGAGCGCTCGAAGGTGGAGGAGAGCAATCGAGAAGAACCAGCCGAACGCAGGGCGGGCACCCTCTTTCAACCAGCCGAAGACAACGCCGCTCGCGAGAGCGCTCTAGAGCGCTCAGAAACGACCAGTCGAAGATGGCATAAGTAAGCGGCGAGGACACAGCTCGCGAAGCTATCAGCAGTCGGCACTCTGTCCCAGCATCGCAGATCGTTTTCAAGATACGGTCTGCACGACCACCGGATTAGGTTTGGTCACGGTTCATAATTGTTCAACAAAGATGGATAAGGCGCTAAAGAGCGATAATTGATTATAATGATAGCAACGTCAACAGCGCACCTGACGTTGCCATCTACGTCACTTTGCTTGCATCATCAACGAACCTCACGCAACCATCTACACCAGTTTGTGTCGCCGCAGCGCTGTCGTTTGTACTGGCCAGTTCAAGTTTCATAACACTGATAATGAAACCGGGCTACATGGTCATGGGCAATCGACGCTATGCTTACGCATATTTAGACAACTTCCAGAGAGTAGCTTCTGCTTGAATTTTTTCGACTACAGCGCTAGTCTCTTCAACGGCGGCCATCGGAAGCTTGCTGATCTTATGAATAGTGTTAGCTTTGTGAATACACTTCTTTCGTAAGATTTTCTTGAGCCAAAATGTGTTTAGAAGTTCGCTTAGTGCACTGCACTCCAGTCTCTTACGTAGATTTTTTCGTTCGTGCTGGAATAAACTGATAGGTATTCACTAAACAATGGCTGAGATTTCATTCAATATTGACTAACGTGCTAGACGTTATATATAGGTGTGACACGCGTATACGTCGAAAAAGGGTTTCGTAAATTCGCAGCTGCAGGTCGCGTATTTGCGTAAACTTTGTCCTTTTTTTCCCACTAACAGCTACAACTCCGAGGTATCCTACCACCTACAACATGGTTATAGGAAGCAGTCACAGAGCATCCACCTAGCTGTCAAGGTGCACGATAATGCATTTGACTCTGTGCACTAAGCTAGTATACCAACGTAACAATTCGATGGTTCCCGCAGTCTGGAAGGCACGCAGCAATGCCCCACTTTTAATGAGGTGTCTGTCGCAACTGCTGACGTGGCACGTTCATTACGAGTTCGCACAACTGTCTTTACTTTTCATAAGAAGTGCGCCTACGATCGAGTTTTGGTTTTCTTTACTATGACACCATGGATACTCGCAACGCAGTTCTCATAGAACCATGGCACATATGTGAATCGGTGCACTTGTATTGGTTCGTACTTAACTTAATCAGCGGAACCAATTTCACGATGATTGTCGGCGGTAATCCGTTCAGCATTGGTAGTGAATCAACATCGCGACACAACGCATTGCCACCGTCCAAATGACTTACAGATGAGGCGTGTGCTGCAGAGGGGACCTGGGTTCTTTAGCGCGCACCTAAAACACGATACAGCAACGTTTCCACGTCTCTCTTCCGCTGGAATTCGACCACCGCGGGCGGGAATTGAGCTCTCAACCTCATGTTCACCCTTAGAATGCCATAGACATCCCGAGCCATCTCCGGTGGGTTGCGAGCCTAAATTACCGTCCTGAATATAATCTGCGCAGCTACACTTCCAGCCCCTAAACTGTGGACGTACTAAAGGATATGTGTATTTCGCTTGCTATCGGGGTTATTACATCGCGACGCGCTGCCCTAGAGAACACGCTTTTACTTGGTCGACTTACACCCTGTAATTCAATTCGCGATAGCAACTTATCTCATGGTTATGAGGAAGACGTCATTATGATCAATTTCGGAAAGCTGATGAGACAGAGACCTAATATGACACCAAGAATCTGTACAACAGGAATTTTCCTATAAGAACTGCGCCTCTGTAAATCATTTGATAGTGGCATTTTTGTGGGGTTGTTGTTGTTGTTCTTGTTGTTGTTGTTGTTGGCGTTCACGTATAGCGCAGGTCCAAGATGTAGTACTAACAAATGGCCAGTGTATACCCCCTTCCTTCAAAGGATACGCGCGGATGCTTTCCTATTATTGCAAGTGGGACATGTGAGAAGTCTGCACCGTATGTAATCTAGGCAAACTGTGACACGCACACTGCTGTGCAAACGTTCACGCATGCAGATAAAATGCTCCTCCATAGGAAAATGGACGGTTTCTGACTATTTAGTGGGACGTTCAAAGTAACGAGTAGAGTAACAGGTAAAGTTCTAAATCGTCATACCTAAAGGCCACCCACGATGGTAGCTCAGTGGCTATGGTTGCGATGCGGAATACAAGTTCACGGGTTTGGTCCCGGCCAAGCTGGCCGAATTCCTTTGTAAACGGGAGGCCAAAAACGCTCGTGTGAAAATAATGTGGAGCCTATCACTAAAGCGTGCTACATTGGAAGACCTGGCACGTGAAACCTTGAATTAATATACGTAGACTTCAACGCGTTAGGGTTATTTTTGGAGCAATTACATATGCTCCGCGAAGCGTAGTGGAAGTTTCTAGCAATCTGTATGGGAGACGTCTCTTCCTCTTATACCACTACTCTTCCTAAAAAGCATAAAATGCATGCGCTCAGCGATTGGGACCTACGGATTATCGGTGGCGAAGGTAAGTTGTACTAAACAAAAAGATACCTAACATGAATTCTCTTTCAATGGGGCACAAGGAATATCGTATGGTTTCTTAAACAAAAGTGTAGGTTTCGTGGGGCGTGGAACGTAGATGAGGCTAATATTCGTTTCGTCTACAATGATTACTGGGAAGGATAACTTGAGGTATTAAACATAGTTTGCGCAATGTTTACTCGTGGTATTGAAATGCTACATTCCGAGTCAGAAATATTGCCTCAGACCAGGCGACAGGAAATTACGATCGATAACAAGATACGCTCATGCTAACGGAATTCCATACTTTGTTTTCCCCAACATGCTGTTATAGGACAGCTGACTTGTTTATTTGTAGCCGGGCAACGGCATCGTAAAAAAGCGAAATAGGTAGCGAGCGGCCACACAAAATATTTTTTTTTGTTTGCTGATCCCCAAGAAAGACGCACAGAAAGGACTTGAGTGTTTTAACATTAAGTAGACAGCGAAGCACAGTCCAAACTCCGATGATGCTTTCGGAGAGTGTCTTTTACCACGTGACGACTGTGCTGCGGCTGTCCATCAAGGACTAACTTCGCAGTTACAGATTCCAGAGTCATTGTCTAAGACCAGGGCCTATATCCACAAAAAGTTATGTAGAGGCATTTGTGCTGCATTCCTCATCCGCCCCCCTTCCGGCCATCGGATTCTCCGGCATGCCATCTCGCAACAAGCTGTAAACAACCGCCGGCTGGGCACCGTGGCTGTCGCCCACTTCGTAATGCGTTCCACGCAATCGTTACTCGCTTTTTTTTTTTGTCATGGCGAATCGCGCACGATTTGGCCGTTCCGACGCCATGAGGTCTATACGACTGAGTGTCACCCTGACCCGCTTCCCCGTCAAGCGAGACAAGCTCTCCTGTCACAGGCGGTTGTTCGCAGATTAGACGCCGTAGCGGCGCCTGGAATTTGTCCACTTTGTTTTATAATTTACTTACTTTGGTTACTTCTGTCCGGCCGTTTCTATATCATTGGTAGCAACCACACGCAAGTTTGTGTCGGTGTCACTTACAAGGACAGGCTGCACGGCGGCGCCGGCTAGTCGACGGAATTCCTGCACGTGAAAAAAAACAACGGAGTGTGTGCGTGGCACGTATTTTCAATCTCTGTACCTACCTCTCGCTTTGTTTTTAAGCGTTATGTGTTCCCTGCTCTGCTCTGGCGCCTTGTTTCCGTTCGACAATTTAGTTGGCGCGTTCATTGCACGCCTGATTGATTATGTAACGCCGTTTTGGGAAATATCTAGCAACAGCTTGCAGGTGCACAATTTTAATAGGCTTCGTACGTGTACCTATGTGGTGATCATATTAACACTATCGCATTGACTCGATAGTGCTAAGGGCTCCGTGCCGCAGAATATCCGGCGTCGGGGTCCCGCGTCCCGCATCGAACCACGCATATCCGATAACGCAGGCCCCCCCTGTTGCGCAAAGAAATTGGTGAAATAATAGAATTTTTCTTAGTAAAACACGTAGAAAAATCGTAAAATACAACTCACAGGCAACCTACAAACATGATAGCTTCGGATTGTAATTTGAACATACGAGAAAACATAATTCTATTCCGTGGAAACTCAAACACCAGCCTTTTTAACCGCGATAGCGTTTTCCAGCTGCCGTTCGGGGTCTGTCTTAATAGGAGCGGCGCGACCCACTCGGTTCCTTGCACACCATTAAAAAAAGAACCACAAAGCTCGCCTTCGTGCATAGCATTCGGCGGCAGCGTTTCCCGGTGAACATTACGATTACATATGCTGCAGTTGCCGGGAAACGTGAGAAGCACTCGGAGATCTTTGAATGCTATTGCGTTCCACTATTAAAGGCGAAGCTTCAGCGTCTTCACAATTTTATGGAATCTTAAAAATCGACGGTGACAGGAAGCAGCGTTCTTCCCCTTGAGCTGTATTAACGAATGAATCGGACACTACCAGCACGACAAATCGAAACACATATTTAACAATTTGCCAAACATTCACCCCTTACCTTCCTAATTATTTACTTTTACGGTAAATCTGATTTGAAACTACGTAGTAGCAACAAAAAGTATTCTTATTTTCCTCTTAAAATCGGACGATGGCTGAGGGGGCTGCTATGGATGTCCATATTGACTCAATGCTGTGACAGAAGCTATGTGAAACTCGATAGTGAATACAAATTAAATACCGCATCTACTTAAGATCAATAAGAAGAATCGAGTACAAGTGGACTATGCGGCACACATTTTCTGGCGCAATCACAGGCGTGGGCTTAAAGATCTTGTGGCGAGACTCAAATCGTACTCGGGGAACAAAAAGTACAGATTGTCGAAGTAAACACGTTGCTTTGAGATAACTGGCTTGGATTTAACTTTGTATAAATGAATGGAAGTTGAATTTTTAAGTTTGTTGCTTTGATTAGGAGCTAGTTACATAAAATTAGATAATTTTGATAATTATTGCTTAATTTTTAGATAATTGCGCGGTTGGAAGAAATATTCAAGCTATTAAACTCGGAAGGCTTAGGAGTTAGCATCAACGGCGAATACCTCAGCAACTTTCGATTTTCAGTTGACATGGTCCTCTTCAGCAACACTGGGGACGAGTTACAACAAATGGTTGAGGACCTTAACAGAGAGAGTTTAAGAGTGGGGTTGAAGATTAATCATTTCTTACGGCTTCTTCAGTCTTTCTCTTATATAGTTTCGAATATCAGTTATTTTCGCCTTCTTGATCAGTTTTGACAGTTCCGCGAATAGCGTAACGCTGTGCGGCCGCCAGTCCCATAGGAAGTTGAATTTTCAAGTTTGTTGCTTTGATTAGGAGCTAGTTACATAAAATTAGATAATTTTGATAATTATTGCTTAATTTTTAGATAATTGCGCGGTTGGAAGAAATATTCAAGCTATTAAACTCGGAAGGCTTAGGAGTTAGCATCAACGGCGAATACCTCAGCAACTTTCGATTTGCAGTTGACATGGTCCTCTTCAGCAACACTGGGGACGAGTTACAACAAATGGTTGAGGACCTTAACAGAGAGAGTTTAAGAGTGGGGTTGAAGATTAATATGCAGCAGACAAAGATAATGATGAATAGCCGGACCAGGGAACAAGAGTTCAGGATCGCCAGTCAGCGTCTAGAGTCTGTGAATGACTACGTAACCCTGGGTCGATTGAAACCCTGATGATGAGAAGGAAATTCACAGAAGAAAAATTGGTTCGATCGCACACGGCAGGCATTGTCAACCCCCAACTGGAAGCTTACCATTATCATTGAAAAAGAAGCTGTACAATCAGGGCATTTTACGGGTGATGAGATATGGGGCGGAGACTTGGAGACTGACAAAGCTTGAGAACAAATTAAGGCCCGCACAAAGAACGATGGAACGAAGAATGCAAAAAGAATGCTAGGCATAACTTTAAGAGACAGAAATAAAGCGGTTGGGATCAAAGAGCAAATGGTGATTGCCGATATTTTATTTGACATTAAGAGAAAAGAATGGAGCATAAGAGGCCATTTGAGCTCCCTGAAATATTAATCGCATGGATAGCAAACTACCTAACAAATCACCGCCAGTTCGTGGAAATTAATCAGCAACAGTCTGGCTGTCTTCCGGTCACTTCGGGAGTTCCTCAAGGAAGTGTCCTAGGGCCACTGCTCTTTTTACTCTATATAAATGATATTACTACTTCAATCCATCCCAGCGTGCAAATTAGGTTGTTTGCTGACGACTGTGTGCTTTTTAGGGAAATCACTTCAACGAATGATCAAACTGATTTAAATGCTTGTCTAGCTGGCATTACTGATTGGTGCAAAACATGGGGAATGCGGCTTAACGCTGAAAAGACTGTCTTTCTTCGCTTCACTCGTCAGAAAGCTCCACTAACCTTTAGTTACACATTAGGTTCGTTGGCCTTGCAGGAAGTAACAAAATATAAGTATTTGGGCGTCACAATTACTAACAACTTATCATGGAATTTGCACATTGATAATATCTGTTCTTCAGCCTTGCGTAAATTATACTTTTTGCGGCATAAACTTAGAAATTCCCCACCTAATGTAAAACTGCTTGCTTATTATTCGTTAATTAGACCTAAACTTGAATATGCATGTGTTGTTTGGGACCCGTTTACTAAACAAAATATTAAATGTCTCGAAAGGGTACAGAAAAAAGCCGTACGATTCATATATTCTAAATTCTCTCGCTATGACTCCCCCTCACGAATAATGCGTCATAATGGCATTGAAGTCCTTCAGCAGAGAAGGCAACACTTAAGAATTCGATTTCTTACCATGCTTATTAATGGAGACTTATCAATTAATCCTGCATCGTATCTGTTCAGTACAACGTCTAGGCTTACTCGACACCATCATCCCAATTCACTAACACCTTATTTTGCACGGACGGATGTATTCAAGTATTCTTTTTTTCCCCGAACTATAACAGACTGGAATAACGCGTTGTTGCCTGTTTCAATTGATTGACTCATTGTATTACTGTTGTATCTTACTACCTCACTTGATTGAATAATGCATTGTAATATTGTTATGTTTAACCACCCTGCTTGGACCTGTTTTAGGTCTGCAGTATGAAATAAATAAATAAAAAAAATATATATAATGCGCAGGTTATATAACCGTTGGGTCATTAGGGTTACAGAATGAGTACCGAAAGAAGGGAAGCGCAGTCGAAGACGATAGAAGACTAGGAGGGGCAATGAAACTGGTAAATTCGCGGGCGCTAGTTGGAATCGGTTGGCGCAGGACAAGGGTAATTGGTGATCGCAGGGAGAGGCCTTCGTCCGGCAGTCGACATAAATAGGATGATGATGATGATGATTACGATAGTGATGATGATCAACGGGTTCGTTCGGCACTGCACACAGTTACCCAGAAAAAAGAAGGTGAGACGCCTTCGTCCAGCACAGCACCTAACGTAAAGGCACACAATGATAGTGGTAATGATTACAGTGATTCTGAAGTTGTTGTCTAGAATATAACATGAGAGTCAGTTTAACTGACCCACAGGCGTTCGCCTAACTGCCGATACACGCTCTGTGATAATGTTTTGTTCGCAGCCACCCGCTGAAGAACTCCTGGCATTACTTCGTTGCTTTCTACTCGTTTATCTGGGGTAAACACTACGAGTGTACTAAAGTTTCTCGGTCATGCTTTTTTACATGTGCGTTTTAAATCTTCTTAGACAGTCGTGTAAATCTAATCGAAGGAAATAACAATGGACAGAGTAAAACAAGTGAACTGTGAAAGCTCTCGCACAACCTCCCAGCTCATTGAACAATCTGGGAGTTATCGAAACAAGACAACATAAACCAAAATATATTTGTTAATGAAACTGGGCGACAGAATCGAGCCCTCACGTAATGAGGAAGGGTGCGTTACACACAAAAAAACTGCGAGAGGCTATTGTCTGAAGCAAGACAGGCAGTGCGCCTTCCGGTGAAGTGGTAACGCATAACTATACGGAGCGTAGGGCAGGTGCCTAATTTCAAAACAAGTACACCTCGCTTAAAGCAAAATCAAAATGAGGTAGTAAGGGCAGGCGAACGCTAGTAAAGACGCTATGTAATGCACTTTCGGTAATATTTTTATGCGAAGCATATTACGAGGGCTCAACCCAGCTCCTCAGGCGCGGCGGTGACCATGAAATCACGTGACACCGTGACGTCACGACAGAGGAGAAGTGGCTTTGGCTCAACTCTTGCAAGACGGGCTGGGTGGGAATCGAACCAGGGTCTCCGGAGTGTGGGACGGAGACGCTACCACTGAGCCACGAGTACAACGCTTCAAAGCGGTACAAAAACGCCTCTAGTGAATGCGGTGTTGCCTTAGAAACGCGCTGTTTCTAAGGCGTGCGTCTCTTGCTCAGGCGCACATTTCGTTGCCGCGCCGAACGCTGCTTTGCTCGACGCTCACCGCGTCCAATGCGGGGCGCGTAGTCGCTGCCCTGTAGCCCATTGTCTTACACCCCTTGGCGGGTCGACGGGAACGCTGTCGCGTTCCACTCTTGAAGGCGAAGAAGTAATGCATGAGTTGTTTCTTCGTCTAGCCGAACCAAATATAGCCAAGCAACAGCAGTTCACCAGGCTAAACAGTGGTTCAACAACTAAAATAAAGGCTAGTATGCTTCGCATCCTGGGCTTAACCTTACCTAAGCCACAGCCATTTTTTACCAAGAGTACCTCATGGCGAACATCGTAGAGGAAAGTGCACCAAAACCGAGCTATTTCAGCGTTGGCATGTTATTTCGGAAAATTTCTACACTATATAGAAACTTCAGTAATTTTAGAGTAAGATACAGCTCTGGACCACCCAGAAAAATAATTGGTATGAACAAAGCTAAAAGAGTAGTCCGAGAAAAATAATGGCGATTTGGTATATATTTGCCAGAACGCGGAGCTCCTAAGCGATATGGTATGACCAATGGTATGACCAATGGACGACGAAGTGTCTTCAGGCAGAACGCCGGCTCTTCCAGCTCTACTCATTTTGTGAATTTCCTAGACTTTGCCAGTGGACTGCTATTTCCTCCTTAACTGCCATGGAGATGGAGTCTCACGCGCGTCCACCGGACTCGGCAGTGCCCGCGGCGGCTGCCTCCAGGAAGCGCAACGGCACCGAGAGCGACACGGACAGCGACGACACCATGCACTACTATATCAGCGGTGAAGATTCTTGTGACGACACCTTCGAGCTGGTGCGGAGTCGTAAAGCAAAGCGCAGATTTCTCAGCGCATCATCGAGTTCGAGTGAGTCCACCGTGAGATCTTCGCGGGATACCGAGGAGCTCACCATCCTGTTCTCGCCTGTTCTCGCCACTGACAACCTGAGACGCCTCAACAGGCAAGCCGTGTCTTCTCATCTAGAAGCGCTGGTTCCAAACGAAATCAAAGACATCAGAGTGAACACCCGCAAGAACGTGCTAGCGATTGACGTAGAACACGCGGCTGCGTTGGATTCCTTGCGCAAGATCACGGAACTTGGCGGGATGAAAGTCGGCCCTTATATTCCGCTGGGCAAACAAGTCCGTACTGGCGTAATTTACGATGTTGACGAGACCATTGTCGACTCCGACCTGTCAATCTTAATCAAGCCAGCTACAGAGACCACCATCATCACAAACGCGTTTCGTCTCGGCACGTCACGGTGTGTGAAGATCATATTTAAGGGCGAATCCCTCCCATCGCATGTAAAAGTGGGCCACTTCCGACGCGCAGTTCGCCCTTTTATACCAAAACCACTGCAGTGCTGGAAGTGCATGAAGCTTGGCCATGTGAGTAGTGTGTGCAATAACACTACCGTCTGTTCTCGCTGCACTGGGCCCCACACCACAAACACATGCGAGGCCAGTGTGCTGAAGTGCACAAACTGCAGCGGCCCTCACGATGCATCTTCGAAGGAATGCCCTTTGATTCGAAAGGAAATGCAAATATTGAAGAAAATGGTTAGAGACCACTCGTCTCACCGAGAAGCAGCAGCATCTATTAAGCGACGACGATCACGTCGCCGGCGTCGATCAAGACCCTCCAAAGCCTCTGCAGAACGCCGCACACGTATATCACCGCCCACTCTTCCGCCCAGGCCAAACGCAGTCAGCTCCAAGGACACGGGTGCATCGAACAGCACGGCTGCTGACGCGTGGCCTGCACTCCCGAAGCTACATGCCCCTACTGAGCGGAGTGATACTTCTACAGCAGGGGACACTTCGTCTGTTCCTGATAAATTGGCGGACCAAGATCAACAAATTGTTGTTATGATCAGCTCTCTGGTGAGTGCTATTCGTGTTCTTCTGGACAAGCTACAGACACCAACAGCTCGAAGTGCATTGCAAGTGCTGGATGCCATCAGTCCGGTTCTGGCGAGCCTTCAGAAGTCCAGTGCTTGAGAACTTCTACAGCAGAACCATGGCTCATCGACACCACCAACGATCGTTCCGGGATGATGTGAGAAATGCCTCCATATTCCAATGGAATGCGAGAGGCCTGAGGTCCCGTATTTCGGATTTTCGACAGTTCGTATTTGCAAACCATTTTCCTATACTAGTTATCTGTGAACCGAACTTATCAGCTTCCATAAGACTGTCGGGATATGAATCTTTTGTTTCCAACACGTGTGTCCGTAGCAGTAAGGTTCTGGTCTACATTCGCAAGGACCTTACGTATTTTTCCCAACAAGTAGCGCCACACGACGGTAACCAATACGTCTCTGTTACTGTGAAAAAGAAGAAGCTGTCTTTTACTCTTATCGGCGTCTACCTTTCCCCAACAAGTCAGTTTGATAGAAAAAGACTGGAATATATTATGGCTGCTACTCCCGGTCCTTGGATAATAACAGGGGACTTCAACGCTCACCACCATATATGGGGAAGCTCCAGGATAAATTCGAGGGGCAGGTCACTAGTATCCTTTGCATCAGGCCACAACCTGTGCCTTCTAAATGACGGAAGCCCGACATTTCTGCGAGGAACTAAGTACAGTAGCTGCGTTGACTTGACTTTGGTGTCACGTTGTCTGACTTTGAGCGTGCAGTGGTTCACTGATATTGAAACCCATGGAAGTGATCATATACCGACCTATGTGAGAATTGATGGACTAGACGCCACATTACCGGTTGTTTCTCGCCAAATCGACTGGTCAGTCTTTCAAGATCGCGTAGAAGACACATGCAAGACACATATTGCACGCAGATTAGAAGACATAATTGCGGACGCTATGCAAGATTGTACACGCTGCTTCACACATCCATCAAAGCGTACAGAGAATGACATTGAATTGGAAAGGCTTCGTGCACTACGTCGCCGAGCTGAAAGGAGGTACAGGCGCACGAAGTCAATTCTTGACCGCAGGGAAGCTCGGCGCATGCAAAAGAAGATCAGACGCCGTATGGATAAGCTAGCGAATCAAAGATGGAAGTGTTTTTGCGACTCACTAGACCCCCGCAAGCCATTGTCCTGTGTATGGCGTACCCTACGGGGTCTTTGCTCAAGTCCCCAGCAACGACACCCATTCAACGCCCTTGCTCTCTATCAAAACCGCTGTGAGATAGACGTCGCAGAGGAATTTTGTGCGAACGTCGCCGGCGGCGCAGTTTTAGTCCCTGACATGGCTCTAGGCAACATCCCCGGCCCACGAGATGCAAGCATGGACGCTCCATTCTCTATGGAAGAGCTAGAAGCTGCTATGGCGCTCTGTAAGTGTTCGTCTTCACCAGGGCCCGATGGCATAACGTATACTGCTTTGCGCCACCTAGGCAGAGAAGCACGAAGAGAACTCCTCAGCATTTTTAATAGTTCATGGCAAGATGGTGTCGTCCCACAGGAATGGAAACGCAGCCGCCTGGTACCGCTTCTAAAAGCAGGAAAGTCACCGCTCGAACTGGCATCCTATCGGCCTATAGCTCTTGCCAGCTGCGTCGGGAAGCTCATGGAACGTATGATCCTCATGCGTCTCGAATGGTACCTTGAACACCACAAGATTTACCCTGACTCTATGGCGGGATTTCGACGGGGTCGTTCATCGATTGACAATGTCATCGATCTAGTAACATCTGTGGAACAACAAAAATATCGGAAGCGATTATCAGTAGCACTCTTTCTTGACGTGAAAGGCGCTTACGACAACGTTTTCCATCAAACCATTCTAGACGCACTTTTGACAATTGACCTAGGAGGACGAGTATATCGTTGGGTCAGTAACTACTTGACACAAAGGTCCTTGTTCGTACGAACGGAAGATGGTCCGACTACCGACCACTACACATGCCGAGGCGTTCCCCAAGGTGGTGTTCTAAGCCCTATTCTTTTCAACCTCGCGCTTCTTGGGCTGGCCAAATCCCTACCAGAAACAGTGAGTGTTTCAATCTACGCCGACGACATCTGCATCTGGACATCAGCGGTCACTCGCCTGCAGGTTCGCGCACGGCTACAGAAAGCAGCAACGCAGGCATCTGACTACCTTCACGCACAAGGCCTTACCATCTCAACAGAAAAATGTGCGATAGTCGCTTTTACGCGAAAAGCGATGAGTCCTTATCCGGTATGCATCAATGGTCAGCCTATCTCGTACAAGAGAAATCACCGGTTTTTGGGCGTCATTGTAGACCGAGACCTCACTTGGAGCCCTCATGTTGCCCACTTAAAGAAGAAGCTCACATCTATTGTTCACGTTTTCAAGTTTATCGCCGGCAAAACATGGGGATCGTCAGTGGGCTCCATGCTACAGTTATATAGAGCACTGTTCATCGGATTCCTACGCTACAGTTCTCCCGTGCTTGCTAAAACATGCAAGTCAAATCTTCGAGAACTTCAGAGCGTGCAGGCGCAGGCACTACGTGTTTGCCTAGTCCTTCCGCGCAGCGCCTCAACAGCTGGAACCATTGTAATGGCTCAAGACCATCCCATCACGACTTATATTAGTACCGAAACGCTTAGAGCCCATGTTCGTCATGTTTCACGGATGCAGTCAAGCTCTCTTGCGTGCCTGCCGGAACGACGACCACAGGCGTCCTTCTCCAACAAGGTCAACATCCATCGTGCCTCCTTACCATCGGGTTTCACACCCTCTTCACGTTCAACCTCAGCTTTGTGGTGTTTAAAACAACCTCAAGTGCGTCTTACGGTTCCAGGAATAAGAAAGAAGACCGACCTGCCTACCTTGGCTTTGAAGCAAGCAGCTCTGGATTGTTTGCACACTTTCTACTTTGATCGAATACACATATATACGGATGGCTCTTCCACTCAGACCAGCTCCACCAGCGCAGTGGTTATACCATCACGATCACTAAGCATCCAATACAAGATTTCTCATTTGACAAACTCGACTGGTTCGGAGCTTGTTGCCCTCCGAGGTGCCGTTGATTATATTAATAACCAACCGGCTAATCGGTGGGCTATATTCTGTGATTCCAAGGCAGCCTTACAATGTCTTCTGGCATCTCTTCGTCGCGGGTCATGTGAACAACTCGTGTCGGAGATACGAGAAATGCACCATCTCATGATCGCGAAAGGACACGACGTCGTGTTTCAGTGGCTGCCTGGTCATTGCGGTATCTCCGGCAACGACCTCGCTGACGAAGCTGCTAGAAAAGCACACGAAGGAGCAACCCTTGTTTCAATACCTTTATCGCGGACCGACGCAGCCCAACACTTAGGCAAGCTAGCGCACTCTTTGACATTGGAGAAGTGGCACACATCTGAATTCACTCACCATCGCTTGCATTCCCTCGATCCCTCTATGCAACTGCGGCTGTTACCAGGTCTTCCGCGAAATGAGGAAACAGTGCTGTGCCGCTTACGTTTGGGAGTCGCATTCACAAATGCTTATGCATTTCTGATTGGAATGGCTGATAGCGCCGAGTGCAATGCCTGCGGTGTCGAGGAAACCATAGAACACCTACTGTGCTACTGCCCATCTTATGAAAACGAAAGGCAAGACCTCTGCACAGCTCTCAATCAGCTGGATGGGAAGCCGTTCACCTTGAAGAAGATCTTGGGACCTTGGCCTCGCATATCGCAGCTACAAAAGGCCACAAAAGCGCTGCTGCGGTATTTGAAAGCGACCGGATTGAGTGAGCGCCTGTGATTCGGACTGAGTGACCGACTGATATCTCCAGTGGACTTTCTCTTCTTTTCATCTTTCCGTCCCCCTTTCCCTTTCCCCAGTGTAGGGTAGCCAACCGGGCACAGTCCTGGTTAACCTCCCTACCTTCCTTTTATCATTTTCTCTCTCTCTCTCTCCCCAATGTTGGAATGAGCACACATATATAGCAAAGACAAATCCTTTAACGTTCAGTAGGCGAAATGGGGAAGCCCTAGGCGCTAAAGTACCACTTGCATTTATTTTCTTGAAGGATCATATTTTTGCGTAGTTGAGCAAACTACGCCACCCGATAGAATTTTTTTTTCAACAAGGATGTCTCTCACGGAGGTATTGTTGTTGTTTTTAAAGCAATATCTAAGGCCGCAAAGCGAGACGTTTGAGACACTCGCCCCTTCTGCGGCTACCGCGCTGTTGTGCACGACTTCCGTCCCACTGCGACAGCTACGATTCCACGTACAAGCGCTGCGCGACACCAAGCCATGCACTGCCAATTAGAAAGCCGCCAGAATAAGAACACTCGGGCAATGGCGCCGCGGCGCTAGCCCGAGGCGTCGTCGCGCTCTGCGGTCACGTTCCGCTCGAGGCGTCGCCACGCGTTCACACGGGGCACCGAAGGACGTGACAACAATTAAGCCATTACCGGGGGACCGTGCAGTGCATCCACCCTCTCGCACCCGACACCTAGCCCCCCTTTTCTTTCTTCTGGCGGCTACGATGACAGAGCGTCGACGCCTCGCATCCGTCTTGGCCGGCAGTGCACTTCATGCTTCGTCATGCGAGCCTGCGCACAGAAGCCGCCAGCGCATCATCGCGCCGCACCTCGGCGCGTGACGTAAGACAGCTGCGAAAGCAGCGAGGAAGTTTGATGGAGCAGAAAGACCGAAGGAGACGCCTTCAGGAGAACCTCGGATCACTGGAAGTGTTTATCTCCTTGCCCCCCCGCCCCAAAGTAACAGCACAAACAGAAAATGTTCGCGGTTAGCGGCCAGCCACTCAATCGTGCGCTAACTTCTGCACCTTGCTATAACCTCGCGCGCAAAGGAACTTGCGCTGTTTACGCAAAAAAAAAGAATAAAGCCTGCGGCTGTAACGTGACAACATTGACGGTACAAATGGCTCCGCTTGGTAAAACGTATTGCACTTTCTCACAAGACTGGGTCCTTCAGAACAATGTTTTACTTACCAGCGTGTTGTAGCAAACAGGATCTACCCATCTGGTTAACCTCCCTGCCTTTCCCTTTTCTCCTGTCTCTCTCTTCTTTTATTGACGACGTTTGAAATTCGCGATTTTATTGCAGTAGTCTGCGCGCTTCTCTCATTATCTTCTGCGCGCGCCTTCTCATTAAAAGCCGAACACGTGAACAGTTGTCACAGTGTTCTTATATTTTTTTCACTGATTGAAGAGGCACGCCTTTATTTCTGCTGCACGGGTTCGAAAAATAGCAAAAAGGCTTTCGATATCCCTTTTCATGTTTTCATCGACGTTGCAAAATTTTCATGAATATTGCGGGAGTTGTGCGCAAGTTATTCACCATGCCCTCATTCATCTCCTACGCGCTAGTGTTCGTTCTGTCCTACTTTTTAGCCGTAAACACGTTTCCCCCTGCTATATCATACAGAATTTATGAAGGGCAGACTCCAGGTACTATCCAAGAATGCGTTTGAGCATTCTTTGGGAGGTCGTTATTTGTGGCGCTCTGCTGCAGTATGTGTCACGGTGGCACTTCCGTTGCCACGGTGCCTTGTCGGTAGCAAACAAGGCACGGTGAGGAGGAACGAGGAGGCCCACCGGTACTTCAACCGCCATTTAACCAAGGACCAGTTCGTCATTCGGCGCAGCTTCTGAGACCACACGCGCAGCGTCCCAACGTCTGCGTCGTAATGCGTCAGCTGTAACGACGGGAGAATGCCAAAACCCTCCCGTTAGCGTGCCAATGTGTGGTACCGCCGTACGGAACCACACGACAGCACCAATACCGCCGGCACTAATGCACCATCGTACCGGTACCGCCACCGTGCAACGGTGGTACTGTGGCACCGGGCGGTTTTTACCGCTATACCAGACTGTATAATTTAGGGTATCGGGCAGCGACGACGGTTTGGACAGTCACAACAAACCGCGGTTAGTTGCCAAAGAACCTTAAGCTCCTTAAAAACTTCACCAAGTGTATCACTGCAAACATATGACGTAGCGGCATTCTAGAAAGAACTTCGCAAGGACGATCACTTGATGCTCTTTGCCACTCCTTTCTAGTCTATTTTGTCAATCCTTTTACAGCGTAATTTGTTCTAGGGTTTCATTATGGCTACCGCGTTGTCAGTGATCTCTGTTGTCCCTTCTTCTTTATCACCCTCTTTCCTTACTCAAGCGTGTCAGCCGCACACCCTATAAATAGCCGCAAAACCAGCGCCTCTTGCAACACGCAATCGCCCTATCTCTTCATCAGTCAAACCCTTGAGTTAAGGCAGGCAAACGGGGGAGATACATTAGTTTATTTGCAGTGTTCAATGAGAAGAAGAGAAAAACGAACAATGCGAAGGTATGGGTCCAAGAATATGCATACCCAACTCAACTCTATACAGGGTGTCCTAATTATTATGCGCCAAGATTTAAAGGTATGATACGCAGCTGGAAAGAACCGAGGCAACGATGTTGGCCGTCGCTTGGAGATACTCAGATTATATTTTACATTCCGCCTAATTACATAAAAATTCTTAATTAATCAATCGAGTTCTCTAATATTTAATTAGGTGAAAAGTATCATGGAAAGCTCGTGATACAGCTTTCTGTTGCTCAATATGTGCTCTAAAAGAGTGTTCTTCTGAGCATGAAAGAAGCCCGCAAATAGACGCAGCATCGCCGCACGGCTGGCCATTCAAGGCGCTTTTGCGTGTATTGGCTGACTTCTTAAGTTCGTGAAGAAAAAAATAAAAATTGTGAGAAAATAACACAAGCAAGTATTAGCTATGTGCAAATATTAACGAGAAATATCGACGTTATTTCAATCCGTGTAGTTTTATTGCCTCTTTGAACTTTCAAGAAAGCATTCAAGAAAATATTCAAGAAACTTTAGCACTCAAGAAAACATTAAATGATTTTTTTTTCTACAAGCACGCTTCCCCCTTCCATGATATATCCGTGTGTCTTGAAGACAGGAAAGCATTTTATGCAGCAAAGTAATGCGTGCCAGTATGAGGAATCGAAAGCATAGACGCCATGGAGTCTAATCCTGTACGCTATAAGATTTTCACCCTGCTAATGAACTTCACGCACAAATCTCTTTTCACTCTACCTAGTTCCATGTTTGAAGCATGCTGGCGAATCCTAGAATATTCCTTAATCTCCTTAACGTAAGCCACTTTCTCCTAATAGGGGAGCTGAAGTGGGCAACTAATTAGGTAGAAAAATATTCAGTTCCTTCTGATATAAAGCGTTCAGTGCGAGGACTTATCACATCGTGAGAACTAGTCAACTTTCATAACAGCTGCTGCATACTCTCTAAAGAAAAAAAGAAAAATATGAACAGAAAAAAAGTAGCACGCTTTAGGCATTCCACTTCATGGCTGAAGTCTTCTTTCTAGTTACCATTTGGCTCCTATCATTATTGTATTTTTGCAACCTGCGGGCATATTTTCCTCTTCATTTCAATGTGACGTTTTTGTTGGCGACGCGGACGACCCATTGTTTTCTATCCTCTTAAGGATATGCCAATGCGGGAGAAATCTGTCGCTAATTCGAGCAGTTAAATAGGATATCCAAAGCGAAAATTCCAGAGCGCATATAAGGTTATGCATGAATTACCAGTCAGGTGCCGCAGCTTTATAAGATAAATAGACTCACCGACATTCTGAGTGTAATTACCCTAAAAAGAGTTTTAAAAATAGAAATGATACCACTATAAAAGAATGGCCGAAAAAAACAGTGTGTAAGAACAAAGAAGTAACGAAGGTCGCATTAAGTATATAGGTTTAGACAGACCCTTCGACAAAGTCAAATTGCTGCCAAGTAACACGGGCGAAGAGAACTCTTATAAATAATGTGTGGAGCTATGCTTAAAACATTCTGGGAGAAGACATATCAAGAAGACAGGAAAAAAATGACCAGGCTTAGCTTGGTTAAGCCAAGAATGCGGTGCATATTACGCAAGTTGGGGCCCAGCTTTTTCTCCAGCTGTCGTGACGTCACATCACGTGGTTGCGCTAAAGGTCAATGGTAGCTGCCCGGCCGCGCCCAAGGGCTGAACTGAGTGATTGCAATATGCAACGCATAAAAATAGAAGCAACTTAATAACAAACATAGCAAACTTAAAAGAGAATAGACCCACATATGAGACGCGCAGCAATGAACAATGGCTCATACCCTCAATGGTGGCTGCGCGGCCGCGCCCAAGGGCTGAACTAAGTGATTGCAATATGCAACGCATAGAAATGACAGTAGAGCTGAGCACCTATCTTAAATCCTGTAAACCAAAGCAGGTGCGTCAAACTCAAACTGTTTGCTTGGGAATAAAAATAGCGCCGCGGGTATAAGCGGCTTTGAGGCCAGCAACCAAAACGTTCTGGAAAATAAATATTTACGCAGGTGGCCCTATTTACTAGCGTGGCTTTGAAACGAAGGTAATAAAAGTAGCAATAGGTGAAACTTTGCATTTTCCGCGCAGCAGAAGCGCTGGCGGCGGTTCACCAGGCGTCTGACGGGGTCATGTTCTATTTTCCGCTACATGATGCGTAAAGACTTGAGCAAAGCGTACTCATTTTTTTTTCTCATCACATGACCATGAGCAATCATAAGTGACCACTTGTTATGATAGTGAGGTGTTTCATATTTTGACAGATAACAAACCAAGATTTACGGAGGTTGGGAGGCTTTATAAAGCTCTATCGAGTATGTTACTTTGAAGCCATCGTGAGTTAAACTTGGGATTTGCCCTCTCAGCTCAGAAATTCTCCAATTTCGAGTTTCTAAGGCAGACTTTAAATAAAGTAAGAAAACTGTGAATTAAAGTTGAAGTTCTGACTCTCTGGCTTTAACTGAAAGATGCAGAAAAGCGTGCGCTTTATTGCTTTAAAATAAATTCAGAACAAAAAACAAGCGTTTACGCCGTTACTCCGTCACCAAAGATATGACTCGGTCAAGTGTGCTTCAACACTACCAGTGCAATCATTAGGTATCTGAAGCTAGTGACGCAAACTGATCTGTTAAATTATGTCATCGGCCTCAAAATTATCGTTGGTAAATAATGGCCTAGATTGAATGGCATCGGGTACTTTGATATTCGAGATGAAGATTCTTTCCTGAGACATTGCTGTATTCCACAGAACAATCGATGCCTCCTGGTTGCTTGTAGCACCAGCATTCACAGGTCAATTTAGTGCGGTAAGATAATAGCTATCTTCCAAAGTAAAAGCTCTTTCTACGTAGCCAGAAATTGACGCTCCTTGCTTATTTTCGAGAGAACACAATTTTAGCGCTGAGCCCACTGCACTCAATTAATTAGGAAGGTATTGTATCCTCGTTCGCCAACACAATGTGCTTTTGAAAGGTTCCTGAGCTTGATACGAATCTTAGTGGAAAACCAAGCGCGCACCGACTATTTTTTCTTGGCACACAAAAATAAGAAATTTGCTTAAACAATTCGAGAACGAAACTGTGGCATAGCTGCCGTATGTAAGCCACTCTTGACGTTGCAGAACGGCATTACTCAGATGTAAAATGATCTAACACCCAAGTGTTTTACTGCGCCTGTATCAAATATGAGAAGATAACATATTCTAGCAAGCACCTTGACATTCTTTAAAACATTTGGAAGATTTTGTTAGCACCGGTAGCAATGTGGTGATCGCACAAAAATGCGTATTTGAGCGCTGAATTCACCTCTGCGCACTGTAAGTGTTCTACCATGTGCAATGCAACCGGGCCTTGCGCACAGCCACAACTTCGCATTGCGAAGCACGCAAGAAACAAGCTGAGTTCAGAATCGCAAACTTTCTTTTGCGCTAAGCCGCCGGTTTGACTGTCATCTCCCCTACTGCTCCCGCTTTGACGAAAACGTCAGTACCCTGCCTGCCTTGAACAGACTGAACGATATCCTTTTTACTGAAGCACAGGGTTTGGTAATCTAGTCTCAGAGCTCATCACCCCAAATGGCCACACGAGCTTATCTACACGGAACCTAGAGGTGATGAACTCAAGACAATATCTGAAGGAGCCAGGCTGTAGGCGCATTTCGCCTTTTCTTGCGGCTTAGTTCACTTGATTGAACTGAATTCCAGTATTCCCTTTCTCGCTCTCTCTCACTCTTGCCTTGCCGCATATCACTCCGCCTCCGTGTAGGGTAGAAAATTGAACAAGGCTAACCTGCCTGCCTTTCTGATTCTCTGTATATATTATCTTAGATCAGTGCAGTCAGCGACCGCGGCAATTGCCGCTGTGGCCGCCTCTTAACCATGCTAACGTCTATCAGAAAGGCTGGCAAATGAAGGAGCACTTTTGTGACTCCTTTAAATATAGACAGCGGCAACTTGTTATTCGGTAATAAAATCACCATATTCCAAAAGATTCTCACAAGTTCGTGCGACAAACGACTTTCTTGCGAACAGTGCTACATAGTTAAGATTGAGGAAATAAAAAAAATAATCGAACCCTTGCCATTATTCCCCATTACGTGTCCTGCCAATAGTACCTAAGCTGCAAGATCATTATTATTATCATTATCATTAGACTAATTAATAATTTGCGAATGTTATTCTCCTTGTATGGTGCTATCGATTGTGAACGGCTGTTACCATCATTTCTTAGTGCTTGTGGTTGTGTGTTCTTTTTTTCTATGTTACACACTCCCTTGCTGTCATGACTCCGCAGTGCAGAGTGCCTCAAAATATTGAAGCAAATACAGTGCATATCTGGTTTTAAAAGGATAGGCGCTTGTCCGTTTCACTGCTAGGGGCTGGAAGCCATCTCAGGGAAAGGAAAAAAATTTGTTGACAAGCCGCAATGACAGCGCTTCATAGAATATGAGACAACGCAAAGAAGGGGCTGGTAAAATGAGCGCTGCCGCTGTGACTCGTGGTTTGTCCTGTCGAACTATGAGATGGGTCATGTGAATACGTACTCCATAGAATGTACCATTTTGCCCAATA
Source organism: Dermacentor albipictus (assembly GCF_038994185.2). Lineage (NCBI taxonomy): Eukaryota > Metazoa > Arthropoda > Arachnida > Ixodida > Ixodidae > Dermacentor > Dermacentor albipictus. The sequence continues at coordinate 450,211,372 of NC_091821.1, forward strand.
AGCCATTGTACATCGTGCAGCATGACTTGTTCGGACAGACGCATCACTTCCTAGAACAAATGTGTCGCATTCCCCATGTGCAGCCATTGTAAGTCTCGGGGTCAGCGCCATCTTCGAAGTAGCTGTCTTGAATGCGAGAACTGGCGCCCCACTACAGACATTCATCCATTCCCAATATCTTAAGGGCACAACGTGAAAGCACTGCGTACTCTTTGGAGCCTCGGAGCCTCAATGTATGCTAATTACTAATTAATTTATTTATGGGGTTTTACGTGCCAAAACCACTTTCTGATTATGAGGCACGCCGTAGTGGAGGACTGCGGAAATTTCCACCACCTGGGGTTCTTTAACGTGCACCTAAATCTAAGTACGCAGGTGTTTTCGCATTTCGCCCCCATCTAAATGCAGCCGCCCTGGCCGGGATTCGTTCCCGCGACCTCGTGCTCAGCAGCCTAATACCATAGCCACTGAGCAACCACGGCGGGTTCAATGTATGCCGCCATGGTGGTGAAACAGAGCAGTGTAATGAATCTCTACCATCTCAAAGTGTATGTTTTGACATTTTTGACAAATACAGCACGTGCCTATGTTAGAAGGCAGAAATGCGTACATTAAGGGAACTGCAGCTTGCTCACCTCCACCCCAACGAGAACGTTAGCTCATGGCAAGGTAACAAAGGCGCGAAGCGAGGGGTGAATGTGCGAAGTCACACGGCTTTGCACGGGAGCGTGTACTCATGCCACACTTTCTTCAAGATGGCAGCCCCTCCCCGTCTATAATCGTACATATGCAGCAGAACGGGGGATAGCGATGTAGCAAACTAATCCATACCGGGGCTTCCCCCACCCCCCGCCCCATTATGATGGGACTCCGAGGAACAACGTAAGTATTTTTCTGTGGTCGTACTCACAAAGCTTTTCCTTTGAGACTTCGTAGGTGTTTTCGCCATTGGCTGCCAATACTGACTTATAATATGTAGAGCATCAGAATTACATAGAAGTTTGCCGTTACGAATAATTACGGAGCACGGACTTTTGTTAAATACATGCTCTCTTTTTTTTGCTTTGTACATGCCTAGTACTTTTTTTTTAAGTGAGGCATTCATGTTAAATGGCCAGTTCGCATGCTAAACCACAAAGAGCGAAAACATAAAGCATCATCGCTTATATTTTTGCATACGTACTTCGGTATAATTTAGTCGATGAAAGAAGCCATTACTCGATCATGCATCTGTCACGTGCGCAGATGGCACCGTTGTCGCGCCACCTGTGTCACAACTGAAGCTAAATTTAGGCTCCGAGTTCATCGAGGCGCAGCTCGGCAGTATGTTCATCCGCCCGAGCAGGAAAGATCGCATTTCAGAGATATCACTATGGCATAGTAGGCATAAGTTATCAAACACACACACGTGCTCATAAGGAGTTATAGTACCTGCAAATATACAATTTGTTTCACAAATTTCATGCTGGCTAGGTTGTGCCTCGCCCCCCCTCCCCACCCCCTTGTTTGGCACGCGTACTCTAAATATGGCGTGAAGAGACTGAGGCAGCAAGACAAAGGGTTCAACCCCTTTCACCACAAAGGAATGTGTCCGTCTCCAAATAGGGAGCGCTGGAGCATGACATAGAGGCAAGCGCAGGAGCCGTAACTAAGAGTGAGGCATCCTCGAGCGGCACTGAGTAGTCTCAGACGCCAGCAGTCAGGGGACGGGGGGTTGATTTCTTTACCTTAGTGCACAAACAACCTCTGCAAAACAAACTGGCCCGCTACGAATAGGGAGTGAGCACGATTCCAAAATAAGACCATAATACGCATCCTATCTGTCATGTAAGCTTTCAGCGTTAATAAATGGCACCTGTGTATTTGGTTACTTCAATTTTGTGTCCTTGTGCCACTGCACCATCGGCAGCGCGCGCAAGGCGTTTCGAGTGGCACACTATACAGCTGCATGCGTAACGAAGCTCACGCGATTTTTTTTACTTAGAGCAAACGTTTAGACAAACGCCTGAAGCACATGGCGCGTTTCGGGCTGTTGAGGTGGGGGACCTGAAAAGGTCGGCGTTACTTTCGTGACAAATCACTGCCTTCAGATGGCTGATCGAATAGATTGTCTCAAATCATTTTAATTATTCACTTTAACGCATATGTTGCAATTGCAATATCGATGCTAAACAGAAGTGAAATCATGTCTGCTTATCGGAAGTCCCAAGACTAGAGCGATTTCCGCGAAATTCACAGCGAGAATTTTCAGAAATATGCATTGGCATTGCAGTTAAGATCATCTTGAACTGCTTGATGCATGCGCTTTTGGTAAACTGAATGCTAGACGCTCATGTATTTTTGTCGCACTTTAAAACCGGCTATCTCGAAACTAGTGCGACATATAGACATAGAAAGAGAAACTTACGATTTCTTCCAAGGAAACGCCACTTAACTAGCGCAATAGAAGACATTGCCTTGACGCGAGTATTCAAAAAGTTATTTAGAGATTATTTTTCAATAGTTGCCTGGACCTTGCGATTAGCCGCGCAGAGAAAATTTGCCTGTTACATGTATATCTGAAACGGCTGAAGAGCGATATCCAACATATAAGGTCTTTTTAAGGTATGTTTGCAGTAAAAAAAAATAGACAGGCGGCGCATGGTTTAATGGCAGATTTTAGCCTAAGGGCAGAAGTGACAGCCGCTGACTATTAAACGTGCTCCCTTCTTCAGACACGTCAGGAGACCGCAGGTAAAACAGGACAGAGAGCGCGAAGCTTAGAAGTCGCTGCACCTTCGGGAAACACAAATGAATGGCCCTCCGACATGTGTGTGTGCTGACATTGAACTAGACAGCAAATGCGATGGTCAAAAAGCGAGTAAATGTCATCCCCCTCTCGTAACTTTGCATTCACATACAGCGCCCGCGTGTCGAAGTAAGGAAATAAAACTCACAACGCAGATTTCTTTCTCTCATTTTTCAGTCTGGGGTTCCCAATCGCTCGTACATACTTTGTTCTATTTTCAGCGCAACTACGGAAGTTTCAACATATTTTAAGTACCAGTTCCGGCTCGTTGGTTTGATGGATCGTAGTGTACCTGTCAAAAAGCTTTGCAGAAAGGTTGTCGACACTGAGAAGAAGCTAAGTTGCCGCTGCTTCCCCTCTCGTGTCATGGTTCTACCAACAAAGATAAAAACATCACTTCAGCTGTTCACGTGTCCACCTTGACACGGGTGTATAAAGATCAGGAAACTGTTCTAATGTTTAGAGTTCAATGCTCTAATGTTTAGAGTTCAATGTTAAAAATAACACAGCTTTTGTTCCAACTGGCGCCTTTCTACTTGTGGCTGACTTGCACCCTGTCGGCGAGTTATATGCTATCCAGGGCCTTAAGAAGGTCATCTTGAAAGCGTATTCATTTGTACAATGTTGCTTTCGTGTTAAATGTGTTTATGCAGGGCACCAACAGCTACAAAAATTTCATGTTCTTGTTCACATTGTAGGAGCATTGAATATACAATTTTCCTCTTTCGGGACTAACAAGAAGCGCATAATGAATACGTGATGTACGTTATGTACGTTATGTATACGTAAAGGAAAGCTATCAACAGTATATCTCGTAAAAGGGAAGGAAGATCTTTGTACCGAGTACAGTTTCAGAGCCGTGGTTTCTTTTCACGGACAAGAACAAAAATGACACCTTCGAAATACTACGTTAGACATCGAGCAAAACGAGGACAGGGTGAAAGCAGAAGCCAACGTTTCGACAAGTGGGCTTGTCTTCTTCAAGGCTACTTGTCGAAACGTTGGCTCCTGCTTTCACCTTGTTCTCGTTTTGCTCATCGTCTTGAATTTACATCTCCCGCCTTCGCCGTGTTTTTCCTCCATTAGACTTTGAGTGTTTAGATATTCTCAAGAAAAAGAGATGAAGTCAACAGCCACTCAAGCCAAGGAAGATGTAGAGAAATTAAATGTTCCTTTAAATGTGCTACTTCTTTTTAGAACTACTTAAATTACATTGTGGCGCCTGCAATATACTTCGAAACTACTGATGTTAGCGAGCGCCGCGCGACTGCTACATTTCTCAAGGCTAATCAGTCATCATCATCATATCATCATCATCATCATCATCATCATCATCATCCTCGTTACGCCCACTGCAGGGCAAAGGCCTCTCCCATACTTCTCCAACTACCCCAGTCATGTACTAATTGTTGCCATGTCGTCCCTGCAAACTTCTTGACCTCATCCGCCCACCTAACTTTCTGCCTCCCCCAGCTACGCTTCCCTTTCCTTGGAATCCAGTCCGTAACCCTTAATGACCATCCGTTATCTTCCCTGCTCATTACATGTCCTGCCCATGTCCATTTCTTTTTCTTGATTTCAACTAAGGTGTCATTAACTTGCGTTGCTTCCCTCGCCGAATCTGCTGTTTTCTTATCCCTTAACGTTACACCAATCATTCATCTTTCCATAGCTCATTGCGTCGTCCTCAATTTAAGTAGAACCCTTTTCGCAAGCCTCCAGGTTTCTGCCCCGTACGCGAATACTGGTAAGACCCAGCTGTTATACACTTTTCTCTTGCGAGACAATGGCAACCTGCTGTTCCTGATCTGTGGATGTCTGTCAAACGCATCCCAGCCCATTCTTATTCTTCCGATTATTTGAGTCTCATGATCCGGATCCGCGGTCACTACCTGCTCTAAGTAGATGTATTCCCTTACCACTTCCAGTGCCTCGCTACCTATTGTATACTGCTGTTCTCTTCCGAGACTGTTAAATATTACTTTAGTTTTCTACAGTTAAAGTTTTGACCCACCGTTCTGCTTTGCCTCTCCAGGTCAGTGAGCATGCCTTGCAATTAGGCTCCTGAGTTACTAAGCAAGGCAATATCACCAGCGAATCGAAAGTTAATAAGGTATTCTCCATTCACTCTTATCCTCAATTCTTCCCAATCCAGGTCTCTGAATACCTCCTGTAAACACGCCAAATTTTAATCTAATCTGGTCTAATCAATCAACGCAACACAAATGTCATATTTTGACTACTCAATTGTCATTCCTATAAAAGCTATTGCTGCGGGAATTATCATCTCCCTAGAACACACCCAGCTGCGTATTGGCAACAAGGGCTTTTCCCGGCGCTATAAATATTACGAGTGACTGTGCTTCGTAAACGTGAAGAAATTAACCACCTAACTAACTACCACCCTAACGTCCTAAGCCTCCCTTCTCCAAATACGTCATTGACACAAGATTATAAACGTTCTTTTAGGCACAGTGTTATTATTAATCGACAAGCAGTATGACTAATAGAAAAAAAACAGGGTAGGGAATGCGCGCTCACGCATGCGAAAAATATTGCAAAGAACTTAGATGAGCGGTTTTCCACTGTAGCAATATTTGTTGATTGAAGCAAAGCATTTGATTCTACTATAACTTTACGAACGGACGAACACCGCTGCTGGCGGCTCAGATTCTAGGCCCGAGGCTGCAAGAATACCATCAAATCACGTGGACGCCGGGTCACGCGGGTCTGTAGGGGAACGAAAGGGCGAACGCCCTAGCTCGAGCGCTAATCAACCGAGCGGGGCAACACCAATCGTCTCATAAATCCCCACCCTTTACCTTCATGCCCCTGCCATCCAATTACTACGACCGACTCAAGATCCAGCGGCTCAACCCCAGGATTTATCCCCCGCCTCACAAAAAGCTCAGCACTGAAGATGCCGTAGCACTCCGACTTATACAGACCAACACATTTCCAAACCTACACAGATACAGTAAAATGTTCCCACATGCACATCGCAGCATCTGCCCCCGGTGCGGCGACACAAGCCTTACACTCTTTCACATCTCGTGGGGGTGCGAGGGCAAACCTCAACACTTAAAGACTCTTAGCACGTCATTTGAGCGGTGGGAGGTACAGCTGACCGGCGATACCCTGGCGGGACAAGAAACTCTCGCCCAGCAAGTACGTCGAGACCCAATGGCCAGTGGAGCCCTGGAATGAGGACCCCACCCACTCGACCTCAAGAGCAACCACCTCGATGGTCGGAATAAATGTTTTCTCTCTCTCTCTCTCACTCGATTCTACTAAGCAGGATATTTTATTGTATAACATAAAATTTTATTGTATAACATAAAACGACTCTACAGCGAAATGATCTATAACGAAGGATTACTTATGTCCCGGCCGAATCTAATCTTTCAAATGTATTCCGATCACCGCTACAAACAGTGTAAAGACAACGAAATTGCCTATAAAACGGAACAGTTTAGGTGTCCTTGACGGCTGATTTGTTGCTTTGCAAAGAACGCCACGTAGCGGCACCAGCGTTGGCGTCCGAAGACTCCACCAACGTGCGATCTACGCTTAGAGCTAACGGCACGCTAGCCTAGCGACGCACTTGACGGGCGTGCCGATATCAGCAGTAGACCTGCTGCACTTCTCCGAGAGTCGCTCAAATTTGCGCGCTGCTTGTTGTAACGCGTACATCAACGGATGCGACCGTTCCCGGATATGTCGCACATGATGAAGACGTCATGACGTAATCTTAACTGATGGCCGATTACCTTTTCAAAGCCAACCAAGACGGAATTGACGCGAATGCCAAAGCAGGCCACAGTGATGAAGATCCCGGAAGCGAGCGGTAAGAGAGGCGATAGCAGCATTCGAAGATCTGCCGGTTTTACTTTGCGTAGCTCCTCCGTTGCGACGAGGAGCATGCTGTGAACTTCAGTACAGTAACAATGGCTTACAAAATTTAATGATGGTAAAAAAAAACGAAACACCTGCAACAGATTTTTTCAGTGTCAGGGATTCTGATGGTAATATAAAACAAGACCATGTAGCAAACGTTTGCGCGCACAGTGAATTTTACAAGGAAGCATTTTTTGTGCAATTTAACAAAGGCGGCTTTCACTGCACACAAGTGCATGTGTGACCATATCACGGACAAACTATTGTGATGATGATAATTATGTATAGTGTTTCACGGGTCAGATATGGTCAAAGAGCGCCAAACAAATGATTCTGACGATAACATAAAACAAGACCAAGCAAAATATATATGTCCGAAAGGTGCAGTTTACTGAGAAAAATAAATTATAGTGTAAAAATGAATTGTCTTGACTACGCATATGGTTGTCTTTGCTTCAAGTGGACTCTACAACAGCGCCTTGCGCGATCTGATGTTACCTAGAACAAGCCCAAAATAAGTAGGCTACATCTGGAAAAAGCGCACAGCCCCCAACACAAGAGCTCAAATCGTCTTCAGACCTGCGCGTGAAAGAAAAAAGAAGAAGCGCTGGACGAGTTGGTCTTATTATTCGACTTTTTCTGCAGATTTGCGCTTTAGCGAGCTGTGCTCGTCTTCCGTCCTTAAAAACGGTCATGGTTGGCACTCACTGTAAAACAAAATGTAAAGAAACATTTAGCAACAAATTTCACTACGTCTCTCTGGTATTCATGGTAAATAAAGGTTTTCTATTGCTGAATGTGCTTAGTCTGCTCTGTTGTGAGGGGTATGGTGCGCAACCTATACAACAAAGTTACTTGTATAACGAAGGATTTTGAAGGCCCTGGGCACTTTCTTATCAAGGCTTTCGACTGTATGGTGCTCAATGGATAGCTCAGCAAATTATAGACAGATATTTGACTATTTCCTGCCAGTGAACTGAAGTAAATAGAATTCATTGGCTACCAGGTAGTATAAAATACGATACACCGTCAGGGTATATTCTGAGATTCGTTTTGACGTTGCTTTGAGTGTGTGACTCAATTAACCTGCCTTTATTACAGCAATCCATTTAATATACAGTCGAAAGAAACATAATTTTCACTGGAGAAAAAAGTTAGAGCTTGGAAGCAGAATGCAAAGCTTGGCCTGCGCAACAATCTTCGTGGATTAATGCAAAGAAACTGCAGTCTAACATTTGTAAAACATAACATGATGTTTTTTCTCTATCGAGAAAAAAGATATACGTCCATCAACCTGCAATATGAAGGTAGTGCACTAGAGCGCGTTTCGTCGCAGAAGATTCTTGGCCCACTAAAGGTGTCGCTACAGCCGAAGGTGCACACAAACGCTGCTGTATTTCGGTGATGTCTGTCGACTTCAGGAAGTTCCATAGCGCACATATCGCTTTCTGCGCTTGTGCAACATGTGGCCACGATTCAGGTTCTTTTTGTCACCGTGAAACACCTTGATAGTAAGGTAATGTACACTTTGTTACTAAATTACCCTGCGGCACATATAGTTACACCATATTTAGATATTCGCTCAAATTGAACACACGGGTGTGTGCCTTAGGAGTCTATATTTGTGCCAGATGTGCTCCCTGCTATCCGCTCCTGAAGTAGCATGTCATTCCCGTTGTTAGCCTTACTTTTCTCCTCTTATTATCAATATTTATCTCACTCTGTACCTGATATCGACGCTATGTGCGACGATGTGGCGCATACATGGAAATACGACAGCGCCCACATCGTTTTCGACTGATCATCCGGAACTTCGGAACTTCATTCTTTTCTATCATCTTCCATTGCCCTGTTTCCCCAAATACAGGCTAGCCAAGCTGAGATATTATCTTGTTAACCTCGCTGTATATTATTTACTTTTATCTCTCTTTTGCTTTCTTTAATTTTGTTGCAGAATTACATGTCTCGCGAGATGTGTCGTCCACGCTCTGCGCAGAGAGCAGCCGTTCGAGCAAGAATCACAGACCGACCGATGGCTTTCATGGCACCAAGGTATCTTTGAACATAGAATATATGGCACATGCGAAGAAAACGCTCTAGAAACAATAACACAAGCGATACTAAATTTCAGGTTGAATTTTTTTTTCTGTTGTGATACAGTTTCATAGAAGTGAACTAAATTGTCCAAGAGTGCAACACCATTGCCTGAGCGCCTCTCAATCTTCAACATATTTTGCCCTAGGCGGAGGTATCCGCATTCATGATTATACCATCATCCATGCGTAGAGAAGCGAGAACAATGCGATAGAATGACGTAAGCGTTTTCCTCTTGGCGCGGTGCCAGCTCCATGGAGCATTACCTTGTTTTGGCTCCATGCGAAAACAAAACACAGTGCAGCACGTGGCCGTGCTTTTATGCGCTTGTTGGTCTGTTTGTGTTGGCTTCCTGTCTTTAACAATTTGCTTGGGCTACGACGTTCCTCGAAACACATTCAAAGCAATATATATTCTAGAAACTTTCAAAAGAAAGTTTTCCTTTTTGCAACTCTTGTGTAATTGTCAACGTCATTGTGCGAATTCACTTAGTCAACTTTAAAGGGACATCAATAGCAATAATATCTTGACCTGTGTTAGTAAAATACGCTTCTGCAGTGCGTAAAGAAGCCACTCTCACCCTGATAAAAGGTTCGATATCCTAGAAAGGACACAAACAAAAGACGGGTCTCGACAGCGCTTTGAAGTTTCCGCCGCAGTTGGTCGTGACGTCCCGGATTATCACGACGGGCCTAGGTAATTTCTTACGGCTAACGACAGTCTACATTCTATTTCCAGATAGCCCAACGCTCCCCTTAAGAAGTTTCAAGAAATATTAATGTACGTGGATATACGGAAGTGTATTCTAGGATAGCTAAATTCAGAAGTTATAGTCAGTTTCAAGAATTTGTGCTTTAGAACATATTTCTTTGGGAGGCCAAAATACAAAAATTCATCGACGATTTCCATGCTCCTTAATGAAAATTTGAGCCCCAATGTATACGCATTTTCATTTCACGTTGTAATGGCTTGCGTGGACAACCTGTCTCGTGCCGTACGTTGCAAATAGAGGTAAGTGTGGCACGACTGCCTCGCTAATCAGGAGATCGCTGGAGGAAGCGCGGGGGTGACGCGTGGGCGCTATTCATAGCGGCCGCCGCAGACAACCTCCGCTCATGCAGCGCTTTGTTCTCATGCAGACGACGCGCGCTACTACGGCGCCGTCACGTAGCTATCACCGCCGCAATGCCCTTCATGCCAGTTCGTGCGCGTCACTCCGCTCTTCTTCTCACGCTTTCGCCATACCCTCCTCCTCCGCTTTCCTCCTCGCGCTCTCTTTCACATCACATCTTTCTTTATCATCCCCTGCTGCACTGTGCATTCGCTCTCATCTTTCGCTGTGCTTGTTCGCTCGGTTACGAGGTAGGACGCCGACGCTCGCCGCACGAACGGTCGCCTAAGAGCTCTGGTCTAAAAAGATGCTCTGTAATTTATGACGAGGCGTATAGGCGCCACAGTTTCGGTGCTAAATTAACTGAAAAGAACTTTGACCTTCATTTGCTTTTTGAAAGATGTGGCATATTACCGCAAAAATAACAAAAATTGAGTTTTGAAATAACATTCATTCAGTGTGAGCTTATTTAGTGTTTATTCTTGGTGCGCTCTGTTGAATTTGTTCCCATTCCGCAGTGCTTTTTTGTGGACGACATGGGTCCACCCACGATGTTCGTTCTAAATTATGACAGGTATATCGCTTTATTAAACAGCAGCAAACGCCTTCTGCCTAGAATCACAATGATCAACTATCGTATTACAATAGCAAGGGCGCAGTTTCCTAGCAACATGCCTGCAATTCGAGACATAAGTACCGAGAGCGCAGGGATGAATTAAGCGAATGAATGCAGGTTAGATCCCCTTCGTTGTGGACAAGATAAGCACTAGAGCGAAGAGATTTTCCTTAAAGTCCAGACCTGTTTACAGGGTGATAACCTAGACAGAGAGAAGTGATGAGATATAGTCAAAGCGGAAGTTACTCTGCCAAGAAAATGCCTCTCAATCTTGCAATATCGAATTCTGCCACTGCGTAAACTGTACGTAAAACTTTCGCTCTGTGTTTTTTCTGTATCCCAGATTCCAAGATACCTAGTGTCGTGCCACAACGAGTATATCACCTAGATGACAACCGGAAATAATTAACAGATGACGTCGATACATTGAATCAAATCACTAGGTGTAAATATTCGAATATTTGAACCGAGCTATCACAAGCGTCAGTCTCCTTTCTAGTTTTTATATATGCGTTGGGTACGGCAATAATGGGAATATTATTGCAGCGTCAATAACATTTCGGTCCCCGTGAAAATGACGATGGTACCAAAAAGAAAGCGAAAAGTGTTTGCATAGTGCGCCAATATGAATCCATTGTTGTGGTGCCAAAGGTGGATAAAAAACGAAGTTACATAATCGAAAGCAACGGAATGCACTTAAAAAGCCAAAACGGCGATTCATAACGACACAGAAAGAGCATCGATACCATTTTCGCTCTCCCAAGGACGCTTCAAGAGGTATATATATGTCAGCCACGTAAGGCCAACGAAGATGCGAGGAATAGCACGTGGATGAATATTTTGTGTCATTTCTTATGCATAATTGAGCATTTCTTCTTCTTTGCATAGCAAGTTGGCCCAAAATAATCATACGTCATGCTTATCCGGCACTTTCTTCAGTAATTTTCACGCCTGCCACCAAACGTCGGCTGTCAAGACGACTGCTTTTCATAAACAAGTATAATTGCAAAGTGGGCGTAGCCCTCTGTGTGGCACACTTGAAACAATGGGATCGTGGCAAGGGCGGGACATAGCGTGACCAGCACATTCCCGCGACGTTGTGCAGAGAATGCCCTTTTTTTTTCAACTATTTTTCAACTATATGAGAAGCTTTAGAACATTGACGACAGCCTTAGCCATCATTGTCGCTCCTGAAATATGAGAATCGATTTTGGGGAGGGTAGAATATAGTCGGCAAATTCTTTCTATAAATGCGAAGACTCACGCACAAAGTATATAATTGTTTTTTTTTTCGGACTACAAAAAGTTCAAGTTGGAGTATTGTAAGCTTTTTTTTTAGTTTGTAGCGCCTACAGGTGTGTGTTTTCGCCTTAACCATCTCTTTCTTTCCGAGTGAAGCTAAAACAAGACTTCCCTTTTCGCAACCCTGAAAAAAGAGCCACATCGTTGCTTGCAGCGCTATCCTACTTCGGCACCACTTGGATGTCCAGATAATAATGTTGAACTTAACACGAAATGAATGCCCAGCAGCATCACATTTCTGAGTGGATGCAGATTCGCGCATTTACTTCGAAATGTGAACTCTTTCATTTATTACACATGAATGATGCTCGTTAATTGCTCATTACATCTACTTCCACAATGTGGCTGTGCGCCGTCGAGACGTTCAGGTCGCAACAGTGAGCGGCACTTAGCATGTTCGATAACCGCGGCAGCAGCGTCGCTACGCAACATGTCGGTCGCCTCACTTCAGTTAGGATCACAGGGTCCGCGAGAACCATTTTTTTCACTTCTTTACCCTTGTTACATTGCCGCGGTTTAGAAAAACGTGAGCTGAATAACTTGCGACAATACAAGCAGTATATATTTTTTAACAAGTCTCCGTTATTACTATGTTACCGTGGTCGACAAGTCCTGATGTCATCTTGAGTAAAATAATAGACAATGATATTCTACCCACCGTGTCAATTATCTAAGCGCCGCGGCTAACTCTTAGGGCAATTTGGGACCCTATTGTGGATACCTCGAGCCGCGACTTATGCGCGACGCGCACAAAATGCTGCTCACGTCCCCGTTTCGCTTACTTGCAAAACCGTGAACCTGACACTGTCATGCCGGGGGCCGGGTCACGGCGCGCGAAGTTCAAGAAATATAAATCGGGCATTCGTTGTCCCGTAATATAAACAGCCTAGTGCTGACAAAATAACAAAAACGGAGTTTTGAAACAATAATCAGAGAGATTTAAATATGTTTAGCGTTTCTCTTTAGTATCCCTTTGAAAGCAAGGCGGCATATGTTTAGATCCCGTTAAGCCACACGTAGCTTTAAACACGCCCGCACAAAGGCTCGTGCAAAGGCCAGATGAGGCACGAACGAACAGACCTCTGGTTAAAACGAGTCCTCGGTTGGACGGAGATCCGCGGCCGCCAAATCAAGTATATTTCCTGTCAACAAAGCATTACAATGCGGCGGCCACCTGCGTCAAAATCTCAGGAAGCGGCAGCAACCAATCAACTTACTCCCCCACAAACAGCCTGCCGGTCACTGACATCACTCATCCGGCGTTTACAACGCCCCCGTCGTGCACGTGTGCTTACTGGGAGGTCGAACGAAAACGCAAGAAGGCAATGCTATTGTGAGCCCTAAATAACAGCAGACCTTGCGACCATCTTGCGTCGTTTTTTCTCACTAGTCACCCACATTCACCAGTTTGGGCGTTTACCTGTCATAAACAGTCGCAAGCGACAAGGGTAAATTACAATGAATGCAGCCTACTATCGTTGCTGGACATTTTCTCGAATTCTTTCCTCGTGCGCTATAGCAAATAATATAAATATAGTCGCAACCGATAAGCTTCGTATTACCCTTCGAGGTTCCGGCTGTATCGGCCTACTGGACGGCCTGGATTCGAAGCGCCGCAATACTAGACATGCAACTCGACGCACCTGTCGCTATATTTCCTTATGATTCAGGAGGCTATTTTGTTTCCAGCTATGCCTGTACACAGGTCAGCGCCCGACGTTTGACAGATAGGTTCTAACAAGTCGCGGCTTCGCTACAGGTGTAACGTGACTTTTCACAGCGGCCGCTCAACTCTTCTCGACGCTGTGAAACCACCTTCGCGGCGGTGGTTTCTTGATTTAGTCGGGGAAAATCGGCTTCATTGGCGCCCCCTTTAGGCGGGAAAGAGTGCTCTTTCGACATACACCGCAAAATTACGCGAAAGCGCAGCAAAGCTTGCCCCGGGAAAGGCTTTTCCGCCTTCAAGACAGATTTACCAAGAACGTTATTTCGTTAGAACCGCGGGGGCCTCGAGGGAAACTTAGCCCGGAATTAAATAGGTTGGACGCAAGATAGCAGCGAAATGCAAATGTAGCACCAAATTGAAGTAGAACCTGTGCTTTCTAACTCACAGGAGGCGGGGAAGCCTTGGCCTTGGTCCATCTTAGGAAGCGAAACCGACTACGAACGGCAGGGCATGAGCATACTTGCTTTCTGCCATTGGACTTATTCTCCAAATATAGCCGTAGCAGGGCATACGTGTATAACCCTCCCGGCCCTTAATAACCGCTCCCCATTGTCTTGTAAATGATAACTACAGACAAGTGTCCTCACATCCTTTTTTTTATTTTATGCATGAACGTTATGTTATATGTAACATTGATTCGTATGCCTATACTTCTATAATCACTTGCAGGTGATATCTCCGGCAATGTCGCGTGCATTTGTCGTGTGGGTCATAGTGGCATTTGTAACACGCTGTAGAATCTTCTCCGTGTAATGCTCACGCGGTTGTTGCTTTAACCTAAAACTTAATAAACTCACGGTCTCTGAATGCCGTTTTAGTAGGACTAGCAGACGTGGCCAACACCAAAAGACAGTTTTAAATCTACTACTAGATTTACTACAACTACTACTACTAGAATACAGTTTTAAATCTACTACTAGATTTACTACTACTACTACTACTACTACTAATAGAACTTCTGCTAGAATGTACTGCTAGAGCTACTACTACTATCTACTACTAGAATTAAAGCTGTCTTTTGAAACTGGCCACGTCTGCCTGTCCTATCAACTGCGAGCCATGAAGCAATTGCTGCCGTACGATTCCGCACACTCTAAAGTGGTGAAACGAGCGGTTGGTAGTAGCACTTGTTCTGAATGCCGTGTTTGTAACAACTAGTGAAATGTGCACACGCAATTACCAGTTGAACAGATAAGCACATGGAACTCAGTTTGCGTTGCACTATTGATAGTGTAACGAGAACTGAAATGTTTACCAAGTGCTTTTCGCATGCAGTGATAGCAGAACCGAACAAGGTTCAAATCCACCTAAAGCATAATTCCAAGAATACCAATACCTGTAAGCAGTAGATACACCGATGACCCGCCACGATACGTAAGTTATGTGTTCCACGTGATGTGAATTTCAAAACGGCACCCGCAATCGGCTATAGTGTTGCTCCGGCCTCGCAGTCAAACTGAAAAAACGCTGGGTTTTAAAACACATGCCATGGCATAACCTAAGGAGATGACAACGAGGGCATTTCAATTTTTGTGGCTACACCACCGAGGCCTGTGATTTGATTGGCGTGTCGAGAACGATAGTCATCGTCAACCTATTGAATATCTAGAACGGAGACCTCTCGCAGAGATCTCCAATTAGACCTGTCTAGTGTCACGTTACCCCATATTATGGCTGCATTTCTCCTAGTTTCATCGCACCACGGCGTTTTCTTTCTCTAAACACCCATTCTGTAATTCTAAGAGAGCACCGGTTATCTACCTTACGCGTTACAGGACCAGCATAGCTGTCGTTTCTTTATCCTAATATCGACTAAAATATGAACTGCCCTCGTTTGCTTCCTTATCCACAGACCACTGGCTTCCAGTGCCTCAAGGTTACGCCTAAATTTTTCGTTTTACTTCTGGTTGCGTGGTCCTTCGCTTCGTGTCAAGCTTCTATTTTAACTTTCAAGTTTCTGCCCCATATGTTGGTAGCAGTAGAATGCACTGGTTGTACACTTTTCGTTTCAATGGTAGCGAAAACTTGTCAGTCATCAGTTTGTAATTCGTGACGTGCGCGTTCCAGCCCATTCCCATTTAGTGAATATCCTTCACATATTCCGAGTTCCTCATGACTAATTTGCTTATATATATGTGCGGTTTCGCAGAGTAGTCTGTGGTGTTATACGCTTTGCCACACCCTAAGAGTTCTTGGGGCGGTTGTTGACCGCTGATGCATTGTAAACGCGGCTACAAAGGGCAGGGCTCATCCGTGACTTCATTTGGGACTTTTGGATCCATGGAGACGGTTGCCAAGGACAATTTCTGCTTAGATGTAGGATATAGACGTTCAGAACAAGCTCCTGTGCACCTCTCAGTGAGAGTTCCCAGCTGTGCGAAATATTTAAAGATTAATCTGTTACACTGCATCGGTTCCCCTGGGAGCACATATGCATCGGCCACGCCTTCCTCGGGCCTGATAAAGAAACAAATTTGCAAACGTGTTGATAGCTGATATAGCGTGAATCGAGTTGTCTTGTCTGCGAAATAATGCACTGTCGCCCACTGTCGCCCAACAACGCCCAAACAACGGATCATATTTTCAACTCCAAGTTTTTGTGACACGTGGGAACAGCAAGCAAAATTTTCTCCTTGCGAAAAGAGCGCGACCTCGAAAGCGTGCCCTCGGCTATATATTGAGTTTGTTAACGATATATCGACGACATATTGAGTTCGGAAACGTCGCGACGCATCTTTCGTAACACGCCCACCTGTAATAACGCCATACAATGGGATCTTCTGACCGCAATAAAATGTTTCGCAATGCCTTTAAGCTAGCACGCCTCTGAGATATACCGCACTTATCCACAGTTTGATATCGAAAAAATCTATGACGCACTTACCGGAGAGTTCTTGCAGCTTTTAAGTACAGGAACTATATAGGTCGAAAAAGCGCGTCATAAATACAAGAAACATATTTGGGCCATCTTACGGAAGCCTTGTCCTGAAAACCTTCGTATGAGATAACGTCTGTTAAAGGGAGACGTCTGAAAATGTCGTCATTTATATGGCTGGCATCGCCTGTTCCATTTTGACAAGGGTTAATTTCGACCAGACGAGATGTCGTCTAGCTCTTCATTTGGAAAAAAAGAAGAAAATTTCACCGACGATTATGATACTCATTAATGCTAAATTTGAGTACAGCTCTATATGTGTTTTCATTTCGCAGTATATTGAGGAATCCCAGATCATCGCACCGAATAACAGAGCCACAACGATCGGCGCTGTACGTATATAAACCGCACACACACACGGCTCTGCTGGGAACAGCAGCTTATGCAGGCGTAATTTTTTACCGCGAGACACTTTTGGCGAACGCTATGCACGAAGGAGAGCATTTTCGGTTCTTCTTCTTTTGTTCCCCCGCCCGGCCGGTGCCGCGGATGCGCCGACGTGAGCACCGTCTGGCGGTGCTCCAAGGGAGCTTCCTCCGCTTTCTTCCTCGTGCTTTAGCTGCACCCTCCTCCTCCATTTTCTTCCTCGCGCTCTCTTTGTTCTCGCCGTCTTTATCCGCCGCTGCGATCCCCGTTCGCACTTTGATCGTTCTCCGCGCTCGTTCGCTCGGCGACGCCGAGGGAGGACGAGCCACGCCGAAGCTCAACGCAGGAACGGGCACCGTAGAGCTCCGCTCTTAAACGGATGCGTCACGCTAATGGCTTGTACTCTCACTGTGGGCAGTGCGCAGCATGCCCGGAAGCGAGCTTGGTTTAATGGGGACAACAGTGGAGGAGGAATAAACTTTTATTGTAGAACCAGCACTTTATGATGGCCGGGCCTACGCCTCCCACGAAGGGACGTCGAGGGCTGGCCTCGCCGCCGCCTCGCGGGCGTGCTGGGTCGCCCAGGTTTGGTCGTCGAGGGTGGAGCTCCGCAGAGCCTCATGCAACCTCGACGAGAGAGTCGTGGTGGTAGTCTGTGCGTACTGTGCTGGGCACTCCCATAGCATATGCGAAAGCGTAGCCGGGTGAATTCCACAGCACCGGCAGTTGGGGGTAGTGTAGACGTCCGGAAATATAAGGTGGAGGCGGGCGGGTGAAGGGTACGTGTTTGTTTGTAGTAGACGCAGGGTGGTAGCCTGCGCCCGGCTGAATTTCGGGTGAGGCGGGGGGAAGATTCGGCGACTCAGGTAAAAGGCCTTAACGAGATCGTTATAAGTTGTCAGACTGTCCCTGGTGTCCAACTCATCTCCAGTGACTCCGGCGCGGTTGACTAGGCCTCGCGCAATGGAGTGGGTGACCTCGTTGAGATTGGGGAGGTGTGGGTGGACAGGGCCCGCATGGGCCGGGATCCATGTTAGGGAGATTATGCTGTCTTTAGAGTGTGGTGCCTGGCAGAGGATGCGAAGAGCTTGGGGACAAATACGCCCTTTGCTGAAGTTAGTAACGGCTGAGCGAGAGTCACACACTATGGTGTGACAGGTGGGATCTAAAGTGGCCAGGGCGATGGCCACTTCTTCAGCCGTCTCTGCAGTGGGAGTAGTGACGCTGCAGGCATGGTGTAGGGCTCCATCGCGTGTGGCAACGGCCACAAATCGTGTGCCATGGGAGTATCGGGCTGCATCAACAAATGTGACGCCAAGTACGTTGGCAAGGGCTTTTATGATAGCTCCGGCCCGAGCTTGGCGCCGGGCCCTGTTATATTCAGGGTGCATATTCCTAGGGATAGGGTCTATGTAGATCCAGCTACGGATGTCGGTCGGGATCGGTTGTTTGGGGCCCTGTTGCTGATGGTAGGTGAAGCCAAGCGTGGACAGAATAAAGCGCCCCGTTTCAGTATGGGTGAGCCGTTCAAGCTGAGAGCGTTGTTGGGCTTCAATGAGTTCGGAAAGGTTGTTGTGAACTCCCAGTTGGTTGAAGAGTTCAGTGCTGGTGCAATGTGGGAGACCAAGTGCTTGCTTGTAGACCCCTCGTATGAGGGTGTCGAGCTTGTTCTGCTCAGCCCGGTACCAGTTGAGGTACGCAGCAACGTAGGTGATGTGGCATATGACAAAGGATTGGACGAGTCGGAGAAGGCTTTCTTCTTTGAGTCCTCCTCGACGGTTAGATATACGTTTAAGAAGTCGTAGGGTGTTTTGAGATTGGGCACAGATCTTGTTGAGAGCCAAGGCGTTGGAGCCGTTGGTAGAGATGGTGAGACCGAGAACCCGGATACTAGGGACGTTTGGGATAGGACTGCCATCTTGAAGGCGTAGGGTGATGGCGTCACAGGGTCGGTGATCAGATTGGTGTTTGGGAGGGCGACCCCGCTGAATGGGCTTGTATAGCAGAAGCTCCGATTTAGCCGGCGAACAGCGCAGTCCAGTCCCTTGGAGATAGGCTTCAACCGTGTCAATCGCCGTTTGGAGGGCTGATTCCACTTGATCATCACTGCCTCGGTACGACCAGATGGTGATGTCGTCGGCGTAGATGGTATGGTTGATATTGTCGACTTGCTGTAGCTGGCAAGGCCAATCATGACTAAGTTAAAGAGCATGGGAGAGATAACGGAACCTTGCGGGGTGCCTTTGCTGCCAAGGGGAAGCTGGTCTGATCGTAAATCCCCGGCCGAGAGGGTAGCCGTGCGATTGGAGAGAAAGTCACGAATGTAATTGTAGGCTCGCTCTCCCAGCTGGAGGTTGGAGACCTGATCAAGGATAGCTGCATGGGAAATGTTATCAAAGGCTTGAGTGAGGTCGAGTCCGAGAATGGCTTTCATGTTACGAGAACGATCGTTGAGCACTTGATGTTTGAGCTGCAACATAGCGTCTTGAGTAGAAAGGTGAGGGCGAAATCCAATGATGGTGTGGGGATAGAGAGAGTTGTCCTCGAGGTGACTGTTGATGCGTGCTAAGAAGGCGTGTTCCATCACCTTGCCTACGCATGAAGTGAGGGAGATGGGCCTTAAGTTATTGAGGCTAGATGGTTTGCCAGGCTTTGGGATTAAGATAACGTTGGCTGTCTTCCAGGCGGCTGGAAGGGCACCGCTGCGCCAGCAATCGTTGATGTAGTCAGTCAGATGGGACACGGACTCGTCATCGAGATTGCGAAGGCTTTTGTTAGTGACCCTGTCTGGCCCTGGAGCAGCATGACCGTTAAGCTTGCGTAGAGCGGCGTCTATTTCAGATACGCTGAAATCGGCGTCTAGTGTAGGGTTGGGGCTACCGATGTAATTGCTGTGTGGACTGACTTGTCCCCTGGAGATATATCTGGTGCAGAGGTAGTCAAGCACCTGTTGTGGACCTTGCTTAAGGGTCTCCGTATAAAGGAGCTTCTGCAGCCGATCCTGTTGGGTGGTGCGGGTGGTGGTATTACCAAGCAGATGTTTGAGGAGTTGCCACGAGGAAGGGCGATGAAGTTGTCCATCCAGCGTGTTACACAGCTCAGTCCATTGTTGCCGGCTGAGGATTTGACAATGCTCCTCGATGGCTGTGTTCAGTTTCGAGATCTTGCTTCTCAGGCGACGGTTTAGGCGCTGCCCCTTCCATCGAGCTAGGATGGAGGCTTTAGCCTCCAGAAGATGGGCGAGGCGGCTATCCATGCGTTCAACTGAGGCATCTGTAGTTACCACCCGAGTGGCCGTTTGAACATCAGTGCGTAGAGCTTGCATCCAGGTGTTAATTTCGGTAATGCCTTCTGCTGAGGTAGAACCTATGCGTATTTTTCGAAAGCATCCCAGTCGGTAATGGTGAATTCTTTAGTGGGGGCAGGGGCGGCAGCGAGTTGGGGTAAAGAGAGAGCAAGGATATAATGGTCGCTGCCCAGGTCTTGCTGGGTATTGGTCCAGTGTGCATTGGTGATATGTTTGATGAAGGTGAGGTCGGGGGTAGAGTCCCGGGTAGTGGAAGTACCGAGGCGTGTAGGAAAGGAGGGATCCGTGATGAGCGTAAGGCCTAAGTCGTGGTAATCTTGCCAGAGGTTGCGAGCTGCAGCTTCCGTGCGAACGTAGTCCCAGCCTGTATGGGCGAGGTTGAAATCACCGCCGATGAGTAGGGGGTGCGCTCCAGCTACGTGAAGAGCCTTCTTAAAGAGGGTGAGGAAGCGACACCTTGCTTTATCCTTGGGGCTATTGTATATGTTCAGAAGGAAGATGCATGCTTTCCGTTTACGATTGGGAATTAATTCGAGGAATAGATGTTCGATGTGAGGACTGTTGAGATCATGTTCAATAACAGGAATACGACGCCGTACTAGGGTGGAGACCCGGCGAAGAGGGTGGGTGGTATGGAAGGTTTGATAACCGGGGAGCGTGGTCGGGGCGTTGTTGGTTTCTTGAAGTAGGATAGCATCCGGGCGGCGGGTATGTTGGCGTAGGTATTGATTGAGTACTGGTTGTTTTTGATGAAAGCCTCGGCAGTTCCACTGCCAAATGAGGGCGTCTTGATTAGTGTGAGCCATGGTGGGAGATGGTGGATGTCGCCATCGGCGTACCGGAAGGGTCGCAGACGGGGGCGGCATGGCTAGGAGGCGTGAGAATATGAGTTTCCAGGTTGGTCACGCGCTGGACAATACCAATGAAGGCTTGCTGGATGGAGTCCAGAGCATGTTGGAAAGTGCTAATAGTTGTTTGAAGTGAGATGAGCATGTCTTTAACTTCAGAGCGGACCTGGCCCGTGGCTCCATCTTGCAGGGCTCTCTTCTTGGGGGCGGGAGTCGAGGGGGCCTCCTGACTAAGGGCAGGGACGTTCTGTGCGATAGGTGTAGGGGCTGGTGTTTGGGATTGTTTGAGGTCTCTAACCTCCTGCGAGAGTTTAGTTAGGAGATCGCGTAGGATGGCGTTCTCGCGCTTAAGCTGAGCTATTTCTGGGTTTTCTGGTGAAAGAGGAGGGTAGGTGACTTGTGTGTTGTCGATCTTACGACCCTTTCGCGAGGTGCCCATGAGAGCGTCTGCGAAGCTCACCTTGCTGTTGTTGGTAGATGTGATGCGTGAAGCCGATGCAGACCGGGATCTTGAGCGTTGTTGCCTGTATCGAGATGGAGTTCTGGAGCGGGAACGGCTCCCCCTTGACGGTGTGCGGGAGCGTGGCCTGGTTCTGGTGCTGAGGGTGGAGGGGCCGGCTTGTTTATAGGTGGCTTGGCTGGTTGTTCGTCGTTCTCCGATACGCTTGCGGATGACGTACGGGGTTTTATATCGAGCGGCACAGCTTTTGTCCGCGGTGAGATGGGGACCACCACAGAGCGAGCACTTAGGGTTACAGTTATGGTCGGCGGGGGGGTTGCGGACACCGCAGCCCCGGCATATCTTGTTATTTGGGTAGGGACAAACGTCCATACGGTGTCCGAGGCGGCCACAATGGTAACAAATGTCAATTTGCTTCCGATATAGCGAACATGGGAGTAACGTGGAACCGTAGTAGACCTGATAAGGCACATCCAGTCCGTCAAAAGCGACGATCACTGTTGTAGTTGAAGCGATGCGCTTGGCTGCCAAGGCTGTCGGGTTTCGGGCAGTGACAATTTTGTTGTGGATCTGCTGGGGAGTCTCCGTGAGTGGGATCCCACGGATGACCCCCTTCGTCGTGTGCTCAGCTGCGGTTTCGTATGCAACAGTGAACAACGGTTTCGGGACAACAGTGAACGAAATGTATTTATCAACGTGTGGTAAAAGTTTGCGCAAACTTTGCGAAAACACTTCTGCTTGCTCGTTTTGACACATCCACAGTTGCAAAGAGAGCAAAGAATGTTGCCATTGTTGCTGAAGCGACAGCTCTGCGCTTAGAACGAGGTAAAGTCGAGCAAGCTGGTAGGAACTCATGCTACTGATCGAAGGAAGGCCTGCGAGGCAAGGGGACACAAGTAGCAACGGAAAGGGCAAGCGGCGCGTGCAGGTTGAAAGCTTGAAGCAGCTTTCACGTTCCTGTCCAATATCAAAACGTTCACAGACACAAGCCACGAGAAAAGTGACACGGATATATTTAAGGACGAAGTCGGCTCGCAGAGTCCGCAAATAAACTTCTAACACGCAAGTTTTGTTAATCGAAACGCTGTACAACACAGCGAACACTGATTAAACTTCTTTACTGTTACCCTGGAAGTGGCTCTATTAATTTCTGCCTGCTGTGGAGAGGGCGTCAAATTGTGCACTTTGTATAACCTAAGCAT
The DNA here is from genome assembly GCF_038994185.2 of Dermacentor albipictus. NCBI lineage: Eukaryota > Metazoa > Arthropoda > Arachnida > Ixodida > Ixodidae > Dermacentor > Dermacentor albipictus. The sequence goes on from NC_091821.1 coordinate 450,234,024, forward strand.
TCTGCGCCTTCGAACGACTGTACTGTGCACAGTGCTTTTTTTAGCATGAGTGTCGCACCCTAGGTTTTGAATTTTTTTCATGAAAACACACTTTGGCGTTCAGGAGGATACGCCAACTCGTGATGAGAATGACCACCGAAAGATACCACAGCATCGTAAATTGTACGAGCTGGTAAATACTATAGGCAAACAGGAACACAAGAGACGACGGCAGCACGAGAGCCGATCCGTCTGTCAAAATTTAAGACTATTTTCTCCCATTGAAAACTCGCTGTTTTTTTTTCGTCTGAACATGAAGAAGCGTGCATAATGTCAAGGTGCCACCACACCAGAAGCCATTGCAAAGCGTGTACGCATATTGTCCAAACAAGGCTTTTTTCGAGAATACACGACTCCATATTTCTTATTGGCAGTTATTAGGGGGTAGTTTTCGCGAGAAAATTCGACACAGGAAGCTACACCTGTATTATGGCGGCCCTCGCCACTTAGCCAGCCGCGTGAAATTCGCCGCAGTTGGTGCCGTGATTACGCACTGCCCGGCAGTGCTCGTTCATGAGACACCGGTTGATTCGTGCTGGTCCTCTGTCGCGTCGTGATTCCATCCTGCCCACCAAGCCTCGTTATTACGGCCGACAACATCGAGCTTGCGTCGCCTGCGCCAGCCCGTAGCATTCCCTAGAACATGGCGTCCCTTTCGCTGAGGTGGGCTCTAATATACCACGTGTCTTGTGACTGACGTCGTGACCATCCACTCGAAGGAAGCGTTCTAGGCCATTGCTCAGGCACAGCTGATGCGGTATTCTGCCCTTCTACGTCCTTGCCCTTATAAGATTTCGATATAAGACTATATCCGTGATAATGGGAGCGAAAATCCACAAGAACAAAAAGAATTTTAAAAATCCCATAGGTCGTGCGCTGAACATCAACTTTACTTGACGGAAAACAGTTGCTTAGTGACAAACACGAAAAGCGATAGTCCCGTTGCCATACGCCACCAGGACATCAGAGATTAAAACGAAAGCACCGCCTTTGACATTAGACCGCAACCAAATGCGTCATCATTGTGTTTACACAAACTATTTCGACCGTGCGTCAGCAACAGCTTCTCTGTGTTTTTGTTTTGCGTGGCTCATAATTAGGAACCAGCAGCACCTCACCTAATTTTCAGTGTTTTTTTTTTTTAGAAAGTCACGGCACGATTATGTGCTGATCTTACCATTGCATGCATACAAATGAAATGTGTCCGTGCCACGCACTATAGTTTTGTGGACGTAATCTCTTTCTGCTGATACTTCTAGTTTTCTTCTCCGTCATTTCGTGTTGGAATGGCAGCTGGGGTGAACAAAGTCGCGACAGAACAGCGGAGACGTTGCAGAAATATGCACACTAAATCGACACTCACACCTCCCCTCTCGACCAACCTGCAAACCTTCTACAGCCGTGAACTCACACAAGCAATTTTTATTGCGAAAATAATGTTACTCTAGTTGGCTTCCTGTTTCCATTGGCAGTGTCCTACTTACTGTGCCTGCGCCATTCAGGGACAAGGTTGCGCGTTGGTCACGCGTGTCGAAAAACATGTCTTAAGGATAATTTTGCGGTCAAGTTCGCAAAAACTTCTCTCAAATAAATTGTGGCGTCGTGCACGTCCTATACATGTATCCTGTACATTGTTGGCGCAACTTTCTCTTAAGGCAATTCTTTTGACCACATATGTGGAAGAGGGTACACAGCAATGCTGCGAACCAAGTGTTTTTGTCCCAACCAAGAAAACCAGCTTGAGCCGGGAAATATTCAGGTTATTCGGCACAGAATTTAGTTATCGCGTCAAATCACTGATCGCAAATTCTGAAACAGCAAAATTTTTGCTCGCATATCCTTCAGGACTACGGTGAAGGTTTTTCGCACAGAAAATATTGCAATCAGGAGAGAAGCAAACCACAAAAATGTTGACGTATAAAGCTGAAGCGAGTAGGCAAAGAAACTACGAAGAGACAAAAGTAAGGAAAAATTGTGGGCACGTTGACGTAATCTGAAGAAAATTTCATTTCTGACAAGAGCTGTTACCGGCAAGCTTAACTCATTGGCAGAGGGATTCTGTACTGGCAAAGTTACCGTCTCTGTAATAAAAAAGAATTCCAGTTAAAGTAAGGGCCCATCTCTATAAGCTGAGCGCAGGTGGTGCATGGCCGTGTCGACAGGGCTGCGTCTGCACCTGTTTTCCTGCACTTGCGTCATACGAAAGCGCCATGTACGCGCTGCGTCACGGGTACCACTTGTGTATTTTCTAACGTACTATCCTTCAGCGTGTGCTCCTATGCTTCCCGTACAAAGCGCACACACGACCACGTCACTTTCGACACTGGAATTTTTTTTTTTTGAAGAGGGCTTTCTAAATCACCATCTCTCTCGTTCCCGTAATCTGAAGAGCCTATCCATGCGAGTTAAACGACGTGAACAAGGAGTGCATAAAAAAGATAAAGCGGGGATTCTATCGACAGGAGCGAGCCATTGGCCATACCGCACTGAGGCCGGAAAATGGCTAATCAAGATATAAAAGTTAGAAAGCGAAGATGCAGTCAGCACGCGATCTATAGTAAACAGTGCCACGCACTCGTCTAATGCTTTCGCAGAGCCACTACTTCGTTCCATTCAAATCAATATTCGCGGTTTCAAAATTCTAGGACTACTGCAACCTTCGTATACTTATATGCTATTTGGGGTACTTGCTAAGTCGAATCGACACGACATCATGATAGATTATTACTGACTTCGAAGCTTTGATGCCCCGAGCACGAACGAGTGGCAAAACTTAGCAGACGAGCATGACCGGTTACTTAGGAACCTTCGCATCGAAGTAGAATGCAGAGAACGAATAACTGTACAGGAGCACCCAGGGTTGACACACTTACGGAAGCCGCGTTTCTAGTTTTGCAACGTCAGCAGGAGCCCTTAGCTGCACATCGCCCAAGCTCCTGAAATGCTTGCTCTGTAAGATGAACTAGGATATCACGGACTGTAACGCGACTATTGCCTTCAAAGAAAAGAAACGTCGATTAGAGGCGACTGCAAGCTGCTTCATATGTACCAGAAACGGTCATCGAGCTACAGGCTGTCGGCGGAAGGTAACCTGCTCACTCTGCCAAGCACGACACACCTCCTTGTGCAAGCACTCTGTTTCAATCAGAGAATACATTACAGAGAACGCGCAGAGCAGAACCTCTGTGCATTTTCATCAACTCACATTGATGGGACATATAACAGTGTACCTTATGAAACATATAGGGCACGTGCAAAGAAAGCACACCATGCCGTCTGCGGCAGAGGTATTTTCTACAATGGCAGCCAGCGTATCTTCATCGAGGAGAGTTTGTTGAGAGGAATAAATCTGGAAGCAACAGAAAATGTCAATATGACGTTTAATGCTTTTGGCGATTGAAATGGATTTCGATGTGCGCGTCGTCGAGTAGTCAAGAGCCGCTGTATAAAATCAGTTCGACGACACTCTTGACAAGAGTGAAGCGGTGAAAGTTCCCTTCACCTGCAGAGACATTATCCAAGCTCCGTCCGACAATGACTTAAATAGTATGTTTAGAACCCACGACGAATCTATTGCGAATGCATTTGCCATGCGAATAGTTCCATAGGAACTATTGATCGTTATTGTTGATTTTTGCGGATCAGATAGGGATTGCACTGGAGAAGGAAGTAACCTGCAACGATAACAAGAGTCTCCAAGCAGATTCTGGATAAACGCTTGGAAAGCTTTGAAGAGTTCTTGTGGGAAAAAGCGGTTTTATGATAAGAATGATGAATGATGACAAGAATGTGCTATTTGACAGCTTGGACGTGCGTCAGACGTGCACAGTCATTCCTCGAACTTTCTGATGCTTCAACCACTTTTGAAGTGATTTATATGGCCCCGGTAACACACACGCGCGCGCACGCGCGCGCGAGCGCTGGCGCACACCATTATACGCTTATTTGTCATAAAAACTATAAACGGAGCCATTTTGACATAAACATGTGCCTGGCATTCCGGTGCGTTGCTTTCTTGAAGTTTTATTTCTTTCTTGAAACGCATTTAAAGCCACTTCAAGATAGTGCTGGATCTTTAGAAATTTATAATGACCAACCTTTCCAAGCGCACTAACCTTGGCAAATAGCTCTCTTGGCAGAATAGAATGGCCTAAATGAAACAGTTACGAATCCGTCTATCTGTGAAACAAAACACCCGCAGTGGCGCAATATATGGAAGTGAGCCTGATGTTCAGGGCTTATGTCCTTATTGGCACGCTCACGCATATTACGAGGAGAACAGAGAAGGAAGTCGCAGTGCGGTCAGCCTAACATTACCGCTAAATGAGCTCATGTATTGCAGAATATATTCACGTCAATGAAATCCGAAACCTTATCGCTTGAAATCTATCATGATTTATTGCTCCATAATACAAACAAACGCCACCACATCGTTCTTCTATGGCAGCATCATCAGGAACGTAGCACAGCTTGTAATGCCTGAAGTAAGCACTGAACGAACCATGTAGAATGCGCGTATCATACCGACGTGAAGCATACTTACCTCACTCAAACACCTACGCCTCACAGTAATGTAAAGAAATGGTATAACGCTTATTGGAGAGAGCATTATATGTCTGTTTTTTTTTTGTGTGTGAACTGAATTATGCAGGAGACATGCGCATTGTTTCTCACAAATCTCAAAAACGAAAGAAAAGTGCTTTCGCAGCATAAGCGATGCAGGAAACACCTTTACGAAAATAAATAACACAGAAACGTCGCAGCAAAACGCGCATTTTTTAAAATAAAGTTCACTGGCGGAAAGAAAAGGGAAAGGCGTCAAGGATCAAATCAGAGTTTTCTTAAGCATGCCCTTGCTCTGGCCTGATCACGCGCCCTCGCGTGATGAGAAGGCACGTCATCGCATCGAACGTGGAAGCTTCAAAGAGAAACCCATTCTTCGTTAGCAATTCAAGCAATAAACAAGCAGTGCACAATTGTTGAAGCACGTTACACAGCAAGCAAATTCGCTCTTACACATCATCGGAATCATATGAGATAAATAATTGCGTTTGTGGGTAGGTGTAGTGATATATGTATGCATTGATACATTTTACGTTCAGCACAGTCGACTCAGGTCAAGCTGAGATTTGTGTGCGGATCTTCCAGTGCAAGGAGGACTCCTACGAGAAGTGTGTTCCGGACTTTTGCAGTTGCCTGTCCACAATTTAGAAGTTTAACAAGCTCTGCGTTGGCTGTTCTACTGACTATGTTTATTATCATTATTTATTACATTCTTTTACAGCCGCGACCAATCGAGTAGTCTCAGTGCTTTCAACCGTAATTTCTCCCCAACAACTGATTTGTAGCAGATGAAAAGACACACATTTTAATTGCTATTTGAGCAAATTACCGGGCAAGCACAGAACATACAAGCATCTCCATGATACAAATTTTGATTGACTCTAAAGTGATGATTGACTCTAAAGTTGTGATGGGCTTCGTGTCGGAAATTCACGGAAATGAAGTGGACAAAAGCTTTTTTTCGCGCTCACCATCAAACGCGATTCTTAGTGTGCCTGTCCTTGATCGCGCTGCAATCGGTAGCACATATTTAAAGTAGTGGCTTAGCGCGAATAAAACCACGGAAACGAGAAAGACGGACAAGGACAAGCGCTACTCACAACTGTTTATTGGAAGGAAGGCTAGTACATATATATATATATATATATATATATATATATATATATATATATATATATATATATATATATATATATATATATATATATCCTCTTGTCACGCATGCGTCTACCAAGCAGAATAGAAGCCGGTACATGCACATCAAAGGCGGTTGCGCAAGAAGTTAAATTCGGCATCTAGTAATGTGATAGAAGGCTCACTCACACATCTATCTCTATTCTTCTTGATAAAGAAGGCCTCAAGAGCGAGCCTGGGCATTCCAGTGGATACCTGGGCACTGCAATATTCCTGGTAATACTGCAGCGGACGCAGCTGCGAATCGGGCGCACAATAACGTGGAGACAACCAATCTTCCTCTATTGCGTAGTGAAGTCCGTCTGTTCCTGAGACAACTTTCTTGTCGCCTCAGCAAAACTACCTGGTTTGATCAGCAAACTAAAAACTCGGAGTTATACTTTATAGACCCATGTATAAACTTATTAATGCCGGAAAATCTAAGAGACAACAGAAAATTTGAAACATTGGTACACCGCCTGCGTCTTGGTACTGCATTTACGAAACACGTCTTGTACCGGATAAAACGTGTCTCTAGTCCGCAGTGTTCTTGTGGCCATCCAGACGAAGATGTGCATCTTCTTCTCGAGTGGACGAAATACGATACACAAAGAACGGTATTGCAAGCTAATTTGTTTATATTAGACAGAAGACCATTCACTCTAAAAAAGATACTTGGCCCATGGCCAACTGCGGGCCTTCAAAGAAGAGCGTTTCTTGCTCTGAAAAAGTTTTTAGAGGACACCAACATTATGGGAAAATATTAGGTATCAGATGATCCGAATACGCTAAATGAGTAACACAAACGTTGTTCGTGGTTCATAATTGGTTTACGCGGTGATCGCATCTTTTACGCAATATGTATAATACTGTTCCGTACTTGCAGTGCATTACATGTGTTGTGTGTTTCGGCTGTTCAAAACATCTGACTATTTAAGCGTACGTGGACTGAACTAATGCACAGAACTTTGAGACTCATGTACTGTTGGAGTGTATATTTTTTATTCATCCTGTGTTCTACTGAGTGCCATATCTCATGTCGCCATTCCCCCTTTTTACGCAACTTTGGTTCCTCTGCCAAGTGACAAGGAGTAGCCGGTGCCACCATGAAGGCGCCAACCTCTCCTAATATTCATTTCAATAAAAAAAAGCGAGCCTGGAAGAGGCGTTGCAGCTCCTGCCCAGAATAGTAGTCGCAGAAAATCGAGCGTCGCAACCACACGCGCTAACATGTGCCACCAAATGTGCGCCCTTATCCTCTTTTTTCTTTAGTTATTGCGCATGTTCCCTTAAACGGTCATTCACACAACGCTCAGTTTGACCAATGTAGAGCTGCCCAGGAGGGTGCAAGGGAATTGCATAAACAACCCCTCTGGAGCACTCAACAAAGGGTTTCTCATGCCTCGTGCGGCAGCCCCGCCTGCTCTTACAGCAAACTCGAGAACACAGCATCGAAAGCTTATTGGGCGCAGAAAAAAAGAGAGGGATACCATGACGGTTAGCAACCTTTTTTTTAAGGTTGTGTGACCCCTTGTGTACGTAGGGAGTAACCTGTGGTCTTACCTTCGGTCGTTTGACCTCTGCTCTCGCCCTTCGTGCTCCAAGCTTTACTTTTTGCAGAAGAGACTCTACTATAGCATTGACGACCGTGAAAGGGAAACCAGCTGCCAAAAGGCGCCCAACTTGGTTCGTAAAACTAGACCGCATTTGGTGTACGAACGAGTTCCGCAAAGCCGATTCCAAGCAAAGACAACCAACTGCTCGGTTCACCACTTTAGAGTGTGCGGAATCGTGCGGCAGCAATTGCTTCATGGCTCGCGGTTGATAGGACCAACAGACGTGGCCAGCTTCAAAAGACAGGTTTAAATCTAGGAACTGCAGGCCTGTGTCGTCAGGAAGTTCATGGGTTAAACAAGCCCTTGGCCTCGGTTGTTAAAAGCTTCTAAAATAAAAGCAGGGTAAAGTCACCCTTATTGTACAACCCTTATAACCCTTATACCCTTATAACACAAGGGCGCTGCGGGATTATTATACTGCTCGATTTTCCGTTTCTCCGAATTGAATATCTCGTCCCAATGGATACAAAGCAAAAACTTCTCTTATTAAACCTCCTTTTAATTGCCGCTGATATTGCTTTAGTTTGCACGTTGCAGGCGCAACAAAATATAGCTGACAATATTTTTCGTGTTTCTTTTTTTTGCTCATTCATTTGTTTTGAGCTGCAAGCAGCAAGCCTAAGGCGTGGCCACCTTTATTTAATTATCGTGCAAGTCACGGAGGCCAGTGCTAAGTCATCTGAACCAAGCTGTTTTGCGCATTTTAAATGTTAAGTCCTCATTATAAAGGTAGCTAATGACTCGAATAATATGCAACCCATCCCTGCGTCATCAAGCACGTAGAGCTCCAATGGGTTAACTCCACCGTAGTTCAGCTTTAGTAGCTTCTTAGGATAAGGCTGTTGCATCTATATTCTGCCCGGCCATAGCAGAGCAACACCCTACAAGTAACTTCGTGCGGGTCAATAAGTGTTGTTGTCTCGTTAGTTTTATTATTATTATTATTGAAATGAAAAATACGAGAGATTGGCGCCTTTATGGTGGCACCGGCTACGCCTTGTCACTTGGAGAAGGAAAGAAATCTGCGCCAATAGGGACAATAACGTCAGAAAATACGGCATTCAAAAGAAGACCACATGTGTAAAAACAATACAGTAAAGCTATACAAGAATCGCAATGTTTTGTGCATAAATATAGTACACATACGCATATGTAAGGTAAGATATTTTGAATGGCCAGAACACAGCACACAAGTAAATACACTTCCACGCACAGAACGAATGTAATTACACATAGCGCAAAAAATACGATTACCACACCAATCAATTTCGAACACAGAACATTTCTAAGATTTAATTTGCTCATTAGGATAAACTAAAATTTAGAATTTGCGTAATATGTTCGCGTCCTCGAAAACTTTTCCAAAGTAAGAAATGCTCTTTTCTGAAGACCAGCTGTGGAGCATGGACCAAGTCTATTTTTCGGAGTGAATGGTCTTCTATCTAAAAGTAACAAATATGCTTTCAATTCCCTTCGTTGTGAATCCTATTTAGTGCACTAGAGGAGATGATGCACATCATCGTCTGGATGGCCACAAGAACACCGTGGGCTAGAGGCATGTTTTATCCGGCATAAAACATGAGCCGCGCAAATGCAGTACCAAGCCGCAGGCGGTGCACTAACGTGTCGAGTTTTCTGTTTTCTCCCGGATTGGACGGAATTGATAGGTTTACACATTGGTCTACAATGTATAACTCCTAGTTCTCAGATTGCTGATCAAACCAGGTAGATTTGCTGAGACGACAGGGCAGCTGTCTCACGCGCAGCCATACTTCACTGCGCGAAAGAGGAAAATTTATTTCTCTGAGTCATTATGGGCCAAAATCGCAGCTGCGACATCTACAGTGTTACCAAAACGATTGCAGTGTTTGGGTATCCACTGAAATGAAATTACCTGATTCATAACGCTCGCTTTTGTGCGTTCTTTGGGCGTCACATACAGCAAGAAAGTGTTCAAACTGTTTTTCTTATTGCTTTGTAGCACTGCGAGAGCGGCTTTCGAATAACTAAAAAATAACCAATTTCCGCGCTTTTCTTTGCTGATGTTACGCAACGTGAACCACACAGGATTGCAAACAGTTCTGTCACGGTGGAAGATGTCTCTCGAGAAAATTTACATGTTTGCTGTAGCTCTAAAAGTGGAATGACGAATTTTGAAGCCGAGGAATTCTTATGACATGAACCGTCTGTATATATGTGGACGTACTGGGGATATGATGAGTAAATTTGGAATAGTGCCAATCGCTGTGCGGCTACTACGCACATGTCGCTCTTAACATAATCTCCTGGACCGTTAGTAACTGTTCTGCAGCGTCGCAAGCTAATATTACTATAAGAGCTAGGTTAAATAGTTGGTCTACAAACAAAACAAGGGAAGAGAGTGAGTGTGCTGCACTGAGACGTATTCACTTTCTTTTTTTTTTTTGGGGGGGGGGGGGCGACCGGGAGTCGCACCCCCGGCCTCGTGCACAGCAGCAGAACGCCATGCAACCAATGAGTCACCCCAGTGGGCAGGGCACAATGTGTGCGTTCGGAGACTCGTATGTGCCTACATCGCGCCTCGCATTAAGCAACCTACAGGCAAGTTTAAGTGCGTCTCGCTGGGTGTGCGTGTCTTTGCCACTGATCTGAAGTGTTCCAGGAACCAAAAGCTGGGGCTCTCGTTCATCTTTCTTTCTCCCCGCTTCATGGAACTCACGTCGAGAGATGCCGCACCAAAATAACTGGCACCACCTTACAAACAAGTAAAACGCGAAGTGCGTTACTTCTGCAAAGCATGGATTTATATCCGCCGGCTGCGGTTATGCCAGCCACCTCACTGGACTGGAAGTAAGAAATCTCGATCGAAGACAGTCGGAATGCCTCTTGGCAAAATGGATTCGTTCTCGTGGCCTGCTGAAGACCACAAGAGCAGCGGGTCCGTGTTCGAGTAGACGTCTTCTCCGGGGACACCGCCGTCTGAATAAGACCCTGTAATGAACCCAGGCGTTCGCTTGTTTGCGCCACCGCGTGCGTGCGTGTGAGTGCACGACGCCTATAATCATGGGACAGATTTTTTTATTTTTATTTTTTTTGGCGTCTGGAGCAGCAAGCGACGGTGTTTTAGCCCCTGACTGACATCTCCGGACCTCTCATTATACTTCTCTCGTTTCCCCGATTCTCCGAGTTCCAACACTATTGTGCAGTGCTGCGGACGGATCAGAAAGAGTACGCGAAATGTTCCTGTGACCCCGTCGCACCTGATGTGCGCCCGGAGCGTTCGTGGTTCGCTTAAGCGCTGAAGCGTAAAACGAACCTCAGTACGCAGCTGCGTCTACAGCACTAAATGTGTAGCGAAAAAAAGGACAGACAAAGAAAGCATGAATTTGTAAAGTTCATCGATAGTTGACTTTTTCCGCGTTTGCAGGTGACAATGGCTAGAAGTCATTGACGATTGTAAGATTCGGGTGGTCGCGAAAGGCAGGCCTTTGGCGGTACTGCACACAACTGGCCTAACCAGCAAGACACTGTCGACAGGACCCCCTAGCATTTTTTTGGTGCAGATTGAATCGTCGATGCGAAAAGACTCCGTTGGGCAACAGGGGCCGAGAGCTTCTAAATGGTAATCGAGACTTTTGCCTTCAGACCCACAGGGATAAAACAAACTCAAACACATAAACAAAGAAGAGCGTATTCTTCTAGGGGAGTTCTTGTAACGATAGTCCTGCCGAATTCGGGACGCCCGATTATTTCTCCATCGTAGTTTCATTTTGAATGTGTGTATTTGTATGTTAAAGAAAACAAGATGATTTCCTTATTTAACCTGTTCTTGATTCCAGTTTTCGATTTGAATACTGCTACGAAGATAGCACCTCGGTCCCACTGAACCATCTGTTGCCATTCGCGCGTACCAGCAGTAGTGATGAGTTTCTACATTATTCATCCTATACACGACCGCACAAAAGGAAGAATCGTTTTTTTTAACAAACTTCAGGCGTTCTTTCAACATAGTGTCATCGTTTACTTTGTTATGGGTGCGGGTGATGCAGCAAGAGCTACTTACAGGCTGGCGAAAGTCTATACAAATTGCTATCAATCCCGCAAGAGTAGCACGATCACCGACAAGGTCAAGTACAAAAGGAATGTTCGGGGTCACTCTTGTACAATCCGCGCTGAAACAATGTAAGTGGGAACGCCATCGCTCCCATGCGTCTCAATGTCCAAAAAGCTCTTAACGCGAGTGGCAAAGCGGCAGGATACAAATGTCAAGTACAGACAGCAGCTGTGCACTGGGCTCCGTAGAAATGTAGGACTAGCGTCATTCAGTAGCAAGAGGTCATGATTGGAGCAAAACGAAGCGTCTCCTCGTGCCCCAAAGCTGACTTTTGAGCTTCCCTAAATGGTGTGATGGGCATGAAAGTCCCCGGCGATAATCCAAAGACCAGGATAAGCATTTATTAGGCATTCTATTCTTTTGATGTCAAACCGGATTGATGGTGACAGGTACGCACCTACGAGTGTCAAGGTGGGATTTCTATTTTAACGGTTGGGCAGACATACTGGTTGCTGTCAGAAGGTCGCACAATCCGGACGACGTAAGTAAGCTCATGGAGAACAAAGACGACGACCTTGTTGCTTTCGTTGGTGCTTGAGGACGAGATTGACTTGTCGCCGGACAGTCTGATTTGTTGTGATAATTTGGTAACACGTACACGGATATCAAAGGTGCATATGATAATGTTCTTCATGTGGCTATATTCGAGGCTCTGCATATAGTTGGGCTCGGAGGTAGACTTCATCGTTGGACACACAGTTATTTGCATACGCGCTCTCTCTTTCTGAATACGGAAGACGGCCCAGTTCCTCAACACTACGCACACCGTGGAGTTCCGTAGGGCGGTGTCTCGAGTCCGACGCTCTTCAGCCTTCTGCCCGTTGGTCTCGTAGAATGCGTACCAAAAACAGTGAAGTTGTCAATCTATGCCAATGACATCTGCGTCTAGGCATCTGGCGTAACGCGTCGTCAAGTATGTGCAGTGCTGCAAAAATCTGCGACATTGATAACGACGTACCTTAGCAAATAAGTCCTTAAGGCTCCCCCAGATAAATGTGCATTCGTCGCGTTTAGCTAGAAACTAATGACTTCATACGCTATATCCATCGATAAACAAAGCATCTCTTACGTCATGGTGATAGGGTTCTCAGGGGTAATCATGGACCGTCACTTCGGTTGGAGTACCCATGTGACCCACCTAAAAAGGCGCCTAGCGGCTATCTCTCATGTTTTCAGGTTTCTCGGAGGAAAAGCTGGGATACTTCAGTACACGCATAACCCTCCGTGGTTGCTTAGTGGCTATATGTTTTTGGGCTGCTAAGCACGAGATCGTGGGATCGAATCCTGGCCACGGCGGCCGCGTTCCTATGGGGGCGAAATGCAAAAACACTTGTACTTAGATTTAGGTGCACGTTACGGAACTCCGGCTAAACCAAATTTCCGGATTACACCCCCCCCCCTCCCCCCACTGCGGCGTGTCTCGTAATGAGATCGTGGTATTTAGCTTCCGTTCATTATTATTTAAATACAATGAATGGGTAAGAGAATATACAGACGAGGTTCCCAATGTCAAAGACTGCAACGGGACCCTCGGTTTATAATAACAATGAAGAGATGTATTAATTAAAAGCAAGCTAACTAAAAGAAAAAGACACAGTCGCGAAAATACAACATAGAAAAATTAAATTAACGAAAACAAATTGTATGTATACAAGCCTACAGTGCATAAAAAAACTGTCAATACATACAAATGCCAAATGCAGAGTAATTAATGGCGTAAACATAGTTGTACATGTAGAAAGGCTGAAGGGCATGACTAAATGTAAGAAAGGACGAATATTTAATACAGATTTGTAAGCCATCTTACAGTGTTATAGCAGCGAATGATGATGTCATATTTCCCTAGAATGAGCCACGGGCAGCAGAACATTGATGTTATGTGCAAACCTGGTATTATTATTATTATTGATGAAGTACCTGGAATCAATGAATTGGTATGAAAGCTGTTTAGTAAGTAATTTTAAACCATAATTATTAGATGATAGTTGAACAAGTTCGTTACCACGAGGATGTTATTTTCACAAAGTAATACAGTAGCATTCGTGAAAAACATAAGTGATAATGCATAAACTACGTAAACAGCACGTAAACCCCCGTAGTTTATTTAATTTCAGTTTTGCGGAGAAATGCATCACCGTTCCAGTTACTTTCTTAACAAAACTTCGTTTCATGCATTGGAGCACAAAAGTAACTGGAACGCCAGTGCATTTCTCTGCGAAAAACGCTGTTTCTCGGGTGTCTGAGCCACAGCTTGGCAGTGCTGGTCAGTAGCTGCCGAACTAATATCGCCACAATCGAATGTGCTCAGGCGCCCGCGCTTAAGGTTTGTCTAGGTTTACCACGATGTACATCAACATCAGAAACCATTGCACGCGACTTCTCAGTCGAAATTAACATTGTTATGGAAACGCTCAGAGCACACGTCAGCCAACTTTCTCGCGCCCCTTTCCACTATCTCACTACCTCACTACCTGAGGTCCGACCACGCGCCTCATTATGCAAGACGACACCCCCTTATTGTGTATACCTTCCAGCAGATTACACAGCTGTAGCGAGAGTTTCGTTTCCCCCTTGGTGCTTGGCTCAACCACAAGTTCGACTGACCATACCGGGAATTCAAACGAAGGCCAGCTCTCTCATCGCCAGCTCTCAGTCAACTTTGGTTGTTCTTGCTGTACGAAAAATACAACGATCATACCCACCTATAGACTGATGGTTCAGCCACCGGGGACAGTTCTGCCGGGTCAGTGGCTTTTCCTGAGAAAGCAACCACCTTCAAGACCGCCTACCAGACTACAGCGACAGCCGCCCAGCTTGCTGCTTTTCGTAGCGCACTACGCATAATTCGAGAGGAACCACCTCAAAAGTGGAGCCTTTTCAGCTTCTGTAAGGCAGCTCTACATCGCTTGCTTTCCGCCTTAGGCAGTGGACCCTACGAACAACTAGTGCTGGAACTCCGAGAGCTCCTCCATCGCCTTGTCGCGCAAGGACACGGCATCGCAGTCCACGAGCTCCTTAGCCACTGTGGCATAATGGGCCAAGAACGTGCCGATGAAGCTGTTCGATCTGCTCATGAAGACGGCTTACGGGAAGTAATGCCGCTGTGAAGAACAGACGTAGCAGCGAAAATTCAGGTGCCTGCAAATGGTACCACACAATCGTTGTGGACCACATCTAGTTTCCAGCACACACGTATGCATCTAGTGGACCACTGTCTTCGACTTTTTCCTCCACCTGGACTATCCCAACACGAGACAACGGTACCTTATCCGCTGTAGTTTGGCGTCGCTTTTACAAGATCCCCTGCTTTCTGCATCAAAAGTGAAGATAGTTCTGCATCTGACCGATGCGGCAGCGAGGAAACTATCGAACACATTCTTTGCCGTCGTCCCCGATACAGCACACACAGGCCGTCCTTTGCTAGCGGGTTATCGCGTCTTGACGACCGGCCACTTTTGGAGCCGACAATCCTGGAACGCTGTCCTATACAGTCGCCACAAAGCAAGTTGGTCAAAGCACTCTTGCAATTTTTGAGTTCGAGTGCCTATTACAGACACTGTAGCTCTCACGGATGTTCCCAACATTTCTTTTTTTTCCTGCCGTTGCTTTTTTTTCTGCGCCATTGTTTCTTTCTTTCTTTGTCCGTTCCCTTCTCACAATGCAACGTATTCATCTAGAATATTTTCGGGTTAACCTCCCTGTCTTTCCCACCGCAATTATCTCTCCCTCTCTCTCTTTCTCGCTCAAGCAGCTTGTGTCTCAGCTTTTTTATGTTATTTCTTTTAGCGTCACAAGAGAGCACTGTTACTTTTCCGCAGCCTGTGCTTGTATATATATATATATATATATATATATATATATATATATATATATATATATATATATATATATATATATATAGTGATGTATTTCTTACAAATATATCTCTGTTCACAGAGCGCGCTCGTGTTTGTCTAGTTGCGTCCCACTTTTGTAGCGCAGTTACCAAAATGTTCAGCTTATCATGTTGACATCACAATTTGTGTGAGATGACTCAGAAGACCCTAGCACTCTAAATCAGACCAGAAAACGCTAACATTGACTTTACTGTAGAGCTCCGAATTTGCTCAGAGAACAAGTTAGCGAAAAGCGCAGCCTACGTGCGCTTGCAACAGTTTCTAATTGCGAAAAACGACGCCTTTCAGGCTAGAATAACGAAATAGGTGCGTTTGGTTAGTAATGGCAAAAATTTTATCTGCGTCACTAATGCTTCCACGTATAAGTGTCTTAGCTATTAGTTACCAAGAACTGCGTGAACCGCTTGATACCGTCACATTTCTGTTTAGATGGCCTCTCAAAGTCAAATGGATAACGACGATGTCTCCTTAACACGAAATAAAAAGGCAACGCAGTTCATGGCGAAAACTTGTGTTTGCGCTTGCTCCGCCGTTTAATTATTGTAACGGTGTATTCAACAAAAAACAATCCCTACTACACGGCCATAAAATGACTAAAACAGCGTTTACTTCCGCAACCCGATATGACCTGAAATATATGGAAGGTGACGCTCGGTTTCCCATGTGTCCGAAATTCAGGGCGTACGACATGGTTGATCGCTTCCCGTGCGCAGCAAGGACTTTTGACGATACGAAGGCCCGCGTGGCTGAAGGAAAATTTCCGCCGAATGGAATGCATTGTCGCAAGCAATGGGGAACGAAATGTGTACCATCGTTTACGCTACGCGGTCGGCGTTTAATTTGCTGACGATAGCAAAGTAAGCAAGTCGATTGCCGTGGTGCACTAGTCGATACGTGAAATTCGAAGGTGCCCTTCTGTACACATCTTGTCTTGCCGAACCATGGCGGCGCGCCTGAGGCTAAAAGTTTAAATATAAAGCGTCAACTTGCACACTGGTGCAACCATTGCTGTGGTGCTCCGTTTCCTGCACCGCTGAAGCTTTCAGAACACGTCTTTCATCTTCATCAGGGTTCTACTCACTTGTAGGAGAGTATAGAACTGCTACAGGGAACGGCATCATACAGATGCTACACCCGCGTTCCGTTGCCTGCCACAAACCTAAATATTCCGGCAGGTGCGTGTAATTCAATTAGTCTCGAGTTTCTAGTGATCGTGTTGCAAAAATATCAAAGATGCAGAGTGTTGTGGCCATAAATTGAAGTAGCGTCACGAATAATGACCAAAAAGTGTTTCTATTTGACTCTGTCCGCGCGCTTGCACGCTGACGACTTCACAGGTCCCTAGATTGCAGTGATGAAGCTCCAATATAGCACATCTTGGTTAGCACGAGTAGTTGCGTAGGAAAGCTTGCTCACAGGAGTTCGCATATCATCTACCAAAGTATATAAGTCATTCTGCGATAACTACTGAATCGGCATGCTAATGCATCATGCTATATTGTGCCACTTTTACAGCGAAGCTGTTATACCTAAGTTGATCGGGATTTCACGCTGCGCATTCTTACGAAAAAGAAATACATAAGCGAGGAGTAAATCATACAATACACAGTACAGCATTCGCTTCAATAAAGAGCAAGCAATAAACAAGCATCCAAAGAACAACATTGGTGACAAGGCGTTCCTGATAAGCATGCGCGGCCCGTGGCGATTCTCGCATGTTTCCCAGTAAATATTACTGCTGCGCAAGCTGCCCCGGCCACAGAAGCTAGCGACGTTGGGAATGAGCTAGTCTTTCATATATAAAAGAACCAGCCTAGCAACTGATTTCATTGTTGTTGCAGCACCGCTATGGGTAGGCAACACAAAAAGCTCCCGAGGAGAAGCGTGAATGCGAGGAGCAGGAAAGGGAAAAGAAACGACAATTCGATCAGCAGAGGCGTGCTTCCAAAGCTACCGCTACTCCCATTATTACCATTACCCTAAATTACCACCGCGGCCATTACTCTAAAGCAATGGAGCGCTGCATGCTCCCTTCAGCCGTTGTAGTGATGGCTTTCAACTGGTTTACTGGACATCCACGCCCGCAGGGCCGGCATGGTGAGTCAATTCTGTTTACTTTTTTCGCTTTATTTTACGCATAACTTTACAAACATTACTGAGAGAAATACAGAAAGTGCTTTGAGCTTCTGGACTTTAACGGCGTAAGGCGGTACTGTTGTTTATACAGAAGCACAGTTGAATGTAGGATGTAGAGACTCAGATGTAGGAGACTCTGCATTACGCACGTACAAAAGTCCGGCTGCATTTTTTTTTCGTAAGCCGGCCTATATAAAGCGCGAAATGCTTTTAGGTCCCGTTGGCGGCAATCATCAGGTGACGTTGAGAGCAAAACTAGGTACTGCACTCGAACGTGGTCCTGCACTCTTTGTGCAGGACCACGTTAGATACGATAGTTACTGCCCAAACAAGTTACAAAAAATATTGCTTCCGAGTTCTTGCTAAAGTTTGTTTACAATACCATCCAAGCTGTAACTTCTGGTAAGCAGAAGTTTTTTGATCATTCTCAATACGACGTTCAAGGCAGATACAGGGCACCATACACTGCATCGTCGTCGTCTGGCCCTGAGACAGCGTTGCCTGTGCTCTATTGAACGCCAGCGGTCCGTGAGCTCCATCGCGAGGGTGTTGCGTCGCCTCAAGAGATGGCGCCACGCTATGTGCCACTTCCTTCAGGCTGCTGCTCTTCTAGCTGGACAGCGCGCTCCGTCTCCCTGGCGTCTTTCGCTGCCTGTGGTGCCGCTTTCAGCCGGTTTTCTTCTTCTAGCTGGGCAGCGTCCATATTTACCAGTGCACAGTATGGCGTGGTGCGGTGTGGTGTGGCGGGGTGTGCCGTTGCGAGCGTGCACTACACCTATTTTAAGATTGTGGCTAGTATCATCTCCAACTAATCGGTTTGGCCGGCAGCCATTTCATGCTTACATCTACTCTCGATTACGGGAGAGCCAGCAATTTTTTTCCAACTGCCGAACTCACCTTGACCAAATAACAAGAATCGGACTTATTTATGACACAAGCAGCACGCTAAGTCAGAATCGACTTCGTTGCCACGACAAAATGCCAAACAGCGGCGCGGAAAATTCTGTCTTCACCACTGCAGCTCGATGCCACATATGCCAACACAATGTTTGCCATCCTGCTTCGCATGACATTTCGACGATGAGGCAACCTCTACGCTACATGTCAAATATAAAGCCCAAATCAGGTCGCAGCAAAACAGCAAGTGAGTACCTGCATATTTCAACAACAAAGAGAAGACATTGTTGACTTTTATTTTCTTTTCTTTCCGCCTGCAGTTTGACGCGCCTACTGCTGAAATTCGCGGCATATCTAACGCGTTTTTCGCACAACAAATCGAACTGCACTCGCTGTAGACTCCGTTTGCCACCGCCGCCGTCGCCACCACCATAGCGATGATCAAGGTAAATTTTTAAGGAGAAAACTGACACGGACAAAATGGTTATGGTTGAGGCTGTATCTGGAAACGGTAAGGAGGTATTGTTGCGCCTGTGTTATACTTAAAACAAAGGTAAACCCGCCTGTGGTTTGCCTCGCATCCCATAGTCGACTAAAGTTATCATTAAATTACACAAATTACATAAGCCCTTTAATACTGTTAAGCCTGTTAAAAGGCCGTTTTTTGTGTTTGAATTCTTCGTTACACGTATTGCCACCTATTTTGCTCATAATAGTCCATATTAAAAGCGAGTGCGATGGCGTTATCATGTCATTGCGGCGCCTCCTTGGCCTGTCGGATTGGCTTACTGTCCCGCGCGGTTAGCCTCCTCGAGTGTGGTCGACAACCTTTAGGCCTGGCGTGACAGGTTCTGCACCCAGTCATCTCAGGTGCGCGATCATGCGACGTCGCAAGTAGCTGCTCACATGTGCTCGAATATCCAGGACGTGATTTTCAGCGTCACTGCACGTCAAGCGTGATCGAAAACATGATTTTGGCGTTATTTGGACCACACGTCAATGCCGTGAAAACCGAACTTTCTGTTCCGCGGTCCAGTATTCTTTCGTGGGAACGAAGTTGATTCTGATGCAGCGAGCTGTTTCTATCATTGATAAGCACGACCCTCGTTGCGTCGGCAATGCGAGTGTCGCGCTGACGGCGTAAATGTTTGTTGTAGGAATGACTCATATGCATGGAGCAACGTAAAAAAAAAATTAAGGCACAGAAACGTAGCACTTTTTCATTATGTTCATGCGTATAGCACGGCTGCGTGCTGCAGAAAAGGAGCAGCAGAAACAGCACGGGGCTCTTCGGGTGCTGGACTCCGTCCACCACTTCCTGAACGAAGCTAATTTTATACCGCGTTAGACATCACCCATTTCTCTGTGCCTGAGCTTCCTCATGTTTCTTTTCCTCAGCCTAAAGTAGCACTAGAAGGAACACGAGCGCTAAACCTTAAGGGGAGTATAATTCTTGTTCTTGACTTTCACTGATATTTATGAAAACGATTGAATGGAAAATAATGTCACATCTATAAGAAAATTTGCGTGTGAAGCGCATTTTTTAACACCCGGTACCACGTTGTACGTGAGTATACACGTCCTGTTATTATTTCCTTCAGTGGGAAGCAGAAATCTAACAGACCCGTGCTTGGCGTTTTACCATAGTTTGATTGCTCGCTGTCGTGACCAGATATTTCAAATGGGATCGCGAGTGACGATGACGTGCAGATTCTTCCAAAAACCACCACTATTCATGGGCGTGTGTGTGTGCACCGTAATTTTCTACAGATTCAATATGTGAAGAGAAAGTCTGCGTTAGTGCAGAAACGCACGGATCATAGGGAAGTGTATTCTTCGGAACGGCACTTTTCTCAGGTATACGTGAGACACCTGAATAATGAGTCCGGTGATCTAAGTTTGCATATGTTGCGATAGTTTGGCCCCGAGTAAAACACCGCGTATGTTGCGGCGTCCCTAAATTCAAGGGAAGCGTTGCCTTTTCCTCCGTGTTCGAAGACCATCTGTCACGCAATAAACTGGGATGAACCCGGAGATGACGTAACGAAACCTAATGGCACATTCGACTGGATCCTACCGCACCCCAACGCGAAGTCCTCTCGAGATAGGATTGGGTGAAAGCCTGCTGCAGCCAAACGTTCTTGCTGCACCCAGAGCAATCGGATTGGCCACGTCATCAAATTCCTACCGGTTCTCAGTCGCATTCCCAGGTCGAAGGCGTAAGCGCCTTTCAGCGCTCTGAACTTGAGTGCTGCGCTTTAAGTCAACCAGGCGAACGTAAGCCGCAACACGAAAGCGCCCTAGCGCGTTTGAAGGCGACCAGGCAAATAAACCATGAGGCCGCACGGGAGCGGGGGTATGCATTTAAACGTGTGGACTTGGAGGCCTCTCGACAGGCCTAAAGCACAATACCTGTCTATGGAAGGGTTTTCATCCGGTTTAAACTTTGCG
This sequence comes from Dermacentor albipictus, assembly GCF_038994185.2. Lineage (NCBI taxonomy): Eukaryota > Metazoa > Arthropoda > Arachnida > Ixodida > Ixodidae > Dermacentor > Dermacentor albipictus. Next base: position 450,254,888 of record NC_091821.1, read on the forward strand.
TCAATCGCGGAGGCCGTGCAACCAAAGCTGCGAGAGGGACCATCCCGATAATGGTATTGCAGTAAAGTCCCTCACATGTACCATGTACAGCTGAGCCCGCACATGCGGCTTGTCGCACATTTCTAAAGCTCAGTTGCGAGTCAGTGCTAGTCCCGTGTCCTTCTTCGTTGTTGTGTCTAATCGTTTTGCGGTGTAACTTGCCGCGGAAGCTTAGTGGCTATCGTATTGCCCTGCTGATCGAGCTCATGGTCGCGGGTTCAATGCGGGCCGCGGCGGCCACATTTCGATTGCGGCGAAATCGAAGAACGCCCGTGTATGTAGATTTAGGTCTGCGTTAAGAAACGTTAAGTGGTGAAAATTATTCCGGGTGGCCCTGCTCAGCCAAGCCCTCGCTGATCCGCTGTGCGCCGTTCGGCACGCCGAGGAAGCCGCCCGTTTCCAAGGACTCGAGGCCGTCATCTAGGCTGGGTTGCTTATGGCCCCATCCCGTCCAAATCGCTGGACATTTCAAAAAAAGTTTTCACTCACTCCTTAACTATATAGCGTGATTCATAAACGGATCGTGGTTCCGGCAAGAAAAACCTGAGAATTTATTTTTTAACTTTGCACGATTGTTAGAACATGTAGCATATTAAATAACTCAACGTCTCGGCTTACCCCAGTTTGGCGTCTGTGTGTCGCCAATTAGACGCTGTGGGCATGCTTTTCCACAGCGTTCCCACTACTGTGCTGCGGCGGAGAGGTAGACTCGCGCAGCGATCGGTGAATGGCGTGGAGAGTGAAAAAATGGAAGCTTCCACCTTAGCTTATTTGAAAGAACAAAAGCTGTGATGATAGCGTGGAGAAGTTCGGGGAGGAAGTACTTGTGTGGTGCTGTTTCATAGGTCCTTAACGACGTTTGCATAGCTCGGTGCGACACCAAACGTCCTTTACCAGCGTCTCAACTTGAAGCTGAAATCGATCATATCTCTCCAAAGGGTGTAGGCAGGTCGAAAGCCAAGATTTTCGTTTCGTGCCTGCTCAGTACCTAGACACCGTCTTACAATTCTACCTGCACCTAGAGACTGACAGCGTCACGGTTCAGTAGAGTTTCTCGCTGGACGAGTTCATACGTACTCGTACATAAATAGGAAATCAGAAAAAAAATGGAGACGTAGACTAGCATATTATATCAGAAAACTATATGCCACCGAAGATGTGTGGGCGCGCGGTCGCTCTGGTATACAGCCAATTAATGTAATTATCCTGACAACAGGTCAGCTGTATGATGTTTTTGTTCTACTCGAAATGACGTAGCGTATCTACCATACTTTTTCTGGGGTAGTTTCTTCAAGAAGAAAAGTACCTGCAAGTCCAGTGTTCGTCAGATGCACTTCTTCCCTTGTGTACGCGTCGCTTTCGCTCGTGTCCTGATCATTACAAGCGTCTAGATGTCTATAGTGTGACGGTAGAAATATGGCACGTATACGATGTAACCTAGTACCTCAGTTATTATAGTATCATATATAACTTCAACATGGGCATCTACAATCTTTGTGTCTTTGGGCATAATTTTTACTGTAAGCATTTTATTAATAAAATAAATGTGCATGCACTAAAGCGTAAAGCTAGATCAGGTACCGTATTTCTTTGGCTCCCTATAAATGTCGTAGGAATGAGTTATATGCATGGAGCAACTTAAAAAAGTTTAAAAGGAATGATGCATTAGCTGGCGGCCAACTCTGCTTCTGCTATTCAATTACTTGAAAAATATGCAAATACCCTCATGAAATAACCTCCGCACGTTTTTGAAGGAAATATGATGCATTTGGAGCAGAAATTACAATTTTAGCCCCTATAAAACGCTTAATTTTGATTAGGGTCTCGCACATTTTAGAAAAAGTTCTGAAAATTTTTAAGGTTAAAAATTCCGAAGCACGAAGTTTGCAAGTCCGTAACTCTGCACGAAAGACAGATATCACAGTTGTCTAAACTGCAACTACTAATCGAAGACCGACAAACGTTATATATATATAAGTTTACAGCCTACGTGCGATTCTTAGAATGCTCGCGAAAGTTTCCCAATCATCCTGCTTACAAATTAGCGGCATATTTGAGAGTGCTGTATATTAAATCAATGTTGATCGCTTCTTATGTCTTAACGGGCGCAGTTTACACAACTGCTATAGCAATATTTGTTATTGAATTATAGAGTTAAACATATATGTATGGCCTAACAAGGAAATCTGCTTCTTGCCGTCACTAAACAAGAACTTTTTTTTTTGTTTCGAAAGCGACAAGCCCTATAGTATTCGGTGCAGTTTTTTCCGTGGAAGGCAATTTCTCCGTTTTTAGGTAGAAGCACCCGAGGTAAAGCTTGTCGATAGCATATTTGTCGATAAGTGTGGTTCAAAAAAATATGACATTTCTATTTACTTAGTTCCCATCACGGGTACACTGAACTGCGAGCTCGAAATGACGCGCAACTGTAAAAAAATAAAAAAAGACAATAAAGAACGAGTGCGTGCTATTAGTCTCTCGTGCGCTGCGTTATGTGTGCGTCATATTCGTAGTTTCATTTTTTGTTTGCACGTTGTTCTCGAAGCTGAAAATTGTTACGTAATGCCTTCTTGGCGGACATAATATTTGCGGTGCCAAATTCCGTGCGACCTTTGAGGTCACGCTCGCGGCCGGCTTTGACGTATAAGTACATCACTCCTGCATAAAAAGTTGCACTGTTTTCGTTTTTTTTTCCGTCTGAGAGCCCAAAACCACAAACCCCCTCTCTGAAGCAGCTTCAACTCATGACAGTAAGCTGGTTTTCCGAGAAGCAATATTACCTTCTTCACTGAAAAAGAAAATCATGATGCGCCAACTCTGCAAGCGATGTAAGGGTAAAAGGGTCATGAAGCCTGTCTTCACCAGCAGCTACGATCGGCACGCTAAACAGCTTGTCAAGCGTGCTGACTTTCACGGTAAGCGATTCAAACGACGGCTCTGCTGCGCCATTTCCTTATGTAAACCACTTCTAACACCCAAGCTATCTTCGGCTGGCCAGCAAAAAAGAAAAAAAAAGCGTCTTTGCTGAGCTGACATGCATCTTATGGAACGAACATGCTGCCGAAGTCAGTGCTGTAGGGACCACACTATGGCGCGTACTTCCAATCCCGTGCGAACAAAGTAGAAGCATAAATGACACACGTTGCTTCGTATTTTTAGCTATTGACCATGAGAGAATTTCTGTTTAATCCCCGTCGACTGAGCAGCTGCGTCGCAGCTGTAGGGCCCCGCGACGTGCTCGGTTTTGTTTTCGTGTTATATTACTGTGGCGAAATTAACGTAGTACCTACGTACCTACGTGGCAGCTCGGTACTCGCGCACGGCGCCGTATATGGCTAGCAAAAAGTTAACGGCGACTGCTGGAGGAATGAAGCTGCGTAGTACCAAAGCCTCGATATACTATTCAAGGCATCCTCAACAGCCGAGGAGCACGCATAGTCATGCTGCGACGATGGTCCGTGCCCGACGAGTCGATAGCAAGCTCTGGAATATGTCCTGCCAAGCTATGACTAATTGCGAAGTATAAAGAAGTATACACGCCGCTCACAGGACGCCGCAATTTATATTAGTCCTTGTCAGTGGCTAGCCATCTTGCCGCGAGAGGTTTATTCAAGCCTGCTGAAGAAGGTGTCGCCTCTTAACTTATGGAACTTCTGAGACAAGACTTAAGAAGCACCGAATCTCAGACGATAGCATAGTACGTTGCGTGTTTGTTGTCGAATCTTTGTACCACTCCCCCCTCCTACCCTCCCCCCCGCGACACCATTTCGCCTAGTTTCGACGTATGTGTGATAAACTCCACCGTCAAATGTTCACTTACAGTCATTTGAATTTAATTTATTTTTCACTTTGTTTGCTAATGGCCGAGCAGGAGCTTTTGTGCTGGGAACAGCACTCCGTATTTAGGTGGCTGTAAAGAGTCACTTTAATTATTTGCGACTGCTTCGAAACCAGCCGTATTAATTTCAGGCTGAAAGAGGCTTTTAATGTAACCACATAAAAGGTTATCTCTCACAAATGTTTCTTGAAATCATCCCCGCACATCGCGAGATGAGCAAAGTACCTCTTACCGGGCGTCGTTCGAGCCTAATCTAGATGGATGGATGACTGGAAAACTTTATAGGGTACTGCAAGGCTGTGGGGTGACCCATAGGAGGGCTCATCCCACGCCCGGACCGGAAGACGGAGCTTCGCGGCCGCGTCGTGGGTTTGCTGGACTGGCCAAACCTGTTCAACCAGATCCGGATGGCGAATGACAGCCTCGAACCTGGCCAGGTTCCAAGTGTAATCGGCGTTGGTGGTTCGGTCACACGGCCAGAGCATATGTTTGAGGTTAAGCGATTCATTACAGTTCCCACACTGCGTATATGGTAATTGTTCCGCCATGGAGTAGTGTAGGCGTTTGGGTATGTATTGGTTTGAAGTAGTCTCAAAGTAAGTGCTCGTGGTCTCATAAGTGTGGGATGTGGTGTGGGAAATTGTCTTCGGCTGAGGTAGAAGTGTTTAGTGAGCTCGTTACATGTAAGCTAGAGAAAATGTGCAAACTTTCTGCCTCGAGCACCACTGGCGACCTCCGACGAAAACGATGATGCCCTCAAGAGTAGGATACAATTGCTTGCACAGGAAAGAATGTAGGTACAGGTGTTGAACAGGCAGCTTGGCTGCAATTTACGAGCTTTTCCGTTCCACTGCTACGCCTCGGTAATGGTGAACGCAAGTGCGTCGGGCTTCAGATAAACTTTCACCAACTAGGGTCCTTCTGCGTCGAGATAAATTTATCATACGAGAGGTTTCGTATACGTCCTAAGCTGAAATTTTACCATCGAAGCCGTGGCTTACAATGGCGACTGCGTGCTCAGCCTCAAAGCGCCAGACCACCTAAGCCGTTGCGATGACTGATGAACAGCTCATATGCGCATAATATCAGGGGCCGAATTCACGAAGATTTTTGTTTGTACGCGCTTTTTGCCCTTACCCGGCCGGCTTCGCTAATGATACGTCCAGCATCAGGATTGGCTGAATTTCTTCGGAAGACACTTTTGCGAGTACGGGACCATATGCTTCATAATGTTGCGCCAACTCAAATTTTTTTTCTGCATATACGAATTCTGCATCCTCAAGGATTGGCATTCACAGTCCGGAAAATATTACAGAGCATTTCTATGTGATTGCTGTTGCAGTTATCCAGCTAGCTCACTAAACTTCGGGCAACACATGCAGCACAGTTTCTTTGAGTGGATAAAGTTGCACTGAAGGAAGTAGTGAGCTTACATAAAACGGATGTGGTGAAATTTTCAGTGCTTCAACAGTAAATATGGCCATACCTGCGGTGTTTCACTTTATGTTCCTGTCAACTTTTTGCTGAGTTATCGTTGCTATTAGTTTATAGCCTGAGGCAAGCAACGAGTGCTCCATCCTAAATTTCCTAGTATCCTAGTATCCGTCCTAGTACCGAGTGCTAGCGACTTCAATAAACAGTTGCAAGTAGCGGCTTGTCCTGTCTGTATTTCTTCCTGTGTCTCGTAACTATTGGCACTTCATCTATTGAAGTACTAGCGATTGTTCTGAATACACGGTCCCGCTTCTATGCGACGGACTTGTCCTGTAGGATAAGGTTCGGCCGCGCTCATCGTGCTCGTTCTCCCTTTGCGTCGCTTACATTTCTGTGAACAATTCTATGCTTTTAAGGTTTCACGTTCATTCCTTTTGGAAATGTTTCGGCTTATTCATCGTCATTACAGCGTAACATTCGCTTACAAATTCATTACAAACAACCTGCAAGAGCAGATCCCTAAAAGTTACTTTTCCTTCTTCCGTAACACGCTCCTTTATAAAGAAGAGAAACGGACGATGTATTATTGACTCTCAGGTTCAGCCAAACAATTTCTCCTGTTTTCATTTTTTTTTATGAGGGCATTTAATTTCTAGCGAGATTGTTTTTCTACAAAAAATATAAATAAATGATAACAAAGGCGTGGCGGAAAAGTGCATTGCGGCGTAAATAGAGGAAAGAAAGGTACATTACAAACTGGATCTTTATTTAACTAGAGAACAGATTAGGAACCCGTTGAATATGAGAAGTAGTATTGAGAAGATACTTCGCAGGTTAGACTGCCTTTTCAGAACAGGAGCCGAAACTTAAATATGAACGCAAAATGAGCCATGGTGGCCAATCACTGTGGGAATTTTTATTCTTTTATGACAGGAGAATCTTGTAAATTCGGCCGGATAATCTTCGTAAACGCCTTCCATATCATGTTCTGCGTAGACGTGTTCCGGAGAGCAGGATATAATTCTAGTTAACAACTTTTCCACAATCGTTCGGACGCAAAAGAGTTTGCTTATCACGGTATCATTAAAACTTAGTATTAACAGAGTATAGAATAAATATAACGATCATGAACATCGGTGACAAATAAAATTTTATTTGTTAAAAATTATTTCACAGTTAACAATTTATGACATTCGTTACATACGACTGGCGGCGCAAAAAAAAAAACCCTCGCGTGGGCGATTTTCCTATCTCGACGCTTAAGGGAAGAAATATAACGGTGCCTGAGATATTTGCAGTTGAAGGCGTCAGAAAAGAGTTCATGTGTGAAGACATGAATGACAGTTATAACAGTATTTCAGAGTAAATATTAAATAGTGCATGGCGAGCAAAACCATGCGCGGACAAAAACATGAACCTTGCTAACAAGAAATGTTTTTCAGCAGACACAGAGCTACTTATTTGGAGTTGGCACTCTCGGATAAAGTATTTCTCCGTGTCACAACTAGAACACAATGCACGCGCCGCGCAACAGGTCGGAGAGGACCCACTCGCAAAAAGATTTCCCGTAACTAGAAACGAACACGCGCTTTAGAAAGTTCGCGGCGATTCGAAAAAAAAAATATTATATCTCGATATCCGACATTCCGCATAATACGATGCGTTCGACAAAACCGTAAGCGAAATGCAGGAAACGCATATGTTTGTTTACCTCGTTGTCGGCCGAGACCAACCGCTGCGAGTCGAGGCGAAAACGAAGCTCAAAGTCAGCAGACTCCCTTTGGCACTAAAAAAAAGTCGGTCGAGTTCCGTGACTTTTAGCGAAGCAAAGGACCAGCAGCGCTCGACGAGCACCCAACTCCCGTCTGGCGGCGGGCAGAGGACCGCAAACGCGCGGAAGTTGCCGCGGATGAGTGGCGGCCCACCAACCGCGCTGGGAACACAGAGAACTTGAAGCGCACAAATTCACGCGCGTTTCGGCACGCGGCTTTTCGCCGATTGATCCCGTAGCCGCGCGCTCCGCACTCTCTACGCGCCACACGTGCGCGGCCGTGCGTAGCGCCGGAACGGCTGACGCCACCTGGCCGTCGGAGGAGGAAACAGGCGCAGATCGCATGCATGCCGGAGGTGCGGGTGGCCCTAGGTGCGCTGCGCTCGCGGCAGTGGTGGAAGTGGCGCGTGACTGCACTTCAGGTAACGCGAGGTTCCCGCATAACGGATGGTACGCGCGCAAAAGCTCAAATAAGTCCGTTTTTTAACGGAAGAGCGCGTCAGCAGGCCTTATGACTCCTTTCAATTTTCCGCCTAGCGTCGTTCTTTTTTTTTTTGTCATGCGTTGCGCTTCAGAGACTTGGGTTCCCTAGCGTCGATTCAGAGGAACAACCTGCATAACAATTCGGCAAGAGTTGCATGAACACAGCGAATGCATTTGATATTTAATTACCACTAACATTGCACTGCATATTACACAATTAACACTAATCCTTTCAAGTAGCTGTACCACAGACGCCAATTTGTCTTGACCTCAACGCTTAAATGGTGGTCTATATTACCCATTGAAAGCGCATACGCTACTTCGCTCAGAAAATGCATTGTGCCAGACCGCATTGATTACAACGCGGAGACGGCTCACACGGAACAGGGAAGTGAGCGCACCGGCCATCAATTTATTGTTTGCCCCACGCCGGCTCAAAATGAACAGTATAAGATTCTAGCCAGCCCAAGTAGCATAGAAGTACATAAATTTATGCAAGTAGCATCGCTGTAGCATAGACAAGGCTGCACAGATAGACAAGTTATCAATGAGCAACAAAAGAAATATCCTTGCTTTCTCGCACTTGTAGTTACTTATACGTTAGTATTCTGTTCGCCGACTCCACACCCGGCGCGTACGATCGCAAGTCGAGCGACCACTGCGACTGAGCATTGCTCGAGCCCTGCGAGCATCCATTGGTCATACAAGGCGCCGCGTTTGCGTCTTCTTCCGTATGCCGACGCGGCCCTGCGCGCGCGTGACCAGCCGGTACCAGCTAAGGGAAGGCGGGAATGTGCATGCAGCAAAGGATACTGTAGAAGAAGCTCTCAGGAGAGAAACACAGGACATTTATTAGGCTTTGTTTGGGTAAACACATTTTAATAATACGATGAAATCGGAATACAACAGCTATACACCACTGCTGCGTGAACACTCCTGGCCGCTGGCCTGCACACCGCGACACACAAAAGCAAAGGACTAAAAATCCTCTCCAGAGTTGCCGCCTATTCTACGCCCAGCAGCTTCCGCGGTGCACCTCACAGCAGGGAAAAAAAGAAAAAGAAACAAACCGAGGAAGGGACACCATCGAACTGGCGCTTCCCGAGGACATCGAAACGACGGAAGAGTGCACCCGCCCACCGAGGCCGGGACCCAGACGAGCAGAACTCTCTATGTAAGCTGCTCTTTGCTGGGGTTAGCACATACGCACCTTCCGACGCCTGTATTTGGTCTCATAAGGCACGTCTTGCGCGGGCGCCTTCCGAGCGCGTGCCAGCAACGACCAGAATCCCGCAAAAAAATTATCGGCTTGTGGAGCAGCCCACTGACCGCCGCTCACCCAACCCCGTGGGCGGGATGACATGGGAGTGACTGAGTGTTTTATGACCCGCCGTCATCCCTTCCGGCCAGGGAGGCTAGGGACATTGAGTTCTCGAAAACGCAAGGGTGTCGTGCAATTATTGCGTCCGCTCGAAGCCTCACAGTATGTATCCTTTAACCGTTCTACCTACCCTACACGCCCCCCCCCCAAAAAAAAAAATGTATGTAATACTCATTTGGGACGATACATGCGATATCTGAAGGAAATGTTTTTTTTTTTCAAACGTCTTTGCTTCTGCGTTTGATAGGCAAAGCCTAGCGGCAGAAAGGGGGTGCTTCATGAAAATGTTTATTTTTCATCGTAATGTGCAAAACACCGAAATAATATATATAATAAACGAAAGAGGAGAAATACTTTAGAGAAGCTTTTTCAGCAATAGATGCACTGGGAGTGAGCTCCTCCCCAAGCCCCCTATGGCTTCTGTACAGACTGTTCACGTCGGATCTGAAAACGACGTGTACATTTAAATTGTTCAACATTACCTGTGTCACAGCAGTGCAGCCGGGGATTTGGTATTGTAGTTTCTCCTTTGACCATGGTTTCAAAACCGAGCAAGTTGCTTGAGAAACTGCTTCCTCAGCTTTTCGTGTTGTTCTAATCCAAAAAAATTATCTTTGCTGCCTATGTTGCAGTATTAGTCAAATAAATTTTCCAAGAAGCTCGCTACGCAATATCGAAACGGATCAAGAAAAAATATCTTGTTCAATTTGTTGCCTGCAGGAAACAATTGTCTATAAATGGATATAAGTGCATTACATTGAAAAGAAGCTGCCATAACTTTATGAGGGATGTGAACTGTTCTCATAATTACAAGATCAGATCCCCATCGTAGATCAGATCCCCATTTTTTCTGAAATTCCAGGTCCTTCAGGAGGTGCAAGCTATTCCTTGACACTAAGCAAACTGGAAACAAACGAAAAAAACTAAACAAAGAAGTTCCGTCCTAAAGGCGGAGCAATCAAAGTTACAGCAACGTACTAGAATATTACGCGAAAAATAGCGCTCGTAGTTTCATTCGCAATAGGAATTTCGGAAAACATTAGATTACGGACTATGCACATGTGGGTGTCACATGCCCAATGACACGCATGAACAGACTTAACTCGAAGTCCATGAGCACTCCCAGTCACAGCACTACTATTATGAGAAGCACTGGTCGGGAGGAGTGCGCATGTTTCTGTTCACGAGAAGGCTCCGTGTAGCCACTCTACCACTTTTTTATCTGCCATACCTCCGAAGCTCAGCCGATTACGTCTCCTGCAACGCTGATTTCAAGACAAGATAGCGCACATCTGGAAAATTCCATGAAGGAATTCTTTTTAATGCGATTAGCATTCTTAGCCTACCTCACGCACTTTGCGAGGGCTACCTATTTAGGTCTCTAAAAGTATTCCCGCCCATCCGGGGTCACTGGGTAGGCAATGGTTGAATTCGTAGCGGGTCGTGTTGCTGTACTGAAGGTACGCGGTTCGAAACCAACCAGCGGGCCTACTTGGGTCAGTGCTTATGTGCCGATCTTCAACGAACCTTTTCTACACCCACATAGGTCATTGTGGCTGTGTAACTCAACGTGTGGCACTGGGTGTGTACCGCTATTCAATTAAGCTATTTCGCGCCGACTTGGAGCATTGAGTGTATGTCAGTCGGTTCGTGCTGACCTTCAATGATCCTCGTTGACAAGAACTTGGGTCACTGGGTGCACACGCCAGCAGGCGTGTGCTTCTTTTCAATTTATATCTGCGATGTGAACTTATGTAACCGGACATGTTCCCCTGGCTATGTGCCACTCTGAAATGACCAAATGTTCCTTTAAATTTCTATGATGCTCGGCTGAATTGAACCTGCATCACGTGGAGAATTTACGGTGGCACCGCTTGACGGCGCAGCGTGTGCAGTTACAAAGCCCGAGAGGACATCCACTGCAGACACGTTTCATCCTTGGCAATAAATTGTGTCGTTACGTGGCTTCAATGGTAATCGCATCAGCGTCCACCTTCAACGCCAGGTGGGCATAGCCGGAATTTGTTTCTTCCTTCATGCACCAGTATCTTCAGCTCACCCTCGCTGTCACCTTCGAATGCTGGCACATGCATCCATGGCAGAACACCAACGTCGAATAATTGGCGCGTGAGCTCAGTGGACCCGTAGGCGTGGGCTGCGCATATGCCGTCACTCAAGAATTCCGCTAAATTTAGGGTACGACATTGATAAAACCCTCGTAAGCATAGTGAAAATTTGACATAAGCTGGAAATTCATTACCTTTCACCATTATTTCACTATTTCACAATAGAGGAAAGAACATTCATAAATGACACGACTATAGAAACGTTCCTACGCGCTCCTGAAAATTTCATTTGCTATATAGTAGTAAGACAACGTTTTATCATTTACACGTGCAGTAGCATCCGGTATAAAATTTTAGCTCACAAATAACCGTAGTCTCGTGCAATAGCAGACTTGCAGCGTTCGTTAACGTGAACTTTGTGAACACAAGAATGCAAACTTAGAGATGGTTAACATTGAGATTATTATTAAATTAGGATAGTAATTAATTTAATATTGACAATAAGATTAAGAAGTACGTCATGTTGTTCTTATATTACGCCTGACTTTATGACCACTAGATTTCTAGAGAAACCAAGGGCTTGCTTCTTCAATTCTACGTTCATGTTGCGTAGTATTTGCCTTGAGCCTTTTTATATTTTGGATGCGAAAGCGTCCAATTGCCCATTAAGCGAAAAGGAAAAAAGCCGCCCCTGTCATCTGTAGCAGTGAAACGGCTCCGAAACTCGCGCTGCTATTGGCTGCGACGGCACGTCACGAGCTGAGCCTAGACGGAATGAAAGGGTACGCCTGCTGCCGCGATAGGGCGCAACGTGTTGCGTGAGGGGAGAGGGAATCGCCGTGGCGCCTGCTCACCCTCTCTCTCGCTCTCGACGCGAGCGTTCCTGGACGGAGCAGTGCTAATGCCTCGTAGATAGCAGGTCTGCGCACTTTGCTTCAGGAAGTCGCGCAACTCAGACCGAAATTTCCGTTGTCAAGTCCGGCGTGACGAAAGTGGTGATTTCAAAATTACCGCGGCTTACTCGGGAGCGTCCCTATCAGTTTCTATGGCAGTCGGACAAGGTAGCAGCGCTTCATAAATCGAATTCCACACATCTTGTGCTATCTAGAAGTCGTTCGCAGAGTGGGTGAAAGGTAACACCTGCTGCGACGCTAGCGAGCCACGTGTTGCGTGAGGAGAGAAGGCATCGCCGCTTCGGGAGCGTGAGGCATAGCACCACATAGTGTTGCTGACTCTTGCCTAATCGGTCAGCACGTAGCCCTAGGGTACATTACTCGCAGCGCAAAACTCGAAGCACCACTTAGCACCGTTCAATTGGACATTAATGCTTTCGCATTCACAGCACATAAGTGCTTAGGTGTCCTCAAATGGTTTTGGGTCTTTCGAGCTTTTGCGCGCATAGTCTTTCGATCCCTAGAAGCTTTATTTTTGCTTTTTCTCAAATGCCATCTTCAGATTGTTGAATGCTCTGAATTCTCTGATGGCAAGCAATGTCGGAAAACGCTAGCGGCTTAACTGCTGTGAGTCGGGGCTGGCATCTGCAGTCGTTCTTTGGCGCATATCACATAGTGCTTTTTCAACGCGACCTTAAGGTCAAATGGTCTCAAACATCTCACCGTTGTCCTGAAAAGCCGCAAAGTTCACTGACTCTGAACTTCCAGGGTTAAAACGCAATGACACGGCATCTATTGTTTATTGTTAGACCGAAACTGTAAAAAAAAGAGCATTATACCCGCGCAGCCAGCCGCTTCTCGCTCGCTTTAACGGGCGTGTACAAGACATTTTCGAAACAAAGAAAAATAACACGCACGAGATTACGGAGGAAGCGGGAAGCACAACCAGGGTCAACGAAAAAAAATAAAGACAGGAGTTTCATAAAGCCGTCCGGCGATGAAATGGCGTTCAACGGCGGCGCCTGTGTCTATTGCGGCTGGAGTTTCATTACGTTTGTTCTCTGACAAAGAGCAGAAAACGACTTTTACAACGATAATGCCTGCATCGTTGCTCGACCTGTGAATGCACTCTGGAAAAAGCGGAAACAGCTATTCCTTTCTTCGTTGAGCGTCAGGGACGCGTGTTTATACTAAGCATGTATGGTTTGTGCTAAGCTAAGCTTGCTACAATAATTGTTGTTGTTGTTGCTGTCCTAAGTGGCCGTGGCACATGCCCACAGTGGGGGATTGGCCAAGAATCGGGTGGTTCAATTAGGTGCATAAGAATAATAATAATAACAAGGGAGTTAACAATTTGAGCGTTGGAGTTTAAAAGTAAACATTCTGTGTTTGAAAAAAAAAGGAATAATAATAATATTAATAATAATGAATAATAGATAAGAAATAAAAGAAAGCTCTGGTTCGGAGGGAGAACCATCAGTCTAACATGGGAATCGATTGGTTTCAATCAGGTAATTTTGGCCTGCCAAGCAAACATTTCTGTGGCTGAACCAAATAATGGAGGCTCTAAAAGATAGGATCACAGGCACTGATAAAGTAAGACCAATAGAGCGAAGCGGGATTTCGAGTAGTCATTTTCTTATAATAGAAAAACGTCTGCAAGACAACAAGAAATTCTCTATTGTCTCAGCTTCGCCACAGCAGGAGTATAATGGTGAGGGGACCAGACCAGACCTGTGGAGGTAGAAGTTCAATGCAGGTATACGGCAGCGCTGCCTCGTGATGGATACTTCAATTTTCCGTGTTCGGCAAAAATCTCTGTGCCAAGGGTGTAGGAGATGTCCGTAATCCACAGAGTTGGTAATTGCGGAGCCTGATACTGTCTGTATTATGAATCTCCTGCGAAATCTAGCAGCAGTAACATAAGCAGTCAAAGGAGAGCAAGGTAGAATCGGGCCAGTTTTCGATGCCTTGGCTAGAGAGTCTGCAATTTCATTAATGATTAGTCCTTTATGGCCAGGCATCCAAATCAAACGCACGCTTCTCAAGTACCCAGGTAACAATGAATGAGATGTCTTTATAACGCGATAATCACTAGAAGCAGTAATGGCTGAGCACAATGATAACGAATCAGTGACTATCACGGCTGACGTAATTGATGGTCCTTATTTGCGAAATGCCAGCACCACGGCCATGAATTCGGCTAAAAAGATCGGTATAAAATCTGGCAGCCGAAGAGAAAATGTCCAATTCTGGCATGTTCTAGCAGACTAGTTGTGTTACCAGACTAGTAGAAGAATTAAAGCCATGACATAATATTAAAGCATTTTATTTCTTACCGAGAACACCTGTTTATAAACTGTGCTATGACTTCACTATGACCACTTATTAAACTCTGCTGCCTGTGCACTGCTATGTCTTTCTCAATTTTCCAGTGTAGCCAAAATATGTATGGAGCTCATGGTATGTTCAGCTACCTGTTTTAGAGCGCCATAGAGTGCTCTGGCGTCGAGTGGTATACTCAGCTGGCCGAAATTGAAAGCTCTAAAATCATTCGCCGAATCGTTTCAATGCTCAGAGATGGCGCTCTCACCTTCGACCTGGGTACAGTGTACTGGGCCTACACTATCACTTGGCCTCCAAACCAAATCCTGGCGAAGTTCCGGTCACTTCGCTCATGAAGGTTTTGTTGTAGGCGTCGCGTCTGCCTCGGCGGTAGCGGGCGAGTGGTTCGGGGCCTGCACGCCTTGCTTCTTGACGACAGACGAAGCGCCGACGTGTTTTCATTCCCAGCCTCTGACTGCTCTGGCGAGGGACTGAATGTTTGGCTCAAGCACGCTCTCTCTAGCTACGACCTAGAGCGGGCTTCGCGTCTTCGCAATTCAGGTCAGAGTGCGCCATAACCAGCCGAACGTGAAAGCCATATCAGTAAAAGCCACAGTAGCTATCGCAGCATTAAACATGCCTTTCCAAAGAGCAGTTTGATAGTCCTTCGAGATCTTGTCATTCACCATAATAGCAAACCACTACACTCTACACAACTACTGTATAGCGGGCCCAAACCGTAAGTCAGAGCACTTTCAATGCATTTTCCACTTCTCGAAAAGATCAAAGCCTGTTGGATTTCCCATCCATCAGTGGTCAATAAAAATGAATCTACATACCTATATGCAAAGCCCGCCATATCACACTGGTGAAAGGAGAATGATCTGAAGAACCAAAGGAATAGACGCTTCAGTTGACGTGTGTGCCTTCAAGCATGATCGAAAGCGAGTGTTACCTCAGTTCTTCTATTTATGTTAGGAACTATATGCCCGATGTCATTGTGATGTCTCGCTTTCACCACCAACTCGTAAAAGGCTGTTCCATTGAAATAAAGTAGGCAAGTTTAAGAGTCTTCTGCACAAGTTTGAGTGCAAGTATACTGGCCACCTGAGCCCGCTATAAACGACAAGCAGGCTCTTCTGTTGTCTTCTATTAACCTATCTGCGCACAACGTGGGTCGAACAAGGTTCACGGAAGGATTGTGTAAGCTAGGGTGCTTCAACCTAAAGCTACTCCAAACTTTTCTATTCCAATTCTGCAATCAGCACTCCGCGATTTGTCAAAAACATTTTAGGACCATCCCCACTTTGCCTGTCTGTCACGTGACGTCACGAAAAGGGCGATAGCTCCCCGTCTGATATGACGTCTACAAAGCGATTATGCATGAGTGGACCGAACGAAGTAAAAAATAGTTATTTCTCATTCGACTCCACTTCGCGATTATCTCTCGGCCATTGGCCAAAAGTTTTCGGGTTGCACAGCTTCACCTACCTGTCACGAGACGCACAAAACAGCGAAAACTGCCCGCGCCAAAGGGACGTTCGCGCGATAAAGATGCACTAATATGCCGAACAACATTGAATTTTTCTGCTTAGCGGCAGGCTGCCTCGTTTCGAAAGGAATAAAAGATGGCTGCCACCAATTGCTCGTGCACTGACTACTCGCACCTGATGGAGAGCTTGATTTGCGTATAATAAAGTCTTTTACGTGTCCGTGTAACGTGTTGGAGCACTTTCGACACGTTTACGACCTCGCTCTGCCAAATTCTCGCTGATGATCTGTTTTGGCGACATTATTATCCTTCCATTGCACCTCGCCGCGATTTTCGACCAGCCACCGCAAGCTATGTAAGAGAAAGCGGACCAACCGCAGACGCCGGCGCCAGCCTCTTTATCTGGTTATCTATTTTGAGTGCACTGGCTCGGCCCCATCGAAACCCTTTCCGTTTGAGCGTGGTCCTCGCCTCCCGGAAGCCGATTACAAACGAAAAAACGCCCAATGTAGGCGATGGTAGTCGTCTTGAAAGCAAAGTGACCTCCTCTAAACTAAGACGGCGTTTGTATAGCTACTGAGGCAACGCTGCGGGTTACCGTCCTATGTTTGCGTCAGTGGTTACGCAAATCTTAGGTTGGAATAAAAACACATTGGAACAGTTTAACGTTATACGGCCCCTATTGTGCTTTTTCAAGGGCACACAGTCTTTCTCGTTGCTGACTGACATTTATACCTTTCGGCGACAATAACAAAATTGGTAGAACGGAATATGGGTCTGACACGTGGCTATGTTGTGGTACACATTGCTTTTAAGGCCACAGGCGCCCCACAGACATCCATCTCATAATTATTCTGAAGAAGCCAAGAAGCCAAGTAGCCAAGCTATCACGCCGGAGATGGCCAATCGCCCCACTCAGCAGACTGAAGAGTCGGAGCTAGAAAATTTCTAACAAAACACATTTCATTACTGCACAAACATATGCGAGCAGAGAGTGCAATGGAAACAACACAAGGAGCTGAAACCGTATAAACTCAACAGTTGACAATACGGCACACTTTACGTTGTGATGCGGAAGCTTAGGAGAAGAATTCATGCAATAAACTGCAGGAACTACATGCGTGAAAGGAACATGCTGTCAAATGACATTCTGAAAGCGCGAGTGTTCTTAGCCAAACGAGCAGTAACCGGTAATACGCCCGCGATGTTCACCGTGGCACGTACACCGACGTGGCCGACGGACTCCTACTACTCGGTGCTTGGCTGACGACCACGCGGCCAGACGGGAAGCCGAGCGCAAGTCTTGGCTGTCGATGGCGATGCCTCAGCGAGACATGACCTCACACGACACCAGGCGCTGAGGTGGGACCAAGACCAGCCCGCCAAGGCCTTTATTCACTCTGCTAAGAAGGAGCACTAACCCGTCCGATATTCTTGCATTCCGAAGCACCCTGGGTGCCACATCTGTTTTGACTTGCGCTATGGTTTCTTCTTTTACAGGTTGCATGCTTCTTTTACTTCTCACCTTCGTCGTGATTCCAATGACCAATGATGTCGTGTGCCATATTTTACTTCTCAAGCATTACATATAAGGTGTAATATGTAAGGCGTGGAAAAATAAGGCTACTTGACAGAGGACGTCCTGTACTTAATGGAGGCGGAACTCAATGTGTTAACCACACCTTCGTTTCCCCTAACGCCGCTGAAAGAGTGGCTCACTTAATTAATTAAATTCGTGTCTTTTACCTACCAAAACGACAATCTGAATATAAAAGCATGGCCTAGTGGGAGTCTACAGAATGATTTTGACCACCAGGAGTTCTTTACTGGGACTTACTTAATGCCCGGTAT
This sequence comes from Dermacentor albipictus, assembly GCF_038994185.2. Taxonomy (NCBI): domain Eukaryota; kingdom Metazoa; phylum Arthropoda; class Arachnida; order Ixodida; family Ixodidae; genus Dermacentor; species Dermacentor albipictus. The sequence continues at coordinate 450,272,461 of NC_091821.1, forward strand.
AGTGGCAATTTTGAATTCCAACCCCACTGCAAGGCCATCGTCACGTCCAGGATATAAACATCGACCTTGTGCTCCGCAGCTCAACACCATAGTCGATTAATGAGCTGCAGTACACTATAAAAGGTGTTCGTAAACTAGGGTAGTTATGCTTAGGCGCACGCGTCCAGTGCACTACTTGACAGGAGCAGCTACTAAAGCGGCACAATTCGCCAAGCTCAATTATAGCGAGTAAATGAGCGATTGTTTTACTGGAAGCTCTAAAATCACACTTGTATACCCCTGCATCTTAGCTTGGAGATCTTAAGCTGCGAGTTAGGCTCTTTCCTGCAAATGCTTCATAGCAGTCTGTGATATTTCCGTGAGCTGCGTTCTGCAAGATAAACTTTAGGGAAGAAGCCCTAGTCTCGGATTTGTTAGTAATTGCGGCAAAAGCCGTAAATGCAGTCGGTGTGGTTTATACGTCATGAGAAAAGGTTTAGAGGCTAAATTTCATTGGAGATGTAACTATAAGAACGGTCATGGGGCATCAATTATTAACATAAATGCGCGCCGGCACTCAGAGTTAAGCGACTCATCTCGCAAACTTCCAGTACACACGAATTCGTAAAACGATATCAGAAAGTGTGTTTCTAATGTAATGGGGTGTAATGAACAGTTCAGATGGTAGCGTCTGTTCGTAACCGAGAAGGCAGGTGACGCAGCGCAGGAACAGCTGTTTGCCCGATCGGCTCACGCTCGTCCTACACACTGGCGATCCGGCTAGCCCACTGGTTGCACTGCAGGCATGCAACAGACGATCTGGCTGGCCTTGTCCTTGTGCTCTTCTTCTTCATCATTACAATTACCCCCTGCGCAAAAGCTGAGCCATTCTGGTGACTTACAACGTGGAGACGAGCGGGTCATAGAATTGTTTCAGGCGGGTAACGTGAACAACATTCGATCCGCAGCGGCGCTTGTAGGATGTCGGTGTAAGCGGCTCTATGGCATAGTTGACCGGAGAGATGCGTTCGACGATGCGGTATGGTCCATCATACTGTGAGAGAAGTTTTGTCGAAAGTCCAGGCGTGGTAGAAGGCACGTACAAGAAGACAAGTGCGCCGGGAGCGAAGTTCGGATTCGAAGCGTCGCCATCACGATTGGATTTTTGTCGTTGTTGGTCAGCGGAGGTGAACTTTCGGGCTAATTGACGGCATTCCTTGGCGTATCGGGCGACGGCTGAAACGAGAGCGCACTCTGACGTGTCTGGTGTATAAGGCAAAACCGTATAGTTGGCATGGGAAGGATCGCGACCGTAGAGAAGAAAGTATGCTGCAAATCCTGTAGTACTTTCTGTGGCCGTATTATACGCGTACGTGACAAGTGGGAGGATGATGTCCCAGTTTGTAAGCTCTGATGAAACATACATGGCGAGCATATCACCAAGGGTGCGAGTGAAACGTTCCGTAAGCCCGTTAATTTGAGGGTGGTATGCCGTGGTCGTCCTGTGAATTATGCGGCATTGAGCAAGTAGGGCTTCAGCCACCTGCGACAAAAACACAAGGCCTCTATCACTCAGCAGCTCCCGAGGTGGGCCATGACGAAGAATGAAATGATAGAGCACAAGGGATGCAACGTCACTGGCGGTCGCTGCAAGTAGAGCAGCGGTTTCAGCATAGCGTGTAAGGTGATCAACTACTAGAATAATCCATCGTTTGCCAGCGGTGTGTTAGCGCTGGCGGCCCGTACAGGTCAATTCCCACACGGTCGAAGGCATGAACAGGGCACGGAAGCGGCTGTAATAAAATGTGGGCCGAATCAGCCGGAGATTTGTGGCCTTGGCATTGCAGGAACGAGCGGACAAACTTTTGGACAAAAGTAAACATTCGTCGCCAGCAGTAACGTTGCCGCAGGCACTCATACGTCTTCAACATGCCTGCGTGTGCAGATTGCGAGTCAGTATGGAAAGACGCGCAAATGTCGGGACGCAAAGTCCTAGGTATAACCAGGAGCCACTTGCGACCATCGGGCTGGCAGTTGCATCTATACAACGTTCTATACAAGACGTTACATCTATACAAGACGTTATCCCGGACAGCAAAATGGGCGGCCTGGCGACGCAGGGAGCAGGAGATGGGAAATGCAGGCAAGCTAGAAAGGAGATCCAAAAGAGAACCCACCCCAGGATCCTTGCGCTGTTCTGATGCGAAGGTGGCGATGTCGACCGAGGATACCGCCTTAATGGTGGAGAGGGAGGCCGTGTCGGCTGGCAGCGGAGAGCGGGACAGAGCGTCAGCGTCAGTGTGCTTGCGACCTGAGCCGTAGATGACGTGCATATTGTATTCTTGAATGCGGAGAGCCCAGCGGGCAAGGCATCCAGATGGGTCTTTAAAGAGGATAGCCAACAAAGGGTGTGATGATCAGTAACCACATTGAAAGGCCTGCCGTGTAAATAAGGACGAAACTTCCCGCGTGCCCAGACGATGGCCAGACATTCTTTTTCTGTGACGCTATAATTGCGTTCCGCTTTGGTCAGCGCACGACTGGCGTAAGCAACGACGTACTCGGAGTAGCTAGGCTTGCGCTGCGCAAGGCCAACGCCAAGGCCAATACCACCGGCATCGGTATGCACTTCAGTTGAGGCGGTGGGTTCGTAGTGTCGCAATATAGGCGGAGACGTCAGGAGACGGCGTAAGGTCACAAACGCGGTGTCGCATGCAGGAGACCAGGAGGATGGGTCGTTGGCACCACGTAAGAGTTGTGTCAGAGGTGATATAATCGATGCAAAATTGCGATCAAAGCGTGTGAAGTAAGAACAGAGGCCGATGAAGGCGCGGAGTTCTTTAAGTGTCTTAGGTTTAGGAAACTCTGCCACAGCTCCAGGTATTGATGGGTCGGGGTAAATGCCGTCTTGTGATACGACGGGGCCTAGAATCATAAGATCGCGCGCGGCGAACTGGCACTTTTTCAGGTTAAGTTGCAGGCCTGCGTTGGTCAAGGACGTCAGCACTTGCCTAAGGCGAAGAAGATGCGTGCTGAAATCAGGGGCGAACGCAACGCTGTCGTCGAGGTAGCATAAACACGTGTTCCATATTAGGCCGCGCAAGATACTGTCGATCATTCTTGTAAATTCGTAAAAACCACCTAGAGTAACGAATGCAGTTTTAGGGCGATCAACTGCTGACATCGAGACCTGCCAGTAGACCGAACGTAAATCCAACGAAGAGAAGCTCCTTTCAAGCTGTCCAGAGCGTCGTCAATGCACAGTATAGGTTAGAAGTCTTTTCGCGTTATCTTAGTAAGAGGGCGACAATCGACGCAGAACCGAATTGAACCATCTTTTTTTGCGACGAGAACCACCGGTGATGCCCACGGGCTATGGGAAGGTCGAATGTCGCCGCGCTGAAGCATGTCGTCCATGTGCTCACTGATCACCTGCCGCTTCTTGGCGGAGACGCGGTACGGTAGCTGCCGCAATGGCGCGTCCGAGCCAGTGTCGATGTGGTGGCTGACGGTTGACGTGCGACCCAGAGTAGGCTGAGCGACATCAAAAGATGAACGGAACTGGGCAAGCAGGTGAAGAAACTGGGAGCGCTGTTCGGAAGTAAGGTCATCGGCAACGAAAGGTGTGAATAAGTCCGGTGATGGCGGAGCAGAAGTGGAACGTGCACAGAAGTCAGTGAGCTCTGCATACGAAGCATCCGGCACGTCGGTTATAAACATGTAATCAATAGGCTGAACACGGCCAAGCGATTCGCCGCAAAGAGCCTTCAGGGCTGTAGGAAGCGGATTGCAGACAACGATGGAGCTGGAACCGGCTGAAATGTCAAGCGCGGCAAAAGGGAGGGGAACATCTTTGTGGGTTATGGAGAGTTCCGAAGGAGGGAAGAGGACAGCGCCTTCAGAGACAGCGCCACAGAAGACGGGAACAACGGCAGACGAGTACGGCGGTATGGCGATGTCTTCCCGAAGGAATAGCTTAGCGGGAAGAGAAGTGGCGCTCATGAGGGGCACGTCTCGACATAAAAATTGTAACAGCGCAAACACATGCAACCACAAAGTATGAAGGACGAGACACAAGCGCTGACTGTCAACTAAGTTTTATTGACGGAAGACGGATACCTTAAATAAGGGGAAATGCAGAAGTGAAGGGGGAAGGGAGTGATACAATCGGGGGAAAAGATATTGCGCATGGATGAACGAACATGCCAGCAGTCAACGGAATCAGGCGCAGAAAAACAAGAAAACGAGAAAAAACTAGAAAAAAACTAGAAAAAGGCGAGGGATACTAGCATACAATCAAATCAGCAGACGCTTGCAAAAATTGAAGCTCTGCATTTAAAAGTGATGCAGAAGGCGTGCTTACGCATTTGCTGCCATATTTCTGTATGTGGAACGCTACCAAACTGATGCGCGCCGTCGCGTCGGCACTCTTGCCGAGAATTTTTGTCTCTCTCAATTGAGCCTCGCATCCTGTGCATTCAGTTACGTGCGCGATCAAGTGTGCGTACTTGTCCTTTAAGTTACTTAAACTTCGAGCATGTTCCCCCAAGCGTTCATTAATGCAGCGGCCGGTTTGGCCGACATAAGCCTTTCCACACTTAAAAGGAATGGCGTAGACCACTCCCGTGCAACACTTGATGAACGGCTTCTCATGTTTTAGCTGACAACCTCTTTTTTAGAGTTGCAGCTGCGTGGGCATAACTGTGGCAGCTTGTTGGGTGCCGAAAAAACTACGGACACCCCATGCCTGTTGGCTACCTTCTTGAGATTGTGCGAAGTCTTGTGCAGGTACGGCACAACCAAAGGCTTGTCGGTCTTCCGATGGTCATCTTTTCTTCGTGTTCCCAGTTTTAGCTTCTGAAGGAGGGTCTCAGACACAGCAATCAAGACCGAATGGGGGAAAACAGCCGCCATAAGTCGGCTGGCCTAATTCTCAAAACATTTCTCCATTAGGTGCGGGCTCGACTTCTGAAGAGACGATTCGAAACAGTGCGACGCTACAGCTAATTTTAGAATTTTGGAATGCACTTAATCATATGGTAACGAATCCTTTTTTGCGCGAGGAAAGTAGCCCCCGCAAACGTGCTTTTCATGAAAGGTTAGTCTCAGGTCTAAAAACTGTAAAACATCTGCGTCAGGTAGTTCGTGGCTAAATTGAGCCTTCTATTGTTTCTGCTGTTGACCCCTTTTGTTTGAAGTGGCCTAGCATTGCTCAGTTCCTGGAGCTACATGACGCCACGAACAAAGACAGCGCGAAGCTCAGCCTCACATAAAAATGACTTTGCAGAAATGCTCCTAAATGTCAGGAACGTTTGAAAAGCGGTGAAATACGTGCCTCGCAAATAACTGCACTAGTTTTCATGGCTTTCTCGAACTTGTAAGACAACCTTTGTCGTCTAATCCTTTGCCCGGACGGATTGAAACTGGAGGGAGAAAAAAGTTGGCGTGTTTCATCTGCAGTCACGCGTCGGTAAAGGGACGCTCAAAACAGGTGCCGCAGCATGTGTACAAAAAGGGGGCATAGCCAGTTCCTGCATCAAAGTGCATTGGCGAATACATGCATGCGTGTATACACGCATCCGACTCATGCGCACACTGCCATTCGAGCGTTTCGAGGGTTTGGGGATGTGGTTCGGTCTTCGCAATCACCCCTCTATCTACGCTAATACAACTAGAGTCTGATATAAGACGATTGTTGCTTAAAAGATGGTGACTCGAGTTGTAGGAATTTTTTTCAGGATTGACAAACCCGCTATCCTATCGGTGCGTACAGAAGGATTGTCTTTGTAGAGGCCATTGTGATTGTCTGTCATCTTTAATGGAAAATAAAACGAAAGAATTTCTATATATTTATTTTCCAAGGATGCAGAAGCACCTTGACCGTGAGATCAGTTCGAGATGGTGCGGGATGATGACGACGCCTGCTTTTCGAATAAATCCTTAGCAATGTTTCTATTCCAGATACGCAATTCCAAGTATTTCGTTGTGTTCGTTGTGGAATGAAAAGCATTGGTTAAGCAATCAATAGTCTGATCCACAACGTTCTACCACATAAGTATTTAGTTCTCTTTAGCTCACACAAAAATGCAGAACAGTCATGCACAGCAGTAATGAAGCCTTATCCAGCTTTCATGATCTCGATCGCAGAGGGATGTATGAGATATTCAAACCAAAATCTCAAACATATAGATTGGCACATATCTCATTATTTGCAGAAAGTACTTCGCTCGCACATTACAGTAAGTATTAAACGAAACGGAAACATATCGCATCGCATTTTGGAATGAATATCGCGAATCAGGCTATAGTTGTAGATGTTTTTATTTGATTGCTATGACTTCGCTACTATTCAATATGCACCCTTAGCTGAATAATCAAAATAAGTCAAACTTCAGAGCGTTCATTATTGCGATTTGGAGCTCGAAGACCTCTTCGAGCAATCCAAATGAGATAACTCAGCCGCGTACCGGCTATACTGATTGTTTTCTTAAACCTTATGAGCATAAAAAAATACGGGAATAGTTAGGTAGCAAACAACCACTCAGGTTGGTACGGCTGCAGGTTCATCAACGTGCGTCATGCTGTGCAGGACTCGCTTTTAGTGATCATCTATCAAAACGAGTTTAGAGCAGTAAAACCTGATGACATCGTCATTTGAGGACAAAAATGCCTCTACATAACAAAGGCATAACTCAGCTTGCCCAGACGAGAGAGTATCGGTAATTTGTTGTTATTTCTTCTCCAGATGACCAGATGAATCGTCCACGGTACTGTATGTCTCCTGTCAAACATTCTTCGAAAGCGTGTTTTCAGTTCTGCGTCGTCAAGCACGCTCCCTTCTCCCACGAAAATGGCGGGGTGCTGCCGTGCATTGTGAACGCGTTCTGAGTGACCGACCCAAACCAACTTTTGATTTATGCGTAAAGGTCAGCAGGCGTTTACATTTCGCCCGCACAGGCGATGCGAGTGGCGTCCTCATTGTTTTTTTTTTCAGCGTCCAGCCAACAAACGTGGGCACGGTCCTGAACTAGCGAATACGGTTCAACCGGCAGCGTCTGTTGTGTCCTTTTGATATGCACACAAAAGCGCAGAACGCTTGCGCACTCACGTACAAACGCGCACACAAAAGAACACTGGGGAAATCGATAGCACTGCTTTATTATCATATAAAACATATACCACGTTTATCCAGGAGCGAATGAAAATGTTTCCTTCAAAGCCGTCACGTCTTTGCGAGCTCCAGCGTAGGAGCGCGAGAAATGTGGAGCGGACAAAGAAAATTTAATTTTATACAACGGTGCAGATAGCATTGTTGCGGGGAGTCATAACATTTACTGCACCGAAAGTAACTGAAAGACACGCCATTGCAGGTCAGAGAAAATAGATCAACAGAAACTTTATCCCGAAACGGCAATGTTTGCGCCGGTGTAATCACTTTACGAGATATCGAGCGCTTTCTACGCAGTCTTAGCGAGAAAACATTTGAACATCGTTTAGCCAGCAAGCGCAAACAATCAATAAAATAAAATAAACATTCCAACAGTAGTTAGATCACCATTCGCTGTCTGTTTTCAGCTTTTACAACCTTTACGGCGTTTATGGTATTCAATGAAGTTACTTTAAAAATCATGTCTGCTACTATGTTCTCAACGGAGGACAAAAATAGTATTTTGTTTTAATTTATTACTTACGGTCGTCTAAGGAGCATCTAGGTTAAAAGGGGAACTCCAGAAGGAACTGGCTGGTCTTGAGTTCAAATATAGTAGAACCTCGTCCGCGCGTTTTGGAAAAAACTGCGCGAAAAATCGTACTAATCGGGAAAACGTACGATCCGGAGGAACTGAAAAAATCATCTCCGTAATACGAAGCGTAGCGGGGATCGTTGCGGCACGATACGCCGACGCGCTTCGAGCTGGTGGTGCTCCGGCGGCCGGAGATTCGTTTTGTTGTTTCTATTCAATTGCGTGGTGTTTGAAGAGGGCCGCGACAAACCGAAGCGAAATCGAGCCGCTGGGTGACACCGGACACCACCGAAGCGAAACGGGATGCCCACATCGCGCCCCCTGCAGCAGGGAAGGGCGGGGCGTTTGGATTATCGCCCATTAAAAGCGTGCAGTGCGCTACCAATCGCACTACGCACTACGCGCCACGCGGTGTGAAACATATACGTGAAGATTCTTGCCGCAATAGCTTTGGCGGCGATAGGTGTGAAAGCGGAGTGCGACGACCCGGCCTGAGATTAGCCGGCACCGAAATAAGAAACTGCGCGCGTCGTCGTTTTCGCGTGAGATCGAGCGCGCCTCTCGCCTTTTCTTGTTCACATGGGATCTAGCGGCCGGAAAGCGTATACGATCGTAGTTTGCAGCAGGGAACGGCGTCGCCTTTCTGTGATCGCCCATTAAAGGCGTGCGCTGCGCTTCCAACGGCACCACGCGCTGTGAAACAGTTAGATGAAGATGCTTATTGCAATAGGACTGGCGGTGATAGCTACGAATACCGCGTGAGACGGCCCCGAAGAACATTTGCTGGTACCTAAATGAGAAACTGAGTGCGCGCCGACGTTTTCACGTGAGGCGGGCGGGCGAATATTGCCGTGAAAGTGCGGCGGCGGGCAGCTTTACACTATTTTCGATTACGAGCGCCTCGCGTACTTTCTTGTTTACTGGGGTCTAGTGACCGGAATCGGGTTGGCGACGTAATGAACGCTGGTGACAAAAAAAAAATTATGTTCTTGGAACGTGTGAACCGGTGAAAAGCGAGCGTAATTATATTGGGTAATTTTTTGTGTTCTCGATTGGGAACATTGGCGCCAGAAGAACGTGCGTAACGTGAGCGTATCAACAGAGTTCTACAGTATTAGCGGCAAATTATCAATTCTGATCTCCGGTTAAGACCCCCGGGAAGACACAAGTAGCAAGACTCCCCAGAAGGATCCGCAGCAGCCGCAGAAAAACACAATTAGTAGAGCTCAGCAAAGTTCTCACTCACTCACTCACTCACTCACTCACTCACTCACTCACTCACTCACTCACTCACTCACTCACTCACTCACTCACTCACTCACTCACTCACTCACTCACTCACTCACTCACTCACTCACTCACTCACTCACTCACTCGCTCACTCACTCACTCACTCCAGCCCTGGGGGAAGTGAGTGAGTGACCAGCTGCCCGGGAGCGCGGCCGGGACCTGATGGAGGCCACGTTGGCAAGTATGTCTTTCTACACTCACTCAGTCGTGGTTCTGCGTAATTTTTTCGCAAGGTATATAATTATTCAAGTGGCGGACGAAGGCCTAGTTGAAAGTGATTAAGGGAGTGATCCCATAACAGCTATCTCTCTAACACATGATGCAACATTATATCGCTGAGAGCTGCTTTCGTTACGCCCTGTCCTATTAAATGAACGAGTGCACTGCTGTCCATAGAAGCAACAGTTCTTCGCGAGGCTTTTATTCGTTCTAAGTACGTCAAAGACGTTTTCTTTTTTTGCACTCTAATGAGCCCACCGCTACGTGTTTTAGCAGTCGTTTAGTAGTTTAGTAGTTTAGCAACAACAAGAACGTAGCATGAGTGGCTTCTTAATAGAGAGCGTTGGGAAGGGGCCACGAAACACCGTTGTCTGTTTCCACGGAAGCCACGTGGAGATAAACACTCTGAACAAATCCTCGCACTAGTACTTCAAGCGGAAGTTTCCTAAAAATTAAAATTCTGAGGCGTTACGTGCTAAATCCGCGATATCATTATGAGACACGCCACAGCGGGGGGCTTCGGAGTAATTCTGACCGCCTGGGGTTCTTTAACATGCACCCAAATCACGGTACAAGGGCGTTTCTGGATTTCGCCCCCATCTAAATGCGGTCGCCGCGGCCAGGATTTGATTCCGCGATCTCGTGCTTAGCAGCGCAACACCATTATTTTGTGCGTGTATATGTGTGTCAATAAGGAAAACTTTTTTTTTTACCCTCCGTGGTTGCTTCGGGGCGAAGCAACCACGGAGGGTAAAAAGAAGTTTCCCTTATTGATCTTACATGGAAATGGCAACCATGAGAAGAGGTGATGAGTGCTCGGAGCGATAGGTCTCGGTACCCCTAACCGGCGATTTTAGCGAAGGCAGACACAGAGAAGATGCCGTTGGCGATACTACTGTCGGCGTCGGCAGGCTCGTCGACCGGGTAGTGAGGCAGGCAGTCAGCGTCCTTGTGTACTCGGCCAGATTTGTAGATAACAGAATACGAATAATCCTGGAGGCGTAAGGCCCAACGACCTAGGCCCAAACAATGAAACGTTCCTTTCCTTCGAGCGCTTCATAACCTTACGTGAGGCCTCCTTACGGCGAAGGACCGATGGAGGAAGCAAGCGTACTCTGAAAGCTCCCTTCACCCATCATCACGTAAGGAGCGGTTGCCGCATGCCTGGGTTCGAGATTATTTCTTAAAATCTTTACGCGAACACCATTATTCTATAAAAAGACGTTTTATCGTCGCACAATCCTTAAATTGAAGAGCTAATATGGAGAAGCGTGAACGCTTTCTTCTAGTTTTGTTTACTAAAGTTAAAAAAACGTTGCGCATTACAGTGCGAAACTTGATGTGCTCCATCAACGCTGGCACGCCGGCGTCGTGCAACGCCTAGCAACGCCTAGCAACGCTTTCACGCCGCACGCGTGACTGAAACGAACATGACTGGCAGGACGTACCATGCTCGCGCTTCTCCGCAGGTGGGTGACAGCGCGCATGCGCAAGCAATTGTCACGTGGTTAAGCAGTGAGATCAAGCACTCGTTCAGGGCCAGGAGCGGAGTAAGCACGCATGAAGGTAGCTTTGGAGCTACCTTATGCTGAGGAAGCACGAAGGAATGCTTCACCGAGGGTCCCTCAGTAAGGAAGCTTTCAGAGTGACATAAGGTAGCCTCTCCGCAATGAAGGCTTCCTTACTGAGGTAAGCAAGGTTTCATTGTTTGGCCCCTAGTCTCCCTGTAGGATCTTTCAGTGAGCATAACCAGCAAAGCGCGTGATGGTCTGTGACAACGGAAAAGGGCCGGCCATATAAGTATGGACGGAATTTCGCAACCACCCAAACTAGGGCCAGACACTCACGCTCAGTGATTGGATAGTTGCGCTCGGCGGGTGAGAGGAGCCTGCTGGCGCAAGCGATAACGTGGTCGTGGCGGCGCTGGCGTTGTGCCAGTACTGCGCCAATTCCGTGACTGCTGGCATCAGTACGGACTTCGGTAGGCGCAGAAGGATCGAAATGGGCCAGAACGGGGGGCGTTGTGAGAAGGTCGATTCGATGCGAGTATGCAGAGGCCTCGTTATCGTCCCACTGGAAAGGGTGGTCTTTTTTAAAAGCTCGGTTAGTGGTCGTGCTATGGCGGCTAAATTTTGCACGAAACGGCGGAAGTACCAACAAAGTCCGATGAAGCTGCGCACATGCTTGACACACTTCGGAACAGGGAAGTGCCTAAGAGCGTGGATCTTGCATGGCTCGCACTCTATTTGCGTCAACGAGATGTATAAGTACGGTAATCTGGCGACGACCGTATTGGCACTTCGATGCGTTGAGTTGCAGACCGGCTCGACGAAAAACGTCCTGGACTGCTGAGAGGCGCTCGAGGTGCGTAGCGAACGTTGGTGAGAATACTATAACGTCGTCCAAGTAGCACAGGCACGTGGACCATTTGAAACCGTGAAGAAGGGAGTCCATCATGCATTCAAAAGTGGCTGGGGCGTTACATAGACTGAACGGCATCACTTTGAATTGACACAGACCATCGGGTGTTACAAAAGCAGTGTTCTCGAGGTCTAGATCGTCCACGGAAATCTGGCAGTAGCTGGAGCGAAGGTCAATAGAGGAGAAATAGGGAGCACCATGGAGGCGGTCAAGGGCATCATCAATCCGAGCTAGGGGATACATGTCCTTTTTGGTAACCCTGTTAAGGTGCCGATAATCCACGTAAAATCGCCATGAGCCATCCTTCTTTTTGACCAGTACAACAGGTGACGTCCATGGACTATATGACGGTTCAATAATGTTCTTGGCAAGCATTCTACGAACTTCGGCGTGAATAACTTGAAGCTCAGCCGGTGACGCTCGGTACGGGCGGCGATGAATAGGAGGGGCAGCGCCGGTATTAGTGCGATGTTTGACAGCTGTTGTTTGGGCCAAAGGACGATCGTTAAAGTAAAAAAAAATCCTGGTAGGAAATCAGAACGCGGTAGAGCGCACGAGCGTGCTCGGAAGGCATGTCCGGTGCAATCATTTTCTGTAAGTTGGCGATGGCACAAGTTGCCGACGGCGACGGTAGAGGAGGATTGGCTGAGTTGTCGTCTACTGCAATAGATGCTACTGAGTGATCCTCGAATGAGCAAAGTTGGGCCAGAGACATCCCGCGTGGCAGCACTTGTCTCGCCAAGCCAAAATTGACCACTGGCAGGCAGACGCAATTCGCCGTAATAGATAAAACTCTGTGAGGTACTGTGATCCCGTGTGTAAGGAGTACGTCTTGCATAGGAGCCGCAATGTAGTGACCATCGGGGACTGGTGGGGATGACACTAAGTCAATGTAAGTCAGTGCCGAAGGCGGCATGCTAACGAAGTCGACCGAACTGAGGCGACTGGCGTGTTGTTCAGCGCGATCCAGAACAGACAGGTCAAGGCAGAGAGTACTCGCGGAACAATCGATGAGAGCAGAATGTGCGGAGGGGAAGTCTAAGCCGAGGATGATGTCGTGGGGACAGTGGGCGATGACTGTGAAGAGCACAATAGTGGAGCGATCAACGAAGGAGACGCGGGCGGCACACATGCCAATTACGGGGGCTGTTCCGCCATCGGCGACACGGACAACAGGCGTTGTGGCGGGCGTGATTATTTTTTGAGCCGGTTACGAAGGTCAGCGCTCATTACCGACAAATGCGCCCCAGTGTCTATAAGAGCACACACAGAAACACGGTTGACTTGCTCGTGAAGAAGGTTCAGATGAGTGGGCAGGATACCACAGTGCGACCACCTGCGAGTTACGGACTTGCGCCAACGTGCAGTGCTGTGATCCGCTCCATCCACCCGGTCGCTCCCGCGCATCTATTTACGTCCGTGCGCGCCTTGCCCAAGCCGTCGTTCGTGTGGCCGACATCGTTCCCACTTCCGTAGAGTGTGTGGCTGTGATTGTACGCGTTGGGGGGGCCGACACTTGTGTCCCCAGCATGTACGTGCAACCTGTGCAGCGATGGAATACGTCTTTTTTGGAGAGCCTTACCGCGCGCATCAACGGTGACTGTGTTGTGTGCGGCGACTTTAACTCTCACCACGCGGCATGGGGCAGCAGCCGCTGTGAGCCTAATGGCAGGAACCTGCTGAACTCAATCCACTCGTCTGGTCTGCTGATCATCAACACCGGCAGTCCCACTTTCGTGCGTCGGAAGGTGCGCGGTAGTGTGATAGACGTATCGCTGGTTAGCGAACGGTGCCACTATGAGGGGGTATGCAGCCCTGACACTCAGGGGTTGGATCATTATCCGATCTCGCTTGACTCGCTCGGTCTAAGCCTCGACCGGACCTTTACCTATCGCATCACCGACTGGTCTCTGTTCAGGACGCTCTGTGCCACGCCCCCTCCGGCGAACACCGACATCCTCACGCGCATATCGAGGTGCCTTGTCGCCGCGACCAAGTCGTGTACGGTGCCCGCTGGAACGCCGGCGCCCGACATCAAATTTCTGAACTTACGCGCGGCACGCCGACGCGCTGAACGCCGCGCCATCAAAAGCGACAAGGTGGAGTACTGGACACTTTACAACCGCCTTGACGCCGCGTGCCGTCGTCATGCCAGGCAGCGTCGCAGCCAGAGCTGGCAGAATCTCTGCCTCTCTTTGGAGGACACTAGCGACAAAGCACGGCCCTGGCGCATTCTCTCCGCCCTACTTAGTCCCATGATCCCCCGCCGCCCTGCACTCTCCATCGCAGTGGCCCGGGGCTTGAGTGCCGAGCAATCAGCCGAAATCTTCGTGGATGCGTTCGCTCCGCCATCTGTGTCCCCTGTCACAGCCGCCGCCGAACTTCCACCACACAACATGGTTGAACGCCTCGCTCCTATGCGCTATTTCCCAACGAGCGCAATTCTGGAGCATGTAGAAGTGCTGTGTTCTGCTGAGTTCACGCTCAGCGAGTTGCGCATCGTCTTGAACAGATGGAAACGTCGCTCCGATCCCGGTTCCGACGGCGTTACTCATCAAGTCCTGAGGAACATTGGCGCAGCTCAGCTTCCGTCACTTCTCGAGATCTTCAACTCGGTCTGGCGCAGCGGCATCATTCCTGCCGACTGGAAAGAGGCGATCGTCGTTCCCATTCTCAAGCGCGACAAACCAGCCTCGAACATCAACTCCTATCGCCCAGTATCGCTAACCTCGTTACCCGGCAAAACAATGGAGTCCATGGCTTTGCACCGCCTTGAATGAATTGCCTCCGCCCTAGACGCCTTTGCCCCTGAACAAAGCGGCTTCCGCCGACTGCGCTCGGCAGCTGATTCCATCGCGGACATTGTCGCTACGCTCGAGGACGCGGCAAGCAGCCACAAAGCCCGATACCTGGTGCTGCTCGATGTGGAACACGCGTTCGACGGCCTCCCGCACGGCACCATCATTCAAGCGCTTCGCGAGCTGCGTATCACCGGCCGCCTACTGGACTATGTCTCGGCCTTTCTTAACGACCGAACGCTCAGAGTGCGCGTGGGTGACGCACTCAGCACCCCCCGTAGCGTGACCTCTGGCGTTCCTCAGGGCAGTGTCCTCAGCCCTTTCCACTTCAACTTGGCGCTGGCAAGGCTCCCTGATTTCATCCCGAAGCTGACAGCCTTCGATGTCCGTGTGGCGATTTACGCTGATGACATCGCTCTTTTTGCTTGCGGGCCTACGGACCATGGTTACCAAGTGCGTCAATCACTTCGGTCGGCGATCAACGCCGTGGACGAATATCTCGGCAGCATAGGGCTTCAGCTGACCGCGTCAAAAACCGAGGCGCTACTAATTCACCCCCGTGCGAGCCGTGCACGCTTCGAAGTGCCAACTCTCTCGCTGCGCGGAAGCCTCCTCCCGTGGCAGAGAAAAGTCCGATACCTCGGCCTCCACATCGACTGCCGCCTCAACTTGAACGCGGCCACCACACAACTCTGCAGCGACTCCAGGAAAGTCGCAGGCGCCGCACGCTCCCTGCTCGCCCGAGGCCGCGGCTGCACACAGCATCTTTCGCTCCGAATTTACAACTCGATCGCAACGTCGCGAGCATTCTACACGCTCCCACTCACCAACGCCAGTGCAGCCAACTGGAAGGCCGTCGACTTCGAGCACCGCACCGCAGTTTGCCAAATGTACGCGCTTCCCCGCTTCTCGCTAGTGGGGGCAACTCTCGCTGAAGCGGGAAATTGGCCGCCCTCACTTCGCGCGCGGAAACAAGCGCTTCACCACATCCAGCGTCTGCAACGGTCACCACAGGGTCAGCGTCTCAGGTGCAACCTCCACACCCTCGAGGGCTCGGGCATGGGCCAGCGTGCCACCGAGTTCAGCACTCGCATCGCCTCTTTGCCTCAGCTCCTCCCCCTGCCGCCTTCGCCGCACGCCTCCGCGCTGCTCTACGTAAACATCACTGTCCCGGGCGTCAAGAGCAAGCGACAAACAGCAATGTGTGCCATGCAACAGGAGACGGCTGCATTGATCTTAGAACATCTACGTGACCGACTTCCAGTGTACACTGACGGATCCGTGTCCAGTGACGGTTCCGCCACTACCGCGTGCACAGCACCGGACATTTCTGCGTCTCCACAGTGCCGCCTTCGTTTTCCTGCCTCGTCGACAGTCGCCGAACTCGCGGCGATTGACCTCGCGGCTGACCTACTTCTTCAGCAGTGTGGTGTCTCGTCTGCCTCGATACTGTCAGACTCGCATGCGGCTCTGTGCATGCTGAGGAAGGACTATGCCGGTCTTCCGCTTGTGCAGCGCGTGGGATCAAAACTGCGCCATCTCGTAAATGAGGGCTGCGATTTGGCATTACAGTGGGTCCCCGCGCACATCGGCCTGCCCAGGAACGAAGCGGCCGACGCCTTCGCGAAGCAAGCTCTCTCGACTCGCTTCCCCCTCGCCAGCTCCGTCACCCGTTTCGATGTGGCCAAGACGGCGATACTACACATTCTCCGCGCGCAGCACCCGGATCCGCGCATTGCTGCAGGTACGCCCCCCTCGCCTCCTCCCCCGCACGGGTCTCTCCCGCTGGGACCGCTCGTTTCTCCTTCGGCTGCACGTCGGCTGCTACAATAATATAATAATATATGGGGTTTTACGTGCCAAAACCACTTTCTGATTATGAGGCACGCCGTAGTGGGGGACTCCGAAAATTTTGACCACCTGGGGTTCTTTAACGTGCACCTAAATCTAAGTACACGGGTGTTTTCGCATTTCGCCCCCATCGAAATGCGGCCGCCGTGGCCGGGATTCGATCCCGCGACCTCGTGCTCAGCAGCCTAACACCATAGCCACTGAGCAACCACGGCGGGTGTCGGCTGCTACAACACGGTTGCCAGAATGCACAGACTGCACGGAAGAGGCAGCCCCACGTGCTTAGATTGCGGCGAGGAGGAGACGCTTGAGCACCTTCTGCTCCGCTGCCCAGCCTTCGATGTTGAGCGCACTGCGCTATTTGCATCATACCGTCGTGTGGGACTGCCCTGTGACTCGGAGGGAGCACTTCTCTTTCCGGCAGCCCACCCTTCCATTGTCAAGAAAGTGCTTCCGGCCCTACTTGACTTTTGCTGTGACACGCAGCTGAGAGCGCGGCTGTAAGCCCCACATTGCATCTTCACCCTTCTTGTTATTTTTTTCCGCCTTCTTTTCCTTCTCTCCCTGATCCTTTTCTCCCCACTTCTCTTTCCCTGTGCAGTGTTGTTGAGGTGCCCTCCTCTGAGAGACAGTTACGGCATTGCACTTCTCTCTTCCTCTCCTTCAAAAGTCACTACACACATGAGTGGGCAACGTCAGTAGAGGATTGGCGGCGTAGGGAGCAATGCAGCGTCACCTCGAGGCGCTGCATCGTCTAGTTTTCCGGCTGAGAGCGGCGTCCGAAAGTAGTCGGCGAATAGGAGTGACGGGGCTGAGGAGAGCGTGGTTATCGTCGTTCGGGTGAAGGCGAACGAGAATAGGGGCGGTTCGGCGCGGGAGAATCAGTGGCGGCATTACAGGAGCGTGCGGCATAGGGACGAGAAGGGCCATCTGGGGGGCGAGAGTAGGCAATAAGTAGACCGGCTCGGGGAATTCCAGCGACTGCGACGATGTCAAGAAATGTGCCCGATTCAATGGCAGTGAAAAGAAATCGGCTTGTCGTCAGCAGTGCGCCATTAAGATGGGTTGCGGAAACGTGGTGAGTAAGAAGATGCGGGACGGGGCGGAATCGAAGAAGCCGTGCGGGTATCATGACGACAGGCCGAGCATATGGTGTGAAGACCCATGATTTCGAACTCCTGGCGGAGAACTGCCTCGATCAGGAAACCGTGACTACAGGTGTATTGCTGGGGCTGGAGTCGGAGGCAGCCGGATAGGCGACCTTAATCTCACGCCGGACGATCCTGGTAACGTCGCCAGTGTTGTTGGGACGAGGATCGTCGGCACAGGAAGATGTCGCTGGGATGTTGGGCAGACGGGCAAACTGCTGGTCAATGCGTCGGCTTTTAGCAAGTTCCAGGCTGCGGCACTCTTTTATAACTGCATCCACCGTCCCCACGTTGTTGGAAACGAGCAAGTTGAAAGCGTCATCGGCAATACCTTTGAGGATCTGGGAAACCTTGTCTCACTCAGTCATGTGGGCGTCAACTTTGCGGCACAGACCCAATATGCCCTGAATGTGCGTGACATAGGGCTCTGTTGACGTCTGCACACGGCCGGAAAGCGCCTTCTGCGCGGGAAGTTGGTGACCGTAGGAGTTGCCGAAGAAGTCTCGAAACTTTTGCTTAAGCGAATCCCAACTGGTGAGCTCATCTTCGTGTGTCCGAAACCAAACTCGAGGTGTGCCATCGAGGAAAAAGCCTGCGTTGGCGAGCATGATAGTAGGGTCCCACTGGTTATTGCGGCTGACGTATTCGTACAGGCTGATCCAGTCATCGACATTTTCCCCATCTTTGCCCGAGAATACGCCAGGATCATGCGGAGCGGGGAGAGTGATGTAGGTCCTCGAAATGGCAGCAGGTGTCGGAGCCGGCGGAGTCGAGTTGTTGTCGCCGGGAGCCATGAAGGAAGGCTCGACGTACCGCCCACTGCGAAGTTCCGTGACGAGGTACACGGAACGTGCACCTCCACCAGATATGCTATGTAGGAAGACGCCGACGAAAAGCTATATACAAGTATATTTACAAGGAAATACGCCGCACTTGGCCAAGAGGTAACAACCCGCGCTAGCCTCTAATCGTCGTCGTTGTCGTCGTCTTCACCCTGCTCGCCTCTTCGTGATCACCAATACTGTTCGTCAGCAATATTATAGCTGCGAACTTTCATCTGACACGTACACGCACACATAGAAAGGACATGTACAGGCACTTGTTCTTTTAATTTTTTTGGACTGGAACGACTTGTTCATTGCTCAAAGACCCACCTTTTGTCGTGTGCTTTGAGAAGCACGCGTGCTCTCACGGCAGTGAGGCGTGGCCAAGACCCAGAGTAAAATACGAAATACAAAGGTGACATTTCCTTGCATTCCCACTTTAGGAATAATCAGTGTCCAAGATAGTGGCGCGCTTTGTCAGAGAATGATGCCGAGGAGCAACTAATTCACCTGTCTTTCCGTTTGTCAATTTCTATTACTTCAAGAATTTCCCTTGTTCTTTTTCTGTGTTCCCTGAGCACAACTTCCGGGCCTTTAAGGACGGGTTAGCAGCCAAAATCCCTGCAATGAAAGGCTAAATGACCTTAATATTTAGTCTTGCAGTGATAATTGTGCTCAGCGCTCATATGTGGTCACATATTCTGCTCATATTCAAGCACCTGCCTGTGTGCCCTGTGTATACGTTGTTAGAGGAGAGAGGTATCCTATAAACCACTCTCTCTGCGCAAGTGACGCAAGGATTTCAGTATGGTTGATTGCGCAGGGACTCGTTCCCTATTTTGCGCCATTCACCTTTGTGCACAGGCCAGACAAACGCACAGGTGCCGAAAACACCATATCAAGCGCTGTCAAGAATATACACAGCGCCTGTGTATGTCCTTTCTATCTGTGCGTGTACGTGTCATATGTAAGAGCGCTGCTTGATTATCTGTAGGATGGTTCCTCCCATTTTTCATTCATTCTGCACCTGAAGTTCAGTCAGCACAGCTCAGAACTCAACGGAAGCCATCTCAGCAATCGCTTGCCACACGGAAAAAACAAATGATGGGTTAAGCGTAGGCAATTCCGGCACAAAAGCTGGTGGGGCACGTTTACGAATGCCTCAGCAAACAAACTTAAAATTTAACTTTCATTGTTGGCCCTTGCATGAGAAAGTAAGTGAAAGTTGTTTAAAGCCACCTGTCTTTTCGTATAAAAGGTTGAGTACCTTATTTATTGAAATGAGGAACAGGGTCCTCTCAGTGCTCCCCAATTCGGCCTCGGGGGATCAGGAGCGCCCTTCCATGAGTACGGCACCGAGGACTGCAAATGATTTTTCAATGGTGGTTGATGCAGGCGGTGCCGCGTCGGGGTTGCCAGATGACACTGACGAGGCGTCAGTTCTGGATTCTTGAAATTTCACAGTAATTACCTTCTATCTGCGACAGGAAATAGTACCGCATTGAGTTTTAGGTATGCATGCACTCTGGGCTAACGTACTCAAAGGTTCACACGCGTGCTTAGTGGTAAACGGGTGACGTCAACTTACGGATTCAGACGAGTTTGTTGTACTGCAGAACAAAAAATAAATGTTAACGCCTTTTTACAGCGATGCTGTACATAGTTAGGGTTCAATATATTTTTCGTGTTTGTGCGTCAACCACAAAAAAGGTGAGTATGGACCGATCTCGGAGACAGTGCAATACCGGGCCAAACCATGGCGAAGGTGAAGCAGGCTTCAGGTATTCCGCCCGAACAATAATAAATAATAATAAAGAGAATAAATAAATCGAGATGCATT
Source organism: Dermacentor albipictus (assembly GCF_038994185.2). Lineage (NCBI taxonomy): Eukaryota > Metazoa > Arthropoda > Arachnida > Ixodida > Ixodidae > Dermacentor > Dermacentor albipictus. Next base: position 450,292,573 of record NC_091821.1, read on the forward strand.
GTTTCAAGTTGGTGGGTACACTGTAACTGCTTGTAAACAGCACATGGACTTTCGAGCAGGAGGCGTTGCCATATAGGCACGCAAAGGACAAAACGCACCAGATCCATAAACCCTTGATTCGCATGAGGACATTCCCACCGACTGTGGGGGTGTCTTCGCCATACTAACTAAAAACGAAATTGTGATATACTCTGTATATATATCTCCAGGCACACCCAAGTGTGATATCGAGAAGTTCATGACCGCGCACTTTGCATGGGTTAGCCGTTAGACACTACCCCTGTGATCGTCGTTGGAGGCTTCAATGTGAACATTTGAAAAGCAGGCAAGAAATGATTCACTCGATTTGTGTTAGATGATTTCAAGTACCCCACTAATCCAAATGACTCAGCTTCTCAACAATGGTCGTGTATAGATTCAACTTTGGCCGAGAATCTAACGTTGTAACCAAACCAATCAGTGGATATCCCAGTAATCACAAAGGTATCGTCGCTACCATTGTCAAATGATAAAAATTAATATATGCACCCTTGTACAACGCTGTGTGATGTGCTACAGCTTGGCTGGTCATCCACCGTCAGAGAGCGGAATGACTCCTAATTTGTTTTTCTCTTGTCAGCAACCACATCTTTAATATTTACAAACAGTAAGCGCAAAAAACAGAAGCACGCAAGAAAGGGACAAGACAGGACGTTACTAGGTAATTGCTATTCCCATCGTCTTTGCTTCATGCGAAACAAAGCGCGCTAAATTTTCGGATGAGGCTAACAGGGATATTGTAAACTTCAGTACTGCTATATTGACGAATGGGTGCACTGCTACAGCTCAACAACGAATACGTCATGTTCACCAGCATTCACAGACGCAGACAGCTGAATTGAAGGAGCGGACAACGACAAACTGACCTCGTGTGAAGAAGAAGGGTTAAAATGCCTGGCGTTCTCTACGCGAAATCATCTCTAAATGTAACGTGGGTCCCATCCCCGCTCACTACAGGAGTAACCTGTGTTTGAATTCCGTCGACAGGTGCAAAAAGCAAGGACCGGACATTCGTTGACATCGTCTGCAGTCGAGTAGATCGCCTGCAAGATAGTGAACCATGCGTGCACCAACGTGGTACCACCGTCAGCGCAGGTGGTGAAAATTCCTGAACCAGTGCTGTACCTTTGCTGCACTTTTTTGAAACGAACGCAAGGGTGCAGGGGGCGCTCGGCAGCACTGCTCAAATGAATGGCAAGGTGCGGCACTGTGTAGACTGGTTTAAGTGGTGCACCTGAATCAAACGGAACCGCGATTTTCTAGGGACGCCGTCGGCGCGCACATGCATATGTTGCGGTCTTCGGCGATGCGAAATATTTCCTAGACTTAGGGTGCACACTGACCACAATAACAGTTCAGTACCCTGAACTGACTAAGCAGTGGCTTACTTTTGCGTCCAAAGGAATCAGCTGCTTATAAAGTGCCTACAAGTGCCTTAGCATACACGCTGAGGCGGTCACTCGATGGACGCCATCTTGGCCTCTGTAGCGACGACAACATGAAACAACGAATTCCTTTGTGTTAGCGAATTCATTTCACACAACAAAATAACGCAAAAGCGGGCCTTCTTTTGTTGAGTGATGCGACGTACTTAGCACATACGCAATGACCATTCGGTGTGACAACGAAGTTCTTCCATAAATTTTTAGTACGTCGTGCAGAATTTTCGTTTGTACAATGCTTCGTTTTGCTCTCGTTCGTGTGACCCTATTAGCGACTGTCATGCAGAACTCGTTTATATGCGGTCGCACTACAGTATTCAGTGCGGGCACAGGAAGTTATACGTCTGTTCGGCGGACTGTCACATCTAAAGGCCACGCTGAAAGGACGTACCGCGTCCTCCAGTGAGCGGCTGGGTGTTGGATGCCGTTTCACTAACTGCCTGTACGCCGTATAATAACCGTAGCGTTTTTCTTGCTATTTTGCGTTCTCTATTGCCTTGCTCGCACGAGTGGAATATTCCAACGCTACTTTTTATATATTCAATAGTGTTTAACAATGTGACAAGACCTAAATGATCTTCTGTTTGCGGAAATACCTGTATTCTCAAATAGACGGATGCTGCCCTGAACTCATGATATAGGTATCAACATTGAAGGTGACGAAGAGAAATTTTTTAGCGGCAATCGACCTTTAATTCGAATGCAGACACAGCCAACCCTGCACTGCTATTCTATGACGCTGCTATTATTTTCTACACGAGTCTTGGTGTAGTATGCATCTTGCGCGAAGCTGCAGCCAACGCAAGGGATCGAACACAATCTTGTGTATATCAGCTTGACATGGGGTGACACGTACCAACTTTTTAGAATCTCTCCAGAATCGCAGCCCTAGGTTCATTCTTACAGCAATGGTCGTTATTCTAAGGTTTCTTCAATGAAACTGACGCTTCACCTGCCAAATTTCTTTTCTTGGTGAAAGTGTTCGCGAATGTGTGTCTTTCATAAAATGTCTTAGTTCAATCAGATCCTTGAAGACGATTGAACTGGTGCATCATTCTTTGTACGTATCATCGGGTATTGACCATTCTGATAACGTTGGTTTAGCTTTTTTTACGCAAATGTTTACTCAAAATTTACCCAAGATAACTTTTACCAAGGATTTAGGAAGAATGGAACCAGCTTCCAGACTCCATCAGTGCCATCACTAACTCTATGATCTTCTTTCATATCTGTTCGTGCCCTCTTTGTAAAGCCTCCGGGCGATTCATAGTATAAAAAATGGCGCAGAACTCGTCGCCCGATGGATGTCGACGGTAATGCGAGTAGCAATCGAGCAATGTAGCTACGAATGATATTCGTATTTTCACGTTTATTTAACACGTGTAGTGGTAATTCTGAGGCTTTCGTTGATTGGCCCTTATGCTAGGTATTCCGATATCCACCCACATTTTTATAGCACTAGCTTTCCAGGGTCGCCCATGAGAGTGGAGTCATGACGACGGCTGCATGACATTGACGAATTGACGATGGAATGGCGAAGAAGGAATCATGCCGATGAAACAGCAATGACGTATAACGACGCGGCACGACGGCAATGAGATGGGGCTTCTTAAATGACGACCAGGAGCAACTACCTAGTTGCCCATGCAGGTGGACAGCTTAGGCTACTTGGTAGGCGTGAGATGCGGTAGATAGATAGATAGATAGATAGATAGATAGATAGATAGATAGATAGATAGATAGATAGATAGATAGATAGATAGATAGATAGATAGATAGATAGATAGACAGACAGACAGACAGACAGACAGACAGACAGACAGACAGACAGACAGACAGACAGACAGACAGACAGACAGACAGACAGACAGACAGACAGACAGACAGACAGACAGACAGACAGACAGACAGACAGACAGATAGACAGAGAGATAGATAGATAGATAGATAGATAGATAGATAGATAGATAGATAGATAGATAGATAGATAGATAGATAGATAGATAGATAGATAGATAGATAGATAGATAGATAGATAGATAGATAGATAGATAGATAGATAGATAGATCTTAAATAGAAATGCACTTTACTCGCAGCAATTCGCGGGTTAAGAGGTCCAATAAATAAAATAAAGAAATACAAGGAGCAGCTATATGCATGATTTCGCGGTCCCGTAATTTAACTTGCCCGGTTCGTCCGCTGCACTAGCCACAGCACTGAGAATGTAGTGACCCGGGCCTGGGCTTTCTCTACGTCTACGCGTATTCCAGCCCCTCCCTGTTTCTTGATTTCGTCGCGGCGTCCAGCAAACCGGAAGCAAATGACAAAAAAAAGAGTAATACTAATTTTGCGGTAGGATGAAGCGTGACCAATGGACCTCGGCAGCCTGCTAGCACAGACGCACAATTATGCTCGCAGCTTCGTGGCGATCGCCGTGTTCATGCCCTGGTGAATTAATTTTGACGACACCTTCCGTGAAAGCCAAATTCATATGAAAAAATATTCAGACCACCTTGTTTTTTTTTTCTTAAAATAAAGCGCTGAACTTTGAATATAATGCATTCGTGACATTATATGCCACTCTAAGACACAATTGAAGGTATATGTAAAGGAAACAATGTTGGACTGAAGCAGATCGCCCAGCTAAGAGGGTCTCTCGAGAGAATATTATAGAGATTAGAGCCCTGCTTAAACCTTTGGCCTTTAAAGAAAGAGAATGCCAAGAACGGCACTTCGTTACGAAAACTTCCACGCAAATTAGCCGTGTACCTTGTTGTTGAGCTCTTTAGTTTGACGACCACGTGGATTTAACCGTCCTTTCATCGGATGTGCCAACTCTATTGAGCGTGCAATGTTTCGCCTTGTGTGTAATGGATGAGCCCGCGCTGATGCAGGAGGGAATCTAAGGTCAAAGTATTTTCCAGTGCCATCTGACAAACATCGCAGACTTTCTGGCTGCGCATTACTTCGTGTTGTATCGACTGCGAATAAGTTTCCCGAGGTCACCGACGGAAGATTAAAAGCTTAGACAGACATGTCGGTTCTAATTGAAACTCGGATAATGCGCGGCGCGAAACGCATGCTGTGACAACGCATCACGCCTCGACAGGGACTCATCAGAAGTGCATGCATCCCCTCTTCATATGGCTGAAACTTTATTTGTGGAGTAAATAATCTATAGCCTTTCGTGAACAGGCGTAGCTTGTATGAACTTCGTTTATCAATTGGTCGTTGCCTGGAAGCGGTGCTCTCAGCGGTAACCTAATGTGATAGGCGCTTTCACGCTTCATGTACTTCGAGGACGGTCAACTGCACACAAATAAGAAACTTTTGTCTAATAAAAAATGGTGCGAACCATATCGCGCATATCGTGCATCTACTCTAGTGGCCCTTAGTCTGATAATACTAATGCATGAAATGGCCTTCCAGACTATCACCGCGTTAGCAGCTTTAGAACGATGGTTACCTAAACTGGCTCTAAAGGTGGACTAACGAAAACGTTCCTCTAAGCGACGACTACAAGCAGGCTTCAGAGAAGACCCGGGCAAAGGTCATAACAATAATAAAAAACAACTTCCCGCGTAGCTCATGCGCATGCTATCTGCTTTAATGATGCGTTGCGTAAAGTAATCCGCTTTGACCAGGCTTAGGATTATAACACACTTTTGATCATTCCTTCGATTTGGCATATAACAGCGTATATCTTGGTGACGGCATTATTATAATTTTTTGAGAGGATAAGTCAAGTAATGGCCTGCCACTCAGCAGTAGGAGTACGTAACACGCGCAGTGTCGCAAAGAGTTACGTAATTCAGTACTATCGTGCCTGTCCATCAAATTCCTTGACATAACAAAGTGAGCGAGCACTATGAACTTTAGCCACCGAAAAGCAAGGACACCATAACGCAGAATTATGTAAAAGTTAGCGTTATTTACCATTCGCATGAAAATGTTTCCACATTTTTATTGCAGAGGGCTAACGAAACACGCAGACACACGAACTAGACGATACAGTTTCGTCCAAAGGGTAGAAATTTGACAGAGGTAGCTAGGTATTAGGATATTATATGAACTAAGGCTTGTCGATTCAAGTGCAGTATACCTGACAAAAAAAAATTAAACGACAATTACGATACTCCCAAATGAGGAATTTCAGCGCAGCTCCATACGTGTTTTCATTTCCCGCGTCAATATCTTGTATTACAATTATATAGGCACCAGGTTTATATTAAGAATGGAACACTGTCGGTAGCGCGCTTTGTTTTCATACAGACGACGCGCACTATTCTGGCGCCACATTGTAGCCATCGTCAGCATCGTAGACTTGCGCGGCACTACACTGTTCTCATGCTTTCGTTTCACGAACAGCGAGAGCGGCCCTTTGTCGCGGAGAAATCGTTCCACCGGTGTCAGCGGCGACAGCACCCAATGGAGCGTCACATCGAGCCTTACTCGTAGCCGCTCGCCATCGCCACTTGCAAAAGCAGAGATCTGCGTCACAACCGCTAGTACCATGGCCTGATGACACCGCGGACGAACGTGGCACTCCCCACTTCATGCTACCTTGGCCAGGGCTGCCCACAATTCAGCGCGCGCGCAGGCTTTCTCGCCTGCGCCCCCTCTCCGCCTCATCCTTTCACTGTAGCGCCCTCCTCCACTTTCCTCCTCGCACGCTCTTCTTGCCCGCTGCGCACCGCGCTCATTTTCGTCTTTTGCTGTGCTCTTTCGCTCGGTTACGCCGCCGAGGTATGACGCCGACACTCAACGCAGGAACGGGCGCCTAAGAGCTACGCTGTAAAACGTATCTGTTCTAAACGTATCTGCTCTAAAACGTATCTGTTCTAAAACGTATCTGCTCTAAAACGTATCTGCTCTAAAACGTATCTGTTCATACACGTCTGAACAGAGCTCACGTGATGACTAAGAACAGCAGCGGTCACAATGCTCACGCGATTTGCGGGAAGAGGGACGCACGTGTGGAATTCCTATAGCGAACTTTGGTGCTGCCGCTACCTATGCTCACTCAAGTGTGCCACGCTTCCGGAACAGAACGCATCGCGTGACCTCTAACACTGGGCGCGCGGTAATGAGCGCGCCTCGAGGCACCAGGCTTCTTGGTTCGCCCTCGCATGCACGGTTTACCCTCGCACCCGCAGCAGAGCGCGTGCGCTCCTACCCAGGGAGCCATGGCCAAGCAGCCTGGGTAACATGAGCTCCACTGATCTTCCTTTTCTTCTGTCCACTACAAGGAATGTCCAAATCGACAACATCTGACATCGATTTCGCCACACATTCAAAGCGAAGACAAAGCAGGAGAGAAAAAATTGGGAGCACTGAGTGACATCTCTTCCGTAGGTATTTTTACAAAATTATACGTACACAAATCTCCCGCGAGCTTCGCTTAGCCGGAGCCTGTGTGAGTAACCGCAAGAATGCAGCAATGTTCAATATAGCCAGCTGCAAAGGCGCTCCAGGTTTATTTTGCAGAGAAAGCCAGATGCACAGCTCATTAGTGCTGATTGCATTAAACTATCAATTTCGCTGCAAACATGTGCCATCGTCATGCGCTCAACAAATTACGGACAGCTGTACGTAGTACATCAGCCTACAAGCATGTCTCCTTACTGAGTATGTTATACTGGAAGCACATGTTCTTTTCGTTCAGCGATGGTAAAGTGCGACGCCATGATAAAGTACTTTTTTCAAAGCATCAGTTGCATCAATTTTGTGGTAATAGGTCCATTATCGAAGAGAGAAATAAAAGGTGACTGTCTCATAAAAAAAAAGTGCCGTAACTTGCACTCGTGCGTCAGTGTGACGTCACGGATTTCAAACAGGATTTTCGCATATGGGCCATTATGACGCATTATTACCTGCTACGTTCACTAGGCTGTTCTGGAATACAATGCGGTTTGTCTTTATCGGATAAAGAAAAAATGGACCCTAGCAGGCTGCGTCAAAATTTGCGACGTCACGGTGCACTGGTGCGGGGACTTCAAGATCAGTGTCGCCACCCGTGCTTCATTCTTGCGCCTTCCCTCGCGCGCCATGTCTTATCTTACTCTCAGCATAGCTTTCGTGGTATTATAAAGTGGCAATTCACTGGTGCAGCTTAAAATATTCTCTCTAGTGTCCCCCTGAAACTGCTTCCAATGGGACGATTTTCGTCGCAACGGCATGCGGTTTCTGTTGCACAGGGCTGAAAATCGCAATCTACCTAGTCGCCAGGCCTACGGTGACTGAATTAAACCAAGTTGGTCGCCAAGTCGCACTTATCTATGCATTTATTTCAATAACGTATCACGAAAACCGCCAGTGTGCGCAAAGCTAGAAGACAAATAAGAACACCAAGAACACAAAAGGAAAAAGTGCGAAAGAGTTAGAGCTGAGGATATTGCGTGGGAACCTATTTCACGGTTAGTTCGTTGTGCCAGTAGAAAAAATAAAACTCAGTGCCCTTCCACTCTGAAGAAGGATGACCAGCGAAGCTGTGTATGTGGGCCCCTTAATGGTGAACTGCACCTCCGCCGCGGGTCGCCCTGGCATTGCACTCACTTCGGGATCGGCCCACGTATGGGAAGTGCTTAACGCCTGCTTCACCTAATGGTCACTAATAATCATGTACAGGCTGCTGCAAGGAAACAATCTTCCAGTACTCGAGGAAAACCAACTGAAAGGCTTATGATTACGTTCACGCATGCTGTATGGTTGCACTTGGCAAATTTCCGCAACCTTTATTACGAGTTTGACACATAGAAACTATCATACATTCTTGCACCACACACATAGCAACAGGTACGGAAGCGTGCCTTTACAGTGAAATCACAGACGACAAATTAGCACTTGACATATATTTTGTAATCTTTCGTAAGGACAGCGAAAGCTTTCGAGGAGAGGGAGTTATTATAGGCATTAAAAGAGCTAGCAACCATCTCTAGTGATAGTCGGCTCTCCCATTCAAATAGTATGTGTTTCTGCACGCATTCAGCATGCGCAATGTGTCATTGGTGCATGCTATCGTTCACCAGACCGCCGATTAGAAATTGTTCATTTTTTCAATGATGCTGTACAACAGCTCATATCCGAATTAGAAGAATTATTATTCATATGAAGGGGGGGATGGGTCTTTGCTTTCCTAGATATCGTGTATCCGACATCGTCCTTGAAGGCAAATAGCAACGGATCTGATTGTCTTTTATTTCTAAAAACATTGCACTTTCATGAATTAACTCAAGTCATGCGGTTACCAACGCGGGGTGACCGCGTACTAGACATTCTTATAACAAATCATCCAAACGTCGCTGCGACACACTTACTAGAACAAATAATTGATCATAAGGTGGTGCATTCTCAACTACGGACGCGCCCACTCCGGGAGAATGATTGGCATCTTAGCCTCATTTACAGTCGACTTTGCAAATACAGAAAAACAGAACGGTAAATGATAACCGGTGCTTGTTCTGCGATAAACTTGAAGATGTCAAAACTATTTGTATACGAAAAACAATCAACAGCTCACGGCAGAACGAACCTTAGTTTAACTGCGAAGTAAATAAACGGATAAACAAGAAAAAAAGAGAGTATCCTGAAAAGCTTCCCGAGCCAATGCTCCCACAGACTGGCAAAGTTATAAAAGTATAGCCTGTCATACAGAAACTGCGATTGCCGAAGCTAAAGACAAGTTTGTTTTATTTGCACCCTTCCAATACGAAAAAACTGACCAGGCGAAGTTTTGCATATAACTCACCGAACACCGAATCACACAGCTCCCTTACTAATTTCCGAAAACGAGCCGTGATTAACTCAAGAGATAGATTACAGCAATTTAGCAAATGCTTCTCTGTAGTTCTCACTGACGAACTGCCACTTGATAACACTCACATACTTGAACGACCAATCTATTCGATTCCCTTTTCAGCCATCATCAAATCGAAACATGTTGTCACTCCTGCAATTGAGAGTGTTCCTAATAAAAGCAGCCCAGGTCCAGACGGTATAAGCGCTAAGCATGTAAAATTAACCTCGTACTGCTCCTGCTTTTTGTTATCCGTAATATTTCAGCAATCTCTACATACGGTATACCTGCCGGAATATCAGAAAGCAGCATTAGTAATACCGGTATTTAAATTTTGTTACACAGCAGACCCTAATAATTACAGATCTATATCACTGAGATATATTTCTTGTAAATTATTGGAACACATTTTTACTCACATTACAGTCTATTTTAAGAAATGAACGTAGCCTGCCTCTCAACAACCAGCATGGTTTTCGTCAAGATTGCTCATGTCAAAGGCAACTATGTCAACCTGTAACCGTTATTCGCATTTCATTGCTCAAGTTCATTTGCACAGGCGCCATTTTCATTTAGTTTTCGAAAGGTTCCGACGGTGTACCTCATGATCGACTAAAACTGAAAGTTAGAAAACCACAGTTTCACTAAACGCGATGCGAATTGAGGATTTTCTAACGAACATATCTAAGGTAATCAATTTGAACAATCACTTTTCCAATTACACTCACCTCACTTCGTATGTACCGCAAGGGTCCGTCCTCGGTCCAGAGCCATACTTAATTTACATCAATGACATCGCAACTAATGTTACTTAACAAATACCTCTCTTCGCAGACGGATGCGTCTTGTATAACGAAATAAGCTCCACTGCGCACGTCACCATGCTGCAGCATGATTTAATAAAACTAACAGAATGTTTCGACACCTGGCAGATGAAAATTGGCGTAGCAAAACTGCGCACGCGAAATTCCCTTCTATTACTCGACTTAGCTCACACGAGTATAAAACACGCCGGGTTACTATGGACTCACAATCTTCAATCAGGTACTTGGTTGTTCTGTTTACCTCTAATTTAGGCTGGAATGCTCACATTGAACACATTGAATTGAAGAAAAACATGTAAGAAACATTGTTATCTCGGACCGTACTTATACCTTAAAAACACAGATACCAGACTTCAGTTTCAGTTCTCTTGTCTGGCCCTCTTTAGAATATGCGCCGCCAAGTGGCACCCCGATCACTCTAATATATTGAATCAGTCCAAAATAAAACTGTGCAGTTCATCTTACCTTCATACATACGCCATAAAACTGACATGCGCAGGAAATTAACACGGTTGTCGTTCTTTCGTAGTATTTACAATACTAACATTTCATTCGCTCGAGCCCATATTTCTGCTCCTCAGTTCTCGGCCCGCGCAGACCATGTTCATGAAGTAAAAGCTATATTTTCCTGGCCTGGACGCTTATTAAAATTTGCCTTTAGGTTTATCTCTTGCCGAATGAAAGAAAATCTTTGCCTTCAAACATTGTCTCGCTTACGGAATCATCATTTCACGCAGCACTGCTAACTTTCTTAGTGTGTATCGACGTCTCATAACCCACATATGCTTGCATATTTACCTTTAAAAGTGTTTTCATGTGCTTAGTACTGTATACCATTTTCTTACGTTTGTTGCGATCTGTATTTTTATAGGTTGTTTGCCTATGTCATTCGGCTGTCTTGTTAAACTCGTGTTCTGCTGGGGAATGGTCTTCTGCACGGTTTTGAGTTCGTTTGCGTTTTTCCCACTAGCATATATTATAGAAAATTCATTTTTTTCTGTGTTTTCGTTGTTCCTGTTACATGGTTGTATCATTCTTTATTGCATGTAATGTCTTCCTATAGTATTTACATTGTATACAATGCACTTACGCTTGACATTTTCCATCGCCCCTATATAATGCCATAACGGGTGCTTCGGGTGCTGAAATAAATACATAAATAATAAATAGGTTGCTACATCAAAATACACCACCTGTTGTATTGCGCCAGGCCGAAAATTCAGACTCCGTTACTTTGGAGCTTACCGGTTGGCAAATCGACATGTTGTGTGGTGTTCCAGCCCACCTGGCCTGCCCACCCAACTCGCCTCTGCAACTCGTGCTTGATGTTCAAGGAAACACGGCGTCATTTGCTCATCGCAAAGTGATCCTTGTAGGGGGAGTTTATTGTGCTGGAGGTCGATTTGAGCACGGTTTGTTTGGTTGCGCGTATAATTCAGATGTTAATTTCTAAGGAAGCATTGTACTGTTTCTCAACTTGCAAAAGATCGATAATGAACCAACTGACTTCCAAGGCATGTAGACGACTTTACTTGATCTTGTTCTTATATTCGATCAATTAGCGAATTTTTGGCACATATTGAACCACGTATCTCGGACCATGAAAAAGCGTTTTTTTCTTCCTCTTTGCAAACCCGCAGCGGAAAACACTACGTAGCGTAGTGTTAAATCTTTCTCGCGCTCCTTAAACGAGTATCTGGTAAGTTATATTGACTTGTTTCTCAGCAGATTTTATGCTGACAACGTTATTCGTCTTTGGCAGAAGTTTAAAAAAAACATTTTCATATATTTTTTTCATCATATATTCATGGGCAAAAAACAAAACATCCAGAACAATTCCATGGATCTATAGCTTGTTTATTGGTACTTTCTAAAAGCAAAGTAGCTTTTTAAACAGCTTTGAATACACAAGATTGATTGAGACGAAATGCCACCGCAGGCATTCTTCACCGCGGAATGGGTGCCCTAGCCTTCTAGCCTTCGTCAGTTGTATGATGTCAAGGTTCGAAGGAACTTTTTCGCAAGTGAAATGGAACTTCCAGAGACGTTATCTTTACGAAGTTTATGTCTTTGTCGATGCAAGCACTCAAGCTTATGAACCAGTAGCCTGCGTTTATAACGAGAGTGTTGAATATTCAGAACAAGCTTCTTGTTGTCCAAAGGAACCCACCAGGAAGTTAGTCGTCCCAACGCTCGAAGTATGGGTACGCTCGTCGCAGCGCGTATGCCTATTATCATCAATGGATATTCCGTGGCTCGGCCTCACTAAGGTTCCGGACTGACTCATACCCTCAGGACTGATCAGGGGCGATGAAAAGCGAGGAACGTGTGTTTCAAACGCTAGAAACAAAAGCGTGGTTCTGGTAACACTATTGAAAACATTTAACCTGAATCGAACAAAGCAGTGTGGCATGAATAATAATAATTCTTTCCGCTCACACCGTCAAGTTTTTCAGGATTGCACCGGCAAGAATTTGCTGCTCTTTGAAGAAAGAACATGGCTATTTAACTAAATTCTGCATCAGGGAAACCTTTTCGTCGAGAAACAAAGTATTACGGAGTGTTTCAATAAATATTTTCATACTGCTTGTTGGATTCATGTGAAAACCCATTAGTAAGCTATATATTGTTCAGAACCGGCGTAGCTTCTACGTTCCTTCCTCGGAAAGCGAAACCCTCACTTGGACCATATGCCATACGAAACGCTTTTCGCCACAGCTATGCAAAGAATTATCTCACTTTTAAGTCATTACTGCTGTGTGCATCGTTGCCTTCTCTTACTTTTCCTTGCCACTGTAAGGGCACTTGTCGCACCCAACAAATTGCAATCCTATAGGACTAACCTATTCTTATAGAACAATACTAGAACCTATAATATGAAAAGAGGATATTACCCCCTCCCCCCCCTTCCTACAGATAAATAATCCAACTTGACTGCAAGCTTTTAGAATATATTTTTCTGCTGTTACCCAATTGCCTACAATATTTTTCCTCTATGAAAGTGGTGTTGACAGGAAGAGGCAAATTGACACGACATCTTGGATTTTTGGAAAGCGTTTGGCTTTATTTCACATTACCAGCGCGCACACACACACACACACAAGAAAAAAAGAACTCGCGTGCCAACTTACACGAATAGTTGGACTATTCGACATGTAAGTGACCACAAGTAATTCGCTGAGTTATATAATTATTTTTCTGGTGAGCTTCTAGTTGCTTCAGGATTCACACAAGGCAGTATCTTAAGACCTTTACTATTCCTGACATATATTAATGACTGTATTTAGGTAACAATATTCCGCCCATACAAATCCGATCGCTCGTAGACGACTGTTAAGCTTAATGGAATAACTCGCCATCAAAACCAAATAACACTTAACTTCAACCTTAGAAACGTATCTTCGCGCAGTGGGTAAATACAAAACACTTTTTGAGAAACAAAACACTTTTCATAAGTATACTAAAAAGATAACTAACTATCTATTGCGCAAAGCGCTGCTACCAAGCCTCTTACGGAACTTAATCAATTTTACTATCTTTAGGTCTCATGCTTCCTATCTATTCAAGTTGCGTTTGTGGAAATTTGGCTGTTTCCTGCACAAATGACGCTGCCCCGTAAACTCAATTTACATCTTTTAATCACTCATTTCACCTAATCTCGAATATGAATGTACTGTATGAGGTCCTTACACAAAAGCTAACACCAGCGCCTTGAAAACAATACAATGCAAAGCGGTAAGATTCATTTTTCTGTGAATACCCCTTAAGCGGCTCCTCGACTGGCCTCATGCCGGCACATAAAATTCAAACAATACAGCTACGAAGAAAAATTCAAGCTAAGATTTATTTCTTGGCCTAGTTATCATTCATTATTTTTCTCTTAGCCCATACATTATCTAGCGTTACAGCACGCCGAACAGAGGATTGATATGCTGGATCTTAAGCACCTTACCTCACAACAACAAATTTTTTTCAATAATTCATTTTTTCCGCATACATAAATTGACTGGAGCAGCTTACCTATAACACATCTAAGTTGCACTTTTGACCTTAAGCAAATATGTGGCTGAACTTGTGTCTTGTTTTCCATAGGTAACTTGTTTTAATTATGCAGCTTTGATGCGCACTTTAGGAGTTCCTTTTTCATGTGCACTAACATTAGCATGGCTATGTCTCATCTTCCACATAGAAATGTTTTCTTGTTCAATTCTGGATTTTGTATTTATGTATGTTTCCATTTTCGTTCTTATTTGTGCCCTATGCCCCGCCTTCTTGAACCCTAACAAGGTCCTGTAGTTAGGTATAAATAAAATTAAAATAAATAAATGATCTTCAAATTTGGCTGTTAGTTCCACGATCTCTGGAACAGCTCCTTGCCCAACGAACGAATTCAAACAACTGTTTAAAGCTTTCAGTTTGTGTGTTGGGGCTATTACTCACCTTATTTGATTGTACAAATTTTCACACTCGCCGCGCCACCTTCCCCATCAACCCACAAAAATATACATATCATTCACTTGAGACCCGCACAATTCGGCCCAAAATAGGATTATTGTAAATTGTAATCCCACCAACATCTGCAGTTGATAACAAAGCATTCAGTTTTATCGCCTGCTGTAGATAATGCGATATACAGCTTTGCAAGAAAAGTCGTATTGTTCGTGTCGCTAATCAAAGTCACAAAGTACAGAAACTACATAAAACCAAAAGTTTTATTTGTTGAGCAGACGTACATGATATGCTGAAACACCGCAAAAATATTAAGGCAAAACCGTTATGTGTCTTGTAGCGATGGCTCATACAAGAGAAAACGGCGTCTAGTCCACAGAATCAGAAATATAATAATCTGAAACGTCTCATACATGAGAAAAGCGGCGTCTAGTCTAGAGAAGCCGAAATATAATCCTCTGGAATGGCTTATACCACCGTAAGCAAACAAAGATGCAATGTCTGGATATGAATGAAGAAACGAAAGAAAGAAAGAACAATTCAAAGAATGAACGAATGAAAGAAAAAAGAAAGAATAACGAACAAACGAAAGAGAGAACGAAATAAAGAACGGAAGAACCTTTAGGTAGTGCACTAGGTGCTCACATGCGTCGCTGAGTTAGTTGACATACAGCGCCGTACTTTTAATTCACACTGCGCCTCGTTATGTCTTGCAAGAAGTCTGACCCCTGCGACCGTATAACATAATGCACCGCCACGTGTGCAGGAGTGTAACACGTGCGCTGACGTGTTACAGGACTGTAACATGCTGCCGAATTTTTTTATTGCACGATGTTCGACTACCATCAGAAACAGGGCTTTGTCTGTTTCATGAAAAATGCCACGATGCGACACGTGACGGCTGAGTACGAGTACGGCCATAGAAGGTGTAACGGAATGGATATTACGCTCTCTAAGATCCACTAAAACCTCAGGAAATGAACCGTTTTGTACCGTGCCCCTCTAATAATGATGTAGTCCACCAAATGAGTCAACCTCGCGACCACTAGATTCCGCGCAAGAACGCAACAGCGAATAAACCACCGCGACAATTGGGCACTACAGTGAGCGATTTAAACATATTTTGTTATAGATGATGCCATTCTAGCCTACTTCAATGCTGTAAGTTCATGGGCATCCGATGGAAAAGAATTTCGCCTTTCCGTTTAGGGAGGATCTGAAGCCGTTGCGCCCAACTTCGCGAACAGGACTTCTCCGATTCTATCGCTTCCCGAGTTCCTGTACAGAAAAAGACAACAATATCGAGCCACCGATTGAGCAGTAGCGTCATCTGTCGGAAGTTGTGTCATGTGAACAGAATGGCGGGTGGCGCCGTTTCGTGGAGGCTCCCGGAACAAATATGAGAATTGCATGCCGGTGCACTCCCTTCACTGGTAGGTGGCGTGACCGTCACGTGAGCGATGTGCCGCTATCAGTTCATGTACTTTTGGGGCACGTTTGTCGATGCCTTAGCTCTTCTTCACGAATTCTTTCGAGAAGAAACAAGAGTACAGAAAAAGAGTAATTTAGGTTTTCCGTATCACACATGACGAGCGAAAACGCGTGCGTGCGCCTGAGTCGTGTATCAGTGTGTCTGTGTATGTGCGTGGGCATGAGAGCCCATACATGAACGAGGTGTGGTAAGGAAGAACAACTTCAGTATCAGCCACTATTAGGGTTTTACGCTGGATGGAAGAAAATGAGAGGTGTAAGACTGGCTAATGTTACGCGCTTTCAAGCCCAGATGGCGCGGGAGAGCGGGGGCAATTAAGGGGTAATTAAGGGGCCATCCTTCGCGATCCCGCCGGCTTAGTGTGTGTGCATTAGGAAGGCATACCGAAGCGTAATAAGTATTAAACGAGTTTCGAAGCCTATTTTTGTTCATTTTGTTTCTTTTCGAGCATGCCGTTTTTGACCATGTTATGCTGAGAAAATGCATTCAAGAGAATGCAGGCGCGCATAACTGGGCATAAGAGAACATATACATATCCAGGCGGTTTCTCTACTCAGCGGTTTGTAATACTCCAATTAACCGCCTCACATAATAACGACGACTCCGAAATGAAGCTTGAAACACAAATTCGCAACAGCGAATTGCCTATGCTAGACCCTTGGTCCCATGACAATGCCGGGGAATTGCAAAAAGACACATATGACAGACGCAAAAAGACGCAAAAAGACGCCATCTTGAGGGATTGAGATATATTCGAGGGATTGTAAAAGCCAAATCCATGGCACCTATAATTTTGTTGCGTTCAGTAGCGGACCCCGAAGACCAATTACCTCGAAGCAACCCGGTCGGCATTTGTTGATTTTCAGTATTACAGCCATAGACTGTCCGGTATTGTTGCACAGACTTGAACATCTGCAGCACCTGCATGCTCGGAAAGCCGCAATCTCTTCTGTACTAATGATGGGCTCAAATGTATTCTTTAAATATGAATAATTAAGTACCCGTCATCAGCCAAAGTCTGCATTTAAATTCCAATTATAAATTCCAATTATACAAGCCGTACCTTTTAAATAGAAATGTGAATTAGGGACCAAAAACTGAACTTAGTAATCACACGCTGCACAAAGAGAGATGCAGAGGGCACCGAATCCACCAACTAACCTTGAGTGCCACGCTTGCCTGGTCGTCGTAGCTAACCCCGAGTTTTTCTTTGTGCAGGTATGGGACAATTGATTCGGCGTCGTACTCTCGCTGCGCACCATCGCTCAGTAGTGCACATACCTAGAAAGTAATGTCACTTCGTCTGCATTTAAATTTTCTTTAGCCACCTTCACTTCCAACGTTTTTGTTCATGCATGGTTACTCGCGCCGTTCCTGAAAGAGTGAGCCTGTCGATATGAAGTTGTGCACACGTTACCATGAAATTAGCACATTCAGGAATTTTGCTTAACAATTCCAAAGATTGCACTCAAGATAACGGAAAGTGGTACATATATAATAGCACCAATTGCAGTGGATACTAAAGCTGCCAAGGCTGACACAAAACACAGCAAGAACTTAGCACGACTTGTGCTCCGCACTACAAAGATGGGAAAATAACTTTTTTTCCTCCATTATGCGCTAAATATAGCTCGACACATTGCTGAAAAATCGCGGCCGAAACGATCACGTGCCCTCATTATTCCATTAGGTCAATGTAAAATGCGGCCCCGTGTGCCACCAACTACTGCCGCCATCTACCGGCTTCGCACAGTGAACTACAGAGAGTTGCGGAGACCCTCACTCCCTTGACGGCGCCGCCGCGCATTTCGTACACGTCTCATATTCTTGCACCGTGGTTTTATACAGCTTCGCCCTCAATGTGTTTGCCAAACATACACTCATATCTCATATCTCACTCATACACTCACTCCTGGCTAGGAGCGACGACGCTACATGAGTCCTGAGAGCAAAAAAATTAATTTTGCTGGCCTAGAAAAAAAGAGAACTTGCAGTGTTTGCCGACAAAAGATGTGACCAGCTAATCGGAATGGAATTTTAAATCGAATCTCTTTTTTTTTTCTCTCTCTCTTCTGCTTTTGGTTGGCGGTCAACAGCTTACAGTCGGGGGCTGGTAAAAACGTCGTCGACGTAAAGCGCACGGGAGCTCTCTTTGTGGGCGCATTAGTTGCCGGACACCGCCTAGCACAACTTTTTGACATGCACTGGCAGTCCACCTATACCACAGCTAGGAGCTCGCATCTTCACAAAATTACGCTGTGAAAGTTCAGATAATAGAAAAATGTTTCTCACTGCAACCAATATATGTCGTCAAGCGGACCTTTAATCTAATACAGTTAATGGCTTTGTTGACAATCAATCATTATGTAGAATCATTATCGGTGGTTTATGCACAAAGTTTGATAAAGATAATTTTACTGAATAAGAATTGCTTCCCTGGTGTCCATATTGCTAGCGTGGCAATTTAATAGGCAAACCATACTGTCTTCCAGCAAGAAGAGTAAATAAACAAATGCTCACTAAGGAATAATACAGACAGGCACAGCGCGAAAGAAATAATTATGGAATAGGCGATAAAGAAAAGATGCCAATGTCTTTCTTATGCTTGTTATTTTTTCCGCATATTATTTAGGAACAGGAAGACATGGTCCCAAGGTCAACCAAGTCGCCCACTTTCCTTCTATGGAGATGCGGCTCTGCTCGAAAATACAAGCGCATGATGGAAATTCTGACAGTTGCGCCAGTTTTGATGTAAAGGGTGTTTTCTTTTTTTGCTGCAAATTTTTTTGTAGACTGCTTATGCCAGATGGCACAATTCTTGATTGAACCCTAGGTCTAAATTATTCGATGAGGCGGCCATTATTGCTACGAGAAATCAAAATGTTCAGTTGAACAATTACCAGAATTACTGTAATTAACTATTTAATTAGTTACTTTAAGCCACATATTTCAATGAACAATTTATAGCTGCTGAGTTTACGTGGTATATCCCCTTGGAACGGATTCTTTTGACAGTGCCCGTTCCGAGATAACTTTCAATGTGTCTGCCGAAATGCATTGGCATTCCAGTCACTTTTTTAAGAATCTGCTGTTTCTGCATTGGAGCACAAATAAACAAAAAAATAGTTCCAGAGAGGCAGATTTGGAAATATCTGCCGCAAATGTAGTGAGCCTGAATATTGCGTTTTCTAATAAGTAAAGCGCCGAAAAATAGCTCAAAATTCAGCACTTCATTTCACCAAAAACATAAACCCATTTCCCATGAATTGCAAACAGCTGGAAGTGTTGCAAATAGCCTACGGTTCTTAAAATTTCCCAATGCACAATCATAAGTACGCGACATATGGCCACAAATCATTTGTAGAATTTTTGTGTCAATCGAAAGCCGGGCGAGAAAGAAAGTGAATCGGCCGTTCAGAAGGTCGTGCTTATAAATATTGTATTAGGCTGCATTAAAACAATAGTTATGTCAAAGCTTTAGAGAATATCAGTCTAGATGTTCGGAGTAGTTCCTGCAGTGCCGAAGCGCGCAATGACACTCTGAAGTGGGAAGGATCCGTTGCCACATTTCCCAGCCCAGTCATCGGAGCTCAAGCTGAAGGTCATGGTACCTCCGAATCCACTCAGAAGAATCCACGTTGTCTGTGAAAAAAAAAGCAGTGCCTTTTGAAAAGAAGGTAAACGTTTCTCCTAATCCCGCTGTAGCTTCCATCGCCATCCGCCTCTAGCGATGATGACGGCTTAGCGCACTAATTAGCGTACTTTGAATCGGCCGACTACAACAGTGTAACAAGAGTGTTCTTCAATTTCGATTATTTGTGCTTCATGGACACAAAAGCATGCTTTCAATATTATAGGAGCAGTTACGTGTTATCGTCTTGCATTTTTTTTGCGTTAGGTTATAGTACAGGAGCTTCAGATAAAAGAAAAATATTGATAAGCCCGAGAACACCCTAAATAATTTATTCTAACAGCTCGTTGACAGCTGAGTTTGGTATCGTTTCTCGGGAAGTGACTGGGTCGAGCATTCACTACACATATGATGGTTACGTAGGAGCAGGACATAAGAATGGTTTGATGCTTTCTCATTTGCTTCTTATGCTGCTACTCGCTATAGCAGTACTTTTACCTAATGTAGCACCATAGTAGACGAGCGACTGAGCCGGAGCGCGTGATAAAAATTCTAGATGTCCTTCTTTCACATGAACATCTTCAGGCGGATGAAGTCATGACAGAGTCACCTTCTGAGAAACGAAACCGAAGCTGGCGGTGGGAAATCTATTATAATGTATTGTTAAAGATGGTCTGATATTTTTTCTTGGGCTTCGAGGAATACGACCTTCATCTAACGCAATAAAATGAAGAGTCGTAACTATCAAGTCAGTAGACACTTAAGGATTGATGGTGGGACACGAGAGATGACAACCCGACGCTTGCATATTTGGTAGCCAGTGTTTAATTTCACTAGAGAAATTTAAATTCCCTCCGCTATAATGTTAGGCACATAGGCTAGCAGCAAATACGGAGTCATTTATCGTACGTTCTGATGCACTCATATATTGAGGATTCACCTTTCTGTAGAGTGCGTTTCAGCAAGCAGTAAAATAATGACAGCAGCAAGGGCCTCTTGTTCAGTTGCAGGAAGCATTGTACCATAAGCACAGCTGAGAGTATAGTTGACAAATTCATCGGAACGACAACGCGCACATGCGAGTTCGATCCGAAAAGTTCATGCAGTGAGTCATAAAAGGAGTGGTGGAGAGCGTAGCGGCACCACTCTTTCAATCTCTCCACTGCAACAGATGCGGTTGACCGCATCTGTTGCAGTAGAGATATTGGATTGTTGGATTGTTGGATTGGATTGGATTGGAAAGTGGATTGTTGCAGTGGTCGGTACGAGCGGTAAAGCTGTACGGCAAGTAAAAAATTAATACATGGATATTTTGCGGAACTCATTTGGTGTCTGTCGAAATGGAGATTGAGAAAAACATGGAACAAAGGAACACCATCAGTGTTCTTGTGAAATTGGTAAGAACAGCGCAGAAATTTTTCAGTTGTTTCAAGAACCCAAAGAAGTAGATGGTGTAAACGTGGAAAGTATGTCCTAAAGGACCAAAACTCTGATTAAACGGGTTCCTCGTTTTTGGGAACGCCGGGAAAACCCTAAGGACCATGTAAGACTACGTTGGCCCTCCACCTCGTGAGAAGATGAAAATATCAATCGTGGGTAGACTCTTGTGCTCAATGACCACCGAATGAGCGTTTGCATAACTGCAGAAGCACGTGGTTTGGAAAAGTCGTCACTTTACCAGATTTCGACAAAAATCTTAAAATTTGAACGTTTTGCGGCGCGATGGTACGGAAACTGCTGACTCGATAGCAAAACTCGCCACGAAAATATTGTTGTATTATTTGGAAAAGTTTACAAGACACTGATGAATTCTTAAAGAATGTTGTCACAGGGCGTCAAAATATGAATCGGCGAATAAGACATCCAGCTGAAGTTAGATCCAGCTGGAAAACATCCAGCTTTTACTTTCAAGGGATTTCGTGCGGGCAATTGTTAACTGAATATCAAACTGAACGCAGCTTTCTAGGTAGGAGCGCTAAGGCGTTTGAAAAATTACGTGCACGGCGTGAGGCCGAATTTCTCAAAAGAGGAGCCTTGGATTATGCCCTACCCGCATTGCACGAGTTTCTCGCACACAATACCATGATTGTTTTAGAACACACTCCTCAATCGCCAACACACAATCAATCGCCTAAATCTTTATTGTGTTTCATAAATGCGTACTGGTTCTCCGCGACTAGTAATTCGGGTGTGTGATGACAATTCGAAACGCAATGACATCACTGCGGAAAGCCCAACTGTAGAGGGGTTCCAAGGGTGCTTCCAAGAATGGAAGAACCAATATATTCTGCCCAATGGGAAGTATTTTGAAGGTGACGACGCTGATGTATCTGAAAGTGTTAGAAATGTTTGTTTTTTTTAAACGTATGGCACGAACCTTCGGGGTGGACATTGTACGTTGAATGTCGTATGGCTATCCAAGCACGAAACCTTATCGCTAGATAATACATTCAATCTGAACCTTCTGGTATGCTTCGCTTCCCGGCGTAGTCATGTGACGTATTGCAACGCGTTTCTTTTGTCTAGACTGTTTGTATTGCCGACGCCTGATTGTCATCTTGGTATTCATGAGGACTGGCTGGGAGCTCATTATACAAGCCATACCTTTTAAATGGAAATGTGAATTAGGGACCAAAAACTGAACTTAGTAATCACACGCTGCACAAAGAGAGATACAGAGAGCACCGAATCCACCAACTAACCTTGAGTGCCACGCTTGCCTGGTCGTCGTAGCTAACCCAGAGTTTTTCTTTGTGCAGGTATGGGACAATTGATTCGGCATCGTACTCTCGCTGCGCACCGTCGCTCAGTAGTGCACATACCTAGAAAATAATGGCACTACGTTGGCATACTTTGTAATTGAGAGTGCAGTTCGCAATATTATGAGCAATCAAGGGAGGTGTTGTGCACACACTTCCTTGGCTTGTGTCCTCGTACAGTTTATTTGCGGATTTTAGAAAGAAGTGCATAATGAATTAAGACTGGTAAGGGCTGGCAAATTGAAATAGACATATTTCTACGGACAACGAAGATACCGAAGATACAGCGCCATCCGCTCTTAGTGAAACACGCTCATTAGTATTCACTTCGATACGATTTGAACAGATCCTCTAACTTGTGAAGTAGAAGGCAGCAGCCGATATGACATGTCTATAAAGGAATATTTTATACTGCAAGTCTTTGATCAATCTCTAGGTGTTATATGACGTGTCTAGATGGTTTTCTCGGTGCCCTGTCTGGTATCAGATTCCCTCAACCTGCACTTTTGAAGCTTGTAGTCTGTGGTGCTTTCCTCTATTTCGTTGTATGAGAAGAATAAAGGCAATCTTCGGCTCTTACTCCAACTTTACACTTCGGCCTTTTGAGCTTTGAAATTTAATTTAGTGTGAACACTTGGGCTCTATTAATGAAGTTTTTCTTCTAATGGCAGAGCGCATTGTACACTTAGAAAGCGTGAGCATCACGGTGTTCATGTATCACACCTTTCCTTGAGAATATACACCACCTAGATGGCACTATTACTCATCTTTTCCGCTATAGTGCCACTTTGCAATATGATAACTTTCCTTGAAATACGGAAATTATTTTGCCGGGATTAGCATCTTTTCGGAATTTCACCAAGTTTGAAGTATGTTATTCTGTCTGTCCGCACCTGACCGCTTGCTCGTGCACTTCGGTCACCGGGTTATCCATGATCTAATGGGTGGAGAATCTGGCTGCTGTGCTGAGGGGACCATGTTCTAAACCAACCATCGGAGCGACTTCGTCGCTCGATACGTAACTCGCCGTATCGGCACCTACCTCTTCGATCAAGCTCTTTCAAGTCACCACTGGTCACTGCTGCTTGCGTCCGCAAGCACTAGTGGCAGCAAGAAACAGAAGATGACTGCCGAAGCTAATGTCATCAACATGACACATTATCACATTTCTCTGCTATGCCCAAGAAGGAATCTGAAAAATTTGCTAATTGTACTAAATGTACAATGACATAAGTGTACACTGCCACAAGTAGCAGCCGGGAACTCGAGAAGAAGAGTCCATCCGTGTGCATTCACGCCTCATATATGATGCGTTTCGATGGTGACAAAACGGTGCTTTCTTATATTGCTTGAATGCTCATCCCATTAACGTTGACAATCAGCGTAAGGTGAGTTCTGCAGGAAGTTTTTCCTCTTTCTACCTCCCTCTTATTCATTGTAAGATTGCGTGCAGTAGGTAGCAATACGTGCAATATTGTGGCAATACGGCTGCGACAGAAGGGCAATGTAACCGATAGTGGCAGAGGATTAGGTTATTTGAGGAGATTTGGAAATTTGGTGCTATTTGAGGCAGGCTGCCGGTAGAAGGCGACAGTAATATTGCAGGTCGCGGATGTCATTGCCTGTAGTTGGCGTCAATAGGTTGGTGGTTATGATGATACTTACTTCTGGTAAAGTGACGAAACCACCTCCATGTTTGTCACGTCCTGTAGCCAAGGAGCCAACTTGCCATCGCGTAGGATCCTTGAGCACCCAGGAGAGCCCGTATGTGGGGATTCCGACCATGATTTTCGATTTGGGGATGCCCAATGTTGCCCACGCATTGGCGCTATAAGCCTGTGAGGAATGAAAGCGCAATGAATTCCGAGTTGTTCATGTTTAACTTCTAGCTTGTATTTGGCGATGGCTGGCTTGCTCAGTGATATATATTTTTTTAAGTTCAGCTTGTAAGACTTGCCACAAAATGCACGGTGAACATTAAGCGCTTAAGAATTGTTGTCTCAGTGCACGAATGGACATTCTGTTTGCTTGTTTGTTTGCCTCTACGAGTGGCAGTCTCGTACGTGTCACGATTTTCGAAAAAAAAAAACATTGGACCTATGGCTGAGCAGAAAAGGTTTGCGGTGGGCCGCCTCGAAGCTGCAAAAATATTAATCCGAGATATTTTGTGACATGAAGGCTTCCTTAATGGAAGTATGGTGGTGGGCTGAAACTAAATAATTCCGTAAAGTTGTTCGGCCACCCATTTGTGGTTTCATTAGGCAGTATTCAACCCCTTCTGAGATACTTTCACTTTCGCGTCATTTATCGACACTAGCGTGACACGCGTTCGGCGTCTGAAGACCACGCATGCTCGCATGGTGCCAAGAGAGTTTGCCAGGATCGGTGTCGCTCGTAGGGCTACTGTAGTGGAATATCGGTAAAATGAAAGTATCTCCGCAAGTGATTGACGAAGAATACCTACCGTGGCGTTGAATTTTGCCAGCTATTCATTATTTTTCGCGGCCCAGCAGGGAAACGCATACACAGGCTCCCACTGTACTGTAACTGATTGCGGACTCTATTTCTTTCTTTGCCATTATCTCGCAGTTTGAGTGCTGTGTTTAGCTTGATTCTCACTTGACAGCGACATGCATTTCAACTGCATGCATTTCAACTGTTAATTTCGACATAAGCACCGCTGGAGAACCGGAAAAAACGCGTCAAAGTCAACATACCACGCCGGGAAGTGGTTTTCGAGAAAATATTGAGAAGCATTACGTCATCAATGCATTTTCGACAATATTTTTGAAGTGACCCGGCTTCATTCCTAAGAAATGACAGCCAAGCTCGCATATATGCACATTTTAATATTTAACAGACAACCGCTTTATCACTAGCTGTCATATATAATTATGACAGCCAAGTTGATATATATGCATATTTTAATATTTAATGGAAACAACCGCTTTACAACAGTAAAGAAATTATAACCGCAGAGCTAGTTGACAAATTTTACCACTATAAAGTGTAAATTTGCCATACATTCAATACCCCTTCAACGCAATAACGTATTGGTCAATGTAGCGCCAGAAATTGAGTTATTGTACCGGCAAACTCCCGTTCGGGACTTCCTTAGAGCGATTATAACTTATAGGAAAGGCTAATAAAGTTGCTACACTACCTTGTGAAGACAAAAACAGCCTAGATTTCGTATTTCGAGGAACTGCAGGCAGTTGTGGGTGACGCCTACTGATGGTTTTAAGTCTGTTTGACAATCATATGTTTTAAATATAATTACTGAATGCAAGTCTTCAATCAATTTCAATGCGTTATATGAGGCTTCTTGTTGGGTTTATTGGTCGCCTCAATAAACTATGCAATACACGGTGCTAATATTTAGCTTTAAGTTGAAGCATATTGTGAATTACGAATTATTCATCGTTATGCGTCGCATATTTGTTTTTGTTCAGAATTATTTGCTCATTAGTTTCAGACTGTGATACCGTCGTTACCCGCACTGTTCACTTTAGACCCAAAGCAAATGTACAAGACTCAAAGCTCACTTTTTAGTGAAACATGGGGAGGGTTGGGAGGGCGGAATATGAAGGGGTGGAATGTTAGTTGCAATGTCCGGCGAAGCCTTAACGCTCCTGGCTTAATTATATGCGTTGCAAGTTTTTACTGAAGTGTTGCTTTATTCCTATTTACATGCGTTATGCGAGGTCCGTAGTCTGTTGCCCAAGTGTCCTCAGTGAACTAAGCAAGGCACCTGGTTTCTATTTTGCAGAAAAATTAGTCATGCTGTGGGTCATATATAAGAAAATTTCCAAGCGTATAGAATAATTGAAGTATTTGCGATAACTTACATACGCAAAGGCTTCGGAGCGTTACGATTTTGTTTGACGAGAAGTGCAAAATTTTGTCCGCTTGCACTAGTATACATACAAGGACCATCAATATTAAATTTTGTAGTATTGGCAGAACGTCACTGCATATTTCTATGCGAAATTATATGCGTGGTAATTACGCATAGCTTTCGTAAAAGAATTCTTACTGCTCGAAACCGCCATATGGCCATTTCAGGCTATGTTTTTCAGTCTCCTGAGAAAATTCTACGTTACACCAAATTTATACGTAGCGAAATTGGGCAAACATTATGGGTTATGAGTAGGCAAAATTCAAGATACTTTAGTTCATTGTGACTTGCTCAATACTTATGTATTCAAGGGCTCCAGAGTACATACCATTCAGACCTACGAGTGGCCGAATATTTAGCGCGAAGCTTCGGGAAAAAAATGCAAATGCCACCAAAATTAAGCTTAGCTAAAATTGGGGATTACCATCGCAAATCTGTGCGCTAAGTTCGATACATGACATTAAATTTAGCTGCTGCAAGAAATAACGTAAGCATTTTTTTAAGTGTCACAAGGCGATTATCAGCTATTTTTCTCAACGTCGTGATATAGCTCTCCTAAACCAAAAATTAAGATTGCCAAGTCAGGTGCCGTCTGAAGTTCAATGTGCAGCTAAATGTTAACGTTTATGGCTTGATTATGAGGGTTACAAATATTTATTGAACACACATATTTTTCGGTATTTTCATGCCTTATACGATGTTCACCTTGTTCCCTCGGTAAACTAAATCAGTACCTTTTTAACGTTTGGTTAATCTAAGTGTAGGTTCACGGGTGGCGTGAAGACAAAGTTCAAAGATGCTGCGTTAATAGCGGCCGTTAGAATTAGATATCTCTAAAAGCACTCCATATATTATAAGTGCGTTTTACGAGCAGCGCAGAATTTATCCCATTGTAATGGCAGAATTACAAACGCGGCCGAGACCGAATTTATTGAAACTGGTGAGAACGCCATGCCAAATATATGTGGTAAGTTAAATGCCGAAATATTGGGGTAAAAAAGAATAAACTGAAACGAGTGTTTGAAAGTCTTATAAAACAGTTGTTGCAATGTCCAAGATAACTCTGCATGACACCAAATTAAACTTTTCTGGAAATAGGGGTCAAATGTGTGACGAAACATCGTTTTGTTTCTCGGCTAGATAGAAGTTTTAGTGAACGATCTATATTTGTGCATAATATTAAATTTGTACTATAGGCTCGACTGGTGCACTTGGTGGGCTAGATCAGGCATCTCGTTTATACTTCTTTTAGATCAGAGCAAGTTATGGGTAATATGTAAGCGTAGTTCAGACTACAATATTTTGAGCAAGTGTTCGATAAATGTCATACAGCAATTTTCAGCTATGCTTCTCTATGCCTCGAGGTAAATAAAGTTTACGAGATGCTCATATCTAGCGAAGATGTGGAGTGTTACAAGCGTGGTTTACGAACAACGGGAGATTTTTCCGTTGGCCTGGTGAACTATTAACCCAACCGAGATTAAACTTAGCGGAGAACAAAAGGCCAGTGGCAGGATATTGTGACCAAATGTTCTGACAACGCAAAATATGTGTGGATGAACTACCTCCTTTGCTAAAATTCATTCACCAGTTCCCGAAAGCAAAATTCCGGAATGGTTTCAAATGGGCCAGTTATGTACCGGCAACGTTTAAAGGTATGTGATTTGTTTATAGACAACTGACTTCCATATTGCAACTGCTCAAAAGAAACTCCATCGCTAGAAATTGTGTTGTGATTCTGCAATTTCGCACAAGCCTGCTCATCTTTTTTTTTTCGAGCATCGCGTTTCACTGACTCCACGAAGGAGGTCAGTTATAAGTGGCCATATTCAACAGCTGCTTTGAGAGTGTAGCATTCAGGCCTTTTGACTAATATAAATTTCGAAGTGCCTTGCAGGGCATGCTTTCAGTGATTCTCCGAGGCATCATTCTATCGTCGTCGAGGTCTTTCAGGGACCACAGAGCATGGCGTCGATGTCTCTCTCGCGGTCCCCCAAGACTCAGTGCTTTACGTTGGACGTAAACATAAGCAGCAAGGTGTCTCTTATTTTCGCCAAAAGGTGCCATGTTCAGTTCATTAGGTATACCAGGGAAGGCAACGGCAAACCGCGCAAAGCTGCTAAATATATTTAAAAAACATAACGAGCGTAGCAAGTATTCATAATGCTCTTATTAGGCCAAGAACATAAAATGCACGATAAATTGCACTTAACATTCCCACAATTTTGACAAACTTTTCATGTGTTGTCTTTTACGGCAACCTTAGCACTCTGAG
The DNA here is from genome assembly GCF_038994185.2 of Dermacentor albipictus. NCBI lineage: Eukaryota > Metazoa > Arthropoda > Arachnida > Ixodida > Ixodidae > Dermacentor > Dermacentor albipictus. The sequence continues at coordinate 450,321,178 of NC_091821.1, forward strand.
AAAGATTCCACTCCAGGAAGCATTGCGGATGACGGTAGTATGACACACTGGAACGCATGAACGAGTAAGCTCCTATAAATTCGGTAAATAATCTACGCAGATGAAAGATCTATCATGTTAAATCAGTTCTACGAAAAGCCGCAGGGCGGAGGAAACTACATGAAAGGGAAAATTGTCGCCAACCCAAATTCGAACACGAAGCTACAAAGGAAACACATACGGGTTTCTCAGGAAGAAAGCCTCGTGCTTAAAGAAAAATGGGACCCGGAGCACAGTAGGATGAATGTTTCTTCAACTGATATAGTCATAGTTTCTCAGAAATGGTATGGGTTTCCTTTGTAGATTCGTACTGTGAAACGGATGGATGACAATTCTAATTATTTCAAACGTTTATCCTTCGTCATTGACAAAACACTTCCTACATCCAGGAACTTTAAACAACATACGTCGTTGAACATTTTGAACCTTGCATAGGTCATCGTGGCGACCCGCCAAACTAACAACATGACTCGTATAAGATGTGAAAATTAAGAGATACTGCGTACTGAGTCATTCTTGTTCAAGCATCGTAATAACTCGGACACATCAAACATTCGGCACGCATGACTAGTAGATTAGCGGCCATGTTCTACTAAGTATGAAAGTACCGCCGTCTTCGGTTCTGGCGTGGAAGTGAAAAAAAATTTGTAAGCGTTTATTAAAATTGCTCTGAAGAGGCCGAGAACGGTGGTGTGGTTCATCAATTTTATATGAACAACTGATTAACTCACATAGAGTGCAAAAGTTGCCGGCATATCACAACTTAGAGTTCCACATTTTGCTAAGGTATAATTTTGTGACATAATCACTGTGTTTTTTTTTTCAAAAACAGTGAAAGCAAGAAAACTATTTTGGGGGTTTCTGAGACGCACTAACAGCTTCACTGTAACTGATAAATTACTGGTTAAGATAAACGCGCACAGCGGTTGCTATCAATTTGAGTACACTATGAATACAAAAGGTTCTTTTACTTTATATTCATTTTACAAGTACAATTCTCTACAAATATTGCAGGCTCTGACACAGAAAGCATTGGTAGCTGCTGGTTATGAGAGTGTGGTAAGGAGCACGTCGGCGCCTTTAAATCTCTGCGAAACTCTCCTTCGCAATACTTACTGTAACGCACGTTATTCCGATAGAAATTATACGGACGCTCAAGGTGCTTATGCCCAGTAGCACTCAGTGTAGGCGTTATGCTGTGCTGCTTTCGAAGACGCATGCCCGGCCATCATGTTGAGGAATGGAAGACCTCCAGAGACGGGAAGCGCGTTTGGGTAAAAAAAGAATGAAGAAAGCACTGCCACGTTCCGCTCAAGTGGCTCTCCAGGAACGAGGTCAGCATTCCGTACTCCACGGCTGACTTGGGCGCAGTTCCCACCTTCCCGTAGAGCAGTTGCGTGCATATGACGCAGACGGTAACGTCAAATTAAATTTATATAATACTATGTTTCGGCGCTAACAAACGACGATTCTTTTCCTTCGGTCTCACCTCGTGCAACAGCTGCGGCTCTTGCAACGCAACAGGCACGCTCCTCATCCGGCCAGCATGTCACGAGGCCGCAAGTGCTACGCTAGAGCTTGCCATTGCTTTCGGATGCTTCACATTTGGGCTAAACTGGCACGTCTAAAGTTATTCAGCAAATGTTCGAACTGCTCTCGCTAGATGCCTTGTGCGACTAGTTCATTTGTTTGACCCAGTTATTGCCCCTAAAGAAAACTTAATAATTTGTCAATTACCAGCGTGGCTTACAGGCTGCAGGGCAATAAAAAGCAATTGTTTTGTGCAGTCTTGTTCAGCGTGTCCTCATCCACGCCCCCACCAATTTCGCAGAAGTGATCTGTCATTAGTTCTTGCATTCCATTTTACTTTTTATGTGATGCCCATTCGACCTTACTGCTTTTCAGGGCAACGATGCGTTAGTATATCATAAAGCACTATGTTGCTTTACCAAGTGCCGTGATTGCAGCGTTGACCCACGTTATCGGCATCTTACAGGAGGCCCAAAGTAGAACTAGTATGGTAAACTCGCTAGGCCTGAGAATGATACCGGTGGCCCACGCAAGTATGCTTATAAATGGCACTTTAGTGCTTCGGCACTGCGAACAGTTAACCATAAATGAGCACCGATATCTTCAAGTTCCCGTGCCAAGCAATAACATCGCCAGAAAGATTTTTTTCACTTTGGCAATCCGCAGCGACTGCTGCTCTTCAGGTGGTAACCGATGAACACAACCACCAATCTCGGCTGGTTATGCGCGTCGTATGTTTGCGACGTCAAGGACTGCTGCTTTCTGGAGTTATTTCCTTAGCTAAAGACTGCAGTTTCTTTCCATGACGTTGATGTATGAGCTGGAATCAGAAAAAAATATCACTGTTTCACCATAAGGGCGAATCAGTGAATGCGATTACAACATGTTAGGATATTATTCTACGTGTAGGATTCGTAGGTGCAGTGGCATTATGAATTGAAGTAAAGGCAAGCTGGCTGAGTAAGAACGATCTGTTACGCTAGCGGTTTTCCGTTTCGATCCCGCCATCGGGCAATTTCATTAGTGTTTATAATTAAAAGCAACTTGTTTCTTATGGACTGAAGACAACTTTTCCGTTTGGGGTAGGTTTCATACCTGTTTCCTTGGGCGATCCCGCTGGTTGTGCACAACCACGCCAATAAAATTATATTATTTTCAGGTTGGAGGTCTGTTATTGTTTCGCACTTTAAAATTTCAGTCTGAGGAGATTTAAGATAGAAGACATACGCTGTTAGTGTTTTGTGTCATATCTGCTTGTGTGCTCTCATTATCAAAATTGTGAGGAACTTACTATCTAGTCTGAATAACTTTTGTGTTAGAATGGTTTAGCAGTAACCTGCAATAACTGCGTGTCATATAGCATGGTATAGATTATGGCATACATATACCTAAATATATATGAAAGCTTCCAGCGAAGCCGATGGCGACGATGGTAAAAATTCTCTTGGAGTGTCCATATTATTGCTATCGCAAAAAAAAAGAGAAATGCTTCTAAGAACGAGTTAAGACCTCTCCAAATCGCTGTGGCGCTGTGTCGTTATAGTGTCATCTAGCGGAAACCAGAAAGGAAGAAAAGATCGCAGGATGCTGGTTGCCAGACCTTTATTTTTCTCGACAGATGAAATCTTCTAGATCACCCATGCCAGCAGGGAAGGCAGAACACCGGCCTGGCTCCACGACAGAGCCGATTGAGCGGTGCCTTGACGGCGTGTGTATTTCACGTGCCCTACAGAGAGAAGCGCTACTATCGAGCTCCCCTAGATTCTTGATTTTCGCAGCCACAACCTTCCGCGTGCATGTGCCGTCGATACCGGGACGGCAGGATGCCGCCTTCGGCAGTGCCGGCATGAGGGGGCCTCCAGCGTCCGTATTATTGCCGTCGCAACAAAATTTCAATTTAGATTCGAATAAATATGGTACTACCAATGTGCAAGAGAAGAATACATTCGAATTGTTTTCATCGCGATATTACGCTCGGCGGGCAACGCGTTAGTCGACGTACGACATTCCGTGAAAGCGTAAGCTTTTTTTGTGTCTGTGCTTCGTATTTTTATGTACTTTAGGGCAGAGCGCAACATCACTAGATTTGATAAATATCAGCTATATCATGTAGGACAGTCGAATTCAACCGCAAGACATAGCCAAACGCAGAAATTTATACGTACCAAGTTGAGCGTATTAAAGAAGGGAAGTTCGCCAGTTCTCGCAAACAGTGGACTGTTGTGGTCCACAAACGGAGCGTACCAGTAATAGGTGTGCAGGTCGTAGGTCATCAGGTTCACAAAATCTGCGTACCTACGCAGAAAATTACGCATAAGTCACCTGCCTAAGACTCTAAATTTATGATAGTCTTGTAAAAACTAGGACTGTTCTCTGGCTGAATTAGGACAAAAATAATGCTTCTCCAACAACACCAAGTTAGACGTTTCTCCTAATGTGCACAAAGTTCGTCGCATTCTTGTACGTGCATATTAAAAAAGAGGTAAAAAAACGTAAAAAAAACGTAGAAACACATTACAGCAATTGTGACAGCTTCCTATGCGTGTCGCCGCCCGCTATCTTGAGGTATAGTTTTGCTCAAATCTTACATGTGGTGTGAGAGTAACGTTATTTCTATTTAGTTTACAGGGCACCTAAAGGTAAGCAAAGTTAAGTAGGGCTTAAGTTTAGACCTCGAAGGCCGTGTACTTCGTCTCTGTGAACTTATGAAAAACAAGGCCGATGGGATCCCGAATAATTTTTCACACCATACTTCTTGAACTCGCATGACAATCTCGGCGCATGAGCGCTTTTACATTCCGTCGTTAGACGAGCGGTAGCTGCGATCTCCACCTAAACCAATGACCTGTTCAGCAGCGGAGCGCCTATAGACCGTTTCATCGGGCGAGGAGGATAGGGCGCGCGGAGAGCTTTTCCTCCTCTCTGGCTTGGGCGATCCGGCGCGGCGCTGCTTGAAAGTATTGCTGTCGCGTGCTGCGGAACGATTTCGAGATGTTTTAGCCCGCACTTTGTGAAACTTACGCCATGTTCGTTGATATAAGGTCGTCAGGGAAGCCTTTCGGTGCATCGGTAACTGCTGTAGGCAGAAATATGTCTTGGGGGAGTAAAAATGTGACGCGCATAATCAGCCACGCGCATTATCAGTCTCGGTGCGTGTATGTGTTGTTTACTATTTTGCTTATATCGATTTTAATTCAACACAGAAAACCGGTGCCTGTGCATTACCAGCATTAAATGGTAAATCAGCTCACTGTCTGATCGAATGGCGTAGGGAGTAAAACATAAAACATAAGAGCGCATGCTCGTGCACGGCCAACCTAAGGCAACCACGAAACAGCTGAGCGGCAGGCGCAATCAAATATCTGTGATACACTGGCATCGTTCTCACGCATTTCAAGTCTAGTATGCTTGAAATTATGTCTACGCTAGCCTTGCTGCATGAGGCCCATGGCGCTGCTCAACATAGCGATCACTGCGGTTAGTGAGCCAGCACGATACATATATAAGCTGTGTGCTTCGGCATTGCCTTTTTGGCCTGTATACAGCCATAATATATGAGAGGGCTCGCATAAAAAGAATGCGATGGCTATTTTTGAGCACAAAATTTCCGTAATAAGTGTCAGTGCGTCGTAGAGAAATGAACGAACATAACCGAAAAAAAAAATTCGGTCATCACCCTCTTTCTCTAAAAATCAAGAGAAAACGGACTAACACCGCACAACGCTTATAAATATATAACCGCTGATGCCATATGCTTGGACCATGCGCTATATAGAACAGAGATATCTGTAAACCAGCACTTACTACTGCTTAGGAAGCTCGCGCAGCTCGTAAACGGTCGCTTTGCTGGACAAGCTTAATTCAGACTGTAAGGTATGCTGATGTTACTAGCCAAAACTATTTTATTCAGCGGCGGAAACCTCATCCATACAACCAAGTAGTCATGCAATGCAACCTGCAGCGAACACTTTGAACGCTTGTCAAAGTATAACGGCACAGCTCCTATCGTTGCGGAACGATCGTCGCGTATGTTTCATGGCTTCTTAACTGCAGCTTAGAAATAGAGGATAGTACTGCAATAAGGTCACATTAGTGATTGGAACATTCAGAAATACACAATTGATCTCCGAGGCTGATCGTAGACTCGAATATGCGCGCATACATCGCGCTGCGTGTTCCGTCCACCTCAACGCCAGCGGAAATTCCGGCCATAACGCCTTAAACCACTTCAGCACGTCTCACAGAACCGTTTACAACGTAGAATACACACGTCATACTCAACAGACCGCACGACCGCGAAAACAAACGCCAGAGCCTACTGCCGAGCGTATACCTGCCATGCAAAAGACCGCTTTCACCCAAGCCAGTATGGCGCTGCTCATAGGCGGCGCCACTGCGTTCACAATATGGCGGCGCCTACGAAAAAACGGTCTATACAGTCAGTCAGAGTGTCTAGCTTCTATGCGAAGGAGTTGGATTAGGCTATCGCTGCAAATTTTACCAGTTGTGCAAGCATGCGCCGATGTGTGCACAATGCTAAAGGAAAGCGAGGGAATGACAACTTCAAGCTAATTCCGTTTTAGGAAGAGCAGCACTCCAATGAATTGGAAAGCTATAGAGGAAGCGAATGCAGCTCTTGGCGCTCCCATGCTACTCGGAGTGACATAGAACAAAGGGAAACCACCGGAAGAGCATACAATGCAATCTATTAAGAAATCGGCACACTATAGTGTGACATACCCTTTCCAAAAATTGCTTTGCGTTAAATTTGCAACCTTCGTAACGAGAGAAGTTAGACACGCTCGAAAAACGTCACCCTATAGACCGTTTTGTCGAGGGAGCTGCCAATTTACGATCACAGCGCCATCAATGTTCCGGCGACATGCTTGTATGTGGGATCGCGCTGGAGGGTGCAAAGCGACTGCACTGTTGACAACCAGCGGCAAGCTTTTGCGTGTTCCTCAGAGGTCACCATCAGTTTTTTTTTGTTGTTGGGAAACTCTTTAGCGTGTCGTTACTAAGCTTTGAGCTTCGATATAGCCGCAATATGGAACGGCGATGGGCGTAGAGGCGCTGCCACAACTCTGTTGGGGGTGTAAGAAGGAGGCGTGTCAAATCTGTACGCTGCCCATAGGTAACACTCGAACACCGTGATGTTACTGAATTTCTAGCCTTTGACTCTGTCAACAATCAGAGGCGTCTCTACCTGTGATGTGATGTGCCGCACCAGTGTACATTCGAATCTAGCGAAACTCCGCGGAAACACGTTTTGCTAACTACCATGCTTCTAACATTTTCGTGGTAAGAATTTAAAAGTACCGTTTTGCTGGCACACGGGCGTCAAGGTTGACAAAATAAGTAACGGCAAAATAACTCCACCCGGGAGGGCCATTAGTAAGGAATACTCTATAAAGTGACCTGGTTCTTCTGGCCGAAAAAATGCCACAATCAACCAGACGCACGCGACTCGCTGAATGAATCTGCGGACTCTTAGGTCGAGAGTGGTGCCCCTGCAATGGCACCTCGCCGACTCCTTACAAGAGGAACTTCATTTTCTGAATTCATACAGAGCCCATATGCGCGGCGTCGACCAAATAGCTTGCCCGTGAGATTCTGAATCACGGGAGAGACCATGTAAACTAAGGGCCACCGGCACACGGTAGACATGGCTTTGGTTACAGAACGAGAAAAAGACTCAGCATCAGTCTCTTCATCGGCATGCACTGTTTTAATTACACGTCCACAGTCAACTTTCACAAGAAAATAATTGCCAAGCATGGTAATCTTAGAACACATTTGAATAGAATCTGAATCGAAAGCTGACTCATGTCTCCGACCACAGCGGTGGAGGTCGCGCAGCCGCCGCGGCTGAAGGGGCACTTCACATCCGCTTCGAAAATATTTTTGCAGCCGAATGCGACACAGCGGTAGCGCGCTGACTTTGAGCCATCTGACCCCTCAGCAATCACAGATGGAACACGTTAGAATTGCACTAACACGCAATCACGACGCTACATCTCCAAGCTGCCACCGGGAGAAACAACAATGTCCACATATCAGTGCAAGGAGAAAGTGGCGCGGCGCGCTGGCTAAGGCTACGTTTCTCCACGCCGATAAGCGATCTATGTGTTCCAGCGTGCCTAGTCTCTATCCGCCAGCGCAGCCCATTGTTCATTTTATCTTGATTTGCGTAAGTTACACAATCACTTACAGTATGGCGGATGATTCGGCACAATCACTACAAGGTTTCTTACAAGTTCATTAAGTATTACAATGAGGTTTAGAATTTTGCCACACAATGCTTGAGAATTTCGCTGATCGCCCACTTTGAATCACCGCTTTCCGAAACTCGTGACACCAGGCCTGCTGCCTCGATTTTCCTACGCGTTATAATTCTTTAAAACTGGCTCATGTTTATTAAAACATGTTCGGTTCCGTTGTACATAACTGTGATGCTCCAATTCCTAAAAAAGGCTTCCCTTCAACATGAGCACAAAGTCGCAGTAGAAAAAGCAGACTTGTCTGCTTTACTTTGAAATACACACTTTTATCGGCTCCGTTATTAGACTGCACTGGATGGCTACGATTTCACTGACGTATTTCACATCAGTGAAAGCATGCGCAGAACAAAGTGCAGAGGGAGCACGCGGCTAACAAAGTGAAATAAACGCACATTAGATTCATACACTAACAAGCGTGCCACGCCATATATATTGCCTATTCTCAAAGTGTAACAAAAAAACAAGAAATAAAGAAGATTTCTACTCACTTAGCAATAGAGGGAACACGATATGACTCTACAACGAGGGATAATGGAGCGGGCACAGCAACCGAGAGAAGAAGGGGGCGCTCAGGATCAATCTTCAGCTCCTCAAAGGCTTCCTGAGCGTGAGGAAAACACGTCACGTCAGGTACATCAATGTATGTAGCATTTAGGGCTCCTAAAGCGGTGAATCTGTGGTTTTCACTTAGATTGAACAAGCGAATAATCATATATTTATGACGGCAAAATGAATGGAGAGCTCCTAAGGCCAGAGAGATATAAATAAGGTACGAAAGGCGCCTAATGGGAAGGTAAATATCAACATCTTTGCCACATTACACGGAGAAATGGGTGAAGAGAGACAGCAAGTTAAACTAAAAAGGAAAGTACACGCATATATATATACATACATATATATATATATATATATATATATATATATATATATATATATATATATATATATATATATATATATATATATATATATACACTCATGTACTCAGAACGCAATAAACACTGACACCAAGGACAATGTAGGGGAAGCAGCTTGTGATTAATAAATGAAATAAAGGAACGATAACTAAATGGAAATTAAAGTGGACCGAAAAACAACTTGCCGCAGGGGTGAACCGACCCCAATAGCTTCGAATTTCGCGTGCGATGCTCTACCAATTGAGCTACCGCGGCGCCCTTTCCCCATCCACTTTCTTGGGTATTTAATAAATACACATAAATACTATTTATGTGTCCTAGTAGAACCCTGGACCGTTAGCCAGCGCCACCATTCGCAGACATTGGCGGCGGACGTGGAAAGTCCTGTTTGCCGCAGGCGTCTCGAGAACGGCATCTTTTCGGGGGAAGGCAACTGGTCAATAAACCGACACATGCTACTTGAAGGCATCAATGTTGCCGGATGCGTGACCCTCGTTATGTTATAAACGAGAAGAAAGGGTTTAACCGAGAGGCCCGATTTTTATTAGTCATATCATAAGAAGCCAACAAACACTGACACCGAGGAAAACATAGGGGAAATTACTTGTGCTTAATAAATGAAATAAAGAAACGATAACCTAATGGAAATAAAAAAATATGGGGCTTTACGTGCCAAAACCAATTTCTGATTATGAGGCATGTCGTAGTGGAGGACTCCGGAAATTTTGACCACCTGGGGTTCATTTACGTGCACCTAAATCTAAGTACACGGGTGTTTTCGCATTTCGCCCCCATATATATGCGGCCGCCATGGCCGGGATTCACCCGCCGTGGTTGCTCAGTGGCTATGGTGTTGGGCTGCTGAGCACGAGGTCGCGGGATCGAATCCCGGCCACGGCGGCCGCATTTCGATGGGGGCGAAATGCGAAAACACCCGTGTGCTTAGATTTAGGTGCACGTTAAAGAACCCCAGGTGGTCAAAATTTCCGGAGTCCTCCACTACGGCGTGCCTCATAATCAGAAAGTGGTTTTGGCACGTAAAACCCCAAATATTAAAAATGGCCGGGATTCGATCCCGCGACCTCGTGCTCCTAATGGAAATTGAAGTGGACGAAAAAAAAAAGTCACAGCTGGTGGGAACCGAACCCACAAACTTCGCATTCGACTGGACGTGGCATACACGAACAATTATCTGTACCGCATAGGACTTGCCACTAACCCATACTGTGATAACTGCCGCAACTTAGAGACAATTGAGCACATATCACTAGAATGCCCCGCGTACCGCGACGAGAGACAATTTTATTAGCACCAAATGGACATGAGTCGCCAAGAACCGTTAACGTTACCGAGCATATTAGGTCCAATGCCCGGCCCTTCAAAACAGCGACGGGTTTTGGATTTATTGTTCAAATACCTGACAGAAATTGGTCAAATAGGAAAACTTTAAAAATTGCATCCTTCCTATACAAAAGCCTAAATTTACCCGCCATGTCACGTGTAAAAATTAGTATTTATTTTTATCCTTTTTCTTTTCCCCCACTCTTTTCTGGAATTTTTTAATCCCATTCCCCATCCCTATACAGAGTAGCATGCCAGTGGTTATATACGCGCCGGCAAAATTCTCTGTTTTTCTAATAAAGAGCCCTCTCTCTCTCTCTCTCTCTCTCTCGCATTTCGCGTTTCCATTAATTGTCATTATTTTCTATTAATTTCTATTAATTTATCGTTTCTTGATTTCATTCATAATGGACAAGTAATGTCGTCTATGTTGTCCTTGGTGTCAGTGTTTGTTGGCTTCTTCTGATATGACTCATAAAAATCGAGCCCCTCGGTTAGCCCCTTCCTTCTCGTTTACACACACAGATACACACACACACACACACACGTATATATATATATATATATATATATATATATATATATATATATATATATATATATATATATATATATGTACGCGCGCGTGTGTGTGTGTGTGCGTGCGTGCGTGTGTAAACGAGAAGGAAGGGGCTAACCGAGGGGCCCCTTATATATATATATATATATATATATATATATATATATATATATATTAAAGCATTCTTTTTGTTATTGGAAGAGGCGTGTGTCTGACTCGCATAATTTGCCCTTATCATCGCTGACGTTAAGTTAGGTTGCAGTGGACGTTCGTAATAAACAAAACCATGAAGTTTGTGCATTTTCTTTCTTTTCTTTTTGTACAGCTCCTGGAGTCTTATTTACGCACTGCAAAGGCAGCTCCATAAAGTAGAAGCAGAGTCAACAGCAATTTGCCGTCTATAAAACATGCTGTTAATTCATGTTTCTCTGCAACCTGCCGTCGCTAAGTATTCTTTTGGTTGCTGATATTTTTTATGTAAAGATGTCTGCCTGCTCCTGTTTAAGTACTGCAGCCGTGCGTTGCCTTTGCTTCGTCACTGCATTATCGCATTGACTATTTCAGTGATCAAATCCATTTTTTTTTGTCCAGTCAATTTTACTACCCAACATATCTAACTTGATTTAAGCACATCTATCATGTCTACACCAACGTGTGTATCACGCCTCAGACACTTGTTAGAGCCCTGAGGGTTACTTTATGGGGTGCTACTATCCCCGCAAAGCTGAATTAGAGAGTCCTCACCACTCACACAAGTCTGACCGGATTGGTTGTAGTTTTCTTAAATGTAATGTCGCACTTGGTACGAGCTGCAACGCGCACGCGCTCTGCCATGCACTTTCGCGTTGTAGTTCATATTGAGCGCGATAGTACATGTGGCAAAGCCACAAGCAGTGCGGTCCGATTTGTGTGAGCGGTGGGGACTCTCTGGCTCAGCTATGAGGGAATAGAATGAGCCAGTTAGGTAGCATTGAACTACAGTTGCTACCGAGCTGCTGAGCCATCCTACACCGTGCTGCCGCCAGGCAAAGCAAGTCTTTCGAAGTGACAGTTTCTTTGGGCACGCCTTGGAAATGTAACTATATGGCGCAGTTTCTACTTTGTCCGTTGTTTCTCTGCTTTGGTTTTGCAACCTTTGAGGTAAAACATGCTCGAAAAATCTTTTAAATTTAATAATCTGGATTTTGTGCTTCATGAAATTTTGATAATTCTCCTCGCGAAGCTTTGAGACCATGCTCTCTTAATACATTTTATCACTAACGCAATGAAATCGACCTTTCTTGCGGTATTCAGTGTTCATTGAAAAAAAAAATGTATACGCACTGAACCTTTTCTTTCCGTCAGACACCATTCATTTAAGAGGAAACGTTGCAATTTCGCCAGTGTGGCGAAGTGTAGATTGCGATAGCAAATTAGTACACAGCCATACGAAGTAAAGGTAGTTGCTTTTTTGGCCGTATACACTGTAAACATTCGCGTACTAACTACATCAACAAACATGGTGTCACGCGCGCAGAGGCAAGCATGAACACATCTCACTCGGTGACCCCGGACTCTCGCTTTCAAAACGGTGGCATGAGCAAGCGTGGCAGCACAATATAGCGAATTGAACTTCGTGCTGCCTGTTCTTGAAAGCGCACTTATCAGCGAGGACGCAGGGGAAATGCAGCTATCAGCCATCGACGCAACTAGACCCTCCCGTACAAAAATGACTTTCGAGGGCTGATAGCTGCATTTCCCCTGCGTCCTCGCTGATCAACAGTCATTGATATATTGTTGGGAAATTGTTGAAACAACGGACTTCAACAAATTTTCAAGAGCAATTGAGTTCACTCAATTTTTGCACAACAATATTTCCGTTGAGTGTTCTCAATGAACAATTTATTGAGTAATTTGTGTTGATTTTTTTAGTTGTTTTCTGTTGTATAGCAGTTGAGTCCAGCATACAATAATTAGGACTCGCATATGAAGACATTCCAAACATTTATTGCGATGCGTTCCAACCTCATTCTTGTAACTTTGCGGCAGGTAGGTTCTTCTTTCGCCTCGCTTTCATTAATAGACAATTATGTGTGACCGATGGGGTGGAATCGAACGTCGGCCGTCGAGCCCGGTACTCTAACCAATAGGCCACGAGCGCGCGCATACATACTCCTCTCATTCGAAAGCCAGTAAGATCTGAGATGCTTGGCGCGTGCGCCGCGTGCAACTTCCAGGTGCTGTCGCTACAGCTGACGCTTTGAAGCGCCTATGTCCGGTACTGCCCCACTTTCGTAGCCATTTTCGCTACGTAAAAACTGCAACGTTAGACTAGATTCATGACCGCCCAAGTTCATAAAGATTTATTTATTCGCTGGTGTACAAATGCCATCGTAGTTTTAACATACGCTAGATGACATAACCATGGGTACGATCCAAAATGAGCACGTTTCGCGGAGCAGAAGAATGCGAAATTCACTTGCAAACACGGTGACTACGCGCATGTGGAGTTCCCCAAAAGTAGACACTGCGGCAGCGTGGCCGGCGAGAAGAAGGGTGCCGACAGGCGACGACGCTACTTCGAGCATCGGACGCGCTGTGGGAACCATAGGATGCAAGCACGCACACGCTAAAAGCATACACCGGTGAGGTCTTCGAATTTCCTGCGACGTACCCACTGTCCGTAAAGCTAATATAGTTTTCTTATCCAATGTCCGTGGTACTAGAGATCAAAGAACGAATGCGCTTTCACATCGCAGCGCGCAGCCGCTATAACCATTGAATTCAAAGAGCTTCGGATTCAGCAACGGCCACAACAGTATCACAGCTAATCGCTGTATCTGCGGCTGCTCCCATCTTTCGCCTAGCAAAAAGCACGCGATTTATTTTAGCCTCGCCTAATGGTCGTTTTCTCATCTCCCAAGCCTGCAGGTCTCGTGTATGTTCAGTCAAGAACACCAAAGGGAAATGAAAGAAATACGGGTAACGGACTCTTATCATACCTTACTTGTCACCTCGTCATCTGAAAAGGCGCTACAAACTATTTTAGAAGCTTTATTTTTGTAAAGATAGGAAAACTAGTAGTATTCTTTATTTTTAGATGGAGCTAGAAACGTCCTGGCAGCGTTCGGGTGTGTATTTGTGCGCGTAAGCGGGTGCAACCGAGCTTCGCTTTGCGCACACTTTTGCAACAGCACACACGGTTACCGCTTAGTTTCGTAGTCGGATTTTTTGGTCGTAGTATTTATTGTTTACGCTACAAGTTAAGCTATTCGTAAAAATTTATGAAGGTTAGTTGCTGAAAAATTATTGCTAATTAATTAGCGGTTTTTCAGTGCCGTTATTTTGTGTTTGAAAGGTTTTTATAACTGAATACGATAGTGAAGCTGTGAACGGCTTTCGCTCTCAGTTATTCGGTTGCAGTTGTGCAGTGGTCCACGCCTCATGCTTTTTGATTAAAGTATTTTTTTCTTTTCGGACATCACCACGCACATTCTAGTGATATGCTATAACAATGATAAGTGGGACGTTTATCCGTTGAAGTGGTTGGCTCACCCAGCTACTAGACTTTGACTGATGTGCGAGCCTGGTTGTTTTGATGAGTTGCGCGGCAGAGGTCAAGATGCCTGTTGGAAAGAAGGCACCCCGAAAGAGTCGCAGCCGAACTTCTGCAGATAGGTAAGTAATCTCGTTTTGTTGGGCACGTAGCCTTTTTTTTCTATTTTGACATTGACGAGCGGGAGATGTTAAGCCCACCGTTCGTTTTCTTCAAGCAAACCGCATGCCCCGGAGCAACTGCACGCGATAATAACTCTCGCTGCCGCCGTCACTTCGTTTGAAACAATAGTAGGCGAAGATGCAGCGGCGCCCCATGTGCGTAAAATTGCATGGCTTCATTTGTTCCTGTCTAATAACGTTTCCTTCATCTGTATGAGAGAACACAATTGGAACTTAATGATCCGCTTCTCTGCGCAGTGATAATTTTGTACAGTGGCCACGTCATCTTTCATGGGGGCTCACGTGGGCCGTCTAAGCACTTGTTATCGCGTTCCGATACGTTAGAGGCGCGCTGCCTTTGAAGGTATTTAGGCAGGCACTACGAGCTTACTCCTGGAGAACCGCGACAAATAATTGTGCAGCAGGTGTGCAGCTGTGCTACGCTTGTACCACACTCGTACCGGAAGGCAGTGTTGCACTTCACGCTTACGCATTTCGTGACTATGGCGGCCGCCGTGGCAATTTGGGGCTCGAGGTCGTGGATACGATCCCTGCAGCGGCCGCATTCCAAAGGAGCGGAATGCAAAAAGGCTCGTGCATTGGGCATTGTATGCACGTAAACATTTCGAGAAAGTCAAAATTATTACGGAGTACCCAACTACGACGTGCCTCATAATCAGATCGTTGGTTTGGCACGTGGAACATCAGAATAATTTTTTTTTTCCGTAGTGGCTCATGGTATAGCATGCGGTTAGTGTGATCACCATTTGTGCCGTAGCGGTTAAGCGCCTCGATTTAGGTTGCCGCTAATGATGTGGCGCACTGCGAAATATAGTTCGCCTCTTTGGGATTTGCGGAGAACGGCCAACCGTTTAGTCGCAGCTTCCGCGCGGTGGCTGTACACAGATACACAGCGCAAATGAACAGAGGTGTGGTGACGACGACGGCAAAGAACACAGCCGCCGACGGGCTGACCTTATCGCCTATCACCGCCAAAACTACCGCAGTAAGCATCTTTATCTAGTGCGGCGGGTTGCCATTGAAGGCGTACTGTACAATTTTAATAGGCGATAACCAAAACATGCCACCGCTCTCTGCTGCCTGTTTGAGTTGGACCGATCTGAATGTAGGTTGCCTGCAGAAGCGAAAGGAGCTCCGATTGGCGCATTGTCGCCTCGAGCTAAGCGTCGCAGTCGAGCACCGTTTGCGCGGTGAAGAATGACGCGTGCACGAAGCTAGCTCACTGCGCGGATGCTACCGCGCAAAACGCGCAAGGCTTGTACGCGACATTCTGCACACGCCGGAGTGGCTAGCTTCAAAGAAGCAGTACATACATGTTCTCACTCGTACAGGCACGCTCACGCTTGCGTCGCTGTCGGCTATCTTTAGGTAATTCCTTCGGGAGCTGGACTTTACCCAAAGATTCGATATCTGCTTGGTATCGGCTATGCACTGTCGGGTACTCTTTGGTTCTGCGAGAGAGCCAGGAATATTTTTTCCCCGCAGTGAAACATCGCTGTGCGTGTTTTAGCTAACATTTACCGTAGCACCCATTACTTCCTTTTCTCGGCAGCACCCGTGAAGAGTCGCAAATTTTTACTTGCCATTATAGTGTGTACTTCTATTTCGTGCGTAGTTATGTGCATTGTGTGGCAGATTCTTAATCCGCGTAATCTCATTTTCTGTCCACATTTCCTTCTCACAGGTTACGCATGCAGCAAATTCCTAGGTGCTAAAGTGTTCTACGCCAAAAGCACCTTGGCGTCGTGCAAGGGACACCCGTTGATATGTGGCTGATTCACTAGCAAGCTTCCATCTCTGTTGCCACTCTCCATCAAGTGGGATTTTCAACTATTTTTTGTGCTGCTCGATGGTGTACTAGCTGCCGCATGGACGCTGTGAAGGCTTACTTTCGATTTGCTCTGGCGTTTAGTAGTGAAGGATGGGCTACCTTTTGAGAGGAGGCATTTACGTTTGTTTGTGAGAACGTTTACCAGCCTAACCCAGTGATACTTGTGTACTGTAAACAGCAACACGAACAGAGACGGATGACTAAATAGGTAGGAGCACACACGAGCGCCAGCTCTACTAAAGGTTTACTTTTGATTACAGAGGTATTAAACACACTGGTCAACTTGACAAAGGTAAAAATCCGTGCATGCGTGGCAGAAACAGCCACGTGCGACAAGAAAAAAAGATATGAAAAAGCCATGTCATGTAGAATAAACCTGCGTGAAAAACGAGAACTATCAGACAAATATTTCGAAAAAGCGAAATATTTGTCGGATAAGTGATACTACCGAACGAGAAATACTCTTTTGAGAACTGCAAGTTTTTCCCACTAAGGGCAACAGATAACTTGGCTATGCATTTTGCTGCGTTTGTGATCAATAAATATTGCTTCTGGAACTCCTCTGGTGTTGCAGTATAGAGCAGAAAGAACGATTGTTTCATCACAAAGATCAGAATACAAGAGGACTTATGGAAGCATTATTTATTGATCCCGAAGAAATTTCATAAGCAAGATTTCTGTGACCCTTAATGGGAAAGAGTTGCTGCAGTACTTCTCGTTAATATCACTTACCGGACAAACATTTCAGTCTTCATGTTTTTGTTAGTTTTTGACGCACATGTTTATTCTACAGGACGTATTTCTGTCCTTTTTTGTTGTGCCGGGCTGTTTCTGCTGCGCATCCATGGCGTTTTCTTTGTGAAGTTGGCCAGTGTGTTTAAAATGTTTGTCTTCATGAATAAACTTCTAATTGAGTCAGCGTTCATGTGTATTCCTATCTTAATTCATCCTTCTCGTCTCTGTTTGGGTGGTTGTCAAATATAAATGTACACCGAATTGGCGAAGTGTCCATAGAATTGATACATGAAGTTATTTGCGCTGTTTATTTCAGGAAGAACGCTAAAGGGTCTTCTCTGTTTTTAACACTGAGTACATTTTTCTAGTACAAGGAGTCCCTTCAGGAAGCCAATAAGAGTGATCGTAACTTCCTTTGCGTGAAAGATTTATAAATTTCATCCGTTCAAGGCATGACATGGCACATGCCTGAGTGTAGGTTGCAATAATTCGTAGTAAAATCTACTTATCGGTTATCATGACGCTTCTTTGTACTGTGCTGCATTCACCAGGCGCGTGAACCTTGTTATGCTCTAAGTGCATGCATTCTTTTTCTATATGTTGGATCGAAAATTGTGAGCCTAAATATGCATATATGTCACTTGTAATTTTTTTTCAACACGGGTGCTGTAGCTCCCTCCGTCTTTCAGTTACTGCTATGTCCGAATTTTTATGCAACCTTTATGTATTTTACGCAGCAAAATTCTGGCGCTGTTTTATTAACATTTTACTTGCAAAATTGAGATTATTGGTGTTTTGTATATGCATTTATTTGCGTTTTTCACTGTCTCACCAATCTGGCTGTCGAGTCATTGGAACCTCTTCTCATCCTTTATAACTATTGCTGGGGTACTTGATACTGAAAGTGCAGGTAACCATTTATTTGGCTGTTTGGAATTCTGTTAGCCGTGTGTTACTACCAATTTTCTGTGCTAAATTAATTTTTCTCTGATCGGTCGAGGTATTAGCGATGCCTTATCTCTTTATTGACTGAGGTACCACTTAGTTGCTGGGTATAAGGAAAAACGCCCCAAAAAGTGCTCTAATTCGCTTTGTGCAAGTCCAGAAATATAACCTGAAAATGAGCTCACTAAATTGAGGAAATGCCACCAACAAACTCTTTTGTACCCCAAATTAACATAATCAAATGCTGTACTGCTTGTTCTTGACTTGTGCCAGGGAGATAAGCTGCATTCATTACACAAACGTTTTACAAGTTTATTTCTGAAGAACGCAAACCTGGCTCGTGAAACGTGATTCAGGTGTTCACCATGCCCGACAACTTTCTAATGATGTCTCGTCAGTTATTAGATGTTGAGTGATGTTATTTCATAAAATAATTGGGCGACGTGAAGATATATACATTTCGAAGACAAAGCTCAGGCAAGCCTACTTTGGTACTTGATTAAATTTTAATCGCAGTGAAAGACGTGTGCTAAAGCTTGTGTATATTTACGTGAAGTCATTTGTATCAAGTCTGTTATTTTGCTTTCTCACAGTCAGCCGTAGCTCTTCCTGTGATGTGTTAATGTGCCAAACATTTTAATGTAACATATTCAGATGTCTTTTGTGTATTCACACGCAAGCAGCTTCAAGTGTTCCTGTGTTCAAAGTTGGTTGATACAAGGGTATGCTTAAGCCCTGCCTTTTGACTCGCTTTGTCTTCTAGTCATAAACTTAAGTCGAACGTGAAGACCACAATGATCGTTCTGATTGAATTCATATGTATAGGTTTTTTTCAGATGTATTTACACTGCTAGAGTGCTGTAGGTACGAGCCTATGTCTCCAGGTTTGATGTAGTGGTGCCTTATGTACTGTAATAATGTTTCACGTCCACTCATCTTTAGTGTAAATGAAGGTACTTCAAGTTGACCAGGCTCTCTGATTTTGTGTGTTTGGGAAAGTTATGAGCAAGCACCGGGGCATGCAAGTGTGAACAGCAAAGAAATTTCAATAGAGGAATAAAAATCCACTAGCCCAACAAAACGTCAATCATATTTAAATGGTGACTTCACAAATCTCAATGCCATCTCAACTGTGCCACAATGTGCTTTTCAATGTTTTGGCAATAATAACTCAACAACAGGTCAACAGGACTACCACAACGTTTGTTCAACGCAGAAGCAATAGTAACTCAACAACCATTTAACAAAACGAACACAACGGGCCGTCTAAGCACAATGGACTTTCAATGGTAACTTAACAATTATTCAACATTGAGGTACTCAATGGTGTTTCAATTAAATTTCAGTGGCCAATATTCAAAAGTCCTAAACACTCCACCCAACAATTCGCCAACTAACTCTCAATAATTCCTCAATCGAAAATTCATTGGTGAGCAACGATACTTCAATGTATTCTCAATAATTTTTTTGTACGGGCTGTCCCTATCGCAGATCGCTTTCAAGATATGTCCGTGGTGCCGCCTTCAGCCGCACCGTACGCACCCGCCGCGAAAGTAGCATGATGCCCTCCCCCACCCACCCCTTCGGTGCCTCGCACGATGGAAGACGGTGCGTTTCCTACCCGGCTTCCCCTGCGCGCGCGAAATTGACGCTCGGTCCTGGGCTCACCCTTGCACGCTTTCACTCGCGCACACAGCATACGGCGCGCTGCCACGATGTTACCGCACTAGGTCTTTGTGGGGAACACCACGGCGACGCCGACGCCGACGGCGGAAATGCGCCTGCAATGTCAATATAGTTGGCTATCGCATTAAAATTTAATTTCTTCAAACAGGAAAACTAGACATGCCCCTACCCTGGGGCAGTTACATACGTTGTACTCGTTTCGAATAGATTTTGATTAGTTGACTATATAAGCGCGTCTTAAAGAAATGGCAAATGGATGTTGTGGATAGAAACATTGTTGCTTAATTTACTGGTGCATATTTCTTTTTTTTCTTTAGTAGGAAGTGTACGTTGTGATCTTGCACATTCGTCTTCTACTCTGTTTACATGGCAGGTAATGTGAGGACCGTGATGTAAGCTTCCTCATACCTCGAGGAGGTGGACGAAGTTGTCGGCATCCTTGGGCGAAGGGAACTCCCAATCCAGGTCAAGCCCGTCAAGGTCTGCTGTCCACAGTGCCCAAACCACGGAGTTGATAAATCTATGCATGGAACCGTGAAAAGTGGCTTGGTAAGCGCATCGAAACCCTTAGAAAATCAAATTTCATCCAATCTGGCTTACACGTCACACAGCTTTCTAAATGCCACACATGCGCAGTCAAACTTTTTTTCGCTTGATGGCTCCAGTGTTCGCACTCGACTCCCTTTACAAGAACTTGGTTTACGCTTCATGTCTTCAACACTAGTAGGATAAGATGAGAATGAGCTGCGGCGAATTACAATGCACCACTAAAAGCGGCTCATCTGTGATACGTGTTCCTTAACTTCTAATTGCTGCTGTGTTGGAACTCCTTCGCTCACTTCATTTGTTGCACTGACGTTTACAAAAATATTTTAGGCTGTAACTGTGTGTCAGAAACAAAATTTTAGGCAATGATGAGCTGGACACATCAATAACGAAGGTGGCTGGCCATTGACAAAGATCATGTAAAAAGGGAAAGCCTTATGAACCGAGTTCCACATCCCGTAATAAAAGAAACCTGTCCTTTGCTACAGTCGTTATTTGAACAAGAGCCAGCAAGTCATAACAAGTGTAACGCCATCGACAATAGCTAGTCAGGGACATACATTTTTAGCAAAGTAGTAAAACTTTTGAAATTAGGCCTCAGTTTCTTGTCCCCCTGTTCACGTAGAGCAGATTTTATATTTAGTTGCGCGTGTTGGTCGAAGGAGCACTTATGTCAAGCGCGTCTACAAAAAGAATCGCCACGTAAACTTTTGAAATCACTTTAAAGAGCCGGTATTATGCTGCAGTCGTTCAAAAATGTAAAGTGCCAGTAAATCCATACTTTCCGTTTAATACCCATCTGTACCCTCGAAGTGAAAAATGCATAAGGCACGCAGCACTTTTTCTAACGCACCCGTGAAGATTATCATCCACGTTGTCCAATTATTGATAATACTGCTTGGCCAAAAGGTCGACAGAATGAAGGCGCACTTTGTTCTGTAGGTGCGAAAAAAACAGACTTCTTATTTAGCAAACTTGGAGGATGGTTCATCGATCAACGTTTTCTACTTGTTTTACTACGTTTGCGGAAATTAACGAACATGTAAGGAACTGAAGCAGCTACGTCTAAATGCTTCGCACTGCTAAGTCTGGTGGCGATAAAGAATAGCATAAGCATGTGCTAATTACAGATATACGAATGTCGTGGCTTGAACCCATGCACAAGAAAACTTGGACGTTTTTATTGCCTTGCTTATCTTTCAAAAAGCAAATCCTGATCAAATCGTGAGTAAATCCTGAATAAACGCCTGCTGAGGCGTTTATTGTATATGTACTTGTAGCAAGCTGCCGTCTACGTTCCGTCAGCTCTAATTAGTGGCGAGAAATACTGTCAAGTCCATCAACAGAGCTGCATTTACACCTCGCAGGGAGATGAATTGTAAAGAAAATTTCTTTACTTAGCTCTTCTAGGCTCTTATAATGCAGTAACTTTCAGGCATCTAAGCCAATTATATCGCTAGGTATTGCCCAATATTGTTCTTTCTAATGAATGTATTTACTCAATCGCTGAGTACGAAGAACTATATCAGGTCTATAAATTATTTCGTGCTATGTAGCGGGAACAACATACCGCAACAAGTAATGATTGCGATATGTTCAAGAGATTAGATAGATTTCAGCTTTTTAGCATTGTTATAACGCTTGAATGATCCAAAATCAATCAGAATGTTACGTACAGTAATTTTTCATGTGAATGAATAGAAAATGCAAGCTTATTCATAGCCTCTACGCTAACGCCATTTCACGGCCCATTCATTTACATCGTTCTAGAATCACAATAGTGCTTCATGCCGCTGTCAAAGGCTGTAAACCTTGGGAATGATATTTTCTAAGGTCAACACTTGCCATCAGTGGTCAGCGCATTAACTCCAACAAAACAAAATTTTGCTTCCTTTTTCAACGCTTCAGCTTATATAATTGTTTTTCAATGTATGAAAGTACAGTGGTGAGCAGCCTTGTCTAGAGCGCGGCGACGGTGCTCTGCGGAGCAAATCAGCGCCACCTAACGTTACGCTCTGGGTTTGAGCTATGCGTCTCGTGCGCATGCGCGGCCAAAATAAAGCGGTGCTTGCTCGTAGGTTCTCGGCCTCAGTGCTTGCGCTTCAGTCCGCCAGGGCCGCGCTGAATGATATGTAACAGCGGCCGGAAAACCAACGCGTTTCGCGCGAATCACGAGGCGGCTAGGCAAGCAAGTGCAAGTGATATCGGGTGATCGCGCGTTTCTGAAGCATGTCCAAGTGATAGCGGGTGATCGCGCGTTTCAGGCGCAGACCAGGCTAAGAGTGCGAGAATTGGGCCTATATGGTTGATTGGTGTCTATTCTCGTCGCGTACTTTCGTCGGCTGTCGCCCTCAGCTAAATACCCAGTGCAGATACACGCCGAAAGATATTATGGCCGCGGCGAGTGGTGCCTGCGCAGAAATGCGCGGTGATCTGCTATCACTCGCGCTTGCTTGCCTGCCCGTCTCGTTACACTCGTGAAACACGGCGGCATGGCGACGCCCTCGCCGCTGTCACAGCGTCAAAATTGCAGGCAGCGCGTCCCTGGCGGCACGAGACGAACTCGCAAGGCGGTTGCTGGACAAGGACGCGATGAGCAGGCGTGCCTCTGTTTCTGCCGCGCATGCGCGCAGGACGCATAACTCAAACCCAGAGCGCAACGTTTGGTGGCGCTGACTTACTCCGCAGAGCACCGTCGGCGCGCTCTAGACAAGGCTGCTCACCACTGTACTTAAGAGCTGGGTGACTGCCAGCCACTGACACTATACAATCTTAAATTTTATTGATGCTTGTAAATCTGACGTGTCCATTTCTCAGTATATGATGTAAGTCTTCCGCTAGACACTGCAAGCTTTCCCTCTAAACTTATTTTTTTAACCTTCGCTCCATAAATGATGAGAAAAAAAGTTATGTTGATCCCAAGCATTTTGCGAATCGATGTTATGTAGAACCTTTTGCAGGTACATCGTAATCCAACCCTTTTAGGTTTCTTTGAACATTTACCTGATAGAGCAATTTTTTATAGAACAAGCAGTTGTGCAGTCATAGTCATAGCGGTGCAGTTTAACAAAGCCTCTCACGGAGTAACTGTCACTGTGGAAGAATGGGAGGAACTGACACACTCTCGTTCATGACGCAAAGGAAAATGAGTGATAAGCAAGAAGGTCAAAAAAAATCCCGGAGGGGATATTTTACCCTAAAGGTGAACACGGCCACCGCTATCTCACCAAAAGAATTGAATAACTTTACTCTATGGCACAAAGCACGAAGCCTTTACTGCTGACTTCCAGCGGCTTTAGAACAGCCAAAGCTGTATAGATGCTTCTCAATGCGTCTATTTGTGTCACTTGTCGTTGGATAAAACTTGAACACCTTGGAAATTTATAAGGGAGGTTATAATATCACTACTAATCCAATGGCGATATTAAAGCCCGAAACTGCAAGCTTGCCTATTCGATTTCGCGCGGATTTTACAATAACAGCACAAAAATAGTTGATTTCCGACCGGTCTCCAGCTACTTCGGCAAACCTCCGAGGTAGACGTGGAGGAAAGCGCTCGCTCCGTCTCTGCCGGTAAGAATCTGCAAATTTTCTTTTACAGCCTCCTTTGTAGTAAGTGTGTGGCCGTATGGAAATTAGAGGGCGCACACTTGCTCTAGCTCGTTATACGAAGTCCATAAGCAACAGTGTCATTAGGAAACGAATCAAAGTATAACGTTAGGCATGACAGGGGTGTCCTGTTTCTTCTCGCCTGTTTGACATTTATTGGGGTAATTTTCCCAGAACGTTCTACGTACCAACGATATAAAATGGTTCAAACTACAACAGCAAGCCGAAGTACGACCACTGACATAGGCGGACGATATAGCCATATTTGTAAAGAGTGCAAGAGTTCCATAGAGGCTGCTAAAATTGTGAGTATTTATCCGAGTACGCGTTAAAGTTTAGTGGGCTGCAGCGAGTGCGTGGGGTTCTGAAGCGACGAACGTCCCTGTAGCTACAAGTGGCTTCGCCAGTATTTTATGCGTCACTGCTCCTGTACGATACTCAGGTGGGTCATCAGAATAGTATTGCGACAGGAAATCATGCTAGCACCGTCATGTGGTCAAGCTGCAAAATAATTGCAACTCAAGGGTTCCTACTTGTCAGTGTTTTGAAGAACTGTAATTTCTAAGCTGGCGTAGTGCACGGGAAACTGCAATAAAAAATAATGTCTTTTCTTTCTCTCTCTCTTTATTTCGAGCACCAATCTCTCTATATCTAGCATTAATTCTAATGCTGGATATAGCACTTACGAATGAAACTCTTTGCGCATTCAGCCCCTGTTCTTTGTCGTAAGATCTGGTACGTTCTGCAAAAGCTTTGTTGTTGAAGTAGAATTGCACCGTCTAGTTTAAGCAAAAGGGGCATGTGCCCCTTTTGCTTAAACCTCCCGAATGTCTATGTGCTACTGTGACCGAATTGTAATAGGATAGTCAAACATATGTAAACATTGTGATCCTTAAGACAATGAAAGCTAAGATATCTATGTAGCTCAAAGCGTAAACATAAACATTGGATCAGAGTATTGATTAGTTTATAAAAATAAAGACCGATCATTTAAGAATAAAGTTGTGACGTGTGCGGTTAATAAACATGAAATTAAACCTTCCGTAAGATGAGTCTAAACACCATTCTACGCATCACAACTAAGAGTATACATTAATTAACCCCTTAAGTAAACCATTACTTCGGATATATTCCAACATGTACTTCCGTGAGGAAATGTTTATGGACCGAGGATTTTCGCAATAAAGCCAATTTTCCCCTCCCTCTGACTGCAACTTCAAATTGAGGACTGCACTCCAAACTTGGCATAGAGAACTTCCCAGTGCATTCGTAAGTTCAGCTGATGTTGTCAGTTATCAAGAAATCACGTATTGTTTTCGGCGGGCCTATGGCTGGTATACTTTCGCTCAGGTGTTGTGTGTCAGATCTGCGTACTAGCTTTTTGTCGACAAAGCTCGGGTGAACTTTTGGATCATCGTACCGCTGACGGCGGGACGCAGTGGAAGCCATTTCCTTGAAGCTGTCTCCGCCTCCGACCGAAATCATAAGCTTCAGCCCCTCTCTGCGCTTCCGCAATGCAGACAAGGATGCAAGTGCTTCCTGACCACCAACGGGATCCAGGTCGACGCTATAGTCATGGCCGACCGCGGCGAAGCCCATGATGATGTGGTTGCAAAGACTCGCATTCACCATAGCGAGGGGCAGTGCCTCCGGTGATGTTGGAGCTCGGAAGTAGCACACCTGGTCGAAGCAGTCTGCGAACGAAAATCAGTAAGATCTTTGGATTTAACATTGCACTCGATACGACCATGCTTTCTACTCTTGAACGTCTTAGCCTGCATTAGAGCTCGCAAATGCTTAACATCATTCACTTTGGACATCGCATCAACCAACACGTAGGTTTGAATTATAAAATTTCTGCTATCCGTCACCGTTAAGAATTTCTTCATATCAGATTCGTTGATGTAAACACGTGTGGGCCAGTACGCAAAGTCACAAGATATAGCGAGCCATTTCCTGAGGAACACTCGTTTATAACTAATGTTTCGTAATAACATTTTACGCTTGTTTACATGTTTGCCCAAATGCAGCCTCTGAATTTTACTATTCGTCCACTGTCTATTCGGATGCGTCCATTTTCCTATGAACCTTGTATGTTGTTTCGTGGTCATTTTCATGCCGCCAATGCTCTTCGAGGTCGAGACAACAAACTTGACGCCTAACGTTCTAGATTTCAATTCTGTAACTATAATCTATCATATAAATATAGCTGCATGCATAACTATAATAGTGTAGCTATAATATAATTATGCACAACTATAATTTTAATTATATATTAATATTCAAATCACGCAAGTGATGCTCAGCCTATTGAGTGATGTTGACAGCCGCGAAGCTGTCGAATTTGTCGAGTATTTGTGTCTGTATGCTGGATCTGGTCCTGGAAGTGTTAGCCAGCACCACTCACTTTGTAAGAGATTGCACAAGAGGCTAAATTCGATGTCGCTTCGTACGCGGCACGTTTGAGAGCCGTGTAATTCTAGCGTGCCAATGGGTACGGCATGCGATTTTTTCTATTCTTTTTCTTCATATTTGCCGCGCTTATTCTTGGGCGCAAAATGAATGATCACGTAACAAGTACTAACTACCATAAATGCTGAATTAGATGCTTCCTCGAACGCTGAAAATATCTTCTTGAAAGTCTTGCCCTATTGTTCTTATCGGTGAAGTTGGTTGATTCATCATGACTAGTTACGCAGTGTAGCAGAACCCCCAAAATGTAGCTAAAAAGTGTGATACGCAGTAGCCAACAGCATGCCCTTGGTCGCGGCCTTCTAGAGTGCTTTGACATATCTTTAGACATTGATTAAGTTTACTGAAACACCCCGTATGACCTGTGAAACATTCGTATCTTCAATTATTATGTGAATACAACACCAGTGAACTCAAATAAATGAAATATACCATGACCTGCTGCCTAAATTGGACGAAAGCATATTCAAGCGTACAAAATATTTTGAGAAATATGAATTATTTATATGAAACATATGGCCGACTACTTACGAGTAGAAGTGAAGAAACATTGCAACATCAGAAGCATCACGCAGAATTTCAGCCATGCTTGCAGTCCTATGCTGTGGAGTTCACTCGTATCATTCCTTGGGAAAAATGCAGTTGATATCAGCTGAAGACTGTGTTAACAAAGTGCGTTATTCCACTAACAGAGCATCCAACAACACTACTGCCATTCGTGCAAGTCAGCCGCAGTGGGGTACCGGCATTAGACCGAAGCAGCACTGTTGTGCAGATTATTTTAGGGTGCCCGGAGTGGTTTTACCATTTAACATTTACCTTGTTAAAAAAATAGACAATGAGTATTGTTCTTTAGTTCAAATCTTTGATGTGTCATATGCTACCGAAATGGTCCATACAGTTAACAATCTTCATGCTATTTAGCAGCTGCGGTCTTTGCGATCGCTTCAGTTGCCGCAGAACATCGCTTCAAATCTTACTGAAGTGCAAAGCTACTTCATGTGATCAGGTCGCCTTATCGACATGATATTTAAAATATACCGTTATAATTTACCGAGTCTCATGGTTATTGGGCAGCCACAAATGTACACAGATATTAGAAAGCTTATATTAAAATAATTCGCATTCGCACACTAATATAATTTTTGTTGACACAACCATCAGGACCAACTCTTAGTACGTGTCTCGGTTCATTGCACTCAGCAGAGTTCCTTAAATTGGAAAGGCACTTCGACCGAAACGATGTGCGGTGAACCAGCCTTACGGGGCCACGTATCTTTTAGGCCACCGTCACTCGCTTGAGAATAGACAAGTGTCTAGCTTTTATGCAAATTAATATTCCGAGAGGACGGTGGAAAGAGCATGCAGCGCCTGTCTTGAATCATTAAGGGGAAACAAAACTCAAACAGCGGTGTTCAGCACCATATCGCAGTTTGTGTTCCTACAGGGACTCCCCTCTGCTGTAATATTAAAACGAGTGTTCCCCCACAAGCTTTCAAGAAAACCGTCTGCACCACTTGAATTTTTCGCCCCGCCTTTGAAAGCCAAATGGATTCTGTCGATGATGATGATGATGATGATGATGATGATGCAACATTTACTGGGCTCGAAATACATCGGCGGTACACGCAGGGACCAGACGGGGTGGTTCTCTAGTTACCGGACCATATGTTCCCAGCAGCTCCTGGCACCTCTTCGTCAGTGCGAGCTGAATCGGTAGGTCGGAGCTGCATAACAAGGTCTCCCATCGCTCATGGGGCTGGGGATTGGGGTTGTTGGTGGCAAGGAGAGGAGGCGGGTCTTGAGTTCTGTGCACTCTGCCAAGACGTGCTGCAGGGTGCCCTTTTCTCTTCTCCAAAAATTGGAAGACGCTTAAGCTTCGCCTTCAAGAGTGGAACGCGATAGCGTTATCGCATCCCGTTCGCACCGCCTACTGAAACGCGCTACGCCAGCCAAATGTCGCGATCGGCAGAGATAGCCGGGTCCCGACACGCCATGAAGGCGGACGCGGTCATGGGGTGAGTGGTGCGCCACGTATCGGGGCAGCGCCGTACATTGGGAGGAGGTGGTCTTTTGTGTTTGCCGCAAGATGGCTCTGCGTGTGCGCAGAGCACAGAATAAATTTAGCGGAAACGTGCTTCGCTACTCGTGAAACTGCGACTTCTGTAAGTTACATGGTCATCATTACCGATATACACCGCAGTATAAGTTTCTACGGCACGTTTCTAAGGCAACACCGCATTCACTAGAGGCTATTTTGTCCCGTTTTGAAGGAACGAACTCGTGGCTGAGTGGTAGCGTCCCCGTCTCGCACTCCGGAGACGCTGGTTCTATTCCCACCAGCCCATCTTGCAAGATGTTTTTTATTTATGAAGTGCCTTCTGGGATTTATCGCTCACGGCCAACGCCGCTGACCCCGATGCCAACACCGACGCCGACGACACCAGCTTTTCTGCAACGCGAGCTCCTTAACGCTGTCGCGTTAAAAAGGACAGAGCATACCGTATTCCGCAGGGTACATGCGGTTCATCAGTACGGGATGCGCAAGTCATCTTGCCTGCGCTCGACGCAGGAGCATCTGTTGTTGCCTGGTCAGTTTGGGGTGCGGTTCTGGCAGCCTGCACCTTTCCTCTCGGTACATCCGGTTAATGTCCCGAAAGCTGGTAACAGGGTGCGGTAGCCCTTCCGGCTCGTGCTTGGCCCGGATTGACATTTCTCGAGCATGGTAGTCGGCGATGGTGTTGCCTGCTACCTGCGAGTGAGCCGAGACCTACAAGAGCTCTATGGCTCTTCCCGGAGCTTGCACTTGGATAGAATGGCTTGGGCCGCGGAGGAGATTACCCCCCTGCGGAAGCTTTTGTAGGCTGTCTTTGAGTCTGTGAGTACTGTGACCACGCTCGGGTGTGCGAGTGTGAGGGCCACAGCGGCTTCTTCGGCAACTGCGGGGTCTGTTGTCTTCAGGGACGCGTTGACGGTCTGCCTGTCTTTTGACGTAACCACCACCACTGCACGGTCACTGTGTTCTTGGAGGGAGGCGTCCGCGTAGAGGACCCCGCGGTTCTCTTCCAGCTTTCGGGCTATGGCTTTGGCTCCCGCGGTATGCCTCTCGTCGTCCTTTCCCGGCGTCATGTTACGGGGAAGGAGTGTGGTCTTAACGGTCATCTTCCAGAACGGCCGCCTTGATGGGTACTGGACCGATATGCCATCCTATCTTGCGAAGGACGGCTCGTCCGTGTTCCGTGTGAGTGAGCCGGATTCTCTGATTAGAGAGGTGGGCTTCGATGAGCTCCTCCACCGGGTTGTGGGCGCCCCTTTCTAGCAGTCTTTGCGTGGACGAGTATATGGACATGCCCAGTGCTTGCTTCGTTGCCTTGCGATAACTATCATGTTTAGGGTGTCCCTATTCGCCTTCATCAGCGGGAGATACGGGGCGTAGTAGGTAACCCGCGACACGACGAACACGCGTACTAGGCGCATGGCATCATCCTCATTAAGGCCTCGATTTCTTTTATATACCCTTCTAATCATACCAAGTATCTATTCGGTTGTAGTCTTGATCTTTGTGATGGCGGCGTGTGCCTTCGCGTCGCTCTGAAGTAGCAGGCCGAGAATCCTAAACTGCTGTGTTGGCTTGATAGTCGTTCCGGCGATGGTGATAATCATGTTCGGCGGCAGCTCCTCCTTGGATTTTCCCCGGTTGCATCATGAGCAGCGCTGATTTCTGGCGAGCGCAGCTCAGTCCGCACGACTTGGCGTACTCGTGCACGGTCGTTGCCACCCGCTGCAAGACTTCCTCCATCCAGGAATATTACGGACCGTCCGCACCGTAATATCGTCGGCGTAGAGCTCGTGGTCCACGCCTTCGATTTGCTTGAGCTGATCGGGCAGGGGCAGGAGGGCCAGACTGAAGAGCAGCGGCGACAAGACCGATCCCTCAGGGGTGCCCCTATCGCCGACCTCGACAGGGTCCCACTTCCCCTCCCCTATCCTGATGGTGACCGTTCGGTTTGACAGAAAATATTTTATGTAGCGGAATGTCTTTGGGCCACACCTGGTCTTGTTCAGATTCTGCAACACGCTCGCGTGGGACACGTTGTCAAACGCTCCCGTCAGGTCGAGGGCGAGTATCCCGTGCGGCGCGTGCCTCGTTGCCGGCTTGACGACCAGTTCGTGGAGTTGGATCATCACGTCTTCGGTGCTGAGATGTTACCTGAAGCCGCACGTCGTCTCCGGCATCTGATCCGTTTCTTCGAGGTGCTTCTGCAGCCGGCGAAGGACCATGTGCTCCACCACCTTCCCCACGAAGGACGTGAGGAAGATGGGCCGCATGTTGTCTATAGTGAGGGCCTTGCCGGGATTTGAAATGAAGCGTACCTCGGCGTCCTTCCATTCCTTCGGCAACTGCAAGCTCTCCCGGGCTTCGTTGATGCGCTATAGGAGGCCACGGGCCGCTGTACCACTCATCGCTCATGTTACCGAGTAATTTGTAAGTTATGGCGCCTGTGCCGGGCGCACTTCTCTTGTTACGGCCATCTATCGCTGTCCACAGTTTCGTCATGGTAAACGACCGGTCCAGTTCTTCGTTGTCGGGTCCTTCGTACCTCTCGGGCACCGGGTACTGGCCCTTCTCTGTCTTTAGGTACTTGTCCTTCAAATCTTCCAATAGCCTGCGGCCGTCACCCTTGCACGTGCTCAATACTTTTGTAAGGTTGCGATTGGTCGCAGTTTTGCTACTCAGTGGGTCGATCAGATGCCTGAAGAGACATCACGTCTTCCACATCGAGAGCTTACCCTGCAGGCCGTCGCAGGTCTTCATCCAATTTTCCTTATATAGTTTGGCCGCGTGCTCGGCGATCTTTTTGTTCAAGACTGCTATGTGCTTTGCCAGCTTTCTGTTATGTCTCTGACGTTTCCACCGACGCGTTAACGAGTGTCGGGCCGCCCACATGTGGGTCAGTCTGGCGTCCACGTACGGTGTCTGCGTCGTCGTTGCGATTTCTTGGGTAGAATTATCGAGGGCCTTCTTCTGGTCCCTCGCCCATTCGGTGTAGGTCCTTCGTGTTTCAGCTTGTCCCGATTCTTCCTCGGACCCCTCTTCTTGTTCTTGGATAGACTTTCCCATCTTGTCCCAATCCGTGATCCGCGCCGTCCCCAGCACAGCCCGATATGGGGAGCCTCGTATCGTGATGCCGATCACGCTGTCGTCAGACCCCGGGTCCCCTTCTTCGCTTCTCCAGGAGACGTCTAGCGTGCCCGATAACCACGACAGGTCTGGCATGGTGTCCCTCGCGGCACTGTTGCCACTTCTGGTGGTTACGTCCGGTCGTTCATGAGGGCCATCTCGTGATCCCCATTGCTTTGGCCAATGCTTTCCCTCTCTCGGACTGGAACTTATAGCCCCACGTTTTGTGAGGGGTGTTAAAGTCGCCGAGGATCAGGAGCGGTACGGCCCCCACCAACCCTTTCGCCTGGCTTACGACGCGATCAAATTCGTACTGCCGCTGTGATGGCCGGCACTACAAATAATTGCCCGAGCTGCCAATTTCTATGGTATGAATTTCGACCAGCATGTGCTCGCACCCGCCCTGCGCCGTGACATATTGAGTTGCCGCCGCATTGCTGCGGACGAGCACCGCCGTTCTATTCTCCGTGGGGCCCGTGTAAGTGACGTACCTCGGGAGTCTTGGTTTCCCGTTTGTTTCCTGTAGAGCAATTACATCGGGCTTGTTTTCGTGCCCGTCAATGTGTAATAATAGTTCCGCTTCGTTGTTGCAAATCCCGCGGCAGTTGCATTGGTAAATTACGGTGGTGTCCCCCCCCCCCACCCCGCAGTCTTGTTGTGCTTCTTACTTGGCCTCTGCCTCATCCTTTCCGCACGTCTCTAGTCGTTTGCGCCTTTTCGCGATCGCGCTTTTTATTTTTTTAGGCCCGCTCCTTTTTTCAGGCATGCAAAGCGGTTCTTCCCCGATGTGGAGGATACTTTTGTCGCTAGGCGCTTGTGCTCCACCGATGGCGTGTGAGGCTGACTCTCGACAGCTTCGAGTCGCACGTCCGTTCTGCCTAGCGTTTCATTAATTTGGGAAATTGCGGCCAAAGTGGCCGTCAGCTCCCCTTCTCGCGGGATCTGTGTCGTTGCCGTGGTCGCGGTCTCTGCGGCCGCTTCGTCCCCGCTCGCGGGGCTCATTTCGGCGTCCATCGCCTCTTGATTACTTGATGCACATTGTGTGGCCCCAGCCTCTTCTACGGCCCGCCCTATAGGCGAGGCGAGGAACAGGGGCGTAGCCAGGGAGGGGGGGGCTTATGGGGCTTTAGCCCTCCCCCCCCCTCCCAGGACTTTTTTCGCGCTGTCCATGCACCGCCGACCAAAGCGACCCCCGGCGGCAGAAATCATTCTGTATTTTGTCTAGAATGTCTTTTTCATGCCCTAAAATACATTTCACCGCGGACGTTGTGAACTCGGGCTGGATTTCGTCGCAACGCCCATATACCGGTTTCCCATAACGGCAATTAGCCCCATACGAGCACAAAGTTTCAAGGGCGCTTTGATGACAAACGGCCTCGCCGCGGCATCTCGCGTAGGCCGTAAAATCTCACAGAGAGCATGGATATCAATTCCGAAATTTTGTGGGCGTAAATCCCATACACTTTTGATGTGAAAGGTGCGTTGACATTTCCAAAGTTGTGCTTTAGATTTTCAATTTCGGAACTTTGTGCGTTTATTTTTGTTATATACATTTGACGCCAAAGGTGCATTGACTATTCTAAATTCTTACATTGTAACATACAACGAGACAAGCCAAATCAATAAACTATTAGACAAGTTGTCAAAACACGCAGCGAGGTCCGATGAGACGAAGCGTTGTGGTGGTTCATTTGTGCCGTCATCTCACATAAAAAAAATTTCAAAATGTTTTTCACCTATACGCCAAAGCATCCATGTCAAGACACTAAAGACAGCCAAGGTAACTACATTCTTATTTATTTTTTCTACTTTGACTTTTATTCGCGAGGGCACATTGACCGTTTTCACTTTTTTTGTTCTCGCTGTCCTACCCGCGGGCTGCCAGAGACAGCCAGAGCGCACACGTTTTTCTCGTGTTGCCTCGACCACCGCGAGGCGCACTTCGGTGCGCGTTCGGTTTGCCCTGGCCGAGTGGACTTTCGCCTGGCAGAGTTTTGGATGCTTTCTGGCTAGCACACGAGAAAAAGAAGCAGTGGTCACTCGCCGCCATCATTGTTGGGACTCTCAACGGATTGCACCGCGTTCGCTTGAGCGCAACCTCTCCAGAAAGTCTTGTCTCGCCGGTGTAGGATACCGACCAGAATGCGTATGGTTCTTGGTGGACCAAGCGTCTCACGTTTATTTCAATATTTCTTCGGTAGCCACATTAGGTGCGCAATACAGGCATTCGATTGCGGCCAACATATTTTCCTTTGCGTATTTTTGTTTCGGTGCCCCCGCCGCACAAAACGAAAAAAAAGATACACTGTTGCGGCACAGCGAATTGTCGCATGGTGAAAGTTCGATTTTGTTATTTCTTCCTTTGCGGAAAGTAATCTGTCATGGGACGCTTCAGTTGCCCAATACTCTTATTACATTATTGCGATAGCAATTATATGGATACCCCAGGCGCTTTCCTGCCGTCATCCTCGCCCTCATGTTTCGTACTAAGACCGATAACAATGTTACCGAGTGCTGCATGCTGTATGTGCGAGTGAAAGCACAAGGGGAGGTGGGGGGGCAGGAATGGGTGAGCCGACGATGGTGACTGTCTTGTGTGCGCAAAGGAGAAAAGCGGAGAGCAAGCTAGCCGTCTTCCGTCGCGCGCGATACATCGGTGGGAGAGGATGGAATGGGGCCGATATCTAGGATTCTGTGAATCTGTGGTTGCGCAACATGTTTATTTGCCTTCTTTGACACATCATATACCGTAACTTTTTCTTAGATACGTAGATTTATTGGAGACCTATACGAATATTTAAATATCTTGTTGCGAGGTTTCGTGTATGCGTGCAGTGAACTTTTTTTCCAGTGACACTTTCTTGCCGTTTATCAAGCTCTATCTTCGCATTTGTGTATCCCATTGTATCTTCGCATTTGTAATGTACCAGGGCGAGTCAAATGAAAGTGAGCCTACCCACCACGCGCATTCGTAGTTCGGTTCATTATCTGCGAGGCATGTGTGTAGAAGAGAGGGATGTCTCATTTACAGAAGTGACACGCATGTGTGAGGATAAAGGTTCTGTAAGGCTCTCATACACTGGCTTGAACATGGTTGCCTGACATAATGGAAACTCCAAAAGTTGAACAGCATGGTGCCGTGAAGTTTTTCACTGCGGAAGGTATTTCGCAAAAAGAAATTAGACGCCGAATGGCTGCCGTGTACGTTGAACATCGCATTTCATTGGCCACTGTGAAGCTTTGGAGCACACTGTTCAAAGAATGACGTGAAAATTGCAAAGGCGATCCAAAACAAGGCTAAATTCCATAGTGAAATCACGCTTAACATAATCGGAGAGGTTGATGAGCTGATGAGACAAGAACGGAGGATAAGCATCGATGAATTGGCAGAGCGTGTGAACATCAGTCAAAGTTTGGTTCACGCCATAATTCATCTACATCTCTGTTATCGGCTTTTGAGTGCGCAATGGATGCCCAACATTTTGAACCACCACCAGAAGACGGAGAAGTTCGGCGCTGCCTTGACTAATCTGATCTCGTATCACAATAGACAGTTTTAGTACTGCGTCATGACGATACGTACGCAGCACGCAAGGGCTTTGCGGAACGTAAGAGCGCGTGTCGCGTTGGGGCTTTTAGTACTGCGAAATGCCTACGTACGTAAGAGGGCGAACGTTAGACGCCGGGCGCGTCGGAGCGCATTGGTCGTGTCCGCCAGTACGTCGAACCGTCGGCCAAACTAGACGCTGTTGATCTGACTAACTAGATGTAACGTGTGGGCGCGTTCCCGCTTCGTCGAACTCTATTTAGGCCTTTAAGAGACTCTACTTTAATGCGGATGAAATGCACGAATCACATAGAGAAAAATAAAGACCAAACACTTGCTTTCTGGGGCTGGCACGGTCATTTCCGATGAACTGCGCCAAGAGTAGGTCGAGCCTTTCGCGCAAACAGCGCACGCTGAAGACTTTCGTAAAAGCAAAATTCATATTTTTGGTTATACATTCCCACTTTGCAGGATCCTGGAAAGGGTTCTGCGCGTTTACTTCGCGCAGCAAAGCCAAGTCGTACGCCACGGGAAAGAACAGTCTTCCGCTGGTCGCCTTCAACACCGCCATTTTTCGAAACTCTTGTCTCGCGCTCTCCCGAACGAACGAGAACCACGAGAGCAGCACGCAAGGCTCCCTACGTACGCACGCAAGAATCGGATGCGTGCGTACGCAGCGGCCGCGTACGCATCTCGTAGCGTTTGTGTTGCGTTCTGCACATGCGCAGTTTGCAGAACGCAGCGATCTTACGTACGCAACGCCGTTGCGTACGCTACGTACGCAGTACTAAAACTGTCTAATGATGGTGGCGACTTCTTGTCTGCAATTGTGGTTGGGGACGAGCCATGGTGCCACTATCACGAGCCTGAAAAACGACGGAAAAGCTTACAGTGGAAATATTCAAATCCACCACGCCCAAAGAAAGCAAAGGCCGTCATTTCTGCCGCAAAGGTGTTGTTGACTTCTTTTTTCGATCGCCAGGGAACATTACGGATCGAATTTTCTAAATCTTGAGCGACCATCAATTGTTTCCGATACTGTGAAACGCCGGAACGGCTGCGTGTTGCAATCAAGAACAAATTTCGTGGAAAATTGACGAATGGGGTCATCTTGTTCCACGAGAATACCCGTCCCCACATCGCTGGCGTGTTTATACAAAACTGGCAATGTGCAAGTGGGAAACGCTGCAACATTCGCCGTAAAGCTCCGACCTGTCGCCTTGAGACTTCCACATTTTGGGGCAACCAAAAAAAAAACTGCTCAAGGAAACCAGATTCGTGTCGGACAATGACGTGAAAGAGTCAGTTGCAGATTTTTTAAAGCAGCAACCCAAGGAATTTTATGAGACCGGAATCACCCGACTCCTTAGTCAATGGGACAAATGTCTAAATTCTCATGGATGCTACTTTTAAATAAAATACCCCGTTTGTCATATATTGGCATTGGCTCACTTTAATTTTACTCACCTTCGTATATTCTGCAGAACTCCTGCTTTTTATACGTGCTCTCTTTTGCGACTATGATTTCGGTGAAATTACTCACGATACACGGCCGGGGACAGCTTCTCCTGCGTAATCACTGGAATGAACGCCAACGTCATCGATATTTTTCACTGGCCGTTGCGTACGTACATGAGCGTAAACACGGTTCATGAACGAGAAAGTTTAACAGCTTTGTCCTCAACTTGTTAATTTCATGGCCTTTACATTTTTCATATGAGCGGCATGCACTGCTTTGCTAGTTTCGAACTGCAATAGTTTTAAAGTTCGTGTGATATCTTTTTTTTACTTAACAAATAGAAGAAAAAAATGGAAGCAATAATATCAGTTATTTGGGTCAGAATTTTTGGCACATACGAGTATAGTTTTTTATGAAAAAGGACATATTCTACTTATTTTACAGTGTGTAGCTTTATGGAGTTCGTTTGCAACACCATTGGCAATGGCAATGCAATTATTATTCATGTATTTGATCCATCGAAAAATTATTTAAGAGGAATGTTTAGCTCGGGCCCAACTCCGACGCGGCCTATTCAAATACATGTAAAACAGAGAAACGCTTTTCTGAGAACTTCTAGATCACTTTTAATGAAATGTGTTGCATTTTAGAGAAAAAGTTAGATTCTAGTGTCTGTTGAAAGTGGAATTTCGATTTAGGGCCCGACGTTTCTTTAACATATTTCGAAAAATTCGAAAGTTCGAAAAGAATAGAAGCACGACGTTTACAATCTAACAGCTCAGCATTATGAACAGATATCGCGGTTCTGTCGACGGCATCTATTATACCAGTCAAAGCGGACTAATTTGGTATGTCAATTTGCATCTTACGTGAATTGGTTACGATGTGTACAAGAGTTCTGGAAAAGCCGTATTTCCAAAAGACTATTTTTTTAGATTCATGTGTAACATATCAATATTGTCCGCTGTACACGCGCTATTAGTAGACATTCACAGAATTGTTGTATCATATTACATTGTTGAGTTACAGAGTTTTAAACTTTATTGTCTCGTTTTCTGAAAATTTGCAGTTTTGGCGAATTTTGCACAAAAGATTGACAACCTAAATGGAAAATTCGAAACCAGGAGTAACTCGAATTCAATTTTTTCTTTGATGTAAAAACATCGTCAAATTTGGTGCAGTGGTTGCCGAGAAAAACGAATTTCCCTTCTACATGAATTTAGATAGGAGCACCCGAGCTAAAGCTTCCTCTTAAGGAGGATGCCGAGCTGCAACCTAAGCCCCCCTCCCCCTCCCCCCCCCAAACGAAATTCCTGGCTACGCCACTGGCAAGGAGGGGTCCCTCCGCGGCAACCTGCGCAAGCCTGCGGCGTTGTTTGCCGCCATGATTTTGTTTTGGGGGCTTGCATTTGCCGAGCTGCCGTTATTCGCCAGCGTTTCGATCTTATTCATAGGCGCCCGTATTTGGGCGTTGTGATCCTGAATCTGAGCGTTTTGGCGCTCTATGATCCTCTTAACTTCTATCACTTTGCTACTGTCGTATTGCGAGTTCGCTTGTGAGTTAAGGGGTTGGGAGGGGGTGAGGGGTGGGAGATCGGTGTCGCTGGTTCGAGTGA
This sequence comes from Dermacentor albipictus, assembly GCF_038994185.2. Taxonomy (NCBI): domain Eukaryota; kingdom Metazoa; phylum Arthropoda; class Arachnida; order Ixodida; family Ixodidae; genus Dermacentor; species Dermacentor albipictus. Next base: position 450,359,190 of record NC_091821.1, read on the forward strand.
CGGGAGACCTGTTGGTCCAGCCCACCTTTTTCTCAGCGATCCTTCAGCATCCGGTTGACTAGCTCCGGGACATCGAACTGACCCCGGATCTCGAACTGTTCCGGGAGCGCGAGCGACGGTTGCCGCCGCCCCTGTTGTTGCTGCTGTGGTCTGGCGTGTGTGACCGGCCCCGGTGTTTGGATGCGCTACGGCGGGGTGTGCCTACAGGACCTCTCTTGTCTCGGTTCCTTCTTCCGACGTCTTCTTTCCCCGCTCGGCGCCGTTCCCAGTGTCGTCGGTGGACGACGTAGGGCGTCTTGAAGCGAGATTTGCAGGCCTTGTGAGCGGTCAGGTGTTTGCCTCCGCACAGGCCACACTTCGGGACACATCGGTGGTCTTCGGTGGGGTTGCAGATTCCGCACCCTCGGCAGATCGCGTTCGAAGGATCCGGGCACACGTCCATTCTGTGGCCCACTCTTCAGCACGCATAGCATACGTCGATTTGTTTTCTGTGCAACGTGCACTCGGTGAGCAGGTTACCGTATCTCACACAATTGGGTACTTTGTGCCCTTCGAAAGCAATGTCGACTGATCGGGTCTTACTGATTCGGTTTGCTTGTAGGGCCGTTGGGTTATGCTTGTGCACAACGTTGTCCTGAATCTCCTGCGCCGTATCCTCGAACGGGATGCCCCTTATGACGCCCTTCACCGTGCCGTGGGAGCCCACTTCGTAGGTACTTACTTCGTGCGCCATGACGCGTAGGTCGATCCTTGCTACTGCAGCGTATCGGTCGGCGTGCTCTCTTTTGTGGGTGCTCGCCACTACGATATTTTGCTGTAGGTTGGGGCGCACGACGTTTTCACTTGCTGCATTGGCGGGGATCAGTGCCGCCGCCGCAATTGCACGACTTAGTTCAACGCGAGTCACGTCGCTCACGTGGAGCCCACCTCGTGGTCGTAACACGACCTTTATGTAGCCGCGCGGCATGTCTGGCAAGCGCGCGCCCTTCAACAATTTGCCCTTGCTTAAACGTTTTGCCCTTGAGTGACGTGTATCGGTGCCAGTGGCGCAACCACCGAGGATGTTGCACCGGCTTTGGACATCAGCCATGGCCTTGGTGCCATCTTGGCTCGTTTGAAGTACGGGATTTAGGCATAGCTTGCCCATGCCTTTGTGCCTGACTCTCTCACTGGCAGTTTTCCAGCCTTGCGATCTTGTGCACTTGTCCGGCGAAATTTCGATGCCGATGCGAACAAGCTCTCCTTTGTGAGCTGTGGCTAGGAGTGCCACTTACGAAAGATTACGTTTTCTTATTGGAATGGCCGACAACCCTACGTGTGGTGACTGGTCGCGAGGAGTCTCTTCAACATGTTCCGTGTTTCCTCGTCGCAAGGTACAAAGACAATGATTGCAACTGCTATACCTCACTTTAAAAAATGGACCATAATATGAGCAAACTTCTTCGTAATACCAATCCCGTAAGCCATCCTAGCAGAGGGCGACGAAGGAACTACTGCAGGTCCTAAGGAAGAGCGACCTGCATAAACCGCTACAGAATTAATTGGTTTAAATTGTGCTGCCCGTGATCGTACGCTCTGATACTTAGCGATGATAGTGACCGGCTGCTAAAGCGTGCATCTGCTCTAGGCTCTCTAGGTGCTCTGGGGATCTCGTTGATATCTGCTCACCTTTCTGTTCCCCTGTCTCATTAACTAGTGGGGAATAGAAAACACGGTTTTCATTTTTTAACATTCCTGCCTTCCACTTTGATTCCTCGCTCTTCACGGAAACATTTCTTCTGCGAACGCCTCATCCGCCTAGAGTTTCAGCGTAAATGAGACGGTTCAGAAAAGACGAAACCACTGTTGCCTGAGAAGGACCCATAAAGGGGCATCAATATTGTCTTCAGCTAGACCAAAAAATAGTGTCTGCATAGTAGTTTAGAATGACGCAGTCACATGTACTTATCATCACATTATTCAAACAGAATACTCTTAGACAAAATAGTGGCGTCAGTATTTATTCGAAACCTAGTAAACCACTTATCAATAAGGTAAGTTAGTAACCGCGGTGGTAGTTTCATTACACACCGAAAGCAGGTGGTCCATACGACTAGCACAGGTAGTGAGTTTACGAGCTATAGAAAGTAATGTCACCGTTATAGGGACATTTGCTGCTGACGGAAGTCAGTAGAGCGTTTCTTTTAGCAGTGACACTTCCATTGAGAGAAAAAAAAAGGTTGTTTCTTTTCTATAGGTGTAGTGTAAATACGTGAACGAAAAACAAAAAAAGTTGCAGTTTTGCCCGAATGGCGAGGCTTCGATTGCGATAGCGAATTAGTAGGCAGCTAAACGAAGTAACGATAGCACTTTTATTTGTCGTGCAAACTTGAAAACGCTCGCTTACAAACCCAATTAACAAGCATGATGTGAGCGTACAGAAGCAAACATGAACACATCATAGTTGATGAGCGCTGACACTCGCTGTGCGCTGCTGTGCGCAGACGCAGCGGCGGCAGCGATCCAAGCGACCTCCGTGCTGATAATCGCTTCAACGCAAGAGCGGCTAGAGCTATGAGCCGTGTGCAGATCCCTTGCAAGATACGGCGCAAGCGACCGCGCGCGGCCGTGCAAAGTGCGCACTTGTTGGCGGAGTCGAAGCCGCGCTCTCTCCCTGCCGCCGATGCCTCCCCGCTTTCCTCCATATGCATATGGCGCTCGTGATTGAGCCGCGATATTCAGTTCTCCTTGCGTCTAGTCGTGAAATGCGGAGTTGCTACCGGAGCACAACGCCGTCCCCCCTTCCACCCTCCGATCCCGCCGCGACCTTTCGCGCGACGGAAGACGGTGCGCTTAGCTCGACACTTTGCGCTTCGCGCGCGCTACATAGAAGCACGATCGTTGGCTTCCCTCGCGTGCATTCAGTGGAACACACTGCATACGGCACGCGGCGACGGTGGAACATCACGGCGTCGCCGACGACGAAACTTAGCCTGGAGTGTCCATATATTTGTTATCGCAATAAAATGAAATAAAGCTAGCAGTGCATTGCTGCACAATTTAGTAATATTGCTGACGCACACTCAACTCCTCACAGCAACGTTTGGTAGCGTGCAATAAGCTGCCCTGTACGGAAGGAAACAGACGACGAAGACGAAAACGCATCGGAAGATAAAATGATCGGGGTACACGTTTTGCGACGTGTTTTTAACAACGACCTAATGAATAAATATATGAAGAACGTTAAAGAGCACATACTGTTCCCGTGCACACCTACGTATCATAATTTATGCACTATGCCACTGTGAACCTCTGATTAGGATCTTATAACATTACAGTATTGCACACCTATTTTATTCTAATCTCCTCACGCAAAATTCTAGTAACGGCTAACGCAAGCATCGGGCGGTTCCGCGCAGCATGGCTTGAAGAGCCCACTCAAATGCTCTCCTCACTTAGAACGCATGCAATGTTATTTGCTTTGAAAGCACGTAACATCAGCTATACCTTCACAAGTTTTTCTTACCTAATTTATTGATCTGAGGCAAAGAGCGCGCAGATGTGGAGAAAATTTCTGCCGAACTATAGCAGTGAATGTAGATAACCGGGAGAGGGATAGTGGCGCCAGCGTCTGTAATTGGTGCGCTTCTCTTTGCTTTGCTTGCGGTGGCTGCTCTGAAACCGCGGTGGCTGATTGAATACCACGGTGGCGTTTAAAGAAGAGTTAAAGATGCCTCGGCACAGAGTCCTCGACGAAGAAGAGTTCAAGGAACGATGTAGCATACGTGCTGAAAGTCCTTGACAGTGTTATACTGCCACGCGAGAATTATCTTCCGCAAAGAAATTCATGCTCACCAGTGGCATTAAGTGATCGGCGGCTAGCAATTTCCTATTCCTTTCGAAGCGAGGCAGCCTCCGGCTATTGCGACGAAGTGTCAGTTTAGATCGGCATGTTAGTTAATTTTATGACGGGGTCAATTTCCACGGTGATGCCCAAAAACATTGTGATGGTAATGCTCAAAAAGGTGCCGAATTGGAAATAACTTTATTTTGTTTGGCCTGATGGTGCATAACCGCGGTCTTCATGTCAGATAAGATAGGGGGTCGCAGTTTTCCTGACATCACGTGACAGACAGGCTAAGTGGGTGTGGCCCAATAATGTTTGACTAATTGCGGAGAGCTAATGGCAGAAACGGCACAGAGACATATTGGAATATGTTTGCGGGATAACGCGTCTTTTGTAATGGACATTTTTATATATGTTTATGCTCGATGACGCCACGTGCAAATAATAATCGACGATAATGAAATGACTTATGGTTTGTCTAAACACTGGATTACGACTCCCTCTAAACAGCATAAGAGACCATAGGAGAGGGTGGCATCATCTTTTACTAACGTACTTACAGTTCAACCTATGAGCGGCTCAGTAAACGCAGGATTTAGTATAAGTGCGAATTATCGTAGCTAGCGGACAGCAAAAAGGCAGTATTGCGTCGTAATATTGGCGGCTACACCTGTTACTACCTTTCGACTACTATTTTTCTAAATTTTTATAGCAAACGGTATTGTAATCTGCCAGAAAAACAAGAATAAATGTAGCTCTAATCCAAGTTCAAAGCTACAAACTATTGTGACCGCAATGAAAGTCCTCGAATGACCTTTCTTTAGGTAAAATTTGAAAGCCTTTCAGAAGCTTTCCAATTCTCATCAAGAGCCACTCGCTGAAACTATCATGTATCGACCAAAACACACTGTTTCCATAAAAACAAATAGACATTTTTGAGCAATATTGCCCCTCCGCTTCCTAAATTTGAATTTCAAAGCTTACGAACAGGACAAGCTTGGTGCCAAAGGTGAAGGCACTTGCATATTGCAAGGAACGCGACAAGTAAGGATGATAAGTGAAATGAGAAACTAGAAGAAGTTTCTTGGCAAGCTATGCTATCGAGAAGAAACCATTGCAACTTCAATGCAAGAGAAGTTGAAGAAAAGCACTGACTAATAGCGCAGCGTGAGAAACTTGTTCTATTGTGGCTGGTAAGAAGACTAGGCGAAGTGAGTCGAATGATCCATAATGCTCGGTGTGGGGTCACTCGTTTTACATTGGAGAAGTGTATGTTTAACTGCGCCATTTGAGAGACTGAGATAAATTAGGCTCAAGACAAACTTACCAAACACGTAGAGCAGAAAGGGAATTAGTTACACTAAGAGCCATTAAAATTTGTTGCACTTGAAATGCCGCAAGTACAGTGAACACGACCAACATGTGTAGGTTGCAACTTTCTCGCAGGGGACATTTATAAATCCAAACGTAACCTCTGTTTAGTATCGGGAAACTAGGGGGGGGGGAATGCGCTTCCCACGCGAAGCAGATAAGAAAAATAAAGAATGTGCCTATCCTTGGAAGCGCCCGCGCATTGAGTTATCTCGTGATATAGGCCATTGCATAGATAACCAGTTCATGCGTGCTCCACGTTCAATATTGCGCAAGCGCTAACATGTCATCCTCTCAACAAAAGAGTGGCGAAAAACACGTTCGTAAGCTCAATGTATATTTTACTTAGTTGTGGACCCATTGTTTGAAGTGTAAATGGTTCCGAATTCGTTTCCAGGTAATTTATGCACCGCTTATAGAGTGCATTTTCAATCCTGTGCTTCTCACCCATGTGGTCCCTATTTACGCACATCTGTTTGTTTGGTCCCCTAACACGTGGCTGTGCGTTGTAATTACGCGTGTAAGAAAATGCGCAGCAGCCTTCCACATTATCGCATAAGCATGCGTGAGCACGTACGCCCATATTTTTCAAAGGAGTCGACGAAAGTTGTTAGTATAAACATCTTTCAGGCATATATCAATGAATTTTTCTAATAGAATTTGGAAGCGCAGGCTAGAGTGCTTGATCATACGACGGAGAAATAGATCACGCCGAAATGGGCAGGGTGTGCACGTGAATATTAGTTTGCGGTACAATCACCAGAACAAATTACACGAAATTGACTACTTTACAAAAAACTGTTATTCGCTTATATGCAAATTACTATGGCTGTTTCTCAGATGTAAGAACCGGTCCACTATTCCAAAAATATGATATGCTGCATGTGGAGAGGATATATTATATGCAAATTCTTCTAGAAATTCGAAAGAGAAACCCAATCGCACAATGTAGTGAACGTAACTTCTCCGGATACTTCTTGCGACACAGCACACGACACACACCAAAAGCAAGGACCAATTACGGGAAACAAACATTTCTCTATCTGTCCACAAAAATATTGAACAGATACAGTGCACCTGTATCCTTAAGTACTTCTTTACAGGCATTTAAAAAAGAAATAAGAGATAGATCAGATAGGGAAGATATATCTTTTAAAATTGAATAAAGGAGTGTAATAAAACGAAAAATGTTTCTGCCACGAATTACATATTTTTTTTCTTTTCAAAATTCACATGATATGATTTAATTTAATGTGTTTTTTGTGTTTTGTATTAGCAAAAATATGTTTACATCCACGTCCTGTTGCCAGTTTTTTGTTATTTTTGGCACACAATCAGGAAGTTTTTTTGCACATGGTGTATCCCTATATTGAACTTTAAATTCGCTGACGTTTATTTTGTGTAAAATTCTACAATTTTAGCACACCATTACAATCTAAAATGCTTAGTTATACTTAGCCGTTGCTCTACATTGTACTACATTGTACATTTCACATTGTGCATGGACATTGCTACCATCAACTTTCACAGTAACCAACGCTGTTGTAACGCGCAAAATTGTGCATGTGTGTGATTTACTGTCGAAACTGTCGTTCGCGGGGCCTGAGACCTTTGTCAGGCTTTATGCCTTTTGTCTAAGTCTATCCCTCGTTTGAATGAACCAGAAATAAAATTTAATTCAATACATTAACATCTGAGGCCATCAAGTTCATCGGAAATTTAATAATATGTAATGTTTCCATTTGGGATTCTTTTGTATGGTTGTAATTGAGAGTTTGTGAATAGGACATTCAATAATGGGCGCCACAGTGACCCCCAAAAGTGCCTGGCGGGAACGTCTTTAGGATATGGGTCCCGGCTTGCGTTTGCACTACCACTTGCGGCACCCGTGTGGCTGTAAAAGAAGACTCCATACTGCCAGTCGAGGAAGAAAATCCTAAATATTACACTTTGGTGCACCAGCTTTACGTTTAGAACTGTAACTGAAAGGGAATAGATGTCAATAGGAACGAAGCCAGATCGACTAAAATAAGTAGTCGTCATCAGCCACGGCAATGCATACCAGGGTAAGCACGCTGAAATCCTCCTTGTTATGACGTCAGAAATGTCGCATCGACAACTGGTGCAAAAAAAAAAAAAGCGGTGATGTATTAATAATTATTTTGACTTTACGTAAAGTGAGAGAACTTGGTAGTCCAAACCAGCCAATGTTAGAAGCATTACATGTTACTAAAAAGTATGTTTAAACTTCATGCTAGGTGAGTGCCGTTGGTCATATCAATGCCGTCGGTGTCTTTATGCAAGGATCAGTGGCAGTCGAGCTCCCTCAATAATTTTCGCTTAGGGGCGAGTGCGAACCCAAACACAAAGAAGCGGCTCGCATTGAGTGCATGTGTATTGCCAAATGCTATTCTCTAAGAACATCCTGTAGATTTCCGTACCCCTAACATAAAAGATACTGCATTGGGACCAGTCAATGACTCACACTACTGATTGGATGCGAACGACCTCGCTTTCGCAAAACCAAAAATGGCCTCAAGTTATGCACTTTTGTAATAACCTTATTCTGAAGGCCAGAGTGCAATTATCTCTTGTCCCAGAAGTGATGCAAAAAGCGACAACAGGACACTGGGTGCAACTAAAAAAGAGCCTCGACAAATATCTTTAAAGCGAGTAGGCTCAATCCCTGTACAGCACTTCAGATTCTATGTAGCATCTAATGTGTCTATACGAGCCTCGTGCGCAGGTAACGAATAAATGTTGCCTTGAAGTGCGAATATTTGCATCGCATTCAAGAGGTTGACTTGCCAGAGTGTGGCATGTACAAAAGAAATGAGGCAGTAGAGTACATGCTTATTGCTTGACCCCAACACATCTGTAAACAGCAAATATTGACGCTTCCATTTTTGCCGTTTCTCAACAGGCCGTCCAATGTAACAATGTTACGGAAACATTCGTCAGACATGAGAGGATGAAAACGAGCCGTTGAGGCTGTATTAAAACTTGCATTTAACACCGGTTTATCTTGAAAGTCTTGAGCGCGCAATAGAAACAATGAACACAGTCGCATGCTACCGGCTGCCATCATCATCAGGCCTCGTCAGTGGGGCCAGCTTTACACAAATTTTCTCAGACCTGCAGAGTTTAGGCGATGTTTAGTGAAATAGAGTAGTTTAACCAAATGTAGGGAAACCACGTGCTACGACATTGAAATGGTGATGCTTCTGACGTAACTGCGTATATTGATGTCGCTCACTAACAAATTGCCGTCACTGCGATTTTGCCGCTCGTAGCCCTTGCAGGGCGGCCGATGTCTGTGCCATCTGAATGAAATATTTATCTACCCGGCCGAACTAACGGAGCCTTGAACACCTAACATATGTACACGGCCAAAGCTGTGCGTTAGTGGACACATATCTAGCGAAGAGCTCGACAGTGCGTTCGTGGAGCTAAACAGCCAAATGCGCACACGTATACTAAACTTTTCCGAGAATCGCCCATAGGCAGAGCAACCTCAAATATAGTCCATGTGCTTGGGCAAGTTTTGTTTTGGAGAAAAGCGAAAAAATAGCCGGGTATCCGTGTATCGCTGCAAATGTGACGTCGACACGGAAGTGTCGTGGTGCTACATTCGTACATGGCATTATAAACAGATATCTGCAAATTTTACATTGGTGTCGTGAAGTGTCGTTCTGTTTTAACGTTGTTAGATTACGTGTGGGAGGTCTGTTGCTCTCCGTTCTTTCAATTCGAATAAAATTTCTTGTTAAATTTATGTACACGTGAAACCTCATGAAATAGGGTTCTGTGAAAAACAAAGTGCGCACATGCTCACGTCTGCTCCTGCGAATATGGCTTCAAGCGGGAGACTGTGTTGTTAACGCAACAGCTTGCATTTCTACATCATTTCAGCTTGAGTGCGGTGAAGTGTTTATTGATCATTTTAAAATGAGCTGAAAAACAGATTTAAACTAAGAAGTTTTCGGTCTGCTTGCATAACAAAATTTTATTGCAGCAGTGATATTCACAAACTGAACAGCAACATCCTGCAAACATCTAGGAAAATCTAAGAAAATTGCCTATCCGATACAGCGAAACCACGTTTGTGAGGTTGGTAGTACTGGTCCTGAGGCCCTTAATTTTCTCTCGGCGATTCCTCAGTAAATTTTCCTCTCGTTCTCTTCTAAAGCTGCCTATTAGGAGTTAAGGAGCACGACAGACGATCATAAAGAAAGCGCTCGGGGCGGAGTTTCTTTCCTATGTTGCGATATATGGTGCTGCAACAACTCAGGGCGTATTAAGAACTGGCGCTTAGCGATGTTCGGTAACGGGGCATTAAGGAGAGGTGAAGACCGTCAAATGATAGAGCTTGGGAGATTAGGTTGATGAAAAATGGGATTTCCCATCCACTCCCCCTGTACTGCATTTATCTGTGGGCTTGAAGAACTTGGTCTTGGCTTGTAGCGCGAAGTGAACACGGACACAGAAAGGAGCAGATAGGACGAGCGCGCGTCCTGTCTGCTCCTTTCTGTGTCCGTGTTCACTTCGCGCTACAAACCAAGGCCATGTTACCGTACCAACTCGCTCAACTGTCTATCCTTTCGGTTTGAAGAACACAGACCAATAATTTTTTGCCGCCTGTAAACGGTGTAATAAGGGCAGTTTTTAAACAGCATGATAGAATCGTTGGTCATTGCAAGGAATATTATTTTGTGCTTGTGGAGGCGTTTGATTTCGCGCAGAGTGAGTTGTACATCTTTTATTAGGGAGATATTCTATAATTTCCAAGCTCACATACAATTCCAATGCAACTATCTTGCAACAGTAGCTAGTTTACCAAACAAAGGAAAGGATGGCTGGGAGAATTCCAACCAAGCCCAGGAGAATAATTGCACACTGGCCACAATGGCACGAACATTCCAGCTCCTTTATGAGAGTCTGATTGCCAAGTGAGCCGTGGAGGAGCTAACCAGAAGTGTTTACCCACGGAACTGCTCGACCAAGAGCTGAATTGTTAAAATGGGAGAGAGCTATTAGAAGCGGGACGAATAGATACCGAAACAAAAATGCGAGGTATAATAATAATGCACAGATGATAACAGCATAAAAGGAACAAACAAAAACAGGCCAACGACTAAGGTAACGGAACTGTAGCACGTGGAATGCACACAATGCGCAAAGAAGACTAGAGCATGATGAGTCGCACGCACTTTTATTGCAGCTGCAGTGATAGTACAATAACGTCTGCCATTCACACAGATTTCGTCCCATTTCCCCATTTCAATTGTGAGTTGTTCCCTGCTGTGTTGAAACTCTCAGAGTCCGTGGCAATCTTCGTGAAGCTTCAATTTCTAGCGGCTGAAATTAGCCCCGACAATGAAAATACTCTCGCAGGGAGACGAAGGACGTGTCAGTATGGTCAACAAGCTAACTCAAATGCACGAGGTAGGAACAACGAGCCTTTAGTTAACGAAGGGCTGTCGTTTCAATGCATGCTAGAAGGATGTCTGCGTTCACAATCCTGGAAGTTACGATTCTCTAACCATAATATTCAGATAATTTGTGCCCAACAGGACACCCAGACAGCGTCATTATTGTTTTCCTGCTTTTTGCAACTGTTCTGAGACACTCTATGCCTTTAATTTGTCGAGAAATACGGAAAAACTACGGTTCACTGGGCGTCCCGCTGATCAGCAAGAAAGCGCGTGCAGGATTACCGGTCTTGGCGATGGCACTTTCGTTGGGAAGAAATCCAAGAACTCTCGCTTCCCTTTATATATAGGCGCACCTTACAGAAACGCCACGTGGTCAGGAAGTGGCAGGCCCTCCACTATAAAATTTTTTGGTAATAGCTTATGGTGCTCTTTCGGGAAGTTCAGCCCTGCTATTTAACTACTAGGAACTACTGTGGCAAAACAACAGTGCCATATTAAAGTGCCCACATTGTCATTAGGCATTGTCCAACAGGCCATGGGTTCACTACAGGCGTAAAAATTGAAGACGAAATGAGTAAAGGATGTGTAAGGAACCACTCACGGATGTGCAGAGCGTTTCATATCGGCCAACTTCAATGTAGGCGTGCGACGTCCCGCGACCGCTGCGGCAGTTGAGACAGCACGCTTAGGTGAACTCTCGGTTGCACAGAGGTGCACTGCTGTACACAAATGCGTTCCGCGGGTGGTGACGCTGTGTCAGCGCATGAGTCTTGCTGAAGCGGGAGATTGTGCGCTTTGCATAACAGTAAGCTGAACTGTTCATTGGAACGTTTTACTAGTCAGCAACAGTCTCTCACGGCTTCATGGCGGGAGAGGTGTTTGAAATATTTGTAAGTGGAATAAATGGCGAATGAAGAACAATGCGTCGGGCCGGTGACGCCAACAATTTTCACGCTAACTGAGGGTAAGTTCGACGTCAGAATTCTCACACGTGTTATCCATGCTAGCGTCACCTAACGGACAAAGTCTCGGCAGTTCAACGCTTACTTGTCTTTTATAGTAAGCTCGTCTACCATCTGTTGCCGTTATGTATTTATTGCTCACAGCAGATTGGGACAAAAAGAAAACAGTCGAGCGCCCGCCGTAAAACATGCTAAGAAATTGAAAGGATGTCTGCGCTCATACTTATGCTTCCATTAGGCGGAGTAATTCATCTGTGTTAATCCGGCACAAAGCGAGCACCGAGCCAAGTATATATTTTAAAAAAGAAACGTGGCTGCTTATTGAGCCTGATCAGTATTATGCTCCTTTAGAGTCTGTTTACAAGGCATGGAACTAGGGCACGGAAAAACGATAAGCACGTTGAACAATTAGGCACATGAACAAACTGAGGGCGCTTCACATTGGACGGCTTATAGGACAGCGAATTCTAATTACTGGAGAAATTTAAAACCGTGTAAATTCTACTTCTTGAACAAAATCTTCCAGCAATGCTGAAAGGGAACCCTCAACGGTTCCGGAACACGGTTAAGACTAACCAGTCTAGGAAAATATCATTAATTAATGCAGAAGGAGAAGTGTTTCAGGAAGAGCAGGTGGAGCAAATTATTATTGAAAGAATGTTGCTGTAAAGCATTCACGGCTACCACCAGCAATATAATCAACCTTTCTATAGACTAATCTGCATTACTGCTGTAGTAGCATTTATTTGAATTATTACTGCAGTTTTACACGTACCAAAACTGATATCATTGTACCTTGTTTAGATAAGCTTACGTTTCTATAAGTACTATCTGTTGTGTTATGATTTCTTTGCATTGCTATTATGCTCATGTAATATATGTATGCATTTTTATTGTCTGGATCTCGTCGCGTGGCTGATGTGCCTGCCCCTCTCCGTGTAACTTCGTGTAACGTTAAGTTCCTTCGGGACACTGGCAGACAACGCGTAAAATGGCCGTGCAATTGTTTCGTCCACTTCCTGAAAAAAAAAATATTTTTTAGAAGGCTGTATTTTACACGATGAGTAATGTTCGCATGGACTTGCAATAGCTTCCTCTTTCTCGCTAACTAAGATCGTTGTCGAAAACTTGGGCATACCAAAATAGCGGGCTAAAGCTTGCGCCGCTCGTAAGACAGCCTCATCCAGCTAAGGAGCAGTCCTACTCGTAAGTTATTACAGAGGCCGTGGTCATCTTCTTCATCATCACCGTCAGCCAATATTTATGCCTACTTAAGGACGAAATCCTCTTCAGCGATCTGCAATTACCCTTTTCTTGCGCTAGCCGATTCCAACTTGCAACTGCATTTTTCCTATTACATCACTACACTTAATGTTCTTCCGTGGTCGATCGCCCTTCCGTTTCCTTCTCACCCATTCCGTAGCTATAAAGGTCAACTACACTACGCATTACATAGACTGCCGAGCTGCATCCTCTTCTCCTAATGCCAACTGGAATATTGGTTATACTCGTTTGCTCCCTGACCCACTACTATCTTCCGGCATTTTAACGTTACGCCTAACATTTTTCGTTCCATCGCCCTTGTTTTCGAACTTCGTTGATAAACTCCGAAAACTTGCCTCCTACGTCAGCACCCGTTAGAATGCAGTGACGGACCCCTTTTTAGTTCAACGAGAGGAGTAATCTGTGATCTACGATTTGGTAATGCCTGCCGTATGCACTCCCAACTCATTATTATTATTCTGTAAATTTCCTTCTCATTGTCAGAGTACCCTGAGAGTAACTGACCTAAATAGCGTACTCCTGCACAGATTCTAGGGACTGACTGCCGATCATGAATTCGTGTTAGCTTGAAAGGCTATTCAACATATTCAACAATTTCAGGGTAAACATTGCCGTTACATAAGCTGCAGTTACAGAAAGCGTGAGAAGCAGAGATCTTTTGACACTAACGCATTCCACAGTTAAAGACGAAACTGAAGCGTCCGTAAAATTTTATTCCTGTTGCATGTATTTAGTTCGTCGGCATTCCTTTCAGGTACTGCAAATAGTACGGTCATACTCCATTTATTTCCGATTATCCTCTCTTTTTCTTCCGCAAATGAAAGTCCTAAACGTAGCATCATTTTCATCATGATGGCGATCTTTCGTGGCTCATAACCTCTCAGCGCCGGGCGACAGGAGGCAGCTTGAGAGAATTCCTGTTTGAAGGGGAGAAACGGAAATGAAAAGGAAAGCAACGGGGAGATACTGGAATCATTAGACTAGTACGAGAGCGTGTGGTAACACTAGCAAACGGAAAGTTTTATTGCGTTAACAATTATATGGATACTTCAGGCGCAATTCTGCCGTCGACGTCGCCGTGAGGCTTCGTATACTGTGCAAGGGCTACAAAACCGTCGTCGCGCACGTATGCTCCACGTGCAAGTAAAAGCTTGTGAGGATGAGCCGGCGAACGCAGTTCAATGGTGCGTGCGCGAGCGAGGAACGCGGCCCGGATGCGGGCCCTGTCCTGTTGCGCTCCAGATAGGGGGGTCAGGCGAGGAAAGAGGGGCGTTCATCTCAGGCGGCATCTAGAGTACCTCGATGTCCTCCTTGCCCACCGCTCCGTACAGAGCGGAGACCACGTGGCGTCTGCCACGGCGTTGGCAACGCGAATCGCGGACGCTGTAGTAGTCGCCTTTTGGGGATGCCATAGGGGACCCAGAGACTCTGAAGCATCTTCTCTGTGCCTGCCCATCCTCGGCGCAAGAATTCTCAACAGCGATCAGCACTTCCAGACGTCACGGCCTCTCATAAGGCACAGAGGCTAACCTGCTGCTCCCGGTATGTTCGCGGGTCCATGCGTTGCGGAGCATCATCATCATCGTCATCATCAGCCTGGTTACACCCACTGCAGGACAAAGACCTCTCCCATACTTCTCCAACAACCCCGGTCATGTACTAATTTTGGCCATGTCGTCCCTGCAAACTGCCGCCCACCTAACTTTCTGCCGCCTCCTGCTACGCTTCCCTTCCCTTGGAATCCAGTCCGTAACCCTCCTCATTACATGTACTGCCCATGCCGATTTCTTTTTCTTGATTTCAACTAAGATGTCAATAACTCGCATTTGTTCCCTCACCCAATCTGCTCTTTTCTTATCCCTTAACGTTGCACCCATCTTTCGTCTTTCCATAGCTCGTTGCGTCGTCCTCAATTTAAGTAGAACCCTTTTCGTAAGCCTCCAGGTTTCTGCCCCCTAGGTGAGTACTGGTAAGACACAGCTATTATACACTTTTCTCTTGAGGGATAATGGCAACCTGCTGTTCATGATCTGAGAATGCCTGCGAAACGCACCCCAGCCCATATTTATTCTCCTGATTATTTATGTCTCATGATCCGGAACCGCCATCACTGCCTGCCCTAAGTGGGCGTATTCCCTTACCACTTCCAGTGCCTCGCTACCTATTGTAGATTGCTGTTCTCTTCCGAGACTGTTAAGCATTACTTTAGTTTTCTGCTGATTAATTTTTAGACCCACGCTTCTGCTTTGCCTCTCCAGGTCAGTGAGCATGCTTTGCATTTGGTCCCCTGAGTTACTAAACAAGGTAATATCATCAGTGAATCGCAAGTTACTAAGGTATTCTCCATTAACTTGTATCCCCAATTCATCCCAATCCAGCTCTCTGAATACCTCCTGTAAACACGATGTGAATAGCATTGGAGAGATTGTATCTCCCTGCCTGACGCCTTTCTTTATTGGAATTCTGTTCCTTTCTTTATGGATGACTACGGTGACTGTGAAGCCGCTGTAGATATCTTTCAGTATATTTACATGCGGCTCGTCTACACCCTGATTCCTCAATGCCTCCATGACTGCTGAGGTATCGACTGAATGAAACGCTTCCTCGTAATCAATGAAAGCTATATATAAGGATCGGTTGTATTCCGCACATTTCTCAATCACCTGATTGATAGTGTGAATATGGTCTATTGTTGAGTAGCCTCTACGGAATCCTGCCTGGCCCTTTGATTGACAGAAGTCTAAGGTGTTCCTGATTCTATTTGCGATTACCTTAGTAAATAGTTCGTAGGCAACTGACAGTAAGCTGATCGGTGTATAATTTTTCAAGTCTTTGGCGTCTCCTTTCTTATGGATTATGATTATGTTAGCGCTCTTCCAAGATTTCGGTACGATCGAGGTCATGAGGCATTGCGTATACAGGGTGGCCAGTTTCTCTAGAACAATCTGCCCACCATCCTTCAACAAATATCCTGGTACTTGATCCTTCCCTGCAGCCTTCCCCCTTTGCATAGCTCCCAAGGCTTTCTTTACTTATTCTGGCGTTACATGTGGGATTTGAAATTCATCTGGACTATTCTCCCTTCAATTATCGTCGTTAATGATGCCTACAAGATTGTACTCCTTAATGATGCCTACAAGTTGTCGTTCATTGCTTCAACACTTAGATCCTCTTCCTGAGTTAAAGGCAAATACCTGTCCTGCAGCTTGATCTGGAATTCCTCCATTTTCCCTTTTACCGCTGACTCATTGATCGGCTTTTTATGTACCAGTTTCTTGCGTTCCTTCCTCAGGTCTAGGCTAATTCGAGTTCTCACCCTCCTATTGTCACTGCAGCGTACCTTGCCGAGCACGTCCACATCTTGTATCATACCAGGGTTAGCGCAGAGTATGAGGTCTGTTTCATTTCTAGTCCCGCCTTTCGGGCTCCTCCACGTCCACTTTCGGCTATCCCGCTTGCGGAAGGAGGTATTCATTATCCGCATGGTATTTTGTTCCGCACACTCTACTAACTCTTCCCTGCTATACCTAATGCATATGCCATATTCGCCCACTGCCTTGTCTCCAGCCTGCTTCTTGCCTACCTTGGCATTGAAGTCGCCCATCAGCAGGCTGCGAAGCCTGCTGGAGTTTATGTAAATTCCACTGGAATCGCCACTCTGGGAGCGCGCGCTACAATGCTGGCCACCATACTGAGGACTGCCACCTATTGCGCATAGCGGAGTCTATTAAAACACATCGTCCCTCTTCTTTATCATCTTTCACTTTCACTCCCTCTGCGCTGACGACTCTTCGCCATGCTCCTTCAACGGTTTCAGAACCAAGCATCGTTTCTTTCTTTACAGCACTAAAATTGCGCTGCTCGAGACAGAGGGAAAGGATAGAACCACCCTGGACCTTCGAGGACATGACATGCAACCTAAGTGTACCACGATTGCAGTCAATGAACTGCATCCCATCTGCAGAAGCCAAGTCATTAGTCCTGGAACATTTGAACACGACTTACCCGAATCACCTACAAGTTTACACAGATGGCTCTGTCAAAGCACACGAAGACCGTTGCGCAGTTGCATTCTATATTACATCTCTAAGATATGCGTGGTCTGGCCGTCTGGACTGTATAGTCTCGTCGACAGTTGTGGAAGGCTTCTGCTCTGCGCAAACTAAAGACTATGCCTTCGCAGAATGTGGTTGTCCTTACGGACTCAAAGGCCGTGTTACAACAACTATACCGTGGTCTGCCATCCCTCAAGTTCCCCCGCAAATCACTAGCCATCATGAAAGAACTCAACAAGAAAGGCTTCAAAGTAAGGTTTCAGTGCATTCCCTCTCACATTGGTATTTCTGGCAACAAAAAAGCTGCTGCGCTTCCTTAAGCAGCGCTCTATCATCCTCCCAAAGTCAAGGCCCCAAAGAGTAATCAAGTGAAAAAACCTCACATTCGAAATCACTTTGACTCGCTTTGGTTACCACCGCATATGCCCTGCGTAACCAAGAAATTGCAACGAGAGGAAGCCTCAATTCTATATCGAATTAGGACAGGACCTGCTAATACACCGGCCTGGTTATTTACGACGGGGCGAATCCATTCTGCGAACTGTGCGGCAAGCAGCGAGAGAGGAAACATTCAGCACTTTTTGTGGTCCTTCCAGAAATTCCAAGATGAAAGGGGCGCTCTCCTGAAGAATCTGCAAAAAAAAAAAAAGACCTTCCGCATGCGTCCATGCAACACCTTATATTTCCCGATGGATCACTTATAGCCTGGAAAGAAATTCACGTCTCCTTATCGACTTCTTAAGGGAGACTGGTTTGAAGGACATATGGTGAAACCCTTCAGCAGTATTGTAAAGGGCGCTCGGTCGGAGCAATTGCCGGCCTTGATCGCCAGGTTAAACCCGCCTGTTCGTACAATTCATCATCACCACCACCATGGTGTTAGTTTGGAGGTTAGAATCCGCATCACCTGCCAATCATGAGACAATGATTTAAGTCATGAAGAGTCGCTTTTCTTTGTCGTGTGACGTAATCATGACTGTTTGCATGTTACTGGTCTGCGTATGCAAAAATAAAACGTAATAGAATTTTATGAGCGTTATGCTGCACACGTTTTACAAAAACAATACGTCTCCAGTGATAGGCCTCACTGTTCTTATGTGCATACATAAATGTGCGTGTGCTTGTGTGTGTGTGTATCCATGCTTGTGTATGTGCATGTGGCACCGAACGGCACGTGAACTATTTGGAGCAAGGGCAGTACGCCGTAATGTTACATTGTATATTTGGACCGCAGGCTAGCTTTTGACGTAATCCTGCTGACCTATAACACTACACTTCATGGCGCCATGGATCATTGTAGTTCATTAGAATACAGTAGTATAGACTAACCGGACAGTTGCTGTCCGGTCAGATGTTGTTATTAACACAGACGAGCATTCGTGAGCTTTTTTTTTTTTTTACCACGATTGCCTAGAAGAGGACTCAAGCGACAATTCTCAGCGTTCATGTATTTTATTTCCAAGCATCACGCTTGCTCGAGCAGTCCACGTGACTTTGGTATATGTGGTGGTACGTAATATTATTCAGTTTTTTTTTCCATGTCGTTGTATTGACGCGCAAATTGGTGCCATAGACAGGGTTGTTGTCCGTCGTGGCACATGTTAGCTGACAAGCTGTGAATGATCAAAACTGTGGGCACAGACACTGCGTCCCTTCGACCTAATGCTCAACTGAAACTACCAGCAATACAATGTAGAAGGCTGAGCTAAACAGCGCGGAAGACCGCAGCGTATTGTCTAACAGCAACGAGTTTTGATGATAAGCGACGTTTCAGAGGTTTTCGTTCTTTCATCTCACATTGAGAATTATAGCCTCAAAATCGCCTGGAAAAACAATGATCCGCAGCCCTATGCGGCAGGAAAGGTAACCGCTCGAAAAAAAGAAAAAAAGTATGATAGAAGCGCTAAAAAAACATTGATGACAAACGTCACGGTTGTCACAGATGAACATAACACTCTTATCTGCTACCCCCTCATAGAATATCCTGATAAATATGACAAGTATGACAAACACAGCCTGTCAGACTTTATACAGAAGTTTGTAGCACAGCATTAATGTTACTGCTTTTTTAAAACATCACCTACAAACTACAATTGTGCACTAAATCGCTCAATGCACTTTAAGACGACAAATCAGAGCGTGCCACAAAGCTGAAAGTACGCGCGATCCTCGGCTATCAGTTGTAGCTTCTGGTCAGCCGGCCCAAATAGTGCGGCTCAACGCTTACCCGCGTCAGGTAGACTGGCGCAGACAGGCATAATTAGGTTCATTAGACTGCTACTCCCGTGCCGTATAAATTCCTTCTCGTGTAGGCAACTTCGACGGCTGTTTAATTTTTTTTTAATTGGCTTACACTTACTATTGCGGCAAGTACCGAAGTTCGGAGCTGTGCTACTGTCCCATAGAGACATTTTGTCGCGTACAACGCTCGTCATCTCTGCACCAGACACCGCGTGCTTGCTTATGTTACGAAGTTTTAGCCTTGTAAATGCGCTTTCTCCATTCAATTTTCGTTACGCCAAAATCTCTTCCTAAGTTGGCTTACTGAATTCCACCCCTGGTCTGATGGCAACCTCCTATTGACGTGTGCGATGGAAGAGACCTGTTTACGTCGTCCTTGGGTGTGCGCGCCATAAACGCAACATATGTGAGCAAAATGTTTCTGGCACCTGACAGTGCTCACTATTTGGGATAATGTCACGAAAACATATTAGCTGTCTGTAACGCCTGGTGAACACGACACTAAAACGAATCTTGTGGAACATGCAAGTTTGGCTTCCTTTCGATTGTGAGAGCATGTGAAGTTTTCTTTCTGTGTCCCATTTTTCGCAATCAGCTGTCATTGACGTGTTTGAACCACCTTTTGATGGGGCCAGTCAAGCTGTTAAATGCAGCTTTTTTCCCATCACACCTAACCACGTTCATGTGCACTTTCATGTGCCTGCCTTGTGGTTGAATAAACTCAAACTCAAACTCAAACTCAACTAGCGCTCTAACGAATGGTTGCGCATTACGCAACGAAGCCATGCTTTTTTTTTCCTGTTCGTGAAAACGCAGTGCGTACTTCAGAAGCATCATTTAAAGCCATTTTTGTTTCAGCGTCTGGCCATTATTTCGCGATCACGCCCCACTATTCATCCGCTGTAACCGGATATTTCGGCCATTCCTATTTGCTAGGTCAAGATGCTCTTGATTTCTAAAGCTAATGAATAATACGGGCTGATTTCGAGGGCTAGCTCAGCATCGCGTCATATCGTCGGTGCACGACGAGTCTCTCCGCAGGGAAATTGATGTGTTTCCCTGGTGGTAGCAATTTCTGCGACAGTTGATGTTGACCTTCCTCCTAGTCATACTGTCATACCCAAGCTATTAGTGTGTACCACTAGGTGTGGACTCGAAGTCCTGACGTAATCGTGGTCATGCCCTGGTCGTTTTTGCGACTACGTCGTCCCACGCTTGTCATACAGTCGTGGTAGTTTCGTCAAGCCGTCGTCATCATTTCATAAGGTCATACAATTTCCCTGACGTTGTCTCGCGATACCACTTTCATCGTTCCATCGACGTCATTCCTGCTTCGTCATTCCATTGTAATTATGCTGCTGTTATTCAATCACTCTACCATTGTCCTGCCATCGTTCTCACTGCGTCATCATCCTACAGTCTTCATGATGCATTCGCTGTAATACCTTTGTCGAAATGTCGTCAAGGTCGTTTCATCGTCAGCATTCGAGCTTCATCATCAGAGTCTCCCCATGCCGTAGTACTCACATTATATTTGTCGTTATGACATCGCCGTCGTGTAGTTATTATACGTTCGTCGGTACGCCATTGTAGCCATACACTCATCATCCTAGTGGCCTCATGCTTCCTTCGTCAAGCTTTCTCGTTATACTATCGTTATCATTTCAGCGTCGTCATTCCATTGTCCTCATCCTCTCATTCCGTCATCGTTACTGCTTCGTGTTCCCACATAAGTCATGTCGTCATGGTCATATGGCTGATCTTGGAGGGCGAATGTCATAGCACAGTGCGCGGATCCCCCACACAGTGTATACCACATGATTTAGCCGAATCAATGGAAATCTGACAATGACCACCAACGATTCAAAATAAAGTTGCTTCGGGCAAAAATGCGCCTCAATTAACTTAGTGAATGCTAGTAGCATTAACATTGACAGTAATCATGATGGATTTCACCGGAAATAAATATTTTAGGTGTACACTGGTGCATCCGAAGGCGGGATGATGACGATGGCATGACGACACTGAGAAGGCAGTTCTGAAGTTATGCAGATAGTATAATGACGACCACACCGTCACGACGATCACATGACAACAATATAATGACTGCATTAGATCGACTGCAGGGCGGCGATGACGTAACGATGGTTGTATGATGGGAATTGGACATCGCGGATGTTCATTTTACGTTGATGTACTGAAAACTCCCCAGAAACAAATGCGCCATCGGTATACCTTGTAAGAAATATCATTTGAAGGGCCCATCTTCTGGCATTGCCTGGCGCAGCTGGAACAATGCCTATCATGTCAATGGTTACTTTTTCAAGCGAGTTTACTGTTCGCCATTATTAAGAGATTTGTTTTAAGGAATGTAACTGAGTAATACTTGTTTGAGGGCTAGTTGGTGCATGTTTCCAGAAGAGGGTTGTAGCACCAAAAAATTTTAAGGATTGTACAGTTGCAGGTTCCAGCTAGTCATCGTGACATGTGGCCCTTATGTGAAATCGGATGACTCTTGATTCCTACGAAATGAAGCTGTGATAACGTTCTCGTGGCGCACGCAGCAATTTAGTTTTCTATAGCGCATTTGGCTTGTTAATACGGAACGTTTGTTTAAATATTTCCTTTCAGCTTGTGCTAGTGTCCCTTGTCGAAGCTAGCAGTAGTCTATAAACACCTTGTAGGCACTGCTATACTAGGCTTATTTCCATTGTTTATTTTCTAAATTGTAGAATTGGAGTCCGTAGAACACGTATTGTTCATATCGGCACCTTGTCCTTCCAGCTGACCCACGCCCCACCATGGTTATGGGGGAATGCAGAGGGATCTTGGTGCAGGTTGGTGGGATTTAATGCATTCTTCTTGTAGGCCGAAATCCGAGTCAGCAGTTGCCGCACAATCTGTTTGATAAAAAAAACATAGACATTATCAAAAAAGCCTTCGATTTCATAGGATGAGATATTTCCCATGAAAACAATACTGCTAATAGGTGAAGTTCTGGTAGTCGTCATCCATGTTGGGTTGGGACGGGTCTGGAAAATGTGAATTTTGATACCTTTGTTTCATTTCAAATATATCAAGCATGAGTGCGAAATACAATGCGAAGCAGCACTGCAAAACGTCTGTTCAATTACACTAAATACTTGAGCGTGTTCTTCAGAGAATGAAGTGATATATGATGAAAACACAATCTGCTTTTTGAAGCTCAATTGCTTATAGAATATATTCATGTGCATATATAGAAGCTTGCAAGTGTGCCTTCAGAGCACGCAACGCATTACTCGTTTCATGTGGTTTTCCACGTGTAGCTTAAACAAGGAATCTCACGAGAATGAAATGCCAAAATCAATGAAGAAATAAAAAGCAATGCCCATCACGCAAGCTCTCTAGGATCTTTAGTAGCGTTTATGAAAGAGCTCTTGCAGAATTGTGTCGTTTGATTGTATAGAGACGAATGAAGCAGTTGTAGGTGCTAGTGTACTATAACTTAGTTTACCTGTTTTTTACCAGTGCATTGTTGGTGGAATCCTACGAAACGAGAGCAGCTACTCATTGTACAGGACGTTAGAGGGTTTGTAATTTTTCCCCTACATTAGACAGGGTGTCCGAGCTAACGTTAGCTAGAGTTTAAAGATATCCGAATGCCACGTAGCTGCACAGAACCAAGGTAATGTTGTTTGCCGTCCCTTGGAGATAGTCAAATTGTTCTTTTTTTATTCCGCCTACTTAGATTATTACTCTTAATTATTTAATAAGCTTCTCAAATATTGTAATTAGATTGAAAGTGTCAATGAGAAAATTATAGAGCGACATGAAGAACTCCCGATACAGCTTTCCGTTGCTCAGTACGTGCTACATATCTGTGTTTTTCATTGAGTTTTCCCTCAAGCACGCGGCCATCCTCGACAAAATCTCGCAGCTCGGCGTTTGTGAACGAACGTATAATTATAACCGAAATAGCCTTACGGGAAGAACAACCAGAATTACACTGGACGAGGCAAAGAGCATCCAGGTGGACATGGGCAGCGCTGGCACACCGCAAGGGTCCGTAGTGTCACGGATGCTCTTCAACCTCATCATGATCGGACTATCGGAAAAGCTGGGTTGAATGGAAGGCATTTATCACACTGTTTATGCAGACGACATTAAGATTTCGACCACGTAGGACGCAAGCGAGGGCGATAATGAGAATAGACTTCAAGGGCGATGGAGGCAATCGAAAATCATCCGTAGGGCACCGCATTAGAATGCTCGCCGGAGAAACCGGAACAGCTGCTCTACCGCCACAAGAGGCTAGGCAAACCGACCAGAGACGTAGCAGAACTACGCAAAAGGGGAATTAGATTAACCACGAGAAAAGGCACGTAGATACCCATGGTCCAAAAGATCAGAGTCCTGGGCCTCTGGATCGAAGCCGGGGGAACAAACACGGAAACTACAACGCGCCTAGAAAAGAAAGTCACGGCGACCGTAACAGATAGTCTCCAACAACAGGAGGGGCATTAAAGAAAGAAACATCGTACGGCTGGTTTAGGCCTTCGCGATCAGCCACATCACGTATGTGGCGGCATTCGTCCACTGGAGCAAGGCTGAGGAAGACATGATCGACGCGACCATCATAGCGCGAGATCACCAAAAATTAACGTATTTAGCCACCGGCGCCACCACGAAGAAAGCTAACGGGCCGTCATTTGCCCTGAAACAGGCCACATTATGACTTTTACATGAGGTTCACAACAACCGCGTGCATGTTTTCATCGATACATCAGTCATACCAAGTTCAGCTGTCGCGGTTGCGATTTCAGCAAGATCCTTCTTAATAGAGCTAAAAATGTCACATGCATCATCGAAGACAGCTCCTAAACCTGTAGCTTTCCGTGCGGCTCTTCATTTCACACAGGAGGAACCACCCCATTCATGTCCAGTCTACTGTGAGAACAAAGCAGCCCTAAAGAATCTACTGTCAGCACTGCGCCATGGATAACATGAGCGGCTCTTCACAGAGATAACAGAAGTGCACTATAGAATATCTGACGGAGGAGACAATATATCAGGGGTTGTCTAGCCAGTGGAAATGCTCGGAAATTGGCCTACGTGAACACCCGTGCGAGCCGCTATGAAGACACTGCTGCCTTATACAAAAGACCACAAACTTTGCGACATATGGTGGCTGTACAGTGTGGCAATTATCGAGTGGATGCAGCTACCCGATCAGCCGATGACGTCGTCAACTGCGTTGCCATTACTCTTTCGAAAGTCGACGCAGCGAAAAAACTTTCCGCGCTTACGCGTTACCTAACATTAGCTCAGTGGACTTAATCCGACTTCACATGTGCACGCTTGCATAATGTGGAGCCTAATATACAGCTCCATATTCCGCCCGACTTTCCGCGACGTGACTGCACCCTTCTAGTCCTTCTATGCCTTGCACTGGCATATTCATATGCGTACTCCTTTCTTATCAGAATCGCCAACAGCCCACTTTGCGACTTTCGCGGGTGCAACGAAATAATCGTTAACCTTTGTATTGTGAGTGCCCTTGTTTCAACCGGCAAAAAGCAGCCCTCATGGTCACCCTAGACCAATTGGACAAGCGCCCAGTAACGGAAAACAATATCCTTGGAAACTGGCCTTCGTGAACACCAGCGCGAGCAGCTATGAAGGTACTGCTACGTAATTAAAAAAACAGCAGACTTTGTGATCTGACGTGACTGTACACTGTGTGCCGTAGTATGGGAAGTTGACACTGTAACACTGGGAATGCCTTCGAGTACTGCGCGACAGTGCTCAAGAAACATTCCTGTAGTGTGTGTGTGTGTGTGTGTGTGTGTGTGTGTGTGTGTGTGTGCGTGTGTGTGTGTGTGTGCGTATGTGTGTGTGTGCGCGCGCGCGTGCGCGTATGTGTGTGTGCGTGTGTGTGTGCGTATGTGTGTGTGTGTGTGTGTTCTTGCGTGCGTGCGTGTGTTCTTGCGTGCGTGCGTGCGTGTGCGCGTGTACGCGTGCGTTCGTGCGTGCGTGTGTGTGTGTGTGTGTGCGTGTGTGTGTGGTTCTTTTTCCGTTTTTTTCTCTTCCTCAGCTATCACATCCCCTTGTCCCTCCCCCGGTACAGGGCAGCCAACCGGAGATACTATCTGCTTCACCTCCTTGCCTTTCCTGTGCCTCAAAAAACTTCACATTTATCATCGAGAGCAGTAGCTAAACTGGTAACCCTGCGTGCCGCTCTTCACTTCATTCAGGAGGAACCACCGCATTCATAGTCAACCTTCTGTGAGTCCAAAGCAGCCCTACAGAGTGTTCTATGGTGCCGTGCTAACAGTACACTCTGTTAGCACGGCGCCATGGATCACATGAGCAGTTAGTCCCAGAGATCATAGAAGTCCACCTTCACATAGTTGACGAAGGACACAATATATCACTGGTTGCCTAGTCACTGTAGCATACATGGCAATGATAGAGCGGACGCAACTGCCCGATGTGCCCATTACGGGGTCAACTGCGTTGCCATTTCTCTTTCGAGAGCCGACGCCGCGAAAAAACATTCCGCACTTGCGCGTGACCCAATGTTGCCGCAGAGAGCTCTCCACATGCCAGGTACGAGCACTCTCGTGAGGCATCTTTGCAAGCGTCCCATTGCTAAAGCCCATTACTCGTCGCATCCAAGGAGGATACATAAAAATTGGTCGCATCGCCATTAGAAGAGCGCCAGCAACGCCTCGCACATGGCGATACAGCGCGTGTCTCCCGTGCACGCGCTCACGGCAGCGCCCGAGTCTGCCGTCCAATGAGAAGCTACGGCGTGGCTCTTGGCCTTTGGGGCGCGTGAGAAGTGCGTTCGGCGGAGAGACGCGGTTGACTGTGAAATCGGCTGCTGTTAACTCCTCTTTTAAAAAGTGTGTGACTGCTTAATTTTTAGTTTCCGGGCACAAGTTCGCCCACAATAAACCAGTGTGTTTAGTGTGCTTCATTGAAGAGTGCTACAATATTAGCTCGATGGAATTCATCCGAATTCGCAAGTGCACGCCTGCATGCCTTGGACTCTAATTTACAGCTCCGTATTCCACCCGATATTCCACGACGTAACTGCACCACTCTAGTCCATCTATGGCTTGGAGTAGCAGTTTCAAATGCGTGCTCCTTTGTTATCGAAATGACCGACGCCTCCGCAGACTGCGTTACAGTGCCCTCAGAAACACTTCTGTCCGCTTGTGTGTGTGTGTGTGTGTGTGTGTGTGTGTGTGTGTGTGTGTGTGTGTGTGTGTGCGTGCGTGCGTGCGTGTGTGTGCGTGTGCGTGCGTGCGTGCGTGTGCGTGTGTTTTTAAATATTTTTGTCTCTCTCACGTATAGCATCCCTTTGCCCCTTCCCCGCTAGAGGATAGCCAACCGGAGAAAATCTCTGGTTAACCTACATGTCTTTCTTTTGCCTTTCTCTCACTCTCTCTGCTCTTAGAGATTAGGATATTCTACCGGCTTACGATGCAAAACAGTGTCGAAGCACGTTATTTTGGAAGCACGTTTTTTCTTCACAATATCGTGATTATCACCAATGTTGCCGAATAAACTGAAAGCTAAATTATTATGGCTACCTTATTCCTATGCATACCAAATGCTTACGATAGGGCTGTTGCGGTCAGAATCCAGTTTCCTATCTTTATTTTATGTTTGGTATTTTGTATCCTGCCTTTATTATTTTTATAGTTACATGACCTTTATGTAAAAAAAAAAACTTGGACTTTGTTTCCATGCATGTCGCGCTATTAAAAAAATGCTAGTGGTATCAGCAGCGCTGACAATCATTCGGGCAAACCTCTACAATGACCTTGAGCTGGTTTGCTGTGCAAAGAGTTTCATCATAGGCTTTCATCGCACAGTCATTTTAGTGCATATTGAAATCTCTTGCTTGCACAGCACGCTACTTAAAAACAAGTGAGTTATAGTCACCTCTGGGTTTTCGTTGGCGATGTCGTTGTACTCGCACGGGTCAGCGTTAATGTCGAAGAGGCAGGGTGCCAACGTGGAGTCGCATAGAGCTTCGCTTGAGTTTCGCTTTCCGCATTTCACAGGAGTTGAGTAGACGCTGCCTGCTTCGCCACAGCTCGGGCTCATACCACGCATGGCAAGCAGCTGTTGTGAAGAATAAATAGTTAGCGTACCTAAAATACGCCTGAGCGGAAACACGTTGGACAAAGAACAGTAATTTTCTTAAATTGAAGCATATGTAAGAACAAAAGTAAGACTAATGGTTTAAAATAACTGCACTTAACGGGTATGTAAAATGGCTAAGGACACTAGAAGAAGTTTTGCTGCCGTTTATATGCGACGTGCTAAGAGAAAAGTGAAATACGTTATTGTTTTGCTCTTCACTTATTCAATACATACGCTTTTTATTGTGGTTGACAGGCCGGATTTTGGCTGTGAGCTGCTAAGTAACTGAAACGTTCCCCTTAACGTTTATCATGTTTCTTTCATTTACGAAGTTAACGTCGTGGAGAAGGCAGCGCCAAACTGTGCTTGTGTTCATTATCGATCCGTATTAGTTAAACCGAGGAATAGTTCAAGAAAAGTCTATTTTTGTCCCGAGGCCACTGATATCACCATAATTCCAAGCTTAAAACCAGCTAAGAGTTCTTCGGCCCGCATTTGAATTTTGGCCGACGCTTTCTCAAATGGAGATTACCATGGGGCAATTGCGCAAATAATTACTGGCAATGGAGAGAGACGCGTGCCTCTGTTAATGTTGGCACGACCTGTTTGGCATGATTTGTGGGCAGTGAAGCGGCTATTTTGTACGCACCCCTGCCGAGTTTCTTAAATATAAAGCCAAACATGTTCAATATAAAAAGGCAAGACCTACAAAATCGTAGCTCTGTTGCTGCGCCCACCTCCCCCACATTCATCTGTAACCTCCACCAAGCACGCCTTTGCCCTTACAGTTGCATTTTGCCCTCCTGAACGCCCCCCCACCCCGCGCCTCTCGTCTTACGTTGGCTTACGCCACAAGTAGTAGAAGTACATCGTTGTATCGCTATGCCAAATTTTTCAGCTTACTACAGCCACAATAACTGCAGACAAACACTCACACTGCACACAGAATGAGTTCTCATTCAAAATGAACACTGCATATTACCCGATAAGTAGTGCAACTAATGCAGCTCTGACGTGCCAGCTCCGTTTCCTCTGTTGCCGGTAGCCTCTTGCCGGGAATCTCCAGCCATTGCGACGTACCCTCAGGAAATGCTCCGTAGACGAGCTTATATGAGTCTTGGATTATGGCCTCGTTTCCCTCTTTGGGGTCAATGTTCAAGAGTATCTCGCGTCTTGGTTTTTCAGCGAAAGGGTCAAGTAAGGATCGCAGGTGGCTGATACCGTCAATTCCAGCAAGATTGGACACGTTTCCACCTGCGTGCATCATTGTAAATGTTGTCATTGTAGTTGCAATCAGCCAGGTGTATTTTGGTATGTTAAAATGACAATGTATATACCCAAATTTATATAGATATACTACCCAGCGGGTCAGAAAAATAACAGTAATTTCACTTGGCCAAGATTAACTTTGCCATGACATAGGTCTCCTATACAAGCATAAGGATGTACAGCGGGCTTCTGTTAAACTTGGCGTTCTTTAATTTCTCTACCAGGGGGAGCGTTGATATTTCCCTTGATATGTGTCACAAGATGAAATACACAAGCAGAATAAAGGAGAACGCGAAGCCACCTAATTTTTTTGTTGACATGTTGCAAAGCGTGCGATGCATGGTAAGTAGCGACACTGAGAATAACACCAGAATTGTCGTTTCCGCGTGCGAACAGTGGTTCAACATGCAGAAACATGATAAGTTTTGTGACAAAATACGAAACGTGGACACAACAAACTTTGCATCAGAATTTGCAAACTGTTATAAGGATATCCTGTTAGTCTCAGAGAGAGAGAGAGAGAATCAACTTTTGTGCTGAGCCCTTAGTGACGGGTGGTGCGCGCTTGCACCAGATATGTGTCCAGCAGTTCCTGGCCCCTAGCCGCCAGCGCGAGCTGGGTCGGTAGGTCGGGGCTGGACAACAAGGTCTCCCATCGCTCGGGGGGGTTGGGGCTGGGGAGGGTGGGGGGTAGGGGTGGTGGGGGGTTCTTGAGCTTAGTGCACTCTGCAAGGATGTGTGCTAGAGTGCCTTTTGACCGCCTGCAAAAAGGGCATGAAGTGTCATGCTCTGTTGGGAACATCTTATGCAAGAGCACTGGATGCGCTAGCGACCCCGCTTGCATGCGTCGCACGATCGTTTGCTGAATTCGGTTGAGTTGCGGATGCGGACGGGGAAGCCTACATCTGCCGCTTCTGTACATTTGCGTGATGTCTTTGTAGCTTGTCACGGGGTGCGGTAGCCCTGGCTCGTCCTCGGGCCGGATCGATAGTTCTCGGGCATAGTGGTCGGCGAGTGCGTTGCCTTCCACTTGCGAGTGAGCCGGGACCCACACGAGCTCAACCGCCCGCCCCGGTGATTTGCATTTGTTGAGGATCGCTAGTGCCACGGAAGAGATGTTCCCCTTGCGGTAGCTTGCGTAGGCGGTCTGGGAGTCTGTGACAACGGTCCTCACTCCCGGTTGTGCGAGTGCGAGGGCCACGGCCACTTCTTCTGCTTCGGCTGTATTCGTCGTCCGTATCGACGCGCCTGTGACAAGTTTATCTATGGTGGTGACGACCGCCGTTGCTCTGGTTCCGTGCTTGGGAAGTGAGGCGTCCGCGTAGAGGACCTCGGGGTCCTCTTCCAGCTGTCGAGCCAGTGCCTTGGCCCGCGCAGAGCGTCTCTCGTTGTTCCTCCCCGGCTGCATGTTCCGGGGGAGGGGCTTGGTCTTAATAATGTCTCTCCACGTTGTGGGGAGCGGCTCCGTTGTCGGTAGCTGTTCAATTTGCCATCCTATCTTGCGTAGGACGGCTCGACCGTGCTCTGTCCGGCTCAGCCTTACCCTCTGGTGGGATAGGTGTGCTTCCACCAGCTCTTCCACCGTGTTGTGGGCACCCATTTCCAGCAGCTTCTGCGTTGACGAGTAGACTGGGATGCCCATGGCGAGTTTTACTGCTTTCCTTATCGTCGTGTTCAGCGTTTCGCGGTTCACCTTCGCAAGCTGGAGGTACGGGGCGGAGTACGTTACGCGTGACACGACGAATGCCTGCACCAGGCGCAGTGCGTCTTCTTCTTTGATTCCTCTGTTCCGGTTGGTGACTCTCCGGATCATGCTGAGGACTTGCTCGGATGTGGTCTTGATTTTGTTGACGGCTGCGTGCGCCTTGCCGTCGCTGCACAACAGCAGGCCCAGTATCCGGATCTGCTGCGTTGGTTTGATCTCTGTGCCGTCGATGGTGATGATTATGTTTGGCGGCGGCTCTTTCTTCGGTCTTCCGGGCTGTACCATGAGCAGCTCCGATTTCTGTGGAGCGCAGCTCAGGCCACAGGTCCTGGCATACTCGTGGACGGTCGTTGCCGCTCTCTGCAGGGCTTCCTCCACCCAGGCATCGGAACCCGCGCGGTTCGTCCACACCGTTATATCGTCGGCATAGAACGCGTGGTCCACGCCCTCGATCTGATTGAGTAGTTCGGGCAGGGGCAGGAGTGCTAGGTTGAAAAGCAGAGGCGACAGGACAGACCCCCGTGGGGTACCCCTGTCTCCGAGCTCCACAGGCTCTGACCGTTCATTTCCTATCCGGATAGTTGTTGCTCTATTGGTTAGGAAATCTTTGATATAACCGTAGGTCTTGCGGCCACACCCCGTCTTGCGCAGGTTCTCGAGCACGCTGGCGTGGGACACGTTGTCAAAGGCCCCTTTGAGGTCCAAAGCCAGTATACCCCGGGGCGCGTGCCTCGTTGCTTTTTTAATCACCAATTCGTGTAATTGGATCAAGACGTCTTGGGTGCTCAGGTGCTGGCGGAATCCATACATGGTCGCCGGCATCTGATTTGTCTCGTCCAGGTGTGCTTGAAGTCTTCTGAGAACCATGCGTTCCATGACCTTGCCCACACAGGACGTGAGCGAGATGGGGCGCATGTTCTCGATGGTCAGAGGTTTGCCGGGTTTAGGTATGAACCGTACCTCGGCCTCTTTCCATTCTGCGGGCAACTTCGAGCTTTCCCAGGATCTGTTGATGTGACCCAGGAGCCCACGTGCCGCCGCATCACTCATGTTATTGAGCAGCTTGTATGTAATGGCGTCCATTCCTGGTGCGCTCGCCTTATTACTCTCGTCTATGGCTGTTAACAACTCCGTGATGGTGAACGGTTCATCCAATGCCGGATTTTCCGGTCCCCCGTACTCCTCCGGTATCGGAAATTGCCCTCTCCCCGTCTTGAGGTAGATCGCCTTGAGGTCTTCAATGAGCCTTTGGCCGTTGCCATTGTAAGCGTTCAGAACTTTGGTGAGGTTGCGGTTGGTTGCGGTCTTGCTGCTCAACGGGTCGATCAGGTGTCTGAGCAGGCACCAGGTCTTGCGCGCCGACAGCGTTCCCTGCAGCCCGTCGCACGTACTCATCCAGTTCTCTCGGCACAGCTTGGTTGCGTATTCAGCGATCTGTTTGTTGAGGAGCGCGATGCGTTTGACGAGCTTCTTGTTTCGTCGTTGACGCTTCCATCTTCGCGTGAGCGAGTGCCGCGCCTCCCACATGTGTGCTAGTTTGGCGTCGACGAAGGGCGTCTGCATCGTTGTCACAACTTCTTGAGTAAATCTGTCGAGCGCGATCTTTTGTTCTCGCGCCCATTCTGCGTACGTTTGATGTCTGCCCCCCTCCGCGTTTTCTCCGGAGGTCTCGTTTTCTTCGTCCGTGTGCTTGCGCATTCGGTCCCAGTCGGTGATCCGGGCTTTGCCGAGGGCTGCCCGGTACCTTGGTCCCTTGATCGTTACACTTATGATACTGTGGTCGGAGCCCAGGTCTACGTCTTCGTTCCGCCAGGCCACTTCTAGGGAGCCCGCCATCCACGACAGGTCCGGGGTGGTGTCCCTGTTGACGCTGTTTCCCTTTCGGGTGGCGACGCCCGGTTCATTGAGGAGCGCCATTTCTTGGTCCTCCATTGCCTTTGCTAGAGCCTTGCCTCGTTTAGATTGGTATTTGTAACCCCATGTAGTGTGAGGGGCGTTGAAGTCGCCTAGGACCAGGAGCGGCCTGTTTCCCGCCAACCTCTTCGCCTGGCTCACTGTTGTTTCAAAGTCGTACTGCCTTTGTGACGGCCTGCAGTATGCGCTCATCACAAACAGGTTTCCGGCACTGCCAATAGTCCTTGTGTGAACCTCGACCAGCGTGTGTTCGCAGCCCTTTTGCGCGGTGAGGTGCTGGGTGGCTGCTATGTTGGTGCGCACCAGTAACGCCGTCCCGCCTTCCGTCGGATCCGTGTACGTGATGTAACCCGGGAGTCTGGGTCTGCCGTGTGTCTCTTGTAACGCGATAATATCCGGTTTCTGGTCGAGCCCATCTAAGTGAAGTTGTAACTCGGCTTCCTTGGTGCGGATGCCCCTGCAATTCCATTGGTAAATGATCGTTGTTTCCCCCCCGCGGATTTGCTTGAGTCTCAGGATGACTGTTAAATAAGTGTGATCAGCACAAGACGTCGTGAGTTTCTCGTTTGTGCTAGAAAGTAAATATCGAAGTATAAACGAAGAACGCTGTCATTCGTATGCGTGGTTTATAAGCAATTAATTGACTTGTCGGACAAATATAAAAACCAGTATTTGATAAATTACGGCAGAACCCATTTTATGATGACTGTCGAATGTATGGCGAATAGCAATCGATAAATGTAGTGAGACATCATATTACGGAAGTCACGCTTGTTTAACACGTGTAGTGGTAACGCTGAAATTTCATTTGCTTCGAGTATAGGCAACATGCTCCTGCGATATCGCCCCGCTTTTCTACGGCTCTCGCTTCTCAAGGCCACCAATGAGCATAGATATATGACGACAACTATATTTGGCTGACGAACTGACCATGAAATGACCAAGTAAAAATGACATAGATGGCAAGACAATGGCGTATATAACGACGACAGCATGAAGACAGTGAGATGTGGATTAATAAATTATGAGGTGGTGTAAGCATGAGAATGCGACGACGATGACGACGACATGAGCACATATAAATGACGACAACCGTATGAAGAAACGGGAATAGCGATTAAAACACTGAGCTTATTAAAGAAATAAACTGAAGCTGAAACACGACCAAGACGACATGACCACGGCGGTGTGATAACGGATGCATGATAACGCCAGTGCGATGACGTAATGACCGCATAATGGCAACGGTGGCACAATCACGATTGACTGACGGCAGCATGATTACGGTAGAATGACGAACAGGAAATCCCGCGATGGATCGACGATGCAGGGACTACGACGGCATCGCGACAACGGCACGGCGAGAGTCGGGCGTCGAAGTTGCAATGACGTCGACGAAACGACTGCACCGGCATCCCGTCGATGCTTTCACAGCGAATACATGGTAACGACTGTATGGAAACGATGCACTGGTGACGATGGCATGAGAACAATGGGATCACTACGTGTATATGATGGTAATGGCATGACGGCGGCGCCACGATGAGAGTTGGATGACGAAGCTGCCACGACGATAATGGCACGATAACGACGGCATTAAGACGATGGCCTTGAATTGGAGGCATGATAGCGACTGTCTGACTAATGCTATGTTCAGACTACGTTCGTAAGGCGCCGATTTTTCGTAACATACGTAAGCGGAAGCGCAACAAGCGTATGCGTCTAGTTCAGACTGCGAACGTAAAGGTACCAACGTGCGCAATTCTCGCAAAAATCGTGGGTGAGAGTGTTAAAGTGTTGGCAACATTTACGACTGTTATGTTACGACCGTTGCGACACAGCCAATGACCGATAAGCTTTCGGCTTTCAACAACCGGTGACGACACTTCCGTCCTCCCGTCTGCAGACAGCTCCGGGCGCGGGAAGTGCCATTCCGCCATTCCGTGCGCACGATTGGCTGTGTTCGTGAAAATTTTTGCAGTGCGCCTTGCGAGACTGTTTTCAGTTCATCTGGTTTATCTGCCGAGGAAATCGATGGCCGCAGGTGCGTGCTCCGAACTTCGATGAGTGGTCTCATTAGCTTTTCAAGGAAGCGGAACTGCTGGGGCGACATGCGCATGATGTTATGAAACATCGCAGCGTCACCAACTCGGAGCTTGGCGAAAAGGTTGTGAAAATCGCCGTCCACGGCCCTGATACTTGCCGCACCCAAACCCTTCTGCGTCACCTTCGTCGTCTTTGGGCGATTGAATACATGACTATAAGTTTGTTTTGAGCGTGAATTTCTTCGATCTCGGCCAGCGCTCGCATGTTGGCAGGAGCCATATTGGACCGCTGGTGACGGCGATTCTGCAGCTCCAAATTTGATTGGCCTGTTGTAAAAGCCGTAATTTAAGCAGCAGTAAATGTGAACAAAGGTGCCGGCTTAACTGCCGTAACGTTTTTTACAGCCGTTACGTTCGATACGCCAAAAGAGCTGTTACGCGCGTTACGACCGTAGTGTGAACATAGCATAAGACGGCATGACAAGGGCGGCATAGTCACTATTGAATAACGACATTATGATCATAATACAAAAAAGAAGAAAGATGGCGTCGGTGGAACGACGAAGGTGGTTGACGACAACGGCACGACGTCAACGGGATGCCGTTACTCAAAATGACAACAATGATAAAACGACAGCGTGACGACAACTGGGGGAAGACGATACCATGATAATGATGGCATGACGAGAGTGGAATGGAAAAGCTTTGAATGGCCACGATACAATGACCACGACTGCATCATTACCCCGAACACGTACTAGTATCCCAAGCAGTGCCTACGTTGACAGTTCGTTCTATAACGAAGCTGTGTATGGCTATTATGCCGTGAAATTTTCATGTTCGCGATAAAAACTCAACGGCCTCTCTTTGCCGTCGTTCCAAACCCGCGCTCGCTTATACTCGCCGACAACTTTCGGTAGCTATGAAGGGAAAACTAGGGACGCAAACCGCGCACAAGTCAGAGAGTTTCTGAAAAGTGTCACCCGTCGTGGTTGCTCAGTGGCTATGGTGTTGGGCTGCTGAGCACGAGATCGCGGGATCGAATCCCGGCCACGGCAGCCGCATTTCGATGGGGGCGAAATGCGAAAACACCCGTGTACTTAGATTTAGGTGCACGTTAAAGAACCACAGGTGGTCGAAATTTCCGGGGTCCTCCACTACTGCATGCCGCATAATCAGAAAGTGGTTTTGGCACGTAAAACCCCCTCATTTTTTTTTTCTGAAAAGTATCGTGCGTTTTAAACAACCTTAGTTTAGGCTGAGGAAGACAAAACAAGCCATTTATTAGCAACAGGTAAATGAGACAGGACGCACCACGGAGTGGAGGCGTTTATTTATTTTGCGGTTTTTCCGTTCAGCGTTTGGGGAACCGCGAAATCGGTGCAACGCTGCCGGACTACTTGGCACAGTCACACATGTGCAGCAGGCACGCGCTCGTAGCTTTCCCTGCAAAGCCACAGAAAGTTGTTCCGCTCTCCATGGGTGGCGGGTACGTCGCACGTGTCTACTTTACGCCAGTGGGTGGTCCCGTCGAAATTTCACGCGTGTTTCCTTTCTGTCGGCTGCATTCGGCTGCTCGGGGGCAGCAGCGCTCCACTTACGTGCGTGGACAGTTCACTGTAGCTCCCCGAGGTAGGGGCAGTCGTCCACGCCGAAGCACACTGATAAAACTAGCAGTTTCTGAGCAGCGCGTTTCATTGAGCATGAGCAGTTTCGTGCATAGATTTGACTATGGCTAAGTGCGTGTCCAATGAAGTACCCGAGCCGGTCAGTGTGTATCATAGCCACCACAAGGTCATCGTCACTGCCATCACGACCCAAATATAATTACCCACCGATCAAGAAAATAAATGTGTGTGCGTACCTTTCGTCACGATGACCACCCACCAAGACAGTAAATTAGTTCATACCTTTGTTAGAAATTCGGCATCACCTTTGTGTCGTGTGCTAAACAGCTTCACTGGTCGTCCACTTTCATAGAGTGGAATGGCTCATGATTTTTTAGTCTAATTATCTGACGAAAGGCGAGGACCGTGCAGTAGTGGCGAAGGTTTCGGTGGTGTAGACAACCATTACAACAGACGTTTGGGCGAGTTGGTAACGCATTCGAAACAGAACAGCACGATTTTCACGGGGACAAGCATGGGGACAGTTAACTGATTCCAGTTATCGCCCCTGTTCAGCACTCTAAGAACAGTTTACACCCTTTGGCTTGCCCCTTCTGCCACACAAAAATAATCGTCATCTGCCTTGATGCGTTTCCTTTCTTTATCGCTGCGAGCCCGGAACTTTCCAGTAACGAACGGCACGCGCGTTATCGGCATAGAACAGTTTACACCCTTTGGAGTGCCCCTTCTGATAACGCGCGTGCCGTTCGTCACTGGAAAGTTCCGGGCTTGCAGCGATAAAGAAAGGAAACGCATCAAGGCAGATGACGATTATTTTTGTGTGGCAGAAGGGGCAAGCCAATGGGTGTAAACTGTTCTTAGAGTGAGTGCAGCGTGTATCATTGATTGTGAATATATGTATGGTTTATTTGGTTTCTCCTGTTGGTTGGAGCTGGTATATATTCTTCGTTCCAAGCAATAAACTTCATTTGCAAGTCAGCGCTCGTCCATGTGGTTTCTCCCGGCTTGTCCCCGTGAAAACCGCGCTGCTCTGTTTCGAGTAGACAACCGGATGAGAACGGTGGTGCCGGCATCTCAGATCGACCCGCTTCGCTTTGCGGTGGTGTGCGACGGGGTGTTAGAAACTCTCAAGAACCGGTCCTCCACGAAAAGGAGTCGGCAGTTCCATGTTGTATGCGTGCCGAAAGGGCTCGGCATGGCTATAGCTTCAATAAAAAAAATTAATAAATGCAATTAAATAGATTCCCAACGGCAGCTCCAAGTAACCAGGGCTAGAGTGATTGGCGGGCAATTTCCTATGTTTTTTTTTTAAACGGAGCAATCTTCCGTTATACGGAAATAAAGAAAAAGATCTGTTTTGTGCAGCATATTAATGAATATATAGTAAGTACACGTTACTTTGATGTGGTGAGCGTTTGCGGATTTGTGACGTCGCACGACGGAGAGGCGAAGTTGTCTAAGCCCGAAATAAGTTTTACCAATAGCGGAGCGCTAAGAACGAATTGGCGTAGCTTAGGAAAGAACATTTTTTTCTTCTTTTATTAGGCCTAAACGGTAATAATCAGTGTGTACATGTCATATGAGATGGGCTGTTCTTGCAGTTATAGTGAGGTCGCGTGACAAGCAGGAGACATAAGCATTGCGTTAAGAATTTTTGACCAATCTTGAAATTTCATTGGCAGAAAGTAAATAGGAACAGATTGGAATAGCTTCCCCTTATAGCCTCACCCCCCCACCCCCCCAACCCTCCATTTTCGTCCCGAAGAAGGCTCTAGCCCAGAGAACGGCAAGTATATTTATTGATCTTCACCCTCTTCGGACTAGCCAATATCTAAAATAACTGCTCAAGAAG
The DNA here is from genome assembly GCF_038994185.2 of Dermacentor albipictus. Classification (NCBI taxonomy): domain Eukaryota; kingdom Metazoa; phylum Arthropoda; class Arachnida; order Ixodida; family Ixodidae; genus Dermacentor; species Dermacentor albipictus. Next base: position 450,396,919 of record NC_091821.1, read on the forward strand.
CAAGTGTCTACTTGCATGGTACCCTCATCATGCACATGGGCAGAAGACCTGCCATAACAAATCGGGCCAGAAATAAATAAGCTAAATTAAAGACCTGTATCACTAAATTTGCAAGCATGCAAGGTCACCGACCCCTTGAGCTTTAAATACGTTATACGTTTTCTAGAATCTAATATAATCGTCCGTAACGCCGAGCATCTTTATTGTGGCTGTAGAACCGTTACTCAGCTTACCCATTTCACATGACTTCAGTATGCCGGTGACATAATACATCGAATAGATGCCTAGTCCGTTCTTCAAAAGCCTTTCATACTACAAGACACATTAAGCGATTGTATAAGCTCAACGTTATCCTTAATAACACATTTTTTGAAGAGTGAATTGGTTGTTTTTCAGAAGACTACCTTCTCAGGTCAAAAGCGCTGCTCAATATTAGGGTGCATAATAAAGTGCCATAACGAAACCATGCATTTAAGCTCCCAAATTCATGTTTTGGTAAGGATAATAAGCGCGACAAATTGTGTTTCATATTCTCACCTGCCATCTCGTAGAGAGTTGGCAGCCAGTCCGTGGCGTGAAAGAGGCGGTCGTACTCAGACCCGGGTCCACGCCACAGTGGCCTCGCTGTCCACAAGAACCCCGGTACTCGTACGCCGCCTTCCCAGAGAGTACATTTTTCGCCTCGCAGAGGATACGACGACGAGGCACCGATGTCCCAGAATGTGGATGCAGCACCGTTGTCTGAGCTGAACGACAGAAGCGTGTCGTTCAGCATGTCTCTCTCATTCAGAGCATCGAAAATTTTCCCGACAGACGTGTCCAGGGCAGCAACCATACCTGCACGTAACAGTTCAAAATTGCTTTGGTTGTATCTGTCAATGTTTTACAGATATTAAACAGCACCTGCTCTTCCTTAAAAAAAGATAAGAAACAATAACACATTTTCTACATGTCTTGTCACATGCTACTACAGGTTATGGTGGCGAAAGGAATAGTAGTGCTGTTTCTTTGTGTAGTGAACTCTTTTCGAATTGCGCGAACACTGAAGGTGACCTCTGAAATATTTTCTCTTCTTCTCTCCGGAGACGGGAAAGGGCGCATACTGAGTTTGCTCAGAATAAAACTTTATTCTCTCTCTCTCTTCACTAGCTGGTTCAAAGTTGAGACTGCGAATTTTCTCAATTCATCACCCCATCTAATTTTCTTCCATCGTCAACTGCTCTTCTCTTCCTGTGGCACCCGTTCTGTAGCACTAATGGTACAGCGGTGACGGGGCTTACGCATTACATGCGCGCCGGCCCAGGTCCACTTTTCCCCCTTATCTCATCTAGAATATTGGCCATTTGCGATTATACTCTGGCCTACAGAACTACCTTTCGGACTCTTAACACTACGCCTAGCATTTTTCCCTGTATCACTCGTTGCGCTGTCCTTAGCGTCTTCTAAAGCTCCTTTGTTAACCTCCGCGTCTTCGCCACATATTTTAGTACCAGGAGAATGCAATGACTGTGCACTTTTCAAGAACAGGGGTAACCTCGTGGTAATAATTTGGTTGTTCCAACGTATGCCCTTCAGCCAGTTCTTAATCATCTGTAAATTTGTTTCTCATGATCAGAATCCCGTGTGAGTCATTGATGTAGAAAAATGTACTTCTGCCCAGATTCTAGAGGCTGCCTACCGATCATGAATTATTTTCATGCTAGGCCATGGAACATTTATTTTGTCTTCTTTGTATTAATCTTCAACCTCTTACAGTTTGTCGGGTAATTAAGTCATGAGTCACTTGCTGCAATCCATCACCCGCATTGCGGATGATTCTTCTTCTAAACAAGCAGTGCACAGCATTGGAGAAATTATATCTGATCCATTTCATGATCAGCATTATTCCAGATTTCTTGTGGGGACCTATGGAAGCTGCGATGTTTTTATAGATATTTGCTAAGATATTCACATATGCTTCCTGAACTCCTTGATTCGCGAATGCATCCGTGACTGTTGGTGTCTGTACTCTCACGCACAATGTAGCAATATCTCACAGCAGGCCTTAATCTTCTTGATAATTGGTGAGAAAGTGCGACTAAGCACATGACATATGTTGCCTCCTACATCTACATTTATGTTGCACGAGAATACAGGTGTTTCAGGGAACAATTTCAAAAATTCTTGAAGGTTTCCTGTGACAGATGGCACAATTATAATTCATGTGGTGTTCTGCTCGAAGTAGGGGACACTACTTGTACAAAAATTTAAATGTATAATTGAATCATTAACAAGAATATGCTAATTGAGTAGTTATTTACCTTATGACCCTTATTTTGCAATTTAGAAACTCTAGCCGTGGGGTTAACAAGACGGCTTCGCTTGGAACGCATTTTCACGATGGCTCCTGTTTAAAGATATTCATTCCCCGAAATTTGCGCAGAGATGCACAGATGTTAATTATTGGATTATACATTTAAATTTTTTTGCAAGTAATCATCAGCAAGATGAGCTCATGGAGTAGATCATGGTTATATTGCGCTTAGTTTTACACTGACGATATTAGGTGAACGGCAGGACGTGGACGGATGCAGCGCAAACTACCAACTATTTAATGCTGTTAAAGAACGCGCTTATATACAAGGAGATATGGCGCGGAGAGGGGGGGGGGGGAGATTGCGGGAAAGTATACATTGGGCAAACTAGACGTTGTCTAAATGATAGGTTACGCGAGCACAAATACACGTGCCAGCTTCTGACTGCACCTAGCAACTTGGCTGCACATGCAAACAATGCAAATGCTCTCCGCTACTAGAAAGCACCACAGTCATTGGCAGAACGAAAACAAAAACGGAGCGAGAAATATGGGAGGCGCTTGCGATAGCTAAAGAAAAAAACATGTGCGTAAGCACTCCGTCCATCGCGCTTATCGAAGCTGAGGTCCAGTTTGCCAGGGCGAACGGGTGGAAGTGATCGATGTATGCCTGGCGAACTATAATCACATGTCATCACCTTGTCATAGCTTGTTATATCTCCACCCCCCCCCCCCCCCCACCGCGCCATATCTCCTTGTATATAAGCGCGTTCTTTAACAGTATTAAGCAGTCGGTAGTTTGCGCTACGGCCGTCCACGTCCTATCCTTCACTAAATATCGTCAGTGTTAAACTAAGCGCAATATAAGCATGAACGTTCACCAACTAACTCCCTTCTTTGCTTTACTTCATGGAGTAGAATTGTGCTATCTGCTACAGGTAAGGTTTAAAATAATATGAAAGTGTTCGGTGAAACACCCGGTATATTAGCTTGTCGTATCCAGCTTTACTATGGAAAGGATGAAGGTCCCTGTCCACCGATATGGTTACTGGCTCTCAGAGGGTCGAACTCACGTTACATAATGACCACTGCTACAATGACTAAATCCGAAAATTTCGCATTCAGTTCCAAAAAAAAAAGAAGACTACCTTTACCGGCGCTCCCATGAAAGGGTAATGCTGCTTCACGTATACTCCATAGGGACGGCTTTCTAGTGAATGCTAAACAATGACTATACCAGAATAGATTCTACTGTGTTATGGTACAAAAACAGCACAGCGCAATGTGTGTTGCTACAAGCCTTAGTTATTTTGTTATTATTTATCTTACTTAACAAATAATCAACCCTGTCATACTTACACTTGTGAGCTTACTTATCGACCAAGACACCAGAAGATGTGACGACCATTTTAAATCAACTGAAATGTATTTGGTGCCAGACTCGCGATTGCTTTTCTTTTCCTGGCCTATAAAGCCCCTCGAAACCATCACCCAATAATGTAGCCCCCTTCTTGATGAGCTTTCAAACCATGTGCTGCTGCACTTAGCCAATAGACTCCGGAAGATAGGAACACGGATATCAAACGGTGAAGTGTGAACGCAAACGGTGCAATATTGCTCTTCACAGCACCATAATTCTACACACTCACCTGCGTAAATGGTGCGGTTCATTTGTGTAATGAAATCGTAGCCGTCTAGATAGGCAGCGGGAGCCTCTACTGGCATTCGGACGGTGCCGTAGTGTGGAGCCAGGTGGGCAACGTACAGGAACATAGGCTGCAGTGGCAATCAGTGAACTCCATCAGCTGCACGGCCGGGCAGAAATACAATCAGTCCTTTTTTTAAACATAATGAGGGTGTGTTCGGATATCAGCCTACATACATCAGCCCTAGTGTGTTTTATGCGCTCTTGCATTGTAATTAACTATATAATTTCTACGCTTTTTAACAGAACCTAAACAATTTTCTTGCGAAATCACAGCAGTGCCGTTCCGAAATCGGGTTCGAGCCATGCTGCCGTCAGCAAGCATGACAGGGATTTCTTTTCAGGGTGCAACTCTTAGGCTCCCTTTCCTGAGACTAGCGTCGGCGTAACCAAGCGAATGAGCGCAGCGAACGATGAAAGCGCGAATGCAGAGCGCAGCGGAGGATGGAAGAAGCAAGGAGGAAAACGAAGGAGGAGAGTGCTGTGAAAGCATGAGGCGGAACGCGGATTAGGAGGGCATCGCGAAAGCGTGAGACGAAAAGCGTAGTGGGGCGACGATGATTAAGAGATGGCGCCAGCGTAGCGCGCATCGTCTAGGAAGTCTGTCTGCAGCGGCTGCTGCGAATCGGGCCCACGCGTCACCCATGCGCTGGAGCTCGCTATCTCCAGATTAGCAAGCCAGTCGCGCGACACTTCACTCCACTTGCAACGTGCAAGCGATGCAGATTGTCCACGCCAGCCAATATATCGCGAAATGAAAACGCAAATAGAGCCGCGCTCAAGCTTTGCATTAGGGTGTATCGTAATCATCGGCGAATTATTTTGCTACGCAGGCGGTGCGTCGCACTACATGGCCAGCAGAATTAAAGGAGAGAGAGAGGAGAAACAGAGCTCAGAGAACACAAACTCGATCCGTACTCAGCAGAACCAGTTCTTTGAAGAGAAGGGGAGAGAGATAATCATAAATGGAAGGCAGGGAAGCTGACCAGAGCTCAGCCCGGTTGGACACCCACCAGCTATGGCGAACCGACAAGATTAGCTTCAGACAGCAGAATGACGGTAGCCTAATATATCAACGAGGCACTTGCTTGGATTTGATTGAGTTCAAGGCGATTTGCTGCGTGCAGATAGTGCTCCCACTATCCCACTTTCCTCGTTCTTTCCCCGTTTCCCTTCCCCCAATGTAGGGCAGCAAACTGGACGCTCACCTGTTCGATCTCCCCGCCTTTCCTCTCATTGCTATTTCTCTCCCTCTCTCTACACAATTATGAGTTGTGAATGCGATAGCAATCATCTCCATTTGAACACCGCTGAGCGATAATTCAAGTTTTGCGCTGCCAAGAATGTACCATAGAGGTACGTGCTCCTCGTGCCAGCAAGCAAGAGCAGCCTGCGGTGCCAACTCCGCATGCCACCGACATCCTGCACAACGAGAGACCGAGAAAGCAGCAGCGGCCACCGAGGTCGGCAGGCGCGAGCAGTAGCTAAGCTCGGCGGGGTTGAAAGAGATAGGGACCGCGCGCCGGCTTCCGAGAGTGAGACGGTGGCACAAGCACGTGCGCGTCACGGTATCGCCTCCCATACGGCCAGCGATCTCGTCGCGCGGCGTCGCGTTGACTATCTGCTCCGTAGAAGCGCGCTGGTGACATGGCATCGCGGCGATGCCCTCCCCCCTCGCGCCGCCCTCACCCGCTATCGCTGCTGCAGGTGTTCCGTTTCCTATGCCGAGGCACGCTCGCGTTGTGGCGCGAGAGCTAATGGGAATTTAGGTGACGATTCGGTACCAAAGAGCCTGGTTTTCGTGCAATGAACCGCTTGGTGCTTTCGTATCCAAGGTAAGATATTGGGGATCTGCTGCCGCAACCATGATGTGATTAGGTGTGCCATAGTTGAGTACTCAGCAATATATTTGACCAGTCGTTTTTTTTTTAATATGCACCTGACTCCATGTACACGAGCGTTTAAGAATTTATCCGATCCAAAGGCGGACGGGAGTCGAGCCCCGGACCACAGCGCAGCGACCGTTATCGGACTTTGTACGGACAGCAGCGTGTGCATTACAGCACGTGCATTACACAAGACGGCCTGCTTCTATATAGTGCGAGACAAATGCAAAAGAAATACAGAGAAGCTAGCCAGATGATATTTCCAGTTTCCTACCTTGTACTTGGAGAAGGACAAGTAGCTATGAAAGAAAAGAAAAGAGAAAAGAGACCATTTCTATAGGTTTTGTTGATTACTTTAGCCTCATAGGTTTGCTGGAGATCCATGGAACAATAACTACGATACATTTAGCTTTTGTGGGTGAAAGAAAGGTATAATTGAGCGCTCCACGTTGTCACACGAACCTATATATTTATCCATTTATTCCTAAATCAATCGATGAATGGAATCATCTGCCTGCCTCAACTGTTGAAATAACCGATACATATGCTTTTAGAACTACTATAGAAAAATACTTTTGGTATGTGCATTTTAATATTTTTTGTTATTATAACCTGTCGTCTGTACGTGTTCTGTATTTCGTTCCACACCCTTCTGTAACGCCTCGGTGCCTTGAAGGTACAATAAATAAATAAATAAATAAATAAATAAATAAATAAATAAATAAATAAATAAATAAATAATGTTCATTGCAGAGAGAAACCCATGTTTTCTTTTACAAATGCGTGTACACAACTAGTTCTCGCCATGTTTTTGGCCTCTCACATTTGCTGGCTGTACGTTATCGTGGGCTCATTCACTCACGGTCCCTCTGCATGTTACATCGAAGAAGATACCTGGCTTGGCTCACACATAATCTTCGTTATCATTGTCGAGCATAGCGTTCAAGATGCGTTGACAATTTGACACATCATATTTGCCTCTTAGACGTAGCCTGCTTGGCTGCCTCGCCGTACGTGCGTGGAGTTGCCTTTCTCGCTTTATCTAATGAGTAACTTGAATCTAACTCCCTTAGTGAAAAACTTAGAGCATCTCGCTTACAAGGGGAAAGTCATTAATTGTGAGGACACAATAGACGGGTGAAATAACGAAACGGAACAAACAAGCGCCATAATAGATGAGTGTAGAAATTAATTCTTACCAATTGGTCCGATGGTCACATTTATTACGTAAAGTAGTCAGTTTGAACCGCACCCCAGACAATAATTATTTCCTGCTGATCGGCATTTTTATGACAAGGAAAGAGACAAGAGCATACACTCGGCAAGGACGGTATTTCGTTTATTATCAATGGCTAAATAATCTTAAAGAGCATAAAACACGGGAGCGGAGACGTCATTCTTTCAGACTTGGGCACTTCTCCCGTTAAAAAACAGTCTATGTGAAAGCTGCAGGCAAATCATGGAAACATCAAAGTGGTCGAGCACATATGCCGGCAACGTTATTTGAATGCCTCTATCACATTAGAGTCACGTAACTCGTTCAAATTACTTTACCTAGGGGGTCTAACGAATGCACGCAAATTTTTAAAAATTCCTCAATGTCGCCATCTGTCGCGATCACAACAAATCGTTCTATCAATTCATGCCTCAAACTCGCCATTGAGGATATCGCCCCTTGGAAACAAAAAACAAAACTCTTTGATAAACTTTCAGAAGAGACCCTAGACTGATGAAAAGATAGCTTTTGATTGACGGATAGCTTTTGCAAGTGAGGTAATAAACAGCATGCATTCTGGTCAAACCAAACCGTTCTATTCACAGATGAGGGACTCATAAATTTTCTAGAGTTTTTCACCATTGCACTGTGCCTATACGACTATCGCTGCTTAACTACCGATACCTAAGACACTGCATACCTATTGTTTCTTAAATATATAGCTTCCAGGCATAATATAGTTTCATACGTTGCACTGCGATGATATTAATTTTGCTTCGTTGCAGATACGGAAACATTCATGTTTATTGCATAAACCTTCCTTGAATAAACTTTTTGCCATTCTTCATTCACTTCCTTCAAAGACAGCACCAGCAATAAGAAAACCGAGGACAGAAATGAGCAAGAAGTTTACTGCTGTGTAATAACAATCTAGTGTATGGTTGCACATGCCAATCACTGAGTTGCGTTGTCACTGATTACCGACAGTGTATGTTTTCTTCTCTAAATGTACTTTCAGATAAATTCATACTCACATGGAGATTAGCCCTTGCCTAGTCAAACTGCACTTAGAACTTTTCGCATACAACAGATCGCCCCAACGCAGTCATTATTTCCGAGTATCAGTCATATGCTCCAAATATTTTGCCGATTGTGTGATAGTAGATAAGGTACAAATTTCAATCGCTTCCCAACATCTACAAGTCAACTGAGATTATGAAGTATGAAAGACGCAGGCTTGTTACATAACACTGTACTCAGAAAAGGACGCAAGTTAGCTCCTTTCTTCTGGCGATAAAACGAATTTTTGTTCGGTCGGTATCAATGATTGAAACTTACCTTATCAACCGGGTGATTCCTAATGATGGATATCGCCTCTTCCGTGACGAGTTCAGTGTAGTATCGTCCACTGTCCTCAGGAGCCAGCGTTAAGTTTCGTCTGAAGTCTAGACCGTAGTCGTTGGAACCAATCTAGTTCAAAATAGAAAAATTAGAACCCCGCAAGAAACGGCGCCATTCACCTCATGACCGAGAATTTTATGTCAGGAAAAATAGCAATCGTTTTGCTTGTAGTACAACTTTAGCTCTTAAACACCTAATGGGAGTTTTACATTGATACTAGGATAGTGCGGCCTTCGGTAATTTCTTCGTGTTTAATGTTAAAATTATGGTAATTTCTTGCACGCTGAACACTGTACAGTGTACCTGTGCTAGAAAAGTATGTTGTTCTTTGTTGCAAAGAAAGTAGGCAACAGTTTCCTTGTACTAGTTATAATAAAGTGATGTTCGTTATTAAATAATCTCATGCTACCAAATTTAGAAAAGCGCCAAAATATACCATTTAATACCCTATCAGACTTATACAATATCTTCAAGAGTGCATCAGTGCTTTCTGGCGTGTGTTGGTTGTTATTCAATTCTGTACATCGGAAAAATTCGTCACGCTAAAATGTTTCCAAGCGAATATTACAATGCATTGATCCCACAGAAATTTAGTGACATCTAACAGATTGATTCTACTGTTTTAGGATTGTTGTTATGTCTTAGTGTATGAATTCCTGCCATATGGTACATGGTTTCAAGAAGCTCTGTGGAGTGATCATACAGATTGACAAGAATGAACCATGCGCATCCCGATGTGTGTAAGCTCTTTATCTGTCAGTAGCTGCGCCATTGTCACTTCGTGTACTTGCCTTTTAAAAGTGTTGTATATCTACAGACATGGTCTAAGTTACACAACTCATCCAGTTTAACAAAATTCGGTTTGTTGTAAATTGATAATTATTTGTAGCCGTGGAGTGCTGCTAAGACTTGCCTGAACCATGAGGCAAGCCACATTCCTTAACTTATCCCAATAAAGAAGCACTATCAGTAAGATAGCATTTGATAATTAACACGAAGGCTAATCAAAGCTGCAGTGACATTGCGCACTACCATTAATAGCTACCATCAGTATGAAAGAACTTATCCTACAGGAAGATGAAGTGCGAAAATAGTGCCTCAAATTTGCAGGTTATGATCTACGGCAGCACATAGAGTATTTTAACAACAGTAAGCACGTTAACTGAGCGCCACATATTCATGTTGCCCTTTATAATACCGTTACAATTGACTCACCGGTGCTCTATGGTGGGTTGTGTATTCGCAGGCTCCGCCCCAGCTACCTACATGGCTCAGGAAGCCCCGGTTCGTCGGTGCAAACGGTGACTTGTGGTAACCAAGGTGCCACTACAAATTGAAATTAGTACGGCTGTATAGAGGAATACTCAACGAGTGGTTCTCACCGCGTAGAAGCGCATCCAATTGCTGCAGCTACAATTGCACCCGCGAATCACATCTCTTTCAATCACATTTTCGATAAGAATCCGGGCACTCAAGTAAGCAGGTAACCATTCCCAGATGACTGCATTGAGGATATTTAATAGGGACACTTCCATAACGTATAAAATATGCACCATGACGATGATGACCTATTTTCATGCAATGAAGGCAGAAAAGGTCTTGTAAATATTGCATCGGGAAACCGTGCGTCAAACGGCATGCTACAATCATCTGGCATTTTTCAACAACGCTTTCACTTTTTGAATATAAATGCATCACAAAATGATTAACAAATCCGCAGAAGTAGAAACAATTCGTTTGTGCCACGACCCGTTTGCACGATGGAAACAGAAACGTGGCTTCACGATAAATTTTAGTCAAGGATATCATTCCCTTTACCTAAAAAACATACAACTGAGATAGGCCACTTCACGGTGATGGTGTAGCTGTTATTTGGAAACTTTATTGATCTTGTACGTTTTTTGGAACAAATAGACAACAATGAAAGCCTGTATTTTTCAATAAGCTTCTATACCAACATGTTAACTTTGTTCGCGATTTATCGTCCCCCATCATGAGGCACCAGTGTCCTAAGTAGGAGGGAAAGAGAAGGCAGGGAGGTTAACCAGACTCACGTCCGGTTGGCTACCCTACACCGGGGGAATGGGAAAGGGGGAAAACAAAGATAACAGGGAGAGAGAGGAGGGAACGAAATCGCAGTGAGTTCGATGACGTGTGTGGCCTTATAGAAATTGCATTAATAGTCACAAATGGTCGCACAAGCCCGTCGTCCTTAAGAAGCACAAAAGTGCCTTCACCGCTTTATGGGCCGACGGGTGATGGGGGCGGTGTTCTAGATGCACCTGCACAGAAAGCGGCGGATTGTCCAGTTTTTGAAAAGCTTTGGTAAGTTCTTGTCTCTCAGGGGTGTATCGTGGACAGTGGCACAGCAGGTGGTCGATGTTTTCTTCGGTGCCACAGACCTCGCATGCCGCACTGTCAGTCACTCCAATTAATGTAGAGTATGCCTTTGTGAAGGCCACTCCTAACCAAAGGTGACAGAGAAGCGTAGCTTCACGTCGAGGAAGTCCGGGTGGAGGTCGGAGCTGCAGGGAGGAGTTTAGTCTATGTAGTCATGTCAGTCGTAAGTTTGGCGAGTTCCACTCGGTCACTGTGAGGCTGCGTGCCAGGTGTCGAAGCTGCCTAGCGGCGTCTGTCCTCGAAAGCGGAATTGGAACGCTGTGCTCTTCATGATGTGCTGTACGAGTAGCGTTATCGGCGGAATCATTGCCACTGATTCCACAATGGCCAGGTACCCATTGAAAAACGACCTCGGGACCTTTTTGTTGGACATGATGGTAAAGTTTCGCAATTTCGTACGTCAGTTGGTCATGGCATCCGTGTCGGAGAACTGACTGCGTGCACTGTAATGCCGGTTTTCAATCGCAGAACACAGCCCATTTTCTAGCTCTTTCAGATTCAATGAATTCCAGTGCTCGACGCAGGGCCGTTAGTTCTGCCGCCGTTGAGGTCGTGACATGCGATGTCTTGAAGCGCAGTGTCATTCCTCGCGTTGGTACCACCACGGCACCACCGGAACTGCACGACTTAGTTGATCCATCGGTATGTGCACGTGGTCGCTGTACTTTTCATGCAGACGAAGTAAGGACAACTGTTTTAGAGCAGAGGTCGGTAGATCTGTCTTCTTCTGTAGTCCTGGAATCATTAGATGTACTTGTGGAAGGCTCAAACACCACGGAGGAAACGCTGGCTTGGCCGCAGGTGCGTACCCTGAAGTAAACGACGCACGATGTGCACTGACAATGCCGCTAAATATCGAGCAGGGCCTTGCAGCAGTGAGGCTCGCCAAGTGGTGGGAAGGGGTCCTAGCATAATGCCTGAGATGCATGCGCATTGTCTCAACGGTAATATGCGTAGTGATTGGGTAATCCTGCGCAAGGGCATTGGTTTCAGCAGTTGATGCACTGCGTGCTAACCCAAGACATATCTTAAGTGCTTGGGCTTGAATACTCTGTATCGTACGCAGGTTAGACTTGCAGGTGTTGGATATTGCAGGCAGGCTGTATCGCAGGAATCCAGCGAACAACGCCATGTACAGCTGTAACATAGCGTGTACAGATACTCCCCAACTTTTTCCTGCAAGGAACCTGAACAGGTGACAGATAGCAGTCAGCCACTTTTTCACGTAATTGACGTGCGGAGTCCAAGACAGGTCTCTGTCAATTACGACTCCCAAGAATCTGTGACTTCTGCTGTATGGTATAAGTCATCCGTTAATAGATACGCCGTAACCCTACATTGGCTTCCTCGTGAATTCCACCATTGCGCACTTTCCGCATGAAATTTCAAGTCCTTGTTCACGAAGGTAGCAAGATGTCATTGTGGCAGCCTTCTGAAGCCGAGCGCGAAGCTGAAGTCGTGTCACGCTTGATGTCCAAATGCAGATGTCGTCCGCATAGATGGAAAGTCGTACGGTGCTTGGCAGGTTGTCAACTGATCCAGAGGGTGAGATTGAAAAGAGTCGGGCCAAGCACTCTGCCTTGAGGGACTCCTCGGCTACCGTAATGCTCGGATGTCGGGCCATTTTTTGTGTCTACATAGAATGGTCTCCTCTGTAAGTAGCTGCACACCCACATACACATCTTACCACCAAATCCGATGGCTTCTAACGTGCTAAGGATGGCTTCATGGGTGACATTATCATAAGCGCCTTTAACGTCTAGAAACAGAGCAGCAGATAGTCGCTTACAGGCCTTTTGGTGTTGCACAAATGTTATCAAGTCAACAACGTTGTCTGTTGACGAACGGCGACGTCTGAATCCGGCCATAGCATCTGGGTAGATTTCATAGTACTCTAAGTACCAGTCCAGACGTGTTAAAATCATTCTTTCCATTGTTTTTCCGACACAGCTGGCAAGTGCTATCGGACGGTATGAGGAAATCTCCAAAGGCGACTTGCCAGCTTTCAGAAGTGGAATGAGGCGAGTTGACTTCCATTCTTGGGGAACCGTACCCGTCTGCCAGGAGTCGTTGTACAGGAGCAAGATTGCCTTCCGAGCTTGGTCTCCTAGCTTACAAAGGGCACGGTATGTAATGCCGTCAGGTCCTGGCGCTGAAGAACGCCTGCACAAAGCCAACGCAGCTTCTAGTTCTTCCATAGAAAAAGGGCATTCCATGCGGGCATCACGTGAGAACGGTGGGTGGTCGAGCGTTCCCGTACCCGTTCCATCAGAATTTGCTTCGCCAGGAATCTTTCTGCAGAAAGATTCAGCCACATCAATTTCTCTACATTGTAGATGGAGTGCCAGAGATTTAAACGGGTGGCGCTGACCATAGGTTGTGCGAAGGCCACGAACAGTCCTCCATATAAGCGACAAAAGTTTTCGCGGATCCAGGGACTCGCAAAAGGATACCCATTGTCGGGAAGCCAGCTTGTTCATGTGACGCTGTATTTTCTTTTGTGTTCGTCTAGCCAATCTCAAATCACAATTGGACTTCGTGCGTCTATATCTTCGCTCCGCACGACGGCGAACTACTCGAAGTTTCGATAGTTCGATGTCGAAATCGGTGTGGGAAGAACTCTTCGAAAGCAAATGCGTGGTTGTTTGTATGGCATCCTTTATCGCGCCCTGCAGGTTATAGGAGGTGCCGTCACGACAACAGTCTTCCATTATTATTTTGTATTTAGGTCAATCGATGCACTGGACGGTTCTGGAGGACTTGGTGCTAGTCAAACCTTCGATCTTCAAATAGGTGGGGATGTGGTCGCTACCCCATGTTTCTAAATCCGAAAACCAGTGCACTCTTCTCGAAAGCGAACGTGAAACGAAGGTAAGGTCCAAGCCGCTACTATACGCTGATCCACGCAGATAAGTAGGGCTTCCATCGTTTGACAGGCAAAATTCCAGTTCATAGGCAAAGGACACCAACGTTCTGCCTCTAGAGTTCATTTTGGAGCTTCCCCATAGGTAATGGTGGGCGTTAAAGTCCCCAGTGAGCACCCACGGCTGTGGAGTCGATGTCAAAACTCCCCGTAAGCGCTCACAATCTAGACGGCTTGTTGGAGATAAATAGGCTCCAAGAATTGTGAACGTGAGCTTTTTCTTCTTCACTGTTAAGCAAACGTATGGATTTGCTTCGGCAGGAGGCACTGTGTGATGTACATAAGACAAGTCACGGCGTATAAAGACAACGACCTTGCTGCACTCTCCGTGGGCAGAGGACATAAAGCACTCATACCCGGACAGTCTGATGGGAGCTGACAGGTTGGGCTCGCAAATGACGATAATGGGGAATTGGTGCGTAAATACAAACTGTCTGAAGTCGGACATGCGTGACTTAAGCCCTCTGGCGTTCCATTGAAAGACAGATGCATTCTTGACCTCCTCTTGAAACGACGGCAATTTTCGGGCCATGGTTTTACCCTAGAGCCGCAAGCACCGGACTCAAGGTGTCCAGCACCTGAAGTGCGCTCTGTGCCGAAGGGGTTTTCATGCTGCTCAGTAGAATGCGCATGGTGTCCATAAGTGACTTCAGCATCACTATGACTTGGCGATCCTCAGTCGTCGCCGCATCCTCGGTTCGTGAGGTCATTGAGGGCGGCGCAATTTGATGTGACTCCGATGCAGGTTGTGCTCGTGGAAGTGTTGGCCACTCTTCAGGAGGTGCGATTCTTGCCCCTTTCTTCGTTTTCGCAGTGTCTGTCTTTGCGGAAGTCGGCGTTGATACGGTAGCCGCTTTGCCGGAAGATGATGGTGTATATCTTTCAGTCGATGTTACTCTTCGTGATGCTCTTCGATGGCGATGTCGTAGTCACCTGAGAGTAGCGGCAGCCTCTCTGTGTGTTGAATGGTGCCGTACCATACGTTTAGCACTGCTCGCTCGTTCCTCACCCGCGGGCAATCATTGGATGAGGCCTCATGAGTACCACGGCAGTTAGGGAACTTTAACACAGTTGCGCGGCAGGCATCTGCTGAATGAGATTCAGGGCACCGTGGGCACACGAGGTTATTCCTACAGACACCTTTTACGTGTCCGATCTTGCAGCATTTGTAGCACTGCAGGGGCTTCGGTACGTATGGGCGGACTGGATGGCGGACGGGGCAAACTTTCACGTGTGAGGGAAGGCTGTCTCCCTCAAACCACAGCTTCAGGCAACGTGTGTTGCCAAGTCTTGTGATGTGCGTGATAAGAGTTCCTTCTGTAGTTGGCTTTATTAATATAGGTAAGTCGTCGGTTGGTATAGAAATATCGACATCATAAATGACGCCGACAGTGTCATTGCAGCCTGTAGGTATCATGGATCGAACTTCTACTTTGTCGATCTCCGTTACGTGCCGTAGGCTTTGCAGTGCCCTACGGTGTAGAACATCTACTGCTAGGACATTCTTCCGTGAGTTTATTCTCACGTCCTTTATCTCGTTTGGCGCGATTCCCTCAAGAAACGCAGAAAGGACTTGCCTGTTTAGGAGTCGGAGATTGGACACTGGTCCACAGGCATGAAGAGCATGGTGTACAGCCAGTGCTGTGATGTTGTCTTCACAGTGGAGACACTTGGCGACAATGACCTCCGTAGCAGTCTTCTTTTTGTGGTTCGGCTCATGACAAGTGTGAAATCGTCGTCCGACGAGTCGACGCTGTCCGAGTACAACTCGGTTGCCTCACTGTCCGTGTCACTTGACGCATTTCCACGTTTCCTGGAGGCGACTCCACGTGATGGTTTGACTCCAGGAAGGTCTTCGAGGGCTTCTTCATCCGTTGCCGCAACAAGGGAGCGGCAGCTCTAAGAGTTTGAAAATAAACAAAGCGAGACAAAGGTACAAGCGTTCTATGACAGAAACACTTCGTCGTCGTCCAGAAATGTCCTAAGTAAGCTGCACGATCCCATGAAAAGCTAGTCCAGAGGTCGTCTCATATTCACTAATGCTATTAATTGACCTAACATCGATTGGTATAGCCTTTCATTCGCATCATTTGCATTTTTGAAACCATGTTTCCTTACATTATACAGGTAGTCCAAACCCCGACAACAGTGCAGAGACATCCCCGCGAGCTCTATTCCTTGTATTTCACAGTACACAAACACTGAGGTAGTTCTTGAATGTAGTCTGGGTGACCATGTCCTGTTAGAAAATGCGGAACGGCACTCGCCCAAACACACACACACAGAAAAAAGTTCAAAACTTTTCTATAGCATGTTATGGGTCATTTTTTAGCAAGTGATCGGCCATTCTTGATTATTTCTTGATAGCTTAGATAAATTCAGTGGTACCCCCGTTAACGTTATATAGGGATAATATAAATCAATTTGCAATAACCATTGCTTTAATGTCTTGAGTACTGCTTTTCTAAGGAAACAATAAACACGCACCGCAAAAGCCCTTGCGATATGTTACACTTTGTGCGCGAAGTTAAACAATACAGGAAGCGCAAGGTAAATTACCCCATATACCGTAACTCAAAGCAAATGCTCCCTGAAAAAAAAAAAAAAAGCGCGCAGGTAGAAGTCACTTTTCTAATGCCCTCACACTCTGTCTGAAGACCAGCCCATCAAGATTTTCGTGTCACCTTAGTTCTGGCGGCTCTAAAGACACATTCTTAAGCCATTTTTCTGTGGCATTGTTCCTCACGACTGGAGGATCCGTCATGTTGCGCTTGTATTTAAAAAAAAATTCACCGACGATTACGATACTCCATAATGAAAAATGCGGGTGCAACTGTTTACGGGTTTTCAGTTCGCGATATAGTGGCTGGTGCGGACTTTCTGTCTCATGCGGCACGATGCAAACGAGTGAAGTGTGGCACAACTGCCTCGCAAGTCGGGAGAACGCAAGAGGCAGCACGCGGGTGATGTGTGCGCGATTCAGGGCAGCCGCCGCAGACAGACCTCCGCTCAAGCAGCGCTTTGTTTTGGCGCGCTCTCTGCGTACCTTATAAATGGCGTTATGGGTGAACAGACGACGCGCGCTACTCGGGCGGTATCTCAGGGATCGTCGCCCCAGAAAGCTCCATACACACTAGCGGTAAAAAGTGCGCCGCGCGCCGCAGGCGTTAGAACGCAGCTACGGCAGAGCCGCAACACCAACTGGCACCAACCAACCAGGTGCGGCCGTCACGTGAGAGTCCCAAAATCGCGCGTCCTCACTGTGGCTGCGAGATGTCGCGTGTTTCTTCCTTCGTCTGCTGACACGTCGGCGCTGCGTTTACGTTCTTCGCTTTTTCGTTCTTAATGCCATCCATGTCTTACGAAGATGACGACGTCGTTGCCCCTGATCGTAATCATGTTGGTGTGAAGTCTTGTGTTGTAGTGCCACAGCCTTGCAAAGTCTAAGAGAATGAAGTACTGGGTGTCGCCTCCGCGTATTTGTATCCAGAGTCCATCCTGTCGTACAGAATCGGATATGGCGCACTCTCTCCAAAAATCCTTCCATCAGGACGTCTCGGTTCAGACTCAACATTGCAAAGAACAATCTCAAGCCATGACACTCGAAACAAGCGCGACCGAGAGCTGTCGCGAGCAGACGATAGTAGGGAACAAGTGGTCTAGCTTAGACAAGGTACTACTACGCATCCAGTAGTCGGGCAGACCCGCATGACACCAGTTTCCACGACGGCGGTAACTGAAGGGCTGCTCTGATTCGTTTGCCCCGGTCCCGGCTCGCGTTTTTCAGCTCTGATTCGTTTGCCCCGGTCCCGGCTCGCGTTTTTCATTTCATGCTCCGCGTTCGCTCCTTGATCCTTGGCTGTTGTGCTAGTTCGCTTGGTTACGCCGAGTTCCACGCCGATGCTTGCCGCAGGAACATGCGCTCTAAAATGCGGATCGTACACGACTAACAAACTATCGTCTGATATGGTTGAAAATTTATGCCTAGTGCCGAATTTTGGAACATATCATGTCAGACTGCGTGAAAAATACTTAAAGCGAAGCTTTTGATGTCTCACAGATTCGTCCGTGAGCGTCGCAAACGCACTGCAGGAAAGCCAACGTGCGCATCGGCGTAAGACACTGCAGTTTACATTCGCAGTTGTGCCGATAACAACATTGGGAGCAAGTCATACTCGCAACCGATATATATATATATATATATATATATATATATATATATATATATATATATATATATAGTGCAAGTGTAGAGTCGCCCGTGAAAGCGTGTTTGTACGTGTAATGAATGGCTACACGCGCTAAAGTAAAGGCTATGCAGCTTGACGCAATGTGTCTTCATTCAGCTACAACGTTCAAAAAATACAACCCCCATCAAGCAATCAAATCACGGATGCGTAGCACCGGGTCGCTCGGCAGTTTTTGGGTTCGTTGCGTGGTAGTTGGCTTTGGACTTAGACTTCGAGTTTGCATTGGTGGAAAGCTTCGCGTTCAATCATCTTTCCTTAAGAAAAGGGCATTCATTTTTTAGATAAATATGACCTATTTTCTCGTTATTGGCATGATTTTTTCAAGGGGCTATCTGCCATTCCACAGCTTCTTTCAACCAGTCATTATCTCGCGCCTGTAATGGATAAATCTGATCAAGTTGATGTAAAAGGCTCGATTTTGTCAACCGTTTGACAAGGTATTACACTCCGGACTTATGCTCAAATTAAATGAACTTGGTTTTCCCTCTTCCTTAATTAACTGGATAGGCTCCTCACTTACACCTGGAAAACAACTCGTGGATATAGGTAGTCACTATTCAAGCACGCTTGCAGTAAATCTCAGTGTATCGCAATAAATATTTTGGGCCATTCTTATTCTTCATCTACATAAACAACATTACGACATGTATAAAAAAAGGTGGTTTCGTTTTGCTGCAAGCGTCTCGTGGCTTCTTAATGAAGCCTGATACCGATCACACTGCTTATGTGATAGTCCTAATGCTGTATTGGGCTGGAAAGCGTAATAACACACAATGCTTTACACGCATAGCGAACTAGAAAGCTTACCTTCATCACCAATACCAAATCATCACACCTATAATTCCTGTACTACAGTTTAGTACATTACAGTTTAGACTTCTAGACGGCGAGCCTATGCATCCACGTGCATCAAGCTTGCTCTCCCTATGCACAAACTTAAAAGTTATGAATTCGCCTGGTAATGTTAAGTTGCTAGCACATGATACATTCATTAGATAACGACGAGAATATGCATGCGCTGCCTGGGATCTTTACAAAAAGGACGACATTCGAAAATTTTCTAAATTTCAGACACTGGTCACTTCATGTACAACTTTTATGACCTGCGTTCATCTCTTGATGACCCGAGGAAATCCAACTATGTTTTACTCTTGAAACACTCAGAAAACTTGCCCAAAAGTAATTAGTATACAAGCTTTGGCATCGTAGTTTTCGGCTAGGTCGCACACCTTATCTACCATTCTTAACTAGAACTACTCGATGCCATTATCCACACAGTTTAACACCTATGTTCGCATCAACAAACAAACAGAGATACTCATTTTTCCCGGAACAATAACAAAATGGAATTATTTACCACCTGGAATATTAATGCAAAATGTGCTTATATCCACTGAACAATTTAATTTCGCATACTGTGTTTTGATGTGGTCATCGCTGGTCCGTTTCGTGGAATGGTCGTTTTCAAACGTGCACCGTATTTTGGAAGTTTTCATTCAGTGCTTCTTTGTAGTATTACGTAGTTGTTAGGTATTCATTATTACCTGTACAAATTTCCATGTGCAAAATACTTTATTAATTTGCACATACTCTTGCTTGGGTCATCCAAAAACTGGCTTCAGGATTTCGCAACTAAAAAATTAATAAACGATAAATATTACTTACAGGGGGGTCATAACGTCAACTATGCAGTAATTAAGAGGTGACACAGTGTACTCGGCGACCTTCCGTCCTCCTAAGGACTCTCTATCAGTGCGATTCGACATTTGTTTTCTCTTCCTATGCTGTCTGAGGAAGTGAGGTAATAGCACTTAATGAAGAAGCTACGAATTATACCAAGTAAACCCATCCCATGCCTCCAGTTGCATGATTGTTATTCACTGAAGCGTGGATATGGTTCTGTCTGACAAGGACGCAAAATTAGTAAAAATTCTATCGCAATTCTCTGCCAAATGATCTTGTGCGTTACTTCTAAACGAAGGTGAACATTGGACATTCCACTGCACTGGTACTTGCAAATCAGCGGAACAGTGAAATGGCATCACCCATACGAAAATTATACCTTTCCAAGCAAGTAAGAATTGTATCCGAGGTCATTGAGCCATTGCGGAAAGAGCTTCAGGTTGAGTGGCAGTCCCCTGGGCTCGGACATCTGGATAACGAAGTGCTGCATGCCTGTAGAGATGTTGAAATGTCATTTGGTGCACGATCGGTATGATCAAATTTTATCACCATGGTGAACGCATGCATTTTTATGCTATGAATGCTTTACAATAAAAGTTTCAGATATTCTGCACATCTATTAAGGTGCTTTGTGGCAACTGTGTTCTTTCATATACATTCATGAAGTTATTGATTATAATAATGGTACGAGCGATCTATTTAAACTTCATTTCAATCGCGAAGGTGCCCGATTTATGCGTTTACACCTAACATTTAGGCACCAGGAACTGATGCTCTCATTCTGTTAGCCTCGCAACAACTGCTTTGGTTTTATTGCGGCAGCAATTATATGGACACTCCAGGCACATTTCTGCCGTCAGGGTTGGCGGCGCCGTGATGTTCCGTATAAAGTCCAAAGGCGATAAAGTCGTCGCCACTTGAGGCATGCTGTATGTGCAAGTAAAATCGTGCGAGGACGAGCCGGTGGTCGTGGCTGAATCTCGCTCACGAAACGGACAGAAGCAGGGAAGAAGCGCGCCGTCTTCCGTCGCGCGCAAGGCTTCGGGGTGATAGAAGGGAAGGGCAGCGCGTTCTACTACTGCCGGCCAGAGCGAGCGCGCGCCCGGCCGCTTATTTCCACTTGCTAGTAGGCACAGCGGGGCGTGGCAGTTGCGGAGACGACGGGCGTTTGCGCGCATGCGCGAGTAAGAGCGGGTGCGAGAGAGGAAATGTGGGGACTTTTGCTCCTTGAAGTTTCTTAGCCCGTGTTGTAGGCGTTTGTCCCTAGGCGTGCCGGCAGAAGTCGCAGGGTGCCGTAGTGCTGAAATTAGCATCGCAAGTTGGCGGCTCGACGTAATATATTTAATCAATCGTGTTTCTTACTAATTAAGACAACGTGTCATTATTTTGCAATTATTGGCGGCACCTCCAGGACACCAAAGCGACAACGGGGACATCAAAGAGAACTCGGACCGGTCCGTGGGTTGTGGCTCGCATAGGCCTGTGCGTGCCAGGGGAGTAAAAGATCGGCTGTCCGCTATCGTGTACAGCCAATGTTTTATGCGAACGCCCCCTGGAACGCTTTGGCCTCCGCTGCCCCAAACCACGGGCCACCCTGCTTCCAGATTTGATCCCTCCGCTACTACTTGGGTGCCCAGGATGTACTGCGCCGCCTGCTTTAATATGACATCAGGTGTTTTCCTGAGGCCTCCGTTTGCCGGTTACATGTGCCCTCCTGGAGCAGTGCTTGTAAAAAATCAAATCTATCGTCGCGAATAAAGAAGCGACTCGCTACTTATAGAACACCAGTCAGCACCTTGCCCCTTCAGACACAGCGATCACCAAATGGGGCATCCGTGCCCACTGCCACACTGCGCGGGCAGCCAGTGGCGGAGTGTAAACAAACTGTACCGCACAACACAATCTTGAACCGAAAGGCGATCAATATGGGCTAAAAAGATGTCGCACAAGATAGGCGCAGATAGGTGCAGAGACATTTTTTAGCCCATGTAGATCGCCTTTTGGTTCAAGAATTTATTGGAGGCCCGGTTTTAAAAGTTTTTAGGTATGTCGACGATTTTTTGATCTTTTTAAAAGATCGTAATGACATTTCTTTTGAAGAGTCTGTACAACAGGTCTTACATACCTTTAATGACCATGGTAAAGGCCTGGCTTTTACCCATGCACTTCCGCAAAATGGCGAGATACGTTTTTTAGACCTCAGGTTGAGGATAACTAAGGGACACACCTGTTGGGCGAATTTCCCACGTGCAAAGGAAGAACTTTTGTCCTATGAATCATCCCACTCAAAGGCCGTGAAAAGAGCAATTGCATCGCTCTGCATGGAATCGGCGCTTCAAAAGTCGTGCCCGCACGAAATGCTTTTTAGTTTTGACTATCAGTTTCGCAGGCTATTGGCCGCAGGTTTCCCTTGCTCGGTCCTCGTAGCTGTCGCTGATACCCTCCTCAAGAAATTTGGGCCCCGACGAAGGAAGGCTGCACCTGAACGCGTGAAGACCAAACCTGAGGTGATGCCTTACATTCATAAGGTTTCACACAACCTCAAAAAGGTGGCCAGCAGGCACAACGTGCCGCTTGTTTTTTCTGCGCCAAACAAGTTGGCGAGGCTGTGCCCCCACATCTGCGGTGAAGGTCAGCGCGGTTGCAAAAAGCAGCATGAAGATGTCTTCGTCAGGTGTGCCCTAGGAGTGGTATACCTTATTCCCCTGTCCTGCGGCAAGGGCTATATTGGGCAGACGGGGCGTTGCCTCAATGACCGCTTAAGGGAACACTCTCAAAACATAACAAAACAAGATAAACTTGCGAATTTAGTTTCGCATGTGATGGTTTGCAAGTGCGTGCCACGGTTTAAAGAAGCAAAGGTTCTGGGCAGAAGTGCAAGTGCAAAAGCTAGAGTTTTGCTCGAAGCTTTCCACATACAAAAAAAGGCGGGTTTGTGCATCAGCGATGCTTCAATAAATTTGTACTCGGCTGAGCGCACACTTCTGGGGAAATTTGAAAAACCATAACGGTATGGCTTTTCTGCAATTGGTCATGTGTTGACTTCTTGCTGCTCGGGAGTTTTATCATCTCGCTTCGCGTGCATGACATTGTTTTTGATATGGCGATAAAGAAGGCTGGTGTAGTTCGGTTGTGCGCATGTGTTGTCATTCTTTTAAATATAGAATTTTTTCGAAAAATAAAGCAGTTGTCAGTAGCGTTTCTTCGTCGTTGTGTCGTCTTTTCTTCGTGTGTCCGTTCCTTTTTAGCGCTACCACCAGTTTTAAAGAATACTTTGCTATCACAATCAACGCTTCGCCTTTCGGGTGTAACTGCGACTTATTTCAGCGTAATAACTTCTGGTAAATTTCACATGGAAGCGCAAAGAGTAGTGAAACATATATTTTCCGGTGTATCACTTTTATATTAAATCATTAAAAGCTGCAAAACTGTAAAAGTGATGCCATTTTACTGGTATCCGCGCCTGAGCTTCATATGAACCAAATATTAGTGAGTACGGCCTGATGTCGACGGTTTTCCGTCAGTGTCCATCAAAGGAGGTTATATACATGTAGCTATATATATATATTCTCATTAGACTCATGTCGGGCCGCGTCAAGGTGCAACGCCTGCAACTCCACTGGTGGTACTCATGACACTAGCGTTCTCAGACGTAGTCAGTGGTAGCTGCCAGGGCCCTTTTTCATTCTGCCAAACAGTAGTTGCCTTGAGTGCTGCTTTGAGTCACTTGACAACCGTATATACGTACAAAACAGCTCGAAGAGTTCAGCGCAGCGCCAAACCTCGCGATCGTCGTCACAGGTTAGCCCCTTCGAACGAAACTGCCAACTGTTATTTCGGCAATCACTGCACTGAACTTAAAATAGCACATGAAAGAAAAAAAAATTAAGTCATTGAGACTGTAGGAATCGCAATATTAGTAATGCCATCTTTGTGTTTTCAAAAGGTTCTTCAATATTATTAACTTTCAAAAAGCACCAGTATGAAGTTTCCGACGCTATCTCAGAAAAGACAAACGATACACAGTTCTGCAAACTACATGTAAAGTTGCTCCTAAATCAAACAACTAGGATTTGCCATAAATGGAAAATCATTCATGTGCTAAGCACTAATGCGCAAGTAGCGACTTTAATAAAGAAATCTCCTCCGAAATCGTCATTAAGAAAGCAATCAAAAACATACTTTCTTGGATGTGCTTAGTTATTTCATCTGTATATACATGTATGTAGACAAGTGTATGTAGAAATGTATGTAGATACGCGTGCCTATTCGCTTATGCTCACATATATAGCGTGCATTCTAACAAAAGTATCTTGATTTAGTCTTGCTCTACTTTAACTTAAGTTATATCTGTTTTCAACTAATATATTTTTTTCACGTGATTCATTTTTCTGCCTTTCCAATATTTAGCTGTATTTTATGTTATTTGCTGCTTACAACGTTATTTTGTTCGTGCATTTTTTTTTCTGATGACTTTGTGTGGTGAATGCACAATGCGTTTTTGGAGGCCTAGTAATGCGGGCCCTAACGTCGCCTTTAGTATCCCGCATCACCACTAATAACCACTGGCGCCCGTCGGGGTTATAATTGCGTCGGTGAGGCAGGTTGTCGCGAATGGCGAAATGGTGAGCTTGACTACGCAGCGTGCAAGTGGTTGGGGGCACTGATGAAACAGAAAGCGAGTCTATAAGAAAGGTTATACAATGGTCTTTGTGCTGCTCAAACAAGATGGTGGTTTGGTCGACAAAGAAACGGTAAAGTGGGATAGTAAGCTGCAGTCATTGTCATCAGGGAAGGGGCGCGAGAGGGCGTCGGCGTCAGAATTCAGGCGTCCGCTGGGGTAGAGCACGCGGATATCGTAGTACTGCAGGCAAAGTACCCATCGGGCAAGACGGCCTGAGGGATCTTTCAAGGGCGACAGTCGACATAGTGCATTGTGATTCGCTACTACATCAAACAGACGGCAGTGCAAATAAAACCTGAACTTGTTGAGATGCCAGTTGACGGTCAGGCATTCTTTTTCTGTGAAAGTGCAATTAATCTCAGCTCTCGTAAGCGTACGATTTGCGTAAGCCACGACATATTCAGAAAATCCTTTTTGCGCTAGGCAAGAACAGCGCCGAGACCAACACCGCTGTCATCCGTGTGCATCCGTGACAGCCCTTACCGAGGCGCACCTCGGTAGGGACCGTCGGGTCGTAATGGCGCAAAATTGGCGGAGACGTTAGCACACGACGAAGCTTTGTGAAGGCTTCGTCGCACTCGACGACCATGAAGCGAGTGGCCCGTTGCTTCTACGTAGCTTCGTCCAGGGCGACATGATGGATGTGAAATTGCGAATGAAGCGACGGAAGTACGAAGACAGACCGATGAAACTGCGCAATTCTTTGACGGACGTGGGCTTACAGAAATCGGCAACGTCCCGAAGTTTGGTTGGATCGGATAAAATTTCATCATTGAATAAGACGTAGCTTAGAATTGTCAGCTGCCGAGCAGCAAATCGGCACTTCTTGAAGTTTACTTGCAGCCCTGTGTTTGTTAAACATGTTAAAACAGACCGGAGCCGTTGAAAGCGCGCGGTGAAGTCAGGAGCAAAAACGACAATGTCGTCAAGATTACAGAAGCGCGTGTGACATTTCATGCGCCGCAGAACTGTGTCCTGCATTCACTCAAACGTTGCCGAAGCATTACAAAGTCCAAAAGGCATCACGTTAAATTCGTGTAACCCGTAGGGTGTGACAATAGCAGTCTTCACCCGATCGTGGTCTACCATGGGTACTTGCCTATGCCCTGAGCTCCAATCTGGAGATGAAGATAATTTTGCGCCTTGTAGGCTGGGTCCTCGCGACGACTTCAGCGTAGCTGACTGGTGCAGCCGCCAGGACCTGTTGGAGTGGCGCAACGACGACAGCGTAGCTTAGTGGTGCAGCCGTAAGATGTTGGCTCTGGTCTGGCAAGATCTCGACGAATTCCTGCTCAATCGCGCGACGGAGCGGAGGCATAAAATTCGATGAAGGATGTTGGAGATCCGATGAATGAGTAAAGGATATCAAGGAAAGCTGGCTTGTTACTTCCTCTCGAACGAACGCTTTCACTTCAGCAAGCAGCGCTGACTGGTCAGAGATGATAGCCAAACGAGCAATGAGGTCGTTGCGTGGGCAAGGTCGACGTATGATTGAACGCTACCCGCGTAGCTCCTCGTTGCGTTCACATATAGTGATGATGTCTTCACAGACTAAGACTTCTTGCCAAGTAGCATGTTGAAAACATCGCCCTCTATCCCTTTCAGGACATTTCTGATTTTGTCGGATTTCGACATCCTCGCATTGACTTTTTTAAACAAGTACAGTAGATCTTCAATGTAGCCGGTAAATGATTCACCCGGCTGCTGTGCACGTTCTCGCAAACGTGGTTCCACTCGCAGCTTGCGCACAACAGGGCTACCAAACACAGTCACTAAAGAGGTCTTGAACGAGGACGGCGTCGGAAAGTCTGTCTCATAGTGGTTGTACCAGAGACTGCCGACACCCGCGAGATAGAAGAGCACGTTACTCAGTTTGGCGAGATCGCCTGTTTGTTGTGGCCTCTTTCACTTTCATACATCGTCAGCCAGTCCTCGATGTCGATGTCGTGCGCGCCGCTGAATATGGCAGGGTCTATACAGCAGGAATATAGCAACGTCGCCGATGAATATAGCAGGAATATAGCATGGTATAGCAGGGAATATTGCTGGCTAGCGTCTTCATTCAGGCATGTTTGAGCGTACGGTACGGAATCGAAGTGCTAGGGTTCACGTTGTAGGCCGAAGCAATCTCCCCCACTTACAAAAGCGTTTATTGGACACCGTCGTATGAGACCGACCGTTAGATCAGGGCACGGACTCTCCGCACAAGTGGCGTCTAGAAGACTAGAAGCACACCCGACACGGAACAATGATGGTAACTCGCTGAGCAACACTTTCCCTCATGTTCAGAAGTTTATAATAAATCAAAGCCCATGCTCGAGTTGATCTAAATCGCGCATGTCATAAACGTGCCCAATAATTTGCAATTAGCGTCTTTTGCAGGTTTACTTCAAGAACCATCTTAACGCAACGATGGGCTTCAAGTTAAGGTGTATTTCTGAATACGGAGGTTCGTCTTTCATAGCTACTTTTATTTTATTGCATAAGTATTCTTTGGCGAGTACCTCGGAAAAATCTGTCTGTTGGGCGAAAAGTGTAAAGCCTTGTATCTCCACAAAGATGGCCAATTTGCGATAAGATTTAATAATTTAATAGTCTACATTGAGATGATTGGTAGCATTATAAGTGATAAGCAACATTTGATATGAAAAAAATATAGGAGAGAACACTCATATGATCAGATTTATGCATACCTATAGGAATACATGGGGATCCATAGAACATGTATGGGGCAGCCTATAGTAGGGGTGGGCCAAATAATATTTTTGCTCTGGCCAACTTATACTTGGTGGTGGGCCAAGTTGAAATTTCGGGGTAGGCTAACGCATACATAGACTACTCCAGTGGAGTTCCTGCATACCTTTGTGGATATGAGCTCTATCCAATAACACGTACTTCTTAATTACACATCTGGAGCTTTTACTAGATGGTATGGGCACAACTGCACGAAATGCTCGTTTCTACTGACTAAGAATGAGCGAAGGGTTAGAAACACGTATGGTTTTACAAACTAGCAATCTGTAGTGTATGCGACAGTAGATGAGGAAGTAATGGAGCTACGTTTTTAGTGATGGATACGCGGATGTTCTGAACAAGTTCATTATACTAACCGAACGAGCTATATTTTCTCTAGATACTGAATCAGGAAAGGCTACGTGTACATTCGTCACTATGTTGCCTGATGTTAACAGGATATAACTGAAGCGGCAGCAGAAAACCTCGATAAACTACTCGCCAACGAGCGCTACTTAAGGTGTACCACCACCTTGTAGAAAAAAAATTTAAAGTTTAGTCACAAAGCTGCCGTTACATTTTTATCTTCTAAAGCCCATGTAGTTGTAACCTTTCAGGCGATTAAATTGAGAAAATAAAAACATTTTCACCTTATTTAAACTTTGCCACGATATGAGCAAATCGGATCTTCCCCTCCGGTTAACATCCCTGCCTTTCCCCTTTCGTCTGTCTCGATATGCCTGGATCTCTCTCTCTCATGGAAAATGCATGGGGAAGAAAGACTAGGGTTGCGCGAACTGGAAGTTTGGGGGTGGGCCAATTTGAATTTGGAGGTATGCTATACATCGATAACTCCTGTGCAGTTCCTGCATGCTGTTTGATTTAAGAAAAACGAAGCGATACACAAGGACTAAAGTTTGAGTTATTTAAGCATGTGTTTTTAGCGGTGGGAAAAAATACAGCGTCAAATAAACTGTTAGAATACTCAAGAAAGAAATCAGACTTGCATGCGTGAATACTTTAGCAAAAAAATAAAGAAGACTGTGTCAACTTTAAATATTCCGGGGGAAACGCTGCTCATTGAACCAAAGTTTACGATATACTTACTGAGCTTCTTTTTTTAATAATCTTTGCCCGCAACGAATTGTTTTCTGGGCATATGATGTTCAATTCGTGTAGGGCGTTTTTTGTCCTTTGTTTAATATTTGGGTTCAGTATTTGGATGAAGAATTTAAGCCCTCGATTCTGCGCGATTTTGGCAAAAAGAAGCCGGAGCTGCACGTTGTACCCAGCATGCCTAAGGTTAGCCAAAGCGCATAGTCATTGCCAACACAACAAATTGTACAGTTTATCGTAAGGCTCTAGGCGAAGCCATCATGCCCGAATGGCTCATGTCATTCGTGGCATCTATTTCTGATGAACACTTTCAGGCAGCCGTGCTTCACAGCTACTTGCAACGATTCACAAACCGTACTTAGCGCAAACCTGTACAGAGACGCGAACGCGTGTTCCCACCCTATCCCTGTCGTGACTCCAAAGCATAGATTCTTTTACATGTTTTCCCCCTAAAATTTCGTTCGCACCGCTTTTTCTTCTTCCCATGGTTGAAGTAAGGCTCTCGGATGTAATTTCAGTGCATCTGGAAATAAGTAGGAGCTAAAACAAAAGCGCCAAGTTAAAGAGTTGTCATCCCGCTTGCAATAACGCGTGGCGTCGTCTGCTACGCTGCATAGAGGGGCGAGAGCGCGCGAGGAGAGACGAGCGCGAAGCGGGGCAGGGCGGCGGGGATGGCGCTACTTTAATCATTGACTGGAATCACACATCGCGGGCAGTAGGACACATCGCTTGCGCCTGAAGTGTCGTGGAAGTTCCACCACGGTGCGGCCCCACTTCGCCTTCACATTCGTGAGCTGGTGATGGGGAAGGGATTCGCCGACGGGTCGCGTCACCCAGATGGGATTTACGGGAACGCTTGCAGTGGTGGCTCGTTGGGCTCGCTCCTGTGCGTCCCATTGCTCCAGTCTATGCTTGAAAAGCCGGCTAGTACTGCAGCCCCTCAGAGCAGCCTATTAGCTTAATGTAAAGTGCTATGAAACATTCTTTACGCTGAATTTTCATGGAGGAAGGAAGACCTTTTGACCTTCAAGGAATACGGAGAGGTACAAAGCGAGAGCGAAAACGCGCAGGCACACACAAGAAATAACGCTCAAACGTTCGCGTTATAGACTCATAAGCGTCTTTCGAGTTTTTCGAAAGTTTTTTCATCGTCGCTGTCGCATTTATGAAGGCACAGCACAGCTACGTATGAAGCCTGCCATTTTGAATATGCACGCACTGTCAGCGATCGTTTACTTGGAGGCTTTTTATGATTGCAATATTTCCTTGAAATCGTAATTAGTCCATTGATGTTAAAGCAAATAACATCCTTGACATAACAACACCAAGAACTGAGCCGAAAGCAGAGCTCCAACTAATGTCTATAGGAGACAAGTGAATCCATTGAAGTGCTCTGCCCGATACCTGCGTTAACCTTGTCACCTTGTATATAACCAATGCGACAGCATTCAAGATCGGAGAAAGCCCATCTGTCGTTTGAGGCAGTTGCATGCAGCCTTAGTTTTTAAACTCTATAACCAAGGCGTACAGTTGCGTGCAATATCAGCTGCCACATGATACATCAGGTCGAAGGCACCCTAAGAATACATCGTGAAGCCGACATGCGAATAAGTGGCTTAATAAGCACCAGTATTAGGATTGTTGTTTAGGTCTGCATTTTTTTCGTATGTCCACGTTTGCGTGGTCTAGGTGCACCGTTCAACTGTGGGTGCTATGCTGCAGCTAATAGGGCCCATTATTCTGCACTCATTGTTGCGTTTGCATACAAAAGTCTACACATTGATTTAGCCACGTGTACCATAGTACCACATCGCTGCTTTTCATTACTCACGCAACGAAATAAAGACTTGAGTATACCACCTAACCTACATCTGCTACGTGTGTGAAGGGAATAAACAATATGATCGTCAGTTAATACCGTGCTTTTATTTTAAAACGAAGATTAGTATCTCTATTCCATTGTGGAAATTCACATTGTCTAAATTATTTTTTATATCATGTGACCTTCTAGTGAAAGTAATGGCGTTATAACAGCTGTCACACTGGAGGCTCTCGGCAATTATTTGTAATTCACGCCCACCTTTTACTGTAGAAGAAAAAGAGAGATATTCTTGTCAGGCATAAGAAATTGATGGATACAAGTCATTGAGCTCGCTATAGATAACTGAATTTGATTAATCAACATCTTATTTGAAGCAGATAAAGCGATTAACACGAGTGGCAACGCAGTCACAGAATATTTACGTACGTGTAAATGCTCTGATCAGAGCTAACTTTGAAAAATTCCTTCCCATAATGAGCGACAAATCGCATGATGAGGATACGTGCATATAAACACATAATAAGGAAAACACAGTGAAAACTAGCCTGTTTTCGAGAATGACTCTGCATGCATTCATCTCGAAGAACTATTCATCTAACACAAACAATACACTCATTTGAGGAATGCTACGCACACATATAAGTAATCGATGCCAGAAGGTAAAATATATAGGCACAGAATTAGTGATTCATAACAACTGATCAAACTACAAAAAATTTCTTTTGCGTTTATTCCAGCTTCATTAGTATAACTAATGATTAACGAAATGTGGGAACGTTGATATATTAAGTTGTTCCCGGTAGAGGTTAGAGTTGGAGCCATTACTGCCATTGTATACATCATTTCGTGTCTCCTGCATTCCGCAAGACAGACTCACCAGGTAATCTGATATGGCACCAGGTATTCTGCGCTCGAAATTAATGCATTGTGCAGTAAACGTCTTGACAATGGCTTGCTCTGAATTAGGGGCCCGCCAGCCGCCGTAGCTCAGCGGCTATGGCGTTTCGCAGCCGAGCATTAGGTCACGGGTCCGATTCACAGCCACAGCGGCCGCATTGCGACGGGAAAGAGAGGGGAGGGGGAGGGATACAAAAATGTCGTGCATGTACAGTGCTCACGGAATGAAACGCGACAGCGAGTATTTGGTAGAACCCAGCATATGTGCAGAGAACTCGAGAGTACCATGTCATGTCGCTATGAATCTGGTCACAAAAGGTGACTCTGACTGACTCTGAAGTGTACACACCAAAGTTACGTCGATGTGACACGAACTGCAGCCGGTACAAACGAAAGTCTGGGCATTAGTTAGCCCTAAATTGACGCGTTTCATTCCGTGAGCACTGTACAGCCAATGGGATGCACAATAAAAATATCGCAGCTACTCCAATATATTTGGGAGTCCTGTGCTACACGTTTGCTATCCCCAACTGCGCAGTTTGCGAATGTCAAACTCCATAAACTGGAATTGGGCGGGGAGGGGGAGGGGTGCAATATGTGGTGGAAACACGGAATAGCCGCACCTGTGTGTATTGGATAGAGCCCAGTCATGATCGCTGCTCTTGACGGTGTGCACAAGTGCTGGTGATAGAGTCTTGTGAGCCGGACTCCGTTCCAGGCTAGAGCATCAATATTTGGAGTGCGAATCTGTGGGTTCCCATTGTAGCTGACGTCGGCCCAACCCTGTGGATAAAATTTAGTCAATATCTGTGATCATAACACTGGCTTCAGATTTCTGAGAATACCATTTATTGCTTTATAGAGGGGAAGTATAAACGTTTTTTATACAAATGCTTGTTTTAGGCCTGTCGTTTTATGTTTGGGACCAAACTTAGAACAATGCAGCAACACAAGGATGACATAGACACACAAAGCATTGATGTACGTAGGCAATTCTCTGTTCGAAGCGTCTGTGCCTCTATATAGCTGGCGTCCTGTTGCGTCGGTGTTAAATTTGTGTCACCCACATTGGAGTACAATGCACTCTCACAGTTGGTGGGTGGGCCTCGTCGGCATGTGCGCTTTCTGACGCTTTCCTGAAGTGTGGTGTGCAAAAGAAAGACAAAAACGCCGCCGCGTCACATAATCTTCAAACTGTCCCCGGATGTCCTACCCCCCCCCCTTCCTTCCGCTGTCGCGCCATGGCTCCCATGCGGATGTACCGCTATGTTTTTCATCTATAGCAAAAACTCTAAAAGAAAAAAAAACTTGGGAGGACTCTTAACATGAAGCTATAGGTCAGGTGCTCCTGTCTAAATACATATGAAAGGATAATTAGTTTTTCTCGGCAATCACTGCACCTGATTGGACGAGCTTTGTCGCATTAAAAAAAAACTCAAAATCTAGCGACTGTTGCTTTCGAATCTTCGATTTATGTGATCGATATTTTATAAAAAAATGGCAAAATAAAAAAAAATTCAGAGGACGAAACTATCAAGTTTACAACGCTGTAACTCAGCAATGAAAAATAATATCAAAATTATGTGAATTGCATATAATAGTACATCTAAAGCGGACAAAATTGATATGTCACCCATGAATCTAAAGGAATATTTTAATGTAAACATACAGCTTTTGCAGAACCCTTGTGCACAACGTAACGAATTCCCGTAAGATATAAATTGACATATCACATTTGTCCGCTTTGGATGATCTAATGGATACCGCTTACAGAACGGCGATATCTGTTCTTGATGCAGAGCTATTAACTTGTAAACTTCGTGCTTCTGTTTTTCTTTTTTTGAAACTGCGGAATTTTAGAAAATGTTCTTAACAAAATTCAGGCCCTAAATCGAAATTCCGCATCCAACAGTCACTAGAATTAAATTTCCTCTCGAAAATGCAACAAATTTTATTAAAATCGGTCCAGAGGTAATCTCAGAAAAACGTTTTTACGTTTTACATGTAGTTGAATAGGGACGCTATTACATAAAACTATTCCAAACTTTTTTATTACAATTCTGCAATCAGCCCACCGCGATTGGTGAAAAACTTTTTTGGACCACCGCTCCTTCACCTGTCGGTCATGAGACGTCACCAAAACCGCGATAGCTCCCCACCTGATATGACGTGTACACACTGATCATGCATAATTTGACCGAACAAAACAAATATAGTTATTTCTAATTTGACGCCTTTTAGTCTTTAGCCCTCGGCTATTGGTCAAAAGTTGTAGGGCTGCACCCAGTTTACCTGCCGCTCACGTGAAGTCACAATACCTCAAAAACTTCCCACGTCAATGTGACGCGTACGCGTTAAAGATGCATTAATATGTCGAACAAAACTGAGTTTTCTTCTGAATAGCCGAAGGCTGCCCCGTTCCTAAAGGAATAAAAGATGGCCGGCGATCGCTCCCACCCTGGCTACTCGCCCCTGTCGGAGAGCACCGGTTTATTTACGTGTAATAAAACTTCTTGCGTGGCCATGTAAAGTTTTCGAGAGAGTGAGAGAGAGAGAGAGAGAGACGGGAAGAAGGAAAGGCAGGAAGGTTAACCAGACTGAGTCCAGTTTGCTACCCTACACGTGGGGAGGGGAATGGGGAGTGAAAGAGAGAGAGAGAGAACTTAGGTGTAGGATGTGTATAGTGGGGCACTCAAGTCTGTTGCCTTCAGGTCGTGAAAAAGCGCTCGAACTGCTTTCTGGGCTAATGAACTGTGAGGCCAGGCTCCCAAGATCTTCGCTTCCGTAAATGGCCTGCCATCCAGTCTATTCAAGGCACACTGGAAAGTCTCATGTTGATTATCGAAGCGATAACAGTGGCACAGAAGGTGGCTGATGGTCTCTTCCCACTTACACGTAGCGCACATTGGTGAATGCGCCATTCCAATACGATAGCTGTAGTAGTTGGTTAATTCTTCTCCTAACCACAGCCGACACAGCAGTGTTGCGTCACGTCGTGGAAGCTTCACTGGTAATTTAAGTTTCAGTGATGGGTCGAAGCTGTACAAACGCCGCTTAGAGTTTTGTGGTGTATGCCAGTAACTAAACGTGAGGGCACGTGCGAGACTGTGAAGCTTTCTTGCAGCATCGACTCTCGATAAAGGTATAACGAGTGTCGGTGAGCCAGCCTGATCACGTCGGTCAGCGTCATCGGCGAGGTGATTACCAACGACGCCACAATGTCCCGGCAGCCACTGAAATATGATATCATGTCCTCGTTGAGAAGCGCAATGGCAGGTTTCGTTGATTTGTGACACTAGGTGTTCATAATTGCCACGTCGTAAACTTCGCAAGCACTGGAGGGCTGCTTTCGAGTCACAAAATATTGACCATTTGTTAGACGGTTCTTTTTCAATGTATTCGACAGCAGCGCGAAGAGCGGCCAGTTCGGAACTTGTAGATGTCGTTACGTGTGAAGTCCTAAACTGGATGACTACCGATTGAGATGGTAGAACAACGGCGCCCGTAGAATTTTCCGAGACGGAACTATCCGTGTAAACATGGATTCGGTTAGCGTATGAACAATGCAAAAGTTCCAATGTGATCTGCTTGAGAGCCGCGGTGGTCAGGCTAGCTTTCTTCAGTATTCCTGGAACAGCAAGGTACACAGGAGGCTTTTTCAAGCACCACATAGGGGATGGCGTTCTTGTTGCGGGTGAGTGCCTCAAGGACAAAGAGTGCCGGTTAGCTGCAATTGATATGGAGAACGCTACCTTGGGTCTTTTCTCAGGCAAGCGAGCGTGACGGTGGTCAGGGACTCAGCATATATGGCGAACATGCGCCCGGAGTGCCTCGATAGCTATATAGGTCATTATTGGGTGGTCTCTCGCGGCGGTACTTTGGGCACGTTTACGACCTCGTTCTGCCAGCTCTTCTTTGCTGGGGTTCCGTTTTAGCGTCATTCTTAAGCTTCCATTGCATGCTGCCGCGACTGTCGACGAGCCAGCGCAAGCTAAATAAGAGAACGTGGGCAAATCACAGACGCCGGCACCGCACTCTTCATCCGGTTATCGATATTCTGTGCAGTGGCTCGTCTCCATCGAATCCCTCTCCACTTGAGCATGCTCCTCGCCTCTTGCAGGCCAATTAGATAAGACAAGCCGCTCAGCGCAGGCAATGTTATTTGGTTTTCAAGTAAACAAAAGTGACCTCCTATGAACGAGGCGAGCATTTGATTGTTTTGATCAGACAACCGTGCGGGTGACCGCCCGATGCTCGCGTCGGCGGTTACGCAATTTGACGTCAGCAGATTGGAATAAAAACACATTGGAATAGTTTTACGTTATACGGCCCTAGGATGCGTTAGAGTTAGAGTTAGAGTTACAAGGAACCTTTAGCTCGGGCCCAACTCTGACGCGGCCTATTCAAATACATGTAAAACGCAAGAACGTTTTTTTAGATAACCCCTGGACCGATTTTAATGCAATTTGTTGCATTTGAGAGAGAAAGTTAAATTGTAGCGACTATTGAAAGGGAAATATTGATTTATGGCGTGAATTTTCTTTAACAATTTTTCAAATATTCGACAGTATGAAAATATTAGAAGCAGGAAGTTTACAAATTAATAGCTCTGCATCAAGAACAGATATCGCGGTTCTGTAAACGACATACATTAGATATTTCAAAGCGGACAAATTCTTTATGTCAATTTATAGCTTGCGTGAATTCGTTGCGTTGTTTACAAGGGCTCTGTAACAGCTGTATTTCCAGATTAGCAAATTTTTAAGATTCATGTGTTACATGTCAATTTTGTCCGCTTGAAATGTACTATTAGGCGCAATTCACAGAATTGTGACATCCTTTGTGTTGCTGAGTTACAGAGTTGTAAACTTGGTAGTTTCGTTATTAGAAATTTTTTATTTTTGTAAATTTTTAATAAAGAATTGAGAACCTAATCAAAAATTTAACATCAACAGTCACTAGATATGAAGTTTCTTTTTTTTAATGCAACAAACCTTGTCAAATTTGGTGCAGTGGTTACCAAGAAAAACGAATTCTCACTTTACATGTATTTAGATAGGAACACCCGAGCTAAAGCTTCCTCTTAAGTTACTTTGCAAATTTTTGTCATCAGTTATCATCATCATTGCCAGGGTAATCACATACCATGTGGGCCACGTTGCACAGACTCAGAAGCATGAACCCATAACCCAAGGACGAGATATGCAGCAACACATGCCCAGTGTCATCAAGTGCACAGTGGCCACAGTCGCTAGTACACAGTGTTAACACATATTCATTGGGACGTACACAGTAAATCCTGGCGCACATATCCAGTGACACATGCGAAGTGGCACGTACATTCGCTACCTCTAGGATTTACCGATGAAAGACGTTACAAACACACGTAATCTATACGAAGAAAAGCGGGAGAGGTAGTAACTCGCGAAAGAGGACTCGTTTAAAAGGAAAAAGATATACGGGCGATGCCTTGCCAGAACGGTCAACGTGCTGGCATTACGTAGCATGCAAGGCGACTGCTGACAGCCGCCAGAGATCTCACAAAGCTGACGGGATGCGGAGCATCGTCACTGGCGTTGCACACGTTGCACCTTTATGGCGCACGAGATGAGACCAACAAAAAACTGTCAGCGTTGGTCAGCGCCCTGTGGAAGGATTTAATAGCACTAGCTTGAAGTTTACCGCCCATTGGGCTGAGAGCCCTGCATACACGCAGCTAGTCAACAGGAAAACTAGTGTGTGTGGACACAACAGTCATACCGGCAGCGCAGCGCATGCAGAATGCTGCCAGGGCTCCGCTGCAGGACCCAATGATCGGAACACAATGTTGCTTTGAGAGTCTGCGTTATTGTTGTCGCAATAAAACGGCCCCAAAGAGCGATGCCGGACAGACAACTGATAAGATCACCGGAAGTATTCGCTTTCATGTAGTTAACGGAATCGTAATGACAATGTACGTGATGGGGCACCGACCTTCATATGATATAAACAAACGTGAACCGGTGCAAGGCCGCGCCCAGAAGTCATCTTGCGTAATGGCCGACAACAACGAAATTTTGGCCCGCATAACTGCGTATGATTTAGTGTAGATATAGAGGAGCCTCCGCTCAAAGTTTGACGCGCAGAAAACAAGCGGCAGCACTACAGCTACCTCGCAAAAATATCCGCTTTAAGCACCGAAAGAAAAACTACAGAGATACTGAGAATTGTCATTTTATGCGTATGTTACTTTAGTTTGTTAACGAGCACTTCAGTTTCCGATGCTTCGCTCGAGACGTTACAAGCAGCCGTGAGTGTTACAAGCAATGCTCAAGTTACAGAGATGGCCATATTCCCAGCTCTTTAGTATTTGGAGGAGGAAGAATAAACATTTATTTTCGAAACAGTAGCCCAGGAAAAGCCGTTGTTCTACTCTCGGTGGAAGGTGTCGCCATTCCAGGAACCCTCTGGCCTGACCTGCCTCTTTGGACTCTGGCGACGGAGCATCGTTCTTGTTCCAGGTCCTCGAAGACGAGCTTGGCCTCTCACGTTTCGATGAGGTCTTCGATTTCTTGTCTGGCGTTCCCGTCTTTCGGTGAAGGCGATGCGTCTGTGTCTAGATGTGATGGGCACTCAAGAATCAGGTTCACCAAGGTGTCCGGTATGCCACACATTGGGCATTAGTATCCTTGCAGCGTTGGGTAGAGTCTGTGCATGATTATTCCGTCGGTGTAAGTGTTACTTTGTAGACTTCTGAGTGTGGTGTTTTATTCTTTGTTAAGGTTTGGGTGAGGTGGTGGGAATACCCTGTTTTACAGTCTGTGACGTTGAAGGATCGCTGAGTATGCTATGGGTACGGTCTGCCCCTACAGATGCAGACTAGGCATATCGAGAGTAGGAAGGGTTGTCCCGGCAGGCATGGCATCGGGCTGCGACGTGTGCTGCTTTGTTTTCCTCCACCCCCTCGTGTTCAGGAGCCCATGTCACCCAGGTCTACGGCACGGTTGTCCTTCGGCGTTTCAATATGTTTATTGTTCTGTCGACACGCGACCCTTACTGTAGTTCCTGACAAAGGCTTCAGAATCGGTAAAGGCGACAGCAACGTCCATGCACATCGTGGTTTATAGGGTGATCGCCGTCTTTCCTGCAATCTTAAGGTTTTGTGCGCGTACTGTGGTAGATGCTAGCTTTCTGCCCTGGGTTTCTATGGCGCTCAGGGCGTAAGCTTTTCTTTGCGGGTATTTGACTGCGGCGGTGTCTCTGGCGTCCGGATCTTGCCTGTCTCTTCACCGTAGGGTATCCACTCGGGCTTTTTATTCTTCACATATGGTACGTGGGGTGCTTGTTGCGTGGAATTGGTGTCAGGCAAAGGGATTCGAAGTAATTTGGAAGAATCTTTTCTTTTCGGTCCGTGGTCACTATAACGGTCTCACCGTAGCTCAGCCGTTGTAGCGCTGATCTTCCGGTTGGCATGAGCTTCTAACTGACGGACTTTGTGAGCTCCAGCTACTTGTTTCCAAGTGTTGTATATGCCCAGCTTGAGAAGTCTCGCAATAGCAGCACGGCATGCTAGCCCTAGGACGATTTTTATGGCTTTATGTATTTAAACGTTAAGTTTCTCTACTTCTGCATTCTTCAGCTTGAGGTAGGGTGTATCGTATGTTATTCGACTGGTGACAAGTGCTTGTATCACACGTAGCATCTCTGGTTCTTTAAGTCCGCTTCTATGGCTTGTAGCTCTCTTGAGGAAATGCGTGAGCTCCGATAGCATTCGTTGCAGTTGCGGGAAGGTGGCTGCCCCGGAGCTGCCTTTGTGGATGCCGTAGAGCTCGTAGGGTTTCTACGTTTGGGATGGGCGTTCCATTGAGGGTGACGTTTGGGTTAAGTTTATTGTAGGCGGCTGTTCTTAACTCAAGTTCTTAACTTGAGGACCAGGTGTTCCGACGTCTCAGGTGCACAGCAGAGGCCGTATTGTTGCAAGTAGCTCCCGATGGCATCTTGTGCTTTCAGTAGGTGCGGTTTTTGCATTCCGGTGTTTATGGCTCTTATCCATATCGTCATACCATCTGCATAAAAAACGTGTCGTAGATCTGGTATGGCATCGAGGGGGCTGGGTAATTTTGATCATGGCGAACCTGAATAGCAGCGGTAATATTGTTACGTAGGAAAACGCAGACGAAAAGCTATGTACAAATATATTTACAAGGAAAATACGCTGCGCTTGGCCAAGAGGCAACAGCCCGCGCTAGCTTCTAATTGTCGTCGTCGTCTTCACACTGCTGGCCTTTCGTGATCGCACATATTGTGCCGTAGCACTACCCCCGGCTGCAAAAGCACCGTTCCGGAGCGACTAAAGATCGGGCTCGGAAGCAGTGTAGTAGGCCTTGAGCCTACTGACGTGTACGACATCACTAGATGCCACAGGAGAGGACGAGGTTGAGCCCACAGGAGCAATTTCGTAAGTCACAGGCGTCACCTGGCGCAGCACGCGGTAGGGCCCTGTGTATCGCGAAAGAAGCTTCTCTGAAAGTCCGACGTGACGATAGGGCGACCACAGGAGCACGAGCGCACCAGGTGAAAACTGTACGTCACGATGGCGGGCGTTGTACTGACACTGCTGAGTGGTCTGTGAGGCCGTAAGTCGAGCACGGGCAAGCTGGCGTGCATGGTCGGCGAGGGCGATGGCGTCGCGCGCATACTCGCTTGTTGAGACTGCAGCAGGAGGAAGTGCCGTGTCTAGGGGCAAGGTAGGTTCGCGACAGTACAGTAGATAAAAGGGAGAAAATCCGGCGGTGTCGTGCCGGGAAGAATTGTACGCAAATGTTACGTAAGGAAGGGCAATGTCCCAGTCGTGGCGGTCCTTGGAAACGTACTTGGCCAGCATATCGGTAAGAGTACGGTTTAACCGCTCTGTCAGGCCATTGGTTTGAGGATGGTATGAAGTAGTCAGTTTGTGTTGAATGGAGCAGGAACGCACAATGTCAGCGACAACTTTCGAGAGGAAGTTTCGACCACGGTCAGTAAGCAGCTGTCGCGGGGCGCCATGAAGCAAGATAATGTCACGCAAGAGAAAGTCCGCGACGTGAGTGGCGCAGCTGGTAGGGAGAGCCCGGGAGATAGCGTATCGGGTGGCGTAATCAGTCGCGACGGCTACCCATTTGTTCCCAGAGGATGACGTGGGAAAGGGACCGAGCAGGTCTAATCCAACACGAAAGAATGGTTCCACAGGGACGGTGATCGGCTGGAGATGACCGGCAGGTAGCACCTGAGGTGTCTTCCGACGCTGGCAGGGATCACAGGCAGCAACATAGCGTCGAACGGAGCGAGCGAGACCAGGCCAATAGAAGCGGCGGCGGACGCGGTCGTACGTGCGGGTTACCCCAAGATGTCCTGCAGTGGGTGCGTCATGCATCTCAAAGAGCACAGTCTGTCGTAGATGTTTTGGCACGACAAGAAGAAGATCAGGGCCATCAGGGAGGAAGCTCCTTCGGTACAGAATGCCGCCCTTGAATGCCGCCCTGCCGCCCCTATCGGCGAACGGATGCGTCGGTAGGTGTAGAGCGCAGACGCTCGATGAGTACTCGCAGCGATAGGTCTCGGTACTGCTCATCGGCGATGTTAGCGAAGGCAGACACAGAGAAAATGCCGTCGGCGGTACTACTGTCGGCGTCGTCAGGCTCGTCTACCGGGTAACGAGACAGGCAGTCAGCGTCCGTGTGTAGTCGGCCGGATTTGTAGGTGACAGAAAACGAATATTCTTGGAGGCGTAAGGCCCAGCGACCAAGTCTTCCTGAAGGGTCTTTCAATGAGCATAACCAACAAAACGCGTGATGGTCCGTGACAGCGGAAAAGGATCGGCCATATAAGTATGGGCGTAATTTCGCAACCGCCCAAACTAGGGCCAGACACTCACGCTCAATGATGGAATAGTTGCGCTCCGCGGGTGAGAGGAGCCTGCTGGCGTAAGCGATAACACGGTCGTGGCCACGCTGGCGTTGTGCCAGTACTGCTCTAATTCCGTGACCGCTGGCATCAGTACGGACTTCGGTAGGCGCAGAAGGATCGAAATGGGCCAGAACGGGAGGCGTTGTGAGAATGCCGATTAGATGAGAGAATGCAGAGGCCTCGTTATCGCCCCACTGGAAAGGAGCGTCTTTTTTCAAAAGATCGGTTAGTGGTCGTGCTATGGCGGCGAAATTCCTGACGAAACGGCGGAAGTACGAACAAAGGCCGATGAAGCTGCGCACATCCTTCACACACTTCGGAACAGGGAAGTGCGTAACAGCATGGATCTTGCCTGGGTCCGCTTGCACTCCGTTCGCGTCAACGAGATGTCCAAGGACGGTAATCTGGCGACGGCCGAATTGGCACTTCGATGCGTTGAGTTGCAGACCGGCTCGCCGAAAAACGTCCAGGACTGCTGAGAGGCGCTCGAGGTGCGTGGCGAACGTTGGGGAGAATACGATAACGTCGTCCGCACAAGCACGTGGACCATTTGAAACCATCAAGAAGGGAGTCCATCATGCGTTCAAAAGTGGCAGGAGCGTTATATAGGCCGAACGGCACCACCTTGAATTGATAAAGACCGTCGGGTGTTACAAAGGCAGTCTTCTCGCGGTTGAGATCGTCCACGGCAATCTGCCAATAGCCGGAGCGAAGGTCAATAGAGGAGAAATAGCGAGCACCGTGGAGGCAGTCAAGGGCGTCATCAATCCGAGGTAGGGGATACACATCCTTTTTGGTAACCCTGTTAAGGTGCCGATAATCCACGCAAAAGCGCCATGAGCCATCCTTCTTTTTTACCAGCACAACCGGTGACGCCCAAGGACTACATGACGGTTCAATAATGTTCTTGGCAAGCATTTTGCGAACTTCTGCGTGAATAACTTGACGCTCAGCTGGTGACACTCGATACGGGCGGCGATGAATAGGAGGGGCATCGCCGGTATTAATGCGATGTTTGACAGCCGTAGTTTGGGCTAAAGGACGATCGTGAAAGTCAAAAATATCGTGGTAGGAAAACAGAACGCGGTAGAGTTCACGAGCGTGCTCGGAGGGCAAGTCGGGGGCAATCAGTTTCCGTAAGTCAGCGATGGTACAATTTGTCGACTGCGATGGTAGAGGAGTATCGGATGAAGTGTCGTCTACTGCAATGGATGCCACTGAGTGATCCTCGAATGAACAAAGCTGGGCCAAAGACATCCCACGTGGCAGCACTTGTGTCGTCAAGCCAAAGTTGACCACTGGCAGGCAGACGCAATTCGCCGTAATAGATAAAACTGTATGGGGTACTGTGATCCCGTGTGTAAGGAGGACGTCTTGCATAGGAGCCGCGATGTATTGACCGTCGGGGACTGGTGGGGATGACACTAGGTCAACGTAGGTCAGTGCCGAAGGTGGCAAGCGAACGAAGTCAACGGAACTGAGGCGACTGGGGTGTGGTTCAGCAGGATCCAGAACAGGCAGGTCAAGGCGGACAGTACTGGCGGAACAATCGATGAGAGCAGAATGTGCGGAGAGGAAGTCTAAGCCGAGGATGATGTCGTGGGGACAGTGGGCGATGACTGTGAATAGCACGATTGTTGAGCGATCGGCGAAGGAGACGCGGGCGGTACACATACCAATTAAGGGGGCTGTTCCGCCATCGGCGACACGGACAACAGGCGTCGTGGCGGGCGTGATAATTTTCTTGAGCCGGTTACGAAGGTCAGCGCTCATTACGGACAAATGCGCCCCAGTGTCTATGAGAGCAGACACAGAAACACCGTCGACTTGCAAGTCAAGAAAGTTCAGATGAGTGGGCAAAGTCAGTAGAGGATTTGGCGACGTAGGGAGCAATGCAGCGTCACCTCGAGGCGCTGCATCGTCTAGTTTTCCGGCTGGGAGCGGCGTCCGAAGGGAGTCGGCGAATAGGAGCGACGGGGCTGGGGAGAGCGAGATTGTCGTCGTTGGGGCGAAGGCGAATGAG
This sequence comes from Dermacentor albipictus, assembly GCF_038994185.2. NCBI lineage: Eukaryota > Metazoa > Arthropoda > Arachnida > Ixodida > Ixodidae > Dermacentor > Dermacentor albipictus. The sequence continues at coordinate 450,439,875 of NC_091821.1, forward strand.
AATAGGGCCGGTTCGTTGCAGGAGAATCAGTGGCGGCGTTATCGGAGCGTGCGGCATAGGGACGAGAAGGGCCACCTGAGGGGCGAGAGTAGGCAGTATAAGTAGACCGGATCGGGGAACTCCAGCGACTACGACAGTGCCGAGAAATGTGCCTGATTCGACGGCAGTGGAAACAAATAGGCTTGTCGTCCGCAGTGCGCCATTCAGATGGGTTGCGGAAACGTGGTGGGTAAGAAGATGCGGGACGGGGCGAAATCGAAGAAGCCGGGCGGGTATCAGGGCGATGGGCCGAGCAAATGGTGTGAAGACCCATGTTTTCAAACTCCTGGCGGACAACTGCCTGGATCAGTGTGACCGTGACTGCAGATGTGTTGGTGGGACTAGAGTCGAAGGCAGCCGGATAGGCGGCCTCGATCTCACGCCGGACGATCCTGGTAACATCGGCAGTGTTGTTGGGACGAGGAGCGTCGGCACAGGAAGATGCCGCTGGGGTGTTGGGCAGACGGGCAAACTGCTGGTCAATACGTCGGCTTTTGGCGAGTTCCAGGCGGCGGCACTCTTTTATAACAGCATCCACCGTGGCTACGTTGTTGCAAACGAGCAAGTGGAAGGCGTCATCGGCAATGCCTTTGAGGATGTGGGAAACCTTGTCTGACTCAGTCATGTGGGTGTCAACTTTGCGGCACAGAGCCAAGACGTCCTGAATGTACGTGACATAGGGCTCTGTTGACGTCTGCACACGGCCGGAAAGCGCCTTCTGCGCGGCAAGTTGTTGACCGTAGGGGTTGCCGAACAAGTCACGAAGCTGTGTCTTAAGTGAATCCCAAATGGTGAGCTCATCTTCGTGCGTGCGATACCAAACTCGAGGTGTGCCACCGAGGTAAAAGACTACGTTGGCGAGCATAATAGTAGGGTCCCACCGGTTATTGCGGCTGACGTGTTCATACAGGCTGATCCAGTCATCGACGTCTTCCCCATCTTGGCCCGAGAATACGCCAGGATCACGGGGAGTGGGGAGAGTGATGTAGGTCGTCGAAGTGGCAGCAGGTGTCGGAGCCGGGGGAGTCCGGTTGTCGTCGCCGGGAGCCATGAAGGAAGGCTCGACGTACCGTCCACTGCGAAGCTCCGTGACGAGGTACAGGGAACGTCCACCTCCACCAGATATGTTACGTAGGAAAACGCAGACGAAAAGCTATGTACAAATATATTTACAAGGAAAATACGCTGCGCTTGGCCAAGAGGCAACAGCCCGCACTAGCTTCTAATCGTCGTCGTCGTCTTCACACTGCTGGCCTTTCGTGATCGCACATATTGTGCCGTAGCAATATGACCTAGCCCTGCGGGGTGCTTTCGCTCGGTAGTCGGATGCCGTCGTGCCGCAGGTCTTATATTCCAACTGTGGTCTTGCAGTCCATCAGGAAATTCCTGACAGTCGTATGTCAAAGACCTGCAGCTTAGGTCTTCGAGGTTGCAGAGGATAGAGTCGTGAGTGGCGTTGTCAAAAGCTCCCTTTAAGTCGGTGGCTAAGATCGATGATATCGTTTTGTTGCTGAGGTGGTCGATGAGGCCTTCCTTTAGTGTAAGCAAGATACTTGCGTTGACAGGTTCTGCCTGAAACCAAACATGGTGTTCGGGAAATATCCGTTGTCTTCGAAGTATGAGGTTAGTCGCTTGTGTATCATATGCTCGAATAGTTTCCCTACGCACGATGTAAGGGAAATAGGGCGCAAGTTCTCGATGCTGCGGCGTTTATTTGGTTAGGGGACTATGGTCATCTTCGAGTAACTTGAGCAGCCGGTAGCTCACCTTTCTACCAGCATGCGTTGAAGTACTGTAGAAGGGCTGTGGCAGCCTGCCGCTGAAGGTTCCGGAGATGCTCGTTGAAGATCCGATCTTTTACTACTTAGCCCAAAAAATCTGTGATGCCGATGTACACCTTGTTTGACTGGGAGCAGGGCCGAACAGGGGTTGTAGTACCTTCAATGTCGTGTTGCACAACGAATCGTGTGAAGTTCCTTTCTTTTCTCCTAAGGATATTTTTTTAGAGCGCAGCTCTTTGGCGTCCGTTCCTGGGTTTCGCGTCGGCGTTGTCGTCGGCCTCGTAACCAGCTCCGCCCCCCTTTCATCCCCCCAGCGCTAGCAGCGACCGACTGATACCGCTGGATGCCGCTGACGCCGCTAGAGAGTCAAGATAACGTGACTGCATAGAACACCGTCGCCGCCATGCAGAAAGAGGAGGAAAGGGTCCCCCCCCCTGGTTCTTAGCGCTGCGGAAGCGAGGGTATCATATTGTTTGTGTCGGCATCGGCGGCGTTGTCCCTGAAACCAACTCCGCAGCTGGGGTTGACTCACTATCGGCGTCAGCGGCATCAGTCAGTCGCTGCTATCTCTTCCCTCCTCCCTTTATCGTGTTGTCCGCTTGCTGCACGCGCTTCTGCCCCCATAGTTTGCCGCTGGGTGTACACGCCGCCCCCCTCCCACCCCTTCCTGCGAGTCTCCGGTTGTCAAAGCGCCGGCTCGAACTTTGAAGTTGGCGAACTGTGCGCCGCAAAGTTGCCCAACGGCTTGCTGGTAGTAGCTGCCTACTTCGCCCCTACCGCACTCACGAAAGACGTCGTGCACTTCCTGCAACTCGCATTAACCGTCCATCGATCCACACCGATGTTAGTAGTGGGGGACTTTAATGTTGACATAAAGACAAACAGCAATTTCCTAACACTTATGCGGGAGAACATCCCGTTCCTCTCGCTCGTAACGCGTCCCACGGCTGTGACAACCTCGCGAGGCACTTGTATAGATCTCGTCTTTGAGAATCAAGCATTGGTGTACCAAGTCCAACATATATCAGTCTATTTCTCCGACCACAAAGCTTCCTTCATGACTGTCAAGAACTGTTAGTGGAGTCTTTGTTAAAGGAATACGTGTGAAAAATAAAAAAAATTCTGTGATAGCGCATACATGTGTTGCTCGATTTCTTTGCCTCAATCTATCGAAAAGGTGAAACAGCTTATTTGCTGCGCTCAAATTTCGCATTAGGAAGTAACGTAATCGTCGGTAATTTTTTTTTCTGCTAAAGTCAATGAGAGAGAAAGTGGCAAGACATGATAACGTTACACAGACAGACAGACAGACAGACAGACAGACAGACAGACAGACAGACAGACAGACAGACAGACAGACAGACAGACAGACAGACAGACAGACAGACAGACAGACAGACAGACAGACAGACAGACAGACAGACAGACAGACAGACAGACAGACAGACAGACAGACAGACAGACAGACAGACAGACAGACAGACAGACAGACAGACAGACAGACAGACAGACAGACAGACAGACAGACAGACAGACAGACAGACAGACAGACAGACAGACAGACAGACAGACAGACAGACAGACAGACAGACAGACAGACAGACAGACAGACAGACAGACAGACAGACAGACAGACAGACAGACAGACAGACAGACAGACAGACAGACAGACAGACAGACAGACAGACAGACAGACAGACAGACAGACAGACAGACAGACAGACAGACAGACAGACAGACAGACAGACAGACAGACAGACAGACAGACAGACACAGACAGACAGACAGACAGACAGACAGACAGACACAGACAGACAGACAGACAGACAGACAGACAGACAGACAGATTAGAAACAGCATTACAAACTGCTTACACCTGCTTACCAAATCATCGGCAAGTATAAACACGATGTGAGGCGGCCGCTTGTGCAACGAGGCTTGCACCAAACCATCGCGCGTTGTCAGCCACAGCATCAATGCGACCAGTGCTGCTCCTACCAACAGAAATGTGAAGATTGTGGCATACATCAGTGGCTTTCTACGGTGTTCTCGAACGGTGCCTGCGGTAGGCGCCGCAGGTGAATTTGCGACACCGTCATTGTCGCCACCGTCTTTAAGCCATGGTTCTGCGTTGGTATCAGCCTCTGATCCTGCATGTTCCCTGCAAGTCGAAAGTGAGGGTACGAAGTGGTTACGAGCAGTAAAACAGCGCTAAATAACAGCATGAAGAGAGGGGCACAGACACCACGACTGACTAACAAACAAGTGTATTTTTCCTTTCAGTCAGCATATATACACTCCGCCGCTATCTGAAAGCACACAAGCAACAGAATTCAGCATGCGCAGGGGAGAAAATGCAATTAATGCGATAGGAATGCAAACTCTTTCGGAAGGAGGGAAATAGAGGGACGGCATACACATGCTTCGCCGCTAACATGAATGTGGAAAGCTTCGGAAATAAGACGTGTGTGGTCATCGTGGTATTTTGCCAGGTAGGTCACATCTTTAAAAGATGGCTTGCAGCCGCATTCATTGCAATGCAGTGTGACTATCGCTGACTCGTTTTTGAACATTGTTTGAGTGATCGCGCACGCGGTCATTGCATATGCGGTCACGGATATAAAAACGTTCGCATGAAAGAGGCCAGCTAGGACCGCTATCTTGCTACTAAGCTCAGCCAGACGAGCACTGCAAAAGTGGGGCGATATGTTGATGACCTTTAATTTTTTACAATACAAATAGTGCTGACGCGCAGCCTGCTGCTACTATAATGTTTGACCTGTTCCGCATAATTTTACATTCCTTTGAATTGATCCCGGAGCATCCGTCAGACAACAAGCTGCGTTTCTTAGACTTGGAGCTATCGTTCTCAAGCAATCATGTATGTTGGGCTTAGGCTCCTCGATATCATAAGAACCTTCTTCCCTTTTCCTCCGCGCACTCAAAGATAGTCAAGCGCGGTATTGCAAGATCTTGCATGAAGGCGGCCCTCATCAGTTCTTGTGAACACCAAGTGGATGCAAGCTTCAAAAAGCAAGTAGCCAGGCTGACGCTGGCAAGTTTCCCGGTAGCACATTTTACCAGCATCGCTGAAAGCCTCGCAACAAGCCTTAAAAGAAAGCAATCGGCGGTTACTCAATCTGAGAATCCCTCATGGCAAATTGCTGCGGTTATCCCATATGTGCACCAGGTTGTAGATAATCTCATAAAGGTTGTCAGCAGGGCCGGCAATAGGTTGCTGTTCACTGCGAGCAATAAGTGAGGTAGCCTGTGCCATCAAGTCAATCGGGTGACCAAGAACAACATCAAAAAAGTTGTAAAAAGCAGCACAGACAGAGGTTTTCTGGTGACTGCTGTGACTGTGTGGTTTATAAGATTCGCCTTTCATGCAAGCGTTCTTTATATCGGTCAAACCGGGTGGTGCATCAATGACTGCATGCGCGGACACTCAAACGAAGCACAAGAATGAGCCAGAAATAGTTATCACTGCACTGCAATGAATGCGGCTGCAAGCCGTCTTTTAAAGATGTGACCTGCCTGTCAAAATACCGCGATGACCGCGCACGTCTTATTTCCGAAGCTTTCCATATTAAAGTTAGCGGCGAAGCATGCGTAAGCCTTCCCTCTATTTCCCTCCTTCCAAATGAGATTGCCTTCCTACGGCATTTATTGCATTTCTCCCCTGCGCATGCTCCATTCAGTTGATTCTGTGCTTTGAGATAGCGGTGGAGTGTACATATGCTGACTGAAAGAACAAAGACACTTCGTTGTTAGTCAGCGCTGGTGTCTCTGTCCCTGTCCTCTTCCTGTCGTTAAGTGATGTTTTACTGCTCGTAATCCATGAACCAACACGCCAAATGCGTGCTCTTCTACAGAGTAGTATTTGTCTTCCGCTCTGCTCGGCATGCCTTTTCCGGAAGCAGTGCTGAAAGATGTGCGTATACGAACATTAGGTATTTTCAATTTGCGCACAATGTGGCACTTATAATATCAGATAAATGAAATATAAGATAAAGTAGCATTATTGAAGTTCAGGATAAACTTTACTCGAACACAAACAATAACGCTTCAGCTGAGGGTGATTTATAGCAGCAGTGTGCTACAGGTTTGTGCGCGTCTCGTCTGTGGAGTCGGAGCCGCGTAAGCTAACGCGTAGGCGTAGCCAGGCACCTATCCCCTGCTCCGCGTGGTCATGTCCACAGAGAAAGCATTGCAGATTTAAACTACGTACTTGAATCTATGATTTGCGAAGGCGTCGTGCAGCGGGTAGTTAAATTCTATTAAATCTATATGGCGATGCTTGCGAGTGTCTTCATTGTTATTTTGAGCAGCGCGCAATCTCATGTAGCGCTTATAGTTGGGGCACAACAAGAGTCACAACTTCAATTTCACAGCCTGTGTATGTTATATAGCAATACTGAGAATAGTTCATTGGGATGCACACGGTGAGTCATCTACGGAGTGATGACTCACCTACCATGAGCCCTCGAAACTTGGAACAGGTACGCGGAATCCGATGACCTTAGATGAAGTTGCCCGACTCCATCGTTAAATTCGGCATTATAACAATAAAACTTGGTAATTTCTTCCACAAAACTACCAGCAATGTTTGTCACGTGCGCGAACATCCTATTATATAACAGTTCAAAAATATAGAGAAAATATGCAACTCTTTGGTAAATAAATTAGTTCATTCACATTACGTTTATGCTATCTTACCATTTGATATTCGACAACTGTATGCTATTAGCTGCGGCCACACCAAAGTTTCTTCCCCCGAATACAAATAAGACTCAGTGCTGGGCTAGTTGGTGATGCATTCTTTAGAACGGAAGGTTGCGCTAAAAGGGACGTACACACGGTGAAAAGACGACACGATCCCCACGTCGACATTATTGAATGTCGGCTTGGTTTTTAGAAATTGAAATTCTGGAACGATGTGGTCGTCTTGAAAAACGCTATGATAAAAGCCACAAACCTGGATCATCATCATCATCATCAGCCTAGTTACGCCCACTGCAGGGCAAAGGCCTCTCCCATGCTTCTCCAAATACCCCGGTCATGTACTAAACTAATTGTGGCCATGTTGTCCCTGCAAACGTCTTAATGTCATCCGTCCACCTTACATTCTGCCGCCCCCTGCTACGCTTCCCTTCCCTTGGAATCCAGTCCGTAACCCTTAATGACCATCGGTTATCTGCCCTCCTCATTACATGTCCGGCCCATGTCCATTTCTTTTTCTTTATTTCAACTAAGATGTCATTTACCCGCGTTTGTTGCCTCACCCAACCTGCTCTTTTCTTATCCCTTAACGTTACACCGATCATTCTTCTTTCCATAGCTCGTTGCGTCGTCCTCAATTTCAGCAGAACCCTTTTCGTAAGCCTCCAGGTTTCTGCCCCATATGTGAGTACTGGTAACACACAGCTGTTATACACTTTCCTTTTGAGGGATAGTGGCAACCTGCTGTTCATGATTTGAGAATGCCTGCCAAACGCACCCCAGCCCATTCTTATTCTTCTGGTTAATTCAGTCTCATGATCCGGATCCGTGGTCACTATCTGCCCTAAGTAGATGTATTCCCTTACCACTTCCAGTGCCTCGCTACCTATCGTAAACTGCTGTTCTCTTCCGAGACTGTTAAACATTACTTTAGTTTTCGGTAGATTAATTTTTAGACCTACTCTTCTGCTTTGCCTCTCCAGGTCAGTGAGCATGCATTGCAGTTGGTGCCCTGAGTTACTAAGCAAGGCAATATCATCAGCGAATCGCAAGTTACTAAGGTATTCTCCATTAATTTTATCCCCATTTCTTCCCAATCTAGGTCTCTGAATACCTCCTGTAAACATGCGGTGAATAGCATTGGAGAGATCGTATCTCCCTGTCTGACGCCTTTCTTTATTGGGATTTTGTTGCTTTCTTTGTGGAGGACTACGGTGGCTGTCGAGCCGCTATAGATATCTTCCAGTATTTTTACATATGGCTCATCTACACCCTGATTCCGTAATGCCTCCATGACTGCTGAGGTTTCGACTGAATCAAACGCTTTCTCGTAATCAATGAAACCTATATATAAGGGTTGGTTATATTCTGCACATTTTTCTATCACCTGATTGATAGTGTGAATACAGTCTATTGTTGAGTAGCCTTTACGGAATCCTGCCTGGTCCTTTGCTTGACAGAAGTCTAAGGTTTTTCTGATTCTATTTGTGATTACCTTAGTAAATACTTTGTAGGCGACGGACAGTAAGCTGATCGGTCTATAATTTTTTAAGTCTTTGGCGTCGCCTTTCTTATGGATTAGGATTATGTTAGCGTTCTTCCAAGGTTCCGGTATGCTCGAGGTTATGAGGCATTGCGTATACAGTGTGGCCAGTTTCTCTAGAACAATCTGACCACCATCCTTCAACAAATCTGCTGTTACCTGATCCTCTCCAGCTGCCTTCCCCCTTTGCATAGCTCCTAAGGCTTTCTTTACTTCTTCTGGCGTTACCTGCGGGATTTCGAATTCCTCTAGACTATTTTCGCTTCCACGATCGTCGTGGGTGCCAGTGGTACTATATAAATCTCTGTAGAACTCCTCAGCCACTCGAACTATCTCATCCATATTAGTAACGATATTGCCGGCTTTGTCTCTCAACGCACATATCTGATTCTTGCCTATTCCTAGTTTCTTCTTCACTGTTTTTAGGCTTCCTCCGTTCCTGAGAGCCTGTTCAATTCTATCCATATTATAGTTCCTGATGTCCGCTGTCTTACGCTTGTTGATTAACTTAGAAAGTCTTGCCAGTTCTATTCTAGCTGTAGGGTTAGAGGCTTTCATACATTGGCGTTTCTTGATCAGATCTTTTGTGTCCTGCGATAGCTTACTGGTTTCCTGTCTAACGGCGTTACCACCGACTTCTATTGCGCACTCCTTAATGATGCCCATGAGATGGTCGTTCATTGCTTCAGCACTAAGGTCCTCTTCCTGAGTTAAAGCCCAATACCTGTTCTGTAGCTTGATGCGGAATTCCTCTAGTTTTCCTCTTACCGCTAACTCATTGATTGGCTTCTTGTGTACCAGTTTCTTCCGTTGCCTCCTCAAGTCTAGGCTAATTCGAGTTCTTACCATCCTATGGTCACTGCAGCGTACCTTGCCGGGCACGTCTACATCTTGTATGATGCCAGGGTTCGCGCAGAGTATGAAGTCGATTTCATTTCTAGTCTCACCATTCGGGCTCCTCCACGTCCACTTTCGACTAACCCGCTTGCGGAAAAAGGTATTCATTATCCGCATATTATTCTGTTCTGCAAACTCTACTAATAACTCTCCTCTGCTATTCCTAGTGCCTATGCCATATTCCCCCACTGACTTGTCTCCAGCCTGCTTCTTGCCTACCCTGGCATTGAAGTCGCCCATCAGTATAGTGTATTTTGTTATGACATTACCCATCGCCAATTCCATGTCTTCATAAAAGCTTTCGACTTCCTGGTAATCATGACTGCATGTAGGGGCATATACTTGTACCACCTTCAATTTGTACCTCTTCTTAAGTTTCACAACAAGACCTGCTACCCTCTCATAATGCTATAGAATTCCTGTATGTTAGCAGCTATTTCCTTATTAATCAGGAATCCGACTCCTAGTTCTCGTCTCTCATCTAAGCCCCGGTAGCACAGTACGTGCCCGCTTTTTAGCACTGTATATGCTTCTTTTCTCCTCCTAACCTCACTGAGCCCTATTATATCCCATTTACTACCCTCTAATTCCACCAATAACACTGCTAGACTCGCCTCACTAGATAACGTTCTAACGTTAAACGTTGCCAGGTTCAGACAATAAAGCCTTTGAAATCCTCATCAATTTCGACAGCTTCCTTTGACATTCCTAGTGCAAACTTATGAAGTAAGTTATTGCGCTGGTTTTCGTACTGAAATGATATACCAGCGCCAGTCATGTTTGATATATGACTACGCATCTAAACTCACTTTTTCGAACACTTCAGGTGCGTTTGCGGTGCCCTCAGTACTACAATTAAAAAGGACGCTCTCATATAGCATGCACATTCATTTGAAGTTGGCTGGTGTTAGGCAGGATCGATTTCCATTCTTGTGAATATTTCGACTTCAAGCGCAGTTCGTTACAAGAAAGGAGCATCAGAGCTCTGCAGTTGAGTTCGTGGGAGTTAGGTCAAGCTTGAAATATTTTCCTCTGCACATGTTTTCGTTGCCAATAAACATGAAGGATTCACTGACATGTTTGAATTTTACTACTCACACAAAGTTCTCTACGTTGGTTCGTGAGTTTCGATTGGCTAAATAATTATTGAATAAGTCATGGCTGCTCTATGGCGTTAATAGTCTTGAGCCTGCATTTGGCTCATGATAACGGACAGACATACAAGACAAAACAGTGTTTACACGTGAAGCGCTGCAAAAGGGTACGCTAACGAATATTAATTACTCTGGCGGGCCATAAATAACCGTTACAACAGTTATAGGCTCATATTTAGCGATCAGCGAAACGGAATTGCCAGCGAACGGGATGAGAATTAGGGAACTAGGTACATTCGGGAATTGATAATTGCAAGGACTTAAAAATGATCCCGGAGGTTGCTGATGGCCATGATAAAACATTGGTGAAATAGCAACTCACTACCATTGGAAGGTGAGGATTTATACACTGATCTATTTGCGCTGGCTGAACATTTTAAACCAATTCTCGAAAAGTTTGCTCGTTAATTTTACTTGGGTGTACTCACCCTTGACGCCGCCTACTGCTTGGTCGCCGCCGCATCGAGCCACGCATACGCGCTGAATGCGAGACTGGGAGGAAACCGACGCTTTCTGTCGGGACCTTCGTAAATGCTCTGCTACCTCGATCGTACAAAATAAAAAAATTCAGCGGCAATAACATTTTACAAAACCTTGATGTTACTTTTCAGGCACGGCGGAAATGAGGATTATTCTCTCCTGCGCACATTTGCAGACGAAAATGCGTGTGGCTGCAGGAAAACAATAATGTCGGTCGTGATTATTCCTTCATTTTACAAAACCTTGATGTTACTTTTCAGGCACAGCGGAAATGAGGATGATTCTCTCCTGCGCACATTTGCAGACGGAAATGCGTGTGGCTGCAGCAACACAATAATGTCGGTCGTGATTATTCTTTCGTTAGCTATCACGTCGCCTCGTGTTCTTCATTACCTATATGTCACGTAGCCATTGCCGTTGGAAGCTGTCGCATCCAGGTTGATAAATAAGACCCACGGACTTGTGTCACCATGTACTTCAGATGTCGAGAAGCGACTTAAGGATAAACCCCCAAAACCGTGACTTTTCCCGACGTCGGCTTTTTGCAGGCACAGTCATTGTGCTACTCTGACGTGCTTAGATGTCGCGGAAAGATTCATACAGGGATGAGATCAAAGTTTTTATCAAAAAAGCTGCTTCCGTGTGTATCGGATTAATATATATTCATTTTGCAAATTTGCCAAGACGGCGTATAAAATGTAGATACAAATCCGTCTTTTGTTTTCTCTTTTATCTGTGCTGCAGTTGTTTTGCAGAGCCTTCACCATTACAATCTTAAAACCCCTTAACTGCTGATGACGAGATAATTATTTAACCGAATAAGTTAACCGAAAGCCTGCCCGCTCATGAGACAATCGTTGCATTACTTGACATTTTTGTACTAAAGCGTTGTTACGTCCTAATACTTTTCTCCGACCAAAGGCCGTAGGGTCGTGTGCCTTAATTAAATCTGCTTAATTAGGCTAGTACTAAATAACACACAATTTCGCAGGTTCAAGTGTTCTCACTCAGTCAAAATCAACCGTGCACTAATTACTTTCGCCTTAATTATGTGACCTTATTAACGCCGAATGTTCTCGATTGGAGTGTCCTAACTCAATTATAATTAGGTGGCTTAAATATTTTCGCCTTAACTAACAACAAAGGTCGTAGGTTCAAGTGTCGTAACTAAATCTTAATCAGCCATACCTGAATTAATCAGGCAATAATTAAGCTGGCCCTATATAACATCAAAGATCGTGGGTTAGGTTGCCTTAATTAACTGAATCATAATGAACTGTATCTCAATTCACTTAATTAACACCAAAGGTTCCGGGTTCGACTGACATCAAAGGTCGTGGGTGCCACTCTCGACCTTTGATGGTCGAGAGTGGCACTTGAAGATGTGGGCGGCAAGTGAATTCCACTCCCACCCCAGGTCATAGGTTACAGTCTTTTAACGCTATCTTATTTACCTGTGCATTAATTCACTTCGCTTTAATTAGCACTACGGGTAGGGGGTTCGCCTATGCACCTTCACGGTGTGAGCTGGAATCCAATTTGGAGATAGGGCTGGTACACCCATATCTCCAAGGCTGTTCGACTCCCGCCATAGGTCGTGGGTTAAAGTGCCTTATCTCTATCTCATTTAACTGTGCAATAATTGGCTTCGTCTTAATTAATACAAATGGAAGTTGGTTCAACTCCGGACCTGCCCGATGTCAAATGGAATCCAACTTGACGGTATGGCCGCCTCGCCCCTATGTCCAAATGGTTTGAGTTCTACCACAGGTCGTGAGCTGGAGACTCTTCACTGTATCTTATTTACCTGTGCATTATTTCACGTCGCCTTAACATTATGGGTAGGGGGTTCGCCTATGCACCTTCACGGTGTGAACTGGAATCCAATTTGTAGATATGGCCGGTACACCCATATCCCCAAGGGGGTTCGACTCCCACCACAGGTCGTGGGTTAAAGTGCCTTAACTCTACCGCATTTATTTCTGCAATAATTCACTACATCTTAAAGGGGCCCTGAAACGCTTTTGACGATTTTCTACAAACGTACTGAGTCGTTAGAGTAGGTCCTTCTGATCATTAATTGACACATCTAAGTCCTCTGCGTAAAGCGTGTAATTTATTATAAGGTTTTAAAAATGCACATCGCTGCCGTTCGCAGCGCACTGCTCGGCGGAATTTTAAGCCGCGCCTACCCATATGACCGAAATCACCCATATGACGTCAGTAGGGCGAGCTGTCCGATTGGCTGACCAGGGCGCGTGATCGATAATTTTTCCAACTTTATGGTAAACAAATGATCTTCGTAATAGTTGGAATGTTAGTTAATTTGTTTTTATAAAGAGAAAGTAGCAGAAAGAGAATGCACAAGAACAATTTTTCAGTACACTTAAGCACTTCCGGCACACAGCAAGTGTCGTCTGCTTGTGTTACAACGTACTCCATTTTGACGAGAGCTCCGCGGTCAGAGTTGGTCTCAGTCTTTTCGCGAGCACTATGATTCGACTTTGTTGCCTTGTGGACTGCAAACGTAGCGACTGGCAATATGTCAAGCTGCGACATCGTGTCCCTCTGCAGGGCAGCGTACGAGCGAACTGGCTGCTGCGCATCGGACTGCCGCTATCCGATCGGGGACAGGATTTGCACGTATGTGGCCGTCACTTTACACTGGAAGATTACTAGTGCACTAGCGTTTCGCGACTCCCGTATTAGGGCGAACGTAAGCGCAAGGGGACAGGGTCTGGCCGCTTGACTGTGCCGTAACGGGATGAGCCGAGATGAGCAGAAGGACAAAGGTGAATGGTCTGCACGGTGCAGCCACCTGGTGGCATAAACCTCAACCATACACAGTAGCAGCAACGAAGCGTATTCTTTTTTGCTGCTGGTGCGTATTTTTCGCAGGAGTGTAATCAAAAACACGATGTTTTTATAAATGTTTAAAATGTTTTACACTTGGTTAGAGCAATATTAGCGCTTTGTTTGGCTGGTTAAGCACTGCGCCAACAAGTGTGTGGCCCGTGCAGACCGATCAGGCCGCTCACGCACGTCTGCGCCAAAGTTCCTTCATCAGCTTGAGTTTATGCCTCCAGTCATTTGCCGATATGACCAGCTTGCCTGTGGCTAACGGAATACCAGACATGTTCGGCGCTACAACAGAATGCTCGCAACGCACGCTGCTTCGATAGCTCTCGTTTGGGGTCGACAGCCAAGCGGCTAGCGGAGAGGTTTTGCGCGGGCGGGGGCGAGCTTCAAAATAACCGGAAGTGGACGATGTGACGTCGCATCGTGACGCAGGACCACTGAAGGCGGCGCTTAGCCCCGCTCGCTCGGCGAACGAGTTGAGGAGGAAAAGCATGGCTGGGGAGGAGGGTAACTTCTAATCGCTTGTAGCTCCATTAATACGTAACGCTTCACTTAAATTGTGGTGCGAATACTTAAGCTGTACCCTACTTAAGCTGTACCCTACGCGTCTACAAAATTTGTCCGAACCATTTCAGGGGCCCTTTAACTAATACCAATGGTCGTGGGTTCAACTCCCGACCTCCTCGATGTTAATTGGAATCGAACTTGACGGTATGGCCGGTTCGCGCATATCTCCAAGCGGCTTCGAGTCCTACCACAGCTCCTGGGCTACATTCTCTTCACTGTATCTTATTTACCTGCGCATTATTTCACTCTGCCTTAATTGACACCACAGGTAGAGGGTTCGGCTGTCCACTTTCCCGGTGTCAATTAGAATGCAGCGTGGAGATATGGCCGGTAGGCCTATATCTTCAAGTAAGCTCTAGGTGACTTCGCCTCCCACCACATGTAGCGGGTTAGAGTGTCTTAAGTCTATCCTATTTAACTGTGCATGAATTCACTTCGCCATAGTTAACATCATAGGTGGTAGGGGGTTCGATTCTCGACCTTCTCTATGGATGGATGGACGGGAAAATTTTATTGGGGTGTAATAAGTCGCGCTAGTTTCCTAGCCCAGCGGGCCGCTTCCATGTTGGGGCTGAAAGATCTAGCCATTCGGCGCATCGCGGGCCCGTTGGACTGCGCATAGCTGTTTTCTAATGTGAGACTGCGAAGAGCTACGCCCCATCGTTCTTCAGTGTTGCGTTCCGCTACGTAACACGGAGAAACGCAAGAGCATATGACTAAGATCTGTGGTGACGTTACATTTATCGCAGGCACAGACTGTTTCTCTAACAAGGAAATGTTCATTCATTTGGGAACCATTATGTGGTACGTCCTCTGAAGAACAAAAATAACCCCTTCAGGCGGGAATAACACTGGAATGTCAATAACTGTACCAAATTGACAAAGCTTTATAGCAAGGCAATCGATACTACACTGCAAGAAAAACAATATGGTAGAAAGCTGCTTTTTTCATTTTCTAGTGAGTCGTCATGAAAGCAATTGTCTATTGACTGTGCAGGGAGATTTGCTTCTATTTGCTGCGTTTCCGCATGAAAAGAATTAAATCTCAGGCTCAATATCAATAAATAGCTTAAATATTCACTTCAAGCATTGCGAGAAAAAAAATTAACAAGTGTTTTCTTACATTTTCTGTCCGAACGCGACACTTAGGAATCATTAGACAGCTTTAGTACTGCGCCATGACGATACGCACACAGCAGGCAAGCGCTTTCCGGAACGTAGGAGCTGTCTCGAAGGCAGGCGCGCGTGTCACGTCAGGACTTTTAGTACTGGGGAATGCCTACGTACGTAAACGGGCGAGCGTTCTTTGACGCGGAGCGCGTCGGAGCGCGCTGGCTGCGTCCGCGAGTGATTCGAACCATCGGTCGAACTATAGACGCTGTTGATCTCGCCGACGTGATGTAACGCGTGCGCGCGTTCACACTACGTCGAAATATATTAAGGCCTTGGAAATACTCGACATTTAATACGGATGCAATACACGAATCACGTAGAGCGTTTCGCGCAAACAGCGCACACTGAGCACTTTCTCAAAAACAAGGTTCCTATTTTTTGCGGTGCATTCCCACCGTTCAGGATCCGGAAATGGCTTCTGCGAGTTTACTTGAGGTAGCAAAGCCAAATCGTAGGCCATTGGAAAGCACAGCCTTCCAGTGGTGGCCTCTGACGCCGCCATTTCGCATAAGTCTTTTGTCTCGCGCTATCCCGAACAAGCGAGAACCATGAGAGCAGCACGCAAGGTTCCACACGTACGCGGGCAACAGTCGGATGCGTGCGTACGCAGCGGCCGCGTATACGCATCACGCACCGTTCGTGTTGCGTACTGCACATGCGCGCTTTGCGAAACGTAGCGATCTTACGTATGCAACGCCGTTGCGTATACGAAATGTACGCAGTACTAAAACTATCTGTTGTCGAACACTGTAGTACCTTCAGCAGCGCGATCGTGTGCAGATATACGCAGGATATAGAAGCCAAATGAGAGCCCAATAACGACAAGAGCATCATTTCACTTGAAACTGAATGTCAGTTTTCTTTTTTACCGCCACTGAGCAGAACTAGGAAAACCAACTCACGCCTCCATGTGTGTATACCACGTCTGAAGGGCACAGAGACAACATAAGAGGATTATGAGGGAAATAGGTGTGACGAAATCAATTCGATAGCTATATTATTTCTTGAGCAAGGAGTGAAGTGGATGGGCAGCTTACGGTTGCTTGCGACTTTTCTTGATGCCGAAGGCTTACGACATCAGTCGTGCCCACTCATACCGTAAATTGACGCACTGTTACAATCTTTAGTCGTTCAGAGCAACGATCGACATAACGCAGTGCCAAGTAGCTGCCTCTTAATTGCTGACTTTAGTTCAGTTTTCTCATTCACACAGTGCCTCATTTTTCAGACATAGAAGCATGCATAAAAATAAGAAATCCAGCCATTCACACTACTCTTCACAGCTATTCATTACTATTTACATTGGTACTGAACAAACTTAACACTTTTTTTTTTGCAAATTCCTTTCGCACCTGTCTCTCGATTGACTTTTGGCATAAGCTACTAAGCTTAGTTGAGGCTGTGAACAACAGCCTAATGGCTGTCTTATTAAGGACCTTATTTAGACAGAGTGATACTTGTGTTGTAATAGGATAACATGATAGTGATAGCGCGACAGAGTTCTGCCTAGTGCACAGAATTATTGCAACATCTTGCAGAGAGTGATTAAGATTCAATGGCTCCTAGATTCTTGGTTTTAAAAGTATATGTAAAGGACTCGGCGATAATAGTCAAAGCGTTTAAGGGGTGTTTTGCAAGTTCTGGCTTTCCTGTTTGGCTAGGTGCACCTGAAAGACTGCAGAACACAGCACGTTCTGAATGCCGCAACGGACGCAGCAAGGCCCGTTCCAACATCTCACGAGAGGCTCCAGCGAGCTTCTTTACATAGAGCTCCTTGAAGGAAACTTTCTCCACCTGAACATGATTATAAGAAAGGGCGCAGGCGAGCGAAAAGTGCAAAGTGCATGCGTTATTTTGAGATATTGGAATATTGGAAGAAAGGGCGTGAGGACTAGTGGTCTTGCCCGAAAGTGAGCTTCTGTGTCCGCCAGATCGCCGCTGACCTCATTCGGTCCATTCCGTCTTGTCTAGTGCACATTGACAATTATTTGAGAAATGTTGTGCGGCCAGCGTACATATTCGTAAATTTGTGAAGCATTAGAAGTTTCCTTCAGGCGCTGCACTGTGCTCAAGAACTTTGGAAAGAGGGATACTAAGTACTAAAGTCCCTGCGTGTGGGTCAGAGTATGACATGATGTGCATATTGAAGAAATTAGATTATTTGTATCTCTTCCAGTGGTCATGCAACTGATATCAGGAGAATATCAAGCAGCAGTTGCGCAAGCTTAGAACCTTGTCTAAATCGGCGGTGTGGAGGGAACGGTCCAACATGAGGGCTTATCACACATACTGTAGACGTCTTTAAGCTGAAAATGGAGTGCGCCACTCTATTTAACCTAAAGTGGTAGGCCGAGATTATTTGCGTTTCAAATTATCGCTTCATGATAGACATCAATTTACAAGTTCGCTAGGGGAGCATGAAATGTATGGAAAATCAGCTTTGCATAGGAAAGCGGAAGATGTAGACACTCAATTATAAGCATGCCACTGTCATCACCAATTCCGATGATATAGTGAAGACTACAGGGGACTGCTTTACTGAACACTGGAGTACCCGCAGAAGCTACGCTACTTTGGTTGGAAACTGTCAAAAATAGGATACTTCTAAGTTCAACGCGTTACTGGGGGTGGGTTTAGCATGGCTTCGCAAGACATATCGTAGGAAAAAACTACTTTTATAAAGTGGCTTATGAGTCATAAATCCACAGGCTTTTCCTTCACTACTGGAATGGTCAAAGAAATTTGTGCTCGAGTAAAGCAACAAATGAAGACATTGTTTTTTGCGCTCTGTATTGAAATACATTAAACTATGGAGCACGCTATTACGCGGCTTAAACTAAAGTAATGGTGCTGTATATAGTTTCTTTTTATGGAACGGGAGTTTCGACCGTGGAGGCGTAATACCAGATAAATTGACAACGGTGTTAAACGTTGATGATTATAACGCTTTGCCTTATGTAAAAAAATATATATGAGCACATACAGGGAACTGTGTCGTGCTATAGGGTAATACTTGTCCTCATTCTTGCACCCATTCTTGAATATATATCTGCATAGATACAAGTGAAATCTCTTAAAAATGAAGTTGGAGCTGCCATTTAAGGTAAAAAAGAAATAATCGCATTTCCCTCGAGCATGTTGCTCAGAATGGAATGCTAGGATGAACTCTTCATACTGAAACTATCAACGACTAAGGGTGAAGTATTTTTCTTACGACAATGTCCCTAATTTACAGAATGCGAAGCTTGAACGAGTGTAGCGTTGTACAGATGCGGGAATTACCTCCCAGCTAAGTATAACAAAAGGGCACAAGAGGTGTTATTTCGCCAGTGAGCCAGGCAACGCCGAAGCGAAGGGCATTCTGCGGACAGTTTCCTTCCTACGCGTCTTCTGTGCGTACACTAATTGCATATGTTATTGCGCCTAAGTGCCACAAGTAGAGCAACCTTCAATGAGATACCCTCCCATTATACACGTACAATAATAGATTCTATAGTTGCTATGTGGCACCTCCGCCGACAAGTGTGGATATTATAGCTACATTATAGTTCGGATGAATCTCTTGCAATGAAATTAAACATTTATTTCGAGAATTCTATCCTCTGAGAATATTTGCGTTCCGGGTACACGTAACCCTGGACCGGCTAGAATGCAGCCTCGTAACCTTGTTGCAGTACGTACGTTGCCTTTTCCTGCATTCTATTCTTGAAATACATTTGCAGTGAAAATAATGCCGATGAAGGGAATATCTGGGCTGAATGTGCTAATCATGGATATAAAAATGATTGGAGGGTGAAAGAAAAGATTATTGAGCTTTGCCGGGGAAACTTTTCAACAGCGTCCGGGCTGAAGAAGGGAACGCACTGTCTTTCAGTTCAAATCGGCTCACAGAACAATCGACGGTGGAGCAAAAGCTTACTCCGGTGCGAAAGTCCCACTGTCGATCAGTTAAGAAAGCAGTGTGGCCAATTATCCAGCATTCCAGGAGTGATATTGCTCAACCAGTAGTGAATAAACAGGAGGTCAGTAGTATTATCCAGCTATTTGATGGATGCATATTCATGCATGCGTTCTATTAAATATATATCTAGCCAGTGAAAGAGCGTGTCGTCCAAATAAATGCTCATCTATGCAATTTATCACAATCTGAAACTTACGCCAATATCGCATTTGCTATTGTGACAATCAGTTGCATATACTCAGCTTTTGTTGTTACCAAACCAATGCACTCGATATTCCAGGCCTTTTGCGTCGCACCGTACTGAAGCAATTGCACAGAAATCGCAGAAGCAGCGGTGTGTACCATGCATTTCATATTGCCAGTCTTCCGTGTTCCGTGACCGTGTTCTTGTTATAGCCAAGATATACCACTGGGCGCAGCGAATGCTACTAAAACAAAACAGAAAGGGAAATGAAGTAAATTATGGCTCCAGGTTATACTAGGTAGAAGCGCTAAGTGGAGTACTGGAGCGGAACAACCAGAAGAAAGGGAGCGCCTGCAGCATTTAGCAGCGCCCACGTAAGCATCGGGTAGTGCGTACATAATGTGCGGTATCTGCCGTCTAGGAGTCGTCTGACAAGGCACTCTTCGCGCAGTTATACGCTGCTCAGTGTGCACAGCGGCTAGAGAACGTACTCATGAGGAGTCCGGAGTACGTATGAGGACTATGCAGAGTACGTATGACGCGTGGCCTACCGATTTCGGAGCCGGAGACAAATTGGTGCCCGCGCCCGCGGCTTCGACGGACAGCAACGACGTCACTACTGACGTCACGACTTACTGGCGCAGCCAGTGGGTTGCGCCGGAGGAGTTTTCCGCGTACAGACGACAGACGTAAGGATGAATCGGCTAGCCATACACAGATTAACCGTAAAAAGAAACACCCATGATATTTTATGAATTTTCAAGAGCAATGACGGCGAAATGATGCAGCGCACGTAATTCCTAGTTGCGGTTTCATGCACCCCTGATCGTAATGCGGAACGTTTAAGCTATTTTATTTGAATTTTTCTCACATTGACACTTTCGCACTGCCTGGAGGTCAACTTTTCCGCTTCAAGATGTGCGAATAAAAACAGAAACGTTCAACATTTGCTTGTGTTGAGTTGTTGGCTTACTGAGAAATTGGCAAGCTTTAGTTGATGCACTTCTCTGCATACGAACGAAAGTAAATAATGATGGTGCCAGGAAGTTCTTTTCTTTATGCTAGCCCCCCACTATATCTATAGACTAGTTCAACTGTAGAACTGAACTTAACCGCAAGTTTGCAATTTCAAAGCGACTGATTTCATGAAATGAGGAAACAACATTTGAACATCGAATATTGGTAGTTAAGGACGGTTTGCTCTATAAATATTTCTCATTATAATTGCTTGGCGCCGGCGTCTGGTAGCTATGTCCCAATGCTTTAAAAATGATTTGAAGCTTGCAATGTTACAAGGCAGAAAGAAGCGGTTCGGAAACGCGGCGCAATTCAGTGGGTTGTTTTTCGTGATTAGGTCAATCTCGCCTCGAAGCCGGCGGACTTGCTATAAACTGTTTTAATGAGGGCACCGCCATTTTTCGATCACTGCGCCGTCTATCGTGCGCCGCGCCTTGCTGGTATGTGGGATCACGCTGGAGGGTGCACGGCGAACGGGCTGTTGACGAGTGGCAAGCTTTCGCACTGTCCCGAGAGGTGTCAACAAGCTCTTTCAATCGGGAAACTTCTTAGCGTTTCGTCACTAAGCTCTTAGCTTCACTATAGCCGCAGTATCAAACAGCGACGAAGCCTAGAAGCGCTCCTGCAGCTCTGCCCACGATAGGAATAGGAGGCCAGACAAGTCTGAACATTGTCGATACGTAGCGTATACATGTAAAGTGTTATTGCATCCCTGGCGTTTAACTTTGTTAAGGTTCACAGGTGTCAATCACAGGGGTATCCACGTGTCATGCGGTGTGTCGCACCCGCGTACATCCCAATCCAGGTAACTGCGAAGCTCCGAGGAAACACGTCTTGCTAGGTTTCGTGCTCCTAACATTTTTGCCGTACGATATTATAAACATTGTTTGTCTGGCACTCGGGCGTCAAGCCTTACAAAATAAAGAACTTTAAAATCACTCAATTGTAAGGGCTGCTAACATGAATAAAGTAAGCTTATTATAAAGGCCGCGAATATGCCACGATCGACCAGACGCACACGACGCGTTGGGAAATTATGCACATTCTTAGGCCTCGAATGGTGCCTGTGCGTGGAAGGGCACGTCACCTACTCGAGAGAGCTAAAAAACTAACTACTCTTTCCAACATAAACTTTATTTTATGCAGTAATACAGGACGCAATGAGCGGCATCGGCAGCTTGCCGGTGACATTCGGAAGCACGGCAGAGCACCTGCGAACTAGCGCCGGCCGGCACACGGTTGGCATGGTTTTGATCACAGAATGGAAAAGAACACACCTTCATTTCTTAGTTGGCACATACTGTTTTCATAATACGTCCTCGGTCACCCTCCACCAGAACGTTGGTTGCCAAGTATGTGAATCTCAGAACACGTTTTAAGAGAATAAGTACACTAGAAAATACTTAACTTCATCCATTCGCAATGGTTGACGGACTCGAATACGCACCGTTCTTTCATATCCCAGTTTGAAAATGGGTGCTGAATTCCGAGTTCGTCGCCGAGCGCTTACTGGGAATAACACCTGCCAAGCATACACGCGATGGCATCAAGTACTTTCTGTTTATGCTGGCAATAAAAAGCGGACGCTTCTCTGTTATCGCAGCGCCGGTGCCCACGAAGTCGCCACGGCTGAAGATAACTTGACCTTTGCTTCCCAAGTTATTGTTGCAGCCGAATACAGCAGAGTGATAGCCCGCCGACGTTGAGTCATCTGACAGCGCAGAAAGCCCAGACAGAACATGTTTGAATCGCACTAATTCGCTATTAAACTGCGACCTCCTCGCAGGTACTACTGCGAGGAGGAGAGCGGCGCGGCACGCTGGTTGGAGGCTACGTTCCTCCTCGACGACAAAGATCCCACTTGCATGTGAAGTGGGAAAGAAGGGCTTCCGCGGCAAACCTCCTCCGCGCGGGTGCGTTCCCTCTTTCTCTCCTTTCTCACATCAACAGTAACCACATGAAGGCATTGTTTTGTTTGTGAGGTATTTCCTGCTGAATTCCCGGTAGCCGCTAGTGGTGGAAGCAACGCTGTCGCCGCCTGTCGGCGTCCGACCGATCGTCCCAAGGGACGTACAGGGAGTTTTCGTATCTTGACCAAAGTGTAAAAAACGGGTGCTACATCTTAGCGGCTTCTTTATCTCTTGTCGAAAGGCAACTACTTGAGCTGTTTTCCAAGGACAAACACCACAGCTTCTGTTGCTGGGTCACCTTCTTATCTTTGCATGAGTCTTGGGAGGCTACGGAGCGGCGATAAAGGGCCCTTTGTCTGCGTGACCGCGAGGTTAAATTCGCGTCTGGCCGCGCACAGCCTCGAGGATCAACATGGAGCAAAAGCCCTGCTCAACCCCAAATGCATGTCAGTAAACTTGGAATGAATGTATACAGTCAGACAGAAACTTCACCTAGTCAAGCCAACATTCAATGAAGAGTGATATATGGGCCAATATAATGTAGCCAGTGGTGTAGCTACTGGCAGGCCGTTTTTTCTGATAACCTTAGTGGAGCGCAGCTCACGCCATTTATGCAGAGCCACAATGAAAAATAAAAATTAAATGGAACTATTGCATTATCCCAGCGCTGTTCTTTTCGAAAAGCCGTCTTCCGCCATCAAAACTCTCATAAAAACGACATCATTCATTTTCCAAACGTATATTGTTTCTGAGTTTTTGCACATCCAGTAGGAGCGCTTTTTGATTTAAATTATGGGGCTTTACATGGTAAAACGAAGGCCTGATTATGAGGCACGCCATACTTGGCGTCTACGCCTTAATTTTGACCATCTGAGGCTCTTTACCGTGCACCGAAATCATCAGTGCACAGTTAGTTTTGTATTTCGGTCCCATCGCGCTTTTTGATGTGAAGGGCATTGGTTCACGAGGCCTTACTATATAGGACCAACATTTGGTACAGTCTTCGTGAAACGGATTCGCATACTGTTTAAATCGTGTCATGCAGGAATATTCCTGATGCAGGGCATGACCGAGGAAACTGGTGTGTACCGGTTTCGGTACTTAAGGCCTGATTAGTCTCTTGACAGAGCCCTTTCTCATATGAGTGCTTCAATGCTCATGTGTTTATCTAGGGACTAGATTGTGGACAAAATGACGAAATCTGATAGCACTCTCGCTCTGCTGAATTATAAAGATAATCGTTATTGAGCTGCATTGTACCCTGAATACTAAGCACAAACCCATTGCCAAAAATACGAATTGAATTTCTTCTTGATGTGAAGCTTCTGGTCATGAAGGTACTAGAAAACTTACAAAAAATAAAGTGGCGTTTTTTGATCGTATGAGATTTTTGATACATACATGATGAAGAGGTGTTCCTCAAGCAGGGGCTAACGTGGCATTTCGACGTGCGTCCAAGAAGAACGAGGCTGCAGGCATCATACCATGGACGCGTTTTTACCGGCTCGACCAGATATGCAACGACCCGTTTAACAGCGTTGTGAAGGCCGCGTGCATGCAGATAAGAGCTAAGCTGCAGAAAGAAACCTGGATTATTTCACCCTTGAGGAAACTTGCATTGTTAGTTTTTACTTTCTCCTCGTCTATTTGCTGCATTTCATATTCTTGGCAGAGCATGGAGATACTTACGCCTTTTTTGTGGCATTGGCCAGCAGAGCTACCATTTATACTCTCTGTGGTCGTTGTATATGCAATCAATCAATCAGTCAATCAGTCAACCACTCCACGAATGAATGAATGCATGAATGACATGTTTATTATAGTGCTCAGGAAGGCTACGTAGCACTCGTACTGGTGCACTTAAAAAGCAATCATCATCAGCAGCAGCAGCATCCAGCAGCAGCCGCAGCAAGCAGCAGCAGCAAGCAGCAGCAGCAGCAGCAGCAGCAGCAGCAGCAGCAGCAAGCAGCAGCAGCAGCAGCAGCAGCAGCAAGCAGCAGCAGCAGCAAGCAGCAGCAGCAGCAGCAGCAGCAGCAGCAGCAGCAGCAGCAGCAGCAGCAGCAGCAGCAGCAGCAGCAGCAGCAGCAGCAGCAAGCAGCAGCAGCAGCAAGCAGCAGCAGCAGCAGCAGCAGCAGCAGCAGCAGCAGCAGCAGCAGCAGCAGCAGCAGCAGCGGCAGCAGCAGCAGCGGCAGCAGCAGCAGCGGCAGCAGCAGCAGCGGCAGCAGCAGCAGCGGCAGCAGCAGCAGCAGCAAGCAGCAGCAGCAGCAGCAGCAGCAGCAGTAGCAGCAGCAGCAGCAGCAGCAGCAGCAGCAGCAGCAGCAGCAGCAGCAGCAGCAGCAGCAGCAGCAAGCAGCAGCAGCAGCAGCAGCAGCAGCAAGCAGCAGCAGCAGCAAGCAGCAGCAGCAGCAGCGGCAGCAGCAGCAGCGGCAGCAGCAGCAGCAGCAAGCAGCAGCAGCAGCAGCAGCAGCAGCAGCAGCAGCAGCAGCAAGCAGCAGCAGCAAGCAGCAGCAGCAGCAGCAGCAAGCAGCAGCAGCAGCAGCAGCAAGCAGCAGCAAGCAGCAGCAGCAGCAGCAAGCAGCAGCAGCAGCAGCAGCAGCAGCAGCAAGCAGCAGCAGCAGCAGCAAGCAGCAGCAGCAAACAGCAGCAGCAGCAAGCAGCAGCAGCAGCAGCAGCAGCAGCAGCAAGCAGCAGCAGCAGCAGCAGCAGCAGCAAGCAGCAGCAGCAGCAGCAGCAGCAGCAAGCAGCAGCAGCAGCAGCAGCAGCAGCAGCAGCAGCAAGCAGCAGCAGCAGCAAGCAGCAGCAGCAGAAAGCAGCAGCAGCAGCAGCAGCAGCAGCAGCAAGCAGCAAGCAGCAGCAGCAGCAGCAGCAGCAGCAGCAGCAGCAGCAGCAGCAGCAGCAAGCAGCAGCAGCAGCAGCAGCAGCAGCAGCAGCAGCAGCAGCAGCAGCAGCAGCAGCAGCAGCAGCAGCAGCAGCAGCAGCAGCAGCAGCAGCAGCAGCAGCAGCAGCAGCAGCAGCAGCAGCAGCAAGCAGCAGCAGCAAGCAGCAAGCAGCAGCAGCAAGCAGCAGCAGCAGCAGCAGCAGCAAGCAGCAGCAGCAGCAGCAAGCAGCAAGCAGCAGCAGCAAGCAGCAGCAGCAAGCAGCAGCAGCAGCAGCAGCAAGCAGCAGCAAGCAGCAGCAGCAGCAGCAAGCAGCAGCAAGCAGCAGCAGCGGCAAGCAGCAGCAAGCAGCAGCAAGCAGCAGCAGCAAGCAGCAGCAGCAGCAGCAGCAGCAGCAGCAGCAGCAGCAGCAGCAGCAGCAGCAGCAGCAGCAGCAGCAGCAGCAGCAGCAAGCAGCAGCAGCAGCAGCAGCAGCAGCAGCAAGCAGCAGCAGCAGCAGCAGCAAGCAGCAGCAGCAGCAGCAGCAGCGGCAAGCAGCAGCAAGCAGCAGCAGCAGCAGCAGCAGCAGCAGCAGCAGCAGCAGCAGCAGCAGCAGCAGCAGCAGCAGCAAGCAGCAGCAGCAGCAGCAGCAAGCAGCAGCAGCAGCAGCAGCAGCAGCAGCAGCAGCAGCAGCAGCAGCAGCAGCAGCAGCAGCAGCAGCAGCAGCAAGCAGCAGCAGCAGCAGCAGCAAGCAGCAGCAAGCAGCAGCAGCAAGCAGTAGCAGCAGCATCAGCAGCAGCAGCCTATTTACATCCACTGCAGAACGAAGGCCTCGCCCTGCAATCTCCAAACGGCCTTGTACTGGGCCATGCATTTCCAGCTTGCGGCTACAAATTTCCTTATTTCACCACCCCACTTAATTTTCTGCCACCCTCGACTGCGCTTCCATTCTCTTGGTACCTATTGTTTAACTCTAATGGTGCACCAGTTATCCATCCTTCACATAACATACCTTCCCCAGCTTCATTTTTATGGTAATGTCAGTTAGAATATCGGCTATCCCCATTCGCTCTCTGATCCCCACCGCTCTCTTCCTGTCTCTTAATGTTACGCCTAACGTGTTTTCTCATTCCATCGCTTTTTTAGCGGTCCTTAACTTGGTCTCGAGCTTCTTTGTCATCCTCAAAGTTTCTGCCCCGTACGTAAGCCCCGGTGATTGTACACCTTCATGCAGTGATTCATGAGTGGTAAGCTTCCACTCACGATCTGGCAATGCCTACCGCATGCAGTCAACGCCTTTTTATTCTTCTGTAAATTTCCTTCTCATGTTCAGGTTTCCTTGGAAATGATCAACTTGTGTAAACGTACTTCTTCACAGACTCTAGAAGCTGACTGGCGATCCTAAACTCTTGTTTCCTTGCCAGGCTATCAACATTATCTTGAGGAACATTGAACATTAAAAAGTAATACGAGAGAGAAAATGTACAGAGAAGATATATGTGGTAGACAAAACAATGTAAGATAGTGAAACAAGAAGGGAAAGCGGAAACGTAGATGCTGGCGTAAACGGGAGTTAACCATGTAACATGATTATCCACATATATACAAAACAAAGTAAATGAACTCTGAAATATGTTAGTATAGGCAGAGTAATTATTACACGCGTTTTGAAGTCGAGCCGTATGATACTCCTCAGTGTATCAACGTTGGGTAGAACATGCGAATTGTTGCTTGGTATATTGTCGGGACACGGAAAATTGCACATGATCAAGAAGCTTTGGGCAATGTATAATGCCATGAACCACTTATTAGAGGAACAAAAGGTCTCATTGATTACGTTTTCATTTTACAGGCGTGAGTTTAGGCATATTTGAGAGGACTGGACTATGGGTGGCCAGAACAGAAATAGTGGTGCTTAAAAGTTGATATATATTTATTCTGAATGCGTTCAGTGAGGTCAGAATAAAATTTGAACGTTCCGACCCAACCTACAGAGGCATCGACTAGTATTGGAACAGTAGAATAAAATTCAATTTATTCACACAGTAGAATAAAAATTCAGAAAGGCAGCAGGGGAGTGGAAGTCATGCGATATAGAGCAAACAATTCCAAGAGCGCGAAGGCCACGCTGTTTTGCATATTCAACCTGTGAAGAGAAGCTTAGCATTTTGTCGAAGTACACACCAACATCTTTAATATCATGAGCCACGGACAGTGGAGCCTCTCGAAGGGTGCACAGAAATAGCATATGCTGTCATCCCTGCGTAAAAATTAAATTATGTGGTTCTATGGTCTAAAACCACGATCTGATCATGAGTTACGCAGTAGTGGGAGACGCCGGGCTAATTTTTACCACCTGGGGTTCGTAACGTCCACCTAAATCTAAGTACATGGATTTTTTTCGCATTTCGCACCCATACAAATGCGGCCGCCGTGGCCTGGATTCGATCCAGTGACCTCGTGTTTTTCGCGTAGAACCTTCATTCAGACATTCATTCAAAACTTTCATTGAAAAATTCACCTCAAGCTTAGGAGTGAAAAAATGTCTTTTTGGAGGTCAGTGCAGTCATAAACACTCTTGACAAAAACGCAATTTTCGGCAACAACAAATACATCTACGCTATTTTTACAAGAATAAGAGCGTGTGTAACTCCAGAAATATTTTGATTTACGTGTGATGCGGGCTTGAACACCTTGAATGTGCTCGTAGTGGTCCTTTGAAGAATTTGAAGCCGAACTGCGATGTCTACGAGCAATTCACCGGCGCGTTGAAAGAAGATATAGGAAACTAAATCCATGCGCAATCTCAGATGGGCAATGTGGATGCAAAATAATATACAACGCTGCATTGATGAAATAAAGTCTCAAAAATGGAAACGATTCTGTGAGTCGTTTGATGGACGTCAGCGCTTATCTCAGGTATGGAGAACCGTGCGTGGACTTCGCGCACCACCCCAACAGCGTTTTCCTTACACATCTCTCGCTTTGCACAAAGTCCGAAGAGAAACTGACATTGCTGAAGAATTTTGCTCAGGACTTGCCACCTTATAGCCACAGCGGACACTTACGCCATGTGCCACTCCTGTGCCTAGGAATTGCCACATGGATGTAAGGTTTTTGATGGAGAGCTTGAAGCAGCACTGGCGCCTTGCAGGCACTCTTCCACACCTGGGCCGGACGCCGTTACCTATGCGGCGCTCGGCAATCTTGGGCACAAAGCACAACTCATGCTGCTAAACTAATATGAGTCTCAGCGCAACGGTTTGGTTCCACGCTAATGGGAATGAAGTGGCTTCGTTCCACTTCTCCAACCTGGTAAATCACCGTTAGATTTCTCATCGTACCGCCCCATCGCTCTGGCCAGTTGCATGGGAAAAATAAAGGAGCTACTACTTTTGACGCGCCCGGAATGGAATCTGGAAAATTACAACGTGTACCCACATGCTATGGCTGGCTTCGGGCATGTGCGCTCATCCACATGTTATGTCATCGATCTGGTTACGTTTGTTGAACATCAAAAAGGTCTCAAATGACTCAGTGCGGCATTATTCTTTGATATAAAAGGTGCCCATGATGATATAGCACAATATGCCATTATAGAAGCCCTAATTGTAGCCGGAATCGGCGGCAGCACTTTTCGGTGGCTATGCAGTTATTTGACCGACAGGCATTTCTACGTGATGACCCAGGATGGCGCCACGACTCAACGCCAAACATTCCGTGAAGTATCACAAGGCGGGGTGTTGAGCCCGACGCTATTCAACCTAGTGCTCGTTGGCCTATTCAGATGCTTGCCCAACAGAGTTCCAGTATGCTAGATGCTGACGGCGTCTGCATATGGGCGTCTGCTGCAAGACGACTGCAGGTACGGGCAAAGCTGCAAAAGGCAGCTACGTTAACATCACTGTACTTGCGAAAACAGAACTTTCTTCACAGAAATGCTTCCTTGTTAGATTCACGCGGGAGGCTTTGAAGCCTTACTGTAAGTGTCAACGGGAAAGCAATTGCAAACGCTCGGAAATCTCATTTTTAGGAGTAATTATCGACTACGACGTATCACGGAGCCCACAGGTTTCATACGTAAACAGAGGTTAGTGACAGTAAAACATCTCCTCAAATTTCTGGGCTGAAAGTCATGGATCTAGGACCCTAGGACCTGTTTCCACAGGTCCTAGAGATGAGCATCTATGCCAGTCTGACATTGAGGGTTGAAGAGTGATATTATGGTACGTTCGGCATGGTCAGCTCTTCTCCACGCGCCTAAAATATTTTCTTCCGATAAGGGGTGGGATACCAAGTAGTCAACACTAAATTTGACCCGAATTACTCACGAAACGCTATCGACGGCTCAAATAAACAGTCAGCTTCTCAGCTTGGAATCGTAAAAAGCTAATGGAACTGCTGGTAGGCTGGGGTTGTGTGTATATGCTTCACATTTGTAACGTGTGTTTGTTTAAAAGCGTGAAATACAAACAGTGTGTTTTATGGCACTGTTAATGCGTACGTCAGTTGAGGCAAACGTAATCCAGTATTTCCGTGCTGCCGCATCACGAGTATTCGTGCGTTCGAGTGACATGCATTCTGAAAGACGAAGCGCCTAATTATGAATCGTGAATACACATCGAAAGTATTCGACAACCAACCTTTTCTTTATTTATAGCCCTCAAGTTTGGTCTGCAGAATGAAGAGAGCACATTTGCAAGAGATTGAAACGTCCATTGGTGCTGTTTCCATGAAATTCTTACAAAAATAACCGCCCAAGTACTCCGTACAGATGGTTAACCAGCGAAGCTGACATGGGCGGCCCCGTTGTTTATCACTGGGTTAATCCCGATGGTTCATTCAACGACGGCTTGGTAGGCTGCCGGGTCCTCAGTACGCAGTTGCTGGTCACGCTAGGCTGCACGAGCGTATTCTTTTACCCGGGCTGCAGCGTCATGTCGGTGTAGACGAGCTCGTTCCCGGCTCCGCTCGCAGCGTTGCTCATGGACAGCTGCCTGCTCCTTAGGACTACGTATGGCGCATGGCCTACCCATTTTGGAGCCGGAGGGAAACTGCTGCACGCGCGCTCGGCTGCGACGGAGAGCAACGAAGTCACTGCTGGCACAGCCAATCGCGCGCCACTCTTTCTCTTTTTTTTTCGCGCATGTTCATGGGGTTTCGCCGGAGGTTCCTGTGGTGAACCAGAAACTCTGGAGCACCTCCTGCTGGCCTGCGCTGCTCACCTGCAGCACCGCGGTCGACTTCTGCAAGAGTTCCACCGCCTGGCGCTCTCATGTTCACGACAGGAAGATATCCTCTTCCCCTGTCGTAATCACCTACCAGCCTTCTTGAGTGTCGTCGAGTACCTCGACTCGTCGGGGCTCTCGGCGAGACTATAGGACATTTCTACAAAGATAGATGGCCTAATGGCCATCCCACCACCTCGGGCTTCCTGATCGGCCCCTTCATCGCTTCCATCTCTACAACCCTCTACCTTTCTCCCTCCTAACCTCGCTCTCTTTTAACCCCATCCCCTCCACCCTGCTGACGCTGAGCCGTGCTCCCGCATGGGTTGCAGAAAATAGCGCTAGCCTTTTCTCCTTCCCCACAAGAACCACTTATCTCTCTCCCCGGATGAGTTTTCGGCGTACACATGACAGACGGACGAAGAAATCGGCTATCCATACACAGCTTCGCTGAAAAATTCCGCCGAAGGCACCCGGCTAGTTACCTCATCACCAATCTTCCCAATGCTGCCGTTGGAACAGAAAACCACGAATTCCTGGGTTCCTCCCAGGTCGGATCCTTGAAGTTCTCTTCTACCTAGGGAGACCACATTTCGGCAAGTGCGTGACCTCTGGAATTTTTCACGAGTGATTTCAGCTCTCGCCACCCCGCTTCGGGCTCTAAGCCTAACGGCGAGTATGGCCGCCGCCATTAACGCGCACATCTCGACTCCGACCAAGCCGCCGCCGACACCAGACGTCCCCGCGCCCACCCCGGCTGTGGTGGCCTCCAGCGATCACAACAAACGAGCCTTCCACCCAGCAACGACCCTACAGCGATGGCATACGAAGTCAATGGCCAAGACATGAGCCCGGAAGACTTCACCGCAGACGCAGGGTGGACTATCGTGGCGCCGCGCCCGTCAGTAATCAAGACTGGGTTGAGCCAGCCCAACCTCGTTAACCACCAACGAAAGGGAGGAAATGCGAACGCAACTGTCTCAACAGCCAGAAACTCCTTGATCAAAGCAAGCAGGATGCCCGCCCTGCCCGAAGATGACATCAAGATCGTGATTCGCATACGTGGCGGTATCAACATAGCCAAAGTAGGCCCACTTACGGTCACCGAAGCAAGTTCCATGGCTGCTTGCATCGAATCTACCGAGCGAAGCGAGGACACGATATGCCCCAATTTGAAGCAGAACATCATGGTGGTCAGCACACCGTCCGAAGCGAACGCAGCAAAATACCTCAGGATCCGCAGCATTTCCATAGGAGAGCAAACGTTTGAAAGCCCTGCATATAGGACGGCGCCGCACGAAACATGCAAAGGCGTTATATGAGACGCAGGACTCCATAAACCGCAAGATCGTCAACCCACGCAGCCCGTTCGCTCTGGCGGCAAAGAGAATCAAGGAAACTAGCACGGTCATCATCGCCTTGAACGGCTTTCGAGTCCCGAACTATGCCAGATACGACAACGCCCTGATCAAGTGTTCCCTTTACCGCAAGCAGATCGCCATGTGCCATGTGTGCGGCAGACTCGGCCATCGTGCCGACGTATGCCCTTCGCCCGACGACGCAATTTGCAAAGGCTGTGGACTAGCTAATCCTAACGCAGATCATGTGTGCACCTCGATCAAATGTGCGCTCTACGAGGGAAATCATGTCACGGCAAGCAAGGAATGCAAGAACCGCTTCCAACTACCGAACGCAACTACCCCACGTCATTCGAAGAAGGCGAGTTGGAAGAAAAATCGCAGCAAACGCAAGCAAAAGCACCACGAGATCAGGGCCAATCGCCCTGAGCCAGCACGACCTCCCGCCGCTCAAGGACGCCGAGTGTAGCGCCATCAACGACAACGCGGCCGCCAACGCAGATGCTCGCTTGTCCGGCGAGCGGGGCCGCTCGAGATCGAGGAACCGCGGTCGCCTGTCGTCACGATCGCGAGGACGCTCCAGGAACCTGAGCCAGAGATCCTCGTCAAGGATACGATTCGCCCCCAGCCCATGAGTTGGCGGTGATGACCGGTTGACGTGGGCCCAACGAGTTCAGCAGCACCAACAACATGAGCGACAAGAACAGTAGCACCAACAGCAGGCCGCCAGCCAGGTGAGTCCGATGGCATGGCCAGAGCAAGTATAAATAGCAAATACGATTAAAAGACTAGAACATGAAAACAAAGAGTTAAGGCAAACCATCACACAACTTGTCGAGGAAATCAGACAACTCAAAACACCAACACCCCCCAACTCTAATCAAACCGAAGTTACATCAGAACCCATGGTAGTGGAAGTGCCGGTCGCGGAATCCACGCGCAATCCGCATAGGAGAAAAGCCGTGACAAACACACATCCATCGAGCACGGACAGCCACATTATGGAAATCAAGGAACTGCTCAGCGGGCTTGCAACTACCGTCGCGTCACTAAAGGAAGGGCAAGACAAACTTGCGACGACAGTAGGGACCCTCAAGGAAGGTTACAACAGGATAACGCTACATATCAACCACATGATGGAGATGATCAACATCCATGGTGCAAGGCTCAACGCGCTAGAAATGGCAGACCACCCGTCTGTGACGTCACAGCCTACTATCACCAAGCTACCTCGGGCGTTGTCGCTCGATAGACATAGCAACAACGGGGCCTCACAAAGGCCACCCAACGCCAACAACAAAGATGGCTGTGCAAACTGAAACGTTTCGCATTTGGCAATGGAATTGTAGGGGCTACGTCCGTAAAATGGCCCCCCCTGCAACAATATATTCGAGCCAAAAAAGACAAACCCCATGTCATTCTTCTACAAGAGACAAATACCGCTACATCCTCGCTACCCGGCTATGACGTGACCACAACGACACCGCAATATGTAGAGGTGTCGACACGTTGGTCAGCAACAAGCTAGCCCACACGACACACAACATTAATCACGACAGCAGCAATTGCGAATTCATTCTCATGGAAGTCTTCCCTAGAGGCAAGAATGCCAAGAGCATATTTATCCTAAACGTTTACAGCAGCCCCAAGCACAGAGCACAAAAATTTAAGCAAATACTCCAGCTCGCCCGCAACCGGGCCGGCGACAACCCCGTGATCGTGGCCGGGGACTTCAACGCCCCTAACACGGCCTGGGGATACGTCGCCAGGAGAGCCAAAGGCAAGAACTTGCTAAACGACGCCGATGAATTTGACCTAACGCTCATCACGAACGCCGAGTACCCCACAAGAACGGGTAACTCGGTCAACCGCGACACAACGCCAGATCTCACTTTCGTCCGCAACGTTCCAAACTGTCAGTGGAGCAACCTCTTCGAGGATCTGGGCAGCGATCATCACATTGTTGAGGCTGCTGCTGACACCTCATCCAGAGAACCCAGAAAAATGACGTACGTCGACTGGGACAAGTTCCGCGAGTTCAGACACGAACGCCGAACAGGCAAAGAATCAATTGAACAATGTACGTCGCAACTAAACGCCGACATTAAGGCGGCAACGAAGGAAATAGAGACAGATCTCGTTCAAAGCATGGACAGCCGACTGGCTCACATGCTCGAAGCCAAACAATCGCTCTGAGGAGATGGAAAGAACAAAGACACAATCGACGGCTGAGGAAAAGAATTTCTTCCCTCAACCGGCTGATTGCAGAATATTGCACGCAACTACCTAACCAGCAATGGAACGAGGTGTGCGACGCCGCGGATGACCGCATTAACAGCGGGACGACGTGGCACCTGCTCAAACATCTTTTAGATAGAACCAAAACCAAAGCGGACCAGGGTCGTACGCTCAACAAGATCATGCACACGGAACTCAAAATCACTACGGAAAATGAGCTCATTGACCGTCTCGCCGACAAGTACCTCCCGCTGGCCAAAAATGCTAGAGGCACGACCGCCGATGCATATCGCGGCAAAGCCAAACCAGAGCTTGTTCGGGACTTCTCAACCGAAGAGATACGCACGGCGCTTCAGAACCTAAACAGCAAGTCAGCGCCGGCGCCGGATGGCGTAACTAACAAGGCACTTAGAAACCTCGACGAAACCTCAATCGAAACCCTCACAGAGGAAATCAACAAAATCTGGAGGAATGGAGCACTACCAGAAGACTGGAAAACGGCCCTTGTCGGGCTCATCCCAAAGCCTGGCAAGGCGCCCAACATCAATAACCTCAGACCTATCTCGCTGGCGTCTTGCGTCGGCGAGGTAGCCGAGCACGCGGTCCTAAACAGGCTCTCGAAACAACTCGAAGATAAAGATGTCTACCCCGCAGCAATGATCGGCTTTAGACCCGGGCTATCCACCCAAGACGCCATGAAGCTCCTCAAGCATCAGATCATTGACGCAGACACGAGAGACGCGAGAGTAATCCTAGGGCTAGATCTCGAAAAGGCATTCGATAATTTATCACATGACTGCATACTCGGCACGATCTCCAACTTCGACCTCTGCACGAGACTCTACGCTTATACAAAATCGTTCCTGAGCGAAAGAACGGCCACCCTCCGTCTAGGGGAAATGAAGTCCCACAAATACAAACTCAGAGGCAGGGGCACCCCGCAAGGTTCTGTAATCTCTCCGATGCTTTTTAACCTTGCGCTAGCCGGCCTAGGCAAGAAACTGGATCAAATTGAGAACGTCAAATACACGATATACGCCGATGACGTAACGCTCTGGGTCCCCGGAGGTAGCCTGGGATCAATTGAAAGCGCTCTGCAGGAAGCGATCGACGTGATCGAGGAATACCTCGCTCCCACCGGCCTGCGATGTTCGCCTGCGAAGTCGGAGCTTCTCGTCTACAAACCATCGAGGAGCGGTCCCAAACCAAAGAACGAAATCAGAGACACACACGTCATCACTCTCAGAACAAAAGACGGAGGAACCATTCCACACGTCAGCAAAATCAGAGTCCTTGGGATGTTCATTGAGAGCAACGGCTCTAACGCCGCTACAGTGGAGAAGATCGTGACAAAGTCGAATAATGCCTTGAATCTCATACGACGCGTAGCCAACAGACAACATGGCCTTAAGGAAGAAAATCTCCTCAGGCTAACACACGCCTTTGCGCTATGCCACTTCACTTACGAGGCGGCCATGCACAGATGGAAGGTAGCGGAGAAGGACAAACTCAATGTACAACTGAAGAAGCTAGTCAAACTAGCGCTGGAAATCCCCACGAACACCGAGACAGAGTTCCTGCTGCAACTGGGGGTACACAACACACTTGAAGAAATCGCCGATGCTCAAGAACGGGCTCAATGGACAAGACTCTCTGGAACCAAACCGGGTAGAGAAATCCTAGCCAAACTAGGTCATGACAGCTCAGTAATCGAGAATCTATATCAAAGCGTTCCGACGGGCACACGCAACTCCTACACCGTTCGCCCACTGCTGCGGAACATGAACCCCGCGCACCATCAACCCAGAAGGCTGGCACGGGGATCGTTCATCCTGCGCGAAATACGTGATAAGAAGAACCTAACCTGTTTCGTTGACGCGGCACAGTACCCAACCAGGAAGGCCTTCGTTGCCACCACGATCAATAAGCAAGGTCAAGTGAGAAACGCTCTCACAGTCAAGACCCACAAGTCCGAGATAGCAGAACAGGTCGCCATCGCATCGCGCTCACAGACTCGACCACCACCCACATCTGCAGCGATTCACGCCCGTCCGTCAAAGCCTTTCAGAAAGGACCAATTGCAAGCCAAGCTCTACAAATAATCAATAGATCCGCACCGCTGCGGCATCACACCATCTGCTAGTTCCCGGCACAGCTCGGAGATATCGAGGACGCCCCTCGCAATCTCAATGAGATGGCTCACAGGAGTGCGCGAGGCCTAACCCTTCGCGACGCCACCTATTCTGGTCGTGACGATCCCAGCGAGAATCGGGACCCTCCCTCCACATATAACGAGATCATAAAGCACTTTTATCTAGACCGCAGAATATACAGCACACCTCACAATAAGCTCACCAGGCCTCAAGCCCTGACGTTCGGAATGCTTCAAACAAACACGTACCCCACGCAGAACAGACTACATCACTACATGCCTGACCTATAGAAAACATATTGCGAAAATTGCCATAGCACACTAGACGTACATCACTTGCTCTGGCCATGTGGTCGGACCCACGCAAACAAGGATCAAGACTCCGCCAGGCTACAAGACGCATTACGCATCACGGACCTGAAGGAGCAGCTCTGGGCCGTCCAGCGAGCCCACGATGCGGCCAGGGAGTTACAACTCGCTGTCCCAACGTGGGAGTAGCCCGCTCTATGGGACCTTGCGCCCCGTAGCTCGCAGGACCTTTCTATAAAGTTACTCCCTCCATCCATCTATCCCAGGTCGGCATCATGTAGCATATCGCTACCTCTTCGAGGTGACTATTTGCACCCTGCTTCTGCATGTAAGCAAAATACCGAATATCAAATCGTAGAATTGGACATATCCTCGAGCGCCTGCTCCAGGAGGTCTGTC
Source organism: Dermacentor albipictus (assembly GCF_038994185.2). NCBI lineage: Eukaryota > Metazoa > Arthropoda > Arachnida > Ixodida > Ixodidae > Dermacentor > Dermacentor albipictus. Next base: position 450,476,701 of record NC_091821.1, read on the forward strand.
AATTTGTCAGTTCCAGCTGAATGATGCAGAGGAAAGTTTTTAACGGTAAATTTGACGGCTGCACTCGCGGCATTTGGTGGAAACGCACTGGTGCCATCTGGATAACTACGCTTTTTGATACTCAGTTCACAATAAAAACTGCAAATGTGAGAAGCGATACTTAAATCAGACGCCCTAAAACAATTGCAAGTGGCCTGTACTCTCAGATTCTCGCAGGCGCCTCTACTGCAAGTACCACGCTTTGTTCAGAACAGGTACAATGGGAGGCTTCCACAGAAAGGTACCCCGTCAAAAACAGGTAACCAAGCCATTCACGGCCTTTACGTAACTGCTGGAGAAAAATGATCTTCCTCTACTCGAAGGAGGAGGAGGATGAACTTTATTATTGTAGAAACCGTTGCGCGGTTTATTCCTGGGTGGTTCCCTCTGAGGAAACAAGTACCACATAGGAGCAATGCAGACTGGGAACTACTTCCTCGCATGTGTCTGTGCACTTGAAAAAGATGCTGCCAACCAAACCTGCAACGGGCGTTCACGTCAAATGAACGACTACAGAAACCAGCTATTTACAATAATAAAATCGATTATCTTTTTAGGCTTGAAAAATATGCAATTTTGTAGACACCGAGTCTACGGAACACTTCTTGAGCAGCCACATGAAGCCTCACTGACTTTTAATATGGGTAGTTCCTGCGAGATACTGCGCTATTGAATATCAAGTGGCGAAACTGAACTTCAGAAGCACTTTGTCAGCACATCATCCTGAGCAACGTACATCAGCAAGACGAAACAGAAAGAACTGGTCAAGTGCTACGTAGACAACCGTCCTACTTAGCGGTTGCACAAGTGAAGCGTCTACACGGCCATGTTCGCTGAAATAATCAATGTATCTCACACGTCGCAGCTAAGTCATGTCCGGCAGCTCGTAGACGAACACATGGCACGAGGAGGCTTCGTCCAATTAGTCGACCCGCACAATAAGAACAATTTTGTCGACCCCAACGCAACTGAGCCCGTCCTGACAGGAAAAGTACTCGCCGAATGGGTTCCAAAACTGATGAAGGGCCTAGAACTCGACCTTAGCAGTTGCGTTGGCATGGTGACAGATGGCTGCATCCTGATGGTCGCAGAGCTACGTGGTTTTGTGCCCGAAATTAAGCTGTGTGCGCCAAACGCAGCTCGATCCCCGTTCTTTAACAAAATATTCAATTTGTCTTCTTCGAAGTCATCGTGCGTTCAAGCATTCCGGAACGTCGTAGGGATTCTGAAGCGAAGAATTTCCCCTTTTCATCGCCTTACTAAAACAAACTTTTGTACTGAAAAACACACTTTCCCATCAACCTAAAGGCCTTTGCGAGACGAGGTAGGTCGAATGACACGACAATGCCATTCAATTTCAAGACTCACTTGGCTCATTGACTTGAAGGTTCACTAAAGGCAAATATTAAGTTAAAGTGATGAAACCAGTGCCCGAGAATCAATAAGGCGTCTATATTATGCCGGATACGATTAGAGACTCCCTCGGGACATTCAAGTCCTTGCATGATAACAAAGGCGTTGCTAATTTAAATTCTGTCACTAGTACTCAGCCAGTCATTCGGAAAACATCATTCTGTTGCATTATGGGACGAAAGAAAATACTACTTGTCCAGTTCTATTACATTTTTAGAAATAAGAACTCATCGACATTACCTTTTACAACAATGCGGGTGGTCGAAAGGTTGCATTTTCGCTCGACTCCGCGCCACTCACGCTACCCAGTTTCAGTAATTTCGTTATCGCGCCAGGCTGGTTCGCGAAACTTGCGCAAACTGCAAATAGGAGAGCATTGGACGTCCATGTGAGGCCGCGAGATGCCCGAATGGTACACGCCACATTACCAAAAAAAGCTGCAGGGGAGAACCCACCGCTTTGTCTTGGATTGGTTTCTCCGCGGTCGCGAGTTTGTGTTTTATGTGAAAGACCGTAGCGCCGTCTGTCGGGCGCCGTTTTACTCGCCGATGGCAGCAAAGGGTGGTGACGGCGTATGCAACATCACCTCTCCCCTCCCGAGAAGCGGGAGGTTTAAATTGCGATAAAGGTATTCGGACCCTTCAGATCCAATTTTCTCGTAAACTAAGTCCTCTCGTCACAGCGGAAGCGCTTCGAAGTTCTTGCCACGATACTGAAACAGTCCGCGTGCACTTAGCATTTGTCTTTAGTGTCCGTATTAGCCACCAACGCCGTCGCCAACTGGAGAACGCTGCAAAGCACTGCAAAAGCGAGGACGCTCCGCATTGCTGTTGGCGATGGCTATTTTATAATGGTGACAGTTTGCCTCTCGGACCAAAGGGCACACATACGCCCATTGAGTAGCCTCAGCCAGAAGTGCGTCGATATGTACACACAGCAAGGAGCACGTTGAGAGACACCCCAACTGTTTTAACAGTTCAGAAAAAAATCTGAGGGCACGTAACCACTTGTGATCAGTTGTTAGTGAGAAAGCATTACTGTCCAATTGAATGCCACTGCGTTTTCCTTCGAGTTACGAACCCGTCGCGTGCAAGTGCGCGTGTCGAGATTATTGTCGTGTCTTCTTTTGGCCTTATACCGAGGCGCAGGTTGAACGCAGGCGAGAACTTTCGCTGACAGGAATCACGCGCATAGCACAGGTTTTCGAGAGCAAGGGTGGCGTGGCGTCGTGGCGATTTCCTCTCCCATCAGGCAATATCGTGGCAGCAGGGGTTCCCTTCCGCTCACTCTGCTCCGTCGAGGCCCGAGCCACCAAGTCGTTGGCTGAGACGCCACATAACGAGCGCGTGAGGCACGCTCGTTATGTGGCATCTCGGCCAAAGGGATGTTTGCTGCTAGAGACGCCACCGGTTTTTTGCTCAAAGGGCCACTTGACGCTTTCGCATAAAGAAAAAAAACTGAGAAGAGTTAGTTATTCATGCCTCTCTACGAGCAGGTCATCGCAATGGCGGATCATGCTGAAATAGAGCCGCGTGTCCCTCGCACCACGAAGAGACCGACCGACTAATACAGTACTCATGCGCTCGATATAGAGAGCCTGTACAGTATGTTGGTACACATCCAAAACATGGACCTTGTGGAGACAGACTTCGAATCAATGTTTAGCGAAGACATTTTTACGGTCTTAAGGCTCTTCATCTTGATGACGCCTCAGCTTTATGCCAACACTATAGAAGACGTGCACAAAGTAGTAACGGAGATTTTCTAGCATTATGGCTCACTCATTCGAAGGCATGCCGCGATAACTGCAAAGGAACAGATTTTAGTGAAGGGGCCCTTCACTTTAACCATTCCATGATAGCGGGGCGTCCCGTCGGGTTTCGTGGCTGCTTCGAAACGTTCTATAAACACGACCGTCAATAATGGCGCGATACCGCGCTTAAATGCTTTATAAAAGGCGCTCTTAACCCATCTGGTCCTGGTGATTTTTCATGGTTTATATTATATATGGCCGTTTCTACCTCTGATTCGGTTATTGGCAACTCTATTCTATCTTTCTGCTCATCGTTGAGTCGCGTCAGTGCCCCAAGAAACATATTCTGAAATGTGTTCGTGTCGGCAACTTGTAAAGCGAAACAACGCCTGATAATACTGAAGAAACGCATGTTTAGTATGTTCGTTATCATCCGATAAGACACCTCCGCAATCTATGTTCTGTATCTGATTTCGCCGAGCGTGGGCTTTTTCAATTCCGATTCAGATTTTTCTTCCTTCGGGACGTTAGCAATCCTTTTTTGCGCACCGCATGCCGATTGACTGAGGCTCGCGCACGCGTTAACAGACTTTGTTGTTTCAAAGGGGACACTCACGGGAGGTATGTTTGAATATTTTAGAGAAGTTGTCGGATGTGCAAGATTCCTTGCAACGAAGTTTTCAAATGAATGTTTATCTACTGTCGAAAAGAAAAAGTTGTGCAAGGATTTGTGTGATGCTGTTCTGCTGGAGCCCATGAACAGAGCCTTGCACAGTGGAGGCCCTGGAAGAGACGTGTTATAGAGAGTAAAGCAAATGCAAGTTGCGCGAGGGGTTAAAACCATTTTATTTTAAGTTACACACCGCAACATTGCCAGTAAAAATGTTTTTACAGGAAAAGGGCTTATTTCTTCCATGGGGATCTCACTGCCTTATCTGCAAACAACCAGACACGATAGATGGATGGATGGATGAAAAAATTTATTAGGGTCCTTTAGGGCGCGCCCTAGCGCGCAGCGGGCCGCTCCCACGTCGGGACAGAGAGGCCGAGCCTCTCCGCTGCGTCGCGGGCCCGTTGGACAGCCCATAACTGTTCTTCGAGGTTGGGGCTGAGACACGATAGATCACGTTTTTCTTCATTGTTGGGAAGGGGCATTTTCGGGGGGACATATACTACAAACAACGATAAGGAAACAATTTCCCCTCGACCCTCATGGGATACGGTATCTACCCATTGCAAAGAGCATGGAGTTCCGTTTGATTTAATAATGGTAATGGGCCGCCACAGTATTTGGCGCTCTCAAATGGCAGGATACCGCTGCGATCCCGACGTGCGACCCGCGCGAATTTATCTCCGTGAAACTGTGCATCGGTTTCTTGAGATTTTTGAATGCCGCGGGGGTACTCCTGAGTGACTGTCAAGGGTCAAGCCATTGATGGCGCTAAATGAATTTTATTGTGACGAAGCCAGCCCTTCGCCAAGCTGATTAGGTCAATACGGCGTGGTCATTGTATCCTGTAATTTTAGTTTTGTGTATTGCTGTTCTTTGTAAAAGTCAGGCAATAAAGAAAAAAGAAGACTTCGTGGCTGCGTGGAAAAACGTCGAGCCAATGGATATGCTCTTCTGAGTTCAAGTCGCGTCGTTATTATTTTTTCTAGTGTGGCATTATTATTTCTCTCGTTTAGTTTGTGCCGTACTTGTTCTTCTGTCCAATGCTTCCCCACCGTGCCTGACACGGAGAGCTTTTGCCAAGCAGAGAGAAGTGGACCATTGCAGTGCCTACGTGGATAGGGATGAAACCTTTGGTAGCTGCTGCTTCATTGGCAGCAGAGCGGTTAACAATGCGTTATTACGTCGTTACTGTGCGCCCCATTGAGACAGGCCCACCACTGACTAGCGAAACTATGTGCACATAAGAAGCGATGGAATAAGAAGGGGCCTCCCACACCACAGTGAGTTGTCGTCTTCATCACCATCATCGTCATCAGCCCAATTTAATTCCACTGCAGGATGAAGGCCTCCCGCTACGATCTCCAATTACCCCTGTCGTGCGTCAACCGATTCCAACTAGCGCCTGTTAATTTTCTAATTTCATGACCCCACCTAGTCATCTGCCATCCTCGACTGCGCCTTTCTTGTCTTGGCACCCATTCTGCAACCCTAGTGGTCCAGTGTTTACGTAACCTAAGCTTTACATTGCCTGCTCAGTATCATTTTTTTCTCTTTATGTAGAATAGAATATCGGCTATCCCCGTTCGCTCTCTGATCGACACCGCTCTCTCCCTGTCTCTTAACGTTACGCCTAACTTACTTCGTTGCATCGCTTCTTGCGCAGTCCTTAGCTTGCTCTCGAGCTTCTTCAATTTTCATGTTTATGCCCCATAACTTAGCACTGTAGAATGCATTCATTTTGCACCTTTCATTCTAATTATAGTGGTAAGCTCCCAGTCAGCATCGGTCAATGTCCGCCGCATGCACTTCAATCCATTTTTATTCTTCTGTAAATTTATTTCTCATGATCAGGGTCCCTTGTGAGTAACTGACCTAGCTAAACGTACTCCTTCGCAGACTCTAGGGTCTGAGTGGCGATCGTGAGCTCGTGTTTCCTTGCCAGGCTATTGATCATTATGCTTATCTTCTCCATTATAACTTTCAACCCAATTTTTACATTTTCAATTATTTCTTGTAGCTCGTCAACAGAGCTGTTGAACAGGACAAAACCATCTGTAAACCGAAGGTTGTTGAGCTATTCGCCGTTGATCCTCACTCCTAAGCCTTCCCAGTTTATTAGGTTGAATGGTATTTCTAAGCCCGCAGTGAATATATCATTAGAGAGAGTGTCTCCTTGCCAGAACCCTTTATAGGTATGCCACTACTTTTCTTATGGAGAAACATAGTAGCAGTGGAATCTCTGTGGACATTTCCCAAGATAGTCATGTATGCCTCCTATTCTGCTTGGTCACGTAATGCCTGTATGATTGCTGGCACCTCTACTGAATCAAAGGCTTTTTCGTATTCTATGAAAGAATTATCGAGAGGTTTATTGTAGTCCACAGATTTCTCAAATACACGATTGATGACATCGATGTCATCCATTGCAGAGTGTCCCTTTCTGAAGCTAGCCTGTTCTCTTGGTTGTTTCAAGTCTGGTGTTGCCCTTATTTATTTGGAAATTAGCTTGATGAATATATCTGAATTTTTACTACATCTTCTAAATTGCTCAAGGTATTTCCTGCCTGCCTATTAGTGCATACGTCTTGGCTTGTCCTATGTCAAGCTTTCTTCTTCCTGATTTCATGCTGCGTCTATTTTTTACTGCTTCCTCAGTCTTTCTCAGATTATAATTTCGAATATCCTGCATTGTTTCCTTGATGGCCAGTCTTGACAGTTACGCGAATTCTATCTGATCTCTTGAATTGGACACTTGCATTCTTTGTTTTTTTAGGTCTTTTATTACTAGGCAAGGCTTACCTACTGGTTGCCTTGATGCGTTACCTCTCCTTTCAATTGCTGCTTGTAAAGGCAGCCTAGTTACGGCTTCATTCAATACCTCTTTGCCATCTTCATCTCTCTGTTCCAAGGGTGCATATTTGTTGGCAAGTACCAGCCCGAATTGGTCTGCTTTTACCATTATGGCGTTTAGGTTGGAATGCTTCATCTTGTGCAATTTTACACTTTCTCTATTCAAATGTAGATGAATCCTAGAGCTCACTAACCTATGATCACTGCACCCCATCCTACCTAACATTGCTACATGCTGCACAATGCTGGAATCAGCAGGAAGTATAAAATCAAGTTCACATCTTGTTTCACCATTAGGGGTTTCCTAGGTATACTTTTGATCCTACTCTTCCTGAACAAGGTGTTCAATATTCACAGCTTATAAGTAATACGCCGCACGTAATACGCCGCACTTGGCCAAGAGGCAACAGCCCACGCTAGCCTCCAATCGTCGTCGTCGTCTTCTTACTGCTCGCCTCTTCGTCATCGGTAATACTATTCCGTAGCACGATCCCCGGCGGCAAAAGCGCCCTCCCGGAGCGACTAAAGGCCGGACTCGGAAGCAGTGTAGTAGGCCTTGAGCCTACTGACGTGCACGACATCACTAGATGCCACAGTAGATGACGAGGTTGAGCTCACAGGAGCAATTTCGTACGTCACAGGTGTCACCTGGCGCAGCACGCGGTAGTGCCCTGTGTATCGCGAAAGGAGCTTTTGTGAAAGTCTGACAAGACAAGAGCACGAGCGCACCAGGCGAAAACTGGACGTCATGGTGGCGGGCGTTGTACTGACGCTGTTGAGTGGTTTGCGAGTCCGTCAGTCGAGCACGGGCAAGCTGGCGTGCATGGTCGGCGAGGGCAATGGCGTCGCGCGCATACTCGCTTCTTGAGATCGAAGCAGGAGGAAGTGCCGTGTCAAGGGGCAAGGTCGGTTTGCGACCATAGAGTAGATAAAAGGGAGAAAATCCGGCGGGGTCGTGCCGGGAAGAATTATATGCAAATGTGACGTAAGGAAGGGCAATGTCCCAGTCGTGGTAGTCCTTGGAAACGTACTTGGACAGCATATCGGTAAGAGTACGGTTTAACCGCTCTGTTAGGACATTGGTTTGAGGATGGTATGAGGTAGTCAGCTTGTGTTGAGTGGAGCAGGAAGGTACAATGTCGGTGATAACTTTAGAGAGAAAGTTACGACCACGGTCAGTGAGCAGCTGTTGCGGGGCGCCATGAAGTAAGATAATGGCACGAAAGAGAAAGTCCGTGACGTCAGTGGCGCAACTGGTAGGGAGAGCCCACTTGATAGCGTATCGGGTGGCGTAATCAGTTGCGACGGCTACCCATTTGTTCTCAGAGGATGACGTGGGAAAGGGACCGAGGAGGTCTAATCCAACACGAAAGAACGGTTCCACAGGACAGTGAGCACCTGAGGTGTTTTCCGACGCTGGCAGGTATCACAGGCAGCAACATAGCGTCGGACGGAGCGAGCGAGACCAGTCCAATAGAAGAGGCGGCGGACGCGGTCGTACGTGCGCGTTACGCCAAGATGTCCTGCAGTAGGTGTGTCATGCATCTCAAAGAGTACGGTCTGTCGTAGATGTTTCGGCACGAGAAGATGAAGATCAGATCCGTAAGTGAGGAAGTTCCTTCGGTACAGAATGCCACCCTGGAGAACATGGCGGCGAACGGACGCGTCGGTAGGTGTAGAGCGCAGACGCTCGATGAGTGCTCGCAGTGGTAGGTCTCGGTACTGCTCATCGGCGATGTTAGCGAAGGGAGACACAGAGAAAATGCCGTTAGCGGTACTACTGTCGGCGTCATCAGGCTCGTCTACCGGGTAACGAGACAGGCAGTCAGCGTCCTTGTGTAGTCGGCTAGATTTGTAGGTGATAGTATATGAATATTCTTGGAGGCGTAATGCCCAGCCACCAAGTCTTCCTGTAGGATCTTTCAGTGAGCATAACCAGCAAAGCACGTGATGGTCTGTGACAACCGAAAAGGGTCGGCCATATAAGTATGGGCGAAACTTCGCAATCCCCCAAACTAGGGCCAGACACTCACGCTCAGTGATGGAATAGTTGCGCTCCGCGGGTGAGAGGAGCCTGCTGGCGTAAGCGATAACACGGTAGTTGCCGCGCTGGCGTTGTTCCACTACTGCACCAATTCTGTGACCGCTGGCATCAGTACGGACTTCGGAAGGCGCAGAAGGATCGAAATGGGCCAGAACGGGAGGCGTTGTGAGAACGTCGATTAGAGTCGAGAATGCAGAATCCTCGTTATCGCCCCACCGGAAAGGGGCATCTTTTTTCAAAAGCTCGGTTAGTGGTCGTGCTATAGCCGCGGAAGTTTTCACGAAATGGCGGAAGTAGGAACAAATGCCGATGAAGCTGCGCACATCCTGGACACACTTCGGAACAGGGAAGTGCGTAACAGCATGGATCTTGCCAGGGTCCGGTTGCACTCCGTTCACGTCAACGAGGTGCCCAAGGACGGTAATCTGGCGACGGCCGAATTGGCACTTCGATGCGTTCAGTTGCAGACCGGCGCGACGAAAAACATCCAGGACTGCCGAGAGGCGCTCGAGGTGCGTAGCGAACGTTGGGGATAATACTATGACGTCGTCCAAGTAGCACAGGCATGTGGACCATTTGAAACCGTGAAGAAGGGAGTCCATCATGCGTTCAAAAGTGTCAGGAGCGTTACATAGACCCAACGGCATCACTTTGAATTGATAAAGACCGTCCGGAGTTACAAAAGCAGTCTACTCGTGGTCGAGATCGTCCACGGCAATCTGCCAGTAGCCGGAGCGGAGGTCAATATAAGAGAAGTAGGAAGCACCACGGAGGCAGTCAAGGGCGTCATCGATCCGAGGTAGGCGATACACGTCCTTTTTGGTAACCCTGTTAAGGTGCCGATAATCCACGAAAAAGCGCCTGAGCCATCCTTCTTTTTTATCAGTACAATAGGTGGCGCCCATGGACTACATGACGGTTATATGATGTTCTTGGCAAGCATTTTGCGAACGTGAATAACTTGACGCTCAGCCGGTGACACTCGATACGGGCGGCGATGAATAGGAGGGGCATCGCCGGTATTATAGCGATGTTTAACAGTTGTAGTTTGGGCCAAAAAACGATCGTTAAAGTAAAAAAAAATATCGTTGTAGGAAAGCAGAACGCGGTAGAGCTCACGAGCGTGCTCGGACGGCATGTCGGGCGCAATTATTTTCTGTAAGTCGGCGATGGTACAAGTTGTCGACTGAGATTGTAGAGGAGGATCGGCTGAATTGTCGTCTACTGCAATAGATGCTACTGAGTGATCGTCGAATGAGCAAAGCTGGGCCAGAGTCATCCCGCGTGGCAGCACTTGTGTCGTCAAGCCAAAATTGACCACTGGCAGGCAGACGCAATTAGCCGTAATAGATAAAACGGTATGAGGTTACACACGGGATCACGTCCCGTGTGTAAGGAGGACGTCTTGCATAGGAGCCGCGATATAGTGACCGTCGGGCACTGGTGGGGATGACACTAGGTCAACGTAAGTCAGTGCCGTAGGTGGCAAGCGAACGAAGTCGACGGAACTGAGGCGACTGGGCTATGGTTCAGCGGGATCCAGAACAGGCAGGTCAAGGCGGAGAGAACTGGCGGAACAATCAATGAGCGCAGAATGTGCGGAGGGGAAGTCTAAGCCGCGGACGATGTCGTGGGGACAGTGGGCAAGGACTGTGAATAGCACAATTGTGGAGCGGTCGGCGAAGGAGACACGGGCGGCACACATACCAATTACGGGGGCTGTTCCGCCATCGGCGACACGGACAACATGCGTCGTGGCGGGCGTGATTATTTTTTTCGGGCGGGTACGGAAGTCCGCGCTCATGACCGACAAGTGCGCCCCAGTGTCTATAGGAGCAGATACAGGAACACCGTCGACTTGCACGTCAAGAAGGTTCAGATGAGTGGGCAACGTCAGTGGAGGATTTGGCGGCGTAGGGAGCACTGCAGCGTCACCTCGAGGCACTGCAACATCTAGTTTTCCGGCTGGGAGCGGCGTCCGAAGGGAGTCGGCGAAAAGGAGCGACGGGGCTGGGGAGAGCGAGATTTTCGTCGTTGGGGCGAAGGTGAACGAGAAGAGGGGCGGTTCCGCGCAGGAGAGTCAGTGGCGGCATTATCGGAGCGTGCGGCATAGGGACGAGAAGGGCCACCTGAGGGGCGAGAGTAGGCAGTATAAGCAGACCGGGGCGGGGAAGTCCAGTGACTTCGACAGTGCCGAGAAATGTGCCCGATTCGACAGCAGTGAAAACAAATGGGCTTGTCGTCAGCAGTGCGCCATTCAGCTGGGTTGCGGAAGCGTGGTGGGTAAGAAGATGCGGGACGGGGCGGAATCGAAGAAGCCGGATGGGTATCAGGGCGATGGGCCGAGCAGATGGTGTGAAGGCCCATGTTTTCGAACTCCTGGCGGACAACTGCCTGGATCAGGGAAACCGTGACTGCAGGTGCGTTGGTGGGGCTGGAGTCGAAGGCAGCCGGATAGGTGGCCTCAATCTCACGCCGGACGATCTTGGTAATATCGCCAGTGTTGTTGGGACGAGGAGCGTCGGCACAGGAAGATGTCGCTGGGGTGTTGGGCAAACCTGCAAAATGCTGACCAATACGTCGGCTTTTAGCGAGTACCAGGCGGCGGTACTCTTTTATAACAGCATCCACCGTCGCGACGTTGTTGAATACGAGCAAGTTGAAGGCGTCATCGGCAATGCCTTTAAGGATGTGGGATACCTTGTCTGACTCCGTCATGTGTGCATCAACTTTGCGGCACAGAGCCAAGACGTCCTGAATGTACGTGACATAGGGCTCTGCTGACGTCTGCACACGGCCGGAAAGCGCCTTCTGCGCGGCAAGTTTGCGACAGTAGGGGTTGCCGAACAAGTCTCGGAGTTTTTGCTTGAGCGAATCCCAAGCGAGAGGTACGGGGATCGATACCCAGCACCTCCACCAGATATGTTACGTAAGAAGACGCAGATGAAAAGCTATATACAAGTATATTTACAATATAATACGCCGCACTTTGCCAAGAGGCAACAGCCCGCGCTACACTGTAAACGGAAATAACTCCGAGGTGGGAGTATACTGCTTGTCCTCTAGCGACCCCCCGGTTCGGAGTTTATTATGCTCCGTATGATCGGAGTAGAATTTTTACTCCGTACGAGCGGAATTTTTGCGTGGAATTATGGGAGGTTTTTTTCTGTCTTTTTTTTATTTTTTGCTTTGCAATTGACGGAGTTTTTTCGAGGTGCAACGGGAGTATAAAAATAGGCATCGCGTCAGTTTGCGCAAACATGTTTACATGCAGAGGCTGCTGGTCAAATTTCGAAATATGCACACGAGACCGCGTCAAATTCGATGAAACAAGTCAATGAAAGCACATATATCATGACATACATAAACATTCCAGAAACGCCCAATGCAGAAATTTGAAAGACATCCCACGTACACGCGATACTCAAGAGGCAACGGTGCCAGTATATATAGCCACGATACTGTGTGCCTCGAAACCGCCAAGGGAGCAGCTGTGCTGTTTTCAGAATTATGACTCACATGCTCGTTCATACGAGATCCGCCTCTTCGAAACTAACAGAATACCTTAATCAACACAAAACTGTTAATTCAAAATAGGGAGAGAAAAAAGTTAATGGTGTTATTTTTCAAAACTATGCCATTCTGTGAGTGCTGAAACGACTTCGCACACTGCCGGCGTTCGCGGCCAAAAAGTAGTGCGTTAGTTACAGTAAGCTAGAAAAATGTAAGTGCATGTGCTGCATAGCAAAATTACATTTTTTCGATATAGTGGTAGCGTAGCAAGAAATTATTGCGTGTGAGCATGACCCGCAGCAGCCGTCGTAACACCGAAAAATGCGCAGACATACATTTTATACACCGCACTACTTGCTCTGAGTACAAGCAATCTGTCTCGGTTGCGAAAAGGAGCTACATCGCTGATCTGTCGAGTGAACCTCTAAACTCGTAGGCAGCAGGCATGCGTCTAAATCAGTGTCTCGGATAGAGCGTAATGTTAATGCAATATCGGAAGCAACGACGTGACCAAAACCTATATGCGCGATAACCATTCGATTCACATCGCTCAATAAGAAGCTTTATTTTAAGCACACATATATACTTATGTCCTACCGTTTTTCTTCGGGCGAGGATATCCGTTCACAGGTAAATAAAAACAGTTGCTTGCACTCCGGTCTTTCTCACTGGCAACACAGCACCGCAACGAACTTGGGTTACGCCATTCATGCGCGACTAGCACGGATGTCGTCGCTCGAACAGTGGCTGCTGTTGCCATTGCTACGCGGTCCTTACAAACATTACACCGGACGTTGTCAGCATGTACTCAAAAGGACATAGAAGTGGCATTTCACGTACTGAAGAACACAAGACAGGGTGACGCAGCACGGAAACACAGCCAGAACGTGAGCCGACATCACGAGCCAGTGAGCAGCTTCGAGGTATACCTAAGCCTTTTTCCGCACTTGAAAACGTGGTTCTTGCAATCATCGTTGTCAGCAAAGTGATCATAGCTAATGTACTTGAAGCTGAGATACAGTGAGCTTCAGGCATGCCTTTAACACTTTCTGGAAGGAGATACGGGAAACAAATTGACGAAACGCTGTCACGGAACGACACTTCACAGACGTAAACAAACCGTCAGCCATGAGCACTGCCCGCTCCGCCGAACGCGCCCGGTCGCTGGCGAGGCGCACAGCCTCATGGGAAGCGCCACGTGACTAACCTGTATCGGCGGAGGGGAGTTTTTCAAAACTCCCTGTCGGAGTTTCACGGGAGAACAAAATTTTTAAGCGGAGTAAAATCGCGTCATGTCGCCTTAATACTCCGGCAGCTAGCCAGCGGAGTGAAACGAGGGAATGGCGCTGTTTTGCTCCCATACATCGGAGTAAATATTTGAGGAGGGGAGGTTTTAGGGCACATCACCTCTTAAAAACTCTCAGCTGGGTTTATTTTCGTTTACAGTGTAGCCTCCAATCGTCGTCGTCGTCTTCTTACTGCTCGCCTCTTCGTCATCGGTTATATTATTCCGTAGCAATATATATATATATATATATATATATATATATATATATATATATATATATATATATATATATATATATATAGTCATATAATGAGAAGCCAACAAACACTGACACCAAGTACAACATAGGGTAAATTGCATGTGCTTAATAAATGAAATAAAGTAATGATAAATTAATGGAAATTAAAGTGGATGAAAAAACAACTTGCCGCAGGTGGGAACCGAACCCACAACCTTCGCATGTCGCGTGCGATGCTCTACCAATTGAGCTACCGCGGCGGCGTTTCCCCATCCACTTTCTTGGGTATTTATGTGTACTAGTAGAACCCTGGGAGTGTTAGCCAGCGCCCCCACTCACAGACCTTGGCGGCGTTCTTCGTTCTTCGTTCTTCGTTCGGCGTTCGACGTTCTTCGTCCGCCGCCAAGGTCTGTGAGTGGGGGCGCTGGCTAACACTCCCAGGGTTCTACTAGTACACATAAATAGCCAAGAATGTGGATGGGGAAACGCCGCCGCGGTAGCTCAATTGGTAGAGCATCGCACGCGACATGCGAAGGTTGTGGGTTCGGTTCCCACCTGCGGCAAGTTGTTTTTTCATCCACTTTAATTTCCATTAATTTATCATTACTTTATTTCATTTATTAAGCACATGCAATTTACCCTATGTTGTACTTGGTGTCAGTGTTTGTTGGCTTCTCATCATATGACTAATAATTATCGGGTCCCTCGGTTAACCCCCTTTCTTCTCGTTTATTACATAACGAGAGTCTCGAATCCGGCAACATTGATGCCTTCAGGTAGCATATGTGGGTTTATTGACCAGTTGCCTTCACCCGAAAAGATCACGTTCTCGTGACGCCTGCGGCAAAAAAGACGTTCGTCGTCCGCCGCCAAGGTCTGTGAGTGGGGGCGCTGGCTAACACTCCCAGGGTTCTACTAGTACACATAAATACCCAAGAAAGTGGATGGGGAAACGCCGCCGCGGTAGCTCAATTGGTAGAGCATCGCACGCGACATGCGAAGGTTGTGGGTTCGGTTCCCACCTGCGGCAAGTTGTTTTTTCATCCACTTTAATTTCCATTAATTTATCATTACTTTATTTCATTTATTAAGCACATGTAATTTACCCTATGTTGTACTTGGTGTCAGTGTTTGTTGGCTTCTCATTATATGACTAATAATTATCGGGTCCCTCGGTTAACCCCCTTTCTTCTCGTTTATATATATATATATATATATATATATATGTGTGTGTGTGTGTGTGTGTGTGTAAAGCGATGATGGAAGGCGCATTGTCTAGGGCGTAAGTGCTGAAGAGAAATGGGGTGGTGGTTTAGCGTGCAGGGGCATACAAGCTCGCGACGGCAGATGTGCATTCGAGCTCAGCCGCTGGCATTGCCGGAAAGAAGCCAAAAGACGACGAGGCAGAGCAAACAAGACTGCTCAAGAGAAATGGTGCTTCGTTTTTGCTATCTTATACACCGAGTTATCTATTTTATGGTAATCAAAATCTAAGAAAGAAACTGCCTAACATTAGTGACGATGCCTTATTCGCTATTCGTTCTTTCAGCACGGAAGGCACCAGGTGGTCGAGTCCGTCACATTTCTATCCCTAAATAATGAAAGTTGGTCAGTTAACATTTCACTTACTGGTTCTAACGCCAACATTACAATAATAGTGTTGGAGGAGGACGCCGTGTAAGAGGCAAACTCAATTGATAAAGCAGAAAACACTGCAATATAAATGATAATGGTACGGCTACAATCGAGTCGAGCGCCCTCAAGCGTTGGGCTCAGACAGCTGCTACTTAGTTGTGGGAAGAAGACGTAGAAGAAGAACTGAACCCCTGGTGATGAACCGTTGTCCCCCGTGGTGAAAAACGACCGCGCTAGAACTCGGGCTGCCACAGACCTTGACAGTTCGTGCGATCCTGCGTGGTCATCGACGCCGAAGTCTCACTGGTCACGCGGCTCCGTGAGTCCAGCAAAATATCTGCGAACCAACCGCTCATTCATTGCTCGTGGTCATGCAAGTGGAGAGGCAGCATTTCCGCGACCAATCCGACTGCCTGCTCTGCTGCATCAACTTCTGCATTGGGCTCAGCAACCTGGCCACCTTTCCCTACCTCATCTACGACAACGGAGGACGTACGTTGCATTTCACATTAAAGGGACGCTAAACGGTAGCAGTAAGCTTTACTGATATGTTTTACGAAATTGGTTCGTTTTTTTTCGGTTTAGTATTGTTTGAATTTCACGCCTAAATGGATATACCTGTTAGACTTCACGGATTTCCAAGCACCCTTTTCTTCTCATGGAGTCGTTGTGGCTCACTAAATTGATATAGCCTACTAAATTCAACAGTCGCTATGTTCGAATGTAGTCTAGGCCATTAATGGCAATAAAAAATATTAGACCGGAGCTAGTGCCGTCAAGCCTCATTGTATTTATTCCTTGTCTGGTTAATTTAGCGTTTTCTCAAGGTAAAAGTAGCTTTTTTGAAATTGTAGACTTCTGTGATTGGCGCAGTATGATTTCGTACCCGTTCCTTGGGCACAACAATACTTTGGTTTTAAGTATCTAGGTACATGGCCTTGAAGGAGCAGCGCAGGACAACAAGAACAGAAAGCAGGAAAGACAAAGAACAGTGCTTTCCTGCTTGTTATGTACTTTCCTGCTTCCCTGCACTGTCCCTTCAAGATGTTCAAGCAGTACCAACTTTCCGAAATGTCGATTCTTCTCAAGCACATAACAGTCCACACAGAATGCTGTCGTACTTGGTGAAACTAAGGGAATTTCGGTGAAGCTGAAAACGGTGTGGTTTACTGGCCTTTCAGAATACCTTCTATACATTGATCTTGGTGTAGGTTGCTGCGTACTTTTTTAAAGCGAAAATTTTACTGGCTGCGAACTTGCGATTTCACCGTGGCCGACGAGGCACATGACGTCACAACGCGCGCCTCCCCGCGGATATTTCTCTCTCTCTCTCGCTCCCGGGTCACTGCTGCGGATGTGCCACTAGTAGCACCGAGCCACAGGTGTTCCGCCGCTGCGCAGAGCGGCGCCTCTCTGGCAGCCGTTTGGTATGACCTCACAGTGCGTTCCTCGTCGCTGCGCTCGCCTCCGCTTGCTTCACCAGCTGCGTCGCATCCCTGATAACACGTCGGAAGATTTAAAAGGAGAGCTCGTGTGAGCCGCAACCGCAGTTGAGGTGGCAGTATGGACGGTGACAATTGTAATAAGCAGGTGAAGGCCTCGAATCGACACCGGAACGAGATGAAGAGGAAACGAATCACCCAGGAAACAGACGAACAGCGCGCCGCATGACTGGCTAAACGCCGCAACCAAAGACAACAATAACCAGACTAACCTGGACTTGCAATCAAGATTAACCTAGACTAACCATGCTATGCCTTAGCTTTCGCTAGGCATATCTTGGCATAGCCGAGCTAAGCCACTGCCAATTATTTTCACAATAATTTTATTGGTCATCAAATACAGTTCACGTTCACATCCCATACTAAGTACGCAGTGTTTTGCGTTTGAAGGTAGATCACCGATGGATGGCGGGTAACCCTACAGAAGTGTCTAAGTAAAATTATAAGAATATCAGTTAAAAAAGTAATGCTACTCTGACTTTTACGTCACTGAATGAAGTACAAAGTTTTACCCGCCGTGGTTGCTCAGTGGCTATGGTGTTTGGCTGCTGAGCACGAGGTCGCGGGATTGAATACCGGCCACGGCGGCCGCATTTCGGTGGGTACGAAATGCGAAAACATCCGTGTACTTAGATTTAGGTGCACGTTAAAGAAACTCAGGTGGTCTAAATTTCCGGAGTCCTTCACTACGGAGTGCCTCATCATCAGAAAGTGGTTTTGCCACGCAAAACCTCATAATTTACTATTTGCGAAGTACAAACGTTTGGAGGGCGCTTAAGCTTCGCCTTTAAGAGTTGAACACGATAGCACTCAAAGACCCCTGACTGCTTCTCACGCTTCCCGGCCACTGCAGATTAAGTAACCTGGATGTTTACCCGGAAATACTGGCGTCGAAGGCTGTGCTTCAAGGCGAGCTTTCTTGTAAAAACGCGACCTTTTGCGTTAGCCGTGCAAGAAAAATTACATCATTTTCAGGTATCCGTTATTGCTTCGCCCATTTAATATTCAAGTGAGAGAAAATGTGCCAAAAGAGGCAAGAGACATTTGTTAGTGGGCTGCCATTCTAAAAAACACAAGGAATCACTTTGTCAAGAATGTAACCTGAGGTATCAGCAACTTTCGTGACAGAATGTTGTGTCAATGTAACCCGCATATATCGCATGTCATATCGCATGCAGTGTCGAATATATATACCTAAATATATACAAGAATTTTCGCTTACTGACTACTTATCCGGCGCCGACACCGACACCGGATTTTCTGTGATACGGGGCCCTTAACGCTATCGCTTTAACAGAAATCAATTAACACAGATTATTACAGATTGCATACAGGTATACATATATTCAAAACAAACAAGAAAAACTGTGTTGCATCAAAGTCAGCTTTAAGTGAACAATATGTGTGTTGGGAAACAAAACATTCAAAACGGTATAACAGATCTTCTAGCAGTCGCATGCATCTTCTGAATGGAATAATGACTTTATCTTCTATTGATAAACATCACATTTACTAGCTTTCCAAGAAATCAATATGCCAGTTATTTCACGTTTTTTAGTATTCTTAATGCGGCCGATATTGTTAAGTTCGTTGAAATTGAGGTCGACATAATATGGCGCATAATATTGACACGTTCACTTACCATAGCTTGTGCAAATTTTCAGTATACCATACCGTTCTGCCTGTCTGAGACTCTTAGCTTTCATAGTTCGTCTTTGTAGTCTACGTTGTAGTACTTGGTACAAAGTGTAAGATAACAGCATTATTTGGGTGCATTTGGCATTTGGAGTGCCGTAAGGACAATTCTACACTTATATTGTGCAATCGCGAACGAAATGTTACATTGCTTGTAATTCTTCGAAGAAGCTGGTTACTCTTACCTCTCCTACTCAGCAAGCAGTCGTCGTATACTCTCAAGCCACATAAGATGACTATTTCCTGTGTCGATTGTTGCCTGATACTATGCAATCACATTGGCTCCGTCTTGAAGCCTGTTATTATTACAGTGCCCTTAGTTATTCTTTTTTGCACACTTCGGAAACATGCGCGTCCCATGCAAATTAATCATTCGAAATTTGTCTTATACTTTGTCTGACTGACTGATATGACGCTATAGCTTTGGGACTCAATTATTGCGCCGCAGGCTTTACATTTCTATAAAAACTGTAGATACTGCATTATTTTAGGAGTTCTGGTGCTTGGTGCGCACATGCGTGCTCCGCCAATCTAGTAGTGATTGAGTGCTTTTGTGGCTGCTGCCTAATGCAGTTTATTTCTTGTTGTTGACTTTTCCCTTGCGCAGTGGTGTTCCTGGCAGTGTACCTGATACTGACCTGTACCGTCAGTGTGCCAATGCTGTATCTAGAGCTGTTCCTAGGTCAGTTTTCTGGATGGTCTATACCAAGGGCCTTCGAGGGATTTCCCATGGCGAGAGGTTCTTGTTGCTTAATTTTTATTCTTTATTCAGTAAGTGTCCTGCTTTACCAAACGGCGTTACAGCAGGGGGGTCACAGACTTGAATGAAACACTTCTTAATCTATGCAGCACACTTGCCTCTCCTGCAGCCGGTTCCAAGCTCTAACAGTCATCAGAAAGATGGAACTGTAGGACATGCTTGTCCTTGCACGGTGCGCTTTCACATTGTGTCGGTGCTCATTTCGACTAGATATGTAATTGGATTCATCAAAATAGGTGTTATGAGCAATTCAAGTGTTACAATGAAAAACACAAAAGAACAACTTCAAACACACTCTTTTTCGGCGAAAAGAAAGCGATTCCCGAACCAAATTGTGTTTTCATAACGGTACAGTTATCTGTGCGCTCGTACCGCTCTAAAACAAACTGCGCAGCTCTGTTCTGAATTTTTTCGAGCTTATCTATAGACTTTGCCTGCATCGGGTCCCATACAAGGCATACGTACTTTAAAATCGGTCTAATACATGTGAAGTAGAATGTGTTCTTCACATTCTGGGGTGCGCATCTCATTTTCCGCTGCTTAAAGTTAAGAGCCCTTGCTGCTTTACCAACAACATAATATTGGCATTCCATGAACAATCATGCGATAAAACAGTGCCAAGATATTTCCATGTTGGCTCGGCAGTCATCTCATATGTATTTATGGTGTATGCTGTTTCTATTTGTCTCTTTCTTTTGGAAATGCGAATGTAAACACACTTTTTTGGATTCATCGTTATTTGCCAGTTCTGGCACCACCTTGTAATACGATCCAAATCGTCCTGGAAACAAACGCCGTCACCTGCGTTCCTATCGCATGGCTGCTTTTCGAGCTTAAACTTCAGGGCAAAGGCGGACGTACAGGACGGCCGAATAGGAAGCCACCACCTGTCGTTATTGCCATTGCACTGAGAGATCGTTATATGGACATTTTTCGTGGTAGAATGCATTTGAGCAATCTATTTGGTTTAATAAAAAAATAAAGAACAAATAAACTCTACCAAGACCCAGATTGGGTAGGCTGTCTAGATCGATAATGCAGATGTCGGTTATTTCCTAAATTTACAAATTAGTCGCAACAATTGTCTCTGGTCATAGTTGCATTTTACTTACGTTCCTAACTGTACAGATATTGTTACCACGTATGCAACTTAACACTTCACATGTTATTATATCCTGCTAGCAAAGTTTGTGAACTGTGTTGTCCTACACATATATTGTGGGACGAACTTGTGAACACATTTTGATAAATTATCTATGAATTTTGCACTATACGAACGTGAGGAGATGGTGATAATTTAATAAATTTGGGTATTATTTGCTACGCATTTCTAAACGAAATATGAATACGACATTATTGCGGTTCTCTCCGAATACCTACTCTAAAATAGTGGCCGCTCTGTCAAGCGACTTGTCCCGTATAATCATACCACCCTACTCATTCTATATTTGCCATTTTTCTATTTTATTCATAAGGACGGAAAACCGACTTCTTATGTACCCTTTCCTTTTAGTGCAACGGAAAGCCTACTGGTCTGTGTTAAATTATACCGTAGTAATGATAAAAGCACCGTGGAACATTTTCATAAGCATTTTTGCGATCAGCATTGAGGATGTAGTCGTGCTCAAGAAACAAAATGGACAGAGTAATTAGTGAGCACGATAGCGTATATCTGCCGGCATCCGTAGGAAGCAGACAACAAAGGCGGCCCTAGATGTAAGAAAGTAATGTGATGCTTATGAAGCTGCTGTTACTGTACGTGACGTTTTCTAAAACAATAAATGGTTTTTCGAAAAAAATCTAGTGTCAAAATCTACGCCCCACGCACGGCTCTCTCCCCGTAACAGAAACTACTCTCCAAAGCAATAATTTGGCTGGCTGCATGCGCCAGGCGTTTTTAATGCGTAGCATTCTTTGGCTAGATGCCGCGTTCATTTTCTGCTCCGTTCTATTCTACGTTCCGTTTCGTGTACAAAAGCTAGAAAAAACGGTGATGCCATCTAGGATGTAATAAGTAAATTTCTCTGACTATATACCATCTCCTATCTCATCCTTTCCTATCCCCCCCCCCCCCTTCGTCTAGCGCTCGCGCCTGCTTTACGATGGCGGCACAGATACCATTTGGAGTGGCGCCTCACGACGGAAGTCAGAGGAAAACTAACAGACACGTGATAATGTGACAGACGCAGTGACGGAGCGTCTATCGCTTCTCCACCGGCACGGAAGCAGCGCGCGCTCAGACGCACGCGTGACGCAAGCAGTCATACCATCTTGGTAGCATGGCATCGCGCAAATAACTGAACCAAGGCGCACCAACGACTCCTGTCCTGGAGTGAGCGATTTTACTGGCATGGAGAAAATAGAGCAAGCAATACTCCGCTGTGCAACACATTCACGAGTCCATGGATTTCCATGATGTCGGCGGCGCGGTCAGTGGCTATCAGCCTGGCCGAGTCCGTCGATCACAACAGGGTCTTCCATTGCTTCCAGGCGGTCAGGAGCTCGGCACCCCACGAGGGAGGTTTAACCGAACATCCAAGGAGCATGTGGGTCAGGGTAGCGTGGGGTTGGGTGCATTGGGCACAGCCAGGAGTATATGTCGTCGGATGGAATAGGGACATGAATTAGGGGGAGGGAAGGGTGCAGATCTTAAGGCGTCGCCGTAATATTTCCTGACGATTGCAAAGGGACTGGTAGTGCGGGGATATAGCTGGCGTTCGGCGCAATATCCCTGGCTCAGCTCGCTGAAGGAGTGCGTGCGCTCCCGGGAAGAGCCCCATTCCGCCACCGCCTGGTTGATGAGACATCAGGCGCGGTGCACACAAATCAGCTCCACATGGCAGGGCGGGTTTGTGGGACCAAGATCTCGTAGACTGGGGCTGGTGCGCAGCTTAGGAGTACAGTTTTCGAGTCAGTAAGGACGTACCGGGCATTATTGCGTATAAGGGCGAGCGCGATTGCCGCCTCTTTCGTGGATGCTTGGGTGGGTATGACAGGAAAGTTGAGAGTTACGATGCGATGGAGTATATGGTCACGGCCACTCTATTGTAAACGACTGCAACTGCCCCGTCTTCGCCCGTGAAGGCCACGTCCACCCATACGGCGCGAGCTTTCAAACCGTAGTATTTGAGGCGAGCTTTTGCATGTGCTATGCAGCAGGCCGAGTGATACGTCGCGTGTGTGTTCTTCAGGAGGCGTTTTACTAGGAGCTTTGTGTGTATGGGGCGGGTGACTAGTACTAATTTGGGATCCACTGCCAGTATGCAAGTTTGTAGAGTATCAATTATGTAACGTTCTGTGAATGATTAAGCTAGGCGAGGTAGTTGTGTTTGTCTGTGGACCTCTATGAGTTCGTTTGTGGTATGGACTGAGGACAAGCTGTAGATGTAAGAGTTTTGGTTTGGAAGGAAGGGAGGGAAGGTGTAAGGCTACCCTGTAGGATTTACGGAGCATAAAATCCATGGTGATGATTTAATCTTGTCAAGATGGGAGGCGTGAAATTGTCTAGAGGAAACGACTGAGTCTGAAGGCATGTTATAGTGTTTGCCTGAGACTATACGGATGCGATGCGAGAGCGTCTCCATCACCCGCTTGAGTTTCCGGATAGTGAAAGTGTTCTGGTCGTTGTTGTGGATGTGAAGGCCCAGGAAGCGGAGTGTGTCAACCTCTGTAACGATGATGTTGCCCGTGATCAGTAACGATGGTGTTGCCCGTGATCAGGGCACAAGGGGGGGTGGTATGAGATGTAGCCCAGACTATTCCGGAAAACACCATAGACCTATCCTTTCTCCGTGTTGTTGTGTGAGGTTTGCGATGGCTTATAATGTTTCCTCTGTGGCGTCATCACTGCTGAGGGTGGTCCACAGAAGGATGTCGTTCGCGTAGATTATGTGGCGAAGGTAATGGATATGGTGAAGAGCGCGGTCTAAAGGTCGGTGTGACATTGAAGAGAAAATAGCATAATAGAGAACTTTGCTTTGTGCCCATTTTGCTAAGGGTGCAGGGAGGGGACGCATGGGGGCCCATGTGCACTTCAACCGTGCGTAGCGAGAGAAAGGCTTGCATGCAGGCATACATACGGGCGCCTAAATTGAGGTGCGGGAGCCGTCATGATCGCTGGCTGTTCTGTGCGATCAAATGCCTTGGATAAGCTTCTGAAGAGGGCGCGTGAGAACGCAGGTGACCGTATCGGTGGGCAAATTGTGCGAGCAATAGAAGCTCTACAGCAACGTTTGCTTCATTTATCAAATGCGAGATTGGTGCTAAAAACGAGCCTGTTACTCTGGATATTGTCATAGTGTGCGTGGTATTCTTTGCATTTGCTTGTCTCTTAAAATGCGCAAGGTTGATTTCAAACGTGCAGTATCGGCTTCATAAGCAGTGATTACAAGAATACTACGCAGTATAGGACAATGCCCCTCTGGGGAGTTCCTTCTCTAACTGTTATTTAGTCAAGCTAAGTAGTAGGATATGCCAGGAATGCTAGTGTTGCAGTACTGTTTGTATCTCTCACAGACAACAGGACACGTGTTTCTAACTCAAGGACTTGCGCACGTACAAGACTCCTGCCCCACTATGCAATGAGCGCCTCTGCCGCTCCAATAGCTACCACTAAGGCAGAGCTCGTTAGTGTGTACCATATGTTTATCCTAATGCGTATAGAATAAAGCGCAAAAGCCTAACAACATATTAGCTGAAATTTTAAGCAATAAGTATGCGGTACTTATAATAGCTGATTTAGGTATACTAATATCATATACTATATGTGATTTACCGAGGATGCACCACCAGTTCGCACCGCTTACGTTTTTGTTTTTACTTTCTGTGCCGATTTAAAATTATTTCTACCTTGATTGTGAACAGCATGTTTGATGGTACCGCTGTAAATAATGACACTTCATAGCCACCAAACATCTCACAACACATTCTGGCAGGTTGTCAGTGCCTTTATGAGAACTGTACTTATGTTATACAGGATATAGATAAAGCAGTGCAATACCAGAAACATGTACATATGGGCCATCAAGAAAACACGCCTGATGAAGATCAAATATTAAATAAGCACAATAGTATCTATTGAAGGAAAGTGAAACAAATAAAGAATGGAGAGAAATACTTTAGCAATAGCACAACAGAGAATAATAACGTTTCAACATAGTCATAAAAAATACAATTACCGCGCAAGAAATACAGAGTGCAATATGAGGAAGGAATGACGTCATATATATCTGAAAGAATTGCGGGAAGGTCGCAAGCATTACAAAAACACTCGAATCGACCGCACGATCACTATTAAAATGTCTTTCCCTCAAAATGAACGGTAGGGCTTGGCTGCTTTACGTGTATCAGCATCTCTGTGATGAAAGACAAATGAGTACGCTGAAAGATGAAGCTAACCAGCCGTTTACTTGT
This sequence comes from Dermacentor albipictus, assembly GCF_038994185.2. NCBI lineage: Eukaryota > Metazoa > Arthropoda > Arachnida > Ixodida > Ixodidae > Dermacentor > Dermacentor albipictus. The sequence goes on from NC_091821.1 coordinate 450,501,516, forward strand.
GGTCGGAATGTTACGGTGTACCGTTCTGATGATGAATGCCGTCCATTGCAGATTGCTTCTGCTTCGCGGTCATAGAGGAAAGACATAACTGGGAGTGAGCATTGCGCAACGTGATTAAAGTCAAACGAGTAGGCTCGACATGTGGTCGTCAGATCAGGGCCAGCGGTAGGTTTTAGAGCACCCGGAAGAAGCCTACAAATACACACAACATTATCGCGCGGTTGACCGCTGGAGGCACTTTGCTTGTGTTCGCGGGCTACGTTAACGCTCAGAAGAACACTATTATGTAGCACGTATCGAGCAACAGAAAGCTTTATCGGTGGTTTTTCATCTTGCTCTCCAATCTCGTCGTTGATACGTTTAATCTAAATATAATATTTGAGAAGTTGATATATTAATTGAGAATAATTATGTAAGTAGACGGTAAAAATTAATCGGAGTGTCTCTAAGTGACGGCTACCAATACATTGGTTGTATCCAGTGAAGCAACATTTGATGTTTTTTTTATATTTTCTCATGTTAGGTGGGACACCCTACTAACAGTAACACTGGGCCTATGGAACTGATCTCAATACCACTTACAGGTTTTCTACAATTTCATGGGTAGGGTGAGTTAGTGGCCTCCTATTTGTACTGTGCTTCATTCAATGAGGCTGCTGATTGAAGACATATTCTTTGAAATGGCGTCGGAGGACGCATTAATGTTATTTACAATGTTCTTTCGATGAGATGCAGTGCAGTAATTATGCAATACGTAGCAACTTGCAAGAACTTGTTCACTCTTATGCAGGGTTGGGCTGGACGATGCTGAACGGTGACCTGCTACTGGTGGTGTTCCACGTTCCCGCGGTGGCCTACTCGTGGATATATTTGACAGCCACGTTGTCGCCGGTGCTGCCCTGGAGCGTCTGTGATGAGCACGAACTAGGACACAGCGGCTGTTACCAGAACCAGCACGGCAAAGTAAGTAGGCTGAAGCAATTTGCTGAGTTTCACGGAACAGGATACGTTCTAGCGATACATCGAGGGCAACGAGGATGCATTCTCACGAGTCCCTCTTCATTACCGAAGAAAATGTAGGCATAGAAAAGGGCAATCTTTATGAAAAGTAACATTTTTTACACTACTGCCGCCGCTCACAGGAAAATAATTCGTGACGTACAAAACCTTTTTCCAAGGGAAAAATTTGTCTACAAACTTGGACAGTGGCGAAGGCGTCACCTTAGCTATTCGCGGTCCTTCCTTTTTTTTTGTTTTTCGTTGTTCTTTTTTGTGTGTGCCCCACCTCAGGCGGTAGTTTCTCTTGGAACCTAGGTAAACCCTGGCGCAGAAGAGAAAGCGGCGTGATTTGAATGCCTCAGAACTGATTGCTGAGTACTTGACTTGAGAAGATGTCTACACGAACATTGACACTGGTAGTGAAGCTGAACTATTTTGTAAAGAAAGCTGAAGAACCATCTTATAGAGCATTATTCCGAGTCCTCCACTACATCGAGCCTCAAATTTCCATAGTGCTTTGGAGTAGTATTACCTGTGAAATTAGTTTTCATTCTCTAAGATAACGATGTAGCATGGGCTACTTTTATCTATGTAGTCAAACGCCAGTTCTACGCCAATGGCTGCTTTTGTACAAGAATATGTCTGAAACAAATGGCCAATTTTTATGAAATACTGCAATTTCCTCATTTTGTTATGTGAGCAAGAAGTGATAAACGAAAATCAGGATCAGAAAATTAATGAAGCATTTATTTACAAATAAAAAGAGAACCAGTGACTTTCAGTATAGGGAAGTCGTGAACACAGCTTGCACTGCATAAGTCAATGGTTTTAGGCTGCTGAACACGATGTCGCGCGATCGAATTCCGGCCACGGCAGCCTCATTTCGATGGGGGCGAAATGCGAAAAAACCTGTGTACTTTGATTTAGGTGCACGTTAAAGAACCCCAGGTGGTCGAAATTTCCGGAGTCCCACACTACGGCGTGCCTCATAGTCAAAAAGTGGTTGTGGCACGTAAAACCCCCTAATTAATTAAATTATTGCATAGGTCAGTTTAAATATCCTGTAACATTTTCCCAGATTTGAAGTAAAGGAAGCCTGTTGACTAAATATATTGAAAGTCATCTGGCAAATTAATGTAATACAATTTAAATTGAAAAGACACAAACTAGAAATCTATAAATTTGTTTTGAAGGCAGCTTTTCCGCGGCACTTGTCTGTTCACCACATATTGCATCTGGTTAGTCTATACGTTCCAATATTTCTACGGTTTTCTTCGACACAATAATAACTTCACAGCTTTATTGCTTGCAATTATCTTACCAGTTGAAATGTTGCCTCACAGACGCACCTGCGAACGGGTAATAATGCTGCATAATATCCAATTCGCATTATCCTTCCTTTCGCGTTTTATGGATTCCTGCGCAATTTCTACCCGTAGAACACATGCGCATGGCTTTCTCTGTTTTAGGTGGCACCTGGATTGTTGAAATTTCTAATTTTTCCACTCACATTTCTATTGCTGAACAGCCTGCAGAACCTGTCATCTGCTGAGTTTCACAAATTGACTGACCATAGTATTTCTTGATGTTCTTTTATATGTTGTTTCTATTTTCGGCCCCCACTCCTGCATCATTTAAAGGTAGCGCGAGCAGTATTCGTAAATAAATTTTAAAACTTCATAGCGCACCTATTCGTGTTACGACAACGAGAAAGCATTTAGAATTGCGCGCTCGGCAAATACTTGGTACCAGGCGAGAACCATTGCTGTGTTGACTGCTTACATCACAGGAACTAAGTGTTGGGCTAGTTTCTTTCATGTTCGCTCACTTTCTACTGCCATACACACTCTTGTTTAGGGCATGTAGTGGCCACAGCAGTAAATGCGTGCCTCTGAACTCTCCAGACTTTTTTTCTTAAACGCTACAAATTTCTGACACATTCTTACGAATTGACAAATTTGCGTCAGGTGCTGCAAAAAAAAAATGATGTTCGCGAAAAAGTATCGCTCGTTGGTCTCCGAACTACGAAAAGGCAGTTGTTATATGGGCAACGTGTGCAAGAAAGGGGCTTACATCGAGCAGGTTGATACATACACGTTCCCTGAAGACGGCGAAATATTCAACAGTCGCTGAAAACACGCCGTGGTATCCCAGTGTCTGCGGCTCAGCGCTGCTGAGCTCGATGTGAAGAGATCGGCCTGTGTCGCGGCAGCCGCATTCCGATGTTGCCGGAATGGAATAATTCGCGTGCAACGCGCATCGGGTGTACGTTGAAGAAGCCTAGGTTACAAAAATAAGATTCTTGGTCCCCCCCCCCCCCCCCATTTGGCGTGCCTCTTAATCAGCTCAAGGCTTTGGCACGTCATACCTCAAATTTTATTTGCTTTAATATAACGTCGTCGAAAGACTTACCGAGGTACAAAAGATTGTGAGTTGATTCTGAGTATCGGCTTTACCAACTTTGCTGCTGTTGTTTGTGGGCTAGGTCTAAAAGCTAAACCGTCGTTAATAAATCCCGTTACGAATCCAACATAAGGCATGTACTCGAAGGCACTATTAAATAAATATCTGCACTCCCCTCCACCGGTTTCGTGTCCGAAGGATTTTTACGAACACTGACATTCGTATGGTGGCAGGTTGATCAGCGGTGCTCAGCTGTACTCTGGTGCGACGTGGCTGATGGTCAGTACTATGCAAGCCTGCACACCAGCAAAAGCGCCCGTGTCTGCACAGCACGCCGCTGAGCTTGGCTATTGGCCACGATCCCGCTTGATTAAGAACGGTGCCTTCCAAAGATTGATGAACCATGGTGTTTTCAACTACAATCTTACAATCATTAGGCACGGATAGTCATGTTATCTGGTTCGAATAAGAGCAGCAGCTGTATGCCGCTGGCCTGTCGTCTCAGCTGTGGCGATACTTGACATTGAATGGAGGTTCATTTGACGCACCTTCCACAATGACCTATTCCGCTCGGAGATGTAGCAGAAAGGTCTGAATTAAACATGTAGGAACTTATATGCCATATCGCTTCTTCATCGATGCAACATGGCGCACTGTCCTTCAGCTTCTGAGCCTTCTCAAACGGCGCCTGAGCCCACCATCTACTCTTAAGTGTTGGTGAACGCTGTATCATGACCCAGGAAGTCTGTCAATGCCCACACCGCAAGAGTGGTGTTTCGCACAAGCACCCGTATGTGCATCTTCTCCGTTTCACCCCATCCTGACGTTTAGTACTCGTTTACCCAAGTACGTTTTCTTATCTGGCTGACTCAGACTGTGGTGGTTGCTTCGTGTTCATTGCTTCAACCGCAGAAATTTAAACGTGTGTGCCAGAACACAACGTCAAATCAAAATGTTTACTCCAGCTAACAGGCTGTTCTTGTCATAAATTTCCCCGCACCTTTAATGCGGAAAGTGTAGTATACAGCACGGCCATCACTGTTGTCGCGCTCTCCAGGGGCGGCAGTCATAAGACTACATTCGCTCGCTAAACAAGGAGTTGCCATCGTCCACTGTCACATTCCAATGCCTAACCACAGGGAAAGGTTCTGCTGCGCTCAGACACAAGTACCCTTTTGACAGAAATGGTAACCATATAGCCAGTTTAGTACATTTCTGCGCTGACTGTGCATAGAGTCTGCATTTCCTTTACTTCTTTTGGCTCTTGTTACGCATGATTCCCCGCTTGCTGGCGCCAACTGAGTATGCCAGCTTCTGGACGCTGACATCTTCGCATTGTTGACCTTGCGCGATTTGCTATGGGATATTCATATCTCACATTTATACTTTTGTGAGTAAAAAAAGAACCCTTTTTTTAACAGCGTCCAAATACTGTTGCTTCAACTCACAGAGAAGCAGCTTACTACCCCATTACATAAACTGCGAAAATAGTGGTAATGTCGCAAGAGACCGCATGTAAGAGCGCTACGGGTACTGGTCGACAGCGCCTCAGGTTGTTGCAACACTCACTTCTGCCTTATATTCACGGTGCAAATATCAAGCATCGGTTAGCATCATGCTTACAAGAATAAATGCAGAGGTCATAGATGCCTAAGACAGCGAGGGGTTCCGGCAGCGGAGTAACAGGCTGCGTGAGATACACTGGGGTACTGACTGCTTCAATATGTAGCAGCGACTCCAAATATTAGGTGCACAGTTTTCGGAAGGAATGGCATATATTGGTGTACTGGCTATTTCAGGAGGTAGTAGTGATTTCAAAAAGGAACTACCAAGTTTGCTTGAAGCATCGGTGCGGCAACCAAAAATGAAGAGTCTAGCACAGGTTACTAACCACAATAAAATAGCTTGTAGCGTATTCCTTATGTATGCGTGTGCTCAATAAATGCAGTCCATCATTTGAAACATTTGTGCCGTAGAGGAAGAGCCTTCTGTTGTTAACTTGAGGACCACATGTAAATACGCTGAAAAGAAATAGGCGTCAGTGAACGTGACAGAATCTATTGTGTCGAAGACTGCTGAAAGAGGATCGCTTGGGTCCAAAACGTGTACGGTTAACCTGGGGTAGCATCTACTACAAAACCGTCTGACATAAGGCGAAAAGTGCAGGATAGTTACAAGCGTCATTGACGTCCATGTTATGTGCAATAAGGCTCATCTATAGGGGCAGGAGGGGGTCATGACGGGGCTATTGCTCAAATCACAACTTCAGGTGAGTGAATTTCAAAACCTGGCTTGAAAGGTACTAATCGGCGACCGAAAAGCTTTCCCAGTGTTACGTGCATGACGTCGTGGATGACGTCAGGGTCCTTCTTTTCTAGATGCCTTTGGAAATTTTGGTATTTAAAATGTGTCCATTGGCGTCGCCAAACCAGCTTCGTCGCAAAGTCACATGTGGGGAAACGAGTATTTCAAGAAACTAAAACTATTTACAGGGTTCTACTGCTGCAATTTTAATTTATATCACAGATTTCAGCGCTGCGAGGAAGTTTATTTGATACTTGTTAAGTACTTGAGTATCAGATTTTTCAATGGCATCTAGAATAGCATGGGCCGCGACTTGGTTCACGTCGTAGTCCGCGTAACGGGTGAAAGTATATTGGGATTATATATAACCCATCATATGCCAAGCATTGAAAAGTTTCACTCACTTCAAATATTATCAAGCAATAGACCTGACTTTCTTCAAATTATCTTCAATTTCTTCAAATCAGATTGTTGGTATTGGCAATAGCTGAAAAAATAAAGACAGCACCCCGGGCTAACGCTGTTGATGCTGTATGGGCCTTACCGCTGCTCCTTGCCAGAAGAGAACACGCGCAGTCCAATCGAATGAGTATAGTGCCTCCTCAAAGAGGTACCGGAAAATGCTCCAGGATAAGAAACCATGCAAAACAGGACTTTATCAATACCACACCCTACTATGTCGTGTTCTGGCACATGACACTTATCTTGAGGTAGGGAAACCCGTGCGAAACAGCATGATTAAGATACGCTGTCCACCACTGCCAGCAAGTTGTAACAGAGCCCAATCGGGGCCGTCTGTGAAGTTTGACATGGAAGGCTAATCCAAACGGGCACCGACTTCTTGTTAACAAATTGTGCCATGTACCTAACGTTGTCTTTCTGTCTAACATTATTTAGACAATGTTTTAACAGTATTTCATATAGCGCACGAATACGAAAGACAAACTATATCGTCCATTCAACATATTAAACAACAGGGGCCCTCGAATATAGAGTGTCCCACAGCACCGTAGTGCTTGTGGCGTTAAACTCGATGATATAGACCGATCAATAAATTCACTTTCCTGCTATGCAACCGCGCGGCATACCACGACCTTCCCTATAAGGCTAGCCTTAATTGCACATGTATACACACTCGAGGCTCTGTGTGTACACGAAAGCGGTTATCCAATATACCATTTCAGAATATATAATTTAGTTTCTGGGATGATGCAAGCAAGGACACGAATGCATACTTGTATACGTATGCTGTACGTGGCCACTGGTGAACTAATCAGAGGTCCTGCGAAAAAGTAACAAACACAGCGAAGTGATCGTAAAAGATATATGGAGTTCTTTTTTGCCCGATTCATATTGCGGCAGTGAGTAATTGTCGCGAATGTCATTTTCGCGCAGCATCTGTGCTCCAAGGTGAATGACCGGCTGGCCAGGCGTTTCTTGTTAGACAACAACACGAGTGACAGAGCCATCGCAGTGCGCACAGCCATAAGCCGAGAGCTGGTGTACGTTCCTGCCTCCGAGTACGAAGCCATGCACAACAGCTGCATCGACGGGAACGTGTCGGCGGCAAGGACCTTCTACGAGTACGGACGCAAAACTTAGGGCAGAAATCATCCTAGAGGATTGCGTATGTCATGCGTATAATTTTCGAAAGGTATACACCTGTAGAAGAGGCTGATGTGTGGGCGAACTTGCTTCTAAAGTGCTATTCTTAAATAATATTTTATTTTATTTGATGCTTTTTAGCCGCATGGGTGCTATGCAATATGTGTCGTAACGTCTCATGCGCATTAAAGTAGACGCACACTTGCAAGTGACTAACAGGACCGGCCATAGTGAACACGTGGTTCATGACACCGCCACGTCAATAGTGGACACTAGGTCTGGGGCGCTTAATGTGACCCATACGCGTCATCCATGCGACGAGGGTGTTCAAAGTGGATTTCAGGTCCACGTTAATATCCACCGTGAGAATCATGGGGAGACGCCTCTCCTGAGATGAGTGTCATTCCGTCGCGTGCGCTTGCCAAGAACGGCCAAAAAAGATGGAGTGGACCGAGTACGTCGGCTTCTTTCAACACCTAGGGGGCTTGATGAGTTTTTCGCACCCCAAGACGCAGAGTCTATTTCTGGCGCGTACCCCTCGCCGCGACCGGGGTAAGGCGAGCGACTGTAATATCTACGGAATTGGCCCACTATACTGTTGACGAAATCACCGCGCCTTGGGCGAGACCTTGTATTACTTTGGCTCCGACTTGGAGAAGAAACCAGCCGCAAATACATACTTTGCCGACGACGCTGTTCTTAAGAAAACCATAGTACAAATGGCCGTGTATGACAAGACTATGCGCCCTCGTGCTGACTGTACTACACGATCTGTACTTAAAAGATTTGACTCGGGGCGCATAATGATGGGCACAGAAGATGAAGGCCGCGTTGCCGTATTTCATTTAACCCCGAGTAAATCTTCATAGGAAGTTCGAATCGGCTGCGAAGAGTGGATTATGTCGGTAGGCAGTGTACAAGATAGTGATCTGACGCATGACCTTCTCTTGGCTGTCACCACAGAGTTCAAGCTCCTAATACCTAACTTTTTTCGGCAATATACTCCCATCCCCTCCCATCCGGCAGCGATTGCCTGCTTTTAATGTGCTGATAAATATTTTAGGTTGCACTAAAACATACGTAATCCGCAAATCACAGCAAGGTATGCACGCTACAACACAGTAGAGATTCAATATATTGACTTGAACTTGAATACATAAAAGGAGGTTCCAGATTAGATGCTTCGGCGTGCTTCGAAGTCCATCGGCCTAACCGAGCGAACGAGCACAGTGAAGGATGAAAGAGCGAACACGGAGCGCAGCGGATGATGAAAGACGGCGCGAGGAGGAACGCCTAGGAGGTGGCTGCTTTTGACGTGGGCTTAATGTGGAGGGTAGCAGAGTACGCATAGAAATGGTCCATTGTCGGGTCATCCCTCGGTTCTGGAGGCTTGAGATTACAGGACCTTATAGCTGTAATAACGTTCATCGGCGAGAAAAAGGCAGCGCGTAAAGTATTTTTTTCTCTGTGTGGATCTGCGCACGTGTGCTCAGATTCACACAGAGCTTAACACAGGTCATACAGTGTGCATAAGGATGTGCTGCCCCGTATTGTCTTTCGCCATTGTCTAATGTCCAATTCATGATACCCCGATACTAGCGGTTTGAGCTCCAACCTCCTTAAATTCTTGGGGTGCACATGTTCATCGAAGTTTCCTCCTACTGATGGCTGATTCAGGTTCTTAAATGAGTGTACCACTCAGCGCATGCAGGAGGAGCAACGCAGATAACATTGCTAAAGTTAGCGGGATATATACATGGCCGACTTTTATGCGATATAATTTTGTATAATTACACAAAATAAGGTGTGCGACTTGTGTTGAACTCATTGCCTTAGAAAGCTCTTACCTTGCCGGGCATTCACCCACCCTTCAACATTTGTGCGCGTCTGTTGCTCTCTCCCTCTAAGTCCCGCTTGCCGAGTGAAGGTTTATCACGGTGCGCGTCTGTGCTATGCAACTGGCTTGGTGTTTGACCTTTTGACAACATGCAGTTTCGCAGTCCTGCACAGAAGCCTTCCATATAGCGCCTGCGGTGTGCATGGGCACAGAGTAAAAGCACTCCATAAGCCATTCATGCCTATTAAAGGGATGCCAGTGTTAAAAATTTTGCCAAGAAATCAACCTCGGCGTTTCGGATATGCTCGCCAACATCACAGCCCCTAGGGAACTCAGCCCATTCACGTCTGTTTGCTTTGTCTTTCCTAGTCACGCCATAATCTCTCCCGTTTCTGGACAGGAAATCCTATTACGAAAAATCCTATTACGTGTAAATAAGATTCTTCTATACGCCAGCCAATTGAACACCACGCATTGTTTAAGTAATCTTGCCAAAGATAACGCAACGCTGCACGCAGTTGACTCTTCACTGCCGCGTTTGCATGCGTTCGTACAGGCACCGGGTGACACACATTCATAGCGCAACCGGCAGCACCAGTCAACTTGATTCCGGCGTCACCTTGGCCTTGGTCATAGTGTGGACGCTGATATTCATCGCCATCATTCTTGGACCGCGCTCACTGAGGAAGGTGCGGTTTCACAGAGCATACTCTTGCTCACAACGTAGACGCCAAGTTATGTTGCAAGTGCCCTTAGAAAGTTTGTGGATTCGAAGATGCGACCTAAAAATATAATATTCAAGTATTCCCAATGGGCAGTCATTACATTCGGTGTGTCATTTACAAGTTTCTTGACCAAAGATTTAGGCTAATAACATCATGTGGGTGTCAACCGGCCTCGCTGTCAAATCTGAGCGCAGAGTGCCGAGTTAACATCGTGATCTGTTCTTGAAAACGTTAGTTGTTGTTAGTTGGATGACGTAGACGGGTGTACAGAAGCACTGGTGTGCAGCACATTCTTATCTGTTGCTTATCCAAATGCACATAATAAAAATTTTACTTATATGGCATATATTTTGCTGGGACAAAGTGAGAGAAATTATGTAGGCGTGTGGATAATATACGTATGCAGGATCTTTGCGACTGAAACCACATACGACCAGCATAGATTACAAAACAACTTTCATGTAGGTTTAGCATAGTCACCACTGTTTTTATTCGCGACGCATAATTGCGATGGCAATAAAAAAACTAAGTGGGAGCCAAGCTTTGTTTTGGCTGCTATTGTACAATACCTGTGAGGGACAGAAAGCAATTTACTTTATGCTCACTGTAAATGTGCAAAACTTTCCAAACAACTGTGCCACAGAAACAAAAGAAGCAAGCTCATATACGATATTATTGTCACTACAACAGTTTCCATGAGGCACTGCTGGTTCTCCGAAATCATTGACCGGGAAAATTGCTCGCAAAGAAAGTTGCAATAAACTCCAGGCAAGGGACTGGCGCCGCCTGCAAACTAACACATACCCACACTTGTCTCGTCTACACGCAATCTACCCAGACAGTTATACGTCCCGAACATGTCCCTGGTGTAGCAACCACACAGCGACACTCTCGCACATAACAAACGAATGCACCGACCGTCAGGGCGACGCAATTTCGCCACGAGTCACAACACACACACTAACTACGTGGTCTTGGGAGGCGAGACTCTCCGAGCTGGACCTGGGAAGCCAACTGGCGACCCTCGACCAGGCCCGGCGAGCCGCGATCGCCAGTAGAGCCCTGTCAGAGGGAACCACCCAGGAATAAACCGCGCAACGATTTCTCCAATAATAAAGTTCCTCCTCCTCCTCCTCCTCCTCCTCCTCCTCCTCCTCCTCCTTTCAACTGAATCGCAGCGTGTGGCAAAATGTGCTTCTAATAATTAGCAGTCACCATTGGCTAGCGTTCTTCTAGTCTCTACTCCCTATTTCACTTCAGTTTTCTTGAGAAAGCTTCTTTGTCCGATGCCAGGGTAACCGTATTGGATGCTCTACAGCTATGATACGTTAGTGATGCGCATGGGTGGGCGACGTGCATTTCTTGTCCTAGTAGTCGCATTTTGATCGATGCGGAAATACTCGTACGATATTTCTGTAACTGGTGTAAAAGCCAACCATTGCATAGCTTTGTGTAGCTAATTCTTGTGCATTTTGTCAAACATTAGCATCTTTATAAAATCCATGGCGAAAAAAGTGTTGCCATCAACAGCGTTCCGCCTGTTTTACCGGATCACGACACCAGCAAACACGCTGATCTTCACGGATGTGCTTAAACCTGCACATGTGTCTGCATGACGCCAAAATGGTTCCGCTTATTCCCCTCCCACTACCACGTACATTGTCTCCTCCCATCGAGCTCTGACATGCTATAAATGCCTAGTCAATGAAAAGGCCCTATTTAGCCAAGTCACGTAGAATCAGCTGAATAATCCCATTAATTCAGAGTTCAAAGCAGTTACTATTTGTTGTTTGCTCACAGAAACACCTTATATATTTGGAAGGGCCTAGGTGCATCCAGAATGATGCTTTTACAATTTTTTGTACTTGTGAGACTACCGCTGTAACTAAGGTCTGATCAAGATAACTATGCGATTTCTTGCGGCAGCTATTCTCAATGTACAATAATTTTCACCTCAATGCCTTATTTGATTTCGAAATTATTTATATGCTCCAAATTTTCCTCGATCGTAAACTTACAACTGTACGTGCCCACAAAACACATTCTAATGAAGCATTCACAGCTTTCGCTAAGAAAAGCTTACATCCGCAATTTGGCGGACACTGACGAATACAGAGTGTTTGAAAATGAACTGGAGCAATGCATCATGGTGCGTCACGCATCAGATTCATAATGCTGGGAAACAGAACACATAAACGAAATCCTTTGCTTCATCATGCCAGAAATATGCACAGTGTATGCAGTACAGAATGTAGGGGTTCCTAATTCCTCGATAGTTTCAGTATTTCCGCTGAAACAACTCGTGTAATAGAAGTGCTGGGTGAAGGTGTATCTTTTGAAGTGAGGCATTTATTCCATAAGGCTATGTGCACCAAAGTGAGTACAGCGTGTGTTCGCATCGACGGTGCGCAGGCGTCACTCGTGATGCTGGTGACTCGGCTTTCCATGCTTGCCTTGCTCTCCATTGCTTCCTTCACGCTGAGCGGCGCCAGGCAAGGCATGCTTTCACTCCTGTGGCCGGACTTATCGAAGGCTTACTCCGCAAAGGTAAGGGGTTCCCAGTTAAAAAAAAAAAAAACACGTCACATGTCGTGTGACAGCGCGTTCTCTTCGTTCTATCGGGTTTACCGGTTCTCTCGTAGAGCAACGTGTTGTTAGGCAGTTTAAGGATTATGAGCTCCATGTCAGACGTCGACTCAACACTGCTATTTGAGGGGCTGAGAATGTGCTTATTCGCGTATCATGGATGCATGTTTGAACTCAAAGTGCAATAAAAGGCGTTGAAGTCTTTGGTAGTCATGGGAAAATGACTGCAGTAACAATCCCTAAATCTGTGCCTGAAGAGGAATCAACGGAGATTGCAAAAAGGCACATATTTTTCATCGCAAAGAAAGCTTCGACGTTGATAGATAACGGACAAAAAAGAGATGCCCTAAGAATGCCCAATTCGGCCCCAAGCGCATATTTTACCGACATCCTCTCGGTTTGAAATGGCAGCTGCACCTTCGACCCTTTGATAGAGTTCATAATGATAAAAAGTTCGCATGAACGTTCTATTCTACCTTTGCAGTCGGTGCTGATAATCTGGGATACATGTAGGCACGGGTGACGATCGTAAATATGCACGCACCATAAGTGTCCGACAAACACGCGTGAACAATGGAAACGTCGGCAGTAATTTCACAATTTCATACGATGTTACGCTTAATAGTTTCCAATAAATTTCACTTCAACTTGTTGCACTGACCGTATAGGTATTACAAAACGTGGCATGTATATATCCCGCTGGACATCTAGGGTCTCAATCCAAAGTTATTTTTGTCTGCGTGCTGCATTAAACAAGCGTATTTTACATGCACGTCCTGCGCTGTGCGATAACATTTGTTAGGTGGTGAGAAGTGGTCGCCCGATAAAGAAGTACACGTGTCACTACTGTCCTTGTAAAACGGACCAAAACACGACGGACAACTGTGCGCAGTGGAGCCTACGAAAAGTTAGAAAGAACTTCCTCTTACATAAGTCGAACACTGCGCGTTTATGTGTGCGCATGTTTCCGCACGTGCATTCACAAGGACGAGCTTTGCAGACTAGGGGCCCTGTGACGTAAAACAATTAGTCTGTTTTTATTCCAATCCCCTGGTGTCAAGGTCACTATACCTTAAGGTTATTCAAACTTTTCTATTCCAATTCTGCAATCAGCCCTCTGCGAGTGGTCAAACATTTTTGCACCAGCGACACTTCGCCTGTCTGTCACGCGACGTTACGAAAGCGGCAGCAGCTCCGCATCTAATATGACGTGAATACACTGATTATTCACAGTTGGAAAGAACAAAATCAAAATACTTATTTATGATTCAACGCCTTTTCACAATTAGCACTCGGCTAATTGTCAAAAGTTTTCCGCCGACACCCACTTCACCTGCTTGTCACGCGGCGTCAAAAAACCGCAAGAACTCACCACGTCAAATTGACATGTATGCGCTAAATATGTATAAATGTGCCGAACAAAGCTGTATTTTTTTTTCTTAATAGCCACAGGCTGCCCGGTTCTGAAACAAATAAAAGAAGGCTGCCACCGATAGCTCAGGCACTGGCTATTCGCACCTGCAGGAAAGCATGGACTCACTTATGCACAGCAAAGCTTTTTGCGTTGCCGTGTAACATTTTCGAGCGCTTTCGGCACGTTTACAGCCTTATTCTGCCAAATCTCCTTTTCTGACGATTAATTTTAGCGGCATTCTTAAACTTGCTTTGCATGCTGTCACGATTTTCAACCAGTCACCAAGCTAATTAAGGGAAAACGGACCAATCACAGACGCCGGCACCACCCTCTTCATCGGGTTATCGCTTTTCCGCGCTCTGTCTCGGCCCTATCGAATGCCTCTCCACTTGAGCGCGCTTCTCGTCTCCCGGTGGCCAATTACAAAGGAAAAGCCGTTCATTGTAGGCGAGGTTATTCGTATTTAAATCAAACCAAAGTGACCTCTTATCAACGAGGAGAGCGTTTGATTCGCCTCTTCAGACAACCCTGCGGGTCACCGCCTGATGCTTGCATTGGTGGTTACGCATATTTGACATCAGGAGATTGGAATAAAAACACATTAGAATAGTTTTACGTTATACGCTCTTAAGCAAAATTACACCTTTTTGCCACACAACAATAATAGTGATCTGTCTTGTCCACATTTCCTTTATTTCGCGGCGAGCTGTGTACTAGTAATGAAGGGCAGGCGCGTTATCAGGATGATATAGCTTTCCCGGCAGTCAAGTAGCGGGCGCAGCATCTTCAAAAAACGAAACGCGAGCAAGGCAGATGATGATTATTGTTGTTTGGGAGAGACACATCCCAAAGGGTGTAAGTTTGCCTAAGAGTGTAGGCCCCAATTTGCGTAACCGCCGACGCAAGCACCGGGCGGTGACCCGCAGCGCTGTCTTAACAGTGCAGTCAAACGCTCTCCTCGTTATGGGGTCATTTTTGCTTATTTTGAAGACGAATCACATCGCCTACAATGAGCGCCCTTCCTATCTCATTGGCTGGCAAGAGGCGAGAAGCACGCTAAAGTGGAGGGAATTGCGATGGGCCAAGCCAGCGCAGTGAAAATAAATGCCTGGATGAGGAGGGTTGTGCCAGAGTGTGCGATTGGCCCACTTCCCTTTTCTAAGCTTCCGGTGGTTGAATTAAATACCCGAGGGATGTTAAGAACTCTGCTAAAACAGACCCTCAGCAAAGAGTTGACAGAGTGATGTCGCCAACCTACCAAAAGGTCTCGATAACGTTATACTGTCACGCAAAAAGCTTTATTATACGCAAATAAATGTATGCACTCTGCCCTGTGCGAGCAGCCAGCGCCTGAGTGTTCGGTGGGGAGCTATCTTCTATTCCTTGCGGAACAGGGCAATATCCGGCAATTCAGAAACAAATTCAGTTTTGTGCGGCATGCTAACGCACCTTTAACCCATACACGTCATTTTCACTTTGACGTGGTGAATCTTCGCTGTTTCCTGACGTCGCGTGAAAGAAAGGCGAAGTGGGCGCAACGCGAAAACACTTGACCAATAGCAGAGGGTTAATGGCAGAAAGTGTCGATCAGAAACATTTTTATTTTGCTTGGTCTAATCATGTATGATCAGTGTGTACACGTCAGATAACATGGACAGCTATTGCGGTTTTCCTGACGTCGCGGGACACGCACGTGAAGGGAGGGTAGCCTGAAATGTTTTTAACCAATCGCAAAGAACTGATTGCAGAACTGCAGAAAACTTTCGAATATCTTTACGTTATAGCGCCATAGACATCGCTTCAATATAAAGAAAAGCGGTCTTATTGTGGGCCAAATGTGTAAATTTAAATTCAAAAAAGCGGAATAAGTTATCGTGCATCATGCGAACAAATGTGTCCCAAACTTGGGAAGCGTTCCAAGGATGAAACAGAATGTTCTTGTCGCTCTCTTCGTGACCATTCCAAAGCAATTATCGCATGAATTGTTGAAACGGTTAGGTCGACGGCAGCACCAAGTAAATTAGATAAATGCGTCCTTTTGCTGCTGATGAGCGTTCTTGTACAATCATAAAGTGGGGCATATATATCTCACTCTTCTCTAAAGGGTTAAGTATACTTATGCAACAATCGCCGTGGTTGCTAAGTGGCTATAGTGTTGGGCTGCTGAGCACTAGGTCGCGGGATCGTATCCCGGCCAGGGCGGCCGCATTTCGATGGAGGCAAGAACTCCCGTGTATTTAGATTGATGTGAACGTTAAGGAATCCCAGGTGGCCCAAATGTCCGGAGTCCTCTACTACGGCATGCCTCATAATCAGAAAGTGGTTTTGATAAGTAAAACCACATAATTTAATTTTGTAACACTCATGCAACGGTAGAGTATACTTCGCACATAACAAACTTTCCATCGACTTTGCATTGCGACGATCGTGAAACCAGCAGCAGTTGTGCGAGGGGGCACAGCGCTCCCCCCATTCCAGTAACAGCACCCTAGTACGAGAGCACCACGTGCTCATGTCTAAACAGGATAACACTGATTTTGTCACATAGTAGGGACGGCAAAGAACACAGTAGAAAAACTGCGACTTTTATCCGCCGTGGTTGCTCAGTGGCTATGGTGTTGGGCTGCTGAGCACGAGGTCACGGGATCGAATCCCGGCCACGGCGGCCGCATTTCGATGGGGGCGAAATGCGAAAACACCCGTGTGCTTAGATTTAGGTGCACGTTAAAGAACCCCAGGTGGTCAAAATTTCCGGAGTCCTCCACTACGGCGTGCCTCATAATCAGAAAGTGGCACGTAAAACCCCGTATATTAAACTGCGACTTATAAAACTATGTTTTATCGGGCAAAGATGTGCCCACAAAAACAGGCTACACTCAAAGCACATTGACAGCAGTGTACACAGTCGGCCATTGTCGAAATATATCTGCGGGTCATGCGCGTCAGCGTTTATACATGAGTCATGGAATGCTCCAGAGCAATCGGTGGTGCCCGCGTGTTTTCCAGAATGCACTACACATTTCGCGTTGCGCATACAATCACATTACACAAGGCCCGGTGACGACACACTGAGGAGAGAACCGTTGGTAAGATTCAAGAAACTTCCTATACACGTAGGCGCGCCTAGTGCCAAGCGATAATGCTCATCACTTCTAAGCCAGTAAAAAGTGATCATCGGTCATTATTGTCATTATTACTCTATGCAGCTAAAGAATAATAGCATGCAAACGTCAGTATAGCTGCCAGCAGCTTCTTGTAAGTTCGCGCGCTTTAAAGTACGTGCATTACGTAAATGGCCAACGGTTTCTATTTTCCATCTATATATATATATTTTACTCGTTCACGTAGTTTTTGGTGGTGGCCGATTCGTGATGGCGGTGTCCACTAAAGTTCTGAAAAGGAAATAACAAAGCTATGAGAGTGCTTTCGTGATCACCACGGTGAATAATTTGGAGATGTGCTATTTATTGCTTTTATAGAATATGTATTGTTTTTGGCTTCACCAAGGCAATACTTGCCAGATACGGATATCGTTTGGTATTAGGGGTCGCGCGTTATTCTTTCTCATGTTGGACAAGCCTAAGGGAGGCGTACTAAACAATTGGTCTTGTCATAGCTACGATATCATGCTACTAAGTGCAACCTATCAACGCTAACCTTGTATTTTGTGCGGCATTTCTCTTGACACAAATCTAGAATAGTAGTGCCAAGGCGAGCGAAATTGCTGGTATATTGAGTATTTGATATCCGTTCCCTAATGTCACTCTATGCACACTTGCTCTTGCGTGCACATCTCCGCAAACTACGAGGGCGAATCAGAAAGTGTTTGGCCCTACTACGTTCAGTCAATGTAGGGATGTAAATAATAAGTCCACATATCAATTCCCAGCGGTGGACATTTCCTGGGCCGGCCCGGCCTTGTCTGCCAGTAGCTCCACGACGTACGAGAATTGAAGTGTGATTCGCTGTCTATGGGGCAAAGGGCGAACGCTCATTGAAATTCACAGGGAAATAAAGCCCACGTATGGGGAAAGGTGTCCCGCGTTGAGAAATGTGAGGAGGTGGTGTTGTGAGCTCACAAAAGGCGGTGAATAATTGCAGGACAATGAGCATTCGGTGAGGCCGTGTGGGTCGCTTATAGACCACAAGGGCGTCTCAAATTTAGTGCTACGATGAGACAAATGTGTGATATGCTGTGGGGGCTATGTGGAAAAATAGTGTAAGTCATGGAGAATAGTACGTAGCACGTATGTTTGCAATCACCTGTATGTACCCTATTGGCTAATAAAAAAATTGGGGCAAATACTTTCTGATAAGCCCTCATTTATTGAAAAAATGGTTCCTGAGCCTTCCCGGAGAAGCATTCTCCTCACTGGTTCCTCGGATATATTTCGGTTTAGGCTGCACTGAAAGGTGCAATTCATTGAAGCACAACAATACTTATTTCCTCTTGTTGTTAACAGTGCGAAACGTAGGCGGGACATAAGACAAAAAAACGACACAACAAGCGCTGACTTTCATCCACGCTTATTTGAAATAAACACGGCTTCTCAAGGCTGTGGCCATACGTGTCACAGACACGTATAGCACATCATGTGAAACGTCCAGTTATTACTATAAATATCAACAATCATTGGGCAAAAGTAGCACTACGTATGACTGAGAAACGTTTCACACATAAAAAGCTACTGCAACTACACCATAACTGCGCACCACGTGCAAAATCAAACTATACGGGATAATGAATTCCATATTTTCATGTGATCGATGCCGGTTTAGGTTTTACTTCATGTCGCAACTATTTCTTCTTTCCTTGTCGCACGCGGCAGACGTGGATATCGGCATCTCAGCACATGTTCTACAGTGTCGGCCTGGCCCTGGGCATGACCACCTTCTTCGCCAGTTACAACAAGTTTGAATGGCCAGTCCTCGGGTGAGCAGAGTCCAGCATATAGCGTGCGTCTATTTGTCGGAATGCACTGACTCGGTGCTTCGTGTCGGAGTTCTTCGCTGTGGTCGGTTTCTTCAAAGGCATAACACAGGCAGTTGGGATCTCTTATCTATAAAAAAAAATACTAAAGCTTCCTGTTTTGGTTTTGTTATAACCCTTGAAGTTAAAGAAGCCGTCATTATCACTATTATTTGACAAAGACGCGGTAGCAAATTATTATTTTCGGGTACATTATTTTCTCTATATCTCATAGCGGCTATAAGAGCGGAGTACTGCGTCAGAAGCCGTATAAAAAAAAAAAACAGGCAAGTACATCAATATTGCCTTGCCTCGTAATAAGTCCTAAGCAGTTCATTCGTGTAGTTCATTTTTTAATGAAAGCATGAGTTGTATTATACATGCGAGTTGCGCACTTTCATTGCAAGTCTTCAGGACAAAAGAGTAGAAGAGTCCGCATTTGGGCTGGTTGGTTCATGATTACGAGCAATAAAATCAGTGCTAAACGACAGGACGAGTGAAAGGACACAGACAACAGCGCTGTTGTCTGTGTCCCGTCACTCGTCCTGTCGTTTAGCGCTGTTTTTATTGCTTGTTTTTATTGCTTCAGGATGAGCTGTGGCTTTTGAAGCTTCCCTAAGCGCCATTAACAATGGATGCAAAATCATGTTCTTAATATGGTTATTCCTTATTATGTAGAGTCGGAATGGACAAGAGCACCTGTTTAAAGTTACAATTAAATTTTTAGTAGCATGCATAAGCACATTTGATCAACAGCTATCGTGGCAAGATATGTAATTCAAGCTTTCCAAGAGTGGGGCTAAGTTCAGCGACACAAGCTTTTCTTGAAACAAAAATGGGAAGGCTCAATATTAAAGGAACACCAAAGGCAACTATTAGGCCAAGCTAAAGTGATATATAACTGCTCGAGAATCTCTAAACCGTTAATATCATCCCGAACAGTGCTTTATTGATTGAGAAATTTAGGTAAATGCAGGATGTGCTTAGAGGCTCCCCCGGGACATTCAAGCGTTTGCACGATGTCGAAAGCACTCCTCGGTGAAATTCTGTCCCTAGTACTCAACCATTCGTTGCAAAAACCAACCTTGTATTGAATTATAAGGCGAATTAAAATTCATCTTGCGTAGTTCTATTTCATGTTTAAAAAAAAAGAAAACTCATTGAGGTTACCCTTGACGACGACGCGGGCGGTCGAAAGGTTTCATTTTTTCTCGACTCCACGCCACCTACGCTTTCGCGTTTCATTTCTTTCGTTATCGCGTAAAGCTGCACAGGTTTTGCTGGCTCGTGAAACTGGCAGAAACTACAAGTAGCAGAGAATTCAACTCCCATGTGATGTCGCGATATGCCTGAATGGTCTACGCTACTTCACCAAAAAGCAGCTACAACAGCGAATACACCACTGCGTCTTGGTTCCGTAGTGCCATCTGTTGGGCAGGTTTTACTCACCGACCGCAGCAAAAGGTGTTGATGGCGTATACAACGTCACCACTCCACCGATTGGGTGGCAGGAGATTTGAATTTCGAAAAAGGCATTCAGACCGTTCACATGCAATTATGTTGTAAAGTAAATCTTTTCTGGCGCGAAACAAGCGTTGCGAGGTTTTTGGAATTGTATTTAAGCAGTCCATGTCGACTTAGTATTTGCCTTTGGTGTCCCTTTAAGTGAGCGATGATTCCTTTCATGTAACTGAAACCACTGCAAAAGTGAATCACGATGCATAAATTTCTATATTAGTACTCCACGCCGCACGAAATTTAAAACATCCATTCACTCCCCTACAGAGAGAGAGAGAGAAGTTAGGTTTATTACATGCGTATTAATTCTTAAAACCTTGGCAGAGGAGATAGCGAGGAGGCAACGCGGCGCCTGCGCGTTTAGCCCACTCTGCCACCATGAATTGGCATTTCCGTCAAGGGAATATATTGTACGCTCCCAGGACTCAAGCGTGGGAGCTTGCGAAAGAATTGTTCTAGGTTGGAGGGCTGGCTGGCCACCCCCATAGTGTGTGATCTTTGTCTGCGGTTAGTGCTTCGCAGTGCCTGCAGTTAGGTTTGAACTCTTGCTTTGAAATTTCGGCCAACCTTTTGGGGCTTAGCACAGATCGAGTCTGCACTCGCCGTAGAATCGTGGCCTGCTCCCGGGAGAGAATCGTGATCGGGAACGGATACGTCGATACTTAAGTAAACTGAAGATATTGAACCTATCCTTTCCGTTGACGTCTAATTGCATCAGATCCATCCAAATTTATCGTGTCATTTCTATTGCTAACGTGTCCTTGAAGTCCTTTATATCGTGGGTATTTTTATCTCGCCTTCTGTTGAAGCCAGCGAGACCGGCAGTACCGTATACATAAATAAATTTTAAAAAATGCCGCCAGTGTGTAATGAAGAAATCATCAATTACAGTAGCTACTTGTGCTCGTTCGAACGGCGTCAAATGAAACATAACAGGCCAGGGAAACTAAGACTTCTATAGGTGACTTCAGATCTACCAATATGTGTGCTATCATTTTCATTTTTTTCATAATGTGATCTGTGATCATAAATATGCAGCTTCAAAATAGAGAGATGAAGATGACAGAGGTAATGAACGAAACCATAACTAAGCTGGCTGCAAAGCAGCAATTGAAGAGGTAAGGCTAAGAGATAAGCTCTCCGAATTAACAAAGGACCTAATAAGGAAATGACAAAACATGAAAGTGTCCAACCCAGGAGATCGTATAGAATTCATTGAACTGTCAAACTGATCCATAGGGAGAAAATAGGGGATATTCAAAATTTTAATGTGAGAAAGACTGTGGAAGCAGCAAAAAAAAGGACGCACCGTGAAATCAGTGAAAAGAAAGCTTGGCATCTGACAAGGCAACATGTATGCACGGAAAGATAAGCAGGCTAATATTATCACAATTTAAAAGATATAGTAAAAAAGCAGCGGAAGTGTTCTATACTCACTTTACCAGTACCCAGACCAGCCGCGCTACCTCCATTCCAAGTTATAATGAACAGGATACAGAGGCTCCTTCTGTAACTAACACTGAAGTTAGAAGGGCCTTGCAAGAAATGACCCGAGAAAAAGCGGTAGGAGCAGATAGAATAAGGGTCAATTTAATCAAAGTTGGAGGAGATATAATGCTTAAAAAGCTTGCGGCCATTTATATATAATGTTTCACAAATTCAAGCGTGCCAGACAACTGGAAGAATTCCAATATGATACTAATACACAAAAAGGCAGACGTTAAAGAATTGAAAAGTTATAGGCCACTTAGCATACATCCAGTATTATACAAAATATTTACCAAGATATTCTCCAATAGAATATCTCAGCTACTTCAAAAGATACTGGTCCGGGCCAGTTGATTACAATTCATAATCAGTGCTACTTGCACACCACTTGGAACGAGGACTGATAAACTACAGACGCAAGCGCAAACTTTCAACGGGTTTTCATGGCAGGAAGTAAAGTGATTTATTTACATGCATGAATGTGACGTAACATGATATACATAATGAAATATGCATGTTCAATCAACAAGACAGACTTGTGCACGTGCATCCGCAAGAGCGAGATAAATTCTAAATGATACTTGTAATACCCAAGGCAGAGATGTCTTGCATATCATATCTATCGCTCCGATTTCGCAAAGTCCGGCACCGTTAAGATGACTAATTTTATTTTGTGATAGTCCCAATGAAGCACGTGTGCAAGTCTGCCTTGTTGATTGCACATGCATATTTCATTATTTATTTCGTGTTGCGTCACGTTCATGTAGGTATAAAACCATTTGATTCCCTACCATTAAAACCAGTTGAAAGTTCGCGTTTTTGTCTGTCGCTCCCCAGTCCTCCTTCCAAGTGGTGCGCAAAAAACACTGATCTCAGCAAACTTTGCTTTCCAGGTGACATTGTCCTGTTCAGTGACACTGGGGACTAATTACGACTAGTGATTATGGACCTTGACCGAGAAAGTGTAAGAGTGGGGTTTGTAGAATAATATCCAGAGGAGAAATACAATGCTTAATTGCTTGGAAAAGGAACAAGAGTTCAGGATCGCCAGTGACCCTCTAGAGTCGGTGAAGGAGTACGTTTAACTAGGTCTGTCGCTCGCAGAGGACACTGATAAAGAAAAGAAAATTTAGAGACGAATAAAAATGGGTTGGAGTGCATACGCCAGGCATCGCTACATCCTGACTGGAATTAAAAAAACATTCACTATAATTTTTAAAAAAACGTGCACAATTTCTCCATTCTACCGGCGCTTAGATATAAGGCCGAAACATGAATGTTGCCAAAAAAGCTCAAGAATAAGTTAAGGATTGCGAAGAACGACGCAGCGAAAAATGTAAGGCGCAACGTTGACATGAAAGGAAGCACGGATAACCGAAAGTCTAATTGACTTTCACAGAAAAAATTGAACTGGAAAGGCCATATGATGTGTAAAATGGGTAACCGGTGGACAAATAGAGTTACAGAATGGGCACCAAAAGAAGAGAAGCGCAGTCGAGGACGGCAGAAAACTGGGTGAGGTGATGTAGTTAGAAAATTTGCAGGCGCACGTTGGAATCAGTGGGCGAAGGACAGGGGTAAATGGAGATCGATGGGAGAGACCTTCGTCCTGCAGTGGACCTAATGATAGGCTGGTGAAGATGATGACCTCTGGCCGCTGTAGCTTGAAGACCAGCCGCCAAAAGCTAGAGGGCGGTACTTATGCTTTAAAGCGTCGTGACTCGTCATGCGTTCGTGTGAACTGCGAAATTATTTCTTCGGGATTAAGGAAGACCTCAGTTAAGAAGACACACTAACCAATGGTCTTCACTGCAGGCGTAGAAGTATCTAAATTATCATATATGGAAGCTTAAGAGTGAGTATTAGCTGCAAGTATCACAGCAACCTGCGCTTAGGAGATCGCATTATCTTGGCCAGCAGCACTGGCGATGACGAGTAAAAATTATTTAGGAGCTTGGAAATGAAGTGTATGAGTGAGGTTGGAAATTAACCTGCTGAATGCAAAGGTAACGTTAGATATTCTGGCAAAAAATGAGGATTCATGATTGGAAGTCAGCTTCTTGAACCTGTGCAAGAGCTGCTTTATCGAGGCCAATTATTCATAAGAGGCTTATTGTGAGATGCAAGTGTTACAGATCTATAGGAATTGGTTGGATGCTGTATGAATGCATTACCGCGCCATGACCGGCAGCCCACCGTTACAGTTGGAAAAAATGTACACTCATTGCATTCTGCCGGCACTAAAATGTTGGGCAGAAACTTGGTGCTTGATGAAGAAGCTTCGAAATGAGTTAAGGTGCAGGAAGTGATAAAAGGAAACGTGGTAAACCAAACGTTAGGAGAGCATATTATGACGGTGTACTGCAGAGACAAAACGGGTGTAGCTAGTATTGCGCTTCAGATAAGAGACGACAGTGGAAATGAGCAGGTCATGTAGCACGTAGGGCAAATAACCGGCAGTCCGTTAGAGTTACAACATGGCTCCCGATGAAAGGAAAGTGCACTCGAGGATGGTTGTGGATTGGGTGGCGTGATCAAATTAGGAACTTGGAAGGCGTGAGAAGTTTTCGGCTGGCGCGAAGCAGGTGTAATTGGAGATCACGGCGCCACCGTCCTGCGGTGCACAGAAGCAAGCTCATAATAATTATGAACATCATGACATTGAAGCGATGATACTTGAGATGCAAAAATTTCATTTTCTCAGTCATGCTCCTATTGTCTGTTCGATTGCGCGTCTGTATAAGATTATATGACAGGACTATGAAGGTGACTACATCAGCCCTTTGTTTTTTTGTTTGTTTTGTGTCTGTGTTCATCATCTCGCTGCGCCATGTGCAGCAGGTTTTCGCTGCCAGCCTGAGAATCCCAGTGTGACATGAGCGTGTGTGCCCATCGACGTTAAAGAAATTAAATATTCGGCAGCATTGTAAGTAGTACTTTGTGCCGCTATAGAAAGACGTTGTTAGGAGAACAGCAAGATGAAGTGACAAAGATATCAATCAGTGGTATCACTGTGCCCTGTGATTTGGAGCTACGCATTCTCTCTGTACATAAGTTCCCTGTAAGTACTTTTCCCGGTAATATTTGGTGGAGGCACGGGTGAGCTTGACGCAACCCACATCTGAATTTCTGCAGCGGACGACACGTCTGTTCTGCTGGTATGGCTAACGACGCTGCCTCGTCCACTCACACAGCACTAGTACCCACATTTTTTTCCCCTACCCGTCGGACCCGTTTAACTTTCAACGGCACCGACGACGCTGACGCTCAAGAATGGTCGCCATGGTACGAACGCGTGAGCAACCACAGCAAGTGGGATGCCGCGCTTATTCTGGCTAATGTTATATTTTTTGCGAGAAACCGCGAATCTGTGGTTTGAGATCCGCGAATTCGACATTTCGACTTGGGACACATGCAAAGAAGAGCTGCGCGATCTTTTCGGAAAGCCTGTTGGACGCCAGTTGGCAACTAAGAAAGAGCTAACCTTTCGTATCCAGATATCCACGGAATCGCACATCTCGTACATTCAGGAGGTGTTGGCTCTTGGTCGAAAAGCACATAAGGGAATATCGGAGCCAGATGAAGTCGGCCACATTATAAATGGAAACCTGCTTCTTTGCAAGAGCTGTAAATGGTAGAGTCCATCACAGTGGAGTTGCCGGCGCTTCGAGCAAGCTAAGAGCAAACATATTGCACAGCGCTACAACCGGCTTCCAAATATTGCTGCCACCTCATTCTGCCGCCATCGACGAACGACCTAGTGACGATCTACTCAACAGCTAGCATCACCGAGTTTGACGCAACCTATCTGTCGCTAGATAGAGGCTGCGGCTCCAAGCACTCGTGCAAAACGGAATAACCATCCCGCTCATTTAAGCCTTCATCCGCAAAGAATTTGAAAGAATTGAATATGGAGATTCAGCCAAACGGTGGCCACCGCTCCAACCCTGCCGCCCCTGTCATTGCTGTTACTGTTGCAACCAGGTCGAATACAAACCAATCTTACCGGAGCCAAGCGAAGTGGCGAACATCGGGAGACAGGCCTATTTGATTCGCGTGCTCTCGGGTCGGCCACATCTTCAGCCAGTGCCGCAGCCGCTCGCTCTCTTCACCTCGGCCTTACGCTGACCACCGCTGATCGCTACAATGCGATCTTACTAGGCGGAGAAACAATACCAGCCGTTCGTCCTCATCACAACACCGCCGGTCCCATTCGCCTCCATTGCGATGGTCCCCATCCCCACCCTATTCTGGCCGCTTCTCGGGAAACTAAACAGTGCAGCTCCCGGATGTGCGGCTGCATGGACGAGCGAGACTGCAAAACGACTGTTGACCCTTGCTGTAAGACCGAACTTAATCGAAGTTTTCGCTGACGGTGCTGCAGTTAGAGCTGTCATTTATACCGGAGTTCAAGTGTCAGTAATGTGCTCAGATCTTCGTAGTCATCTCCAAAAAGTTCTTATACCTGCCGAACTGCTTGCCGTTCGATCCACCAACGGTAGCACCATGGCCGCAATGCGAATGTGTACAGCCCGCGTAACTTTTGCCGGTCACGAACATCCGTTCTTTTCATTCTGCTAGCCGAGTGATCTCATGAACTGATTCTTGAAATAGACTGCTTGGCATTCCACGCTACACTAATTTATTATTCAAGCGGTGTTCTCCGCCTCGAGCTGCCTGAGTAATCTGGCGACACTTCTGCAGACGAATCCCCACTTCTTTCCGTTGAATTTGTCCGGCTGCAACCGGATGCTAGGATTTATGTCCCTATGTCTCCTTTTCCATCCCTTCGTGATGGCCTATACATGGCATCGCCGCTCTATGACTTTTTCCTGACACTACAAATAACACTCCCCAACCATGTTGTGACGGTTACCTGCAAGCGTGCGTGGCTCCCCTCCTAAGCATCACAGGTCTCCGCAGGTTATTGCTCAACCTGTCATAGCCGCTGTGCTGTACCCTTTGAATTACATCGCGGTGACTGCGTTAACACCCGATCTGCCGTCACTTATTGCTCGCCTCATAAATCCATCCATCTTGAGCCATTTTGATCCATCTGCCTATACGGAAGTTCGCACTGATGCAACGGGCTACGGCATTGGCGCTATCTTGTCCCAACATTGACGAGATGCAAATCGCGTAATCGATTACGCTAGCCTCCTTCTCTTAGCCTCAGAGTGGTATTATTCAGTAATTGAACGCGAATGCCTTGCTCGCGTTTGGGACATTGCTAAATTTCGCTCTTATCTGTTCAGCAGACCTTTTTCTGTCGTTGCAGACCACCACGCTTTATAATGGCTCTCCTCACTCAAAGATCCAAGAACAGAACATCTTGGACGCTGGTCTTTACGTTTCCAATAGTTCAACTTCTTTGAATGGTGTAAATATGGGCGGCTGCATCAGGATGCCCACAGCCTCTCCCGCTGTCCGGTCAATCCACCCGGTGCCAAAGAACTTAAAGGCGATGCCTGTATTTTGACACTTACCGACATCCTCAAAATCGCTGCCGAACAGCGTCGCAACCAATCTTTGCGATCCTTTATGGAGCGCCTCGCCTCGGAAAACCAAGACCGTTCCCTCCGCCTGTTCCTACTACTCGATGACACTTTATAATGGTGCAATATGCTATCCGACGCCAGTGAACTGCTCCTTGTTGTTCCCCAGGATCTACGCTCTATACTGTTCTCGTGCAATTGCACGATGCACCTAAGGGTAGCCATTTGGATGTCTCTCGCACTTATGATCGTGTTCGCAGACGCTCCTTGCCTGGGCTACATACCGGCTTGCGAGCTCTGTAAATGCCGCAAGAAGCCTGCTCTACCTCCCGCCCAGTGCCTTCATCCGATAGACACAGCAAGTGAACCTTTTATCCGCGTCAGCTTGTACCTTCTTGGCTTTTTCCAATCTCATCCTCGGGTAACAAGTGGGTCGCCGTCGCGATGGACTATGCTTCGCTTTAGGCCACTACACGAGCGCTTCCAAGTATGTGTGCAACTGATGTCGCCGATTTCCTTCTTTACGAAGTGGTCCTGCACCATGGCGCTCCTCGCCAGCTAATCACTGAACGTGCCCTTGCTTTCGTTCAAAAGTAGTCGATGACCTTCCCCGCTCTTGCTCTAAATCTCACAAATTCGCCGCGGCTTACCATTCCCAGACAAACTGACTTACTGAACGCCTCAACAACACACTCATAGACATGATCTTCATGCACTTCTCCGATGACCGCAGTGATTGGGACTGCACTTTGGCGTTTGTTGTGTTCGCCGAAAATTCATCACGCCACGATGTCACTGGCTACTGTCTTTTTATCTGCTACATGGCGGCAATCCTCTTCTGCCTCTTGACTGTCTGCTCCCCCCCCTCCCCCCGATGGCAGCACTACTTTATGCGTTCACGATGCCAATGTTCGCGCGGTCATTCGCCCGTGATCGACGTGAGGCGTCTGAGACCTCCCAAAATCTCATTTATGCCCGGCGCTATCGGGTTGTTAGCTTTAGCCCTGGTTCCCTTGTCTTGCTCTAACTGCCTTCACGTCACACTGGCCTGTGCCGCAAACTGTTGTCGCTCTACGTCTGGCCTTGCCGGGTCATGCGCCAAGTGACCGAACTAATGTACGAGAAATCACCCAGGACTTCGAAGTCTTCCTCTGATCCACCAGTGCCTGACATTGTACATGTTTCCCCACTGATGCCTTATAATTCGAACATTGATTCAACTCGATAAAATGCACTGATGCGGTCGTTCCGCCGCCGGGAGCTAATATTACATGGAAGTTTGTGCCTCTATAGAAAGGCTTTATGAGGAGAAGAGCAAGATGATGTGACGGTGGCATCAATGAGTGGTATTGCTCTGCACTGCGGTTTCGAGCTATGCATTCTCCCTG
Source organism: Dermacentor albipictus (assembly GCF_038994185.2). Classification (NCBI taxonomy): domain Eukaryota; kingdom Metazoa; phylum Arthropoda; class Arachnida; order Ixodida; family Ixodidae; genus Dermacentor; species Dermacentor albipictus. The sequence goes on from NC_091821.1 coordinate 450,530,247, forward strand.
TACACATATGCCCTGTAAATATTCTTCCCCGTAATAATATCAGACAGCTGACATATCTTTTGACACAATACTTGCCCCATGACGTTCGCTCTACGGACGAGCGCAAATACCTTTCGAACCATTACGATGCCAGGTAATAAAAAATACACAACCCGACAGTTTCAGATGAAACGCAGTGCGGCACATTTCAGTTACCTACCCTAGTTAGGGGAAACTCGAGTCAATAAGGATCCTGACACATCCTACATACTTAGTGGCCACTTTCACAACCCTTAGCAAGGTTGAAACGCAGAGATTGACGCATTTCTGCAGCTAGCGTTACGACTCCGCGCATGTCCCAACTGCTCAATGCGCAACGGACCATAGCATAGCACTAAATGCACGTTCACACCGAAGGCGGAGCGGACAAGCGGACAAGCGGATCCGGCCAAGCGGCCGCGGATTTTCCGCTTTGCGGAAAATACGCGGCCGCTTGGCCGGATCGCGCCCGGACCAATTTTTTCTGCGCGGATAAGTTGGCCGCTTTGGCCGCAGCCAATCAGAACCCGACACTGCGGAAGCGCTGGTGAACGAATGTAAACGAATGCCTTTCTCTGGGCTTCTCGCTTCTGTTATTCAAAAGCGTCAAAACGGCAAGTTGGGCCAGTTGGTTGGGAATCATAGTAAGGTTTGTTACAGTGCAACACAAGACAAGGACAAAAGAAGGTATAAAACGACGACACGGCGCCATGTCGTCGCTTTATACCTTCTTTTGTCTTGTATTGCGCAGTAACAAATCTTGAAAATCGACTAGACAAGTGGCGAGTAAAATGCCAACGATCTCGTCTTCTTCGTCTGAGCTCATCATTTTGCAGAAGTGGATAGCGGACGGGAGCGCGCCACTCATGACGAAAAAAATATCAAAAGCTCGCGCACAAACTCAAATTGCCGCGAGGTGGCGACATGTCCCTGAAATTGTTAAAGAAATTGCGAGATGCCCCGCCTTCCCGGCGGCGCGCATAGCCAGACAACGCGGCTAGTCTGAACAGGCGCGGGCGCTCGCCGCCTCGCCGCTATGAAAATCCGCTTGTCCGCTTAGACGCTTTCGGTGTGAACGTGCCTTAATATTGTTACGTAAGAAGACGCAAATGAAAAGCTATATACAAGTATATTTACAACGTAATACGCCGCACTTGGCCAAGAGGCAACAGCCCGCGCTAGCCTCCAATCGTTGTCGTCGTCTTCGTACTGCTCGCCTCTTCGTCATCGTTAATACTATTCCGTAGCACTACCCCCGGCGGCAAAAGCGCCGTCCCGGAGCGACTAAAGGCCGGACTTGGAAACAGTGTTGTAGGCCTTGAGCCTACTGACGTGCACAACATCACTAGGTGCCACAGTAGATGACGAGGTTGAGCTCACAGGGGCAATTTCGTACGTCACAGGCGTCACCTGGCGCAGCACGCGGTAGGGCCCTGTGTATCGCGAAAGGAGCTTCTCTGAAAGTCCGACGTGACGGGAGGGCGACCAGAGGAGCACGAGCGCACCAGGCGAAAACTGTACGTCACGGTGGCGGGCGTTGTACTGACGCTGCTGAGTGGTTTGCGAGTCCGTCAGTCGAGCACGGGCAAGCTGGCGTGCATGGTCGGCGAGAGCGATGGCGTCGCGCGCATACTCGCTTGTTGAGATCGAAGCAGGAGGAAGTGCCGTGTCAAGGGGCAAGGTCGGTTCGCGACCGTAGAGCAGATAAAAGGGAGAAAATCCGGCGGTGTCGTGCCGGGAAGAATTATAAGCGAATGTGACGTAAGGAAGGGCAATGTCCCAGTCGCGGTGGTCCTTGGAAACGTACTTTGACAGCATATCGGTAAGAGTACGGTTTAACCGCTCTGTCAGGCCATTGGTTTGAGGATGGTATGAGGTAGTCAGCTTGTGTTGAGTGGAGCAGGAACGTACAATGTCGGCGATAACTTTCGAGAGGAAGTTACGACCACGGTCAGTGAGCAGCTGTCGCGGGGCGCCATGAAGTAAGATAATGTCACGCAAGAGAAAGTCCGCGACGTCAGTGGCGCAACTGGTAGGGAGAGCCCGCGTGATAGCGTATCGGGTGGCGTAATCAGTTGCGACGGCTACCCATTTGTTCCCAGAGGATGACGTGGGAAATGGACCGAGGAGGTCTAATCCAACACGAAAGAACGGTTCCACAGGGATAGTGATCGGCTGGAGATGACCGGCAGGTAGCACCTGAGGTGTTTTCCGACGCTGGCATGTATCGCAGGCAGCAACATACTGTCGGACGGAGCGAGCGAGGCCAGGCCAATAGAAGCGGCGGCGGACGCGGTCGTACGTACGGGTTACGCCAAGATGTCCTGCAGTAGGTGCGTCATGCATCTCAAAGAGCACAGTCTGTCGTAGATGTTTTGGCACGACAAGAAGAAGATCAGATCCGTCAGGAAGGAAGTTCCTTCGGTACAGAATGCCGCCCTGGAGGACATATCGGCGAACGGATGCGTCGGTAGGTGTAGAGCGCAGACGCTCGATGAGTACTCGCAGCGATAGGTCTCGGTACTGCTCATCGGCGATGTTAGCGAAGGCAGACACAGAGAAAATGCCGTCGGCGGTACTACTGTCGGCGTCGTCAGGCTCGTCTACCGGGTAGCGAGACAGGCAGTCAGCGTCCTTGTGTAGTCGGCCAGATTTGTAGGTGACAGAGAACGAATATTCTTGGAGGCGTAAGGCCCAGTGACCAAGTCTTCCTGAAGGGTCTTTCAATGAGCATAACCAACAAAGCGCGTGATGGTCGGTGATAACGGAAAAGGGTCGGCCACATAAGTATGGGCGGAACTTCGCAACCGCCCAAACTAGGGCCAGACACTCACGCTCAGTGATGGAATAGTTGCGCTCCGCGGGTGAGAGGAGCCTGCTGGCGTAAGCGATAACACGGTCGTTGCCACGCTGGCGTTGTGCCAGTAGCGCGCCAATTCCGTGACCGCTGGCACCAGTACGAACTTCGGTAGGCGCAGAAGGATCGAAATGGGCCAGAACGGGAGGCGTTGTGAGAACGTCGATTAGATGCGAGAATGCAGAGGCCTTGTTATCGCCCCACTGGAAAGGAGCGTCTTTTTTCAAAAGCTCGGTTAGTGGTCGTGCGATGGCCGCGAAATTTTTCACGAAACGGCGGAAGTAGGAACAAAGGCCGATGAAGCTGCGCACATCCTTGACACACTTCGGAACAGGAAAGTGCGTAACAGCATGGATCTTGCCTGGGTCCAGTTGCACTCCGTTCGCGTCAACGAGATGCCCAAGGACGGTAATCTGGCGACGGCCGAATTGGCACTTCGATGCGTTCAGTTGCAGACCGGCGCGACGAAAAACGTCCAGGACTGCCGAGAGGCGCTCGAGGTGCGTAGCGAACGTTGGGGAGAATACTATGACGTTGTCCAAGTAGCACAGGCATATGGACCATTTGAAACCGTGAAGAAGGGAGTCCATCATGCGTTCAAAAGTGGCAGGAGCGTTACATAGACCAAACGGCATCACTTTGAATTGATAAAGACCGTCCGGAGTTACAAAAGCAGTCTTCTCGCGGTCGAGATCGTCCACAGCAATCTGCCAGTAGCCGGAGCGGAGGTCAATAGAAGAGAAGTAGCGAGCACCATGGAGGCAGTCAAGGGCGTCATCGATCCGAGGTAGGGGATACACGTCCTTTTTGGTAACCCTGTTAAGGTGCCGATAATCCGCGCAAAAGCGCCATGAGCCATCCTTCTTTTTTACCAGTACAACCGGTGACGCCCATGGACTACATGACGGTTCTATTATGTTATTGGCAAGCATTTTCCGAACTTCAGCGTGAATAACTTGACGCTCAACCGGTGACACTCGATATGGGCGGCGATGAATAGGAGGGGCATCGCCGGTATTAATGCGATGTTTAACAGTTGTAGTTTGGGCCAAAGGACGATCGTGAAAGTCAAAAATATCGTTGTAGGAAAACAGAACGCGGTAGAGCTCACGAGCGTGCTCGGACGGCATGTCGGGCGCAATCATTTTCTGTAAGTCGGCGATGGTGCAAGTTGTCGACTGAGATGGTAGAGGAGGATCGGCTGAATGGCTGTCTACCTCAATAGATGCTATTGAGTGATCTTCGAATGAGCAAAGCTGGGCCAGAGACATCCCGCGTGGCAGCACTTGTGTCGTCAAGCCAAAATTGACCACGGGCAGGCAGACGCAATTAGCCGTAATAGATAAAACGGTATGAGGCACCGTGATCCCGTGTGTAAGGAGGACGTCTTGTATAGGAGCCGCGATATAGTGACCGTCGGGCACTGGTGGGGATGACACTAGGTCAACGTAAGTCAGTGCCGTAGGTGGCAAGCGAACAAAGTCGACGGAACTGAGGCGACTGGGGTGTGGTTCAGCGGGATCCAGAACAGGCAGGTCAAGGCGGAGAGTACTGGCGGAACAATCAATTAGAGCAGAATGTGCGGAGAGGAAGTCTAAGCCGAGGATGATGTCATGAGGACAGTGGGCGATGACCGTGAATAGCACGACTGTTGAGCGATCGGCGAAGGAGACGCGGGCGGCACACATACCAATTACGGGGGCTGTTCCGCCATCGGCGACACGGACAACAAGCGTCGTGGCGGGCGTGATTATTTTTTTCAGGCGGGTACGAAAATCCGCGCTCATTACCGACAAATGCGCCCCAGTGTCTATAAGAGCAGATACAGGAACACCGTCGACTTGCACGTCAAGAAGGTTCAGATGAGTGGGCAACGTCAGTGGAGGATTTGGCGGCGTAGGGAGCAATGCAGCGTCACCTCGAGGCGCTGCATTTATTTATTTATTTATTTTATTTATTTATTTTACCCTCAGGGCAAAGCATTACAGAGGGGAGTGGGTAGTACATAACACTGAAATACAAGCAACAGCAGAAAACAATTACCAAGACATAGATAAGTTAGGATAAGTGATCAACACAATATATCATTCAATAGAAGCGGTAACAGCTGTCCGAAACAATACAGGGTCAGGAATTGTGGCAATTGAGGAAGGAAGGTGGTTCCAGTCATATGACGTGCGGGGAATAAAAGAATCCAAGAATGTTTTAGTTTTGCATGTAGAAATGCCTACCTTATGTATGTGATCTGTGCGGCGTGAAACATAAGAAGGGCGAAGAAGTAACTCGTAGCCAATGGACTCATGATAAAATATTTTGTGAAAAAGGCACAGGCGTGCAATTTTGCGTCGTGATGCAAGTGAAGTTAGGCCCAGGGTAGTCTTCATAGTGGTTACGCTTGATGTACGCCGAAAGTCAGAAAGAATAAACCGCGCTGATTTGTGTTGTAACATCTCCAGTAGGTCGATCAAACTCTTAACACCAGGGTCCCAGATTGATGAAGCATATTCCAGTTGTGAACGTACGAGTGTGGTATAGAGTAGAAGTTTGATGCTAGTTGGGGCTGCGTGAAAGTTGCGTTTCAGATATCCGAGCATGCGATTAGCCTTGTTAGTGATGTGCTCAATGTGCGCATGCCAGCTAAGATTAGACGTAATATGAATTCCGAGGTACTTGTATCTTGTAACAGGATCAAGCACCACACCATTAAGAGTATATACTGGTAATTCACTATTAACACGAGAGATGCGCATAAGTTTGCACTTTTCAGCATTTAAAGTCATATTCCAAGTTTTGCACCATGTTGAGATAGCGTTAAGGTCAGACTGAATCATGTGCTTATCACTATCATTTGTTATTTGCCGAAAAAGGACGCAGTCATCGGCGAAAAGATGTACAGAAGAGGAAAGGTTACTGGGTAAGTCATTGATAAATATAAGAAAAAGCAGGGGCCCCAAGACAGTGCCTTGGGGCACACCGGAAAGAACAGGGTGAACGGCGGAGTTAACATTATTGACGGAAACAAATTGCTGACGATGGGTAAGGAACACTTCAATCCATTTTAGAATGTTAGTGTCTAATCCTACCATGCGCAGCTTTAGTAACAAAAGATGATGGGAAACCTTATCAAATGCCTTCGCGAAATCTAGAAAGATGCAGTCGGCGATAGAGCGGCAGTCTAAAATTGCGTGAAGTTTGTGCGTGAATAAGAGTAGCTGTGTTTCGCATGAATAGGACTTCCTAAAACCGTGCTGAGAAGGATGAAAAAACGAGTTTGATTCAAGGAAAGTGACAATATGTGAAAAGAGTATGTGCTCCAAGATTTTGCATGGGATGCTGGTAATAGATATGGGCCGGTAGTTAAAAGGCGAGTGTTTATTACCAGATTTATGTACAGGAACCACCTTACCTATCTTCCAATCGGCCGGTAGTTCACCGTTTTCCAATGATTGCTGAAATATTTTAGTTAAGGCAAGTGATGAATACATTTTAGTACTTTTTAGGAACTTTGTAGTAATGAGATCGACACCAGCACTGGAAAATATCTTAAGATTGTCAATTATTTTAGCTATACCATCAGGGTGGATGACTACAGGGTACATTGGGAGGAAGTTGCTATGATCTAGTTGAGGCAAATCCGTAGTTTCACCATGTGAAAAAAAGCTCGAAAAAACATCGTTCAGTACATTTGCACAGGCAGTATCGGATATTGGTTCGTCACTTGAATTCGTTAGTATTATTCGAGACGTTTCAGAGGGGTTAATGACGCTCCAAAATTTTCTTGGGTTATTGAGCAACATACCCGGTAGAGTGTTATTCTGGTAATTTGCTTTAGCGTTTATGACCGCAAAATTGTAACTGAAAGCTGCAGACCGATAACGGGACCAATGATGTTTAGTGCGCGATTCTTTAGCTGAACGGAAGAAGCGTTTTTTACGGTTAGACAAGCGCTTAAGATGCGCGTTATACCATGGCGCATGCAGGTGATAAGATATTACGCGAGTGGGTATGAAACGGTTGGTGAGATCTAAGATTTTGTTCTTGAATAAGAGCCAGTTTGCGTTCACCGATCGCGAGTCGAATTTGTCGAAAAAGGTGGCCAGGAAAGAGCCTAGTTCATTATTAACTTTGTTGAAGTCGGCGCGATGATACATGCGTATTATTTTAGTGTGACTAGCAGATTTTTGTATGGGAATATTTACAGAAAAATTTAGCAAAGAATGGTCGCTTAACTGGGGCATGTAGGTTATTTCTGAACACAGTTCTGGGCATGTTGTTAGTACGAGGTCTAATGTACTTCTCGTAACTTCAGTAATTCTAGTAGGCTGAGTAACAATTTGGGTAAGATTGAACAGTGAACATAAATTAGTGAATTCCTTGCATAGCGCCGAAGAGGAGGATGGTTGCACCGAGGACCAATTGATGCCCGGAAAGTTAAAATCACCCAATAGAAAGATAGGTGACGAGGGGTAACGCGTTACTATGACATTAATGGTATCGTGAAGGTCTGCAACAAATGTAGGAGAGGCATTAGGCGGCCGGTAGCATGCGCCTAGGATTATTCTGCGGTAGCCTAGTTGAAGAGATACCCATATGATTTCGATGCTTGACGTTATGTGAAGAGAATATGACTCTATTTTTTTACTGACTGCTATTAATACGCCGCCACCTTGCCGATCTTTCCTGTCACAACGATAGAAGTGGAACTGATTTGATGAATCGAATATCTCAGAATCACGTATTTATTCGTGCAGCCAAGTTTCAGTTAGGACGACGATGTCAGCGGAACACGCACTTATGGCAGAGGAGAGTTCAGTACGCCTTTTGATGACACTTCGGATATTAGTAAATAAAATTGATGTTTGAGCTGCGCTTAACCCACGGCCACTACCCCTCGGTAACTGTTAGGCAGATTTACAAGAGCTAGATGCAGCGGGGAGAGGCGAAGGCGTGCGCTGGGTCACCGGCTTGGTGCGTTCTGCGGTAATCTCAAATGTCTTATCGTTTACAGGGTCATACATGTAGGATCTATCGTTTACGACTAATTTATTGTATTTTAATTTAAAAGATGGGGAGCCGGGCAGTGATTTGGCGAAGCTAATAAGTTTTTTGCGTGCTTGGCGTGTGGCAAACGAGTAATCTTCTGCCATTTGAATGTCTTCTTCTTTTATGTCTTTTTTACATTTCAGGATTCTTTCTCTGGTTTTGAAGTTGTTGAACTTCACAATCACCGGACGGCATCCAGAATTAGAATACCGCCCTAATCGATGAGCCCTATCTATGTCATTCGGCGATAGTTCGGGGTCAACGTATTTTGACAGGACATTTAGAAGTTTTTGTTCTGTTTCATCCCATGTTTCATGGGCATTCTTATCGGCGATACCATGAAAAATTAAATTATTTCTACGACTCTGGTCTTCTAATTCATGAATTCGTGCCTGCAGTAGTTGATTTTGTTTGCGAATATCAAGAGCAGTGCATTCGAGGTCCTGCTTTACTCCGTCAATTGCGTCAAGTGAGTGTTCAACTGTCGTAAGCCTGGGATTCATATTTGCGAGAGCTGAATTAATACTCTGCTGTCCGCACCGTAGTTCTTCCATGGTTTTTTTTTATATCTCCGTTACTTGCTGAAAGCGCGACTGACTGTGCCTGCAGTTCATTCAGTTTTCCGGCTGGGAGCGGCGTCCGAAGGGAGTCGGCGAAAAGGAGCGACGGGGCTGGGGAGACCGAGATTGTCGTCCTTGGGGCGAAGGTGAACGAGGAGAATAGGGGCGGTTCGGTGCAGGAGAGTCAGTGGCGGCATTATCGGAGCGTGCGGCATAAGGATGAGAAGGGCCACCCGAGGGTCGAGAATAGGCAGTATAAGCAGACCGGGTCGGGGATGTCCAGCGACTTCGACAGTGCCGAGAAATGTGCCCGATGCGACGGCAGTGAAAACAAATGGGCTTGTCGTCAGCAGTGCGCCATTCAGCTGGGTTGCGGAAACGTGGTGGGTAAGACGATGCGGGACGGGGCGGAATCGAAGAAGCCGGATGGGTTTCAGGGTGATGGGCCGAGCAGATGGTGTGAAGGCCCATGTTTTCGAACTCCTGGCGGACAACTGCCTGGATCAGGGAAACCGTGACTGCCGGTGCGTTGGTGGGGCTGGAGTCGAAGGCAGCCGGATAGGCGGCCTCAATCTCACGCCGAACGATCTTGGTAATATCGCCGGTGTTGTTGGGACGAGGAGTGTCGGCACAGGAAGAAGTCGCTGGGGTGTTGGGCAAACGGGCAAACTGCTGATCGATACGTCTGCTTTTAGCGAGTTCCAGGCGGCGGCACTCTTTGATAACAGCATCCACCGTCGCGACGTTGTTGAACACGAGCAAGTTGAAGGCGTCATCGGCAATGCCTTTGAGGATGTGGGATACCTTGTCTGACTCAGGCATGTGTGCATCAACTTTGCGGCACAGAGCCAGGACGTCCTGAATGTACGTGACATAGGGCTCTGTTGACGTCTGCACACGGCCGGAAAGCGCCTTCTGCGCGGCAAGTTTGTGATCGTAGGGGTTGCCGAAGAAGTCTCGGAGCTTTTGCTTGAACGAATCCCAACTGGTGAGCTCCTCTTCGTGCGTCCGAAACCAAACTCGAGGTGTGCCACCGAGGTAAAAGACTACGTTGGCGAGCATGATAGTAGGGTCCCACCGGTTATTGCGGCTGACGTGTTCGTACAGGCTGATCCAGTCGTCGACGTCGTCCCCATCTTTGCCCGAGAATACGCCAGGATCACGAGGAGCAGGGAGAGAGATGTAGGTCGTCGAAGTGGCAGGAGGGTTCGGAGGCGGCTGAGTCGAATTGTCATCGCCGGGAGCCATGAAGCTAGGCTCGACGTACCGTCCACTGCGAAGCTCCGTGACGAGGTACAGGGAACGTCCACCTCCACCAGATATGTTACGTAAGAAGACGCAAATGAAAAGCTATATACAAGTATATTTACAACGTAATACGCCGCACTTGGCCAAGAGGCAACAGCCCGCGCTAGCCTCCAATCGTTGTCGTCGTCTTCGTACTGCTCGCCTCTTCGTCATCGGTAATACTATTCCGTAGCAATATCAACACCTCCCACGCAAGAACCCTAGAACACGAGCTAGAGCCAGGCTCCTAGGGATCGAATGGAATTGTGGGCATTGCGCACGATATGCAATGGGACCGTTGCCAGGGATCCTAGCGTTTGTTGTCCTCTTCGTGTTTTCGTCAGTGCACTGTAGCCAACCGAAAATGTGAACGTTTATTTCTCAGTTAATTCCCTTATATTTATATATTAATCCATGGAGGCGGTGTTGGCAAAACAAAATTACTGATCTAGATATAACGCGATCCAAAGAAGCCTACGTCAGTGTAGAAGGTACATCATCAGCACTGTGTGTGCTCCATAACATATCCTCGTATGACTTAGCGCTTTGTTGTCAAATATGATCATACACTATCTAGTCCAAGTTTACCTGCTAATGCAGAAATATGCATGCACGCCAATTGTGATCTAGTGCAGGCTTCCTTTTAACACGTGTGGCTTTGTGATTTTTCATGTCTCTGTCAGAACTGCCGTGAAGATATGCATGATGGACATGGTTTATGGCATCTTCGCGGCCTTCTTCGTGTTCGCCCAATATGGACACTTGGCCGAAGTGCTCGACGAAGACATCGCTTACGTCGCCACTTCGGGTGCGTCATTTTGGCGAATAATTTATCCCAATTAGCTGTAGTTCTACCTGTTGCAGCACACATGTGTTGTATGCTCTGATTTTTAGGGAACGCTTCCTTTTTCGGGTTTCCATTGACGTAACTTCGGTCATAACTGCCATCACGGCGTGCTCCGCACCTTATGTTCCTACGTAATTTTTTTAGGATAGTGCCAAACAGAATATTGTATTCAATATTTCCCAAATTAGCTCAATCATGGCACATCGCAATGCATATACACAATTTTATTTAGAGCTTTCTTGATCAATAAATGTTTTCCATGTCAACAAGGATTTGCTATTGTGTACCACTTGCTTAATGCACAGTACCAAACTGTTCATATCGAAGAGGCGCTCCTGCAGTAGGCATTACTGGCGGCAAAACCACCTCAAGCAATGCAGTGCACGGTTCCATTAAATCTATGTTTCTAATGATTGCGATGAGTTTGACTTCAACGAAAGTATTTCTTTTGCACATATTTATCTTGATTAAAAAAAACTAATAGTTCCCCTCTGCAAAGGTTTATAAAAACATCCACCAGGTTGCTACACAAAAAAATAATTCAAGCTTACTATTGCTGACTAACTTCCCCAACTGATTTCAGCGCACAGGTTCCACCAGGAATTATTCCTTTAAAAAAAATGGAGGACGCTTAAGCTTCGCCTTCAAGAGTGGGACGCGACAGCGTTCCCGTCGACCCGCCAAGGGGTATAAGACAATGCGCTACGGCACAGCAATCACTTACGATGCGCCCCGCATCGGACTTAGCGCCCACCTATCACACGGTGAGCGTCGAGCAACGCAGCGTTCGGCGCGGCAACGAAACGTGCGCCTGAGCGAACGAAACGAACCAAAGAACTCGGTGTCTCGGAGGGGAAACGATCTACGCCAGCCAAACGTCGTGATCGGCACGGGCAGAGAGATAGATGGTAATCTAAACCGGGAGCACGGCGAAGCGTCGTCAGGGGAGAGGGAGTCCCGCGACGCGCCTGGCAGCAGTCCCAATGCGCGCGCGGCACGCCTCCTGTCGGGGCAGCGCCGTACATTGAGAGGAGGGGGTCTTCTGTGTTTGCCGCAAGATGGCTCTGCGTGTGCGGAAAGCGCAGAAGAAATGCAGCGGAAACGCACTTCGCAACTCGTGTAATTCTGACTTCTGTACGTTACATGTTCATAATTACCGATATACACCGCAGTATAACTTTCCACGGCTCGTTTCGAAGGCAACACCGCATTCACTAGAGGCGCGTTTGCACCGCTTGGAAGCATCTAACTCGTGGCTGAGTGGTAGCGTCTCCGTCTCACACTCCGGAGACCCGGGTTCGATTCCCACCGGGCCAATCTTGGAAGTTGCTTTTTATTTATGAAGCTCCTGCCGTGATTTATCGCTCACGGTCAACGCCGCCGACGCCGACACCCGACGCCGACGACACCGGCTTTTCTGCGACACGAGCTCCTTAACGCTATCGCGTTAAAATATGATTACCGACACAGTGCTCACTTCGCGCTCTGAAAAAAAAGGGGGTTTCTGCATAACTATATCCTTTGTATTGGTGAAAACAAGCTGAAACACGCTGGAGTCGATGAGGTAGGCAGTGGAATAGTAAGATATAAATTTAAGTATATACATGAATTAGAAAAGCAGGTGTATTCACGTGAAGAATGGCGCTATGTCACTTCTGCCAGGCCACTTAACGTGAAGATACTAAAAATAACTGATAAGGAATACGGTGGTACGTGAGAACATTAAACGTCATTTAAGGCATTACGTCATTTAGCTCAGAATAAAGTAAAGGCATTGAGTGCACTGGACCACACGCAGAAAACAATGTCGCGGTGGACTACGCATAAGCGCGAACAGATAGATGTCTTCCAAGCTTGTGGAACAAGGAATGAGATATGAGGGTATGTTGTCTGTCCCGAAGGGTAGGAAAAATTTTCTTGATTTAAGCCAATAAGTGCCTCCAAAACACTGAAAACTCGATGTCGCTGGAATACCGTCAGAATATATATTTGAAGAGACACTCAAGTTTTCGTTAGAGCAAGAATATCTTTGTTGCGTGCGTCAGCAACAGTAGACTGTGCTTCTCGCTCGTTGACAACTTAGCGAATGCTTCAGTACTGAACGCACAATTTGTTGACAAATGAAAGCGCTCTGTGGTATAGTTACTCTCAGCATTTATTTCGCATGAAGCTATAAGAATTTTTCCAAGTTCCTGGCACAAGCGAATTGTAGTTCACGTCACTTTCACGTATACTGTCAAATGAAGCAACGGAGATGTGACATTTTTTTAATTATGGACAGTTCGTTTCATCGGAACGGAAGCTTTTGACCACTGTCCTTTTTTTACATTCCGTTCATTTCGTGAAATTTCAATGTCGACAATAAAGTCACCACTTACAGTGATACTGGCGGCTTTCAAATAAGATCTCGAGGCGAAGACATACTCTTTGCTCTTGGAATTCGAAAAAAACAATTTGACTGGAACTTTAAGTGACGATGATCAGCAATAATTTTTCAGAGCCAGCGGTCTTAACCGAGACCTACAAGTATAACATGTGGGCAATTTTCGAGTTTTGCCCATAACATAGTGGTCTATGCAGTACCCTGTAAAAAGCCAAACTCGGGTGGTGACCAATTCGTAAACACAGCCGGCCGTAGAAGGGTAGGGTGGCGGTTTTGACAAGTAGGGTGGCGGTTCTGCTATGTACAGATTTGGTAACAATAATCTCATTACAACCTCTCAGGTTTAACTATATCTTTCTTCGGCGGCTGCAATTTTGCTATTTATACGTGGCTTACGCACATCATAGTACGCTTGAGTTTGTTTTTCTTTTACTTCAGTAGGCTGTGATATTGCTTGAGCTTTATTTTTATTTATTTTAGTGCTCAGTAGTTCAAGTAAGGGCGAAATGTTTAGTTACGCAAAACGGCTGCGCAACTAGCCATTGGAGGCACTTTGCTTGTATTTGCGGGCTTCTTTCACGCTGGGAAAAACACTTTTATGTAGCACAATAGAGCAAAAGAAAAATGTATTGGAAGATATTCATGTTCCGATACAATTTTCTCATTGACACTTTCAATCTAAACATTATAGTTCCGGAATTTATTGAATAATTAAGACTAAATATGTAATCAGGCAGAATGCAAAAAAAAAAAAAAATAGGCCGAGTATCTCCAAGCAGCAGCACACCACATTACCTTGGTTCTGTCCACCTACGCGGCATTAGAAGGTTTTGAAATCTTGGCGCATAATAGTTGGGACATCCTGTACATCAAGCAGTAAGAATAACCGATACAGATGTGCCAGAGCAATACAGTATACGTAAGTGCTTCATGCCGCCTCATACATAAAGTCTTACAAGAATATTTTGAGAGAGAACGCGCCCACTAAATCTCAACCTTTCTCACAAATAGCCTCACGAGGACTGGAGTACGTGTTCGTGACGTTCCCCGAGACCATAGAAACGCTACCATACACGCGGTTTTGGGCACTGGCTTTCTACGTTCTGGTTGCTACGAGCGCTCTCGGACCAGAGGTGAGTTCTAGGAAAAGAGACTGTCAACATAGCAATAGTGATTATCGTGACAGGCCTTTTTTACCCTTCGCAAAAGTCCTTGAACATGCTCTACATAAACGTGCACCTAATATACGGTAGGGCTCCAGTGTAAAATGAATGCGTAAGCACTCTTTGGCAACATTCCATACCCTGTAACGCGAAAAGTTTAGTGCTTTGTATCTCCCGAAAAATTAGTTATTTGCAAAGTTAAGAAATTTAATCGTTGTGACAGTCGAAATGTAGATTACTCGAAGCTTTTAAACGGTATGGTATAAATAAAGAAGACATAAAATAAAAAATTCGCAGTTCCGCCCAAAAGGCGAAGCACCGATGGCGACAGCAAATTAGTAGATAGCTGTACGAAGTAACGACTGTAGTTTTATTGATGATATGAACTTGTAAACATTCGCTTACTAACTAAATTAACAATGATAGAATGTGTAAGCATGACTCAACGGGGAATTACAAAGGAATAGACACACAGGGGCAGCGCTGTCTTCGGGTGTCTGCTTCTTTCTACGTCCTTGTTCAGTCGTGCTTACGTATTCTATCATAGATTCAAACCAACTAGCGCGTTAACTTGTTTAACTTAACTAACCAGCAGGGTGTCACGCATGCACAGGTAAACATGAACACATCTCGCTCGATGAACGCGGAAACACGCTGTGAAAATTCGGGAATGAGGAATCGCGGATGCAGCAAGCGAACAGAGCTTCATGCATGTCTCGCTTCAGCGCGAACGAACCGTTGAAATCAACGCGCATACGAAGCTACCGGCGCTACGCGCACTCTGCAAACATCGCAGGTCGCTTTGAAAATAAGGCCTGCGTGGGCGCGCACTTTAGCCACGTCGCACATCGCTTTCAAGACAGACGTGCGCTAGCAACCCACCCCTACGGCGTCCGCCAAAGCATTTACAACGGCGTCCGGGATTCAGGTGGTCAATGCTGTAGTAGACGCTGCGCTTGTCTCCACTTTAGGAGACAACGGCAGGAGTTGTCCTAACTGAAATATGCGGTTGGGGCGACTTGAGATTTGGGGGTGGGCGAACGTAAGATTTAGATATGGGCCGAATTGAGATTTTGGCGAGGCTCAATGTCCAATTCAACACTGCTAAGCGTTCTTCGAATGATGGACACCTTGCTGGCAACCCAGCACGTTGAGGCGCTTAGCGCGTTTCCATTGGGCCTTACCGAGAAACACTCAGAACGCAGGTGAGAGCTTGCATGGACAAAGAACGCGCCCATAATACAAGCTTGTGTGAGTGACAGCGAGGATGACGTGAGAGTGACAGCGAGCTTCCCCTCAGACAATACTGCGGCAGCTGGCGTTCCCTTTCGACCATTCTGCTCCTACGAGGCGCGGTCGTGCCGGGGGTTGCGGCTCAATCGATACGAGTACATTGAAGGGGCCGGATACATAGAGTTTCTCACTATAACACCTAGAGGGAAATCTGGCGCAACCATCTATGGGATTTCCTTAAGGGGCGCCGTGCCGTCATGGGATTGACGGTATATGTGTCTGCGAGGTTTGTGTTGGCTGGTGTTGCAAGAGGCTTCGTATAAAAGGTGGATGTGGCTACACAAATAGCGCGTTCTTGAAGTACAATCTGCATAAAATGTTTCGATTCAAGCAAAATTGCATCGTTACTCAACTAAAGTGCATGACGAAGGGAAGAAAAGCAAGAACAGACGACAAACTGTTTCAAAGCGAGCGCGAATCTGGTCGTCGGTCCTCAAGCTTTAACGGCCCGCTGATAATTTTTACGTATCATATAATTGTACATGCAATAACAACTACTCATAGTTAAACAGAACATGCATTTGTGTAATAATAAAGCTGAAACAGCCTGTTAGGTGCTGTTTTATTAGAACATTATTCATTGTGACAGACGGAACGGTGCTTGCCTGGCTCTCCGAGGACGATGCCAATCCAATGTCACAATATACCGACATTACCATGCATACCACAGCGCAGCAGCACCAGATTTCGCTCTAGGTAGTATCGTGAGAAACCCTAAGGCCGGATGCAGCGAGAAAATGTGACCCTTGCCTACTAAAGCCTAAGCATTTTTCTGCCACCGCAAGGGCTATGGGTAGACACGTATAAGCAAGAAAAAGCAAGTAAGCAAAACTAAGCAAAGATGAAGTCACCGCCGAACCAAAAAATGCTTAAGGATTAGTAGATTATTCTCGGAACATCTGTAGCTGTTTTTCTTAATCAACAGCTAGCTCGTAAACCATGGTGGATTGGCTTTGGAATCAGCATACGTCTACTCTTTGGACCAGAATGCCACCTTTACGTTCGTCGAATATTACCGCCTCTTCACTCGTATGCACATCTTATGTTATGGGGTAATTCTAGAGGTCATAATACGAAAACTCATATTACAGGCTTTCGTTGAAATGTTCCCTGCAGATGCTTCTTTATGGAAATTTACAACACACAATGAAATTTCTTCACATTACGGAGCAGTTAGCTCTTCAGAAATGGTGAAGGATGTCAGTCCTACCTAACACAGAGCTGCCAGTATACATTGCTCTAGCAGCTAATCTAGCTTAGGGAAACTATATATACATATTCTATTCATTCGTACTGAGTAACATGTAAATGTCGCTAAAGAAACGCACACGTAAACAAAGACAAGTAAAAAAAATCAATCATCGCAATTAGAGCCGCCCTTGTAACCAGGACGTGTTCCGTGAGTGTGGTCTGTCGTGTCGGTGGGTTAGCGGGTGTCCGTTTAGAGTCCGTGGTTTGTCGCAGCGAGTACTTGCTAGGCCCAAAGACAAGTTCCCATTCATACTGTCCTCACCCTTTTGCCAACGTGTGAGGCACTCGTATAAATGGATAGCTGCAATGCGTGCAATGGTCAGAACTCGGCAACTTTATATCTCACTGCTGCGCTCACCGCTACTGTGCAGCTGTGCGCGTTCGGCGGCGTCGTGGGAAGCCTGGCGGATTTGCTTCCGGCACTGTGTCAGAGCACCGCTGTGTGGGCGTTCGTCAGCTGCACGGTGGCCTTCGCTCTCAGCCTGCCGCTTACGTTGCGGGTACGCTTTTCCCGCAAGCTTGCTCAGTGAGACAGACAGGCACAAACACGCACGAAGCTGTGGAGTGGACCAAATTAGTTAAAAGTTTTGAAACTGAAACTTTATTTTTCAAGAACATCAGAAATATATGTACAAAGAATATTTCGACCAATGAGCCTAGAAATGGCTAGCGGCCGGCTCAGTGGAATATTCAACAAATATATGCAAAAGCCAACTAGAGGTCAGCTATTTTGATTTCTGAATCAAGATAGGTAACCACCGAAAGTGCGGCGCTGGGCGCCGTAGGTATACTGAAAGGAGTTAGAAATAGGTTTCCGTGTATAGGTCATTGAAATGTGTATTGCCCATGGATGAAGAATACATTTCAAGGCCATAGACCAGAATACAAGGAAATAATTATTTAGGCCAACAAGCTAATAGCAGTGACGTTTATACAACAAAACTAAAGACCTCAATTACACAGCATGGACAAAAATCTAACGGAGTAGTTAGAGAACTGTTAACATTACCTCAGATCTGTGTGCATGCAAGGTGGTCACACACGTCACCGAAGCAGAGAATGAAATTTAGGCATGAGAAGCTCCGGCTTGGAATATGCGTTAACGAGTCCTCATGATTGGAATGGATTGGATTGAATAACTTTAATGAAAGGTTCTGCGAGATACGCGACGCAAGGTCCCATAGAGCGGGCTACTCCCACGTTGGGACCGGGAGTTCTAACTACCTGACCGCATCGTGGGCTCGCTTGATGGCCCAGAGCTGCCCCGCCAGGTCCCTGCTGCGCAATGGTTCTTGTAGCCTGGCGGAGTCTTGACCCTTGTTTGCTTGGGTCCGACCACACGGACAGAGCAAGTGATGTACGTCCAGTGTGCTATGGCAATTTTGGCAATATGATGTTTTGTATAGGTCAGTCATGTAGTGATGTAGTCTGTTCTGCGTGGGGTACGTGTTTGTTTGAAGCATTCTGAAGGTGAGGGCTTGAGGCCTGGTGAGCGTATTGTGAGGTGTGCTGTATATTCTGCGGTCTAGATAATGGTGCTTTGTTATCTCGTTATATGTGGAGGGATGGTCCCGATTCCCGCTGGGATAGTCACGACCAGAATAGGTGGCGTCGCGAAGGGTTAGGCCTCGCGCACTCCTGTGAGCCATCTCATTGAGATTGCGAGGGGCGTCCTCGATATCTCCGAGGTGTGCCGGGAACCAGCAGATGGTGTGATGCTGCAGCGGTGCGGATCTATTGATTATTTGTAGAGCTTGGCTTGCAATTGGTGCTTTCTGAAAGGCTTTGACGGCCGGGCGTGAATCGCTGCAGATGTGGGTGGTGGTCGAATCTGTGAGCGCGATGCGATGGCGACCTGTTCTGCTATCTCGGACTTGTAGGTCTTGACTCTGAGAGCGTTTGTGACTTGACCTTGCTTATTGATCGTGGTGGCAACGAAGCCCTTCCTGGTCGGGTACTGTGTCGTGTGTACGAAGTAGGCTAAGATCTTCTTATCACGTATTTCGCGCAGGATGAACGATCCACGTGCCACCCTTATGGGCTGATGGTGCGCGGGGTTCATGTTTCGTGGGAGTGGGCGAACCGTGTAGGAGTTGCGTGCGTCCGTCGGAACGCTTTCATATAGATTCTCCATTACTTTGGTGTCATGACCTAGTTTGGCTAGGATTTCTCTACCTGGTTTGGTTCCAGAGAGTCTTGTCCATTGAGCCCGTTCTTGAGCTTCGGCAATTTCTTCAAGTGTATTGTGCACCCTCAGTTGCAGCAGGAGCTCTGTTTCGGTGTTCTTGGGGATTCCGAGTGCTAGTTTGACTAGCTTCCTCAGTTGTACATTGAGTTTGTCCTTCTCCGCTACCTTCCATCTGTGCATGGCCGCCTCTTAGGTGAAGTGGCATAACGCAAAGGCGTTTATTACCTTGAGGATATTTTCTTCCTTAAGGCCGTGTTGTCTGTATGCTACGCGTCGTATGAGATTCAAGGCATTATTCCGCTTTGTCACAATCTTCTCCACTGTTGCGGCGTTAGAGCCGTTGCTCTCAATGAGCATCCCAAGGACTCTGATCCTGCTGACGTGTGGAATGGTTCCTCCGTCTTTTGTTCTGAGGCTAATTTAGTGTGTGTCTCTGATTTCGTTCTTTGGCTTGGGACCGCTTCTCAATGGTTTGTAGATGAGGAGCTCCGGCGTCGCAGGCTAACATCGCACGCCGGTGGGAGTGAGGTATTCCTCGATCGCGTCGATCGCTTGCTGCAGAGCGCTTTGAATTGATCCCAGGCTACCTCCGGGGGCCCAAAGCGTTACTTCATCTGCGTATATCGTGTATTTGACGTTCTCGATTTGATCCAGTGTCTTGCCTAGGCCGGCTAGCGCAAGGTTAAAAAGCGTCGGAGACATGACAGAACCTTGCGGTGTGCCCTTGCCGCCATGTTTGTATTTCTGGGACTTGATTTCCCCTAGACGGAGGGTGGCCGTTCTGTCGCTCAGGAACGGTTTTGTATAAGCGTAGAGTCTCGTGCCGAGGTCGAGGTTGGAGATCGGGTAGAGTATGTAGTCATGTGATAAGTTATCGAATACCTTTTCGAGGTCTAGCATTACTCTCACATCTCTCGTGTCTGCGTCAATGATCTTATTCTTGAGGAGCTTCATGGCGTATTGGGTGGATAGCCCGGATATAAAACCGATCATTGCTGCGGGGTAGATATCTTTTTCTTCGAGATGCCTCGAGAGCCTGTTTAGGACCGCGTGCTCGTCGTTGGGCGCCTTGCCAGGCTTTAGGATGAGCACGATGACGGCTGTTTTCCAGTCTTCGGGTAGTGCTCCATTCCTCCAGATTTTGTTGATTTCCTCTGTGAGGGTTTTGATTGAGGTTTCGTCGAGGTTTCTAAGTGCCTTGTTAGTTACGCCGGCAGGCCCCGGCGCTGACTTGCTGTTTAGGTTCTGAAGCGCCGTGCGTATCTCTTCGGTTGAGAAGTCCCGATCTAGCTACGGGTTGGCTTTGCCGCGATATGCTTCGGCGGTCGTGCCTCTAGCATTTTTGGCCAGCGGGAGGTACTTGTCGGCGAGACGGTCAAGGAGCTCATTTTCCGTTGTAGTTTTGAGTTCCTCGTGCATGATCCTGTTCAGCCTACGACCCTGGTCCGCTTTAGTTCTGGTTCTGTCAAAAAGATGTTTGAGGAGGTGCCACGTCGTCCCGCTGTTAATGCGGTCGTCCGCGGCGTCGCACACCTCGTGCCATTGCTGGTTAGATAGTTGCGTGCAATATTCTGCAATCAGCCGGTTGAGGGAAGAAATTCTTTTCCTCAGCCGTCGATTGTGTCTTTGTTCTTTCCATCTCCTCAGAGCGATTGTTTGGCTTCGAGCTTGTGAGCCAGTCGGCTGTCCATGCTTTGAACGGGGAGATCTGTCTCTATTTCCTTCGTTGCCGCCTTAATGTCGGCCTTTAGTTGCGACGTCCATTGTTCAATTGATTCTTTGCCTATTCGGCGTTCGTGTCTGACCTCGCGGAACTTGTCTCAGTCGACGTACGTCATTTTTCTGGGTTCTCTGGATGGGGTGTCAGCCGCAGCCTCAACAATGTGATGATCGCTGCCGAGATCCTCGAAGAGGTTGTTCCACTGATAGATTGGAACGTTGCGGACGAAAGTGAGATCTGGCGTTGTGTCGTGATTGACCGAGTTACCCGTTCTTCTGGGGTATTCGGCGTTCATGATGAGCGTTAGGTCGAGTTCATCGGCGTCGTTTAGCAAGTACTTGCCCTTGGCTCTGCTGGCGACGTATCCGCAGGCTATGTTAGGGGCGTTGAAGTCCCCGGCCACGATCATGGTGTTGTCGCCGGCACGGTTGCGGGCGAGCTGGAGTACTTGTATAAATTTTTGTGCTCTGTGCTTGGGGCTGCTGTAAACGTTTATGATAAACATGCTTTTCGCGTTCTTGGCTCTAGGGAAGACTTCCGTGAGAATGAATTCGCAATTGCTGTAGTCGTCATTAATCTTGTGTGTCGTGTAGGCTAGCTTGTTGCTGACCAACGTGACGATACCTCTACATTTGTGTTGCGGTGTCGTTGCGGTCACGTCATAGCCGGATTGCGAGGGTGTAGCGGTATTTGTTTCTTGTAGGAGAATGACTTAGGGTTTGTCTTTTTTGGCTCGAATGTATTGTTGCAGGGGGCCTTTTTGCAGATGTAGCCCCTAGAATTCCATTGCCAAAGGCGATACGTTTCAGTTTGCACAGCCATCTTTGTTGTTGGCGTGAGGTGGCCTTTGTGAGGCCACGTTGTTGCTTTGTCTATCGAGCGACAACGCCTGAGTAGACTGTGACGTCATGGACGGGCGGTCTGCCATTTCTAGCACGTTGAGCCTCGCCCCATGGATGCTGATCCTCTCCATCATGTGTTTGATTTGTAACGTTATTCTGTCGTAACCTTCCTTGAGGGTCCCTACAGTCCTCGCAAGTTTGTCTTGCCCTTCCTTCAGTGACGCCATGGTAGTTACAAGCCCACCGAGCAGTTCCTTGATTTCCTTAATGTCAATGTCCGTGCTCGATGGATGTGCGTTTGCCACGGCTTTTCTCTTATGCGGATTGCGCGCGGATTCCGCGACCGGTACTTCTACTACCATGGGTTCTGATGTGGCTTCAGTTTGATTAGAGTCGGTGGGTGGTTGCGTTTTGTGTTGTCTGATTTCCTCGACGAGGTGTTTGATTGTTTGCCTTAACTTTTTGTTTTCGTGTTCTAGTCTTTCAATCGTATTTGCTATTTCTACTTGCTCTGGCCGTGCCATCGGACTCACCTGGCTAGCGGCCTGCTGTTGGTGCTGCTTTTCTTGTGGCTCCTGTTGTTGGTGCTGCTGAACTCGTGGGCTGGGGGCGAATGGTATCCTTGACGAGAATCTCTGGCTCGGGTTCCTGGAGCGTCCTCGCGATCGTGACGACAGGCGACCGCGGTTCTTCGATCTCGAGCGGCGCCGCTCGCCGGACAAGCGAGCATCTGCGTTGCGGCCACGTTGTCGTTGATGGTGCTACACTTGGCGTTCTTGAGCGGCGGGAAGTCGTGCTGACTCAGGGCTATTGGTCCTGATCTCGTGGTGCCTTTGCTTGCGTTGGCTGCGATTCTTCTTTCAACTCGTCTTCTTCGGACGACGTAGGGGAGTTGGAAGCGGTTCGTGCATTCCTTGCTTGCCGTGACGTGATTTCCCTCGCAGAGCGCACACTTGATCGAGGTGCACACATCATCTGCGTTAGGGCTAGCTAGTCCACAGCCTTTGCAAATTGCGTCATCGGGCGAAGGGCATACGTCCGCACGATGGCCGAGTCTGCCGCACAGATGGCACATGGCGATCTGCTTGCGGTAAAGAGAACACTTGATCAGGGCATTGTCGTATCTGACATAGTTGAGGACTCGAAAGCCGTCGAAAGCGATGATGACCGTGCCAGTTTCCTTGATTCTCCTTGCCGCCAGAGCGAGCGGGTCGCGTTGGTTGATGATCTTCCGGTTGATGGAGTCCTGCGACTCATCTGGCGGCACACTTCTTATAACGCCTTTGCACGTTTCGTGCGGCGCCGTCCTATATGCAGTGGTTTCAAACATTTGATCTCCTATGGAAAGGATGCGGGTCCTGAAGTATTTTGCTGCGTTTGCTTCGGAAGGTGTGCTGACCACCATGATGTTCTGCTTCAAATTCTGTCATATCGTGTCCTCGCTTCGCTCGTTAGGTTCGATGCAAGCAGCCATGCAAATTGCTTTGCTGGCCGTAAGTTGGCCTACCTTGGCTATGTTGATACCGCCACTTATGCGAGTCACGATCTTGATGTCATCCTGGGGTAGCGCGGGCATTCTGCTTGTTTGATCAAGGAGTTTCTCACTGTTGAGACGGTTGCGATCGTATTTCCTCCCTTTCGCTGGCGGCTAACGAGGTTGGGCTGGCTCAACGCAGTCTTGATTACTGACAGGTGCGGCGCCATGATAGTCCACCCAGCGTCTGCGGTGAAGTCTTCAGGGCTCATGTCTTGGCCATTGACTTCGTATGCCATCGCTGTAGGGTCGTTCTTGGGTGGAAGCTCGTTTGTTGTGATCGCTGGAGGCCCCCACCGCCGGGGTGTGCACAGGGAGGTATGGGGTCGGCAGCGGCTTTGTCGGAGTCGAGACTGGCGTTAATGGCGGCGGCCGCGCTCGCCGTTAGGCTTAGAGTCCGAGGTGGGGCGGCGAGAGATGAAATCACTCGTAAAAACGTACAGAGGTCACACACTTGCCGTAATATGGTCTCCTTAGGTAGAAAAGTACTTCAAGAATCCAATTCCGCGTAGAAAAGGCACAAAACTGGGCAAAAGGCACATATAAATTGGCGAGAAAGCGGGAGCTGGCGCGGACGCGTCCGCAGCAAGCACACGCTCCTTCTTCCGAGTCCTCATGAAAGAAATATAAAAGCAATCTGAGAGCTCCGAGCGTTGTAGCAGCAAGAAAAGTATACATGTTGCGCATGCTGGCGCGAAACAGTGCCAGTCCAAGCCAAGTAACGCGTTCATGCAGTTTTTATTGTGAATGAGCACTTAAACCGTCTGAATACTCGACCTCCTGCAGGAAAAGTAGTGCCGGAATAGTCATAACGGTTGATGCGTTCAATGTTCGAGTCTACGTGTTTCGTAGTAGTACGGAGGCGCGCAGAATGGGATACGTCTTTGTTTGAATGGGAGATTTCTTTGTTTATTTCAACATTATATTTACTGAATTAAGCGTTTGACGGGTTCCCGCATTTGTGTGCGTTGATGTGTGTTTAGTGCGTTCAAAGGCATGAGCTGCCATGAAACGACAGCGCGCCCTGTCAAAGCCAGGCCATTTCGCTAAAACTCATTCACCTCATCTCCTCACGACAGTATCATAACCAACGTGGTCCCCGTGCGACCACTTCAAAATGGGCGCAAATGGTCGGTTTTCTGGAAAAGCGACTATTTTGGGCCAGTCCCTCGCTGCGCCATTTTTCATTCGCGCAGCCACAGACACAAAACTGCTGAAGCGATCAGGTGTGCAGGAACAGGACCTCCGTACACAATGATGGTTATTTCACGTGGCGATGAGCATCGGTCGGCTTCAGTTGTTTTTGGTTGCCTGTCACAAATGGCCTTGCGTGAATGACGCCGGTGTGAATGAGCCTTAACAGCGCCAATTAATTTTATTATGAATAAACTTTTAAATCACCTCAATAGTCGACCTCGCACAGGCAAAGGCCGACTGTGCCTTACCATAGAAGCTGGACCCACTTTCGACGGTACCGACAACCCTTCTCACAGGCACCGCAACACCCAAACTATCCTGCCTAGTCGACGTGGAAAGCCGTGGTGGGTGCACCAAAGTAGTGGTCTGGATGACTGACTTGCCGAACGCGTTTCGAACATCTAGGTCCGCCGTCAAGAGAAAGCAGGCACAACATATGGAACTTTGAACGGAAAAGGCATGAGAACGGGAGACATGCAAGGCAGCTGCCCGCAAGTGGGACCTGGAGCCGCACAGCTTGCGTTGTGTCAATAGGCGCAGAGAATGCTTCGGCATGGCAAAGTTGTGGATCATCTCTGCAAGAAATTGTTGGCTGGTCCTGGGCAGTCTGCTGACTTCGGGTGAAGTCCTGGCCAGCCAAGTCCAAAACACGACGATCCGTTGTTGCCAGCGCTCTGCATCCCAATAATTGCCCCCTCTTCATTTGTCTGCATTCGCGTGCCCTCGCACTCAACACCTAATCGTCGTTTTACAGCGAAGCGATTAAGGGGAGTTCCACAATGGTATATGTGCGACGAAAGCAGTCCGTAAGGGGTGTCGGAGGCCGGCGTGTGACAGCGGGGTCAACACATACGTTAGAGAACCCCAAATTGTTGATTTGAAACGCATTCATTCGTGATTCCAAAATAAAATGTGCCTTTTGTATGCCTCCCTTAAATATGAAAAGCATCTTACAGCTTTTGTTTTACTATGGAGCCGTAATTTTTGTTTATCTTGAAGTGTTTTACCAGCTCTAATTTGGAAACCTGTTGCACGGCTGCAGCAGGAAACAGCTGTGGGCTCTGTTGCATAACACACGCTGCTTGGAAGGTCCGAAGCGGTTGTATGACTGGCGCGTCGGAAGGAAAAAATTCGCACTTCCGCCAGAAAGGCGAAGCACCTATTGCGATAGCGAATTAGTAGATCATCATCATCATCAGCCTGGTTACGCCCACTGCAGGGCAAAGGCCTCTCCCATAATTCTCCAACAACCCCGGTCATGTACTAATTGTGGCCATGCCATCCCTGCAAACTTCTTAATCTCATCCGCCCACCTAACTTTCTGCCACCCCCTGCTACGCTTCCCTTCCCTTGGAATCCAGTCCGTAACCCTTAAGGACCATCGGTTATCTTCCCTCCTCATTACATGTCCTGCCCATGCCCATTTCTTTTTCTTGATTTCAACTAAGATGTCATTAACTCGCGTTTGTTCCCTCACCCAATCTGCTGTTTTCTTATCCCTTAACGTCACACCTATCATTCTTCTTTCCATAGCTCGTTGCGTCGTCCTCAATTTCAGTAGAACCCTTTTCGTAAGCCTCCAGGTTTCTGCCCCGTAGGTGAGTACTGGTAAGACACACCTATTATACACTTTTCTCTTGAGGGATAATGGCAACCTGCTGTTCATGATCTGAGAATGCCTGCCAAACGCACCCCAGCCCATTCTTATTCTTCTGGTTATTTCCGTCTCATGATCCGGATCCGCAGTCACTACCTGCCCTAAGTAGATGTATTCCCTTACGACTTCCAGTGCCTCGCTGCCTATTGTAAATTGCTGTTCTCTTCCGAGGCTGTTAAACATTACTTTAGTTTTCTGCAGATTAATTTTTGACCCACTCTTCTGCTTTGTCTCTCGAGGTCAGTGAGCATGCATTGCAGTTGGTCCCCTGAATTACTAAGCAAGGCAATATTGTC
The DNA here is from genome assembly GCF_038994185.2 of Dermacentor albipictus. Classification (NCBI taxonomy): domain Eukaryota; kingdom Metazoa; phylum Arthropoda; class Arachnida; order Ixodida; family Ixodidae; genus Dermacentor; species Dermacentor albipictus. The sequence continues at coordinate 450,556,383 of NC_091821.1, forward strand.
AGCGAATCGCAAGTTACTAAGGTGTTCTCCAATAACTTTTATCCCCATTTCTTCCCAATCCAGGTCTCTGAATACCTCCTGTAAACACGCTGTGAATAGCATTGGAGAGATCGTATCTCCCTGCCTGACGCCTTTTTTTTATTGGGATTTTGTTGCTTTCTTTATGGAGGACTACAGTGGCTGTGGAGCCGCTATAGATATCTTTCAGTATTTTTACATACGGCTCGTCTACACGCTGATTCCGTAATGCCTGCATGACTGCTGAGGTTTCGACAGAATCAAATGCTTTCTCGTAATCAATGAAAGCTATATATAAGGGTTGGTTATATTCCGCACATTTCTCTATAACCTGATTGATAGTGTGAATATGGTCTATTGTTGAGTAGCCTTTACGGAATCCTGCCTGGTCCTTTGGTTGACAGAAGTCTAAGGTGTTCCTGATTCTATTTGCGATTACCTTAGTAAATACTTTGTAGGCAACAGACAGCAAGCTTATCGGTCTATAATTTTTCAAGTCTTTGGCGTCCCCTTTCTTATGGATTAGGATTATGTTAGCGTTTTTCCAAGATTCCGGTACACTCGACGTTATGAGGCATTGCGTATACAGGGTGGCCAGTTTCTGTAGAACAATCTGCCCACCATCCTTCAACAAATCTGATGTTACCTGATCCTCCCCAGCTGCCTTCCCCCTTTGCATATCTCCCAAGGCTTTCTTTACTTCTTCTGGCGTTACCTGTGGGATTTCGAATTCGTCTAGACTATTTTCTCTTCCATTATCGTCGTGGGTGCCACTGGTACTGTATAAATCTCTATAGAACTCCTCAGCCACTTGAACTATCTCATCCATATTAGTAATGATATTGCCGGCTTTGTCTCTTAACGCATACATCTGATTCTTGCCAATTCCCAGTTCCTTCTTCACTGTTTTTAGGCTTCCTCCGTTCCTGAGAGCATGTTCAATTCTATCCATATTATACTTCCTTATGTCAGCTGTCTTACGCTTGTTGATTAACTTCGCAAGTTCTGCCAGTTCTATTCTAGCTGTAGGGTTAGAGGCTTTCATACATTGGCGTTTCTTGATCAGATCTTTCGTCTCCTGCGATAGTTTACTGGTATCCTGCCTAACGGAGTTACCACCGACTTCCATTGCACACTCCTTAATGATGCCCACAAGATTGTCGTTCATTGCTTCAACACTACGGTCCTCTTCTTGAGTTAAAGCCGAATACCTGTTCTGTAGCTTGATCTGGAATTCCTCTATTTTCCCTCTTACCGCTAACTCATTGATCGGCTTCTTATGTACCAGTTTCTTCCGTTCCCTTCTCAGGTCTAGGCTAATTCGAGTTCTTACCATCCTGTGGTCACTGCAGCGCACCTTGCCGAGCACGTCTACATCTTGTATGATGCCAGGGTTAGCGCAGAGTATGAAGTCTATTTCATTTCTAGTCTCGCCGTTCGGGCTCCTCCATGTCCACTTTCGGCTATCCCGCTTGCGGAAGAAGGTATTCATTATCCTTATATTATTCTGTTCCGCAAACTCCACTAATAACTCCCCCCTGATATTCCTAGTGCCTATGCCATATTCCCCCACTGCCTTGTCTCCAGCCTGCTTTTTGCCTACCTTGGCATTAAAGTCACCCATTAGTATAGTGTATTTAGTTTTCACTCTACCCATCGCCGATTCCACGTCTTCATAGAAGCTTTCGACTTCCTGGTCATCAAGACTGGATGTAGGGGCGTAGACCTGTACAATCTTCATTTTGTACCTCTTATTAAGTTGCACAACAAGACCTGCCACCCTTTCGTTAATGCTATAGAATTCCTGTATGTTACCAGCTATATTCTTATTAATCAGGAATCCGACGCCTAGTTCCCTTCTATCTGCTAAGCCCCGGTAGCACAGGACGTGCCCGCTTTTTAGCACTGTATATGCTTCTTTTGGCCTCCTAACTTCACTGAGCCCTATGATATCCCATTTACTGCCCTCTAATTCCTCCAATAGCACTGCTAGACTCGCCTCACTAGATAACGTTCTAGCGTTAAACGTTGCCAGGTTCATATTCCAATGGCGGCCTGTCCGGAGCCAGTGATTCTTAGCACCCTCTGCAGCGTCGCAGGTCTGACCGCCGCCGTGGTCAGTTGCTTCGCAGCTGCTGGGGACTGAGGGCCGGGGTTTGATTGTGTTGTTCATATAGGAGGTTGTGGCCAAGTACTGCACCAGGGTGGCCAATCCTGCTCTGGTGAGGGATTGTGTTACCGGTTGTGGTCACCGGGATCACGCCACACTCCAGGCCTGTTTATGCAATTTTATCAACACGCGGATTTCTTTTCTTTTTTTTTAATCCGGTGGAAAATTGCCGGCACCGGGATTCGAACCACGGACCTCTTGCACGCGAGGCGGGTGTTCTACCGCTACGCCACCGCTGCACCCTGCACCCAATTAGTAGATAGCTGTACGAAATTAGGATAGTAGCTTTATCGACCATATAAGGTTGTAAATATTCGCTTACTAACGAAATTAACAATGACAGAATGTGTAAGCGTGGCTCAACGTTGGCCTAGAAAAAAACAGACACACAGAGACAGCGCTGTCTTTGTGTATGCGTCTTTCGACGTCCTTGTTCAGTCGAGCATAGATATTCTATCATGAATTCAAATTGACTAGCGTACCAACGTGTTTTAAATAACTTAACCCGCATGGTGTTACCCACGCATAGGAAAACATGAACACATCTCGCTCGATGAGCGCAAAAACTCGCTGTCAATATTTTAGAGAGAGGAATCGCGGCAGCAGCAAGCGAATTGACCTTCATGCGTCTCTCGCTTCAACAGGAGCGAAACGTCCAAAGCGCAGCGCATACGAAGATATCGTCACTACGCGCAATTTGCAAACACATTGAAGGCTTTGAAGATGAGACCCGCGTGGGCACGCACTTTGGCCCCGTCGCACGTCGCTTTCCAGACACACGAGTGCCGGCAATGCGTCCTTACTGCGTCTGCCAAAGGCGCCTGCTATGTCGCGGTTGTCTCACCTTTGTATGAAGCGGCGCTCTAGCAACTGTCGTAGAAGAAAGCACCTCCTCCCTCACCTGACTCCACTGCCTCGCGCGCGACAGGAGAGGGCACACATCCGGGTGGCGTTCCACGCTCGTGCACGCGATTCAACTGTATTCGCGGATTCACCCTTATACGCTTTAACTCATACGAAACTTCACGGCGACGGCAACGGCAGAAATGCGCCGGGAGTGTCCATATAATGGCTATCGCAATAAAAGTTAGTTACGTTTCACTTCTGAACGTGTGTTACGCTCAATGGTATGGACGCCGCGAACATGCCCAGCCAGCTTCACGGCGTCGAAGCACCAACGGAGAGAGAGAGAGAAAATGTCCCGTTTATTGTGTCCGTTTTATTGACAAACGATTTACGTGCAGTGGTCGGAGACCCTTTTGTCCAAGGCCCCGCTGGCCTCGGCCGCCCGCTTGACCTGTCGTATGAAGGACTGTTCTCCGGCCAGGTCTGAGCTGGTTAGCTGTGCCTCCCATTGCTCCATTGTGTGGTGTGTTTTATGAAAGGGGTGTGATTCACAATCCCAATGTGTTGTAGTCTTGGTATCCATCCGCACCACGGGCAGTCTGGCCTGTAGCGATTGGGGAACATGGCATTCTGTTTTTAAGGTAGAGGAATACCCCAGTCTGAAATTTGCGCCAGCTGGAGGCTTCCTCTCCACTGAGTTGTGGGTGAGGGGGACGGTATTTTTTTCTGATTGCACGCTGATGAGCGAGAATCTCCCGGGCATTCGCTGGGTTGGGGTCATTCCAGTGGCTACCTGGGACCATCCCAGGCGAGTCGGCCCGGTTAATAATGCCTCGGGCTAGGGAATCGGCCAGTTCGTTCCCCTCAAGGCCTGTATGACCCGGACACCATAGGATCCGGTGATGATGGGCGAATTTCGTCGGTATAACTGAGTGGCATGTTTTGGTCGCGTGGCCCCTGAGGAAAAGGCGACATGCTTCTTGAGAGTCTGTTATTATGGTGACGCTCTTGTGCGTTCGTTCCGCGTGAGCGAGGGCCATTGCCACGGCGAAAGCTTCGGCAGCCACCGGAGCACCTGTCATGACGGCTGCCGTAAATTTTTGCTGTGCTTTCGTGTCGACGATTGCCACTGCGTACCTCTTGATGTTCTTTTGGGCATTACTTGCGTTCGAGTGCACGTTCGAATACGCTGCTGCGTCCGTGTATATTGTGTTGGTGTCACGCGTAGGTTAACGCCTGGTACGCTTGCTTGAGCGAGCGGAAGGAACACACGAACGCAAGGTGCGGCACACACAACATGCATTCAATATAGACTCTTAAGAACAGGAAAACACGGTAACATTCTACTTATCGCACACGGCATGCGTCCTCCCTTACTAAGCTTACCGCGCACACTACCGCGTTTACAAACGTCTGTGCGGCGATTGTCTATTCACTGTAGTAGGAGCGCTTACAGTACCGGTACTGTTCGACGCGAGTATCGACGTCCCCCGGTCTGTGGTCTCTCGATGCGATCTGGTCGTCGTCCGTCGTTGTCAGTGTCCGGCGTCACCGATGCCCCAGCCGACGTGACGACGGCACGGTCCCTGAGGCGCTGTCGCGCTCCGACAGAGCGGGGCTCGTGCCGGCTGGCGCTCCCGGTGCGCGCCGGCCCAGCTTGGTTCTCCGGACGGGATGGTGACTGGCTGTAGCCAGCCTCCGCGCGTCTACGTTCAGAGGCAGCAACGCTGACGTGTCCTAGCAGGTAGGTCCGGGCCAGCGGTGGTTCCAGGGACGTCGGACATCTGCTCGCCGAGGCTGGTACTCGGGCGGGACGTCGATGTGTCGCCTAAGATCTGGGGCAGGACCCAGACAGGCGATCTCCGGCCGTCTTCTTCTTGGAACGCTGCGCCCGGTTACCACGTCCTTCTCTGCGCGCGCTCCTTCTCCAAGATGGCGGCTCCACGCGCCCGCTCCGCTCCTTCTTCCTCGTCCTCTTTCTTCGTTTACGCTTGTCACTCCTGACAATGGCCCCCTTGTTTTCCGAGTTTTCGCTCCGCGAAAACTTCCCTCACTGCTTGTCACCACTGGGTTTGCAGAGACACTGCACTTCCACTTCACCACACCACATATAACTTCACTGCTCCAGTTCTTCACCCATCACTGCATTTCACCGCGCTTCGCTGTACTACACCACATGTAACTTCACTTCGTCGTTGTTTCTTCGTTCACACATCACTACACTTCACCGCACTTCACTACACCCACGCGCACATCACGTAAGCACGGATGTTTCTGCCGAGTCTTAACACTACATCAATGTCAACGCCAGCACCATTCCCAAGGCATTGTCTTCCGCGAATGTTTAAGGAGGGCTCCTCAGAAGCTCTAAACACTATATGTATGCGCAGCATGCTGTTCTCAAGTATGATTGTGTACCTCTTTAGTGTTATTAACAAAAACGAACATGAGCAGCAAAGTCAGTAATCTCATTCGTGGCACGTTCACTCACGTAGTCCGCGAACTTCAGCCTACCGGTTCTTGTCTGACATGGATACAGCCAGGCAGGAAGCTGTGCACTAGTCCTGACTCTCGACGCCGGCGCCTCATCAAGACATGACCGCTGGCAGAATGATTTGGATGACACCAGGAGTTGGGGCGGGACCCAGCCCTGCATGCCGAAAGCTTGTCAAAGTTGTCGGACACAGCGATGATGCGTCCATTGCTCTTCAATTCTTGAGTCCGTCTTTTCTCAAATACCCTCGGTTTAGACATCATGCTTGTTATCTTCGCCTTCTGAGGCGTAGTTTCTGTTGCTGGGATGTCTGTTTGGTAGGTGCTTTCAGCAACCAACTCTGTGATGACCATTCCGGAGTCCTTTTGAAATGGTTGCTCACTAATAGGCGTAGTCCCTGGAGGTACCTTTGATACCAACCTTTTTGGTGTGGTTCTCTGACATATCTCGCAAGATCTCACAAACCGTTTAGTGTCACTTTGCATGCACGGCCAAAAAAATTGTTCTGATACTCGGCTGGTCGTCTTCCTTACTCCTTGATGGCGAGCCATTATAGTGTCGTGCGCCAGCTCGAGGACTGCTCTTCGTAAACTCACTGGTACTACTAGCTGTCGTGCTTCTCTTCCATCGTGAGTTCTGGCTATACGGTAAAGTAATTCTCCGACCTTCTCAAACTTATGTACGACCCGGCTCTTCTTATTCTGAATCCATTTCCCTAACATTTCAAAATAATGTCGCAGCGTACTGTCCGCTTCTTGCCTTTTCTTCATTTCTGTCGCAGTTATATCGATGCCGGTGCCTGAAGTATTCTTTAAACCGACATCTCTCCTATCCTGGTTCCTTGTGCTTTTCTCTACTGACAATATGCTAGTTTCTCTGGTATACGGATCCGAACTTCTTTCGTTGTCTCTGCCACCGGCTTCGGTGGATTCATGCTCCGTCCCCTACTTGTAATTTGGATACTGGGAAAACTCCAGAGGGGATCTGGATCATCCACTCTTTTGACTCCTGGCACATTCCCAAGAATGACGTCGTACAGCGGTTCTTTGACGCACCGTGCTTCAATCCAACCGCAATAATAGGGCGTCAAAAGCAACACATGAGCCATAGGCATTCGCCTTACTGTACCATCCGCCAATCGAACTGGCGTTTCTGTACCGGTGATATCTCTGTCCGACACCATGGATCGCCTTACCATAACAATGTTGGACCCGGTGTCTCTGAGTACTGACACTTTTCGTCCTTGCAGCAGCCCCACTACTACTGGCATCGAGGTTTCCGGGTCTTCTGACCTCGGAACTGTCATGACAGCGCCTGCCTTGTCGCTGTACTCCGGCTCCATTTGCGTCCTGTCACCTTCGATGTGACTTTTGCTCGCAACAACACAGGCAGTCTTATTTTCTGAATTAGCTCGGCAGGTTTGTCTTGTATGTCCATGCCGTCCGCACCCCTCGCACTTCAACGTCGAACTGCGAGTGCGACCCAAGGGACAATTCATAGCCCGATGCCCTATCCTGTCACACATAAAACATTTGATTGTACTGCGAGTATTTTCCCTCTCATCTGGTATCTTCTTATCTTCCTTCCCCTTTCCCAAGTGTCTTTGGCCTTGGGCTTCTAAATAGCGGTCGGCGTGTTCAGATAGTTCAGCCACCGTCCTCAAGTTGCGCTCTTTCAGAAATATTGCCACGCCCTGATGACATGATGCTAAGAACTGTTCTGCAATCATGTTGTCCCTCAAGTCTTCAAATGTCTTCTCTGCGTTAGCCATCTCCAACCAACGATCAAAATAGTTGGAGATTCGAGCGGCGAATTGCTGGCCTGTCTCGTTATCGTGTGGCTTGGAGCTTCGGAATTTATCCCGGAAACCTTCGGCCGTTAGTCTGAAGCGTTGTAGGAGAGCCTTCTTTACCTTGTCGTAATCTAGTGCGTCAGTCGCTGACATCCGGCTGTACACGGCCAACGCTTCCCCCACGAGACACATACTCAACCCCGTCGCCCAGTCACTCTTCGGCCAGCCTTGTCCAGTTGCTATTCGCTCAAAACGTTGTATATAGGCATCTAGATCATCTCGCCTTTCGTCAAAGGGGGCGATTAGCTTTTGGGGACACACTGTCGCTATTCTCTGAGGTACCGCGTCTGAGCTCCTATTTCCTGCCTCGTCTCCATTGTTACTCATGCGCAGCTGCAATTTCTTTTCCGTAAGCTCTTTTTCTAACATCAAGTTCCTATATGCACGCTCGTCCGCAGCTTTCGCTCTCTCCTCCTCTTCTTTAGCAGCCTCTCGCGCCTCTGCGCGTTCTTCTCTTAATCGCTTCTGTTCTTCGTGATACAGTGCTATTATGGCTTCGGCCGACATGCCCGCGGCATTCCCAGCCGTCATCAAACGTTCAAGGTCCATTCCGCTGCTCAATACACCCCGAGGCACGTGACGAAGTTAAAGGGATCCTGGCAGGCTCGCCAATGTTGTCACGCGTAGGTTAACGCCTGGTACGCTTGCTTGAGCGAGCGGAAGGAACACACGAACGCAAGGTGCGGCACACACAACATTCATTCAATATGGACTCTTAAGAACAGGAAAACACTGTAACATTCTACTTATCGCACACGGCATGCGTCCTCCCTTACTAAGCTTACCGCGCACACTACCGCGTTTACAAATGTCTGTGCGGCGATTGTCTATTCACTGTAGTAGGAGCGCTTACAGTACCGGTACTGTTCGACGCGAGTATCGGCGTCCCCCGGTCTGTGGTCTGTCGATGCGATCTGGTCGTCGTCCGTCGTTGTCAGTGTCCGGCGTCACCGATGCCCCAGCCGACGTGACGACGGCACGGTCCCTGAGGCGCTGTCGCGCTCCGACAGAGCGGGGCTCGTGCCGGCTGGCGCTCCCGGTGCGCGCCGGCCCAGCTTGGTTCTCCGGACGGGATGGTGACTGGCTGTAGCCAGCCTCCGCGCGTCTACGTTCAGAGGCAGCAACGCTGACGTGTCCTAGCAGGTAGGTCCGGGCCAGCGGTGGTTCCAGGGACGTCGGACATCTGCTCGCCGAGGCTGGTACTCGGGCGGGACGTCGATGTGTCGCCTAAGATCTGGGGCAGGACCCAGACAGGCGATCTCCGGCCGTCTTCTTCTTGGAACGCTGCGCCCGGTTACCACGTCCTTCTCTGCGCGCGCTCCTTCTCCAAGATGGCGGCTCCACGCGCCCGCTCCGCTCCTTCTTCCTCGTCCTCTTTCTTCGTTTACGCTTGTCACTCCTGACAGTTGGACGTGGGAATATTTTCATACATTGTTCTAATATGTTGTGCGCGTGCATTTCGCCTTGCTTTATTGTATTCAGGGTGCATGTTTTGGGGTATGGGGGCCACTGTTAATCAAGACAAATGGAGAGGGCGCGAACGCGATCGCGGGTGCTTGAGTGATGTCGACTCGATGGTGCGACGCCTCGGGTGCCAAGGGAAAGCCAAAGTGCTACACATGCAGGAAAGAGACGCCGTGAAAATGCACAACGACCACCGCGGCATCGACGCGGAAACGGAAAGGCCGCGAACGCGTTCGCTTCATTTACCTCTACGGTGAAATGCCTGGTGTACGACAGAGAAAGTGAATATTGCTACGCATTGAAGGAAGCGCTAATAACAGGTGGGACCCAACGATTATGCTCGCCAATGTCATCTTCTATCTCGGCGGCACCCCACGCGTGTGCCACCAAACACATGATGACTAAATAACCAGTTGGGAGAGTTTCAAGGACAAACTACGGGTACTGTTCGGCGACCCCAGTAGGCGCAAGGCTGCCGCGAGAAAGGCTTTTGCGTCTCGTGTTCAGTCACCTACAGAGCCATACGTTTCCTACATCCTCGACATCTTGGCTCTATGCCGCAAAGCTGACGATCATATGTCCGAAGCAGATGAAGTCGCACACGTGCTAAAAGGCATCGCCGACGACGCTTTCAATCTGCTTGTTTTCGGCAACGTGTCGACTATCGACGCCATTATAAAAGAAAGCCGTCGCCTTGAACAGGCTAAGAGCCGCCGTATCTCACACCACATTGCGCGCCTACCCAACACTGCTGCTACGGCGACATGTGAGGGTCGACCCCGTCAGACCACCTGTGACGACGTCACCCATATTGTTCGCCTCGAACTCGAGGCCGCCTGTTTGGCAGGCTTCTCCACGCCGCCTCCCGATCCGCCAGCAACCACCATTGCGATGATTCAGGCTGTCGTCAGAAAGGAATTTGAAAACATGGGTCTGAACACCGTGTGTTCCACGTCTGGACCCAGCGTTTCCCAGTTATGTAGTGGCCCTCCTCGTCCCCGGCAGTTCTTTTCTGCCACATATCGCCGCAACCCGTCCGAATGGCGTACACCTGATGAGAGGCCGATCTGCTTCCACAGCTGTCGCATCGGCCACGTCGCCCGCCACTGCCGCAACCGGTGGCCACCACCTCCTCGGGCTTACGCCCCCTCTTATTCCCGCCCCTTTGGACCTTCTGTACCCTATGCCACCTGCCGTGAACCTACTACCGCTGATGTCCCATCTCCGAACCTTCGATACAGCCGCTCGCCCTCACTTCGGCGCCATCAGTCTCGTTCGCCCCAACCCCGCCGCTTTTCTTCGCCGCCTATCGCCGCCCGCACACAGCCGGAAAACTAGGCACTCCAGCTTCTGGAGGTGAAGCTGCGTTGTCGACGCTGCCCTCAAATCCTCTGCGCATGTTACCTACTAACCGAAACCTTCTTGACGTTGACGTTGACGGCTATCCTGTCACGGCACTCCTCGATACAGGAGCACATCTTTCTATTATGAGTGCTGCCTTCCGACGACGACTGAACAAGCTCCTCATCCCAGCGTCGGCACGCGTCGTCCGCGTTGCGGATAGCGGTACTGTGCCTATCATCGGCATGTGTACGGCACGTGTCAGCATCACCGGCCGCCACACTCCTATCCTCTTCACCGTAATTGCTCATTACCCCCACAACCTTATTCTCGGCCTCGATTTTCTCTGCGCCCATTGTGCCCTTATTGACTGCTCGTCCAGTACCCTTCGCCTCGAGTTGCCGATGCTCGCAGAACGTTCTGACGCGCCCCACTGCCGCTTACGCTCCACCGCTTTCTTCGCCTGCCGCCAAAGTCCATGGCCTATATTGAACTGTTGTCTTTCCCACCAGTTCCTGATGGCGAGTACCTCGTCACTCCTCTGCCCGACATCCCAATACAGTATGACGTCACCGTGCCTCACAGTATAGTTACTATTGCTGCGAACCACACTCGCATGCCTGTCAGCAACTTTGGATTGGCAAAGCAAATTCTACCGCAAGGTATTTGCCTTGCCACCATTGAATGTCTCGGCGACCAATACGTGGCAGCGTTATCGACCGGTGGTCCTCGCGATCTTAGCATGCCCATCGCGCCAGCCTCGGGCGTCGATCCCAACATAAAGAAAACGGTTGCGACGGACCTGTCCTCTACGCAGGCTGAAGACCTGTGCGAAGTATTATCGTACTACCGCGATATTTTCGACTTCGACGATCGCCCTTTAGGTCAGACGCTCGCGGTCAAGCATCGCATTCTTACTGGCGATGCCGTGCCTATTCACCGACGACCGTACCGAGTTTCTGTGTCGGAACGCCGAGTAATTCAAGATGAAGTGAACAAAATGCTCGATAAAAACATCATTGAGCCTTCATCGAGTCCCTGGGCGTCACCTGTGGTGTTGGTTAAGAAGAAGGACGGCACGTGGCGCTTCTGTGTAGATTACCGTCACCTGGACAGCATTACAAAAAAGGACGTCTACCCGCTCCCACGTATGAACGACGCCCTTGACTGCCTGCACGGTTCCAGATATTTCTCGTCTATAGATCTTCGTTCGGGATATTGGCACATTGCTGTTGACGATATGGACAAAAAAAACCACGTTCGCCACATCTGATGGCCTATACCAATTTAAAGTAATGCCGTTTGGATTATGCAACGCCCCTGCCACCTTTGAGCGCATGACGGACTCCTTACTCCAAGGTTTCAAATGGTCCACATGCCTCTGCTACCTCGACGACGTCATCGTCTTCTCGCCAACGTTCGGCACTCACCTTGAGCGTCTGACAACTATACTTGATGTATTTCGAAAGGCGAAGCTGCAACCTAACTCATCCAAATGTCGTTTTGGCCACCGACAAATTGCTCTTCTGGGCCATCTAGTTGACGCTTCCGGAGTACAGCCTGATCCCGACAAAACTCGCGCTGTCCGAGAGTTTCCGGTTCCGAAGACAGCCGCAGACGTTCGAAGTTTTGTAGGGCTGTGCTCGTACTTTCGTCGTTTTGTTCCAGATTTTGTGACAATTGCTAGGCCCCTAACTAATCTTTTGAAGAAAGGCGTACAATTCTCGGGGGGTACTGCAGAAGCCGGCGCCTTCTCTCGTCTCGTCACTCTTCTAACCTCACCACCCATTCTCGCCCACTTCGACCCTGATGCCTCTACAGAATTACGTACAGATGCCAGCGGTCATGGCGTAGGTGCCGTCTTAGCCCAGCGTCAGCGTGGCAAGGATCGCGTTATGCTTATGCGAGCCGCCTCCTAGCACCATCGGAGCGCAACTATTCCATTACGGAACGCGAATTCCTTGCTGTTGTCTGGGCGGTTGCAAAGTTCCGTCCTTACTTTTACGGTCGCCCTTTTTCCGTAGTCACTGACCATCATGCACTTTGCTGGCTCTCATCGCTAAGAGATCCTACAGGGCGGCTTGGTCGATGGGCTTTGAGGCTACAGGAATTTTCATATTCCGTGGAGTACAAGTCTGGCCACCTGCACCAAGACCCTGACAGTTTGTCGCGTTAGCCTGTTGACGACTCTGACTCCTCCAATACTGCCAGTGCTTCTTGCGTATTCTCTGTATGCCAGCTGCTTCATTTCGCCGACGAGCAACGCCGTGACGCCTACATCAGAGGACTCATCGACAGTTTTGAACACTCTCCGGCCGATGCTACTCTACGCCTCTTCATCCTCCGCGACGGTACTCTGTACCGTCGTAACCTTCATCCAGACGGCTCTGAGTTTCTGCTTGTAGTACCTAAACACCTCCGCTCCACCGTTCTAGAAGAGCTTCAGAACGCACCAACGGCAGAACACCTGATATCCTTTGCAACTTAGTTGCAAAGGATATCAAGCGCCCGCACTGGATGCGAAGGTGGCTATTGCAGATAGGGCTCGTTCACTTTTTTATATATAAAACTACATCCGCGTGTCCTCTTGACCCATTTATTCTTAGGGATTGGCTAAGAATGGCCACATATCCATGTGACCTCATAATCTTCAACAGGAGCAGCTTACCTTTACGTCCCCTGCCGGGCAGGGGGTAGGTGGCTTAACCCTCCCCCTCCCCCCCCCCCCCTCTGAGATGTTTTTATGCTGTCATGCGCCACCGACCAAAACAACCCCCGAAGCCGGAAACCATGCTGAATTTTGTCTACGTCCTTTTCATCCTAGAAATGACATTTCAGTGCGTACATTACGAAATAGGGCTGGATTTCGTGGCAACGCCCATGTACCGGGAGTCGCATATCGTAACGCAAGGAGCCCCATCCGAGCACAGTTTCAAGGGCGTTTTGATGGCGAGCGGGCTCCTCGCGGCATCTAGCGGAGACCGCGGAATCTACTGAGTGCTTTGATTTCAATTCAGAAACTCAAGTTCTCATAAACTTTTGATGCGAAAGGTGCAATTGACATTTTCAAAGTCGTGCTTTACATTTTCAATGCCAGAACATTGTGGGTTTAGTGTTGTTATAAACATTTGACACAGAAGGTGCATTAACTTTTCTAAAGTCGTACATCGGACGATACATCGAGACAGACCAAATCAACACACTATCACACAATTTGACAAAGCACGCAGCGAAGTCCGATGAGACCAAGCATTGTAGTGGTTGATTTGTGCCGTCATGTCACAGAAAAGAATATCAACATAAATTTTCACCCACGGCAAAGCATCCATGTCAAGACACTAAAGGCAGCAAATGTAACTACGTTCTCATTTATTTTGCTACTCTGACTTTTATTCTCGATGACACATTGAGCACCTTCAATTTTTTTTTGTTCTGGCTACCCGCGGGCTGCCGGAACCAGCCAGAGCGCAAGCGTATTTCTCGTGTTGCCCCGACCACCACGCGGCGCACTTCGATACGCGTGCCTTTTTCTCTGGTGGAGTGGATTTTTGCCACGCAGAGTTTTGGACGCTTTCTGACTAGCAGACGAAAAAACAAAGAATGCGTTGTCGCTCGCCGCCATCACTGCAGGGACTCGACGGATTGCAACGCGTTCGCTTGAGTGCAACGTCTCCGGATAATTCCTGTCACCGGTGTAGGATACCGAGCAGTATGCGTGTGGTCCTTTGTGGACCAAGCGCCTCACGTTTTCTTCGATATTCCTTCGGTAGCCATATTCTGTGCCCGAATTGGGCATTCCGTTGTGGCCAACATGCTTTTCTTACGTTTCTTCATTTCCATGCCCCCTCCCCCCCCCCCCCCCCCACAAAAGAAAAGAAGACGTTGCGGCGCAGCAAACTGTCGAATGGTGAAAGTTCGATTGTGTTACTTCTTCATTTGCGGAAAGTAGTGGGCCACGGGACGCGTCAGTTGCCGGATACTCTTCTTATATTATTGCGAGGGTAAATATACGGACACTCCAGGCGCATTCCTGCCGTCACCGTCGCCCTCATCTTCCGAATACAGTCCAAGGTCGATAACACCGTGACCGCGAGCCGCATGCTGTATGTGCGAGTGAAAGCGTAACGGGGGTGGGGGTGGCATGGGTGAGCGGGCTTTAGTGAGCCGACAATGGGAGCGCCTTCTACGCGCAAAGGAGAAAAGTGAGGAGAAAGTGCACCGCCTCCTGTCATATTGTTTTCTAGGTGGCTTTGCTCCTGTCGCGCGCGATACATCAGGGGAAGGGGAGGGAGAGGGGAGATGTGATCTGTGAATCTGTGGTTGCGCAACATGTTTATTTGCCTTATTTGACGGATTATATACCGTGACACTTTCTTAGATGAGTAGATTTATTGGAGAGTTTTACATATATTTATATATCTGGTTCCGAGGTGTTGTGTATCGGTGCAGTGAACGTTGTTTCCAGGAACACTATTTTGCCCTTTATGAGGCTGTATCTTCGCATTTGCATATTCCATTGCACATCCGCATTTCTAATGTACGATGGTGAGTCAAACGAAAGTGAGCGAACCTACGCCGCGCAATATTGGTTCGGTTCATTATCTACGAGGCATGCGCGTAGCATAGAGGCATCGCCATTTGCAAAAGTGACACTCAGGTGTGAATATAAAGGTTCTTGAATGCTCTCATACACAGGATTGAACATGGTTGCGTTACATAGTGGATACTCCAAAAGTTGAACAGAGTGGTGTCGTGAAGTTTTTGGCAGCTAAAGATGTTTCCCCCCAAAACATTTGTCGCCGTATTACTGCCGTGTACGTTGAACATCGCATTTCATTGGCCACTATGAAGCGCTGGAGAAAACGGTTCAAAAAAGGACATGAAAGTTGCAAAAATGATGCAAGACCGCGACAAAGACACCGTGTAATCACCGCCAACACAATTGCAACGGTTGATTAGACAAGAACGGAGGATAAGAAGCGATGGATTGGCAGGGCGTGTGGACTTCAGTCACGGTTCAGGTCACGCAATAATTGATGAACATTTCGGTCATCGGCTCTTGTGTGCGTCTTGTGTGCGGGACAAATGTCTAAATGCTCGTAAAGACTACTCTTAAATAAATTACCCCGTTTGTCATATATTCACATTGCCGCGCTTTCATTTGGCTCGTACTCGTATATTCGGGGAACTCCTGCTTTATATATGGGCTCTCGGTTGCGACTATTATTTCGACGCATTTAAAATACATGACCAGTTACAGCTGCTCCTGTGCAATACATTGTAACAAAGGACAGCATCATCGAGAGTTTTCCCTGGTCATTGCATATGTACAAAAATGTAAACAAGGTTCTTGAATGACAGAGAGAGAGAGAGATGCAACTGGGAGAAAGGCAGGGAGATTAACAATGTTTATTGAAATATTTGTCCTCAACTGCTCCCCCCCCCCATTTCATGGCCTTTATATTTTTCATATCAATGGCATGCGCTGCTTTGCTGGTTTCAAGCTGACCTATTTATGTTCGTGTGATTCTTTCTTTACTTATTAAATAGACAGAAAACACGGAAGCATTGATATAAATTGTTTCGGACACAATTTTTGAGACATACTTGTATATTCTTTTATAAAAAAAGTACATATTTTACTTGTCTTGACCGTGCGTAGCGTTTTAGAATTCGTTACAGCATCTTTGGCAATGGAAATGCAGGTATTATTAATGTATTTGATGCCTGAACAAATTCGATTACGAAGAGGCCGACCTGCAACGTGAGCCCCCCCCCACCCGACCGAAATTTCTGGCTACGCTACTGTTGCCGGGCGAAGGACAATGCCAGCGATCTCCAGTTAGCCATCACTTGGGCTAACTGATTCAAACTTGCCCTCTGAAGTGGTCGTGCGTAGCTGCACGCGTTCGGATATAAACACGATCATGTTTCTTAATGCTATCATAAGCGTCATGACTTCAGTAGGGAAGATTCGGGATACTTCCACTGTGTGCACTGCTCCTTGGCTTTGGGAATGGAAGCGTGGAATGAAGTATAATCACAAGTGGTGGCCGCAATTTCAATGCCTCGGCTAACGAATACCTGATAACAAACGTCGTAATAGTTGTTGTTCGTTACGTCATTGGGTGTAAGTGGCCATGATTGTCTAAGTTACCACAATGTGGTGTCAGTTGCCATAAAATTGCCATAATGCGTATACACGCCTCGTGGAGTAAATCTCGGTTCTGACAGCACGGTGCTACCTCAAATCGTCATTTATTCCTTGCTGAAAGCTTTGTTGCCTATGCTGTTCTGTGGCCAAATAACTGCGTCTAGTGAAAATTTAGCTTTACCCCATTTCTTGCGCCTTCGTAATCGTGACAAGGACACAGTGCAACTGTAGTTATTGCAAGCTTACTCCATGTAACAACTTTCTAACGAAACGTCAGATATCAGACCATAAGTGTTTTTTATTTATGACATAATTTCGAAGCACCTACCCAGCCATTAAAATGATATGCCTCCTTTGGATCCTTGCAGAAACAACTAAAAACTTAACCCTATCTTGACAACACACTAACACTGAAAGCAAATTGCGAATCGTCTACGTTCGAACTGCTTTTCCTTATACAATTTACAAATACTCTTCAATGTTGAAGCGCAGTTGCAATGCCAAGTTTTCCATGACGTTTGCGTCACGTTCTAAATAAAAACGTTCTCGTGGATCCAACGCACATGTTCAAATCTTATGCAAATCAAAGTTAGGTAAAGGCGTGGATTAAATGGTTTGCAACTAACCGCGGTGCGTACGATTTTGTGATGGCGAGTACGACAGGCAACAATGAAGATTTTGGCATTCTATGCGTCTTGTGTGACACAAGAACACGCCAATTGTGTAGGATTGTGCAAGAACAGATACACCCGCAGTGGCATGTACCAAAATGGTAAATCAAAGAATGTAAAGTTAACCAAATAATTGCTAAAACGTAATAAGGGTTCTCCTGAATTAATCTATAATCCACTTATAGCATCTATAATACGCTCATAGTACCTCTTGACACTACTGTAAACTGACATTATCTGTTCATGTTTTATGTGGTAATTGGCCACAGTGAAATATGCCCATTCTGGAGGTTTGGAGAACACCCTTGTGACACATCCTGAGCAAAAATTCTAACAGAAAAAAATTAATGAAAAAAATGGTAAATAGAATTTACTATTTCAATAACATATTGGTGTGCTTTAGACGCAACTGTGAGTCCACATTATATGTGCAGGTTTATATAGGAAGGAATTTTTTGCTACACAGAACAGAGCTGTGCATGCGTGTTCAGCATGCAGGTTTTATATAAATCACTTCCCGCGTATCTTAATATAACCTTCGCATATGCACCAACGAATAGATTCGACAATACAGTAGCCGCGGTCGGAAAAATATGGGAGGTCGCTCAATGAAAGGTTCGGTTTAATTTATCGGCGCTTTTCACTTCGATGCGCAGTATTAAAATCTACGATTGTGCACATTGCGCTTTGCATATGACCTGACTATTCTCTTCGCGTGTCTACAGGGCATTGGAATTGAAATTCGCCACTTCGTAACAGCAACCGTGTACGGTGACCTGCTTCCCTGGATTGGTTTCGCAGAACTCATCATCGTGGTGTACGCCTACGGTAAGTATGGCGCGGCAACATGCTTCTGGTGCAGGAAATATCGAGGCACTCCTGTAACCCAGGAAAAAAATTACAACTCTGGCAGGAAAGAGATTTCATAGCAAGTAGCTTCAATAAAGAAAAGCCCGCGATGTTGCCGAAATCGATCCTACAATTTACCTGGACCAGCACTTAAGAACAGCCTCCATAAATAAAGATGGGTATTACTAAACCAAATTTGCCGTTGGTTTGTATGGTGGTAGGCTTTGTGGGATTTATGTAGTACATAAGATGGTGGTAGAAGCCGTGTGACCCAGATGTCGTCAAGTTTTATTTTTGTAGCTTTTTTTATCTTAGGTACGTTCCCTAATTTGGTGGGAAGAATAAAACATTCATTCATTCTGTAGCGAAGAGCGACGCTAGTGGGTTCAGCGCTACTCGCTCTAAACGCTAGTGGGTCGAGCGCTCCTGCTCAGCAACGGCTCTCGTGCTTGGAAGCTGTGACTGCCCTGCCCGTCGACGCTGCGCTGCTCCGAGCTCTGCCAAATAAACACCTTTAGAATTGGTGGAGTTGCGGGGTACCCTCAGACGATCATCCTGGAACTCCGGCCCGTACCCTACCATCTACCATGCCCCAAGACACATCCCAGCAAACGCACCCACTGCGTGTAGCGGGGTGCTTCGTCATCGCGACCCTCCTATCTACACTGGAGCGGACGACACTGACGTGGACGAATGGCTCACGGCGTACGACAGGGTAGGCGACCATAACAAGTGGGACGAAGCGGCCAAACTGAGCCATGTTCTGTTCTACCTCGCGGGAGTGGCCAACCTGTGGTATAACTACCATCAAGCAGAGTTTCAGACATGGTCGGAATTTAAGACTTCCCTCGCCGATGTATTTGGTCGCCCTGCTGTTCGCAAGCTGCGTGCTGAGCAACGTTTGCGAGAACGAGCGCAACACCCAGGCGAAACATTCACCAGTTGTATCGAAGATGTCCTGGACCTATGCAGGAAAGTTGATTCAACCATGGCGGAGTCTGATCGAATCCGAAACATCCTGAAAACCATAGAAGACGACGGCTTTAGCATGTTGCTGTCCAAAAGTCTACGCTTTGTGGATAAAATTGTCACACTGTGCCAGAGTTACGTGGAACTCCGCAGGCAGCGGTCACTGATCCGTCGATCTCTACCGCCTGACGAACACCTCGCTGGTTTGGCTGCCATGTCCAACCAGGCAGCGTCACTCGCAGAAATGAAGGCGTTCGTCCGCGAGGAGAGAGATATAGAGAGAAACTTTATTGCAGTTGTAAAGGTTTGCAGGAGGGGTGGTCGGAGCCTCTCAGTCCAGGGCCCCACTGGCCTCTGCCGGCTGCCCGACCTGGCTAATTAAGGACGTTTGTCCTTCCAGGTCGGAGCGGGCGAGCTGTGCCTCCCACTGCGCAATTGTCCTACTGGTATTTGGCCTATGAGGGTGCTTAGTACACTCCCAGGTTATGTGTACTAGGGTAGGTATGCCACCGCACCAAGGACAGTTGGCCCTATAACGAGTGGGATACATGGTGTTTAGCAATTTTAAATGGGGGAACACCCCGGTCTGTATTTTACGCCAATCGGCGGCCTCTTCCCCGTTAAGTTGTGGGTGAGGCGGCGGGTATTTTCTGCGGACTCCACGCTGATGAGCACGAGGAAGTTGCCGGGCAACTCTCGTTGATGGAGTTTGCACAGCCGCAGTCGGTACACGCGCCTACGCCAAGTTTTGTGCCTCTGCTTCGCCGCGTCATAGGGCAAGAACTGCGCGAGGTTTTGCCTGAGCACCACCAGCCTGTTCCTGCGGCTGCGCCTCACAGCTACGCCGAAGCCATGGCCAGGCCCCAACAGATCCCGATGGCTGTGCCACTCAGCTACGCGGAAGTTGTCACCCAGCCTCAACAACGCCCTCAACGGGGACCTCTCACGTACGCTGAAGTCCTCGCTATGCCCCGACAACAGCCTGCTATGCAATCACTTCACCAGCCACCACGTCCAACGCGTCCTTTCACATGGTTGGGACCTGCCGCAACGACTCGGTGGCGTACAGCGGACAATCGACCGATATTTTTTGCGTGCGGCTATGCAGGCCACGTCACACGCCACTGTAGTCCCGTGCAGTCGCCTAGCGCTACACCATGTGTGCCAAGTTCTATGGTGGGTTCTCCGCGCCCTTATTACGACGACGAACCTCGGGCTGCGTCACCACCATTCTGCCGGTCCGCCAACATCCGCCGCTCAACTTCTCCATGCCGACGCTTCCCATCACCAATGCGGCCTCGTCCCGATGCTCGGGATGAGGAAAACTAATCGTCGCAGTTCACGATGCAAGGACTGCGATGCCGTCGAAATGCGGAAGTCCTCAACGTAGCCCGACCAATGTGATAGACGTGTTAGTTGACGGTGTGCGCACATATACCCTCGTGGATACTGGAGCCGTTGTATCAGTTATGGACGCAAAGCTTTGTCGTTTCCTTCGAAAGGTGACGACGCCCATTGCTGGATTCGCCCTCCGCAGAGCAGGCGCACAGCGTATTCACCCGATTGCGGCGTGCGCCGCTCATGTTCTCATCGAGGACATTGTATACGCCATCAAATTTATTGTGATTTTCTCGTGCTCCCACGAAGTTATCCGGGGGTGGGGCTTTCTCGCCCGCCGCGATGCCGTCATTCATTGCGCACTGGCCGAACTAGGACTGCCGCCGATCTCAGATATGACGCTTGCCGATAATGCTTCTTTTGCGAACAAACTACTCGTCAGGCACCACACCAATGTTCCACCCAACTCGTCAGTGATTGTATCAATGCAATGCAGCCTCTCTGACGCCATCGCACTACTTTCTTCATCGGGAGCTTTTGTACTCGAAAAGGTCTGCTGCTGCCTTTTGCGACTGTGAACGTCAAGCAGGGCTCCACAGCTATTTTTGTCTGTAACCCCTTCTCATACCCTGTGATGCTGCTTCAAGGCGAATGTGTTGGCCACGTGGAAGTTATCGACGCCGTACAAATTACGGATGTTCACGAAGACACGTCCTGCGCCAGTTACAACACGCTCGGTTCTCTCTCTACGTCCGACCCTTTGCCCACAGGTGTGTTCGATTGATCTATTGCCGATGGCCTCGCCCCACCTCAGCGTTCGCAGCTTCTGCGCATCTTGGAAGAATATCGTTCTACTTTTGATGTCGGGCAACCTTCCCTGGGCCGGGCGTCTGCTGTCACGCACCATATTGACACTGGCTCCCAACCTTCATTGTGGCAACGACCATATCGCGTCTCTGCCATAGAACATCGTGTGATTAATGAGCGATTGGACGATATGCTTCACCGCGAAGTGATCCGACCTTCGAACAGTCCATGGGCATCCCCTGTCGTCCTTGTTACGAAACAACACGGCTCGGTACGGTTCTGTGTAGGCTATCGGTGCCTAAACAAGATCACTCGCAAAGATGTATACCCGCTGCCGCGAATCGATGACGCCATCGATAGCCTACAAGGAGCAGAATTCTTTTCATCTCTAGATTAATGCTCCAGCTATCGGCAAGTACCCATGGCTGACGTCAATAGGCCGAAGACAGCCTTTGTCACACCCGACGGCTTATACGAATTGAACTTCATGCCGCTTGGGCTTTGTAATGGGCCAGCAACCGTTGAACGCATGATGGACACAGTTCTCCGTAGTTTGAAGTGGCACACTTTCTTATGTTATCTCGACGATGTTGTTGTTTTTGCCTCTGACTTCACCACGCACCTTCAACGCCTACGGCGGGTTTTGACGTGATTAGCAAACGCTGGCCTCATACTGAACCTAAAGAAGTGCCGATTTGCAGCGCGGCAGCTCACGGTACTAGGTTACGTCGTCTCGAAGGATGAAATCCTTCCCGATCCAGCAAAACTTCGGGCCGTAGCTGAATTTTCTAAACAGACGTCCGTCAAAGAACTGCGCAGTTTTGTAGGTTTGTGTTTCTACTTCAGGCGCTTCATTCGCAATTTCGCCGCCGTCATATCGCCCCTGACGAAGCTCCTTGGCAGCAACGGACCTCTCCATTCGTGGTCGCCCGAGTTTGACGAGGCATTCCCTAAGCTCCGTCGTTTGCTGACGTCTCCTCATTTCGCGCCACTACGACCCAACGGCACCCATTGAGGTACACAGAGATGCCAGCGGTGTTGGCCTCAGTGCTGTCCTAGTGCAGCGCAAAGGGTTTCCAAAATATGTTGTGGCATATGAAAGCCGTATGCTTACTAAAGCCGAGACCAACTACACCGTCACGGAAAAAGAATGCCTGGCGAACATCTGGGCGCTTACCAAGTTCCGGCCCTATTTATATGGTCTCCAATTTGATGTCGTCACGGACCACCATGCACTATTCTGGCTGTCGTCTTTGAAGGATCCCTTAGGCCGTCTCGCCCGCTGGGCGCTTCGCTTACTGGATTACGATATCCGCGTGCTGTACCGCAACGGACGCCAGCAATGCTGATACTGACGCCTTCTCACGTTCTCTCTTGCCAGATGACAATGCCTGCTGCGCAATATCCCAGCTTGACGTTTCCTCCGCCGACATTGGGACCATCGCTTCTGAACAGCGCAACGACCCCTGGATTGCCTCCATCAGAGACTGCTTTGCTGATCCGTCATCGTAGCTAACCACTCGTGCATTGCGCCTCAAGCTCGCCATTTCGCCATTCGTGACGACCTGCTTCACCGACGGAATTACACCTCTGACGGCCGCCTGTGGTTATTAGTTGTACTTCAAAGCCTGCGTTCTGAAATCTGCGCATCGTTCCACTCTGATCCACAGCGTGCTCACTCGGGACTTTTCGAAACCTACCAGCGCCTCCGACGAGGCTACTACTGGCGAGGAATGTACAACTACATTCAAGAGTTCGTTCGCTCATGCGCCGAAAATATTCACCCCACCTCTCGCCAGCTGGTCTGCAGCCTCTACCCTGCCCTCCCCGGCCGTTCGGGCGCGTTGGCATCGATTTGTATGAGCCACTTCCCCTGACGTTGGCTGGTAACCGCTGGGCCATTGTGGCAGTAGATCGCCTTTCACGATACGCTGAAACCGCCGCTCTCCCAGCAGCTTTAGCGCGCAATGTTGCATCATTCCTGCTTCGCCGATTAATCCTGCGGCATGGTCCACCTCAAGAACTGCTCAGCGATCGCGGACGCGTCTTCCAGTTGGAAGTAGTTGAAGCGATTCTCAAAGAGTGCCACGTTGTTCATCGTACTACTACGGTGTACCACCCTCAAACGAATGGCCTCACAGAACGCTTCAACCGTACGCTCAGCGACATGCTTTCAATGTACGTTGCCTCCGACCACACGAACTGGGTCGCCATTCTGCCATTCGTCACCTACGCGAATAATACCGCTACGTAGAGCACCACTGGATTTTCACCCTATTTCTTGCTGTATGGTCGACACCCTACGCACACCATCGACACCATTCTTCCGTACCGGTCGGATGCATCCGAGTGCGTGCCTATTTCTGCCACGGTCAGACATGCAGAAGAGTGCCGCTACCTCACACAGTCCTTTACTTCCGATGATCAAGATCGCTATAGGAGCACTCGTGGTGACGCCACTGCCACGGTCACCTTTGATCCGGGAGCGCTCGTGTGGCTCTCAGTCCCTTTAACTGCCCCTGGCCTCTCATCAAAACTGGTTCCTAAGTATGAAGGCCCTTATAGTGTTCTCGAACGCGCATCTCCTGTGAACTATGTCATAGAACCAGTTGAGCAATCTTCAGAGATGCGCCGCCGTAGACGCGATATTGTCCATGTCGACCGTTTAAAGCGTTACTACGACCCGCTCATCGTGACGAGCTGTTAGGTCGCCGGACGGCACCCTGCTCGCTCCCGAGGGGTGATTGTAGCGAAGAGAAACGCTAGTGGGCTCAGCGCTACTGGCTCTAAACGCTAGTGGGTCTAGCGCTCCTGCTCAGCAACGGCTCTCGTGCTTTGAAAGCTGTGACTGCCCTGCCCGTCGACGTTGCGCTGCTCCGAGCTCTGCCAAATAAACACCTTTAGAATTCATTCATTCATTCATTCATTCATTCATTCATTCATTCATTCATTCATTCATTCATTCATTCATTCATTCATTCATTTATTACAAAAGTAGGCACAATATCGCTCTAGCTGGGCGAAATTGAGCAACCTATGTCTTGATTTAGATAAAGCTCCATGATACTTTTACGCGCTGAAGACGCTGCTTACTGTCGACAAAGTTATTTATGAACTATTGTCTGTACCTTGTAAATATCCTGTAAGTACACCTTTATCGTAATTGCTTCATTTATTTCGCCCAATCACAATATATTCTAAGCTTTCCATAAAAACTATTAATATTTTAGACGTCATCGCAATTGTTTTCTGCAATCACTGTTTCCTGTATAGATGCAAGCATCTTTATGTGTACGTAATTTTAATTCGCACCTAAGTGCATCGTCATGAAAGCATACATGTATTGGAAGCAATTCGACTGCAAGGAAAGAAACCACTATTTAGTTGTGCTTAACCAATCAAGACTAACGTCACTAAATTTATTTATTCATTTATGGGGACTGAGGTAGGAAACGAAAAGAAAAACATCAATGACGGAGGACGGAACAGCGCCAACTAAGACGGTCGCGAAAGGGAGAAGACACAGGACAAGCGCCATCCTGTGTCGTTCTCCCTTTCGTGACCATCTTAGTTGGCGCAGTTCACTCCTAATTCAAGTATGCACCATCTAGCCCAAACGAATGTTGTCTTGAATCAATGAAGGACGCGCAGCTATGCGGCAACGTTTAATGCTTGGGTTCTGCTGGTGTACTGGAGACGCTTGAGTTATTTTAAAGTGATTTGTAGACTCGGCAATGCCTTTACAGGAACTTTCTTCTCGAAAATCGCCTGTGCATCAAAAGTAACCAGAATTTCTTCAAAGATACATTGGGCATTGTGTTTGGGAATAAGACATCTGGCTGAAATCAATGCCCGGGCAGCTGAACAGTCCCAGTATAAGATATTGGGAATGTTAGAAAATTGTTGAAAATATTTATTTCTTATCCTGCAACACGTGCTTTTGCCTTGCTTTGTATTGCTTCCTTGCATTTTTTTATCGTAACAATTGTACGATATCATGCATTGTACCTTCGTTACACAATGCTTACTTTTGTCACATTGAACAACTACTATAATCCTATACGACTAAACTCTTCAATGAATTCCCTAATTTCCCATCTCTGCCGTGCTTTATTGTACTCCCACGCCTCTCAGTGCCCATTACCATGCTAATAATACTTCTGTTATCATATCCTGCAAAGATAATTTTTCCACTCGCCGCACGTACAAAACGTGTACATACACGTTTATACGTACGTGCGTTCAGTTCTACGTAATTGCGTAGACTGACCAGCACTAAGAGAGATGTGATTCTTTATTGCCATATTTTACAAGAAAAAATTAAGGAAAATGGCCTTACGTTGTAGGTACAAATCACGTCTGCCCACCACTTCTGCATAAATCTTCAGAAGAATAGTTTGCTGAGGGAGTTGGCAAAACTTTGAGCAGGGTGCAATTCTTAATAACGTATTGCGTATATTGAGCTCATAGATGTAGAAATGTAGAAACGTATTGCCCGACCCACAATGAGAGCACTTCTATTAAAATTTGCCATGCAGCCGAGCTCACTGAAATATTCCTGTTATTTATCATTGTAAGCGCTCTTAATGAAACCAGTTTCGTGATCATGCTTAGGTCTATTATTATCCCCTTCAAAGCAGGGAGGGAGAAAATAGTCACCTAGCCTGCATGATTTAATGAACATTTATTACTTCTGTCGCCAACTTGCATTTTGTCTATCTGTTCTCAATATTATCTCTCATATTAAAAAGCGTCTGTCCCTTTATTGTACGATTACCTACTCCTGCAATGACTGTAGTCATTGACTGTAGTCCTGTCACTCCCTTCTCAGCGTTTCCCCACGAATAAGGCAGACGTTTCTTAATTATTTCGATTACTGGCCATTTGTTCCTTTCACCTTCCTTGAATCTCAATGCTTCTGAAAGGTGGGTATTCGCTAGGCTTTCGCTGGATGAATATCTTGGCATTGCATTACACTGTGCCAAGTTGTTTCTGGGCTTTTTTTTTTGCAGCATAGATGTCTCAGAATGTGGCTTATACTTGCTCCGGAATGTTCTTGTCCTGAGGCACCCACTCGGGCCTCGAATAGCAAGGCGCTGCCATTAACGTTATCATGCCAATTTTCTAAACAAAATACAAATTTTTGTTACCATTTGTCTAAATCTCCATGGTCTTCTTTCTTCGTGTGCGTTAGACACAATTTAATGTCGCGGTTTTTCTTACTTTCTTTTTTATGACTCCTGTTTCTCTATTTGCATCTTCAATTGCTCGGTACTTCATTGCCAACTTTCTTGACCTATCTTTCCATTCCAACAACTTCTGCATTTTAGACTGCCATTTTGTTTTATCTATGTGGCTTTGTTTTTCTTCAAAGCTAACCTTCCTCTGTGCTTGCTTACTTCCTTTCTTTCCTTCTTTCTTTCTTTGTTTGTTTATTTCTTTCTTTCTTTCTTCCTTTCTTTCTTTCTTTCTTTCTTTAAAGACCCCACACGGAGGTATTGCATATTACGCTCCTGTGGCATTAAACGACGCCCAGCTCTTGTTCGTATTGCCTCGTTTGTGCTTTTACCGTCTGGTTCATCTCGAACCCCGACAAGGTTTCAGATTTAAAGCACGCAATTGCATTTGCGAAGTTTAGCGCTCGCACCATTACACTTTTCCAAATTCATTACACTATCACGTATTTCTTGCAACCACAAAGTTCTCTATGTTCCCTTATTGCTGCATCCCGCTAACCTTCCATTTTACGATTATTTTTTGTGGACGCCGGAGTACGTTTTTCCTTCGTTTATGTATGCACAATGACAGTTCTATTGCTTGACAATGAAGATCGCATCTTGCCCAATGAATACCACATCTCACTGGTTTATTTGTTAAAGATAATAATTTTCGACTCCTCTGTGCTAAGCTTAATGCGTAGGTTCATCGCTCCATTGTCACTTATATTTGCAAGTGCCTGTAAATTTCTTGTATGGCCGGGTAGTGGCACTATCTCGTCTATATGCGTCAGCCCAACGAAATACTGTTGCAAGTTTTCACCATTGCTGATCTAAGATAGAACAGAACCCAATTCACTGCTTTCCAGTCGCCTTTCTAGGTCCATTGCATAAAGGGTCAACAAAAATAGACAGAGAACATCCTTGCTTCTGTACTTGGTAAATTTCTGCAACTTCATTGCATTTCCGGCCATTGCATACGATTTATACTCAGTTGTCCCTATATATTCCCTGATGTGCCCCACGATCTCGTCTATGACCCCGTGCTTGAGAATATCCTATAGCAATTTCCGTCTACGTCATTGTAAGGTCCCTAATGTTCAGCAGTGCTGAAGAAAAAGGTGTATTCCCGGATATTGAAATTTCTGTGCAATGCGGTAATACAACTACATTATCCTCTTTGCATCTGCTGGTTCCTATTTCACTGTGAAGGTCTCCCAGTATATTGTTTTTCTCCACCCACTTCCATAGCTCCCATTGTACGGCTCACATTGTCATTCTGTGTGTCATTGATTTTGCTGTAACTGGCCTGTACGCGCTCGTCTTATTCATATCGCTTTTGACCATATACGAGTAGGTGAGAATGATCCTGCATTCACTCCACCCAATTGCATTTATTTGAATAACTTGTATTGCACTGGTCAGCTGTGATTTGCTCTTTCTGCACAGATATTTCATCAGCGGTATTGTGATTTCTTTTAGTTCTGCAGCTATGTTTTTAGGGGCATTTACTTCAACTGTTTTCTAGTTAGACGTTTCTACGTCAAATTTCGAGTTCTCCGCCTTCTCGGTTGCTGGATTTGGTTGAGTCGACTACGATTTCTTCCTTGCAAAATTCTCACTAATAACGTCTGATGTACCACAGTACGTCGACTCCTTCGAAGATGTTATTAACGCGATAGCGTTAAGGAGCTCGTGTCGCAGAAAAGCCGGTGTCGTCGGCGTCGGTGTCGGCGTTTTGCGGCGTTGACCGTGAGCGATAAATCACGGCAGGCACTCCATAAACAAAAAGCAACTTCAAAGATGGGCTGGGTGGGAATCGAACCAGGGTCTCCGGAGTGTGAGACGGAGACGCTACCACTCAGCCACGAGTTTTTTTTTCTTTATTGCCGGCTTTGACTTCGATGCTTCCAAAAGGTGCAAACTCGCCTCTAGTGAATGCGGTGTTGCCTTCGAAACGAGCCGTGGAAAGTTATACTGTGGTGTATATCGGTAATTATGAACATGTAACTTACAGAAGTCGCAATTACACGAGTAGCGAAGTGCGTTTCGCTGCATTTCTTCTGCGCTTTCCGCACACGGAGAGCCATCTTGCGGCAAACACAAAAGACCCCCTCCTCTCCATGTACGGCGCTGCCCCGACAGATGGCGCGCCAAGCGCGCATTGGAGCTGTCGCAGCTCGGACTCTCTCCCCTGACAACGCTTCGCCTTGCTCCTTCTGTAGAATCAAGCGTCCTTCCTTTCTTTAGATCACTATCTCTCTATCTCTCTGCCCGTGCCGATCACGACGTTTGGCTGGCGTGCATCATTTCCCCCTCCGGGATACCGAGTTCTTTGGTTCGCTCCGCTTGCTCAGGCGCACGTTTCGTTGCTGCGCTGAACGCCGCGTTGCTCGACCATATGGCTCGACGCTCACCGCGTCTGCTGCGGGGCGCCTCGTAAGTGATGGCTGCCCTGTAGCCCATTGTCTTACACCCCTTGGCGGGTCGACGGGAACGCTATCGCGTTCCACTCTTGAAGGCGAAGCTTAAGCGTCCTCCAATTTTTTACTTCATCCCTCATACATGCTTGTAAAATTTTAGTTGACTTGATAGTACCCTTACGTTGTTCCAGAATATTTTTGGGAGGGCCTTTGACTTTTTTGCGAATGTCATGGGCCCAACATTCACTTGTACATTCAAATTTTTCGCTGCGCTGTTCCGTTCGTGGTCCTTTTTCCGGTGCTTGTTCTATCCAAGCAATCACTTGCATGAAATAGCACCGCCTAATTGGGTTCCGTTACAATCGTTACAATCGCTGGTGACGCGTTAGCTCACATGCGTTTTGCTGTGCATGGCACCTATAAACCTTGCGGTGATTTTAGATTCTGATTTCGCTATCAGCGATAGTTGGCGTGAAAAAAATCACGGAAAATTTAAGTTTTTTTAAGTTTTAAGTTTTTTTTTAGTTTTAATGGTCAGTTTTACAGCCGCTAAATAATCTAGGCACGGTTGGCCGTTTGCTATCCATCCGTTAATTTCTCGTGGGGCATAAAAAGAACTGCAGGCTCTAAAAACATATTTAATTGCATACCCATTGCACAATAATCCTATGACAGAAGTTCCAGGAAAATAAACGAAAGGAATGTTAAGCTTTCTATGTTAAACTATGGAATTTGAAGACCACTGGAAGGAATAATACTTTAGATAAATGCAAAACGTATTTCCTTATTCTTTTGCTCCGTATGAATTCATCCAGAGATGGACAATGTTTGTATTTCCGATGCTCTGTAATTTCTTTTATTGTGTTTTTTAAGAGTACTATTCTATTGTTATAGTGAAGTCTATTGCTTGCGTAGGGTGGTATGTCGCTAGTACTCAAGAAGGTCAAACAAATAATAGCAGTGCTTTTTCCTGACTCAGGCAGGAATTATTTAGAATCAAATAAATATGGTGATATATAATATCGTAATGTCATCGCCCGTATGTAAAATGAGTTATTCCACAAGTTGTTACATTTTCAGTGATTATCTCATAAAAGCAAATGTGCACAAGTGCGTTAAAAAAAACCGCCACTAGAGGACAAGAATAACCTCTGTCATTCAAGTGTCTCGCGTAATTGGACCTACAGGGCTTGAATCGTCCATTTCCTGATGAATACATTCCTTTCAGGTCACCTAAATTTGTCTCGTATTTTTCCATTCTTGTCATCCATGCAGGCAGCAGCCGCCTTATCAATGACATTTACTTCACGTTCAATGAAGATCCATCCAGTTTTCTTCTCTTTTGCTGGCGCTTCGTATGTCCCATATTTCTGCTGGTGAGTGTCGTTTTGTTTGGTTTGGCGGGCAAATTAACGCATTGCTGCTGGCTAAATATATCGGCTCCCGGCCTCTGCAGGTTTATAGCGCATAACAGGACTACGCAATGCAACGTGCAGCTGTATATTGCTCTTACAATCGCACTATCTGTTCATCTATCATAATTTTTTATGTTTTGGCAGTATTTTATAGGTGGCAGTTTTATTTCTATTGCAATGTGTAAACTGTGCGTGTGCGTGGTGCGACAGAGAGCCGAAGTGTATGGAAGATGCCGACGAAGACTAGAAGCAGTTCGGGCTGCTGCTAGTGAGGCCTATCTATGAGTGAGGAATATGAGCACAGAGAGGCACATATTTATATTACTGAACATAAACATTCTGCAGCACGCCTACTGCCACATAGTGGCTGATGTGTTTCCGCGGTGCGCGGCGCAACATAACAAATCGATAATGTGATCATAATGGGACGTGTGTGTTATGCACAAGGCTATCTACAATATATTTGTACGTAAACCAACGGATTGCAATATATATGGCGATCATATATCAAACGGGAACATGTGGTCTTCCTCCTCTTCATTGCAGCCACACAATGTCGGCTGCTCCGTATCATCACCTCCGGCAGTAGAGGTACCAAACCAATGCTTAAGCTGCATATTCGATGTGAAAGGTGTGTGATATGTCTTTGATCTCGCTGCTCATGACGATGAGGCGCTGGCGGTGATGATTTCATATGTGACATCCGTAAGTTGTCGCACCACATCGTATGGCCCAGTGCAACACGACGGAAGATTGTCGGCAAGGGCCACGCGGCGGATGCGTGACCAGAGAAGCGCCAGAGAACCTGGAGAAAAGTGCACGTCGCGATGGCGGCAATCATAGACGCGTCTCTGGTGCTCCTGTGAGGCTTGCAAACGGGACGTGGAGTGCCGGACGTGGTCGGGGCTTGCGATCGCGCCGCGGGCGTATTCATTAGCAGAACGCGCGGGCGAGTGCAGCAGGGTGTCCAAGGGCAAAGCGGGTTCCCGGACGTATAAGAGATAGATTGGAGAATAGCCGGCGGTGTCATGAACCTATGGAATATGCACGAACGTCACATATGATAAATGAAGATACCACTCGTGGTGGTTGGCCTCAGCGTACTTCTATAGCTTGCCGGTGATTATCCGGTTGAGGTGCTCCGTGAGGCCATTGGTCTGCTGTTGGTACGACGTGCTGAATTTGTGCTTTGTCGAGAAGGAGGAGAGGTTGTATTCGACGAATGCCGAGAGGAAGCTACGGCCGCGGTCACTTAGTCGCGAAGTCACGCATTGGCGTGGAGCACCGTGTACTAAAATGATATGGTAAAGATGAAAGTCAGCGATGTCAGTAGCGCAACTTGTCGGGAGGGCTCTAGTGATAGCGTACGGCGTAGCGTAATCGGTAACGACGGCGTCCCTTTTATTTTCCTAGCCCCAAATAGGAAACGACCTGAGAAGGTCTAGACCAACTCAGAAAAAGTGTTTCGGTGGGACCTCGATTGGCTGGGGACATTCAGCTGGAAGCGTGGATGTGTTCTTCCGGCGCTGACAGGACTCACAAGCGGCAACGTCACTTCGAACGGAGCGGGCGAGTCCCATCCGAAAGCAGTGGTGGCATACATGGGCGCATGTGGGCGAGACTCTCAAGTAGCCAACGGACCCTCATGAATTTGGCGGAGGACAGTAGAACGCAAGTGTGATGGAATGATGAGCACATGTAATGGTCGAGGAGCTAACAATTACGGCGGTGTAATGTCCCCTCGTTCACGATAAACTCTTGGAGGCGCCCCCGGCTCGTAAAAAAAAGATAGAGGCGTTGCTCGTTGCTGATTTGAAGCAACTGTGACACAGAGAAAACAGAAGCGATAGTGTCCACATCTGCCGGTTCTTCCACGAGGTAGCCGACAAACAATCTGCATTCTGGTGCAAGCGTCCCGTCTTATATACGAGTCAGGAGCTATACTCTTCCAGGCGTAAATCCGAGCGACCAAGCCGTCCCATGGGGTCTTGAGCGAGGATGGCCAGCAGAGATTGTGGTGATCAGTGATGGCACAGAATGGACGTCAGTACGAGTATGGGTGAAATTTCGCAACTGCCCACACAAAAGCTAAGCAATCGCGCTTGTGATTGAATAATTGCGCTTGGCGAGTGATAGAAGTAGGCTCCCGTAGACTCTAACCTGATCATGTCCATGCTAGCATTGCAATAACACTGTTCCTTGTCGTGACCACGGGCTCGAACTTCCGTTGAGGCAGATGTGTCAAAGTGGCCCAAGATGGGAGGCGTGGTAAGCGGAGTAGTGAGATAAGAAAAAGATGTGTCATAATCGGGACTCCAAGAAAACGGGACGTCTTTCTTCAGCAGCTCGGTAAGGGGCCGTGTGATGGTCGCAAAATCTTCTACAAAGCGCCAGTAATAGGAGCACAGCCCTATGAAACTGCGAACGTCTTTTTTTTTTTTTACTTTGGGACCGGAAAGTTCGTAACGGCGCGAATTTCCTCCGGGTCAAGTCGTACGCCTCTTGCATCCACGAGATGTCCAAGGACGGTGATTTGCGGTGGGCGAAGGCACGTTTAAAACATTTCACCTGGAGACCGGCCCGGCGGAACACGTGAACCATGCTTGAGAAACGGCCGAGATGGGTGTCAGATGTGGGCGCAAAAACTGTCACGTCGTCCACATAGCACAAAGAGGTGGACCACTTGAAGCCCTGAAGTAGAGATTCCATTAGTTCTAAGGTGGTTGGCCCGTTACAGAGCGTGAAAGGCGTCACCTAGAAGTGATAAAGACCGTCAGAGGTAACAAATGCAATTTTCTGTTGGTCCATGTCGTCGGCGGCAATCTGCCAGTAGCCGAACCACAGATTGACGGAAGAAATGCGGGTAGCACCATACAGACAGTCTAGAGTATCATCATTACGTGCAAAGGGTAAAGGTCCTTTTTAGTGATTTTGTTCAGGTGGCGATAACCTACACGAAAACGCCACGTTCCATTCTTCTTTTTGACAGAGAACATGGGAGAAGCCCAGAGTCTACAGGAAGGCTCTACAATACCCTACGCAAGCGTCTGTTTTCTTTCCTGTTGGACAACTGCTCGTACCGACGTGGAAACACGATATTAATGTCGGTGAATAGGGTTCGCATCGCCAGTAGGTAAGCAATGGGTAACGAGGGACGTTTGGCACAGGGGTCGATTGTCAAAGTAAAAAAAAAATATCACAATAGACTTAAATAGCGCGGCAAAGGGCTTCAGATGGAGCACGTGTAAGGTCACAGGAAACCATCTTCTGAATGTCGACACCGCTGGCGTGGGATGACCTCACCGTGCCGACGGAGGCACAACAATCTTCGCCTGTGAAGGGCTCGATCTGACAATCATGCAGCGTGCTAAATTCAGCCAATGAGATGCCTCGAGGGAGGACTTGGGCGGTTAGCGTGAAATTGACGAAGTGCATGCAGGTGCGCTTAGCAGTAATTGTCAGCAGAGTGTGCGGAACGGCAACACTATGTGTAAGCATAACGGCCACAATTGGTGCGACCATTTTTTTGCCGTCAGGTAAAGCTGGTGTGCAAAACAAGTCGACGTGTGTCACAGATTTAGACGGCAGGCAAATCAAATCCAGGCAGCCTAATTTTATTTAAGGCGGGTAAACAAGGGTCGGGAAGAAGACGCAAGTCAAGATGAAGTGAGCCGACCGAATAGTCGATGAGAGCAGAAAGACTGGCGAGAAAATCCATACGAAGAGTGAGTTCGTGAGGACAATGCTCGATGACGGGGAAGAAAATGATGGCGTTCTCGTAGCGTTCCTCGTTCCTCGTGACATGGCTAGAGCACACGCCAACAATAGCTACAGTCCTCCGTCAGCGACTTGTACGGCTCGGTGTGGGGCAGGCTTCAGAACTTTAGAGAGTGGACGGTGAAGGGAAGCACTCATAAAGGACACATGTGCCCCGTTGACAATCAACGTGCACACAGCAACATTATCTACAAGAACGTCTAAAAGATTCTGGTTCGTGGGTACGGTAGAGCGAGGATTGTGTATCAATGTCGTCAATGTAGCTTCACCTCCAGACAGGCACGTACGCAGGATTTTTTTTCGGGGGGGGGGGGCACCACCTTCATCATCATCATCATCATCATTGTCGTCGTCGTCGTCGTCGTCGTCATCGTCGTCATCATTATCATTATAATCCTGTTTTATGTCCACTGCAGGATGAAGGCCTCTCCCTGCAATGCGATCTACAATTACCCCTGTCCTGCGCCAACCGATTCCAACTAGCGCCCGCGAATTTCCTAATTTCATCGCTCCGTCTAGTCTTTTGTCGTCCTCGATTGCCTTTTCCTTCTCTTGGTAACCATTCTGTAATCCTAATGGTCCAACGGTTATCTAACCGGCGCAAAACATGGCCTGCCCAGCTACATTTTTTCCTCTTGATATCAATTAGAATATCGTCTATACCCGTTCGCTCTCTGATCCAAACCGCTCTTTCTCTCTCTTAACGTTATGCCTAGCAATCTTCGTTCGATCGCTCTTTGCGTGATCCTTAAAGGGAAGCTGAAGAGTCTGTCGAATTCAATAAGACGCTCATATACGGATGCGGGAACCTTATAAACCATGTAGGTAAAATTTGGGTTTTCTTTTTCAATTAGGAGCGACGTAATCGTCGGTTGAAATTGCGCTGTAGCTCCGCCCCCCGTCGAGTGAGCGAGCGGAGCGGAGACCGGAAACCGCGGTGTTGTGACGTCAACTCTGCTGCTTCGTTCCTTCTCAGCGTCCGCGACCGTGCCTGACCGCGCTTGTTTCTGCGTGCGTGCCTTCGTAATTTGCTTCGATCGACCCTGTATTCCTTTGTTGGTGCGTCTGCGTGTATGTAGAGTGGTAGTCAACGTGAGCGGTAATCAACGTGTGTGCTAATCAACGTGAGCGGTAGTCAACATGAGTGGTAGTCAACAGATGAAGATCGCTACACGTACTGCATGAACGGGGAAGCTTTTCACACGTTTAAACCGTCTTTTTAGATTGCCCACAGCTTTGGACAGCGCACAAATGCCGACGATCGCATCCTCGCTTACGTTCCACGAGGAGGCATGCAGGAACAGAACACTACAGTTGTTTGACCGGAAACGAGCTCACTAGATCGGCGAAAGATCGGCGAGATCACTAGATAGCTTTGCAAAAAACATACTCACCAAAGAGCATTTCCAACACGAGGAGATCCCAAGACTTTGCTTTCGCTCGCGTCGAAAGCACTGCTCGCACCAGCATCGTTTGCTTCTTCGAGAGGCCGGCTCTTCGCAATCGGCTCGTACATGTAGGGAGTAACGCCGAACTCCTCAGAAAAACGCAGTCTCTCTAAATTTTCCATTACCGTCTCAGAAAAACAGCACCAAACTACCCGGCACTGCGCTTCATGTGTAGCGGCAGCGGTCGGCAGCGGCAGAGTTGACGTCACGAGGCGCACCGACCAATCACAGGCGGAAACGAGACGCGCGAGCTGGGCGTGTCAGCTACTGCACTTTTCGTCGAAATAAAATATATTTGCGCTTTCTTTCGCTCAATTTCGATACGATATTCGAATTCGGAGGGTTGAAAACCATTATGTACAGATGTTCACTCATTTTTTCTGGAAAACCTTTCAGCTTCCCTTTAACTTGCTCTCAAGTCTCTGCCCCATATGTCAGCACTGGCAAAATGCACTGATTGCACACCTTACTTTTCAATAATAATGGTAAGCTTCCAGTCAGGAGCTGGCAATGTCTGCCGTATGCAATCCAACCTATTTTTATTCTTCTGTGAATTTTCTTCTCATGATCAGGGTTGCCTGTGATTAACTGACCTAGGTAAACGTGCTCCTTCACGGACTCTAGTGGCCGACTGGCGATCGTGAACTCTTGTTCCTTTGTTGTTGTTGTTGTTGTAGCCTGTGGCACGTGTGGCTCCTACCCACGATGGGGGATCGGCCAAGGAATGGGTGGATTATTCCAAAATAATGCAGAGCATAAATTTCCAGGAATTTAATTTTTTTTCCAGGAATAAATAATTCAGGAATTCAGGAATTCACCTTCCATTGAAAATCAGGAAGGTGCTGTTGAATGAGGAATATATAATTTAAATGTAATAAAAAATAGAATTTAGCAGGGCATTCGTTTAGATTCTCTAAGGAATGTTTGGACAGCGAAGCATGCATCCCTGTGGCTGAATCCCAAAGTGGACGCCCCGAATGAAAGAATTGCAGGTTCTGTCAAGTCCAGGCCAATTCTTTGAAAAGGTATCCCCAACAATCTTTTTCTTTACGCAGTAAAGCGGCGGCAAGATAGAAGAAAGTGCTGTATCGTCTCCTCCTCCTCACAAAAAGAACAAACGGGAGAGGGAACCCAACCCGACCTGTATAAATAGAAATTTATGGAGGGAATGCGGCAGCGTAATTTGGTGAGGCAGACCTCAAGCATCTTTCTGTGACAAGATTCGCTATGCCAGGGAAATGCCAGGTGTTTATACTCTGGAGAAGCTGTCAAATGTGGGTTGCTGGGTTTCAAATGTGGTTTCTGTCAAATAGGAGTTTCTGTATCCTGTTCATTACTGTTTCTAAGTGAGGTATCGTGACTCCTCTTGGTACTGTACACACGTCAGCTTAGAATCTTTCCGCTGCTTTTACTATATCTTCGAGATTGCTGATGATGATTATCCTTTTTATCTTTTAGTGCATACATCATGGTTTGTCCTATGCCAGGTTTCTTTTTTACTGATTTCAGGCTTCGTTCATTTTTTTACGGCTTCTTCAGTGTTTCTCATGTTATAGTTATTTCAGTTATTCATCAGTTATTTTCGCCTTGTTGATCAGTTTTGACAGTTCCGCGAATTGCGTAACGCTGTGCGGCCGCCAGTCCCATAAAACCGCGTACAGCGCAGGACTCTGCGATTCTAGACGTACTGCGCTCACCGCGAAAGGTTAGAAAAACACCCACATAAGCACAGCAGAGAAGTGGCTACGTGAGGCGGTTCGAACGATAACTGTAGAAGCGTCATTCAAAATAAGTAATTGTTGTCCACTTACGGCGGCGTTTTCTCTGCTTCCTTTTTCAATAAAAAGATGTTGATCCATAAATAGTCTCATAAACAACGCTTAACTTTTCTATTATTCGCTTTTGCTTGCAGTTTGGTTGTTGCCTTGGCTCCCTCCCTTAGTATATCGCTTAATTTCTCAACTCCTTGCGATTTTTGTTTCCAGTTGCCAATTTCGCACGAAAAGTGCTGTACAGTTAGGGAAAAACAGACGAGGTAACGGGCGACAGTCATCTTGCTTATGGGTTTAAGGGTTATTGCAAGGTTTTATGATGGACCCTCTTTCACATTATTTTATTTCCCACCTTATCTAACCCATATCACGTGTATATGGTTCCGGGCATCTGCCAGGGTTGCGGCGAGCCGTAACTCAAGAAAATAATGAAGCAAAGGGAAAAGTTAAACGCAATTGGTGTTTTCTCCGGCCGCAACTAGTTCCATGAGAGTACAGACCAACTCAGTAACAGCCGCATCCCTCTCCTGGTCCCAGGATCAGCCTAAACACAGAAGGTTGAACTAACAAAAGCAACAGCTATGCGCGTGACGGTTGCATAGATGGTGACAACTGAACGCATCTCGAGTTAATCGCGCGGGTGCGGAATCTATGAGAAACCTGTCCTTCACATAACAAGAGGTGCCGATAACTACCGCCGTCTAAAAGGAGTGAAAAAGGCAGCATAATGCTGACCGATGAACAGCTGTCAAGTCTCAACATTGATCTGGTGGCGCTTTAGGAATGTGTGAGGAGTGGTGGCGTGGGTGGGGAGGGGGGAGGGGGGGTATGCGACTTGATTTCGGTGGTGGGGCCCGGGGGGTCCCGGGCCCCCCCTTGGGTACGTGCCTGCCTCCAGAAGCTGCACTGCCTAGTTTTCTGATCGGGGTTTCTGCGAATAGATCGGAGGAGCACGTCATGACGGAGGCGAACAAGGTTAACGGGGGGATGGAGAAGGTTAGTAGGCTTAGTGGGGCCTTGTCAGAGGTATCGCAGGGTCAGGTTAAGGGTTGGGCATAGACCACGCGATCGCAAAGGGCAAACTAGAGGGACGAGGGTGGGCGGCTGAAGAATAGCATGTCGGCGAAGTCCAGCTGGTGGGGTGGTGGGGAGTGGTATAACCGACGCGTCTACAGTTGAAACACATCGGCTTGTAATCAAGGGTGCGCCATTCGAGTGGGTTGCGTTGTCCAAAAGTAGGAAGATGGGTGAATAAAGAGCTACATAGCGCCCGGGACGAACGGAGGGAAGACCGACGTTTGACAATTCCTGGCGGACGACCGCCTGTATCAAGGGGATCTTCACCCCAGAAGGATCAGATGACTGGAATGAAGTGGATGCTGGTTGTGCTGCTTCGACCTCACGACGAATGAAGCAGGTTAAGTTGTCATGAGGGTCGGTGAAAGAGGTCGTCACAAGATGACGCAGCGGTTATGTTGGGAAGGCGCGTGATGTGTGGCAATACGCGGTGGCTTTTAGCATGGTCGAGGTGGTGGCATTCCTTGAAGATCATATGAATCCGGGTGACATTGCTAAACACCAGTAGATTGAGCGCGTCGTGAGTAATGCCTTTGGGGACGTGGCTACCCTTATCGTCCACCAGCACGTTTAGGTCGGCCTTGCTATGAAGGGCCAAGACGTCAAGAATGTGTGACACGTAGGACTCGTTCGACGCCTGTACACGTGCAGGAAGGGCCTTCTTTGCATTCAGTTGGCGACCAAACGAATTGCCAAGAAGGCCACGGAGTTCTCATTGAAGGGATGTGCACTCGTGACCTCCCCTTCGTGACAGTGGAATCCACGACCGTGGAGTACAGTTGAGGTAAAAAAACGTAATAACTCGATCCCACCTATAACTGGTGCTGACACGTTAGTACAAGTAGAAACACTCGTCAACATCAGGGCTTCCGACTCCGGTGAAAACGCCAGGTACACGACAGGGTGAAATGGAGATGTAGGTCGTGGCATCACGCATAGAGGCTTGCGAGGTTAAGTGCCGCAAGCAAGAGCCGAAGTATCATTGTCGGCGTTGTGACCTATGCGAAGGGCCATGGCGGGTACGGGGATCATCCGCCTCCACCAAATTAGGCTATCTGTAGCTGATGTACAGAGCTATTTACAATATATTTAGACGTAAGCCAACAGAGACCAAGATGGCGACGTTACATCACTAGACAACAGGTCGTCTACCTTTTCTTCAGTTCAGCCACACTGTGGCGGCTGTTTCCTATCAACATTCAGCGGAGGGAGCATGGCAGCGAGTGCAAGCGTAATTAATGCACCAGTGGCACATACTCTCGTTTCAAGTTTCCCTTTACTGACCTTGCTTATTCTCACTGGTCTGTTGTTTACCAGGACGTCGCATACTGCTTTCTGTCCCCCTTTTGTCCTACATTTAAGAGGAAGCTTTAGCTCGGGTGCTCCTATCTAAATACACGTAAAAGGAGAATTCGTTTTTCTCGGCAA
This sequence comes from Dermacentor albipictus, assembly GCF_038994185.2. Taxonomy (NCBI): domain Eukaryota; kingdom Metazoa; phylum Arthropoda; class Arachnida; order Ixodida; family Ixodidae; genus Dermacentor; species Dermacentor albipictus. The sequence goes on from NC_091821.1 coordinate 450,595,912, forward strand.
CCACTGTGCCAAATGTGACAAGGTTTGTTGCATTCAAAAGAAAACCTTAAAATCTAGTGACTGTTGGTTTCGGATTTTTGATTCCGGTCGTCAATTTTTTATTAAAAACTGGAAAAACTAAAGTTTGAAAAAAAAACGAGACTATCAAGTTTACAACTCTGTAACTCAGCAACAAAAACTGATAATACAATTCTGTGAATTGCATCTAATATTACATATAAAGCGAACAAAATTGACATGTTGCGCATGAATTTCAAAAAATTTAGTAGTATGGAAATATATAGCTTTTGCAGAACCCATGTTAACAACGCAACAAATTCACGGAAGATTCACGTATCGAATTTGTCCGCTTTCAATGATCTAATGGATCCGGCTTACATAACCGAGATATCTGTTTTGTATGCAGAGCTATGAATCTGTAAACTTCATGCTTCTATTTTTTTTTTCGAACTTTCAAAATTTTTAAAATCTTTTTAAGAAAATTCAGGACCTAAATGGACATTCCGCGATGAACAGTCACTAGTATTAAGCTTTCTTTTTCAAATGCAATAAATGTCGTTAAAATCGGTGCCGGGGTTATCTCATAAAAATGTTTTTGCGTTTTACATTTATTTGAATAGGCCGCGTCGGAGTTGGGCCCGCGCTAAAGCTTCTTCTTAAGGCCTCCTTTATACGTAAGACCTATGGCTAACGGCGAAAGTAGACGGGCTCGTAGAAAGGTTTCCTCCGGCACGCCGATTCTTGTCGCGGACAATCAATCCTTGTGTCACTGTTTTCCGGATGGCAGCCATCAACCGCGGTCACAGTGGGATTAAGCTGCGGATTGTCGCCCTGAATTTGGAGCAGTGTCTTCTGCCCTCACGGGGAATTTTCCGACCCACTAATCTTATAATCCTAGGCATTTAAACCAATTGTGTCGAGGTACTTTGGGATAACGTGTCGCTACTTCGACAAAGCCTTAGCGCGACGTCAGAATATGAAGGCGTTTTAGTATGCGGAAACAAAAGGAAAGCTATATTGCACCCAACAACACACGAGAAAATGGGAGATCAGTACACATAGTTTAGTGGCACACGATAGTTACTCTGAACCAGAAAGTCATCATGATTTCATGCAAGGTTCTGATACAGTACAGCGCGAAGCGTAACCTTTGGCACCGAAGGTGATAATAAGCGATGGGTGTTGCCCCTGCTGCTTAGGCGGCGCCAGCAGACAAATCGACGCGACGGATCTTGTAGTGTGGCTCGGTCGCCGCAAGGCGAAGGCAAGGTAATCATGTCAGGCATACCAGTTCCAGTAGAGTTGGCGAGGAGGAGGTCGTAGTTGCCACAGAGGGGACCGCCCTGGCAGGGTTGAAGTCGCGACGCCACAGAGCCCGATAGATTTCTCCGTGCCCTTTGCAGCGGCAGCGTCTTCCCACCCCTTTGGCTGGTTTTGCGCTGCTTCTTTTTTATTCGTTCTTTCCTCTCTTTATTTTTCAGACATTATGTCAGTCTCCAGTTGACTGTAGTATTCTTGATATTTTGTGTCTTCGCTCGTTCGTTCCACCCTAGAGTGTTCGGCGTCAACTACTTCATTAGGCCGTTCTTCATCTACTTCATAACCGCGTATCCCGTTATCTTTCTCTTCTCTTCTCTACCAATTCGCATCTCAAGCAACATTCGCGCACTTCAGTCATGACAGTCACACAGCAGTCTTGTCGTTCAAGGAAGGAATGAATAGCCATCGAAGGCTCTTTGCAAGATTTCCAACAACTTGTTCACGATCACAAAATCTCATCTTGCCAATGTACTTGTCCCAATACCTCTGTGATTTGTCATTACCACATGTGCAAAGTCGCTTTCGCCGTAAAGACTTAAGCAGCTTCATGGAGTCTGCTCGTTTCTTTTACATATCGTAACACGCGTATTGTTAAACTGCTATGTAAGATGTCAGATATCTAAATGATGCATTATTTTAAAAGTTAGAATAAGTGAAAATTTAAAGCGAACGGTATTAGTAGCCCATGCATTTAGCAGGGCCGGCATATGCAAGGCTTGAGTCCTTCGGGATTCCTGCTTACGTGAGCATAATCTATTGATCGGAGGTATTGTTGACACGGAAATAGTATCGCCGGAAGGAAGTCGCTCCTAGGGCGGCAGATATACGAGGTCTACGAAATAGCGGAATCCGTTGAATACAAAACAGTGCCGCGCTACTATTCACACGTTAGGTTTTTTTTTGTTTTTTTTGCATCTCGCAGGCTTCATTTCAGGCTTGCAAATACACTTGTAGCAAGCTCGATCAGGAATTCTTCATGATGGTTCATTATTGCATTGTTCATTGCAGTGACACTTTTGCTTTGAATACAGTTTTTGAGAGGTTGGTTAGCTAGTAAAAACTAATCCTGTAATTAGGTGAAGTTAAAAAAAATAGCCTGCGTTTTTCGTAGCAACATCAAACAATAACACTACCCTCGTTCCTTCTCGATAAGTGGCACTTGCATATTTTTAAATGTTGGCACCGGTTACGTGGGACACGCGGTATAACGGTTATGAACGTTTAATGTCTTGTCCCACATCATACGCGATGCCAACTCTCGTGTTTATTTATTTATTTATTTATTCAAAATACCCCCAAAGGCCCTCATTACGAGGGTATTACATGGGGGGGGGGATCTTATCGCTTGAATGTTGTGTCACGTTATTCACATTTTCTACAAATCCCTGACACCTAAGAGAAGGCGTCGCGTTGGGCTCGAATACTTTTTCACTAGAACTATGGGTAGCAAATCGGCAATAAAGCCGGGGAAGGCCTGGCGGGAACGAACTCTTATTTTGCGTTTAGATGTCGAGAAAACTGGGCAAATGGTAAAGTGGGCGAAATAAGGGCTTCGCGCAAGTAAGAGACAAACTCGTATTTTCAGCAGTACGCCTGAGGCGCTTTACAATTATGCCACCGTGCCAGCCATTATCCCGTTAACGTTATTTAGTATTTATTTATGGGAACAAATTTAGCCATGCTGGCATTAGCCAGCCGCGTTCATGGCCATGGCTGCGGCTGCGAAACCTTCATAGAAAAAATTCCACGGCTAATCTTGTACATATAGAGGTGTGCCCCATGAAGTTAATGGTCAACCTGTCACCGTGCACGATAGCCTCACGGTAAATCACGGGACGCGCTACGCGGAAGATGTGATTCCATTTCGCGTCCTGCGGCAAGTTATCGTTTCGTCCGCAATTATTTCCGTTTCCTTTTTACTTCTACATTTCACATGGAATAAAAAGGAGATTAGTTGTGACATCCTTTCCCTGACTTCGTTGTCTGTTTGCTTCACATGGTCATCCTTAATACCAGCCGGTTTTGCTTTTCGAAGCTCTTATACGCGCTCAGAGCCAAATAAATCCTTTCTAGTCTGTAGTAAAAAAGTGCTATCGTATAGCGTGATTTTTGATCACCGAATGTGATAATAGTGAGAGGGCGCTCGTCTTTTGACTCACGGGGATCGCAAAATCAAAGACAGGAATCAAAGCAGATAAATGAAATCAAAAGCAGATGTCATCTCGTGAAATATTCTGAACAAATGGGCACAGTCAGTGAAAAATTTGAACTCAGCCTCTCTTTACTTCTTGATAACATATGGTTAAGTAAGAATACTTTAAGGCATCAAGCAACGTAGATGCAATTTCATGCGAAAACTGATTTGAGTCCGCGCGTGAGCCGTTCTCCACGTGAATCAAGGGCAGGTTACATTAGTTAGCGTGTGATTTAGAATATGTCGTATAGCTGTGAAGTTTGTTCGTGCACGGACGCTCTTCCATTTGCTTTTTTGCTTCCCATCCTCCTCACCCTTGTGCGGTGATTCAGTAATGGGCTTCAGGTTTAGCGCAACTACTGAGCGTCTCTCGTGACACTAACGAGTGGGAATACCTCGCTGCAGACAGCAAGCCTCGCTCGAGATGCAAAATTTCAAATGCTATTTTGCTGGTTTCGTAAACAAGTGGCACACGGAAACTGCGATACTACTCAACTCTGTTCGCAGATCATAGGCTTGGCGTCTCTTCTGGCCAGAATACAAATGGGCGCCGATAGTACGCTATATCCGGACTGGGCGAATATGACCGAGATGGGTGTTTTCGGCACCGTTGTGGTTTTCATAGGAGCCTTTGTCCTTCTCACTTTGGCCGAAAATCACTACGTGAGTATGCATAAAGATGCTTGCATCCACGCCTCTTTTGCTGCTTCCCTCAATAATTCTGTTTAGTTCTTATCATTTCGTCCAGTACATCCACTTTTCCAAAAGGTAACAAAATACTTGTGCAGAGCTGAAAATTTTACAGGCAATACCATGTATGTTACGGTATAACATTCAAAGCCTTAGTCCGATAAGCGTATAGTTTATGAATATTTTTGAAATTCATTTTACGTTTCTTTTTCTTATAGTTGTTATACTATGCAAAGAGTATAAGAACTTCGTGTTAGGGTTGCGGTTACACTAATATCCTAAATTAGTATCTAATATCCTAAATTAATATCTAAATATCTGGTTCACTAATATAATAAATAAATAATAATATCCGTTTATCAGCTGCTTTCGTTCCAGGCGAACTGCGACGAGGTATTGGACCATGCAAGAGCCTAGTTTAAGATAATGCAAATGTATGGAAGCATCTGCGCCAAATTATACCTTTCATACACGAGCGGAAGCGTCATACGTGAAGCTCGCAAAAATAGCTATTTTTTTCTATACTTCAACTAAAGAAAACAAAACAAAATAAAGCACTACTGTTGCATGACCTAACGCGTAGCTTCTGTGCGTGGTCTCTGAGAGTGCGACGGCTGACCCGTGCAATCTGGGAGGCCACGCTGCCACGCATAGCGTACAGGCCGTGACTGCCGCATGAGGCCACGACAAGCCGTCATGCGGTCGAGACACTCGGAACTACGCCGTGTTCTGATTGGTTCTTTCTGTTTCGCCAAGCGCGGAGGCTCGAGCCCGGCCCGGGCTCACGGCGCACGCGGTGCGTTGAAAAACCTAGGATGCGGCGAGCCCAGAGTTACGTCATAGCTAAACATTGGTGTCGACAATTTAGTCTAGACAAATTTTTATATTCAAAAATCAATAGAGCCTAGGTGTTCTCTTCATTAACATATCCAGAGTAATGTTTCGCATAACCTCCGCAGTGCAAAAATAAGTTGAACTTGAATGTATTGTTTCTAAAGTTCTTCCAATGAAAATACATGCGCTATTCAACTGTCATACTTGCAGCTTTCGTGTCTATTTTGACATGTTACGGCTTAAATGATCGCGGGTTAACTCATTGATCTGGGGGACACTCTTATGAAGATCGCAGCAGAGCGATAAAACGAAAGCAAATGCGTACGCAGCAGCAAAGTAAAACACATCAGATACCGATTTTCTACGCCAGCAAGAGATTAACGTAATAGGTAAGAGACACAACAGCAAAATTGACAGCAGGCAGCAAGCAAGTGGAACGCGAGTAAGTTGTCTGTTCATAAAAATTGCCAAAAATACACCAAACAAGTGATTCTTGGACTGAGTATGATATATCTCTTTTATTGACGGTTCGCCGGTCCTTGACATATTCGCGAGAAGTTCCGTGTTCTTTCTGCACGCTTCTCACGTCAGCTCTGAGTATACGAGGTGATAATTTTTAGGTCACCCAGAATCTTTGATAACGCACGGTGGCAGATAACGTAGTTCTTCTCCTTCAGTTAGATTATTTGATGAGGCGGACAATACTAGCACGAGAAATCGAACCACATATTCAACTGATTCGCAAAAGCGTACAAATTTGCTTCTTAAATATTGATTTTACTGCACCCATTCAAATTACTTAATTGCAGCCGGTGAGTTTGCAAGACGTATGCACTTATAATAAAGCCCCTGGCTGACCCATTTGCGAGGTGTTATTTCAAAAAGTGTAGGGTGAAATTCAGGGGCGTTCCATATACTGTTGTGCTTCAATACATAAAGAGCGTTTTCTTAACAAGTAGGTGGAACAACAGTGGATGTGAACGGCGAGTTTGATGGCGCGTGTCTCCGAATTCGCGCCGCTCTGGAAGTTCATTCCAAGTGGATACGCCTTGCGAACTCATCGGCTGCAACTCGTAAATTGCAATGTTCCGTACAGTAAGGAATTAAGAATTTAATTACTAACCTTTTTAATTAGTTGGATGTGTGTTTCGATTCGTCGCGCAAGTAATGTACGCCATATCCGAATTATCCAGCTCAAGGACTAGAATTATGTGATCTGGAAGAGGCGATATTTTCAAATTCCGGGGAACCTAAAAATGATCATCCCGTATTTCTGGTACCTTGGAGTCACCACATTTGGTTCGAAAGAAATGAGCCGAGTTCGCTCACAAAGAGGCACCCATTGTTTAAAATTGTACGTGCCCGTCAACCACGCATGCGCTGTAATTTTGTGACAGTGGGGCCATGCTATGGTTCGGTGTAGGCTGCATAATATAGAATGACTTGTATGTATGTATGTATGTATGTATGTATGTATGTATGTATGTATGTATGTATGTATGTATGTATGTATGTATGTATGTATGTATGTATGTATGTATGTATGTATGTATGTATGTATGTATGTATGTATGTATGTATGTATGTATGCATGCATGTATGTATGTATGTATGTATGTATGTATGTATGTATGTATGTATGTATGTATGTATGTATGTATGTATGTTGCTTATATTCCTTAAATGTATCAATATGTATGTATATATAATAACCTAGCGTACAAGACTTAATGTATTGAAGTACAGAAACGCTGAGGGACCACAGCTGAATTCTTGAAACGCCTAACCTTCTTATGTACAATTAATAGAAGAAAACGCAACACGCCTTGGCTGAGAGTCCAACACGTAAACTGCACAAAATGCGTGGGATGCCCGATCAACTGATCTATGGCTGCGATTGTCCCTTTGCCCACTTTCTTAGCTATTTGTGTAATCTAACGTTAAACATGGCGCAATTAGTTTTAGCCAGCCCAACTTGCGACCACAGCAGCGGGACTAGATAATTCATTTAACATTGTGCATGGGTACAATGCATATGCAAGTCACGGGGCACAGAAAGATGCGATGAGGGCAAGCCCGCATTCTGTACCCTGGATGTTGCGTTTACATTGTAACGAAGTACCATGGACAGTCACAGATAAATCCATTACGGCCTTCATACCCACCAATATCTCGTAGTAGGTTGGCACATATAAATTTATAAATAAATACGCAGTTCTATTTCTCTGCGAGGGTGATGCGCGCCTCTTCGAGTAGAATAAATCTTGGCTCATGGAATAGAACATGCTATCTTCCACAGACCTTTAAAAATTACGGAAGTTCATCGCAGTAGCACTGCGTATATACACGTACATATATATATATATATATATATATATATATATATATATATATATATATATATATATATATATATATATACCCGATGTTGCATTGAACACTTTCAACATTCTTTCAAAGTCGCCTGCGGAAGATTATAGCTCATGAACTTGTCTACTTGAAGCGGCGGACAATACTTGCACAAGAAAAGTGAGATGCAAAACCAACTAATTAATCAAACCACACTAATTAAGTATTTAATCAATTACATTATGGTCCATATTGAAAGTTACAAATTCTAACCGTGGAGATCGCAAGCCAGATCCATTTGGAACGAATTTCCAAGATAACACCACTTTTGAGATAAATTCCCGAATTTTACAGTGAAATGCATTGGCGTTCCAATTAATTTGTTAACAAAACGTCGCTTCATGCACTGAAGCACACTATTTGCATATCTCGAATTGAGTGTGATATTCAAGATTTCGTAACCTAACCTTTGTAATCAAAAAGCTGTGCAATAAAACGTGTATGGTTCCAAATTTGTCTGGTAAATTGCCCTCGAGGTCCTACTAAAACCGCTTCTAGGAACAGTTATTTAGACTTTACAACTCAAGTTCAAAGCGGTAATGTTTCCGTCTCGCCTAGGAGTTCCTCTGAAAAAAAAACACACTACTTTCATTTCATATCGTTTATTTACCTTAAAGACCCCATTAGGGGGTATTACACACGGTGTTTTTCTTTTTGCATGTGTTTTGTATGCATTCTGTATGTATAAGCGTTTTTGTATGTGTGTGCGTGTGTGTGTGCATATGTGCGTGTGTGTTTGAACATCAAAAAAGTCCCAGGTTTAGGTGTCCAACCAAGACAATAGCATTATTTAGAAAACAGCGCGAATAACAGCGCTAAAGGCAAAAAAACCCATGTAGCCCAACTGCTAGCGTTCATTGAACTATACTATGTAGCTCTGCTGCAAATGCGTCACAATAATAATTTACTTGCCTTCACGTCGCAGGACCTATACTTGGCCATGGAGCCGCAGTCAGGCTTTGGTCCCAAGGAACCGGCGGTTTACGAGCGCTACCTAACATTCCTGGCGCATCGCAACGCACTGCCCCATAAAAAGTCGCGTTATCGTTCGCAACAGCCACAGACGGGCACTGCCTTAACCATGGCATCGTTAGGACGGCAGGGCGAGCAGTACGCCGTTGACATCGCTCCCTCACCTAGTCATTGCGCTCCACCTGAAATCGAAATGCCTGGGAAAGATAGCGTCACTGTGTGGCCCTCTGCGCATGCGCTTGACGACCCAGCTACGCGTCCCAGTGCCACCGAAGAAGACGAACAGCATTCAGCCTTGCCAGAGGCATTCGCCACGTCCACGGGAGCAGATCCCAGCACGGCAGCAACGTTTCGTGACGAGAAAGACTCCGCATCTTCCAGTAATCAGGAGAAGCCCGTCAAACAACTAGATCGGTGAATGAAGTCAGATTGGGGCATTTGGCGCTGCTGTTTTCCTTAGACGGTTGCGGCTCTTTGTTTTGTAGCGTTCATTTCACACTTACATAAGGGTTGACCTCTGGTCCGTACACTGGAAACGACATCGCGTAGCAATTGCTGAAGAAGCCGCCTTGTCCGGCACTCATTTTCGTCGCTCATCAAACCGTATAGGCCACAAGACAACTTACGCGATAAAACAAACAATAGATATAAATGGAACACTATGACAACGACAGCTCACAAACAAGAAAACGCAACGTAAATTCAATACAGAAAGGAGGAGAAACAGACCTGAACAAAGGGTGGAGCGACTTACGATACAAAAATACAAAGCACGAAAAAGAATGGCAGGAAAAATATGAACATTATCAAAATAAATAATCTATAGACATGTTATGCTGTGATACGTTTAGCATTGGCTATTGCAGGGAGGACCAGTGAAAGGCCCGTGCTTCCTGTTTATCCTGCGCAAAATTCCAAACACGATATAAATGAGTTGGGCCGGTGGCGATATGATTGACATTGACACTGCTGCCTCCTAACAATTTTTTCAGAGCAATAGCAAAGGTTGAGGAGCAAAGCGGAGGAAGAAGGTGCGGCCGAAGCATGTGGCGGAAAACGAATGAGGAGGTTAGGGCGAAAGTATGAGGAAAGCATAGTGCTGCGCGAGACCGGCTCTGTGGCGAGGACCGCTACGGCGTGCGGGATGTTTCCATTGTTCACCGATGGCACGAGGAGAGCGCGTCTTCCGGTACCACATAGGGAAACACGGCGTTGCTATGAATCGCGCCAACGCGCCATCAACGCGCTCCCTCTCGCGATCCCCCATTTGGCGAGGCGGTGGCGCCACCCTCCGCTCGGCTTCCAATCTAACGCAACAGCCAGATTGTCCCCTAGCCAATAATTCGCAAAATGAAAACACACTTCGAGCTGTGCACAAATTTCGCGCTAAGGAGTATCGCAATCATCAGTGAATTACTTTCCAAGCGAGGCTTGTATTGGCTGAGAGGTTTTGGTGCATTATCGTCGATATCAAGGTGTCGTCGGCAAGAGGGTATCGTGTGTGAGCCACGTTTTTCTTTGTTCAAAAGCGTTTTCTGCCTCACTTGGCCACTGCAACCACTTGGTTCAGAGCATTGTACGAGGGTTTCACCCTAGCAGACATGTTTGGTACAAATTTGGTACATGTTTGGTACTCCGGAGGGGCCTCATTCCCCTCCGGTGTTTCCGGGAGGAGGGGAGGCAGAGGCCCCGCCTTCCAGCGAAGCGGAAGCCCCCTCCCTCAACCCCCCCCCCCCCCCCCCCACACACACACACCTAAAGTGCCATTCGAAAAGCTGTCACCCTTCATTTGAAGTTTCTTTTGACTTTTCACTTGAAGTTTTAGTAAGGCAGCAATGATGCTCACTGCATCATTGCTGGCGTGGACGTGAACGGCTTTTAATTCATGCTTTGTCCTCATTTCTGCAAAAAAAGAAAAAAAAATTGTAGGGCTTCACATGCCAAAACCACGATCTGATTACGAGGCATGCCGTAGTGGGGGACTCCGGATATTGGGACCACCTGGGTTTCATTAACGTGCACCTAAATCTAAATACACGGGTGTTTTCGCATTTTGCCCCCGTCGAAATGCGACCGCCGTGACGGGGATTCGATTCTGCGATCTCGTGCATACCGGCCCAACACCATAGCCACTGAGCAACCACGGCAGGCCGCTTTATTTCTGCAAGTCCTGATAATAGGAAGACGCGCATTGGAAGCGCTAGCGGCGACTGCCTCATCCGTACTTTCTCACTTCAACATTAATTTCATTTTCCACTGTAAACACCAGGCACTTACATAATATACATAAATATACCCACAGGACAAAGTTCATCATATTTCTGGAAGAGGAGTAGGTAGCCAATAAAAATTATTTCTAAAGGTATGGACAGCCTACGCCTAGAGAATAAATACGTTGCTGTATGTTCAGCACGGGTCAAATTGTTTGCATGCTTTTTTCACGAAGAAAAGAAACATATAGACTTGGTGATCCCTTCGGCAGTCTTTTACCAATGGCGTGCGAAATGCACGCGAATGTTGTGCGTTTTAGTATCCTTTCTCTCTACAGTAAGCAATTCTAACGACTCATGAACAAAATATATATGTAATAAAACACAACATCTATTACAAATGGAGACGTCATCACTTGCCTGCAAAGGTCATAAATAAATTTAGGGTTTCCCAATTAACTATCATGGACCAATATTTAAAAAAGAACGCGTTACTCGAACAAAACTTAGTGCATATTGTTTACAGTACAGTAGAGTAGCTGCCAGTATTTCTTGTTAGTGATAGTCTATTAGGTAACTGCAATTAGTTATCTAACTCGAGGCGTATCCTAATTATGAAAGCGTGAGACATGAACACATGTCACTCAATGACAGCGGAAGCTGTCTGCGAAAACGGCGGATTTAGGAATCGCGGCAACAGCCGTGAACCAATTGACATCCGCGAATCTGTTGCTGCAACGCGAACGAAACGTCGAAAGCACAACGCATACGAAGCTACCGGCGCTACGCGGTTGCATGGAGTCAAGTTTGACGAATACGCGGTGGCGCTCCGCGCTGGATTATTGGTGACGTCAAATTCGTCGCAATAGTTCGCTCCATGGAGGTTTGCCTCAAAATTCAAGGACCATAACACCGTCGCCGCGCGTCGTATGCTATATGTGCGAGTGAAAGCATGCAAGAGGCACAAACAATCAAGCTGGCGCTCGCAATGAAAGGAAGAGGGGAGCACCGCCTTCCGTCGCGCAAAAGGCCGTGGGGAGATGGGAGGTAGGGAGTTGGGGCGGCGAGGACGGAGACGAGGAAGCTGTATCCTACGTAGAAAGGTTCGAGCACTTCCTAAAGGCCACCGAGTTGATCTCTTATTTATCTCGATTTTATGTTCTCATCCATCTTGAACTGATGGATGAGAGCAGCTTGCGCCCCTATCCCCTCCGTTCTCTCGCAATCTTGAGCTATGGCTGGCTATGACAAGCGGTTCTTTCTTCTAGTGATTAAAATGCGTCTCGCATCTATCAGCGTAACGACGGTACTTTTTGGTCGCCAATGGTATCATGGACTGGCAATTTTTCACTGTGAACGGGGCATTACACCGTAGTCGTAACATCGCCGCATCATTGTCTTGTCATTGTCCTTATATAAGCTCACGTTATGCAGAATTGGATATCAGCACAATTTGACACAGTGAAGCTGTCGCGTCACTGCTACAAACACCCCCGAGAATTTCTGCAAAGCATAATGCCATGCATGCTTTGGATGCCTCCCCGCGCTCTCGCGCCGTCGTCCTCAATAGTTAGGGTCACCTTCACACTGCGCCTGCATCTGCATTGGAGCTCGTTGCATTGCGAACAGGTGTATTGGCTCGACTATATACGATATCTCCTCACCTATCTGCACCAGATGCAATACCTACTTCAGCGTCGTTACGGGGCTAAATACAAACGCGTATGTACTGCGTTGTGCACCATTTGCATGCGTCATGCAAACTGTGAGAACGAGGGCTCTGTGTCTTTTGAGACAGTATGAGACACTCTAAGATCGGCGTGCTTTCTCGGGTACCTTCCTCGTGGGGGACAGCGCTTTGGGACGGTGTGTGTCATGAGACGGTATACTTTCATGATGGGGCCAAGCCGCAACAAAAGCGGTTGTACCCTTTCTTCGCTGTTGATAGCGGCAACTGTCGTCGCCTGTCGGCTGTCGTCGCACTCGCTCGCGCCAGACCCAATTTCTCTCTCTACACAAACGCGTGCTACCATCTGCTAATGTTTTGCAGAACTCTAAGCAAATCGGGATGGCAAGCTGAGTGCAAAAGGCTCTGCATCGCATCGATTGCCACGGTGCGTGGGATCTCCATTTTTTTTCGTTTCATATTCACAGCTTTTGCTTGCATTTTTCTTTCGTCGATTCCACTCTCTTTATTTTAACGTTTCCTTTCGTAAATTTGTTGTGTGTGCCTTGGTATTCTTGCTTTACCCCCGTTGTTCCTGCTTTGGTGCCTGGAAATAGAACGGATCGATTGGCGTATAACGTTGAATTTGGCGCGGTCACTCGCCGCAGGCCCCATCTGTCGGTCGTCAGCGGAAGGAAGGCCTACGATAGGCCCAGCGGACATGAAAGAGGGCGTGCAGAGCCCCGTGGTCATTATTTCTTATTTGCATTCAATTGAAACCTCTCCATTTGCGCAATTATTTGCAGTTTACTGCTGAAATCGCGAGGCCTTACTCTGACCAAGTTCTAAACAACACGAGACTGGCTACGGGGCGGCAATTCAGGGCATAGCATAGTGAGGAATCTCGTTAGCTATCGTGTGAGACAAAGGCGTATAAACGGGTGACATTCTGGAGACCCATGCTTATTCCTTTATTATATTTGTGGCTTCAAATTAATCAAAAATTCACCTATTGCGCATATCGCATATTGCTCTTTTTTCGTGCGGCGCCGCGCAGGTGAGGTTTCTGGCAGTTTTCTTCGCTTCCTATCCTCGCAAGTTGCTGTTCCGTTACGTTCGTTGCGACCAAATGTCAGTTGCAGACCTGTCGGCGATGTAATAGCTATTGCAGGTGACCTCAACGCAAGGACGAAAAAAAACTGTCAAGAAGAACACCGTTGCCGCGCTAGCAGAGCATTAAAAGAAGCTTTACCGATAGGAAACCCGAAAGTGGCATTTTCTTTTGTTTTAAAGAGTTAGATTTCTTTGGCTGTCTCTGTTTTCGCAGTCGTAGTGTCTGGCGTACCTGAAATTTATTCTCCTTCATTGACCCCGCGTAGCCGTTTCACTGTCGCCATGCTGTGTCCTTCATGCTGCCGTCTTCACACGCTCGTCACAGCGCAGACATTGTTTTTTTTTTTTTCACAGCTTCGCAACCAGGAAACACCACCACCATGTGCCACGGTATAGTGATGTTTGGGGGCACAATGCTGACAAAGCTGTGACTTCATAACCTAAGTCTTTACGGGGCGAAGTTTTATCTAGGACGGTGGGCAACACTTAAATTCCGATGGTGTCGAGCACAATTCTCGGTCGTCGAAAAACTGTAGTTATATGTGGTTTTCTGAAGTACAACACTATTGGTGTCATGCATATATCTGGTTAGGCAAGTGTTAGACAAGACTCTCACGTATCAGATCAGTGACAACATTAGAGAAAATCCGGACACGGTCAGTTCGTCTCGCGCGGAACAGTAACATTATATAAGTGATAACCCGACTAAGAAGAGTAACCACACGGAATCAGAGCGAAACGAACGCAGGCAGACAGACAGCTGCACAATTTGCAAAGTATTAGACATACGCAGCGCTTCTTTGAATTACCAGTTATTTTTACGTAGGAAAAAGCCTCGTAAGTTTCGGCATGGTAACACTTCTGTAGTTATGTACATGACGATTTCGCCATGAGATAGTACAGAGGAACAGTGCGCAAAATAAACAAGTGAAATCGCACAAGTCCACAGGACAGAGTGCGTTGCTCCGTCTGCTGCTTCGACTGCTGCTCCTCCGTGAAACTTACATAAAGTTACCTCCTACGCGATTCGGACGTTACCGCTGAGAGTCACATATGAACTGCGTAACGGGCTCCTAGTCGGCGGGTTGACCCCACCGACCCTTTCTAGCCACCATAATTGAGAAACATTGCAGTCCTAATTCTTACATTGCGATGTTCCAGCCTGCACGCTACTGATTCCGTTCATTGGCTAATGCAGTCGTTGAGTGCACCAAGCCAATTTTAATAATGGTAAAAAAAACTTCTAAACAGCATTTCAATATTAACTTCACACCGGAACATGATAACGATGTACTTCCGTAATGTTTCAGTTGATATTTTTCTTCATATGCTCAAAAGACACTTAAGCCCGCCCACCGAGTTTAGTTGGTTTCCTATGCTTGCCACAAATTACAAAAACGCTTGAAATAGTCGTCGCGATATAAAGTTGTACAACATTCGCTATTTACCTGATACTTTCAGCGCTACCATATTTTCAGTTCGCTTGTAGCCGAGTGCTATCACTTGTTATGCCAACGCCTTTTTATTACACTTGCGTGCTGTCGCTTCTTTTTTTTTCGATGTAAAACGCGATTACAGTTGATTACAGGTTGGGCAAGAGGCAGGCAGAAGACAAGTCAGGGGGGGAATATGGCATAGCATCTAGTAATAGCAGGGGAGAGTTTTTAGTAGAGTTTGCAAAACAGAATAACATGCGGATAATGATTACCTTTTTCTGCAAGCGGGATAGCCGAAAGTCGACGTGGAGGAGCCCGAATGGCGAGACTAGAAATGAAATATACCGTATACTCTGTGCTAACCCTGGCATCATAGAAGATGTGGACGGGCTCGGCAAGGTGCGCTGCAGTGACCATACGATGGTAAGAACTCGAATTAGCCTAGACTTGAGGAGGGAACGGAAGAAACTGGTACATAAGAAGCCGATCAATGACTTAGCGGTAAGAGGGAAAATGGATAAATTCCGAAACTAGCTACAGAACAGGTATTCGGCTTTAACTCAGGAAGAGGATCTTAGTGTTGAAGCAATGAACAACAATCTTATTGGCATCATTAAGGAGTGTGCAATAGAATTCGGTGGCAACTTCGTTAGACAGGATACCATTAAGCTATTGCAGCAGGCGAAAGATCTTATCAACCCGCCGCGGTTGCTCAGTGGCTATGGTGTTAGGCTGCTGAGCACGAGGTCGCGGGATCGAATCCCGGCCACGGCGGCCGCATTTCGATGGGGGCGAAATGTGAAAACACACGTGTACTTAGATTTAGGTGCACGTTAAAGAATCCCAGGTGGTCAAAATTTCCGGAGTTCCCCATTACGGCGTGCCTCATAATCAGAAAGTGGTTTTGGCACGTAAAACCCCATATATTATAAAGATCTTATCAAGAAACGCCATTGTATAAAAGCCTCTAACCCTACAGATAGAATAGAAGTGGCAGAACTTTCCAAGTTAATCAACAAGAGTAAGACAGCTGACATAAGGAAGTACAATATGGATATAATTGAACACGCTCTCAAGAACAGAGGAAGCCTAAAAGAAGCGAAGAAACTAAGAATAGGCAAGAATCAGATGTATGCATTAGGAGGCAAAGCGGGCATGATCATTACTAATATGGATAAGATAATTCAAGTGGCTGAGGAGCTCTATAGATTGTTCAATTTAGTACCAGTGGCACCCACGACGATAATGGAAGAGAGGATAGTCTAGCGGAATTTCAAATTCCATAAGTAATGACGGAAGAAGTAAACAAAGCCTTCGGAGCTATGCAAACGGAGAAAGCAGCTGGGGAGAATCAGGTAACGGCATATTTGCTGAAGGATGGTGGGCAGATTGTTCTAGAAAAACTGGCCACCCTCTTACGCAGTGCCTCATGACCACAAACGCACTCTTGGAAGAACGCTAACATATTCCTAATCCATAAGAAAGGGGGCGCCAAAGACTTGAAAAATTATAGACCGATCAGCTTACTGTCCGTTGCCGGCAAAGTATTTACTAAGGTAATCCCAAATAGAATCAGGAACACCTTAGACTTCTGTCAACCAAAGGACCAAGCAGGATTCCGTAACAACTACTCAACAAAAGACCATATTCACACTATCAATCAGGTGATAGGGAAATGTGCAGAATGTAACCAACTCTTATATAACGACGCTTTCATTGATTACGAGAAAGCGTTTGATTAAGTCGAATGCTCAGCAGTCATGGAGGCATTACGGAATCAGGGTGTAGAAGAGCCGCATCTAAAAATACTGAAAGATATCTATAGCGGCTCCACAGCCACCGTAGTCCTCCATAAAGAAAGCAACAAAATCCCAATAGAGAGAGGCGTCAGGTAGGGAGGTACGATCTATCCAATGCTATTCCAGCGTGTTTACTGGAGGTATTCAGAGACATGGATTGGGAAGAATTGGGGATAAAAGTTAATGGAGAATACCTTGAGTTGGACACTTTCGTTGTTTGTCCTTTATTTACTAAGTCAGTGGTTACTTGGGAAAGCGTACCTACAGGTAGCACTGGTGCCTTACCTCCCACTTCAATTGCTGCTTCTGAAACCAGCCTCGTTATGAGTTCATTAATTTCTTCTATGTCACCTTCATGTCTCTGTTATAAGGTTACGTATTTGTTTGCAAGTACCAGCCTGATGAT
This sequence comes from Dermacentor albipictus, assembly GCF_038994185.2. Taxonomy (NCBI): domain Eukaryota; kingdom Metazoa; phylum Arthropoda; class Arachnida; order Ixodida; family Ixodidae; genus Dermacentor; species Dermacentor albipictus. The sequence continues at coordinate 450,612,961 of NC_091821.1, forward strand.
CCCTTCTTCAGGTTTTCGACTAATATTCCCCAATGTTTGTGTAACACTTCGTGTCATTATGTCCTTCAATCAACGTACTATATTGATTTTATAAAATAAAATTGCATGAACCTGATTTATTGTGCGAAAATAAAATATTCTTCTTAACTGCAGCACTATTTCTATTATGCAATAATTTTGCACTCCACCCAAGGCAATTAAAGTAGTATTGATTAAAGCAACAAGTTCTCACTCATTCTAACAATGGCATTGTGCTTGTTTTCCCCATAATACGTCGAGAACCAATGTTCGTGACCTATATACTTAGCGCACTTAATTGTGGAGGTATCTGAAGGGTGGTCGCTGGTACAGGTTTCATTCCCAAAATTCTTTATGTGCGGAAAAACAGAGAATTACAAATGGGTAGGATCACTATTAACGGCATTAGATAGTATTGATAACAGTAACTGCATATTACAAGAAAAAGACGTGTTGCTATCGCATTAATTGCTTCTCCTTAACTGTGACGCTGTGATCTTTTTGAGCACATTGGCAATAGAGTCATTGATTTACATCTAGCCCGTATTGTTACGATGTGGTCTTATGTGAAATCAATAAACGCTGTCAAATCGGACGAATAACTTGCAGCCACAAGCGCGCCCTCTCCCATTCAAGCATGTTTTCTATTTCGTTTTCCGTTGTTTTTCTGTTTCAGCTAACGGTATTCAGCGCTCCTGCGTGGGAAAATGGAGCTTACGTTAGGAAACCGACACAATGTAAACTGACACGCAGTGCCGAAATATTTCTGTACTCCATAAATTGCTGCAGGTGTTTAAAAATTCATTCTAATTGCTTTCACCCGCCTCTCCTGAAAGAAATGCCAATAAATAAAACTACACGCAAAGGGATCACGCAATACACAGGGGGATTGTAACATTGGTCATTCATTCACAAAACTTTATTAGTGTCCTGAAGCCCGGTCTTTTCAGACCGAGGCGGGCCGCGTCCACGTCGGCACCGCCAGGCCCAGCTTTATGGCGTCATCGTGGACCCTCTGGACAGCCCGTAGCTGATCTTGATATGAAGAGCTTGTTATCAACTTGTGCCAATAAAGCCATTTTTCTTCGGGGTCGGCGAGAGTCGCGGGACAGCCCGCCAGCATGTGTCTGATGTCAATGATGCCATCGCACACGTTACATTCTTTCCTCATTTCTCTTTCGGGGTGAATTTTATTTATGAAATACGGAGTGGGGTACGTGCCAGTTTGCAGTAAACGTAGCGTCACTTCCTGAGCCCTGTTCAATTTTACGTGTGGCAGAGGGAATTGCCTACGCCCCAAGTAGTAATATTTAGTGATGTCACTGTAAGCTAGCAACTGATCTTTATGCTCCACGGAATGGTAGTGGGCGTCGGTTCGGTTCTGACCGGCACGGCAAGCAAGTCCTCGTGCCAGGTCGTTCGTCACCTCGTTGAGGTTGGGCCGAGTCTCGTCCACCAGTCCCATATGAGCAGGAAACCATCGGATTTCAGTTTTGATAGTTTCGACCTTGTCGATAATTCTAGCCGCAGTCCCAGCTACATAGCCTTTGTCAAAGCTCTTAATGGCTGCTTTGGAATCGCTATAGATGAAAGACCATTTACGGTTACTGATGGCTAGAGCAATCATGGCTTGCTCCGCCGCCGTGGAATCCTTAGTGAAGATGGTGATGGCGTCCCGTACCTCGCCCCGGCTGTCGACCACCACGGCGGTGTAGGCCTCTTTGCCTTTGACCCAGGCAGCGTCTACAAGGGCCGCCTGTTGTCCTAGTTGTTCAATTTCTTTCAACAAAGCTTTCGCTCTCGCTTTTCTCCTGCTAACATTGTGTTCCGGGTCCATATTTCTCGGGAGGGGCGTGGTTCTGATCGCGTCTCTAAGTTTCGCGCTTAATTCTACCTCGGATTCCTTCGGGTTCATTGATCTATTTGGGTCTGTCCCTATCGCTTTGAGTATAAGCCTGCCCGCTCTCGTTTTCGTCAGTCTTTCCTGCTGCGCCATCTGTTGCGTTCCGCCATCTATTCTATCGTATTGTGCACGCCTAGGTTCATGAGCTTCACGTTCGAGGTGCTGTAGGGTATACCTAGGGTAGCCTTCACTAACTTTCTGATCAGAGTGTTTAGCTTGTTCAGCTCGGCCTGCGACCATTTAATTAGACCTGCCACGTAGGTGAAGTGACATAGAGCGAAGGCGTGACAAAATATGCGGAACTTTTTTAGATTCACTTTCAAAAGCTGCACAGGTGTTTATGAGGGACGCCGTAGAGGAGGAGTCCAGATCAATTTTGACTAAAGCAAATTATACCTAAATATCACATATATAAAGCCAACTAACAATGACACAAGGGACGGTATACAGGAAATTATCTGCAGTTCCTAATTGAATTAAACAACTGATATATAAATGGAAATAAAAGTGTTTAAAAAAACAACTGGCCGCAGGTCGGTTACCTACACGCGTTCCCGCATTATGCATGCGACTCTTATATCAACTGACCTAACCCCGCTCTGTTTTCCATCAACTTTCCGGGGTACTCATGTTTCCCTACTAGCATTAAGCTAGGGAAGGGAGTATAGCCAGCGCCACCAGTCACGGCCTTGGCGGCAAATGCGGAACACCCTTCCTACCGAAGGTGCCACGTGTAGGTGAACTTTATTTGGCTGACGGAAACTGGCCGATAAACTCCCACATGCTCTCTGAACGCACCAAGGCTGCCAGATTCGATAAATTCGCTATGTAATGATCGGAAAGAAAGAAAATAGAGGGGCCAAATTTTTATTACTCATGTTCTGAGAAGCCAAAAAGTAATCGCACCCAGGGACAGCATAGTAGTTCTTAATTGAATGAAGAAAGTTATAAATAAATGGAAAATAAATTGGCTGAAAAGCCAACAGGCCGCAGGTGGGATACGAACCCGCGTTTTCTCAATACGCGTGCTATGGTCTTACGAATTCAGCTACCGCGGCGCCGTTTTCCTTTCCGCTGTTTGGGTTATTTACGTTTACCTACTAGAATTAAGCTAGGGAGTGTTAGCGAGCGTTACCACAATGGCCTCGGTGACGGATGCGGCGCGGTTTCCTTTCCTCTCTCCTATATATATATATATATATATATATATATATATATATATATATATATATATATATATATATATATATATATATATATATATATATATATATATATATATATATATATATATATATATATATATGCTTCTATACACCAACAATGAAAGGCGCATTGCCTAGCGCGTAAGTGCTGAAGGGGAATGGGGTGCTCGTTTAGCGTGCCGGGGCATAAAAGCTTGCGACGGCACATGTGCATTCGAGCTCAGCCGCTGCCATGGCCGGCACGAATCCAAAAGACGACGAGGCAGAGCAAACGAGACTGTTCAAGAGAAATCGTGCTCCGTTTTTACGATCTTATACACCGAGTCATCTATTTTATTGCAATCATAATCTAAGAAAGAAACTGCCTAGTAGTTGTGACGATGCCCTATTTGCTATTCCCTCTTTCAGCACGGCAGACTTTAGGTGGTCGAGTAGCCGTCACATTTCTATCCCTAAATAATGAAAGTTTATCTGTTAACATTTCACTTGCTGGTTCTAACGCCATCATCAGAATGATAGTGTTGGAGGAGGACGCCGTGTAAGAGGCAAACTAAATTGATAAATCAGAAAACACTACGGAATAAATGATGATGGTACTTCTACAATCGAGTCGTGCGCCCCCGAGCGCTGGGCTCAGACAGCTGCTACTAAGTTGCGGGAAGAAGACGCAGAAGAAGAACTGAGCCCCTGGTGAAGAGCCGTTGTGCCCCGTGGTGGAAAACAACCGCGCTAGAACTCGGGCTGCCACAGACATTGACAGTTCGCGCGATCCTGCGTAGTCATCGACGCCGAAGTCTCACTGGTCGTGCGGCTCCGTGAGTGCAGCAAAATATCTGCGAAGCAACCGCTCGATCATTGCTCGCGGCCATGCAAGTGAAGAGGCAGCATTTCCGCGACCAGTCCGACTGCCTGCTCTGCTGCATCAACTTCTGCATTGGGCTCAGCAACCTGGCCGACTTTGCCAACCACATCTACGGCAACGGAGGACGTACGTTGCACTTCACATTAAAGGGACGCTAAACGGTAGCACTAAGCTTTACTGATATGTTTAAGAAATTGGTTCGGTTGTTTCGGTTTAATATTGTTTGAATTTCACGCCTAAATGGATGTACCTGTTAGATTTCACGGATTTCCAAGCGCCCTTTTTTCTCATGGAGTCGTTGTGGCTCTATAAATTGATATAGCTAACTAAGTTCAACAGTCGCTATGTTCGGATGCAGTCTAGCCCGTTACTGGCAAGAAAAAGTGTTAGACCGCAGCAAACGCCGTCAAGCCTCATGGTATTTAATCCTTGTCTGGCTCATTTACCGTTTTCTCAAGGTAAAAGTTGCTTTTTGACATCGTAGACTTCTGTGATTGGCGCAGTGTGATTTCATACCCGTTCCTTGGACACAACAATACTTTGGTTATAGGTATGTAAGTATATAGTCTTGAAGGAGCCGCGCAGGACAACCAGAACGGAGAGCAGGAAAGACAAAGAACAGTGCTTTCCTGCTTGTGATGTACTTTCCTGCTTCCCTGCACTGTCTCTTCAACATGTTCAAGCAGTACCAACTTTTCGAAATGTCGATTCTTCTAAAGCACATAACAATCCACACAGAATGCTGTCGTACTTGGTGAAACTAAGGGGCTTTTAGTGAAGCTAGAAACGGTGTGGTTTACTGGCCTTTCAGGAAACGTAGTATAGATTGATCTTGGTGTTGGTTGCTGCGTACTTTTTTAAAGCGAAAGCTTTACTGGCCGCGAACTTGCGATTTCGCCGTGACGGTGCTCCGAGGAGGCACATGACGTCACAACGCGCGTTTCGCCACGGATATTACTCTCTCTCGCTCCCTTGTCCCTACTGCGCATGCGCCAGGAGTAGCACTGCGCCAAAGGTGTTCCGCCGCTGCGCAGAGCCTCCCCTCTCCGTCACCGCTGTTTGGTATGACGTCACATCGCGTTCGTCGTCGTTGCGCTCGCCTCCGCTAGCATCGCCAGCTGCGCCGCATCATCATCATCATCATCAGCCTGGTTACGCCCACTGCAGGGCAAAGGCCTCTCCCATATTTCTCCAACAACCCCGGTCATGTACTAATTGTGGCCACGCCATCCCTGCAAACTTCTTAATCTCATCCGCCCACCTAACTTTCTGCCGCCCCCTGCTACGCTTCCCTTCCCTTGGGATCCAGTCCGTAACCCTTAATGACCATCGGTTATCTTCCCTCCTCATTACATGCCCTGCCCATGCCCATTTCTTTTTCTTGATTTCAACTAAGATGTCATTAACTCGCGTTTGTTCCCTGACCCAATCTGCTCTTTTCTTATCCCTTAACGTTACACCTATCATTCTTCTTTCCATAGCTCGTTGCGTCGTCCTCAATTTGAGTAGAACTCTTTTCGTAAGCCTCCAGGTTTCTGCCCCATAGGTGAGCACTGGTAAGACACAGCTATTATATACTTTTCTCTTGAGGGATAATGGCAACCTGCTGTTCATGATCTGAGAATGCCTTCCAAACGCACCCCAGCCCATTCTTATTCTCCTGATTATTTCCGTCTCATGATCCGGATCCGCCGTCACTACCTGCCCCAAGTAGGTGTATTCCCTTACGACTTCCAGTGCCTCGCTGCCTATTGTAAATTGCTGTTCTCTTCCGAGACTGTTAAACATTACTTTAGTTTTCTGCAGATTCATTTTTAGACCCACTCTTCTGCTTTGCCTCTCCAGGTCAGTGAGCATGCATTGCAATTGGTCCCCTGAGTTACTAAGTAAGGCAATATCATCAGCGAATCGCAAGTTACTGAGGTACTCTCCATTAACTTTTATCCCCAATTCTTCCCACTCCAGGCCTCTGAATACCTCCTGTAAACAAGCTGTGAATAGCATTGGAGATATCGTATCTCCCTGCCTGACGCCTTTCTTTATAGGGATTTTGTTGCTTTCTTTGTGGAGGACTACGGTGGCTGTGGAGCCGCTAGAGATATCTTCCAGTATTTTTACATATGGTTCGTCTACACCTTGATTCCGTAATGCCTCCATGACTGCTGAGGTTTCGACAGAATCAAACGCTTTCTCGTAATCAATGAAAGCTATATATAAGGGTTGGTTATATTCCGCACATTTCTCTATCACCTGATTGATAGTGTGAATATGATCTATTGTTGAGTAGCCTTTACGGAATCCTGCCTGGTCCTTTGCGTGACAGAAGTCTAAGGTATTCCTGATTCTATTTGCAATTACCTTAGTAAATAGTTTGTAGGCAACGGACAGTAAGCTGATCGGTCTATAATTTTTCAAGTCTTTGGCATCTCCTTTCTTATGAATTAGGATTATGTTAGCGTTCTTCCAAGATTCCGGTACGCTCGAGGTCATGAGGCATTGCGTATACAGGGTGGCCAGTTTCTCTAGAACAATCTGTCCACCATCCTTCAACAAATCTGCTGTTACCTGATCCTCCCCAGCTGCCTTCCCCCTTTGCATATCTCCCAAGGCTTTCTTTACTTCTTCCGGCGTTACCTTTGGGATTTCGAATTCCTCTAGACTATTTTCCCTTCTATTATCGTCGTGGGTGCCACTGGTACTGTATAAATCTCTATAGAACTCCTCAGCCACTTGAACTATCTCATCCATATTGGTAATGATATTGCCGGTTTTGTCTCTTAACGCATACATCTGATTCTTGCCGATTCCTAGTTTCTTGTTCACTGTTTTTAGGCTTCCTCCGTTCCTGAGAGCATGTTCAATTCTATCCATATTATACTTCCTTATGTCAGCTGTCTTACGCTTGTTGATTAACTTCGAAAGTTCTGCCAGTTCTATTCTAGCTGTAGGGTTAGAGGCTTTCATACATTGGCGTTTCTTGATCAGATCTTTCGTCTCCTGCGATAGTTTGCTGGTATCCTGCCTAATGGAGTTACCACCGACTTCCATTGCACACTCCTTAATGATGCCCACAAGATTGTCGTTCATTGTTTCAACACTAAGGCCCTCTTCCTGAGTTAAAGCTGAATACCTGTTCTGTAGCTTGATCTGGAATTCTTCTATTTTCCCTCTCACCGCTAACTCATTAATTGGCTTCTTATGTACTAGTTTCTTCCGTTCCCTCCTCAGGTCTAGGCTAATTCGAGTTCTTACCATTCTGTGGTCACTGCAGCGGACTTTGCCGAGCACGTCCACATCTTGTATGATGCCAGGGTTAGCGCAGAGTATGAAGTCTATTTCATTTCTAGTCTCACCGTTCGGGCTCCTCCACGTCCACTTTCGGCTATCCCGCTTGCGGAAGAAGGTATTCATTATCCTCATATTATTCTGTTCCGCAAATTCTACTAATAACTCTCCCCTGCTATTCCTAGCGCCTATGCCATATTCCCCCACTGCCTTGTCTCCAGCCTGCTTCTTGCCTACCTTGGCATTAAAGTCGCCCATTAGTATAGTGTATTTGGTTTTCACTCTACCCATCGCCGATTCCACGTCTTCATAGAAGCTTTCGACTTCCTGGTCATCATGACTGGATGTAGGGGCGTAGACTTGCACAATCTTCATTTTGTACCTCTTATTAAGTTTCACAACAAGACCTGCCACCCTCTCGTTAATGCTATAGAATTCCTGTATGTTACCAGCTATATTCTTATTAATCAGGAATCCGACTCCTAGTTCTCTTCTCTCCGCTAAGCCCCTGTAGCACAGGACCCCCCTGCGCCGCATGCCTGTTATCATCTCGGAGCATTTAAAATGAGAGCTCGCGTGCGCCGCAACCACAGTTGAGGCGGCGATATGGATGACCACAATTCTAATAAGAAGAGGAGGCCTCGAACCGACTTCGGAACGACTTGGAGAGGAAACGAATCGCCCAGGAAAAAGAACATCGCGCCGAACGACTGGCTGAGCGCCGCAACACAGCTAGATAACCAGACTAACCTGGACTTGCAATCAACATTAAATAGGCTAACCATACTACGCCTTAGCTTTCGCTAGGTATATCTTGGCGTAGCCGAGAGATGCCACTGCCAGTTATTTTCATAATAATTTTATTGGTCATCAAATACAGTGCACGTTCACTACCACGCTAAGTACGCAGTGCTTTTGGGTGGGAAGGTAGATCAGCGAAGGAGGGCGTTTAGCCCTACAGGAGTGTCTAAGTAAAAACAAAACAAAATTGTAAGAATATCAGTTAAAAAGCAATACTTCTCTGACTTTCACGTCACTGAATGAAGCACAAAAGTTTACCCGCCGTGGTTGCTCAGTGGCTATGGTGTTAGGCTGCTGAGCACGCGTGGTCGCGGGATCGAATCCCGCCCACAGCGGCCGCATTTCGGTGGGGGCGAAATGCGAAAATACCCGGGTACTTAGATTTAGGTGCACGTTAAAAAACCTCAGGTGGTCAAAATTTCCGGAGTCCACCTCTACGGCGTGCCTCATAATCAGACTGTCGTTTTCGCAAGTAAAACCCCATAATTTACAGTTTACGAACTACAAAAGTTTGGAGGGCGCTTAAGCTTTGCCTTTAAGAGGTGAGCACGATAGCACTCAAAGATCCCTGACTGCTTCCCACACTTCCCGGCAACTGGAGATTAAGTAACCTGAATGTTTACCGGGAAATACTGGCGTCGAACGCTGTGCTTCAAGGCGAGCTTTCTGGTAAAAACGCTGCCTTTTGCGTTAGCCATGCAAGAAATATTACGTCATTTTCAGGTATCCGTTATTGCTTCGCACATTTAATATTCAAGTCTGAGAAAATGTGCCAAAAGAGGCAAGCGAAAGAGGCATTTCTTAGTAGGCTGCCAGTCTCAAAATGCTGAGGAATAACTCTGCCAAGAATGTAACGCGAGGTATCAGCAACTTTTGTGATAGAATGGTGTGCCAATGTAACCCGCATATATCGCATGTCGCATAGCATGCAGTGGCAAATTCATATACCTAAATATATTGTAAGGAAGATGACGAACGTGCGCGCAGTCAGCAGCAACGGCAGCATCAAGCGCGCAGCAGAAGCTCGAGCTCGGCGACTGTGCTCGGCGCATCGTAGAACCGGCGGTCACTGCGAACCCGAATAAACCTCCTTTATAAGTGGTGGAGCCGTGCGGGGTAACGTTTCACTCTACCATCCTGGAACTCCGTTCTCGGACGCTACCCTCTGCCATGCCGGACGCCGACCAGCAGACTCTTCCATCGCCACCCGTCCCTTGCGCTGGCAACGTTCGCCAGCGGGAGCCTCCCATCTTCAGCGGAACCGACGACAACGACGTTGAAGAGTGGTTGTCGTCCTACGAACGGGTGAGCGTTCACAACAAATGGAATGACTCGGACAAGCTGGCTTACCTCTCATTCTACCTCGCGGGCGTGGCCTGTCTCTGGTTCAGAAATCATGAAAGGGATATCCGAACGTGGTCGGCGCTCAAGACGTCCATTACAGAAGTATTGGACCAACCCGCCGTCAGGAAACTCCAAGCCGAGCAGCGTTTGCGTACACGCGCACATGACACAGGTGAGACATTCACCAGCTACATAGAAGACGTTCTCGATTTGTGCAGGCGCGTGAACGCTGCCATGACGGAAGCGGAAAAGATAAAGCACGTCATGAAGGGAATCGATGATGACGCGTTCCAAATGCTTCTGGGCAAGGACCCGCGCACTGTTGGTGACGTCATCAGCTTGTGCCAGAGCTATGATGAATTGCGTAAGCAGCGAGCTCTGACAATGCGACATCCCACACCAAATGCGGCATCCCTTGCAGCCTTACCACCGGCCCAGAACAAGCCTCCCTGATAACGCAAATCAACGATTTCGTCCGCGATGAAGTCGCACGACAGCTATCTCTGGTGTCCGTCACTCAGGAGTCTGCCAGCACTTTGCCGTCTCATATCCGTAACGTGATCCATGAAGAGGTGGCGGAAGTGCTCCCGGTTGTTCACCAGCAGGATGTCGGGACTACACCAGTCACTTAGGCTACGGTTGCTGCAATGGCCCCTCGCAGTGTGCCCGTGCGTCGCTTCCAGCAGCCTGTACACCCCCCTCCCTCTCTCGTCCCCTGGACCACCACTGCCGTCACTAACCCGTGGCGTACGCCGGACAATCGCCCTATATGCCTCGTATGTAGGTGTCCCGGTCATGTCGCAAGGTTCTGCGGCGGCCAATCGCAGGCGTTCGACGACGATCGCCGAGCGCCCTATGTGCCGCCTGATGCAAATGCGCCTTACGAACCCTTCGGCCCTTCACCAGCTCGCTCCCCGACTTATCGCCGTCCTCGGTTCGAACGCCTCCGGTCACCCTGCCCACGTCGTCGATCGCTTTCCCCTATGCCTCGACGACCCGTCTCTAACGAAGAGGGAAACTAGACGACGCAGTTCCTGAGGCAAGAACTGCGCAAGTGTCGACATGCCGAAGTCCTCCTCCTTTACCTGCCAATGTCATTGATGTGTTTATCGAAGATGTCGCTACAGTCGCCTTAGTCGATACCGGTGCCGCTATTTCAGTTATGGATGCCACGTTTTGCCGTTCGCTTCGTAAAGTGACGACGTCTCTGTCTGGATTGTTGCTCCGAACGGCGAGTGCTCAACCCATTCGCCCTACCGCTGCTTGTACCGCCCGTGTGATCATACAGGACGTTTTGTACAAGATTGAATTCATAGTTCTTTCATCGTGCTCCCATGCCGTTATTCTAGGATGGGATTTTCTCTCACGCCACAATGCCATCATCAATTGCGCTCTGGCTGAGATTGAACTTTCCACCTTGGTGACCTGGCCTCGGTCGATGTTCATCCTGCCGCTAAAATTGTCGTGACAGAAGGCACCTGTATCCCCCCGTGCTCATCAGCATTCGTACCAGTCTCCTGTAGTACCATATCCGATGGGACGGTCTTCGTCATGCCATCTCATCACTTTGTTACCCGAAAAGCGCTTCCTTTGCCCTTTCCAGCTCTTGACCTTGCCGCCGGTGTCAGCACGATGCCCATTTACCATCATCTTTCATCGCCGCTATCACTGCTCCGCCGTGAATGCCTTGGTTACGTCGAGTCGGTCGATTCCACACGAATTGTCTCCATCCTCGACGAAGTGTCTTCTACTGCCGCCCATGAACTGAGTGCCCTCTCCATACCAGACTCAACATCGACTGGTGTGTTCAGCCCATTCATCGCCGAAGATCTGACGCCTTCGCAGCGATCTCAACTTGTCGCAATCCTTCAGCACTTCCGCCTTTCTTTCGACGTTGCGCAAACCTCCCTTGGTCGCGCATCGACAGTCAAGCATTACATCGACACTGGCACTCACTCACCTCTGCGACAAAGACCATATCGCGTGTCCGCTACGGAACGTCGCGTCATTGCAGACCAGGTCGATGACATGCTCCGTCGAGGCGTCATTCAACCTTCCCAAAGCCCATGGGCCTCTCCCGTGGTCCGCGTCACAAAGAAAGACGGTTCCATCTGCTTCTGTGTTGACTTTCGACGGTTGAACAAGATTACGCTGAAGGACGTCTACCCATTACCAAGCATCGATGATGCTCTGGACTGTTTGCAGGGAGCCGAGTTCTTTTCTTCGCTGGATTTGCGGTCAGGCTACTGGCAGGTACCGATGGCAGAGGCCCATCGCCCGAAAACTGCCTTTGTTACACAGACGGCTTGTATGAATTCACCATCATGCCTTTCGGACTTTTCAACGCTCCTACTACATTCGAAAGGATGATGGATAATGTTCTACGTGGCCTCAAATGGAAAATCTGTCTTTGCTACCTTGACGATATTGTGGTGTTCGCCCCTGATTTCGCAACGCATCTGCTCCGTCTCCAGCACGTACTCACTTGCTTGACCAACGCCGGGTTGCAACTTAACCTGAAGAAGTGTAGATTTGCTGTTCGTCAGCTCACAATTTTAGGCCATGTCGTGTCAAAGGAGGGCATTCGCCCGGATCCCGAGAAGCTACGTGCTGTTACTGTTTCCCAAACCTGCTACTATGAAAGAGCTACGCAGTTTTATCAGCCTCTGCTCTTACTTCCGGCGATTCGTTCGAAACTTTGCGTCATATATATCGCCTCTCACGCAGCTCCTTGGTGGCGCCCGAGATATCTCATCATGCTCTCCAAAGTGTGAAGACGCCTTCACAACCTTGCGCCGTCTTCTCACGACGCCACCCATTCTTCGCCATTTTGACCCACAAACGCCAACCGAAATCCATACCGATGCAAGCGGTGTAGGCCTTGGCGCTGTGTTGGCACAGCGTCAACCTGGCCACCCAGAATACGTCGTCGCATACGCGAGTCGCACGTTAACCAAGGCGGAGACCAATTACAGCGTTACCGAAAAGGAGTGTTTGGCCATTGTGTGGGTGCTGGGCAAGTTTCGCCCATATTTATACGGCCGATCTTTCGACGTACTGACCGACCACCACGCACTATGTTGGCTGTCGACGCTCAAAGATCCATCGGGCCGCCTTGCCCGCTGGGCGTTGCGAATCCAAGAATACGACATCCGCGTGGTGTACAGTTCCAGGCGAAAGCACTCCGACGCTGATGCGCTATCCCGATCACTGCTTCCCCCGAAGGCCAGTCACGACTCCCCCTGCGAGTGCACATTATCATCTCTGGACGTTGACACTATCGCTGCTGCACAGTGTAATGATCCCTGGTCTGCATCTCTGCTCGACCTTCTCTCGGATACATCGAAAGTTCCAGCGTCACGCACGCTTCGGCGCCAAGTTCCTCATTTTGCGATGCGCGACCAGCTACTATATCGACGCAACTATGCCCCAGAGGGACGCACCTGGTTACTCGTCATTCCGCGAATCTTGCGATCAGAGCTCTGCTCCTCGTTCCATGTCGACCCTCAGTGTGGCCATGCGGGAGTCTTCAAGACCTACGAAAGAGTTCGACAACGCTATTACTGGCGCGGAATGTATAATTTCGCTCGAAAGTTCGTCCGCTCTTGTCATGAGTGCCAACGCCGGAAAGCGCCACCGCACAACTCCGCCTGTGAACTCCAGCCTTTACAATGCCCATCCCGACCCTTTGATCGTGTGGGCATAGATCTCTACGGGCCACTTCCGTTGACTCCTGCCGGCAACAGGTGGATAATCGTTGCGGTAGACCACGTAACCCGTTATTGGGAGACTGCTGCTCTACCAAATGCTACAGCGCAGGAGGTTACCAATTCCCAACTTCGCCGATTTCTCCTTCGTCATGGAGGTCCACGTGAACTATTAAGCGATAGAGGCTGCGCCTTCTTATCTGAAGTCATCGAACAACTGCTTGCTGAATGCGCTATTGTTCTTCGTAAATGCACTGCTTATCACCCACAGACCAACGGTACCACGGAACGCTTTAATCGAAATCTTGGTGACATTCTCGCCATGTATGTCTCACCTGATCACTCTAATTGGGACCTAGTTCTTCCGTTTGTCACCTACGCGTACAACACCGCGACTCTGGCCACTAACGGATTCTCACCCTTTTACCTTCTTTACGGCCGTCATCCTTCGCACACCATGGACACCATTCTGCCCGAGCGGCCGGACCCATCCGAATGCCTGCCGATCTCGGAAGCCGCCAGATAAGCAGAGGAATGTCGCCAGCTTGCCCGCCGATTCACCTCGGACGACGAGCACCGCCAAAAAGCCATTCACGATGCCCAGAATTCGACTCCCACTTTTCTCCGGGGCGCTTTCGTCTGGTTGTTTGAGGCACACCGCACGCCTCGGCTCGCTTAAAAGCTCCTTCCGAAGTACGACGGTCCATACCGCGTTCTCGAGAGAACATCAACCGTTAATTACCTGGTTGAGCCGCTAACGCCGCCGTCCGACATGCGACGTCATAACCGTGAAGTCGTTCACGTTCAGCGTCTCAAGCCGTATCACAATTCTACCGTCCTTCCAGAAAACTAATTCGCCAGGATGGCTCCTTTATTTCCGCGGGGCCATTGTAAGGAAGATGACGAACGTGCGCGCAGTCAGCAGATTCGGCAGTATCAAGCGCGCAGAAGAAGCTCGAGCTCGGGGACTGTGCTCGGTGCATCGTAGAACCGGCGGTCGCTGCGAACCCGAATAAACCTCCTTTATAATATGCAAGAATTTTCGCTCACTGACAACTCATCCGGCGGCGACACCGACACCGGATTTTCTGTGACACGGGGCGCTTAACGCTATCGCTTTAACAGAAATCAATTTACACAGATTATTACATATTGCGGACAGGTATATTTAGATATATTGAAAAGACAGAAGAAAAACTGTGTTGCATCTAGGTCAGTTTTAATTGAACAATATGTGTGTTGGGAAAGAAAACAATGAAAACGGTAATAACAAACTTCTGGCAGTCGCGTGCATCTTCTGAACGGAATAATTACTTTATCTGCTATTGATAAACATCACATTTATTAGCTTTCTAAGTAATAGATATACGACTTATTTCACGTTCTTTGGTATTCTTAATGCAGCCTATATTGTTAAGTTCGCTGAAATGGAGGTTGATATATATGGCGCATAATATTGACACGTTCACTTACCATAGCTTGTGTAAATTTTCAGTATAACATACCGTGCTGTCTGTCTGAGAGTCTTAGCTTTCATAGTTTATTTTTGTATTCCACGTTGTAGTACTTGGTACAAAGTATAACATAACAACATTACTTGGGGAAATTTAGCATTTGGAGTGCCGTTAGGACAATTCTACACTTATTTTGTGCACTCACGAACGAAATGTTACGTTTCTTGCAATTCTTCGCAAAAGCTGGTTAATCTGATCTCTCCTGCTCAGCAAACAGTCATCGCATACTCTCAGGCGATATAAGATGACGCTTTCCCTTGTCGATTTTTGCCTTATACCATGCAATCACATTGGCTCTGTCTTGAAGCCTCTTATGATGACAGTGCCCTTAACTTTTTTTTTTGCACACTTCGGAAACATGCGCCTCCCATGTCAAGTAATCATTTGAAATATGTCTTATACTTTGACTTTATATGACGTTATAGCTTAGGGGCTCAATTATGACGCTGAAGGCGTTACATTTATATAAACACTGTAGATACTGCATTATTTTAAGAGTACTGGTCCGTGCGCACATGCGTGCTCCGCCAATCTAGTACGTGGTTGAGTGCTTTTGTGGCTGCTGCCTAGAGCAGTTTATTTTTTGTTGTTGACTTTTCCCTTGCGCAGTGGTGTTCCTGGCAGTGTACCTGATACTGACCTGTACCGTTTGTGTGCCAATGCTGTATCTGGAGCTGTTCCTAGGTCAGTTCTCTGGATGGTCTATACCAAGGGCCTTCGAGGGATTTCCCATGGCAAGAGGTGCTTGTTGCTTATTTTTTATTTTTTATTCAGTGAGTGTCCTGCTTTGCCAGACGGTGTTACAGCAGGGGGTTACAGACTTGAATTAAACACTTCTCCATCTATACAACACACTTGCCTCTCCTGCAGCCGGTTCCGAGCTCTAATAGTCATCAGAAAGATGGAACTGTAGGACATGCTTGTCCTTGTACGGTGCGCTTTCAATTGTGTCGGTGCTCATTTCGACTAGATATGTAATTGGATTCATCAAAATAGTTGTTATGAGCAATTTGGGTATTACAATGAAAAGCACAAAAGAACAACTTCAAACACACTCTTTTTCTGCGAAAAGAAAGCGATCCCCAACCTTATTCTGCTTTCATAACGGTGCAGTTATCTGTGGGCTCGTACCACTTTAAAAGAAACCGCGCAGCTCTGTTCTGAATTTTTTCGATCTGATCTATAGACTTTGCCTGCATCGGGTCCCATACAGAGATTGTGTATTCCAATATCGGTCTACATATGAGGTAGACTGTGTTATTCATATTCTGGGGTGCGCATCTCATTTACCGCTGCATAAAGTTAAGAGCCCTTGCTGCTTTACCAACAACATATTATTGTCATTCCATGAACAATCATGCAACAAAACAGTGCCAATATATTTCCATGTTGGCTCGGTAGTAATCTCATACGTATTTATGTGGTATGCTGTTTCTATTCGTTTTTTTTTTAAAAACGCGCATGCAAACACACTTTTTTGGATTCAACGTTATTTGCCAGTTCTAGCGCCACCTTGTAATACGAACCAAATCGTCCTGCAAACAAACGCCGTCACCTGCGTTCCTAACATTCGCGTGGCAACATTTCGAGCATAAACCTCAGGGCAAAAGAGGACCTACAGGACGGCCGAATAGGAGGCCACCACCTGTCGTTATTGCCATTACACTGAGAGATTGTTGTATGGACATTTTTCGTGGTAGAATGCATATAAACAATCTACTTGGTTTAATAAAAAATAAAGAATAAATAAACCCTGCCAGGCCACAGATTGAGTAGGCTCTCTAGATCGATAATGTAGATATCGGATACTTCCTAAATTTATAAATTAGTCACAACAATTGTCTCTGTTCATACTTTAATTTTACTTAAGTTCTTAACTGTCTAGATATTGTTACCACGTATGCAACCTAACATTTCACATGTGAAATTTATACTGCAGCAAAGTTTGTCAACTGTATTGTCGTACACATATTTTGTGGAACGAACTGGTAAACACTTTTTCATAAATTATCCTGGAATTTTACAATATTTGAATGCGAAAAGGTGGTAACAATTTACTAACTATTCGTTTATCTTTTGCTACGTATTTCTAAACGAAATATGAATACAATGTTAATGCTGTTCTCTCCGAAAACCTGCTCTAAAATAGTGGCCGCTCTGTCAAGCGACGTGTCCCGTTTAATCATACCACCCTACCCATTCTCTAATTGCCATTTTTTTATTTCATTCAGAAGGACTGAAAACCGAATTTTGATGTACCCCTTTCTTTAGTGCAACGGAAAGCCTACGGGTCTCAGTGTTCAATTATATCGTAATAACGGGAAAAGCACCATGGAACATTTTTATCAGCATTTTTCCGATCTGCATTGACGACGTAGTCGTGCTCAAGAATCAAAATGGATACAGTATTTAGTGAGCACGATAGCGTATATCCACCGGCATCCGCAGGAAGCAGACAACAAAGGCGGCCCTAGCTGTAAGAAAGCAATGTGTTGCTTATCAAGGCGCTGTTACTGTAGGTGACGTTTTCCCAAACAATTAATGATTTCTAGAAAAGTAGCTGGTGTCAAATATACGCCCCACTGAGGGCTCTCTCGCCGTAACAGAAACTACTCCCGAAGGCCATCCTTTTGCTGACTGCATGCGCCAGGCGTATTTAATGCGTAGCATTCTTTGGCTCGATGGAGCGTCCACTTTCTGATCCGTTCTATTCTACGTCCCATTTCGTGTACAAAAGAAAAAAAGAACGCCGATGCCATCTAGGAAGTAATAAGTGAATTTCTCCGCTTATATAGACAAACTTCGGTAAGATACATGGGACCTCCGAGGTGGTATTTTGTAAGCATGCATGGGATAGAATGATGGTTTGTACATACATTTGCTGAAACTTCATCCTTCTACTTTATAACCACCCTGTAAACTCATCATTTTATACAAAGTACTCTTTTTTGGAATAATAAAATAAATGCCATCAAACTTCCTAGTGGCAGGATTGGAACATACGACTTCTACTACCGAAGTCCGACATTGAAACTTGAACGCCATGGACGCATGCATCCACAACCGCAATAGAGCACCTATATGAATGAATGAATGAATGAATTATTTATTAAATAATTAATTAATAATTAAATACTTTATTTATCCCTCTTAAAAGAGATGGCAGTATGGTATGGAGGTTGGGGGGTGGAACTACTTGAAGTAGGCCCCCTCTATCCTCTCAGCCTGCTCCAGGAATACCTGGGCTGGCTAACGTCCATTATATGAACGAGAAAAGCTAACAAAAGACAGTACGACGCAGAAGTATGAAAGGACACGTGATGTCCCCGCTCGCCGCACCGGAGCAATGAGGTAGTGCACCCGCGCTGGCCGCTGTTGCTGCCGGCTGCGTCTGCTGTTGTGGCTCCGTCTACCGCAATTGTGGCGGGAAAACATGATGTGCGCCGCGGTAGCTGCCACGGTATGTACGAACCGGATGGTGCACTGCTGCGTCCAAGCTGCAGAAGCGTGAGTGTCAACCTCCTTAGAGGTTCACTGGGGAGAATTTTAAATTTAGTAGAATCTTACTGGACGCAGAGTTTGGCCGTAGTTGCACGGTCTGCGATCGACAACTTCCCTGGCTAATACACCCCCATATGAATGGTACGGCCCAAAACTTTTCGTTCCCCCATGGATTTGGGGCACACAGGTCTCTATACTGAATTCCATACGTATCCGTCGACGCTGCGGAGGCTATATGAACTTCTACCAATGGCTTCGTTCGCATATAGTTTGCTGGGACCTTGGTTTAGCTTAGGCAAGGAATACATAATTTGGTGGATGGAGAATGGAGGATCCACTGGCTTTATTCAAAAGTAGCAGCAGTTTTACCGAGTGGCTGTGGTGGTGCCCCTGTCGGTCAGCTGCTTCGGTTGGAGCAGGGAGAAACGACCACGTCGGCGGGGACAACGAAATGACGGACGGTCAATAGAAGTTCAAGCCGAAGACACAGGCGGAACTGGTAATCAAAACGGAATTGCCAGAATGAAAATCAAGCCCATTTATGAGGGCCTGAGGGCACTGCGCAAGGACAGTACACAGAATAATCTGCTGACCAGCAGTGGTAGCCTGAGTTCTGCATCGCCCAGCAGCAGCGACCATCGCAATGTCAGGGACACGTGCGATTCGAGTCGTGGTAGATGTAAAGATCATCTTCCTGCGACGACGAAAAGTGCAAGTTCGGTCTAGAGAAGTTATCACTCCGTGTGTGCCGTCTATGTTGCACTTGGCGTTCTGTCCATGCTTCGCTGTGCGCCAACAGCGTTCGATTGTGCGAGCATGCACGTGAGCTTCCTCGCGATGGGTCGAAAGTAAAAAACCCCAAAAGAACAACGAAAGTAAAGCTAGTCTAAAACAAGGCATTAGCAGCAGTAGACCACAGTGTGTTTGTTTCTGAGGATTAAAACTTGTTTCATTCAGTACTCGCCCTATATAAAAACAATGGCGCACATCTGCGGTGAAAAACATTGAAGTTGTAGCAACCATCCGTATCTTCTCTGTCCGCGTTCTTCGGAAATCCACTTTGCCTCGTTGGGGGAGGGGAAGGAGGGGTCATTGCTCCTTGCTCCCTTCGCCGTGCCTTGAAGTGGGCGTCATTGTCCCCTGATCGCCCGATAGGAGCACAGCCCCAGCCACTCGGCAAACATGCTTCTACTTTTCCGCAAAGCCACTCGACTCTCCATTCTCAACCTGTCAAAACGTGTATTTCTTGCCTCCGCTAAACCCAGCTCCCAACAAATCGTAACCCAGGAGATCTACGTTTTCTTCTAACACTAGGCATGGGCGACGCTGCTCCTACTCCTCCTCACAAGGATGACGCCCCGATTACGTCTCCTGTCATCACCGCAGAGATTCAGCTTCCCAGCTTTTGGCCCAAGAATCCCCGAGTTTGGTCTATGTAAGTAGAGGCCCGTTTTCAACACCCTGTGGTCACTTAATAGTCAGAAAATTACCTGCACATCATTGCTTCACTCTCCTTCGACATCGCCGATGCCATAGACCATAGAGGACTTGCTAGCGGGCGCGCTTTCAGCCACCGCATACAACGAAGTGAAACGCACGGTACTGTGGCGCCTCGAGCCAACGCAACATAGTAGGCTCAAACAGCTCTTCTGCAAGGAACTCAACGACCAACGATGGTCACAACTCCTGCAATGTAGCATCGGTTATTGGGTGAGCACTCCACAAACTGGAGCCAACTACCAATTTTGCGCGAGCTGGTCTTGTAACGCTCTCCATCCGCACACGTTGTACTTGCGGGTTCCGACAAGATGAGTCTCGATCGGCTGGGGGCATTCGCTAACCGCATATGCAACTGTTCGTCTTCAGCACAGTTACCTGTCACTGCTGCGAGAGTCTCAGAGCCAGGAGACCAACTCTCGCGCCTGAAGGAGACAGTCGACCGCCATATCAGTGCACTGAAGAAGCTGACGGCTCGCGGCAACACGGACGGCCAACTTCAGCGCAATCATTTGGCTTCACAGTCCCGCAGTGCACCTAGAGTCTCACAGTTGCAGTTGTGCTAGTACCAAAGTTGCTTTCACGAACGAGGAAGTCGTTGCACTCAGCCCTTTTTGTGGACCAACCCCGGCCCACCTGTCACTGCTCTGCCACGGAGGCTCACTGGACGGAGTTTGGAGATCGCGCGCCGTGAGTTCGAACACATGGTTTAACACATGGAATAACATATTCCATGTGTTCCAACACAATAACGCACGGCGTTATTCTATTCTATTACTGGTCTTCACCTCTCCATCTGGTTCCAAACCTGGATAGTGGAGACCGGCGGCCTTGTGGTGGTTACCGAGCTTTGAGTGCTGTCACTTCTGCGGATCAATGTGCCCTTCCCTACACTCATATATTCCCCACACAGACTTCGGCACCCGTCTCGCAGGAAGCAAAATATACAGCAAAATCACTATCATGAGCGCGTACCACGAAATCCCTGCCGATCCAAGCCAAACTCCGAAGGCTGCAGTGACTATTCCATTTGGCCTATTTAAATTTGTCCCTATGCTTTACGGTTTGAAGAATGTGGCGCAAGCTTTCGAAAGGTTCATAAACGATCTTACGCGCACACGCCCATTTATTTCCGTCCACCTTAGCGACATGCTCATTGAAAGTCGCACAGCCGAAGAGCACAACGAGCACTTTCGCCTTCTATTTGAGCGACTGACTGAACACCGCCAGGTCCTAAAGGCCCACAAATCCATTTTCGGAGTTGAAGCCCTGGATTTTATTTGGCAATCACATTTCACTCCAAGACATCAAGCCGCTAGAATCTTGGGTGCGGTCAATCAACTTCCCCTCTCCAACCTCCTCGCTAAAGTTGCGCGAGTTTCTGGGGCTCTTAATTTTTCACAGGTGCTTTATACCATCCTGTTCGGAAGTTCTTCAGCCGCTTACCGACGGGGTGCGTCGCGACTAAAGAATAGTCTACCTTTAACTGTTCGTCGCATAATGAACACTAGTTATAGGAAGCCAAAATGTGGTTGGCGACTGCAGTGTTGTTAATTCTTTCTTTACCCGACGCCGTCAACTTGCCTTATGGTAGATGCGTCGATCATGGTAGTGGGTGCACTACTGCAGGAGCCCGACGGCCCAAACAGGAAGCCGCTAGGCTTCGTCTCAAAGCGCCTCAAACCTACAGAAGCTCGCTACAGGGCCTTCGGGAGGGAGATGTTGGCCATCTATTGTGCTGTCAAGCGTTCCGTTTTTTCCTCTTGAAGGCTGCTGGTTTTACATCCTGGCCGACCGCAAGCCATTAATCTTCGTTTTCATGAACAACAGTTCCTTGTACTCAGAACGTGAGTTTCGGCAACATTGCTTGATCTCGGAATTCTCTACGGAAATCCACCATATCTCTGAGACCAAAAATGAGGCTGCTGATACACTGTAGTGGATTTGCGCTGTGCCTGCTGGCCTAGTGGATTTCGAAGCTCTAGGTTCCGCCCAGCAACTGACCCCTAGCTGAGCCAATTGCGAAAAAAGGGCTCATCGCTCCAACTTCCGACGGTGCCGATTCTCTACACAACAACACTGGTCGCATGCGAGACATCGCAGGCAACTCCTCGAGCGTTCGTGCCCCATCAGTTTCGGCGGCCAATATTCTATTCACGGCACGGGCTAAGCCATCCCGGTATTAGAGCGACACAGAGGCTTATCAAAGACCACTTCGTCTGGCTAGGGATCAACACAGTAGTTCGAAGCTGGGCGAGAAGCTACCAAGCCTGTCAAGCTGTGAAAGTGGCCCGGCAAATCGCGTTCAGTGGTGCGCCCGTTTCGACCACGCCGCTTCCGCCATACCAAGGTACCAGGTACCTTCTCACGTGTTTGCGGCCGGTACAAGAGCGGCAGCATTTGCTTCTATGTGGGTGTCGCGGTACGGTTGCCCTTCGCTCATAACTGCTGACCGAGGCGGACAGTTGTAAAGCTCGCGTTTCTTTCTGCCTTGGCGTTACTGCTCGGCACGCGCCTTCAGAACACTACCGCTTACCGCCCACAAAGCAATACCATGGTCGACCGTCCCCACCGACAACTGAAGGCGTCATTGACGACCACGCTCGACAGACCGCACTGGGTGGTAAGGCTACCTCTATGCTGCGTTGCATGCATAGCAGTCAACGCTGTCTGGAGAGAGAGAGAGACAATCAACTTTATTCAAGAACCCCGGTCCGGGTTCGCCCGCTTTGTTCTAGTTGTCTGCCAAGCCGAGCGTCGTGATGAGCTCGATCATGGCATGTACGTAGTTGGAGGAGGAGTCCGCCAGCCACTCGTCAAGTTTTGTAGGTCTACGGGTGGGTGAGAGCTTGGCAAGGCTAGCCTGAATAGCGAGACGGCTCCCCGGACAATCCCACACAATGTGAGCATTATCCGGGAAGCCGCCGCATGCCATGCAAGCCGGTTTACCAGGCAAACCTTGTATGTAGTGTTGGAAGTGTAGAGACAAGAGAGAGTGCGTCTGTGCACGCCTCCATAGTACCGCCTCTCTTCGATTCATGTGTGTATCCGCTTGAGGATATTTCATGGAGTTGTTTAGAAAATCATTTTCATCACGCTGTGGAGGCTAGAGAGACTTCTTTCAGTGGCGTCGTTCGCCCCTAGATATAGTTCGATGTTTTTGACCGCAATTGTGCGCAACTGTTGTTTATATATGGTCACTATTGAATGACAAAAGCTTTCATCCTTACAAACAAGCGCACTGTGGTATACGGCTGTTAATGCGCTGTCTTATATCGTTTTTATTTTTGTTGTTCCTTTCTGGGTTTTTATTTGCAACCCGTCGCGAAGAGCCTCACCTGCATGCTCACGCGAGGAAACGGTGTTGGCGCGCAGCGAAGCATGGAGAGAATGCGTGTAGTGATACTTTTTCTTGACCGAACTTCTTGCGTAGCTTCCATAGCGTTGACTGCTATGTATGGCACGGAGTATAGTACTACAGGGGCTGCGAAAACAACCAAGGTTGACCGCGGAGTAACCGCCGCCGTGAGGCCCTATGGGTAATCAGTCCGGAATACAGGCCAGTTTTTCTGCACCCAGCAAGGCACTCCGCCAGGGGCCGCGCAGCACTTAGAGAGACTACATTCCTAGTTTGAGCAGGTTATACCTACATCCTTACGTGTCGCGCGCGGGCAGCCCGTGCTTAGTTTTCTGACAATGGACACAACCACGTACGTCTTTCTGCGACGTGACTTTATCAAGCCACCATTGACTCCTTCCTATGAAGGCCCCTTGCGCGTGGTTTCACGTTCAGAGAAAACCTTGAAGATTGACGTTCGCGACAAAGAACATACAGTGTCGTGCGACTTCACGAAACCAGCTTATCTTAATTATTAACTCTTGATATATTCTGTCATTCACAACCAAGCCTCCGGTGTTCCAGGTGGCCGCCCTTGTAGCGACCGTCTGTCACTTCGTTGCCCCGCTGCTAGGAAATCCAGCTTGCCTCGTCGTGGGGGTCATTGCCCCCTGCTCGCCCTATAGGGCGGCACCAAAACCACTCGGCGACCCTGCATTTACATTTAGGTAAAGCCACTCTACTCACCATTCTCAGCCTGTCAAAATACACATTCCTTGCCTCAGCCAAATCGCGCTCTCAAGAAACTATATGTCAACGAAGCCACTGCAAGAAGTATCTCTAGCATCCACAGCGTTGACTGCTATATGTGGAATGGTGTATGGGTATCCGCACGACTGTAGCCAGCGCCTCCTCGTTTTTCAATGCCAGCCGGATGCAGCCGATCCGACCATTCTCCACCCTCTCCTATCATCCTTTCCTACCCCCCCCCCACCCCTTTGGCTAGCGCTCGCGCCTGCTTTACGATGGTGGTGGAGAGTACTATTTGGAGTGGCGCCTCACGACGGAAGTCAGAGGAAGACTAACAGACACGTGATAATGTAACAGACGCAGTGACGGAGCGTCTATCGCTTCTCCACCGGCTCGGAAGCCGCGCGCGCTCAGATGCACGCGTGACGCAAGCAGTCATATCGTCTGGGTAGCGTGGCATCACGCAAATAACTGAACCAAGGCGCACCAACGACTCCTATTCTGGAGCGAGCGATTTTGCCGGCATGGAGATAATAGAGCAAGCAATACTCCGCTGTGCAACACGTTCATGAGTCCATGCATTTCCATTATGTCGGCGGCGCGTTCAGTGGCTACCAGCCTGGCCGAGTCCGTCGATCACAACAGGGTCTTCCATTGCTTCCAGGCGGTCAGGATCTCGCCGCCCCACGAGGGAGGTTTAACCAAACATCCAAGGAGCATGTGGGTAAGGGTAACGTGGGGTTGGGTGCATTCGGAACAGCCAGGAGTATATGTCGTCGGATGGAAGAGGGACAGCAAATAGGGAGAGGGAAGGGTGCAGATCTTAAGGCGTCGCCTTAATATTTCCTGACAATTGCAAAGGGACTGGTAGTGCGGGGATATAGCTGGCGTTCGGCGCAATATCCCTGGCTCAGCTCTCTGAAGGAGTGCGTGCGCTCCCGGGAAGAGCCCCATTCCGCCACCGCCCGGTTGATGAGACATCAGGCGCGGTGCACACAAATCAGCTCCACATGGCGGGGCGGGTTTGTGGGACCAAGCTCTCGTAGACTGGGGCTGGTGCGCAGCTTAGGCGTACAGTTTTCGAGTCAGTAAGGACGTACCGGGCATTAGTGCGTATAAGGGCGAGCGCGATTGCCGCCATTTTCGTGGATGCTTGGGTGGGTATGACAGGAAAGTTGAGAGTTACGATGCAATGGAGTATATGGTCACGGCCGCTCTATTGTAAACGACTGCAACTACCCCGTCTTCGCCCGTGAAGGCCACGTCCACCCATACAGCGCGAGCTTTCAAACCGTAGTATTTGAGGCGAGCTTTTGCATGTGCTATGCAGCGGGCCGAGTGATAGGCCACGTCTGTGTTCTTCAGGAGCCGTTTTACTAGGAGCTTTGTGTGTATGGGGCGTGTGACTGGTAGTAATATCGGGTCCACTGCTAGTATGCGAGTTCGGAGAGTATCAATTTTATAACGTTCTTTGAAGGGTTAAGCTAGGCGAGCGAGTTGTATTTGTCTGTGGACCTCTATGAGATCGTTTGTGGTATTGATGGAGGACAAGCGGTAGATGTAAGAGTTTTGGTTTGGGAGGAGCGGATGGAAGGTGTAAAGTTTCTCTGTAGGCTTTACAAATCATAAAATCCAGGGTGATGATTTATTCGTGTCAAGATCGGAGGCGGGATATTGTGTAGAGGAAACGACTGAGTATGAAGGCATGTTATAGTGTTTGCCTGAAACTATACGGATGAGATGCGAGAGCTTCTTCATCACCCGCTTGAGTTTCTGGATAGTGAAAGTGTTCTGGTCGTTGTTTTGGATGTGAAGGCCTAGGAAGCGGAGTGTGCCAACCTCTGGGATAGGGCGTACGTCCACAGTAACGACGATGTGGGCCGTGATCAGGGCACACGGTGGGGGGTGTATAAGATGTAGCTCAGACTATTCCGGAGAACACCATAGACCTATCCTTTGTTCATGTTGTTCTGTGAGGTTTGCGATGGCTTATAATGTTTCCTCTATGGCGTCATCGCTGCCGAGGGTGGTCCACAGAAGGATGTCGTTCACGTAGATGATGTGGCGCAGGTAATGGAAATGGTGAAGTGCGCGGTGTAAAGGTCGGTGTGACATTGAAAAGAAAATGGCATAATAGAGAACCTCGCTTTGTGCCTATTTCGCTAAGGGCGCAGGGAGGGGACGCATGGGGGCCCATATGAACTTGAACCGTGCGTAGCGAGAGAAAGGCTTGCATGTACGTATACATGCTGGCGCCTAATTTGAGGTTGGGGAGAGCCGTCATGATCGCTGGCTGTTCTACGTGATCAAATGCCTTGGATACGCTTCTGAAGAGGGTGCGTTAGAAGGGAGGTGACCGTATCGGCGGGCAAATTGTGCGAGCAGGAAAAGCTCTACAACAACGTTTGCTTCATTTATCAAACGCGAGATTGGTGCTTAGAACAAGCGTGTTACTGTGGACATTGCTATAGTGGGCGTGGTATTCTGTGCATTGGCTTGTCTCTTAAAAGGAGCAAGGTCGATTTCAAGCGTGGAGTATCGGCTTCATAAGCAGTGATTACAAGAATATTACGCAGTAGAAGACAACTCGCCAGTTGGGAGTTCCCGCTCTAATTGTTAATTAGTCAAGCTAAGGTAAGCGGTAGGATATGTCCGGAATGCTAGTGTTGTGGTATCTGTTTGTATCTCAAAGAGACAATAGAACACGGGTTGCTAACTCAAGGACTCGTGCACGTACAACACTCCTGCCCCACCATGCAATGATCGGCTCTGCCGTTCCAATAGCTACCACGAAGGCCGAGCTCGTTAGTGGGTACCATATGTTTATCCTAATGCGTATAGAATTAAGCGCAAGAGCCTAATAACATACAAACTGAAATTTTAAGCAATAAGTACGCGGTACTTATATTAGCTGACTTAGGTATACTAATATCATTTACAATATCCGATTTACCGAGAATTCACCACCAGTTCGCACCGCATACGTATTTTTTTTTAACTTTCAGTGTCAATTTAAAATTTTTTTCTACCTTGATTGCGAACAGCATGTTTGTTTCTATTGCTGTAAATAATGACATTTCATATCCACCAAACATCTCACAACACATTCTGGCAGGTTGTCAGTGCCTTTATGAGAACAGTACTTATGTTATACAGATATAGATTAAGCACTGCGATACCAGAAACATGTACATATGGGCCATCAAGAAATACCCTAATGAAGATCAAATAATAAATAAGCACAAAAGTATGTATTGAAGGAAAGTCAAACAAATAACTAATGTGGAAAAATACTTTAGCAATAGCACCACAGATAAGAATAGCATTTCAACATGGACATAAAGAATACAAATACCGCACAAGAAATACAGAGTGGAATATGAGCAAGGAATGACAACATCATACAAATCTGAAAGAGTTGCAGGACGGCCGCAAGCATTACAGAAACACCCGAATCGACCGCACGATAACTATTAAAATGTCTTTCCCTCAGAATGAGTGGTAGCGCTTGACTGCTTTACATGATTCTACATCTCTATGTTGAAAGACAAATGAGTACGCAGAAACATGAAGCGAACGAGCCGTTTACTTGCGGTTGGAATATTACGGTGTACCATTCTGATGATGAATGCCGTCCATTGCAGATTGCTTCTGCTTCGCGGCTATAGAGGAAAGAAATAACTGGGAGCGAGCATTGCGCAAAGTGATTGAAGCTAAACGAGTAGGCCAGACATCTGGTCGTCACATCAGGGCCAGCGGTAGGTTACAGTGCACCCGGAAGCAGCCTACAAATACTCACAACATTATCGCGCGGTTGACCGCTGGAGGCACTTAGCGTGTATTCGCTGGCCACGTTCACGCTCAGAAGAACACTTTTATGTAGCACGCATCGAGCAACAGAAAGCTGTATCGGTGGTTTTTCATGTTGCCCTACAATTTCGTCGTTGATACTTTTAATCTACGTATAATATTTCAGAAGTTGATATATTAATTGAGACTAATTATGTAGGTAGGCGGTAAAAATAATCTGAGAGTCTGCAAGTGACGGCAACCAATACATTGGTTCTATCCAGTGAACCAACATTTGATGTTTTTTATAAATATTTTCCCAAGTTAGGTTGGACACCCTACTAACACTGACACTGGGCCTATGGAACTGATCTCAAAACCACTTACAGTCTTTCTACTATTTCCTGGGTACTTTGAGTTAGTGGCCTGCTATTTATACTGTGCTTCATTCAATGAGGCTCTTGATTGAATAAATATTCCTTGAAATGGCGTCGGAGGATGCATTGATGTTATTTACAGTGTTCTTTCGATGAGATGCAGCGCAGTAATTATGCAAGCCGTAGCAACTCGCAAGAACCTTGTTCACTCGTATGCAGGCTTGGGCTGGACGATGCTGAGCGGCGACCTGCTACAGGTGGTGTTCCACGTTCCCGCGATAGCCTACTCGTGGATATATTTGACAGCCTCGTTCTCGCCGGTGCTGCCCTGGAGCGTCTGTGATGAGCACGACATAGGACACAACGGCTGTTACCAGAACCAGCTCGGCAAAGTAAGTAGGTTGAATAAATTTGCTTAGTTCCAAGGAACAGGATGGGTTCTACTGATACATCGAGGGCAACGAGGATGCATTCTCACGAGTCCCTCTTCGGTTCCGAAAAAAAATGTAGGCATATAAAAGGGACAATTTTTATAAAAAGTAACATTTTACAGACTACTGCCGCCGCTCACAGGGAAAAAATTAGTGACGTACAAAGACTTTTCCTAAGAGAAAAATGTGTCTACAAACGTGTACAGTTGCGAAAGCGTCACGTTAGCTATTCGCGGTCCTTCCTTTTTTTGTTTTTAGTTGTTCTTTTTTGCGTGTGCCCCGCCTCAGGCGGTAGTTTCTCTTGGAACCTAGGTAAACTCTGGCGCAGAAAAGAAAGCAATGTGATTTGAATGCCTCAAAACTGATTGCTGAGTACTTGGCTTGAGAAGATGTCTGCACGAACCTGGACAATGGTATCGAAGCTGAACTATTTTGTAAAGAATGCTGAAGAACCATGTTATAGAGCATTGTTCCTAGTCCTCCACTACATCGAGCCTCGTAATTCCATAGTGCTTTGGACCAGTAATACATGTGAAATTATTTTTCATGCTCTAAGATAACGCTCTACCATGCGCTACTTTTATCAGTGTAGTCAAACGCCAGCTCTACGCCAATGGCCGCTTTTGTTCAAGAATTTATTTATTTATTTATTTATACAATACTGCAGGCCCAAATGAGGGCCCAAGCAGGAGGGGCAGAATACATAAATATTTGCATATGCACGTGCTTATATATACATACAGACATGAAAAGAAAATACAAAAGCAATGCAACATATGTAAATATTATAAGAAAACAAAAAATGAAAGCGACGACTAATAAGATTAAGAGAAGGTACACTGAAGGAAGGCAACTTGACAAACATTAGAACTGTATCACACGCATATGTGAGCACTGGCAACCACTATCGAGACAGGGGAAAAAAAAAAGTACCAGAAGTTGAACGAGCGCTCATTGCAAAATACTGTATAGAATAAGGATGATGTGGAAAGTATTATACAATATTCACGTTTAAAAAAAAAGAAGAAAACAGTAACAAGGTTTGCCCATATGGCAATACCCCCAGTATCAAAGACACAAGCGGTCAATAGAATCTGTGTTTATCAATTGTGATAATGGCAGGCTGTTCCAATCTGTTACAGTGCGAGGGAAGAATGAAAACTTGAAAAGGTTAGTTCGGGTGTTATAAGGCGTCAAAGAATCAGCGTGACGATGCCGTGTTCGGCGCGCTGTAAGTGGTTGAACATAAGCCTGCGGCTGGAGGGACAAACAGTTGTTTTTAAGCAAGAAAAGAAATTTCAGTCGTTGTATTTTCCTGCGTAGTTGTAGCGTTTGGATATTATGTTGAATCATTAGGCTAGTAGGAGAGTCACTCAGTCTATATTTAGAAAAAATAAACCTGACAGCTTTACGTTGGACCATCTCTAAAGTGTTAATGTTAATTTTCTTATAGGGATCCCACACAATGCATGCATATTCCAGTTTCGGTCGGATGAGTGAAGTGTAAGCCAGTAATCTAGTACTAGAGGGAGCGTGCTTTAGTTTGTGCCTGAGAAGACATAGTTTCCTGAAAGACGAGCTACATACGTTAGAAATGTGCCTATTCCAGCTGAGGTCACTGGTTATTGTGATTCCAAGATAGTTATATTCGCTGACCTTGGTTAGTGGTTCCGTGCCGAGGTTATAGACAAACGACATTCTATTAATTTTTTTTGTTATGGACATATAAACAGTTTTTTCTCTGTTCAATTCCATACCCCACCGACTGCACCAGGAAAGAATGTTTTGAAGGTCAGAGTTAAGCATTAATTGATCATCGTGGCAAGTAACCTCGTTAAACAACACACAATCGTCAGCAAACAGTCTAACTTGAACGGGATGAGAAATTTCGTTAGTGATGTCGTTTATGTAAATTAGAAATAGTAAAGGTCCTAGCACGCTACCTTGAGGTACTCCAGAGGTTACTGAAAGTTCGTTAGAAGAGTAATTATCAATTGAAACGAACTGCTTGCGATTAGATAGATAAGCCGCCACCCAGTTAATAATATAGGCTGGAAGATCTATTGACTGTAATTTTTCTATAAGTTTATTGTGAGGTACAAGGTCAAACGCTTTCTTAAAGTCTAAAAATATTACGTCAATTTGGCTTGACTTGTCAAGAGCACTTGCGAAGTTGTGAATAATTGTGGTTAATTGTGTCACAGTAGAAAAACCCTTCCGGAAACCATGCTGATGAGGAGACAGTACGTTGTTGTCATTTAGGAATTTGGTTATTTCATTAGCTATAATATGCTCGATTAACTTGCAACATGATGAAGTTAATGAGATAGGACGATAACTAGTTACTAGGGTTCTGTCACCTTTTTTCGGTATGGGAACGACACGTGCAGTAAGCCAGTCTGTAGGAAGATTAGCCGTAGATAACGAGGAACGGAAGATAACAACCAGAAAAGGGGCTAACGCTTCAGCATATCTGCACAGAAAATCGTTCGGTATGTTGTCTGGTCCTGGAGATGATTTAGCTTTGAGGTTCAGCAGCATCGACACTACACCCGGTTGCGATACAATATCAGAGGTCGAGTTGCATGACATGCAGTTAACGTTTATACCACCATCAAAATTGGAAAAAACACTCTGAAAATAATTATTGAAGTGCTCCGCGATGCGTTGCTTTTCGACAACGACATGGCCCTCGTGAACAATTTGATTAATTGGCTTGGTTTTTGAGCTTAGAAAAGCCCAAAATTTTTGGGGTGCCGTTTGAATGAAATTTGGCAATGTATGGTGAAAATACCAGCGCTTAGCTAGCCGCACTTCTTGGTTTAGCTTATTTTGGATTTCATGAATTGAAGCACGTGAGGCACATCGTCGTCTTAAGCGCTTAACTTTTCTTTTAAGGTGCAAGATCTTTCTCGTTATCCAGGGAGTAGTCTTGGAAGTTTTTTTAGTTCTATTAGGAATAAAGTTGCTAAGGCAGTGGGCGATAATTTCTTTAAATTTATCCCAAAGCACAGTAGTATTGTTACTGTGAAAGTTATCAAAGCATTGCTCAAGATAATCCAAGACACTTTCGTCTCTGGCACGAGAAAAATCTTTAACAGTGGTTGTTTTACATTTTTTAGTGTTAAGCACTCCCAAAGAACAAGAAAAATATACCAGATTATGGTCAGAAATTCCAGGCTCCACCGAAACAAAAAAGTTTTCTAATGAACGACTTACAAAAACGAGGTCAAGTATGGTTCCTGACGTACCATAGGTGCGCGTTGGCTGTCTCACAACCTGGTGAAGATTGTGAGACAGAATGATGTCATGTAAGTAATCTAAGTGTGAATTAATCCCGGTGCAGAGAAACCCATTCTCCCAATCAATATCTGGTAGGTTAAAGTCGCCTATAAGTAGCACTTTATCGCTTGTGAATGAAACCATGTGTTCAAAAAGATTACGAAAAAATTCTGGGCGCGAGTCAGGTGCTCGATAAACTGCAAATAGCAAAAATGATTTATCCCAGCAAGTAAGCTTCATTGTAACAGATTCCAGGTTATCAGCCTGACATAACAGAGTACCGGATATAGTTTCTTTTATCAAAACTGCAACCCCGCCCTCTCTAGTACACCTGTCACGGCGATAAGCTTGATAAGATGGAGGAAACACAACAGCAACCTCAATATTGTCATGCAACCATGTTTCTGTTATCACAACTACATGTGGATTGTAACCCATGATAGTTGCCTCAAGGCTTTCCGATTTATTAACGACACTGCGGGCGTTGATGTTTAAAATTCTCAGTTCTTTAACACCAGGGGAAGTATCAGCGGAGGCAAGTCAATCATTTTTCGAAGTATTTACATGACCGTCAGTTTTGATCCTCAAGTTCTTACTGTCATCCCAAGTGAAAAGCTCATTGTTAATACGCATCTTATCATTAATTAAGCGAACTTTCTTGCCTTGTTCTCTTTCACTTTTAGCACTATCCCACAAGAGTTTACGTTTCCTTAGTGTGCTGCGCGAGTAATCGTTTTGAATAGATATTCGACTACCCTTTAGTTTGTACGCACTTTTTAAGACAAGCTGTTTTTCGGTAAAATCCTGGAAATAAATGATGACTGGTCTCTTGTTACCTTTGTTACCAAGACGATGAATTCGGCCGACAGATTTGCAAGGAACAGCAAGCTTTGCAGAAAACACCTCGTCAAGAACTTTATTTTTAAGAATAGGTTCAGTTTCGCCGGCATCCTCCGGAATGCCAACGACTACGAGATTGGATCTCCTGCTCCTATCCTCTAGATCAGTCAACTTCGCCTCCAGTGACCTTACTGTACGTTCAAGGTCATCTACACGCGAGGCTCGTTTCTCTAATTCAACAAATCTGGCTCCCCAGTCAGCTATAACGTTTTCCACCTTATTCTGTTGCTCCCTGAGTGCAGTCACGTCAGCTGCCAACTTGCTCTGACCAGACAGCAACTCTTTCAGCATGGATTCGATAGAGGCCCCACTACCGTGAGTGGGGCCTCTATCGTCTTAAATATGTTAGAATATGTAATAGAATATGTCTTAAAGGGAAGCTGAAGAGTCTGTCGAATTCACTAAGACGCTCATATACGGATGCGGGAACCTTATAAACCATGTAGGCAAAATTTCGGTTTTATTTTTAATTTGGAGTGACGTAATCGTCGGTTGAAATCGCGCTGTAGCTCCGCCCCCCGATGAGTGAGCGAGCGGAACGGAGACCGGACACCGCGGTGTTGTGACGTCAACTCTGTTTCGTTCCTTCGCAGCGTCCGCGACCGTGCCTGACCGCGCTTGTTTCTGCGTGCGTGCCATCGTAATCTGCTTCGATCGACCCTGCATTCCTTTGTTTGTGTGTCTGTGTGTATGTAGAGTATTAGTCAACGTGCGTGGTAGTCAACGTGAGTGGTAATCAACGTGAGTGGTAATCAACGTGAGTGGTAATCAACGTGAGTGGTAGTCAACGTGAGTGGTAGTCAACAGATGAAGGTCACTACACGTACTGCATGAACCGGGAAGCTTTTCACGCGTTTAAACCGTCTTTGTAGATTGCCGACAGCTTTGGACAGCGCACAAATGCCGACGATCGCATCCCCTCTTACGTTCCACGAGGAGGCATGCAGGAACACAACACTACAGTTGTTTGACCGGAAACGAGCTCACTAGATCGGCGAAAGATCGGCGAGATCACTAGATCGCTTTGCAAAAAACATACTCACCAAAGAGCATTTCCAACACGAGGAGACCCCAAGACTTTGCTTTCGTTCGCTTCAAAAGCACTGCTCGCACCAGCATCGTTTGCTTCTTCGAGAGGCCGGCTCTTCGCAATCGGCTCGTACATGTAGGAAGTAACACCGAACTCCTCAGAAAAACGCAGTCTCTCTATATTTTCCATTACCGTCTCGGAAAAACAGCACCATACTACCTGGCACCGCGCTTCATGTGTAACGGCAGCGGTCGGTTACTAGAGTTGATGTCACGAGGCGGACCGACCAATCACAGCCGGAAACGAGACGCGCGAGCTGGGCGTGTCCGCTGCTGCACTTTCGCTCAATTTCGATACGATATTCGAATTCGGAGGGTTGAAAACCATTATGTACAGATGTTCACTCATTTTTTCTGGAAAACCTTTCAGCTTCCCTTTAAACAAATGGCCAATTTTTATCAAATACTCCAATTTCCTAATTTTTTTATTTGAGCAAGAAGTGGCAAACGAAAATCAGGATCAGAAAATTAATGAAGCATTTATTTACAAATAAAAAGAGAACCACTGACTTTCAGTATAGGGAAGTCATGAACACAGCTTGTACTGCATAAGTCAATGGTGTTATGCTGCTGAATACGAGCTCGCCGAATCGAGTCCCGGCCGCGGCGGCCGCATTTCGATGGGGGCCAAATGCGAAAAAACCCGTGTACTTAGATTTAGGTGCACGTTAAAGAACCCCAGGTGGTCGAAATTTCCGGAGTCCCCCACTACGGCGTGCCTCATAATCAGAAAGGGGTTGCGGCACGTAAAACCCCATAATTAATTAAATTACTGCATAAGTCAGTTTGAATATCCTGTAACATTTATCCAGATTTGAAGTAACGCAAGCATGTTGACTAAATATATTG
This sequence comes from Dermacentor albipictus, assembly GCF_038994185.2. Lineage (NCBI taxonomy): Eukaryota > Metazoa > Arthropoda > Arachnida > Ixodida > Ixodidae > Dermacentor > Dermacentor albipictus. The sequence goes on from NC_091821.1 coordinate 450,647,402, forward strand.
AGTCATCTGGAAAATTAGGGTAATCAAAGGTAAATTGAAAAGACACTAACTAGAAATCTGTAAATTTGTTGTGAAGGCTGCTTTTGCGCGGCACTTGTCTGTTCACCACATAATGCATCTGGTTAGTCCATACGTTCCAATATTTCTACGGTTTTATTCGACATAATGATAACTTCACAGCTTTATTGCTTGCAACTATCTTATCAGTTGAAATGTCGCCTCACAGACACACCAGCGAGCGGGTAATTATGATGCATAATATTGTACAATATCCAATTCGCATAATCCTTCCTTTCGTGTTTTATGGGTTCCTGCGCAATTTCTACCCGTATAACACACGCGCATGGCTTTCTCTGTTTTAGGTGGCACCTGGATTGTTTTAGATTCTAATTTTTTCCACTCACATTTGAATTGTGGAATTGCCTGCAGAACCCATCATCTGCTGAGTTTCAGAAATTGACTGACCATAGCACTCGTTGATGTTATTTTATTTGTTGTTTCTATTTTCGGCCCCCGCTCCTGGATCATTTCAAGGTAGCGCGAACAGTATTCGTAAATAAATTTTAAAACTTCAAAGCGCACCTATTCGTGTTACGACAACGAGAAAGCATTTAGAATTGTGCGCTCAGGAAATACTTGGTACCAGGCGAGAACCATTGCTGTGTGTACTGCTTACATCACAGAAACTAAGTGTTGGGCCAGTTTCTTTGATGCTGGGCCAGTTCCTACTGCCATACAAACTCTTGTGTATGACAGTAGTGGCTACAGCAGTAAATGCGTGCCTCTGAACTCTCCAGCCTTTTTTCTTAAACGCTACAGATTTGGGACACATTCTTACAAATTTACAAATTTGCGTCAGGTGCTGCAAAAAAATTATGCTCGCGAAAAAGTATTGCTCGTTGGTCTCCGAACTACGAAAAGGAAGTTGTTATTTATTTATTTATTTATTTATTTAAAATACCTTACAGGCCCTATGGGGGCATTGTGTAAGGGGGGTTACAAAATCAAGGCAAACAAAAAAAGAGTAAGCAGCCTTCTAAAGTGTAATCCAAAGGTACGCCTCAATGCAGGGGTCATCAACATTACTACCAAGATCAAAGCATGAAAAGGAACAACTGAATTAATGAAAGACCCCAAAGGTACTCTTAAGGAAATAACACGAGAAAACTTTACGTAACTTAGTAATAATAGAAAGTAAAATACAGGAAAAATGAACATATCAGGGAGTACAATTCTTGAAGGGATATTTAGGGAAAAAGACGCAAAAAAGCAATAATATATACAGGGCATATAAGTGAACACGTGACGCAGCTTAAAATAGCAATTCATAAGAGTGAGATAGCAATGCATCAATATCACAAGAAGTTCGAAGCACATTGTCAAGTGTAAGAAACAACATAAAGTGATTTGCAGGTGATATTATGAAAAATGCTCGTGTAGGAGATGAAGAAACTTTTCTTTGTCTGACTCGGAAGCAATCTGACCAGGCAGATTATTCCACAAGCGAATGGCCGTAGGGAGTGCCGAATCGTTAAAAGCATATGTGTTACCATACATGCGCGCAAAACGTGTTCGAGGCGATCTGGATATGCAGTGTGGATTGTGTAGCATTATAAACATATTTGTGAAACAAGGACAACAGAGCGATATTACGGCGAAGAACTAAAGGCTGTATGGAATGATCAAGTTTCATTCGCGTTACGCTGGAGTGATGGCTATAATTACGTGGAATGAAACGGGCAGCTCGGTTCTGGACTGATTCAAGCATGTCGATTAGGTATGCAGGACGTTGGGACCAAATGGATGATGCCTACTCGAGCTGTGGACGAACAAATGTCTGATAGGCCAATTTGCGGATGTTGGAAGGTGAATTACCCAGATTACGACGTAGGTAACCTAATGTCCTTGAAGCTTTTGCGCAAACGTCTGCAATGTTGTCTATCCAGGAGAGGTTTTCGGTTAGGTGAACACCCAAATATTTATACGATACTGTATGTAACACTGTATGTAACACTTCTTTATTATTGATGTTTTATAAAAAGTGTGAGTTGTCACGCTTACGACTAAAAGAAATTACCTGACATTTTGACATATTTAAAGCCATTAACCAGGTCTTACACCAATTATGAATTAGGCTAAGGTCATTTTGAAGTGCCAGGTGGTCGTCGGTACTCTTAATTTTTTATTTTATTTATTTCGGATACTTTCCTGGCCCGAAGGCATTACAGAAAGGAGTGGTAACTGAACAAAAAAAGTACATCATTATACAATAATAGGTATTACAAAACGGCAGAAAATACAGCAGTTTTGAAGTTGCCAACGTCAGAAATGGCAGCGATGGAGGGAGGAAGGTCGTTCCAGTCGGCGCTGGTTTTAGGAATAAAAGAACCATGACACATCTTTGTTCTAAAATATGGAACACCAACTTTAAACATGTGATCGAAACGGGATGAAACGTATGAAGGGCGAGTAATAAGATGATCCTTTAATAGTGGGTTGTGGTGATACAGCCTGTGGAAAAGACACAGTCTAAAACATTTACGGCGCAATGAAAACTCCGGTAATGTAAGTGTGTTTTTCATGGAAGTAATGCTGGCGTAACGGGAATAGTTAGATAAGATAAAACGTGCTGCGCGATTCTGGATGGATTCTAGAGTGTTCATCAGTGTGAGTTGATGGGGATCCCATACGGTGGATGCATATTCTAGCTTTGGTCGCACTAATGTTTTGTAGAGGGTAAGCTTTAACGGCATAGGCGCAGCAGAGAAATTTCGACGCAAGTATCCAAGAACCCGGTTAGCGTTATTAGTGACGTGTTTGATGGGCGTATGCCATGATAAGTTACGTGAAATATGAACACCTAGGTATTTGTACGAGTTGACGGATTCAAGAGAAGTATCGTGAAGTAAGTAAACACGCGTATTGTCAGTGTTAGTGCGGCTTGATACATGCATTGTTTTACATTTATTAACGTTTAGTCGCATGAGCCATTTATCGCACCAGTTGGATATGCTTCTGAGATCGTCTTGAAGCCTATCAGTATCAGTGTGGTTAGTTATTTTGCGATAAATGACGCAGTCATTTGCGAAAAGCCTGATAGATGAATGGGAAATGCATTTAGGAAGGTCGTTTATGTAAATGAGGAAAAGGAGGGGTCCCAGTACCGATCCCTGTGGTACACCCGATGTTACGGAAGTGCGAGAGGATGAACATTCATTAGCTGAAACGTACTGAGTTCAATTAGACAGAAAGCTTTTAATCCAGTTTAGTACATTAGGGTCAATGTTAAGCATGCTAAGTTTAAGAATGAGAAGATCATGTGAAACAGTGTCGAAAGCTTTTGCATAGTCCAAAAACACGCAGTCTACATCGAAGCCCATATCAGTATGGGTAAATAGGTCATTAGTAAAACATATGAGTTGTGTATCACATGAAAATGTTTTCCTGAAACCGTGTTGTTCAGTCGAAAAGAAGGAATTAGACTCAAGGAAATCAATCAGATGAGAATGTATAATATGCTCCAATATTTTGCATGGTATACTTGTCAGTGATATAGGACGATAGTTATCGGGGGAATGAGTGTTACCTGATTTAGGGACCGGAACAACCTTGCCAACCCTCCAATCGCTTGGAAGAACTGAGGAACCTAGAGACTGGGAATAGAGCATCGAAAGCATAATGGAAGAATATGGTTCAGTAATTTTAAGCATTTTACAGTTAATTGAGTCTTCACCTGATGAAGAAGATATTTTCAGGTTGTCAATCAACTTTTGTATGCCGACCCAATCTATATAAATGGAGTTCATTCGTAAATAGGAGGATTTAGTTACCGACGGTAGAGTGGCAGGAGCACATTTGTGAAAGACAGAAGCAAATACATCATTCAAAACGGAACAGCACTGGTTCGGAGGGATCGCGACATTGTCAGAACGGGCTAGTTGGATTGTTTTGCTTTCTTTGCCACCAACAATATTCCAGAATTTACGTGGATTAGACTGCAAAAGTGATGGGAGGGTGTTATCGAAAAAAATCTTTTTTGCATTTGTAATAGCGATACTATATTCTGCGTGAATGCAATGATATGCTGCCCAGCGTTCGGGAAGATTAGATGCTTTGGCGCGACGAAAAATACGTTTCGTTTTGTTGCGCAGACGGCGCAGAATTCCAGTAAACCATGGCGAGGAAGGACTCGAAACAATCTTTCTTTTAGGTACATAGCGATCCATTAGTGTTAGCAGTTGATCTGTAAATAATTCATTCGTCAGCAAAAATACGTATGCGAGAAGAAACATTAGGTGGGAAATCGTTTATGTAAATTAGAAAGAGTAAAGAGCCCAAAACGCTGCCCTGAGGCACACGAGAACTAACGTAAGTTGGAGACGAAGCAATATTATTAACTACTGTGAACTGTTGATGATTCGAAAGAAAATCACGAAGCCATGTTAAAGTGAAGGAGTCAATTCGAAGTACACTTTATTTTGCAATAAGGCGACGTTGAGCTACACGATAAAATGCTTTGGAAAAGTCAAGGAAAATGCAATCGGTCTGCTGATTATTCTTCATGTTAAGGTGCAGGTCAGTCGTTAATTCGAGTAACTGTGTCTCACGTGATAATCCTTTCTTGAAACCGTGTTGATGGCGAAAAAAGAAGTGGTTGGACTCTAGGTGATTATAAATATGAGAAGCAATAATACTGACACGTGTACTTATCTTTATAGGGCAACCACGTTTCGCAGCCTAACAAATGTAATCGCACAGCGTCGGACGCGCCTGTATGTATCCGAAGTTTCTGGAAAGGTATCGATGCTTCTATCCGCTGTTTGTTGTCGCCGAACGTTATGTTATCTAATTTAATCGCCTGACGCGAAGGATGTAGAACTTTGCGGAAGGCACGCGGGTCCGAACGATTAGTCTGGAACATTCGACGACTGCTCTATAAAAGCCGATGCGCTTGACCCGCTGATCAGATTTTCGACGATCGCCGACTGTGTTCGCCGCTATCGTTGCGCTATAAGTGTAGCCTGTTTTGTGGGCACAGGTTCGCCCGATAAAATTTAGTTTTGTCGTTCACAGTGGTTCTACTGTGTTCTTAATTTTCACCCCTACGTGACATTTGGTGGAGGTGCTTGTGCGCTCATGTACCGAACGCCCCCGCAAAGCCGTGATCCAAGCCCGAAGCCCGAGGACAAAACCAAGATCGCCCAAGACCAGCGTGCTAGCCGGAGACTGCAACGACTGCCCCCAGAGCACGGACTTCTACCTGAGTCGACAAATAAGATCGTGGTAAAAACAACCGCAATGCTGCCGCAGTATCGCCCGTAATCCTACAACAACCTCGGGACCCACCGACCTTCCCTGGAGCAGCGACTGAAGACCCAGAATCCTGGCTGGAGACCTACGAGCGAATCGCGAGTTTTAACAACTGGGACTCCGACGACAAGCTGCGGCATGTATACTTTGCCTTAGAAGATGCCGCCAGAACGTGGTTTGAGAACCGGGAGTCGACCTTGACGACATGGGACCTCTTCCGTAGCGGCTTCCTGCGCACCTGTACGAGCGTCGTGCGCTAGGGAAGGGCCGAAGTCATGCTGGACGCCCGAGTGCAGCTACCGAACGAGAACGTTGCCATCTTCACGGAAGAAATGAACCGAGTCTTCCGCCACGCCGACCCGGATATGCCCGAGGAGAAGAAAGTCCGCCTTCTCATGCGTGGTGTGAAGGAAGAGCTTTTCGGCGCAATGGTACGAAGCCCACCGAAGACCGTAGAAGAGTTCCTTCGCGAGGCCACCAGCATCGAGAAGACACTCGAAATGCGGAACCGGCAATTCAACCGCCGTACAAGCTCTACCCACTACGCAGGTATTCAATCACAGGCCACGGACGATCTGCGCGAGACCATCAGGACCATAGTGCGCGAAGAACTGCGCAAGGTCTTGCCTTCGTCGCACCCTCAAGAGGCCTCGATCGCCGACATCGTGAAAGAAGTGGTGCACCGATCGCTTGGAGTTCCTCAGGTGCAACCAGAATCACCACAGCCCCAGCCGGAAGCGATGACCTACGTCGCCGTCGCACGCCTTCAAGGCCCCCCTCCGTGACCGCGCCAGGGCTCTGTGACGCCTCAATTCCGTCGTCCGCCGCCGCCAGCACGCCCACCCGCCGCCCAGCGCACCTACGCGAGGAAGACGGACATTTGGGGAGCACCCGACCACCGCCCGATCTGCTATCACTGCGGAGAAGCCGGCCATGTGTACCGCCGATGATCATACCGCGACTTGGGACTGACAGGGTTCGCCGTGAATGCTCCGCGTCCACAGCCTGGCGAGCGCCCACGTGACATCGCCGATTACCTCGCCGCTACTCAGTGGAGCCCTCGACGGCCGTCCCGTTCGCCGTCACCAGGCCGCTACCTGTCGCCGCAGCGCCGACCATACACCGGCCCAGCCTAGGGCCGCTCTGCGAGCCCATATCCGGAAAACTAAAAGCAGCAACCGATGGAGGTGCGGTTGCTGTTCGTCGAACTGACGAAGATCCTCAGCCGCCGACGAAGACGACGAAGAGGCCGCCGTCCCGACGAAGTCTGGAAGCCAAGAGTACACCGACGAAAGACGACTAGACGACGCGACGTTCCAGCTTCAGTTCAACACGACGCAGCCGTGACCCGACGCCGAGACCTAACTGTAACGCCAGACAAAGAACCACCGACCTCGACGTGCTTCTCGACGGCCACGCTGTTACCGCCTTAGTGGACACAGGGGCTGATTACTCCGTCATGAGTGGACACATCGCCGCCCAGTTGAAGAAAATTAAGACTGCATGGGAAGGCCCTCAAATTCGCACCGCTGGGGGACACCTGATTACGCCGACTGGAATCTGCACGGCAAGAATAACTATTCATGACCGGACTTACCCTGCAACCTTCGTTATCCTCCAACAGTGTTCACGAGACGTCATTCTCGGTATGGACTTCCTGAACCAACACGGCGCAATCATCGACCTGAAGTCGAAGTCAATAACGCTGTCGGAAGATAAAGCAATACCGCCGGAGAGCCCTCGTAGTCACCACGCCTTCAATGTGCTCGAAAATCAAGTGAGCCTCCCACCTCGCTCCAGCATTGTTATTTCGGTCGGCACCGAGATACCCGCTGACGTCGAAGGTGTCATCGAAGGCGACCAACGTCTACTGCTAGACCGTGAAATTTGCGTCGCAAGAGGGATCGCTCGACTGCATCGAGGGAAAACTGAAGTGTTGCTGACAAACTTCAGCCAGGAGTTGAAGCACATCAACAAGGGCACGACGATCGCGTACATCGAGGAAAGTCTGGAAACCATTATTGCGTCTGTCCTCTCGGATTCCGCCGCATCTACCCCGACGGCCATGGTTCCCGAACCACACTACGACATTAATCCAAGTCTTCCAGTGATTAAGCAACAGCAGCTCAGAAGTGTGCTCCGACGATACAAAGGCTGCTTTTCGACGTCATCCAGGATTCGACAAACACCAGTCGCCAAGCATCGCATAATCACCAAGGAGTACGCTCGACCACTCTGCCAAAGCCCTTACCGAGTTTCGCCGCGAGAACGCGTAGCTATAAGAGAACAAGTCGACGAAATGCTGCGCGACGACATCATCCAGCCGTCGAAAAGCTCGTGGGCATCCCCTGTTGTCCTGCTGAAGAAAAAGGACGGAACCCTGCGTTTCTGCGTCGATTATCATCGTCTGAACAAGATCACGAAGAAGGACGTATACCCCCTTCCACGGATAGACGACGCATTGGATCGGTTCTGCAACACTAAGTACTTCTCCTCGATAGACCTCAAGTCTGGCTATTGGCAAATAGAAGTCGACGAAAGAGATCGCGAAAAGACCGCCTTCATCATCCCAGACGGCCTCTACGAGTTCAAGGTTATGCCATTTGGACTGTGCTCGGCGCCTGCAACGTTCCAGCGCGTGATGGACACGGTTTTAGCGGGATTGAAGTGGCAGACTTGTCTCGTTTACTTAGATGACGTCGTTGTATTCGCCGGAAATTTCGACGATCACCTTAGGCGGCTTGCCACAGTACTAGAGGCCATCAAGTCATCAGGGCTCACTCTGAAGCCAGAAAAATGCCGCTTCGCTTACGATGAGCTTCTGTTCCTAGGCCACATCATCAGTAAATCCGGAGTACGGCCCGACCCCCAGAAAACAGCTGCCATCGCAAAGTTCCCCCAGCCAACCGACAAGAAGGCAGTGCGTAGGTTCCTTGGCATCTGTGTCTACTACAGGCGCTTTGTCAAGGACTTTTCACGCATCGCCGAGCCGTTGACTCGTCTAACTAAATGTGATGTTGAGTTCAAGTGGGAAACGCCGCAGGCCGACGCATTTGAACAACTCAAACGACGCATGCAGTCGCCGCCAGTACTTGCGCACTTCGACGAGTACGCCGATACAGAAATCCATACTGACGCCAGTAGCCTAGGTCTCGGTGCCGTTCTAGTCCAGAGGAAAAACGGAGCCGAAGAGGTGATATCTTATGCTAGCCGGTCACTGTCAAAAGCGGAAGGCAACTATTCTACGACCGAAAAGAAATGCCTCGCAATCATTTGGGCTACAGCTAAATTTCGCCCTTATCTTTATGGCAGGCCATTCATAGTCGTCAGTGACCATCACGCGTTGTGTTGGCAAGCGAGTATAAAGGATCCTTCAAGACGACTGATGCGGTGGAGCCTCAGACTACAAGAATACGACATCACTGTAACCTACCAGTCCGGACGAAAACACTCCGATGCCGATTGCCTATCACGCGCCCCCATTGACTCTCCGCCACAAGATGACGAAGATGACGACGCCTTCCTTGGAATGATAAGCGCGGAATACTTCGCTGAACAGCAACGGGCAGACCCGGAGCTAAAAGGCCTCGTGGCATATTTGGAAAGGAACACCGACGTTGCCCCCAGGGCATTTAAGCGCGGAATATCTTCCTTCACGCTTCAAAACAATCTACTCGTGAAGAACTTCTCACCAGTCCGCGCCAACTACCTTCTTGTTGTCCCGTCAGGACTTCGTCCAGAAGTATTGCACGCCCTACATGACGATCTGACCGCTGGACACCTCGGATTTTCCCGGACACTATCGAGCATACAAGAAAAGTATTATTGGCTGCGCGTGACCGCCGACGTCGCCCGTTATGTCAGAACATGCCGAGACTGTCAGCGACGCAAGCCACCTCCGACAAGGCCAGCCGGATTACTACAGCAAATCGAGCCTCCTTGCCGACCATTCCAGCAGATCGGGATGGACTTGCTGGGACCCTTTCCGACGTCAACAACCGGAAATAAGTGGATCGTCGTGGCGACGGACTATCTCACCCGCTTCGCTGAAACTAAAGCACTGCCGAAAGGTAGCGCAACCGAAGTGGCGAAATTCTTTGTCGAAAACATCCTGCTGCGACATGGCGCCCCAGAAGTCCTCATCACCGACAGAGGAACGGCCTTTACAGCGGAGCTCACCCAAGCCATACTGAAATACAGTCAAACAAGGCACAGGAGGACAACGGCCTACCATCGGCAGACGAATGGTCTTACGGAGCGGCTGAATAAGACCCTCGCCGACATGCTAGCAATCTACATCGACGTCGAACACAGGACCTAGGATGTCGTCCTGCCGTACGTAACATTCGCTTACAACACGGCGGTGCAAGAAACTACACAGATCACGCCGTTCAAGCTGGTCTACGGCAGGAACCCGACGACGACGCTCGATGCCGTGCTGCCGCACGTCTCTGACGAGGAGAATCTTGACGTCGCTACCTATCTCCAGCGCGCCGAAGAAGCCAGACAGCTCGCCCGCCTGCGGATCAAAAAGCAGCAGAGGACCGACAGCCGACACTGCAACCTCCGACGACGCTTTGTCGAGTACCAGCCCGGTGACCGTGTTTGGGTTTGGACCCCTATACGCCGACGAGGACTGAGCGAGAAGCTTTTACGTCGCTATTTAGGACCGTACAAGATCATCCGACGTATTGGTGCACTGGACTACGAGGAGCGTGCCGGACGGCATTTCGCTGTCACCGCGGCGCCGCTCACGACCTGAAATTGTCCACGTTGGGCGACTCAAGCCGTACTACCAGCGTTAATGAACTTGGGGCTTCGCGTAACTGACCCTTGGACTTTGATTCCTTTTGTTGTTGTTTTTTTACTCATGTTCAATAAGTGTCCTTTTGTGTTTCGCTCTCTTATATTTGTAGCATCGGGACGATGCTTTTTAAGAGGGGGGTATTGATACGTGTACTTATCTTTTTCGGGCAACCACGTTTCGCAGCCTAACAAATGTAATCGCACAGCGTGGGACGCGCCTGTATGTATCCGAAGTTTCTGGAAAGGTATCGATGCTTCTATCCGCTGTCCGTTGTCGCCGAACGTTATGTTATCTAATTTAATCGCCTGACGCGAAGGGTGTAGAACTTTCTGGAAGGAACGCGGGTCCGACCGATAAGTCTGGAACATTCGACGACTGCTCTATAAAAGCCGACGCGCTTGACCCGCTGATCAGATTTTCGACTGTCGCCGACTGTGTTCGCCGCTATCGTTGTGCTATAAGTGTAGCCTGTTTTGTGGGCACAGGTTCGCCCAATAAAATTTATTTTTGTCGTTCACAGTGGTGCTACTGTGTTCTTCAACGTCACCACTACGTGACAATATGTTCGAGCATCTTGCAGCAAATGCAGGTCAATGAATTCGGACGGTAATTTTCCGGGGAGTTTTTATTCCCAGGTTTAAATAGGGGTATGATTTTGGCCAATTTCCAGTCTTTGGGCAGCTGTCGCGATGACAAAGACTGCTTTAATATATTGTAGAGAATGTTACTGGATATAGAAATGGCATTTTTAATATCTTAGTACTAATATTATCAATACCAGATGAAGTAGATAACTTCAGATTAATATTAAGACATGCAATTCCCTCCACCGAGATTTCAATACTTTCCATGAATTGCCAGTCATAATCAGCAACATCAGGTACATTGGTAAGATCCTCGCGGCTGAAAATCGATGAAAAAAACGTATTAAACGCAGACGGGCATTCATTGCCAGAGAGGGGAGTATTTGTATCGCTATGTAAGGCTAACCGGTTAGAGTCACGGTCAGGTGATATAACTCTCCAAAAATTTTTCGGATTCGAATGTAAGAGAGAAGGTAAATCTGTCGAGAAATATTTATTTTTAGCTGCAGCTAAGGCAGAACAGTACGTTTTTACGGAAAGCCTGTACCTTTCCCACGAATGAGCATTATTGACATGTTTAGCGGTATTGTACAGACGTTTCTTTTTATTCCTGAGCTTACGTAGGGCATTATTAAACCAAGGATTTGTTTTGTCATTTGTTATCGAAATCAACGGGATATATTTGTTAATTAGAGAAGACCTTTTATTCTTGAAGCATAGCCAGTTATCTTCCACCGACCGATTATAAAAAGAAGGAAGTAGCGTGCGGTTGAAAAATAATTGGAGTGCATCGTTTATTTTAGAGTAGCTTGCTTTGTTATAATCACGTATTATTTCCTTTGAGATCCCTGAGAAGGGTAGTGGAACACTGATTGTTACCTGAAGTAGATCGTGATCGCTAAAGCCATTTAGATGAATTTCGGATTCAATCGTTTTGGGAGTGTTGGTGAGTATAAGGTCTAGAATGTTAGTACCACGGGTTGGTTTGTTAACGACCTGGAACAGGTTAAGATCTAAAGTTCAGTTAAGAAAATCCACTGATGTTGGACAAGATGATGATAGATTACGCCAATTTATGAGCGGAAAGTTAAAATCACCGAATCAGTAAACAGAATGCGCTGGACACAGCTCGAGGGCCGTGGTTATGCTATTGCGTAGTTCTGTAACGAAAGAAGTGCTGTAGTCAGGTGGAGGGTAACAGGCACCTACCAGTAGTTTGGTCGTATTTGTTATTACTTCAACCCACACAATTTCAAGAGATGAGTTCGAGTCGATAATAAGTGAAGGTAATAAGTTTTTAACACCGAGAAGAACGCCACCGCCTCTCTTACTAGTTCTATCTTTGAGGTAAGTATTATAAGAATGGTTACCAGGAAAAATTTCGTCTTCTGTAATGTCAGGATTTAGCCATGTTTCGGTAAGAACAAGAATATTAGATTCGTTATCGTCAAGCAGCCAGCAAACTAATTTGCGCTTGGGCATGATGCTTCGTGTGTTTGCGTAAGATAGTGTCAGCAAAGACCTAGTGATAGGTAGCTTTGACTGTGGAAGAGCCTGTGGGCAAGTACTTATGCCTAGCTATCTTTGCGACATGACAACGGTATCAGTGATTTTGTCGTGCGTGTAAGTCTGGGTATATATAAGCAACCGATCTACTGACTGTTTAAAAGGCACTTTTTGAGCTTTCGCGAAGTCAAGCAGCTTTCTTCCAGCTTGTCGCGTAGCTGGCGAGAAATCTTCACCGATTGAGTAATCTAAGCCTTTTATTTGTGTGCAAATGACGAGATGTCTTGCTTGTCTTTAAAAAAGTTAGTTTAGCTATTATAGGTCTGTTCTTTCCTTCTTGGTATTTCCCAAGCCTATGTACGCGTTCAGATTGCGAACTGATTGTTGCAGTTTGCAGTTTTTCAGAGCACAATTTTATTACCTTCTTTTCAGTGGTAGCCCTGTCCTATTTAGGGTCATCTTCTATCCTGAAAAACAGCAAATTGCTTCATCTGAGCCTGTTTTCTGCGTCCTCACATCTTGAAGTTATTGTTTGCAGCTGATCTGAGACATCACGTAAAGTCTTACTTCCTTTTTCCTTCACGCTCGAGTGCCGCAACCCTGGCTGTTAGAATGACGAGTTCATTATCAGTGGCAGCTTGTTTGTCCTTTGCGCTTTTTATTTCCGCCAGGAGCACCTCTTGTGCGGCCTCTAGTTTCTGTATCGCCTCAAGAGCCGATGAAAACGCATATGCCTCAGCTTTTGACATCGGACCTGGGTTCGACTCAACGTCGCCAGAAAGCAAGAGGAGCAACTCAAACATTGCAGAGTAGAGCGAACACAGAAGTAAATTAGAACGCTTTAAGAGATCAATCCACTCAACTTGGCACGACACCGCGATCAAACAGCAGTTGTTGCTCCTAATGCATGAAGCTCACCCTACGTAACTAACCTGCAATAGCAGTAGCTGAGTACGCTCCATACTCGATGCGGTGCCGTGCCCGAAGTGGACGCTTGCTGGCTGGCTTTTAAGTCCTCTTCCGGCGGTGTCCGTCGTAGTCCCCAATCGCCGTTTCCAGATGTGCGTGAAGGTCTGTTCTGGATTCGGCGCTGTGATTACCAAGGCAAGCCGAGGTGGTGTCGCGTCATCGGTGTGCAGTCTGCACGTGCCGGGAAGTGCCGAGCAAACGATCCATGTGACGGTCACCTGCAATAGTAGTAGCTGAGTAAGCTGCATACTCGATGCGGTGCCATGCCCGTTGATGGGCAACGTGTGCAAGAAAGGGGCTCACTTCGAGCAGGTTGATACATACACGTTCCCTGGAGACGGCGAAATATGCAACAGTCGCTGAAAACACGCCGTGGTATCCCAGTGTCTGCGGCTCAGCGCTGCTGAGCTCGATGTGAAGAGATCGGCCTGTGTTGCGGCAGCCGCATTCCGATGTTGGCCGAATGGAATAATTCGCGTGCACCGTGCATCGGGTGTACGTAGGAGAAGCCTAGGTTATAAAAATAAGATTCTCAGTCCCTCACTATTCTACTTGCCTCATAATCAGATCAGGGCACGTCATACCTCCGAATTTATTTGCTTTCATTTAACGTTGCCGAAAGACTTACCGAGATATAAAAATATTGTGCGTAGATTCTGAGTCTCGGCTTTACCAACTATGCTGCTGTTGTTTACGGGCTAGGTCTAAAAGCTAAACCGTCGTTAATAAACCCCGTACGCACGCAACATAAGGCATGTACTCGAAGCCACTATTAAATAAATATCTATTCCCCTTCACCGGTTTCGTGTCCGAAAGATTTTTACGAACACTGACATTCGTAGGGTGGCAGATTGATCAGTGGGGCTCTGCTGTACTCTGCTGCGACATGGCCGATGGTCAGTATTATACAAGCCTGCACACCAGCGAAAGCATCGAGTCCACACAGCACGCCACCGAGCTTGGCTATTCGCCACGATCTCGCTTGAATAAGAACGGTGCCTTCCAAAGATTGATGAATCATGGCGTTTCCAACTACAATCTTACAATCATTAAGCACGGATAGTCCTTTCATCTGGTTCGAATAAGAGCATCAGCTGTTTGCCGCTGGCCTGTCGTCTCAGCTGTGGCAATACTTGACGCAGGGTGGACGTTCATGTGCCGCACCTTCCACAATGACCTACTGCGGTCGGAGAAGTAGCAGAAAGGTCTGAATAAAACATGTTGGAACTTCTACGGCATATCGCTTCATCATCTATGCAACATGGCGCACTGTCCTTCAGCTTCTGAGCATTCTCAAACGGCTCCTGAGCCCACCATCTACTCTTCAGTATTGGTGAAGGTTGTATCATGACCCAGGAAGTCTACATACAAGCCAGGAATGCATCATTATGACCCAGGAAGTCTACATACAAGCACCCGTATGTGCATCTTCTCCGTTTCACCCCACCCTGACGTTCAGTACTCGTTTACCCACCTACGTTTCCTTATCTGGCTGACTCAGAATGTGGTGGTTGCTTCGTGTTCATTGCTTCAACCGCAGAAATTTAAACGTGTCTGCCAGAACACAACGTCAAATCAAAATGTTTACTCCAGCTAACAGGCTGTTCATGTCATGAATTTCCCCGCACCTTGAATGCGGAAAGTGTAAGTATACAGCACGGCCATCACTGTTGTCGCGCTCTCCAGGGGCGGCAATTATAGGACTGCATTCGCTCGCCAAACAAGGAGTTGCCATGGTCCACTGTCACATTACAATGCGTACCCACAGGGAAAGGTTCTGCTGCGCTCAGACGCAAGTACCGTTTTGGCATAAATGGTACCCATAAAGCCAGTTTAGTACATTTCTGTGCTGACTATGCATAGAGTCTGCACTTCTTTTACTTCTTTTGGTTCGTGTTCATTGCTGTTCTTGTTACGCATGATTCCCCGCTTGCTCGCGCCAACGGAGTATGTCAGCTTCTGGACGCTGAAGCGGAACAGTGGAATAAAGCACACTAACATTTTCGCATTGCTGACCTTGCGCGATTTGCTATGGGATATTCATATCTCACTTTTCAAACTATTGTGAGTAAAAAAAGAACCCTTTTTTAACAGCGTCCAAATACTGTTGCTTCAACTCGCAGTGAAGCAGCTTACTACCTCATTACATAAACTGCGAAAATAGTGGTAACATCGCCAGAAACCGCATTTAAGATTCCAACGGGTACTGGTCCACAGCGCCTCAGGTTGTTGGAACGCTCACTTTTGGCTTATATAGACGGTGCGAATCTCAAATATCGGTTACCATCATGCTTACAAAATTAAACGCCGAGGTCACAGATGCCTAAGACAGCGAGGGGTTCCGGCAGTGGAGTAACAGGCTGCGTAGGATACACTGGGGTACTGACTACTTCAATGGCAGCAGTGACTCGAAAAATTAGGTGCGCAGTTTTCAGAAGGAATGGTATATATTGGTGTTCTGGCTATTTCTGGAGGTAGTAATGACTTTGAAGAGGAACTACGCAGTTTGCTGGAAGCATCGCTGCGGGAACCAAGAATCAAGAGTCTAGCACAGGTTACTAACCACAATCAAATAGCTTGTAGCGTATTCCTTATGTATGCGTGTGCTCAATGAATGCAGTCCATCATTTGCAACATTTGTGCCGTAGACGAACAGCCTTGTGTTGTTAACTTGAGAACCACATATAAATACGCTGAAAAGAAATAGGCGTCAGTGAACGTGACAGAATATAATGTGTCGAAGACTGCTGAAAGAGGATCGCTTCGGCCCAAAACATGTACGGTAAACCTGGGGCAGCATCTACTACGAAACCGCCTGACATCAGCGGAAAGGTGCAGGATGGCTACAAGCATCATTGACGTCCATGTTATGTACAATAAGGCTCATCTACAGGGGAGCAGGGGGTCATGATGGGGCTATTGCTCAAATCACAACTTCAGGTGAGGGAACCTTATGTACTATTCGACCGCCGAAAAGAATTCCCTCTGTTGCGCGCATGACGTTGTGGATGACGTCAGGGCCCCTGTTTTTCTAGATGCCTTTGGAAATTCTGATATTCAAAATGTGTCCATTGGCGTCAGCAAACCAGCTCCGTCGCAAAGTCGCATGTGGGGAAATAAGTATTTCAGAAAACACAAACTCTTTACAGGGTTCTACGGCTGCAATTTTAATTCATATCACAGATTTCAGCGCTGCGACGAAGTTTATTTGATGAGGCAATAGGGCAAGTACTTGAGTGTCAGAATTTTCAATGACATCTAGAATAGCATGGGCCGCGACATGGTTCACGACGTAGTCCGCGTAACGGGTGAAAGTATATTTGGATACTAAATAACCCATCATAAGCCAAGCATTGAAGAGTTTCGCTCATTCTAAATATTAATTCAAGCAATAAACCTGACATTCTTCAAATTATCTTTAATTTGTTCAAATTAGATTGCTGGTATTGGCAATAGTTGAGAAAACAAAGACAGCACCTCGGGCTAACGCTGTCGATGCTATAGGGGCCTTACGGCTGCTGCTTCCCAGAAGAGAACACGTGCAGTCGAATCAAATGAGGATAGTGACTCCTCCAAAGAGGTACCGGAAAATGCTCCAGGATAAAAAACCATGCAAAACAGGACTTTATCTTTACCACACCCTACTATGTCTTGTTCTGGCACATGACACTTGTCTTGGGGTAAGGAAACCCGTGGGAAACACCATGATGAAGATGCGCTGTCCGCCACTGCCAGCAAGTTGTAACAGAGCCGATCGGGGCCGTCTGTGAAGTTTGACATGGAAGGCTCATCCAAACTGGCACCGACATCTTGTTAACAAATTTTGCCATGTACCTAACGTTGTCGTTCTTCTGTCTTACATTGTTTAGACAAAGTTCTAACAGTATTTCTTATAGCGCACGAATACGAAAGACAAACTATATCATCCAATCAACAAAGTTGGCCTCTATTATATTTTCTGAACACGAAATCACTCTAGTAGCTCTGTTTTGCATGTGTTGCTCAACCATTTTATAAGCAACACTCTATCCACCGCTTCTACATTGCAGCGCTTTACTTACCTGAATTACTGATTTCATCAAGAACAAACAAGTAGACCATGATTTCAGAGAAACCAACCGAATCCAACTATTGCTTGGGAGCTTCGTTCTGAGGCTAACGTAAATGAAATTGCGCAAGTTTATTCGTCCTTCTATTCGACGTAAAGCATCAAGTGACATCTAATATTCCTACTCAAAAAAGGTACCTAGGGACAAAGACTGATGTTGTAAAATCTTTGCCATTTCATATATTACAGGTTCATACTAAACAGCCAAAGGTGAACAAAAATGAACAGGGGCCCTCGAATATAGAGTGTCCCGCAGCACCGTAGTACTTGTGGCAATAAACTCGATGATATAGACCGATCAGTAAATTCACTTTCCTGCTATGTAACCGCGCGGCATACCGCGACCTTCCCTATTAGGGTAGCCTTAATTACACATGTATACACACTCCAGCCTTTGTGTGTACACGAAAGCGGCTATTCAATATACCATTTCAGAATATATAATTTAGTTTCTGGGATGATGCAAGCAAGGACACGAATACGCACTTGTGTACGTACGCTGTACGTGGCCACTGGTGAACTAATCAGTGGTGCTGCGAAAAAGTAACAAACACAGTGAAGTGATCGTTAAATATATATGGAGTTCTTTTTTGCACGATTGCATTTGCTATAGTGAGTAAGTGCCGCGAATGTCATTTTCGCGCAGCATCTGTGTTCCAAGGTGGATGACAGGCTGGCCAGGCGTTACTTGTTGGACAACAACACGAGTGACGGAGCCATCGCAGTGCGCACAGCCACAAGCCGAGAGCTGGTGTACGTGCCTGCCTCCGAGTACGAAGCCATGCACAACAGCTGCATCAACGGGAACGTGTCGGCGGCAAGGGCCTTCTACGAGTACGGACGCAAAAATTAGGGCAGAAATCATCCTAGAGGATTGCGTATGTCATGCGTATAATTTTCGAAAGGTATACACCTGTAGAAGATGCTGATGTGTGGGTGAACTTGTTGTTTCTAAAGTGCTACTCTTAAATGCTATTTTATTTTCTTTGATGCTTTTCAGCCGCATGGGTGCGATGCATTATATGTCGTAACGCCTTATGCGCATTAAAGTAGACACATACTTGCAAGTGACTAACAAGACCGGCCATGGTGAACACGTGGTTCATGACACCACCACGTCACTAGTGGGCACTAGGTCTGTGGCGCTTAGGGTGACCCATACACTTCATCCATGTAGCGAGGGTGTTCAATGTGGATTTAAGGTCCACGTTGATATCCACCGTGATAATAATGGGAAGTCTCCTCTCCTGAGATGAGTGCCATTCCGTCGCGTGTTCTTGCCAAGAACAGCCAAAAAAGAGAGTGTAGACCGAGTACGTCGGCATCTTTCAACACCTAGAAGGCTTGATGAGCTTTCCGCACCCCAGGACGCATAGTCTTATTTCTAGGGCGTACCCCTCGCCGCCACCGGGGTAAGGCGAGCGACTGTAATATCTACGGAGTTGGCCCACTATACTGTCTACGAAATCACCGCGTCTTGGGCGGGACCTTCTATTACTTTGGCTCCGACTTGGAGAAGAAACCAGCCGCAAATAAAAATTTTGCCGACGACGTTTTTCTTAAGAATACCGTAGTACAAGCGGCCGTGTGCGACAAAACTATGGCCCCTCCTGCTGACTGTACTACACGATATGTACTAAAGAGATTTGACTCGGGGCGCATAATGATGGGCGCAGAAGATGAAAGTCGCGTTGCCGTATTTCATTTAACCCAGAGCAAATCTTCATGGGAAGTAGGAATCGGCTGCGAAGAGTGGGTTATGTCGGTAGGCAGTGCACAAGAAAGTGATGTGACGTATGACCCCCTCTTGGCTGTCACCACAGAGTTCAAGTGATAATACCTAACTTTTTTCGGCAATATACTCCCATCCTCCTCACGCCAACAAGAAGCAGGATAAATCGGTATCCTCTTATTGGGGTTTTACGTGCCAAAACCACTTTCTGATTATGAGGCGGTATCCTCTTATTATAAGAGTTTTGTTTCTATATACTTTAATGGCAATGGCAGGACCTATTTGTGAATACACTAGCAATATCACTTGTTATTTTCGTCGGCATAACATCGGAGCTCTTGGCAGTGATTGCCTGCTTTTAAAGTGCAGTTAAATATTTTAGGTGGTACTAAAATACCTAATCCGCAAATCATGGCAAGGTACGCACACTGCAACACACTAGAGATTAAACAAATTGACTTCAATTTGAATACATAAAAGGATGTTCCAGATTAGATGCGTCGGCCTGCTTCCACCTCCATCGGGGTAACCGAGCGCAAGAGCACAGTGAAGGATGAAAGAGCGAACGCGGAGCGCAGCGGATGATGAAAGACGGCGCGAGGAGGAAAGCGTAGGAGGAGGCTGCAGTGAAATCTTGAGGCGGAAAGTGGTTGAGGAGGAGGGTAGGGTGAATGAGTGACGAGCAAAGCGCAGTGCTGCGTAAGACGCGCTTTGTGGTGACGACAACTACGAGATGGCGCCAGAGCATCGCGCCGTTTATTCATCGACGGTATGCGGCGAGCGCGTCGACTGATATCATAAACGGAAACAAAGCGCTGCATGAGCTGAGGTTTGTCTGCGGCGCCTGCTGTGAATCGACCCACGGATCACCCACGCGCCGCCTTCTCCCGCTTAGTGAGGAAATTGCACTACTTTTCACTTTGCTTGCAATGTGCCGCACTATTGTGCGCGCCAGCCATTATATCGAGAAGTGAAAACACCTATAGAGGTCCGCTGGACTTTTGCGTTAGGATGTATCTTAATTGTTGGCGAATTATTTTTTTCAATTAGCATCACAAACACAATTGTTGCCCTTCGGCGGTTTCTTTAGTTCGGGGAGCGCATATGTTGAGAGTAAAGAAGCTTTTCTTTGTACAAATATCTTGAATATAACTTTGAGTTAAAGTTATTTGTTCAAGTGCAATTTAAACAGATGAATCATATTGCTCTCTTGAAAGCACAACTCACGACTACACAGATAACAAATTTGGCTTTATTTCGGAAGGAGTAGAGTATTTGAATCCCCGTGTATGGTTTTCACTTGTATGGCTTCGCAGAACTGTATGAACCCACTCTGTGAAAAATCTAGAAAGATGTTCAAGATTAACAAGGGACTACACGTAGGCACCATAAGTCCCCCTAAGCACTTTCCAGCACAGAGCGGTTGTTACCAATCATAGTTTTACCCTCATTTGAGGTGCAAAGCAGTAAGGTTTGAATTGCCGAGTGTCGTTTCTCACCATAAATGGTTAGCGCAGACAATAAAAAGTTAACTCCTTAAAGGCAGAGCTTCCATAATCCTAGCCGACGCCCTAGATACAGCGCTATACACTGTTGCATCCTTATGTTTGCTGAAAACTTCACGCGAGTTGTAATGCGCTTGGGTGCGAAAACTAAACTTTTCTCATACCTTAGGGAACATTAAAGAAATATGGAATGGCGGGATAAATGAGGATGTAAGCCAGCAGTCATAGAATGTTAAAAATCTGGTTAACAAAGTGTTTCTAAGAAAAAGCTTGAAAACAATTTTTCACATCTTGGAAATTAGTTCTTTTTTCTGACGTGGGCGTAATGTCGAGGCTAGCAGAGTACTCATATAAATGGTCCATTGATGGGTCATCCCTCTGTTTTGGAGGCTTGAGATTAGAAGACCTTATAGCTGTAATGAACGTTCATCGATCACAAAAAGGCAGTGCGTATAGTGTTTATTTTTTCTGTGTGAATCTGCGCACGTGTGCACAGTTTCAAACACAGCTTCACACAGGTCATACAGTGTACATAAAGATGTGCTGCCCCGTATTGTCTTTCGCCATTGTCTAATGTCCAATTCTTTATACCTCAATACTAGCGGTTCGAGCTCCAACCTCCTTAAATCCTTGGTGTGCACATATTCATCGAAGTTTCCTCCTACTGATGGCTGATTCAGGTTCTTAAATGAGCGTACTACTCAGCGCATGCAGGAGGAGGAACGCAGATAGCATTGCTAAATCTAGCGGGATATCTACATGGCCGACTATTATGCGATATAATTTTGTATAGTTACAAAAAATAAGGTGTCCGACATGTGTTGCACTCATTGCCTGAGAAAGCTCTTACCTTGCCGTGCCTTCGCCAACTCTTCAACTTTTGTGCGTGGCTGTTGCTTTCTCCCTCTAAGTCCCGCTTGCCCAGTAAAGGTTTATCACGGTGCGCGACGGCGCTAGGCAATTTGCTTGGTGTTTGACCTTTTGATAATATGCAGTTTTGCAGTCCTGCACAGAAGCCTTCGATATAGCGCCTGCGCTCTGCATGGTCACACAGTAAAATCACTGCATAAGCCATTCATGCCTATGAAAGGGTTGCCAGTGTTAAAAAATTATGCTAAGAAATCAACCTCGGCATTTCGGATATGCTCGCCAACATCAGAGCCCACAGGGAATTCAGCCTATTTACGTCTGTTTCCTTTGTCTTTCCTAGTCGTGCCACATTGTCTCCGGTTTCTGGACAGGAGATCCTATTACGAAAAATAACGTGTAAATAACATTCTTCTATGCCTCAGCCCATTGAAGACCACGCATTGTTTCAGTAATCTTGCCAAAGACAACGCAACGCTGCACGCAGCTGACGCTTCACTGCCACGCTTGCGTGCATTCGTACAGGCACCGGGTGACACACATTCATAGCGCTACCGGCAGCACCAATCAACTTGACTCCGGCGTCGCCTTGGCCTTGGTCATAGTGTGGACGCTGATATTCATCGCCATCATTCTTGGACCACGCTCACTGAGGAAGGTGCGGTTTCACAGAGCATACTCTTGCTCACCACGTAGACGCCAAGTTATGTTGCAAGTGTCCTTAGAAAGTTTGTGGAATGAAATATGCGATCTAAAAATATAATATTCCAATATTCCCAATGCGCAGTCATTATATTCGGTGTGTCATTTACAAGTTTCTTGACCAAAGATTTAAGCTAATAACATCATATGGGTGTCAACCATTCTTGCTGTCAAATTTTAGCGCCAAGAGTGCAGAGTTAACATCGCGATGTGTTCTTTAAAAAGTTAGTTATTGCTTAGTTCGATGACGTAGACGGGTGTACAGAAGTACTGGTGTGCAGCACATTCTAAACTGTTGCTTAGCCAAATGCATATAATAAATATTTTATTTATATGGCATATATTTTGCTGGGACAATGTGAGAGAAATTATGTAGGCATGTGGATAATATAGGTATGCAGGATCTTTGCGACTGAAACCACATACGACCAGCATAGATTACAACGCAACTCTCATGGAGGTTTAGGATAGCAGTCACCGCTCTTTTTATTCGCCACGCATAATTACGATGGCAATAAAAAAACTAAGTGGGGGCCAAGCTTTGTTTTGGCTGCAATTGTACAATGCCTGTGAGGGACCAAAAGCAATGTAGTTTATGCTCACTGTAAATGTACAAAACTTTCCAAACAATTGTGCCACAGAAACAAAAGGAGCAAGCTAATATGCAATATTACTATCACTCTTAACAGTTTCCATGAGGCACTGCTGGTTCTCCGAAACGATTGCCCGGGAAAATTACTAGCATATAAAGTTGCTTTCAACGGAATTGCAGCGTGTGGCAAAATGTGCTTCTATGAATTAGCAGTCAGAATTGGCTTGCGTTCTTCTGGTCTTTACTCTATTTTTCACTTCTGTTTTCTTGAGAAAGCTTGTTTGCCCCATGCCTGGGTAACCGTATTGGATGCTCTACAGCTATGATGCGTTACTGATGCGAATGAGCAGGCGACGTGAATTTCTTGTGCTAGCAGTCGCATATTGATAGATGCGGAAATACTCGTACAATATTTCTGTAACTGGTGGAACAGCCAACCATTGCATATCTTTGTGTAGCTAATCGTTGTGCATTTTGTCAAGCCTAAGCATCTTTATAAAATCCATGGCGAAAAATGTATTCCCATCAACAGCGTTCTGCCTGTTTTACCGGATCACGACACCAGCTAACACGCTGATCTTCATGCATGTGCTGAAACATCCACATGTGCCTGCATGACGCCAAAATAGTTCCGCATGTTCCCCTCCCACTACCACGTACATTGTCTCATCGCATCGAGCTCTGAAATGCTATAAATGCCTAGTCAATAAAAAGGCCCTATTTAGCCAAGTTACGTAGAATCAGCTGAATTATCCCATTAATTCAGAGTTAAAAGCCGTTACTATATGTTGTTTGCTCAAAGAAACGGCTTATATATTTGGAAGGGCCTAGGTGCATCCCAAATGAGGCTTTTACAATTTCTTGTACTTGTGAGACTACCGCTCTAATTAAAGTCTGATCAAGGTAACTATGCGATTTCTTCCGGCAGCTTTTCTCGAAGTACAGTAATTTACGCCTCAATACTTTATTTCATTTCGAAATTATTTAAATGGTCCAAATTTCCCACAATCATGAACTTACGACTCTCTGTGCTCACAAAACACATTTTAATGAAGCATTCACAGCTCTCACTCAGAAAAACTTACATCCGTAAATTTGCGGACACTGACGAATACAGGGTGTTTGAAAATGAACTGGAGCAATTCATCATGATGCGTGACGCACCAGATGTATAATGCTGGGAAACAGGACACATAAACGAAATCCTTTGCGTCATCATTCCAGAAATATGCACAGTGTATGCAGTACAGAATGTAGGTGTTCCTAATTCCTCGATAGTTTCAGTATTTCCGCTGAAAAAACTCGTGTAACAGAAGTGCTGGATGAAGGTGTATGTGTTGAAGTGAGGGATTTATTCCATAAGGCTATGTGCACCAAAGGGCGTACAGCGTTTGTTCGCATCGACGGTGCGCAGGCTTCATTCGTGATGATGGTGACTCGGCTTTCCATGCTTGCCTTGCTCTGCATTGCTTCCTGCACGCTGAGCGGCGCCAGGCAAGGCATGCTTTCACTGCTGTGGCCGGACTTATCGAAGGCTTACTCCACAAAGGTAAGGGGTTCGCACATAAAAAAAAAACAGGTCACATGTCGTGTGACAGTGCGTTCTCTTCGTTCTATCGGGTTTACCGGTTCTGTCGTAGAGCAACGTGTTGTTAGGCAGTTTAGGGATGACGAGCTCCATATCAGAAGTTGACTCAACACTGCTATTTAAGGGGCTGATAATACCCTTATTCGCGTATCATGGATGCATGTTTGAACCCAAAGTGCAATAAAAGGCGTTGAAGTCTGTGGTAGTCATGGGAAAATGACTGCAGTAAAGGTCCCTAAATCTGTGCCTGAAAAGGAATCAAGGAAGATTACAAAAAGGAACCTATTTTTCATCTCAAAGAAAGGTTAGATGTCGATAGATAACCGACAAAAACTAGATGCCCTAAAAATGCCCAATTCGGCCCCGAGTGCACATTTTGCCGACATTTTCTCTGTTTGAAATGGCAGCTGCACCTTCGACTCTTTGATAGAGTGCGTAGTGATAAAAAGTTCGCATGAAAGTTCCATTCTACCTTTGCAGTCAAAGGTGATACTCTGGTATGCATAAAGGCACCGGTGACGATAGTAAATATGCACGCAACATATGTGTCAGACTAACACGCGTGAGCAATGGAAACATCGGCCGCTTTTTCACAATTTTATAAAAAGTTACGCGTAGTGTGAGTATATGAGGCATTTAAATATAGTTGGCAACAAATGTGACTTCAAATTGTGGCACTGACTAATAGTTATTACAAAACTTGCCATGCATACATCCCGCTGGACATCTAGAGTCTCAATGCAAAGTTATTTTTGACTCTGTGCTGCACTAAACAAAGCTCGTGTCATTTTTTCTGTCGCATGTGTAAATAAGGTGCTCAGGAGAAGCTTGTAGCTAATTTTGTTTATATAAAAGAAGTCCTTAGTTTAAAAAGTGGGGGGTATATGTCCCACTCACAATAAATGTATTTTTTTCTGAAGAGTGGTACTCATATGCAACAGTAAATTTCTAGGCTCACAATGAAAATATATATGTAACTACTGTCCTTGTAGAAAAGACCGAAGCACGACGGACAACTCTGTACAGTGGAGCCTACGAGAAGTTAGAAACAACTTCCTCTTACATGCGTCGAACACAGCGCGTTTCTGTGTGCACATGTTTTTGCAGGTGCATTCACCAGGAGGAGCTTTGCACTCCATTGGCCCTGTGATGTAAAACAATTACAGCCTGTTTTTATTGCAATCTCCTGATGTCAAGGGCAGTACAGCTTAAAGCTATTCAAACTTTTCTATTCCAATTCTGCAATGAGCCCTCCGCGAGTTGTCGAAAACTTTTTTGGACCATCCCCACTTCGCTTCTCTGTCAGGCGACGTTACGAAAACGGCAATAGCTCCACATCTAATATGACGAGAACACACTGATTATTTATCATTGGAAAGAACAAAAGCAAAATACCTATTTATGATTAAACGCCTTTTCACAATTAGCGCTCGGTTATTTGTCAAAACTTTTCAGCCGGCACCCACCTCACCTGCCTCTCACGCGGCTTCAAAAAACCGCGAGAACTCACCAAGTCAAAGAGACGTGCATGCGCTAAAGATGTATAAATGTGCCGAACAATGCTGTATTTTTTTTCTGAATAGCCACAGGGTGCCCAGTTTTGAAACGAATAAAAGGTGGCTGTCGCCGATAGCTCAGGCACTGGCTGTTCGCACCTGCAGGAAAGCATGGACTCACTGGTATACAATAAAGCTTTTTGCGTGGCCGTGTAACGTTTTCGAGCTCTTTCGGCACGTTTACACCCTTGTTCTGCCAACTCTCCTTCACTGACGATTCATTTTAGCGGCATTCTTAAACTTACGTTGCATGCTGTCGCGATTTTCTACCAGTCACCGAGCTAAGTAAGCGAAAACGTGCCAATCACAGACGCTGGCACCAGCCTCTTCATCGGGTTATCGATTTTCCGTGCACTGTCTCGGCCCTATCGAATGCCTCTTCACTTGAGCGTGTTTCTCGCTTCCTGGCAGCCAATTACAAACGAAACATCGCTCATTGTAGGCAACGTTATTCGTATTTAAAGCAAACAAAACGACCTCTTATCAACGCGGAGAACGTTTGATTCGCCTCTTCAGACAACCCTACGGGTCACCGCCTGATGCTTGCATCGGCGGTTAAGCATATTTGACGTCAGGAGATTGGAATAAAAACATATTGGAATAGTTTTACGTTATACACTCTTAAGCAAAATTACACCTTTTTGCCACAC
The DNA here is from genome assembly GCF_038994185.2 of Dermacentor albipictus. Lineage (NCBI taxonomy): Eukaryota > Metazoa > Arthropoda > Arachnida > Ixodida > Ixodidae > Dermacentor > Dermacentor albipictus. Next base: position 450,673,878 of record NC_091821.1, read on the forward strand.
AACAATAATCATCATCTGTCTTTTCCGCATTTCCTTTCTTTCGCGGCGAGCCTGGTACTAGTAATGAACGGCAGGCGCGTTATCAGCATGACATAACATTCCGGACAGTCATGTAGCGGGTGCAGCGTTTTCAAGAAAGGAGACGCGAGCAAGGCAGATGATGATTTTTGTTGTGTGGCAGAGATACATCCCAAAGGGTGTAACTTTGCCTAAGAGTGCAGGCCCCAACTTTGCATAACCGCCGACGCAAGCATCTGGTGGTGACCCGCAGCGTTGTCTTAACAGTCCAATCAAACGCTCTCCTCGTTAGGAGGTCATTTTTGCTTATTTTGAAAACAAATCGCATCCCCTACAAGGAACGCCACTCCTATATCATTGGCTGGCAAGAGGCGAGAAACACGCTCAAGTGGAGAGAATTGTGATGGGCCAAGTCAGCGCAATGAAAATAGATAACTGGATGGGGAGGGTGGTGCCAGATTCTGCGATTGGCACCCTTCCCTTTTCTTAGCTTCCAGTGGCTGGATGAAATGTGCGACGGAAGGTAAAAATTCTGCTAAAACGGACCCTCAGCAATGAGTTCGCAGAGTGATGTCGTAAACCTACCAAAAGGTCTCGGTAACGTTATACTGTCACGCAAAAAGTTTCATTATACGCAAATAGATGTATGCACTCTGCCCTGTGCGAGCAGCCAGCGCCTGAGTTTTCGGTGGGGAGCTATCTTCTATTCCTTGCGGAACGGGAGCAATCTCTGGCAATTCAGAAACAAATCCAGTTTTGTGTGGCATACTAACGCACCTTTAACCCATACACGTCACTATCACTTTCACGTGGTGAGTTTTCGCTGTTTACTGACGTCGCGTGAAAGAAAGGCGAAGTGCGCGCAACGCGAAAACACTTTACCAATAGAAGAGTGTTAATGGCAAAAGCGTCCATCAGAAACACTTTTATTTTGCTTGGTCATATCATGTATGATCAGTGTGTACATGTCATATAACATGGACAGCTATTGCGGTTTTCCTGACGTCGCGTGGCACGCACGTGAAGGGAGGGTAGCCTGAAATGTTTTTAACCAATCGCGCAGATGTGATTGCAGAATTGTAGAAAACTTTCGAATATCTTTACGTTATAGCGCCCTAGACATCGCTTCAAGATAAAGAAATGGGGCTTTATTGCGGGCGGAATGTGTAAATTTAAATGACAGAAAGCGGAATAAGTTATCGTGCATCTTATGAACAAATGTGTCGCAAACTTGGGAAGCGTTCCAAGGATGAAAGAAAAATTTTCTAGCCATTGCACGCTTGTCGCTATCTTAGTGACCATTCCAAAGCAGTTATCGCATGAATTGTTGAAACGGTTCGGTCGACGGCAGCAGCAGATAAGTTAGATAAATGCGCTCTTTGCTGCTGATGAGCGTTCTTGTGCAATCATAAAGTGCGACGTATATATCTCACTCTCCCCCAAAGGGTTAAGTATACTTATGCAACAACCGCCGTGGTTCCTCAGTGGCCATGGTGTTGGACTGCTGAGCACGAGGTCACGGGATCGTATCCCGGCCAGGGCGGCCGCATTTCGATGGAGGCGAAAATACCCGTGTATTCAGATTGATGTGAACCTAAACGAACCCCAGGTGGTCGAAATGTCCGGAATCCTCAACTACGCCGTGCCTCATAAACATAAAGTGGTTTTGGCAAGTAAGACTCCATAATTTAATTTTTTATAATGATGCAACGCTAGAGTATACTTCGCACATAACAAAATTTCCACCGACTTTGTATTACGACGATCGTGAAATCAGCAACAGGGTTCCCCGTTGTGCAAGGTGGACAGCGCTCCCGCCATTGCAGTTACAGCACCCTAGTACGAGAGCACCACGTCCTCATGTTTAAGCAAGATAACACTGATATTGTCACGTAGTAGTGACGGCAAAGAATGGTTAGTAGGATAGGATAGTAGCAAAACTGTGAATGATAAAACTAAGTTCTATTTGGCAAAGATGTGCCCACGAAAACAGTCTACACTCAAAGCACCATGACAGCAGTGTACACAGTCGGCGATTGTCGAAATATATCGGCGGGTCAAGCGCGTCAGCGTTCATACATGAGTCATAGAATGTTCCAGACCCATCGGCGGTGCCCGCGTGTTTTCCAGAATATACTACACATTTCGCGTTGCGCATACAATCAGAGTACACAAGGTCCGGTGACGACACACTGTGGAAAGAACCACCGATAAGATTCGAGAAACTTCCAATACACGTAGGCGCGTCCAGTGCCAAGCGATAATGCTCAACGTTTCTTAGCCAGTAAAAAGTTGTCACCGGTAAAAGATAAACAAGTACACGTGTCATTATTACTCTATGCAGCTAAAGTATAATAACATGCAAATGTCAGTATAGCTGCCAGCAGTTGCTTATGTGTTCGCGCGCCTTAACGTATGCGCATTACGTATAATATATATAAATATATATATTGGCGGGCTGAAAAGCCCCATTGCCATCGCGTGGCTCGCACCCAGTTCGCTCGCTGGCTGCGCCCTACCTGCCGTTGCCGCGTTGGTCGCTGCTTCTCTACGACCCGAATAAACCCCCTTTACAATTGGTGGAGCTGCTCGGTACAACCGGAATTCTGGAACTTCGCAACCGGACACTGCAGCCTGTTGTCATTATGCCGGAAGAAGGACCACCGCAACCACAACCCGCTGCCCCGGTGACTACCTTGGTCTGCCCCGGCCCGCTGCGTCAACGCGACCCACCCATTTTCAGCGGTACCGAAGACCATGACGTAGAAGACTGGCTCGCTGACTACGACCGGGTGAGCATCCACAACCACTGGGACGACACCAAAAAACTGAATTACGTATCGTTTTATTTGAGCCGTGTCGCCAGCGTGTGGCACCGCAACCATGGAAGTGATCTCACGACGTGGCCAGCCTTCAAAACTAACGTGATGGAGGTATTCGGGCGCCCCGCCGTTCGCAAGCTTCGCGCCGAGCAACGTTTCCGCAGTCGTGCGCAGCAGTGCGGGGAGACATTTACAAGTTATATAGAAGATGTTGTCGACCTCTGCAACCGCGTTGACGTCACAATGGCTGATGCCGAGAAGATCCGCCATATCTTAAAAGGCATTGAAGACGACGCCTTCCAGATGCTGTTGGCGAAAAATCCGGCGACAGTCTCTTAACTCGTCAGTCTCTGCCAAAGCTTCGACGAACTCCGCAAACAACGCCTAGCCACCCGCCAATCTCCTCCTCAGGCGACTTCAATGTGGAGCTTGGCTGTTTCCCCGGATAATACGTCGCCACTGCTACAGATCAAGGAGTTCGTCCGTGAAGAGGTGGCTCGTCAGCTTTCTCTGATTCCCCTCACACACGGCCAGTCGAATTCTCCGTTGACGACCGCTCTCCAATCTGTAATCAAGGAGCAGGTAGCCGACCACATTCCACCTTCTCTCCAGCAGGCTCCGGTTGCCGCTCCCCTGACATACGCCGAAGTCGCTTCGATGCCTGCACCACAGACCTACGGTCCCCGTCGCCCTCTTTTGCGCCCGCCCGTATCCGCTCCGGTCCGGCCACTGGTGCAGTATGCACGACGTCAAGATCATTGGCGCACGGAAGATAATGGGCCGATTTGTTTTTATTGTGGCCGTGCTGGACACGCAGCACGTCACTGTCGCCTCCTTACCCCCAACGTCCCCAACAATGTGCGCCCATATGCGCCACGTTTCCACCAACGCCGCAACTATTCGGACACCTTTGAATCTCCTCCTGTTGTCGACACCGCATTCTCCGCCGCTCGCCGTTCACCTCCTCGCCGCCGCTCGCTTTCCCCCATGCACCGGCGTCGGAGCCCTTTGCGCCAGGAAAACTAAATATCGCAGTTCAGGAGGCGAGAACTGCGGTGCCAGCGAAATCTATAAGGCCTCACACTTCCCCGCAGAACGTCATTGAAGTCGCAATAGAAAGAAAAGTGACGCTAGCACGTGTCGACACCGGCGCTGCACTTTCAGCGATAGATGCCCGTATTTGCCGCAAGATCAGAAAAGTGACGACGCCGCTTTCTGGACTGCCTCTTCGAACCGCCAACGCGCAGCACGTCGAGCCATCCGGCGCCTGCACTGCTCGTGTCGTCATTCAGGACTTCCTCTATATCATAGAATTCGTCGTGTTGCCGTCATGTTCACACGACGTTATATTAGGTTGGGACTTTCTCTCCACACATCATGCGATCATTGACTGCGCCCGCACCGAAATCGAGCTGTTTCAGTTTTCGACTGATATTATCACTGACCATAAGGACCATTGCCGCAAAATCTCTGTTTCAGAAGACACCATTATACCTGCCTGGTCTTCCACCATTGTCAGTATCTCTTGTGACTATGTAGATAACGGCACAGTATTCTTCGCTCCGTCTGAACTCTTAGTTCGCCGCCGCTCACTACCACTGCCGTTCGTCGTCCTCGAGTTCAAAGCTGGCACCTCTCTCATCTGCGTCTCCAACTCATCGGCTGAACCAATTACTTTACGCCGCCGTGAAAGCCTTGGCAGAGCAGAGTCCCTGACTTCATCTTCAATATTTGACACGATGGACGACTCCACTTATATTGCTGCTCTCGAGGCATCGCGTCCACAGTCCCTACCGGGTTCTTTTACGCCAGCTATTGCCAGTGACCTTACGATGACGCAGCCGCGACGAACTTCTTCACTTGCCCCAAGGCTTCTCTTCCTCCTTTGATAGCCAAGCAACATCACTCGGCCGCACAACGACTGTTTCGCACACTATCGACACTGAGAGCCACGCACCAATTCGACAGCGTCCCTACCGAGTATCGGCGACTGAAAGACAAGTTATCAATGACCAGGTGAACGATATGCTCAATCGCGGTGTCATCCAGCCTTCTAGTAGTCCTTGGGCATCACTAGTCGTCCTAGTTAAAAAGAAAGACGGCACCATACGATTTTGCGTCGACTATCGAAGGCTTGACAAGATTACCCGAAAGGATGTATACCCGTTGCCACGTATTGACGACGCACTTGACTGTTTGCAAGGAGCGGAGTTCTTTTCCTCCTTAGATCTCCGCTCTGGCTACTGGCAGGTGCCTATGGCTGACGCTGACTGTTCTAAAACCGCATTTGTAACACCAGATGGCTTGTATGAATTCACTTTGATGCCGTTCGGTCTGTGCAATGCACCCGCCACCTTCGAACGCATGATGGACGGCATCCTACGTGGCCTAAAGTGGCATACTTGCCTCTGCTACCTCGACGACGTTGTCGTCTTTTCCCCTGGTTTTCCGACCCATCTTCGGCGTTTACATCAAGTTTTGACCTGTCTCCGGAATGCTGGTCTCCAGCTTAACTTAAGAAAGTGCCGATTTGCAGCTCGAAAACTGACTATAGTAGGCCACGTTGTCTCCAAAGAAGGCATTCTTCCTGATCCTGATAAACTTCGTGCCGTATCCGAATTCCCGAAGCCCACAAACTTGAAAGCACTGCGCAGCTTCATTGGCCTATGCTCCTATTTTCGACGTTTCGTTCGCAATTTCGCTACAGTGATCGCACCACTTAATCAACTTCTTCAAGGCGACAATGAACTTTCTGCTTGGTCGGAAGCCTCTGATGATGCCTTTACGACTCTTCGTCACCTCCTCACGTCTCCGCCAGTCTTGCGCCAATTTGATCCAAGCGCGCCTACAGAACTTCACACTGACGCCAGTGGTGTCGGCCTTGGTGCCGTGCTCCCACAACGCAAGAACACTAATGCCGAATACGTCGTCGCTTATGCTAGTCGTGCCCTCACGAAACCTGAGGCCAATTACTCAGTCACAGAAAAAGAGTGCCTGGCTATCGTATGGGCTCTTCAAAAATTTCGTCCATATCTCTACGGTCGACGCTTTGACGGGGTGACGGATCATCACGCTCTTTGCTGGTTGTCCAACCTAAAAGACCCGTGGGGCCGCCTCGCTCGGTGGGCCCTCCGAATCCAGGAATACGATATCCGTGTCGTCTACCGTTCTGGACGCAAACACTCTGACGCCGATGCCCTCTCGCGCTCCCCAGTTACATCAGACAGCAGCACTTCTACTTATAGACATGACATCTCACCACTTGACATCCTGGACATGGCATCGGAGCAACGAAAAGACCCATGGATCGTCATGATATTCGACTTTTTGTCAAATCCTCCGGCAACTTCGGCACCTCGAGCGTTACGCCGACAGGTGCAGCATTTCACAATCCGCGAAGGACTTTTATACCGCCGCAACTACCAAAATGACGGCCTAAAATGGCTCTTAGCAGTGCCTCGCCTCCTACGACAAGATTTATGCTCCGCCTTTCATTCTGACCCGCAGTGTGGTCACGGCGGAGTGTCAAAAACTTACACACGGCTTCGCCTACGATATTATTGGCGAGCGATGTACACCTTCGTCCACCAATACGTGCGCTCCTGCATTGCCTGCGAGCGACGCAAATGTGTCCCGCATCTCTCCACCGCACCTCTTTAACCACTTCCCTGCCCAGCTCAACCATTCGACCGCGTCGGCATTGATATATACGGGCCTCTTCCATCTACTGGCGCTGGCAACCGATGGATTGTTGTGGCCGTAGATCATCTGACACGGTATGCCGAAACCACCGCATTGCCTGCTGCATCAGCAAAAGACATCGCCTCGTTCATACTAAACAACTTCGTTCTCCGCCATGGCGCCCCTCGCGACCTGTTGAGCGATCGGGGCCGCGTATTCCTCTCAGACGTCCTGCAGTCACTCCTATCTGAACGCCAAATTATTCACCGCACTACTACTGCTTATCATCCACAGACCAATGGCTTAACAGAACGATTCAACAGAACTCTTGGTGACATGCTATCAATGTATGTTGCATCTGACTACTCCAACTGGGATCTTGTACTTCCGTTCGTCACTTACGCATATAACACTGCCTCTCAAGCCACTACTGGATTCTCGCCATTCTTCCTGCTTTACGGCCGCCATCCCTCCAGCACCATTGATACTGTTCTCCCGTACCGGCCGGACCCTGCTGAATGCTCACCTGTTTCTGCGATTGCTCAGCACGCCGAGAAATGCCGACAACTGGCCCGTTCTTTGACGTCTGCTCTACAGTGCCGCCAAAAAGAGCGCCATGACCTCGATCCTCCCCCTCACCCCTTCCCCGTCGACTCACTCGTGTGTCTTTGGGTCCCGCCTGTTGCTGCTCCTGGCCTTTCGTCCAAGTTCCTCCCGAAGTACCACGGGCCCTACCGCGTGGTTGCACAAACATCACCAGTGAACTACGTGGTCGAACCCGTATCGCCATCTCCCGATCTCCGTCGACGAGGGCGAGAGACTGTACACATTGACCGGCTGAAGCAGTACTACGATCCGCCCAACTCTTCCTAGGTCGCCAGGATGGCTACTCTTCAATTCCGGGGGGGGGGGGGGGGGGGGGGGTGTTTGTGCCGAAGAAGATCGGCAGGCTGACAGTTCGCTCGCTGGCTGCGCCCTACCTGCTGTTGCCGCGTTGGTCGCTGCTTCTCTACGACCCGAATAAACCCCCTTTACTATATATATATATATATATATATATATATATATATATATATATATATATATATATATATATTGGTGGTGGTGGTGGTGGCTTCGTCTGATGGTGTCCACTAGAGTTCTGAAAAGGAAAGAACAAAGCTATGAGAGTACTTTCATGATCACCATAGTGAACATTTTGGAGATGTACCATGTATTGCTTTTGTTGATATGCATTGCTTTTGGCTTCACCAAGCGCACTGTGGTTAACGCATCAGTACCGACTGCCTTGACTTCTTGAGGTGGCAAAACTTGCCAGGTACAGATATCGTTTGGTATTAGGGGTCACGCGTTACTCTTTTCAATGTTGGACAAGCCTAAAGAAGGCGAACCGAACAATTGGCCTTGTCATAGCTACGATATCATGCTACTAAGTGTAACCTACCAACGCTATCTTGGTATTTTGTGTGGCATTTCTGTTGTCACAAATCTCGAATAGTAGTGCTCAGGCGAGCGAAATTCCCGGAATATTGAGTATTTCATATCCATTCCCTAATGCCCCTCTCTGCACACTGGCTCTTGCGTGCACATCTCCGCGACCTACGAGGTCGAATCAGAAAGTGTTTGCTCCTACTCTATTTAGTCAATGTAGGAATGTAAACCCGAAGTACACATATCTATTCCCAGCGGTGGACTTTTCCTGGGCCGGCCCGGCCTTGTCTGCCAGTAGCTCGGCGACGAGGTGCTGCTGTCACTTGTTGAAGAGGGCGGTTGGGCTTCACGCGTCCACGACATACGAGAAACGAAGTGTCATTCGCTTTCTATGGGGCAAAGGGTGAACACCCATTGAAATTCACAGGGAAATAGAGCCCACGTATGGGGGGAAAAGTGTCCCGCGTTGAGAAGTTCTTTTTTTCCGTTTTCGGTATATTTCGGTTTAGGCTGCTATGAAAGGTGTTAGGTTATGCACATAACATTATTTGCGTAGTTGAAAGCTAGTTACCTGCAAACGTATTTTTTTCCTAGGTCGACGCATTGAAGCGCAACAATACTCATTTCCTCCGCTTGTTAAAGGCTTGAAACATAGGCGGGACACGAGACAAGAAAACGACACCGCAAGCGCTGATTTTCAACCAAGTTTATTTGAAATAAACGCGGCTTCTCAAGGCTTTGCCCATACGTGTCGAAGACACCTATTGCGCATAATGTGAAACACGCAGTTATTTACCATAAATATCAACAATCCCTGAGCAAAAGACGCACTACGTTTGACTGAGAAACGTTTCAGACATAAAAAGTTACTGCAACTACCCCATAACTGCGCACTACGTACAAGATCAAATCATACAGGATAATGCATTCCATATTTTCATGAGATCGATGCCGGTTTAGGTTTTACTTGATGTCGCAACTATCTCTTCTTTCCTTGTCGCACGCGGCAGACGTGGATATCGGCATCTCAGCACATGTTCTACAGTGTCGGCCTGGCCCTGGGCGTGACCACCTTCCTCGCCAGTTACAACAAGTTTGAATGGCCAGTCCTCGGGTGAGCAGAGTCCAGCACATAGCGTGCGTCTTTTTGTCAGAATGCACTGACTCGGCGCTAGGTGTCGGAGTCTTTGCTGCGGTCCGTTTCTTCAAAGGCATAACACAGGCAGTTGGGATCTCTTATCTCTAAACAAATATACTAAAGCTTCCTGTTTTGGTTTCGTTATGACCCTTGAAGTGAAAAAAGCCGTCATCATCACTATTATGTGACAAAGTCGTGGTAGCAAATGATTATTTTCGGGTCCATTTATATCTCTGTATCTCATAGTGGTTATAAGAGTGGAGTACTTTTGCAGAAGCCATAAATAAAGAAACAGGCAGGTACATCAATCTCGTCTTGCCTCAAAATGAGTCCTAAGCAATTCATTCGTGTAGTTTATGTGTTAATGAAAGCATGAGTTATATAATATATGCGAGTTGCGCACGATCATTGCAAGTCTTCGGGACAAGCTGTGGCTTTTGAAGCTTCCCTAAGTGGCATTAACAATCGATGCAAAATCGTGTTCTTAAAACAGTTATTCCTGATTATGTAGAGTCAGAGTGGACAAGAGCATCTGTTTAATGTTGCAATTAAATTTTTATAATCGTGCATAACCACAAATGTATCAACAGCTATCATTGCAAGGCATGTAATTCAATCTGTCCAAGAGTCGTGCTAGGTCCAGCGACGCAAGCTTCTCTTGAAACAAAAATGGGAAGGCACAATATCTACGGAACACCAAAGGCAAATATTAGGCCAAGCTAAAGTGATTTCTTAGTGCTAGAGAATCACTAAACGCTTAATATCATCCCGAACAGTGCTTTAATTATTGAGAAATTAGGTAAATGCAGGATATGCTTACAGGCTCCCCCGAGACATTCAAGCACTGGCCCGATGACGAAAGCGCTCCTCGGTTAAATTCTGTCACTAGTGATCAAGCGTTCGTTGCAAAAACCATCCTTGTATTGAATTATGAGGCGAATTCAAATTCCACTCTTGTAGTTCTATTTCACGTTTTAGAAAAAAAAACTCGTTGAAGTTACCCTTGATGATAACGCAGGTGGTCGAAAGGTTTCATTTTCGCTCGACTCCATGGCACCCACACTTTCGCGTTTCATTTGTTTCGTTTTCGCGTAAAGCTGCACAGGTTTTGCTGGCTCGCGAAACTGGCACAAACTGCAAGTAGCAGAGAATTCAATTTCCATGTGATGTCACGCTATGCCCGAATGGTCTACGCCACTTCACGAGAAAGCAGCTACAGCGGCGAATACACCACTACGTCTTGGCTGTGTAGTGCCGTCTGTCGGGCAGGTTTTACTCACCGACCACAGCAAAGGGTGTTGATGGCCTATACAACGTCACCGCCCCCCAATTGGGTGGCTGGAAATTTGAATTGCGAAAAAGGCATTCAGACCCTTCAGATGCAAATATGTTGTAAGGTAAATCTTTTCTTTGCGCGAAACAAGCGTTGCGAGGTTTCTGGAATTGTATGTAAACAGTCTATGTCGACTTAGTGTTTGTCTTTAGTGTCCCTTTACCTGAGCGATGATTGCTTTCCTGTAACTGAAACCACTGTAACAGTGAACCACGATGCATAAACTTCTATAGTATTACTCCATGCCGCACGATATTTAAAACATCCATTCACTCCCCGACAGAGAGAGAGACACAGAAGTTAACTTTATTACATGCCTATTAATTCTTGAGACCCTGGCAGAGGAGCAAGCATGGAGGCAACGCGGCCCCGACGCGGTCAGCCCACTCTGCCAGCATGACTTGGCATTTTCGGTCATCAGAATAGATCGCACGCTCCCAGGGCTCGAGCGTGAGAGCTTGCCGAGGAATCATTCTTGGTTGGGGGGTTGGAAGGGCACCCCCAAAGTATGTGATCTTGGTCTGCGGTTAGTGCTTCGCGTTCCCTGCAGTTAGGTTTAAACTCTTGCTTAGAAATTTCGGCCAACCTTTTGCGGCTTAGCACAGATCGAGTCCGTACTCGCCGTAGGATCATGGCCTGCTCCTGGGAGAGAATCGTGCTCGGGAACCTAAGTAAACTGAAGCTATTGAACCTATCCTTTCCGTAGACGTCTTATTGCATCAGGTCCATCCAATTTTATAGAATAATTTCTATTGCTCACTGTCCTTGAAGTCCTTTATATCCTGGTTATTTTTATTTCGCCTCCTCTCTAGGCCGTACAGAATTCCATCGTACAGAATTACAGAATTCTATCGTACAGAATTCCCTGAACTTTCAAAACCGATTCGTAAGGACAAGGTAGGGGATATTCAAAATTATAATATGAGAAAGACTGTGGAAGCAGCAAAAAAAGGTCGCACCATGAAATCAGTGAAAAGAAAGCTTGGCATCTGACAAGCCGGCATGTATGCACGGAAAGATAAGCAGGGTTATATTATCACAATTTACAAGATATAGTAAAAAAGCAGCGCAAGTGTTTTATACTGATCTTGCCAGTACCCACACCAGCCGCGCTACCTTCATTCTAAGTAGTAATAAACAGGATACAGAGGCTCCTTATGTAACTAACACTGAAGTTAGAAGGGCCCCGCAAGACATGACCCGAGAAAAAGCGGCAGGAGAAGATAGATTAAGGGTCAATTTTATCAAAGATTGAGGAGATATAATGCTTAAAAAGCTTGTGGCCATTTGTAATCATTGTTTCACAAATTCAACTGTGCCAGACCACTGGAAGAATTCCAATATGATACTAATACACAAAAAGTCGGTCGTAAAAGAATTGAAAAATAATAGCCCCGTTAGCTTACATCCAGTATTAAATAAAATATTTATCAAGATATTCTCCAATAGAATATCTCACCTACTTAGACGGATACTGGTCCGGCCTAGTTGGTTACAATTCATAATCAGTGTTACTTGCACACCACTTGGAACGAGGACTGAGAAACGACAGACACAAGCGCAAACTTTCAACGGGTTTTCATGGCAGGAAGTAAAGTGATTTATATACATACATGAATGTGACGTAACATGATATACATAAGGAAATATGCATGTTCAATGAACACGACCGACTTTTGCATGTGCATCCACAAGAGCGAGATAAATTCTAAATAATACTTGTAATACACAAGCCAGACATGTCTTGGATATCATATCTATCGCTCCGATTTCGCAAAGTCCGGCACTGTTAAGATAATTATATTAATTTTGTAATTGTCCCAATGAAGCAGGTGTGCAAGTCTGTCTTGTTGATTGCACACGCATATTTCATTATTAATTTCGTGTTACGTCACGTTCATGTAGGTATAAAACTATTTGACTCCCTACCATTAAAACCAGTTTAAGGTTCGCGTTTTTGTCTGTCGCTTCCTAGTCCTCGTTCCAAGTGGTGCTAATAACACTGATCTCAGCAAACTTTGCTTTGCAGGTGACATTGTCCTGTTCAAAGACACTGGGGATGAATTGCGGCTAGTGATTAAGGACCTTAAGCAAGAAAGTGTAATAGTGGGGTTCGAAGATGAAAATCCACAAGACAAATATAATGATTAATAGCTTGGCAAAGGAACAAGAGTTCAGGATCGCCAGTGAGCCACTTGAGCAGGTGAAGGAGTACGTTTATCTAGGTCTATAACTCACAGGGGACCCTGTTAAAGAGAAGAAAATTTAGAGATGAATAAAAATGGGTTGGAGTGCCTACGCCAGGCATCGCCATATCCTGACTGGGATCTTACTGCTATAATTAAAAGGAAGCGTGCAGAATTTCTCCATTCTACCGGTGCTAACACATAAGGCCGAAACGTGAATGCTGCCAAAAAAGCTCGAGAATAAGTTAAACATTGCGAAGAACGACGGAACGAAAAATGTAAAGCGCAACGTTGACATCAAATGAAGCAGGCATAACCGAAATTGTAATTGACTTTCACAGAAAAAAATTAGCTGGAAAGGCCATATGATGCGTGAAATGGGTAACCGGTGGACCATTATAGTTACACAATGGGTAACAAGATAAGAGAAGCGCAGTCGAGGACGGCAGAAAACTGGGTGAGGTGATGAAATTAGAAAATCTGCAGGCGCACGCTGGAATCAGTGGGCGCAGGAAAGGGGTAAATGGGGATCGCTAGGAGAGATCTTCGTCCTGCAGTAGACATAATGATAGGCTGGTGATGATGATGACCTCTGGGCGCTGTAGCTTGAAGACCAGCCGCCAAAAAGCTAGAGCGGGGGGGGGGGGCGGTACTGATGCGTTAAAGCGTCGTGACTCATCATGTTTTCATGTGTACTGCGAAATTATTTCTTCGGGATTAAGGAAGACCTCAGGTAAGAAGTCACACTAACCAATGCTCTTCTCTGCAGGCGTAGAAATATCTAAACTATCATATATGGAAGCCTAATGGTTAGCATTATCTGCAAGTATCACAGCAACCTGCGCTTTGGAGATCACATTATCTTGTCCAGCAGCACTGGCGATGACTAGTAAAAATGATTTAGGACATTGGAAATGAAGTGTATGAGTGAGGTTGAAAATTAACGTGCAGAATAGAAAGGTAACGTAACATATCCTGGCAAAAAAATTAGGATTCATGATTGGCAGTCAGCTTCTTGAACCTTTGCAAGAGCTGCTTTATCGAGGCAAATTATTGATAAAAGGCTGATTGTGAGAAGCAAATGTTTTATACAGATGTCCAGATCTATTAGAATTAGTTGGAGCCTGCATGCACCCATTAACGCGTCATGACCGGCAGCTCACCGTTACCATTGCAAAAAAATTACAATCACTGCATTCTGCCGGCACTAATATGCGATGCAGAAACTTGGTGGCCGTAGCATTAGCGCAGCTCGGATGTGAAATACACCTAATATTTTGAATGCGACTGAGCTTGTTAAATATAACATGGCCATATTTATTTTGGGGGCATAAAACAATGATATTCCAATGATATTCCAACCATCATACCGAAGACATCTCTTACTAATATAAATAATACTACTAATAATAATAATTATTGGATTTTACGTGCCAAAACCACATTGTGATTATGAGGCACGCCGTAGTGGAGGATACGGAGAATTTCGACTACCTGGGGATCTTTAACGTGCACCTTAATCTAAGTACACGGGTGTTTTCGCATTTCGCCCCCATCAAAATGCAGCCGCCGTGGCCGGGATTCGACCCCGGGACCTCGTGCTCAGCAGCATAACACCACAGCCACTGAGCAACCACGGCGGGTATAAATAGTACTAGATTTGCAGAAAATAATAACTTCATTTTACCCTTAGTTCGCACCAACTGTGGTAAGCAGTCATTACACTTTTCAGCTTTATCTCTGTGGAATACATTACCATTCCCTTTAAAATTGTTCAAAGCTCACAGACTTCGTACACCACTTAGGCATTTTCTTTTAGCTTCCTCCGACTTTCCCATTTCAGTAATGCATGAGTGTTATTATTAACTTTCGCTTTGTCTCTCTATTACTTTCCTGCATATTTTTTTTTACTTTCTTTCTTCTTACGCTGTTTTTGTAGTGTCACCTTTTGTTGACAAAGTTGAAGCCTTCTTTTTGTATAATACGTTCGTATGCTGCCTTTCTGTTCATTTATGCCTTGTCTCCTAATACCTTTATTCGTAAATGTTACATGTTGCCATTGTTGTTTGTATTATTATTTGTAGTCATCATGCACAGGAGGCCCCATTGCAGTTCCTAACTACGGGACCTCCTTCTGTATATAAATATGCTGTAATTATCCCCATTTTGTCAGGAATAAACTGATTCTTATTCTGATTCTGATGAAAAAGCTTCGAAATGACTTCATGTGCAGCAAGTGATAAAAGGAAACATGGTAAACCAAAGGTTAGGAGAGAATATTCAGACGGTGAACTGTAGAGACAAAACGTGTTTAGCTAGTATTGCGCTTCAGATAAAGGAAAACAGTGGAAATGAGCAGGTCATGTAAACTGTAGGGCAGATAACAGGCCGTCCGTTAGAGTTACAACATGGCTCCCGATGAAAGGAAAGTGCAATCGAGGATGATAGTGGATTAGGTGGCGTGATCAAATTAGGAACTTGGAAGGCGTTAGAGGTTTTCGGCTGGCGCGAAGCAGGTGTAATTGGAGATCACGGGTAGAGGCCTCCGTCCTGCCGTGCACAGAAGCAAGCTCATAAAAATGATGAACATCATGACATTGAAGCGATGATTCTTGAGATGCAAAAATTTCATTTTCTCGTTCACTCTGCTATCGTCTGTTACATAGCGCGTCTGTATAGGTTTCTATGACAGGACAATGAAGGTGACTACATGAGCACTTTGTTTCAATACGTAGTTTTGTGTCCGTGTTCATCATCTTGCTGCGTCATGTACAGGAGGCTTTCGCTGCCAGCCTGAGAATCCCAGTGTGACATGAGCGTGTGTGTTCATCGACGTTAAACAAAATTAAAAATTAGGCAGCATTGTACGTAGTAGTTTGTGCCCCTACAGAAAGACGTAGTGAGGAGAAGGGCAAGATGAAGTGACAATGACATCAATCAGGGGTATTGCTCTGCCCTGTGATTTGCAGCCATCTGCACATAAGTTACCTGCAAGTACTCTTCCTGGTAATATTTGGTGGAGGCACGGGGTAAGCTTGCCCCAAACGAGATCTGGATTTCCGCAGCGGATGACTGCTGTTCTGCTGCTATGGCTAACGACGCTGCCTCGTCCACTCACACAGCACCAGTGCCTGCTTGTATTCCCCTACCCACTGGACCCGTGTAACCTTCACCGGCACCGACGAAGCTGACGATCAAGAATGGTCGGCATGGTACGAACGCGTGAGCAAGCACAGCAAGTGGGATGCCGCAGTTATGCTGGCTAATGTTATATTTTTTTGCGTGGAACCGCTAATCTGTGGTTTGAGGTGCGCGAATGCGACATTACGACTTGGGACATATGCAAAGAGGAGCTGCGCGATCTTTTAGGAAAGCCTGTTGAACGCCAGTTAGCAGCCAAGAGCCAAGAAAGAGCTCACCTCACGTACCCGGATGTGCGTACAGCGCTTCAACCGGCTTCCCAATATTTCTGCCACCTCATTCTGCAACCATCTACGAACCACCTAGCGATGATCTACGCAACAGCTAGCATCACCGAGTTTGACGCAAACTATCTGCCGCTAGAAAGAGGTCATGGCTCCAAGCACTCGTGCACGACGGATTAATCATGTCGCTCATTCAAGCCGTCATCCGCAATGAGATTGAAAATATGGAGATTCAGCCATCCGCTGGCCACCGCTCCGACCCTGCCGCTCCCGTCATTGCTGCTACTCTTGCACCCAGGTCGAATATAAACAAATGTTACCGGAAATCAGTGAAGTGGCGAACATCGGGAGGCAGGCCCCCCGCTCTCTTCACCTCGGCCTTACGCTGACCGCCGCTCATCGCTACAATGCGATCTTACTAGAGGGAGAAACAACACCAGCCGTTCGCCCTCATCACAACTCCGCCAGTCCCATTCTCCTCCAATTCGACGGTCCCCATCGGCACCGTATTCTGGCCGCTTCTGGGGAAACTAAACAGTGCAGCTCCCGGATGCGAGGCTGCATGCACGACCAAGACTGCAAAACCACTGTAGACCCTGTATGCCAGACCGAACTCAATCGAAGTTTTTGTTCACGGTGTTCCAGTTAGAGCTGTCATTGATACCGGAGTTCAAGTGTCAGTAATGTGCTCAGATCTTCGTAGTCATCTCGAAAAAGTTCTAATACCTGCCGAATTGCTTGCCGTTCGAGTAACCAATGGTAGCACCGCAGCCGCAATGCGAATGTGTACAGCCCGCGTAACTTTTGCTGGTCGTGCAACATCTGTTCTTGTCATTCTGCTAGCTGAGTGATCTCACGAACTGATTCTTGGAATAGACATCTTGGCAGTGCACGCTACACTAATTTATTGCTCAACCAGTGTTCTCTGCCTCGAGCTGCCTGAGTAATCTGGTGACACTTCTGCAGACGAATCCCCACTTCTGTGCGTTGAATTTGTCCAGCTGCAGCCCGATGCTAGGATTTACGTTCCTATGTCTTCTTTTCCATCCCTTCGTGATGGTCAGTCAATACGTGGTGTCTCCCCTCTATGACGTTCTCCTGGCACTACAAATAGCACTCCCCAAAGATGTCGTCACAGTTATCTGCAAGCGTGCGTGGCTCGACCTCATAAGCCTCGCAGGTCTCCGCAGGTGATTGCTCAACCTGTCATAACCGCTGTGCTGTGCCCTTTGAATTATTTCGCCGTGACTGCGTTAACACCTGATTTGCCTTCGCTTATTGCTCGCCCCATAAATCCATCCATCTTGAGCCATTTTCATCCATCTGCCTACACGGAAGTTCGCACTGATGCAAGTGGCCGCGGCATTGATGCTACCTTGTAACAATATTGACGAGATGGAAATCGCGTAATTTCTGACGCTAGCCTCCTTCTCTATGCCTCGGAGCGGCATTATTCAGTAACTGAACGCGAGTGCCTTGCTCTCGTTTGGGCCATTGCTAAGTTCCGCCCTTACCTGTTCGTCAGCCCTTTTTTTGTCGTCACAGACCACCACGATTGATAATGGCTCTCCTCACTCAAAGATCCAACAGGCAGTGGCCTAGCCAGAAATTTCGTTCAGGAGGGGCTCACGTTGCAGCTCGGCCTCCTCCTTAAGAGGACGCGTTAGCTCGGGTGTGCGAATCTAAATACATGTAGAAAGAGAATTCATTTCCTCGGCAACCAATGCACCAAATTTGACGAAATTTGTTGCATTTTAAAGAACAACTTACAATCTAGTTATTGTTGCTTTGCGATGTTTCATTTCGGCTGTCACTTCTTTATTACAAATTGAAATAAATAGCAAATTTTCTGAAAACGAAACTCTGTAACTGCACAACAAAACATGACATCAAAATTTTGTGAATTGCATCTAATAGTATACCTGCAGCAGACAAAATGCTTATGTTATACATGATTCTAAAAAATTAGTTTTATGGAAATACGGCTTTTGCAGAACCCTTGTACACAACGTACCCACTCACGTAAGATAACAATTGACGTACGAAATTTGTCCGCTTTGACTGTTTTAAGAGATGCCTTTTACATAACCACAACATATGTTAACGATGGAGAACTATTAATTTGTAAACGTCGTGCTTCTACTTTTCTCGAAGTTTCAAATTTTTCAACATACCTTAAACAAAATTCAGGCCCTAAATATAAATTTCCTTTGCAACAGACATTGGAATTTAACTTTATCTCTCAAATTCAACAAATTTCATTCAATGCTATCCAGAGGTTATCTCAGAAAAGCGTTTCTGCGATTTACATGTATTTGAATAGGCGGTGTCACAGTTGCACCCGAGCTAAAGCTTCATCTAAAACAATTTGCCGAGGAATCAAATACATGAGTTCATGGGTCAAATACATACTGCATTGGCATCGCCAAAGATGCTGCAAACCATTTCTTGAATGCTACGCACTGTCAAACAAGTATAATATAAATTTTTAATAAAAGAATATACACGTATGTGCCGAACATTGCGCCCAGAATAACTGATATCAGTGCTTACATATTTTCTGTCTATTTAATAACTAAATAAATATCACATGAACTTTCGAATTATATCAGTTCGAAGCCAGAAAAGCAGCGCATGTAGCTGATATGAAAAATCTAAAGGCCATGAAATGAACAAGTTGTGGACAAATTTATTAATGAAACTTTGTCATTCAAGATCCTTGTTTACATTCGTGTACATATGCAAGGCCAATGAAATATTTCAATGATGCTGTCATTTGCTCCAATATATTACGCAGGATCACGTGTCGCCGGTCGTGCATCTTGAGTAATTTCACCCAAAATTATAGTCGCACCAGAGAGCACTTATAAAAAAGCAGGAGTTCTGCAAAATTTACGAGGGCCAGTCAAATGAAAGTGAGCCAATGCGAAATATGATAAACAGGGTACTTTATTTAAAATCAGTCTGCATGAACAATTAGACATTTGTCCTAGTGACTAACGAGTCGCGTAATTCCCGTCTCAAGAAGCTCCTTGGGTTGCTGCTTCAAAACGTCTGCAACTGACTTTCACGTCATCGTCCGAGACGAATCTGGTTCTCTTGAGCTGTTTTTTCGTTGCCCAAAAATGTGGAAGTGGCAAGGCGACAGGTCTGAGCTGTATTGCGGGTGTTGCAGCGTTTCCCAATTGAACTTTGCCACTTTTGTATTAACCACATCAGCGACGTGGGGGCTGGCATTGTCGAGGAACAAGACGAGCCATTTCGTAAAGTTTCCACGTCGTTTATTCTTGTTTGCGTTGCGACATGCAACCGCTCCGGCTTTTCACAATATCAGAAACAGTTTACACTTTCTGAGTATTTGGCAAATTCTATCAGTAATGGCCCCTGACCATCTAGAGAAGGTCAACACCTTTCCGTAGAAAATGACACCCTTGGCTTTCTTTGGGCGTGGTGAATTCGAATGTTTCTATTGGAAGCTTTGCCGTCGTGTTTCAGGCTCGTAGTAGTGGCGCCATGGTTCTTGCCCGATCAAAATTGCAGACAAGAAGTCGTCACCTTCATTGTCATACCAGATCAGACGAGTCAAAACAGTGCCGAAATTCTCCGTCATCTGGCAGTGGTTCAAAAGCTTTGGCATTCATTGCGCGCCCAAGAGCCGATAACCGAGATGTTCATGAATTATGGTGTGAAAAGAAATGTGGCTGATGTTCGCACGCTCTGCCAGTTCATCGATGCTTATCCTCTGTTCTCGTCTAATTAACTCATCAAGCTTTGCAGTTGTGTCGGGCGTGATTTCATGATGACTTTGTCCCGGTCCTGGATCGTCTTTGCAACTTTCACGTCCTTCTTTAACCGTTTGCCCCAACGATTCGCAGTGCCAAATGAAATGCAATGTTCAACGTACACGGCCGCCCTGCGGCAACTAATTTCTTTTAAGGAAACACCTTCAGCTGTCAAAAACCTCACAACACCACGCTGCTCAGCTTCTGGAGCGTCCATTACGTCACGCAACCATGTCCAACCCAGTGTATGAGAGCATTAAAGAAAAGTTATCCTCAAACCTGCATGTCACTTTTGTAAATGGAAGATGCTTGTGTGCTACGTGCATGCCTCGCAGCTAATGAACCGAAACATTATTGCGTGGGGTGGGTTGGCTCACATTCATTTGACTCGCCCTCGTACATCAGAAATTCGAAGACACAATGGAATATACAAATGCAGAGATACAGCTTAATAAAGGCCAAAAAATGTCACTGGAAACAAAGCTCACGGCACGTATGCACAAATCCTCGCAACAAGATATGTAAGTATGTCGCCAATAAATCTAGGCATCTCAGAAGCCACTGTTATAATGTGTCAAAGAAGGCAAATAAACATGTTGCGCAATTACAGATTCACAGATCACAGAATCCCAAGGCCCGCCCACGCTCCTTCCACTTCCCCCGATGTATGCCGCGCCACGGAAGGCGGCGCGTTTTCTCCCCGCTTTTCTCCTGTGCGCACACAAGACTAAGCGACCATCGTCAGCTCAGCCATTCCAACCCCCTCCCCCCTTACGCTTTCCCTCGCACATACACCATGCGGCGCGCGGTCACGATATTATCTGCCTTGAACTTTGTACGAAACACGAGGGCGACGCCAGGCATGCGCCTGGAGTGTCCTTATAATTGCTATCGCAATAGTATAGTAAAACTCTCCGGCAACTGAATCGTCCCCTGGCCCATTACCTTCCGCAAAAGAACAAGTGATAAATTAAACGTTCACCATGCGACAATGCGCAACGCCGCAAAAATGTTTTTTTTTTCGTATTGTGGGGCGGGGGCACCAAATTGAAGAAACGCAAGGGTGTTGAATATTATGCTCCGAAAAAGAAGAGAAGAAGACGAAGTGAGAAACGAGCGTGGAGCCGAGCGAGCGCCTGCATTTTTTTAGTTGTTTTTGCAAGCGTCGAATAAAGAAGACGTTCTCTACTTCGGCTCCGCTTCCTGGTTTTCAACATATGGTGCCGTGACCAGGATATCAGACCTACAGTTGAAGACCCCTAACAATGAAGCGAGCTACCTGAAGAAGACGACCGACCGACGCGATCAACGCGACGACGCTGCGACAAATCATATTGACTGCAAAAAAGACGGGGACAGAGGAAGAAAACACATAAACAGCACAGGCGGTTTGTGCCTCGCCTGTGCTGTTTATGTGTTTTCTTCCTCTGTCCCCGTCTTTTTTGCGGTCAATATGATTTGCAGTAAATACCAACTAGTACCGCCTGTGCAGTTTATGTGTTTTCTTCCTCTGTCCCCATCTTTTTTGCGGTCAATATGATTTGCAGTAAATACCAACTAGATACCGCCTGTGCTGTTTATGTGTTTTCTTCCTCTGTCCCCGTCTTTTTTGCGGTCAATATGATTTGCAGTAAATACCAACTAGGCCAAACTGAAGTTCTTCTGACGCTGCGACAGAATCGAAGAATGATCCACGTCATCACGAGGCCTACGATTCCCGACGTGACGACATGGAAAGACTACGACGGAAGCGTGCTACCGTTCGAGCGGCGGTCACCAGGATCATCAACGACATGACAACTCTTATGCAGAGGGAATCAACGCCATATCGTGAGCTGACCGACCATCTCAATCTATTGAAGATAAAGGAAACTATGCTTACGGACCTTGATAATCAAGTAGAAGAGCAGGTTACCGATGATAACCTTGAGGATGAGCTTCTCAGCGTCGGACAGTATCAAGAATCTATCGTCCTCGCGCAATCCCGCGCTGAACGCATTTTATCCGATCAGCAAACAACGACTACGCGCGAATCTCACGATGACTTTCGCCAAGCACGCGCACAATGTTAAGCTACCGAAGCTCGATGTGCCGAAGTTTCATGGTGGCCCCATTAAATGGCCGGAATTTTGGGATCAATTTGAGTCTACTATTCACCATAACCGATATATTACCGACGTAGACAAACTGAAATATCTTCGGAGCTACTTGATGGGTAAAGCGGAAGGTGTCATCAGCGGCCTGTCGACAACTAACGAGAGCTATAGCACAGCTATAGAACTTCTCAAAGAAAGATTCGGTCAGAAGTCACTGATTGTTAACGACCACATGCGTCGCCTTCTAAACCCACGTAAAGTTCGTTCTTGCGAAGATTTCGAAGGGCTTCAAAGGTTACATGAAGAAGTGCAGACTCGCGTGAGATCCCTGCATAACCTTGGCGTCGAAGAAAAAGAATATGGAGTGCTTCTGAAAACTGCTATAATACAAAATATTCCGCAAGAAATGGTGCTCCGTTATAATCAGCGCATTTTGTCTTCGACAGATAGAGGCGTTACTAATGAAAGTCTAAACGAAATGTCTGTTCTTCTAGACTTCTTGAGCCTTGAAGTAAGAAGCCGGGAACAGACTATAATGATGACTTCTGACAAGAGAGAACAAGCCTCATCAGCAAAACGACAATCTAATGAGCATTTCTAAGGTTCTGCATCTATGCTAACCGTGAAACTGACTCCAGAGAGTTGTATATTATGCGGAGACAAAATCACTCGGTGGATGTCTGCCCAACGGAACTAACATTAGACGAGAAAAAGCAGAAACTACGAAATTTAGGATGCTGTTTCCGCTGCACTCGACAATTTCACAAAGCTAAGGAATGCCGAAACTGCAAGAGACTAAGCTGTGCGAAATTCAAGGGGTGACATATCACCACAATGTGCGACCCGAAATGGAAGCAGAAGAATACGGAAACGCAGACAACTGTTTCCAGCTCGTCAACAGATTCGCCAAACTGCACAGTTCTTCTGCAGACCGCCCAAGTTTGGGCTCTGGGCAATGGAAGCAAATGCTTTGTAAGAATGTTGATTGATGGTGGCAGTCAACGCAGCTTCATCACGGAAGAATTATCTAGGAAGCTGAAAGCCACTGTGTTAGCCGAACAGCAGCTCACAATCTCGGGATTTGGAAACGTTTCAGCACCGCGGAAATATTATCGAAGAGTACGAGTCACGCTGCATAGCCAGTACGACTTAAACTCACTTGAAGTAGAGGCGATAGAAGTTCCCGAAATATGCAATGACTTGTCAGCATTGACAGATACAAATGTACTTGCAAAGTTGAAAAGCAAGAACTTACGTTTGGCTGACGTCAACGCAGTTCAGGTATCGCCTGAGCCTGGAATAAGCATCCTTATAGGTGCCGACTATTACTGGCTGCTTGTCAGCGGAAGAATTCATCGACTGGACGACTCCTTGACCGCCATCGAAACTGTCATAGGATGGACACTTCATGGAGATACGAGAAGTCCCCCTAAGTTCTACAAGCGGGAAACCATAAAGAACTTCAATATATGCCTAACGGAAGCCAACTTTTTCCAGCAACTGAGGTCTTCCTGGGAAGTAGAACATCTGGGACTGACTAACGAAGACAGACTTTCGAAAGATGACGAGCACGTCCTGGAGAACTTCATGGAAACAACTGTTAGAAACAATGGTCGCAATCATGTTGAACTGCCATGGCACAGCAATTGTTCCCAGCTTAAAAACCACCGGGATGTCGCATTAAAGAGGCTAGAGTCCTTGCAGAGAACACTACATCGAGAACCAGAGTTTCAGAAGGAATATGACACTGCCATTAGGAGCTACTATAACAAAGACTACGCTGAGAAGGTCCCAATGGACAGTACGAGTGAACATATCACGTACTATATGCCACACCGAGCAGTAGTGCGATGCGACAGAACTACGACTGAAGTACAGGTGGTATCCGACGCCTCTTCTCATGCTTCGGAGTCACCTTCACTCAACGATATCTTGTGGACAGGACCGAATTTGAATCCCAACATCATCGACTTACGGCTGAAGTTTCGCAGCGTCAAGATTATAATTTCCGCCGATATCGAAAAAGCGTATCTTCAAATATCGCTGGCTGAACAAGACCGAGACGCGTTTCGTTACTTCTGGCTTGAAGAAGGATCTTCCAGTATTAACAAACTGCGCATCACAAGGGTTCCTTTTGGTGCCTGCAGCAGTCTCTTTCTCCTTGCTGCAACTCTGCGACACCGCTTACAACTAGTAGAAGACAAATACCCTTCTACTACCAAACTATTGAAAGATCTTCCCAGACTGGAGGCCACCAATAGTGTGTCGGCTACTCAAGGACAGTCATGGAATTCTTGGGCCGAAACTATCTGCTTCAAGAGTCCAGAAAACGAAGAAACCGATACAGAGGCAGGGACAGCGAAAAGAGAAAGCGATGCCATGAAATTAAGAAAAGAGGATATGGGACTTTTGGTATTTTGTCTAGCGTGGGATGATTTCTATTTAGTTGCGTGTGAAATATGTAACCAAGTCACAAAACCACAGGCTATGCAAAAGCACTTGGAGCAGCGGCATGGGAGCATCGACACCTTTGGTAGGGGTGACCACACTGCTGACACGTGCGTGCTCCACCCGGCGCGTGTAGAGAAGTCGTCGGGGCACAGCTCCTTGTCATCGTCGTCCTCATCGTCGTATTCAACGTTATCGTCTTCCGCCCTGCGACACTCGAGCGGGCTTGCCGAGCGCCCGTCGTCAACAGCAAAGGCTCCATCTGGGTCCTCACTGTCAGGGAGGCACAGGAGTGGGGTGAAAAGGCTAAAACGCAACAACCACACGCTGGCCCCCGCTGTCCAGGTAGAGCGAGTGCCACTTCCACGACAGTCTCAAGCCATGGCCACCCGCAACAGCTCGCCAGGCCTTGAAAAGGAATTACCTTCACCCCAGCAGCCACCACATTTAACCCTGGAAGGCTAGGAATGCTGCCTGGGCCGAGGCCAGGGCAGGCCAGTCACATAACACCTGACGCATGCACCAGCAGCACGTCAGCAATGGTGGCTGCGACGGCTACCACTGCGGCACCTACGCCCATCAGGAAGACACATGCCAGCAATGGTACCACCACGAGCATAGCAAAGTCCTCATGGTGCCCACGGCTTTGCCGATGGCAAATTTCGCTCATGCAAAGTACGCACTTCTAGTGGCCACACGTTGCGGAGGCCGGCACAGATGCGGTACCACCTAGAATCTGCTGGACAAGCTCCGTTTTGAAAAGAAACAAGCATACGCAAATTGTTCGGCCGGGAGCTGTTGAATATTATGCTCCGAAAAAGAAGAGAAGACGAAGTGAGAAACGAGCGTGGAGCCGAGCGCGCGCCAGCATTTTTTAAGGTGTTTTTGCAAGCTCCGAATAAAGAAGACGTTCTCTACTTCGGCCCGCTTCCTGGTTTTCAACAAAGGGAAAGTATGTTGGCCAGAATCGAATGCCTACTTTGGGCACCTAATGTCGAAGAAAACGTGAGACGCTTGGCCCACTGACAGCCCATACGCATACTTCTCGGTATCCTACACCGGCGTGACAAGACTGTCCGGAGAGGTTGTGCTCAAGTGAACGCGTTGCGATCCGTCGGGTCCCCACAGTGATGGCGGCGAGTGACCATTGCTTTTTTTTTCTAGTCTGCTAGTCAGGAAGCGTCCGAAACTCTGGAAGGCGAAAATCGACACGACCAGAGAAAGCCGAACGCGCACCGAAGTGCGCCGCGTGGTGGTCGGGGCAACACCAGAAAAACGGATGCGCTCTGGCTTGCTCTGGCTTGCTCTGGCAGCCAGCGGGTAGGGTAGCAAGAACAAAAAAAATGAAGAGGTTCAATGTATCCTCGCAAATAAAAGTAAAAGTGGAAAAAATAAATAGGAACATTGTTACCTTGGCTGGCTTTAGTGTACTGACGTGGATGCTTTGGCATAGGTGAAAAAAATGTAGTGATTTTTTTAAGTGGCATGAGGGCACAAATGAACCACCATAATTTTTCGTCTCATCGGACCTCGCTGCGTGCTTTCTCAACTTGTCTGATTTGGCTTGTCTCGTTGCATGTTCCGATGTAAGATTTTAGACAAGTCAATTAACGTTTGGTGTCAAATGTTTATAACATCATTAAACCCACAAATTTCGGCAATTGAAAATCTAAAGCCCAACTTTGGAAATGTCAATGCACCTTTCACATCAAAAGTTTATGAGAACTGTATGCCCATGAAGTTTCAGAATTGACATGCATGTGCCCCGTAGATTCCGCGGCCTTCGCGATATGCCGCGACGAGCCCACTCGCCATCAAAACGCCCTTGAAACTTTGTGCTCGGATGGCGCTCCTTGCGTTATGTGACTCCAGGCGCACGGGCGTTGCCGCGAAATCCAGCCCGAGTTCGCAATGTTCGCGGTGAAATGTCTTTTCGAGATGAAAAAGACATTCTAGACAAAATCCAGAATGATTTCCGGCGCCGAGGGTAGCTTTGGAGGGCGGTGCATGGACAGCACGAAAAGATTTCTGGGGGGCAGGGGAAGGGGGCTGAAGCCCTGTAAGCCTCCCCCCCCCCCTGGCTACGCCCCTGCCAACAGGCCTTCTTGGTCGCGGGCCTTTACGTTTTCAATAGGACACCTTCTTTGAATGCTGTAAATATGAGCGGCTCCATCAGGATGCCGACTGCCTCTCCCGTGGCCCGGTCAATCCACCGGGTTCTAAAGAACTTGAAGCCGATGCTTGTACTTTTTCACTCACCGACTCCCTCAAAATCGCCGACGAACAGCGTCACAACCAATCTTTGCGATCCCTTATCGACCGCCTCGACTCGGACAACCACGACCATTCCCTCCACCTCTTCCTACTACTCGATGACACTTTATACCGGTGCAATGTGCAACCCTACTCCAGCGAACTGCTCCTTGTTTTCCCCAGGATCTACGCACCATACTGTTCTCGTTCAATTGCACGATGCACCTAAGGCTAAGCATTTGGAAGTCTCTCGCACTTAAGATCGTGTTCACAGACGCTCCTTGCCTAGGCTACATCCCGCTTGCGAGCTCTGTAAATGCCGCAGTAAGCCTGCTCTGCCTCCCGCCCAGTGCCTTCACCCGATAGACACAGCAAGTGAACCTTTTATCCGGGTCATCTTGTACCGTCTTGGCCTTTTTCCAATGTCATCCTCGGGTAATAAGTGGGTCGCCGTCGCGACGGACTATGCTACGCTTTATGCCATTACACGAGCGCTTCCAAGTATGTATGGAACTGATGTCGCCGATTTCCTTCTTTACGAAGTGGTCCCGCACCATGGCGCTCCTCGTCGCCTAATCACTGAACGGGGCCCTTGCTTTCCTTCAGAAGTAGTCGAAGACCCTATCCGCTCTTGCTCTAGGTCTCACAAATTCGCCGTGACTTACCATTCCCAGACAAACTGACCTACTGAACGCCTCAACCACACACTCATAGACATGATCTCCATGCACGTCTCCGTTGACCACAGTGATTGGGACTGCACTTTGGCGTTTGTTTTATTCGCCTACAATTCGTCACGCCACGATGTTACTGCCTACTGTCTTTATATCTGCTTCATGGCGGCAACACTCTCCTGCCTCTATACTGGACAGTTTTAGGTGAAACGCAGCGCGGCACATTTCAGTTACCTACTCGAGTTAGCGGAAACTTGAATCAATAACGATCCTCACACATCCTACAGACTTAGTGGCCACTTTCACAACCCTTACCAAAGCTGAAATGCAGAGATTGACGCATTTCTGTAGCATAGCGGTACGACTCCGCGCATGTCCCAACTACTCAATGCGCATCGGACCATAGACCACCACTAATGTCCACACCTCCCACGCAAGAACCCTAGAACACGAGCTAGTGTCAGGCTCCGAGGGATCGAATGGAAGTGTGGGCATTGCTCACTATACGTAATGGGGCCGTTGCCAGGGATCCTAGCGTTTTTGTCCGCTTCGTGGTTTCGTCAGTGTACTGTAGCCAACCGAAAATGTGAACATTTATTTCTCGGCTAAATCCCTTCTATTTAGATATTAATCCATGCAGGCGGTGTTGGCAAAACAATATTACTGATCGAGATATAACGCGATCCAAAGAAGCCTACGTCAGTGTAGAAGGTACACCATCAGCACTGTGTGTGCTCCTTAATATATCCTCGCATTACTTAGCGCTGTATTGTCAAGTATGATCATACACTATCTAGTTCAAGTATACCTGCTAATGCAGCAATATGCGTGCACGCCAATTGTGATCTAGTGCAGGCTCCCTTTTAACACGTGTGGCTTTGTGATTTTTCATGTCTCTGTCAGAACTGCCGTGAAGATATGCATGATCAACATGGTTTATGGCATCTTCGCGGCCTTCTTCGTGTTCGCCCAATATGGACACTTGGCCGAAGTGCTTGACGAAGACATCGCTTACATCGCCACTTCGGGTGCGTCATTTTGGCGAATAATTTATCCAAATTAGCTGTAGTTCTACCTGTCGCAGCAAACCTGTGTTGTATGCTCTCATTTTTTAGTGAACGCTTCCTTTTTCGGGTTTCCATTGACATAAATTCGGTCATCACTCCCATCACGGCGTTTTCCGCACTTTATGTTGCCGTGTGATTTTTTTAACATTGTGCGAAACAGAATATTGTATTCAAAATTTCTCAAATTAGCTCAATAATCGCACAGTGAAATGCGTAGACACAATTTCATTTAGAGCGTTCTTGATCAAAATATGTTTTTCCTTGTCCACAAAGAGCTGCTATTGTGTACCACTTCCTTAAGGCACAGTATTTGTCAGCAACCACACTGTTTACATTTAAGTGGCGCTACTGCAGTCGGCATTGTTGACAGCAAAACCCCCTTCAAGCAATGCAGTGCACGGTTCCATTAAACCGATGTTTCGAATGACTGCGATGAGTTTGACTTCAACGAAAGTATATCTTTTGAACGTATTTAATTTGATTATTCACAAAACTAATAGTTCTACACCCCAAAGGTTTATAAAAACGCTCAAGGTTGCTACATAAAAAAAAATTGAAGCTTACTCTTCCTTACTTACTAACTTCCCCAACTGATTTCAGCGGAGAGGTTCCACCAGGAATTCTTCCTTTAAAAATATGATTGCCGACACAGTGCTCACTTCGTACTCTGAAAAAAAAAGGTTTTCTGTATAACTACGTCCTGTGTATTGGTAAAAACAAGCGGAAACACGCTGGAGTCGATGAGGTAGGCTGTGGAATAGTAAGAGGTAAATTCAAGCATATACATGAGTTAGAAAAGCAGGTGTATTCACGTGAAGAATGGCGCTATGTCACTTCTGCCAAGCCACTTAACGTGAAGATAGTAAACATCACCGATAAGGATTACGGGGGTACGTGATAACTTCAAAAGTCATTTAAGCCATTACGTCAGTTAGCTCAGTATAAAGTAAAGACACTGAGTGCACTGGACCACACGCAGAAAACAATGTCGCGGTGGACTACGCATAAGCGCGAGCAGATAGATGTCTTCCAAGCTTGTGGAACAAGGAATGAGATATGAGGGTATGTTGTCTGTCCCGAAGTGTAGGAGAAATTTTTTTTATTTAAGTCAATAAGTGCCTCCAAAACGCTGAAAGCTCGATGTCACTGGAATACCGTCGGAATATACATTTGCAGAGACACTCAAGTTTTCGTTAGAGCAAGGATATCTTTGTTGAGTACGTCAGCTAGAGTAGACGGTGCTTCTCACTCATTGAGAATTTAGCGAATGCTTCAGTACAGAATAAACAATTTGTTGAAAACCGAAAGAGCTCCTCGGTGCAGTTAATCTCAGCCTTTAGCTCGGTGCAGTTAATCTCAGCCTTTAGTTAGATGAAGCTATAACAATTTTGCCAAGTTCCTTGCAGAAGTGGATTGCTGTTCACGTCACTTTCACATAATCTGTCAAATGAAACAACGGAGATGTGAAATTTTTAAAATATGGACAGTTCGTTTTATTGAAACGTAAACTTTTGACCACTGTTTTTTTTTACATTCCGTTCATATAGCGAAATTTGAATGTCGACAAAAAAGTCACCACTTACAGTGATACTGGCGGCTTTCAAATAAGATCTCGACGCGAAGGCAGACTCATTGGCCTTGGACTTCGAAAAAAACTTCGACTGGAACTTTAAGTGACGATGATCAGCAATTATTTTTCCGAGCCAGCGCTCTTAACCGAGACTTACTAGTTGAAAATGTGGGTAATTTTCGAGTTTTGCCCATAACCCAGTGGTTTATGCAGAACCCCGTAAAAAGCCAAACTCGGGTGGTGACCAATTTGCAAACACAACCCACTGACAAATAGGGGCGGTGGTTTTCCTAAGTACAGATTTGGTAACAATAATCTCATTACAACCTCCCAGGTTTGACTATATCTTTCTTCTGCGGCTGCATTTTGTTATTTATACGTGGCTTACGCACATCATAGTACACTTGCGTTCTTTTCTTTTTACTAGAGTAGGCTCTGATGTTGCTTGAACTTTATTTTTATTTATTTTAGTGCTCAGTAATTCAAGTAAGGGTAAAATATTTTGTTGTTACGCAAAACTGCCGCGCAACTAGCCGTTTGAGGCATCTTTGCGTGAATTTTCCGGCTTCTTTCACGTTCGGAAAAGCACTTTTATATAGCATATATTGAGCAACAGAAAGATGTATTTGATGTTCTTCACGTTCCTATACAATTTTCTCATTTACATGTTTATACTAAACATAATAGTTCAGAAGATTATTGAATAACTAAGACTATGTAATCAGGCAGAATGCAAAAAATAGTCCGAGTATCTCCAAGCAACCGCACACAACATTATCTTGGTTCTGTCCACCTACGCGGCATTAGAAGGTTTTGAAATCTTGGCGCATAATAGTTGGGACATCCTGTACATCAAGCAGTAAGAATAACCGATACAGATGTGCCAGAGCAATACAGTATACGTAAGTGCTTCATGCCGCCTCATACCTAAAGGCTTACAAGAATATTTTGAGAGAGAACGCGCCCACTAAATCTCAACAACCTTTCTCACAAATAGCCACACGAGGACTGGAGTACGTGTTCGTGACGTTCCCCGAGACCATAGAAACGCTACCATACACGCGGTTTTGGGCACTGGCTTTCTACGTTCTGGTTGCTACGAGCGCTCTCGGACCACAGGTGAGTTCTACGAAAAGATGCTTTCGACACAGCAAGTAGTGATTATCATCATAAGCCTTTTTTACCCTTCGCAAAACGGCTTGAACATACTCTAAATAAACGTGCGCCTAATATACGGTAGGGCTCCAGTGTATAAATTAATGCGTAAGCATTCTTTGACAACCTCCCCTACCCTGCCACGCAAGAAGTTTCATACTTTGCATCTGCCGAAAAGTGGGTTATTTGTAAGGTTAAGAAATTTTGTCGTTGTGATAGTCTAAATGTAGACGACTCGAAGTTTTTAGGCTATAATGAACATTTTAAACAAGAAAATTATAAAATATTCGCTTTTCCGCCCGAAAGGCGAAGCACCGATGGCGACAGCAAATCAGTAGATGGCTGCACGAAGTAAGGATAGTAGCTTTATTGACCGTATAAACCTGCAAACATTCGCTTACTAACTGAATTAACAATGTAAGAATGCGTAAGTGTGACTCAACAAGGAATTAGAAGGAAACAGAAACACAGGGACAGCACTGTCTGTGCGTGTCTCCTTCTTTGATCCGGGCCGCGTTCGACGCTCCCTCTCACACGTTTCCATTCATATGTTGCAGAATCAAGCGTTTTTTGTTTAGATCCCTATCATCACTCATACGGCACCTGCCGGTGGCGGGGACGCCCGCCGCGAAGGCCGAAATGCGTCTGGGGTGTCTGTGTAGTTGCTATCGCATAAAAGAGATTGCTCATAGAGGAGCAAAGGGCCCCTTAGAAGATGCATGAGAAAGCTCATAGTTGAGGTGGGCAAAATGAAATTTGGATGTGGGCCAACTTGAAATTTGTGGGTGGACCAGCTCGAAATGTGGGGTGTGTACACCTAAATTTTGGGGATGGACCAAATTGAAGTTTGGACATGGGCCACATTAAATTTGGGGGTGGGCCAACTTCTTCAACTTTCAACGTGGGCCAACCGTCATTTGCCTCTGGGCCAATTTGAAATTTCGGGGTGGGCCAATTTATAGTTGGGGGCGGCCCAACTTGAAATTTACACAAGGCTCAGCTTAACTTTATAGGGTGGGTCATCTTAAGTTTGAGTCTAGGGGGTGGCCCAATGAAATTTGGGGTTGCACCAACTTCAACTTCGTAATGGGCCTAATTTACATTAGGAGTTGGCACAACTGAAATCTGCGGCTGGGGCAACTTGAGATTTGGGGCTGGGCGAACGTAAAGTTTGGAATGCCCAATTCAACGCAGCTAAGCGTCCTTCGAATCATGAATACCTTGCGGGCAACCCAGCACGTTGAGACACTTGGCGCATTTTTATTGCGCACACTGAAAACGCAGGTGAGACCTTGCATGAACAAGGAACGCGCCCATAATACAAGCTTGTGTGAGTGACAGTGAGGATGACGTGAGAGTGACAGCGAGCTTCCCCTCAGACAATACTGCTACAGCTGGCGTTCCCTTTCGACCGTTCTGTTCCTTCGAGGCGCGGTCGTGCCCGGGGTTCAGGCTCAATCGATACGAGTGCTTTGAAGGGGCCGGATGCATAGAGTTTCTCACTATAACACCTAGAGGGAAATCTGGCGCCACCGTCTATTGGATTTTCTCAAGGGGCGCCATGCCATCATGGGATTGACGGTATATGTGTCTGCGAGGTTCGTGTTGGCTGGTGTTGTAAGAGGCTTCGTATAAAACGCGGATGTGGCTACACAAATAACGCGTTCTTGAAGTACAATCTGCATAAAATGTTTCTATTCACGCAAAATTGTATCTTTACTCAACTAAAGTGCATAACGAAGGGAAGAAAACCAAGAACAGACGACAAACTGTTTCAAAGCTAGCGTGAATCTGGTCGTCTGTCCTCCAGCTTTCGCGGCCCGCTGATAATTTTACGTATCCAATAATTGTACATGCAATAACAACTTCTCATAGTTAAACAGAACATGTTTTTGTGTAATAATAAAGCTAAAACAGCTTTATACGGGCAGTTTTAATAGAAAATGAGTCATAGTGACAGACGAAACGGTGCTGGCCTGACTCTCCAAGAACGACGCCAATCGGAAGTCACAATATACCGGAATTACCATGCATACCACAGCGCAGCAGTGCCAACTTTAGCTCTAGGTAACATGGTGAGAAACTCCAAGGCTGGATTTAGCGAGAAAATGTGACACTTGCCTACTAAAGCCTAAGCATTTTTTTGCCACCGGAAAGGCTATGGGTAACGCGTGTAAGCAAGAAAAAGCAAGTAAACAAAACTAAGCAAACACGAAGTCACCACCAAACCAAAAAATGCTTACGCATTAGTAGATAATTCTTGGAACATCTGTAGCTGTTTTTCTTAATCGACTGCTAGCGCGTTAGCCACGCTGAATCGGCTTTGAAATGAGCATACATCTACTCTATGGGCCAGAGTTTCACCTTTATGGTCATAGAATATTACCGCTTTTTCTCTCGTATGTACAGGGTCGTCCACTCTTAGTTAGAATGCCGCTCCGTGCTGCCGGCGCTCCGCGGGGCGCCTCTGTTGGGCGCCGGAGAAACTATTGCGCAGGTGCAGTGAGAGCCGCAGGCGGGGCTTCGCGCGTCGTCTGCTACAGTGCGCCCTGTATTGCGGTGAAGTGGACTTCAAATTTGCACTGCCTCCGCAGAACGCCGATGGGAGAAACGTTTCTGACTAAACAAAAGACTGCTGAGAAGCCTATCAGCTGCTTTTATCCCGTTGCAGCAACCGTAGCAAAGTTTCCTGCGTGCCTGGTGAGGTTGAAACACACAAATAAGCATACAGGGGAGAAAATGCGCGCCGCGTAATATTCGATGCTTTATACTACTGCTGCAGCACTACGATCCGCCAATATTTTTAATTTTTGGCGTCTTGCTGAGTAGCTGGTAATAAGTTTTAGCAGACGACTGCTCTTGGCTGCTGAAATCTCGACGCAACGAAAATTAATCGGAGCGGAATAGTAATAGTGGAGGTGGAATATTAAGGTCACGTGACCAAAAATGTAACGGACGGACGCTAGTAGGAACAATTAAACGCTATCGCCTTAACAAATATCCTCTCAGCAACTACTTCAAGCCGTGCAAAGCTGAAGACTGAGGTCCTGGTAAACCTTAGGGATTGTTTTCAAACGCTGATGATGCTACCTGGCCGTCTACCTGTATCTGTGGGAAGGTAAAATAGGAGACTGAAAATGTAGCTCCACCTCCACTATTACTACTCTGCTCCGATTAATTTTCGTTGCGCCGAGATTTCAGCAGACAACAGCAGTCGTCTGCTAACACTTATTACCAGCTGCTCAGCAAGACACCAAAAATTAAAAATATTGGCGGATCGTAGTGCTGCAGCAGTAGTATAAAGCTTCGAATATTAGGCGGCACGCATTTTCTCCCCTGTAAGCTTATTTGTGTGTTTCAACCTCACCAGGCACGCAGGAAACTTTGCTACGGTTGCTGCAACGGGATAAAAGCAGCTGATAGGCTTCTCAGCAGTCTTTTGTTTATTCAGAAACGTTTCTCCCATCGGCGTTCTGCGGAGGCAGTGCAAATTTGAAGTCCACTTCACCGCAATACAGGGCGCACTGTAGCAGACGACGCGCGAAGCCCCGCCTGCGGCTCTCACTGCACCTGCGCAATAGTTTCTCCGGCGCCCGACAGAGGCGCTCCGCGGAGCGCCGGCAGCAGGAGCGGCATTCTAACTAAGAGTGGACGACCCTGTACATGTTTATGTTGTGGGGTAATTCCAGAGGTCACAAAAGTAAAGCTTATATTACAGGCTTTCCGTGAAAAGTTCCTTGCAGATACTTTATATGGGAATTTACAACACACAATGAAATTTCTTCTCATTACGGAGCAGTTAGCTCCTCAGAAATGGTGAAGGATGTCAGTCGTAGGTAACACAGAGGAGGCGCTACATTGCTCTAACAGCTAATCTAGCTTAGGGAAACTATTATTACATATTTCATTTATTCGTTCTGAGTAACATCTAAATGTCGCTAAAGAAACGCACGCGTAAACAAAGACAAGTAAAAAAAAATCAAGCATCACGATAAGAGCCACCATTGTTACGAGGAAGTGTTCCGCGAGTGTTTTCCGGCGGGTCGGTGGTTTAGCGGCTGTCCGTTCAGAGTCAATGGTTTGTCGCAGCGAGTGCTTACTAGGCCCAGTAACAAGTTCACATTCATACTGTCCTCACCCTTTCGCCAACGTGTGAGGCACTCGTATAAATGGATAGCTGCAATGCGTGCGATACAGTCAGAACTCGGCAACCTCATGTCTCACTGCTGCCCTAACCGGCACTGCGCAGCTCTGCGCGTTCGGCGCCGTCGTGGGAAGCCTGGCGGATTTGCACCCGGCACTGTGTGAGAGCACCCAGGTGTGGGCGTTCGTCAGCTGCACGGCGGCCTTCGCTCTCAGCCTGCCGCTTTCGTTACGGGTACGCTTTTCCTGCAAGCTTGCTCAGTGCGACAGACAGGCGCAAACACGCACGAAGCTGTCGAGCAGACCAAATTAGTTAAAATTTTTGAAACTGAAACTTCTTTTTTCAAGAACATCAAAAATATATCTGCAAAGAATATTTCGACCGACAAGCCTAAAAATGGCTACTGCAATATACAACAAATATGCAAAGCCCAACTAAAGGCCGCCTATCTTGATTTCTGAATAAAAATAGCTTACCACTGAAAGTTCGGCGCGGCGCCCCATAGGTATACTGAATTGAGTCAGAAATAGGTTTCCGGGTATACGGCGTTGAAATGTGCATTGCCCATGGATGAAGAATACATTTCATGGTCATAGACCAGAATACAAGGAAATATTTATTTAGGCCAACAAGCGAATATTAATGACGTTTACATGACAAAACTAAACACCTCAGTTACGCAGTATGGACAATAACTTAACGGAACAGTGTGCATGCAAGGTGGTCACACGTGTCACCGAAGCAGAGAGTGAAAATTAGGCACGAGAAGGCTCAGGCTTGGAATATGCGTTAACGAGTCAACATAAAAGAAATATAAAAGCAATTTGAGAACTCCGAGCGTTGTACCAGCAACATAAACATATATGCTGGCGTAAAACAATGCCAGTGGAAGCCAAGTAACGCGTTAATGCAATTTTTATTATGAATGAGAACCTAAATCCTCTGAATACTCGACATCCCACGGGCAAAGTAGTGCGAGAATAGTCATTGATGGTTGATAATTGATAATGGTTGATGCGATCAGTGCTCGAGTCTTTAGGCGTTTCGCAGTAGTATGGATGCGAAAATAATGGGGGACGTCTTACGCTATTTCTTACGTCTTACATTAGTTCCCGCTTTCCCACCATTGTGTGCGTCGATGTATGTTTAGATCGCTCAAAGGCACGACCTTCCACATAATGAGAGCGCGCACTGACTATGCGAGGCGAATTCATAAACAGTCATTCACCCCATCGCCTCAGGGCGGTAGTGCGACCAAGGTAGTCGCCACGCGACCAGTTGACAATCGGCGCACATATTCGTTTTTCTGTAAAATTGGCATGTTGGCCCAGTCGCACACTGCTCGATTTTTCATTCACGCGGCCACAGTCGTAAAACTGATGAAGCAATCAGGCGTGCAGCAACAGGACCTCTGGGCACACTGATGGTTATTTCACGTGGCGATGCAATTGCAAGCACATCGCGAGTGGCCGGTCGCACTTGCCGGTGTGGGCATCGGGCGGCTTCAGTTGCTTTTTGGTTGCCTGTCGCAAATGGCTGCGCATGAATGCCGCCGGTGTGAATGAGCCTTAACAGTGACAATGAATTTTATTTTGAACAAGCTTCTAAATGGCCTCAATAGTCGACCTCCAAAAGGAAAAGGCCGACCGTGCCTTACCATACAGGCTAGACCCTCTTCCCACAGTACTGACAATCCCTCTCACCGGCAACACAACACCCGAACTCTCCTGTCACGGCGACGAGGGAAACTGTGGTGGGTGCACCAAAGTAGTGGTCTGGTTGACTGGATGGCCGAACGTGTTTCGAACATTGAAGTCAGCAGTCGAGTGAAAGCAGGCACAAAACAAGAACCTTGAACTGAAAAGCCATGAGAACGGTACACATGCGAGGCAGGTGACCGCAAGTTAGGACCTGGAGCCGCACGGCTTTCGATCTGTCAATAGACGCTGATGCACGCATATGTCGTGATAAAATGCCTCGGCCTGGCCAAGTTGTGGATCGTCTCAGAAAGAAATTGTTTGCCAGTCCTGGGAAACGCGCTGTCTTCGGGCGAAGTCCTGGCTACTCGAGCCCATAACACGACGGTACGTCTTGAGCGCTCGGTCCCGTAGGCGACCATAGTACGTGGATTGCCTGCAGCTACTGTAATTTGCTTACGGGCCTTCTTGGACACCAAGGATTGGTGTCGCCTGTGGTCCATGGTTCCAAGCGCTTTTTAACCGAATAATTGCCCCTTTTTTCAATGTTCTTCACTCGCGTGCCCTCGCACTCAACACGTTATCATCGTTTTACAACGAAGTGGGTAAGGTAAGTTCCCGAATTGTATTTGTGCGACGAAAGCAGTCCGTAAGGGGTGTCGAAGGCAGGCGTGTGACAGTGGGATCAACACAGTATGTTAGAGAATTCGAAATTTTCGCTTTGAAACAATTATACGTGATTCCAAGATAAAATTTACCTTTTGTCTGAAAATATGAAAAGTATTTTCCTGCTTTTATTATACCACGTAGCGGTATTTTTGTTTCTGCTGATGTGTTTTAGCAATTCCGCTTTGGAAGCCTGTTGCACGGCTGGAGCGGGAAACAGCTGTGGGCTGTGTTACATAACACGCGCTACATGGAAGCCCCGAAGCCATTGTATGACTGACGCGTCGGCAGAAAAAAAATTCGCAGTTCCGCCCGACAGGTGAAGCACCGATTCCGATAGCAAATTAATCGATAGCTGTACGAGGTAAGGAGAGTATCTTTATCGACCGTATAAGCTTGTAAACATTCACATGCTAACTAAATTAGCAATGATAGAATGTGTAAGCGCGGTTCAACGATGACGTAGAAACAAACAGACGCACAGAAACAGCGCTGTCTTTGTGTGTGCTTCTTTCGACGTCCTTGTTCAGTTGCGCTTAGAGATTATATCATTGATTCAAACCAACTGCCCCGCGAACGTGTTTAAATAAGTTAACCAGCACGGTGTCACCCGCGCATAGGTAAACACGAACATATTCATCTCGATGAGCGCGAAAACTTGCTGTCAATATTCTGGAGAGAGGAATCGCGGCAGCAGGAAGCGAATTGTCCTTCATGCATCTCTCGCTTCAATGCGAACGAAACGCCGAAAGTGCAGAGTATACGAAGCTACCGACAATACGCGCACTCTGCAAAGATCTTGAAGGCATTGAACATGAGACCCGCGCGGGTGCGCACTTTTGCCACGTGACAGATCGCTTTCCAGAGACACGAGCGCCGGCAACGCGTCCCTACGGCGTCTGCCGTTGTCTGCACGTCCAGTCCAGTCTCCAGTCTGCATGAAGCGGCGGGTGAGGAGGTCATCCAGGCCCCCCCTACTTCACCTGACCCCGCTGTCTCGCGCGCGACAGGAGAGGGTGCGCATACGGGCGCCGTCCCACGCGCGCGCACGCTAAAACCCCCAAAATTCGTAAAGCGCCGACACTCTCCTCCTCCGCCTTCACTTCACCTCGTTTCTTCTCTGTTTCACGCTCCCTCCTCGACCGTGGCGCTGCCTACACTGCTCGAGCGTAAGAACGGCGTCAACATGCGCTCCTCGCCACTCCGTAGAGGCTTGTCGAGCAAAAGTGGCGCTGATGCACGGCGCGAGGGCCCACGTGATGCTATTAGGCCAATAGCGATGCGGCCATGGCCAGAGAGCGCGAGGAGGAGGGGGCATTCTTCAAAGCGCGGCACTACTTACCAAGTTTAAGGGGTTTCGGCGCACGGGATTGAACCGCATTCGCGGGCTCACTCTTATACGCTTTCACTGATACGAAACCTCACGGTGACGGCGACGCCGATGGCAGAAACGCGCCAGGAGTGTCCATATAGTTGGAATCGCAATAAAAGTTAGTGATGTTTCACGTCTGAACGCGGGTTACTCGCAAGGGTATGGACGCCGTGAACATGCCAAGCGAGCTTCACGGCGTCGAAGCACAAACGGAGACGGCGCGAACGCGATTGCGGGCGCTTGAGTGATCTCGACTCGATGGTGCGACGCCTCGTGTGCCACAGGGAAAGCCGAAGTGGTACACATGTAGAGACGCTCCGAAAATACACAACGACCACCGTGGCGTCGACGCACACACGCAAAGTGCACGAACGTGGTCGCTTCATTGATCTCTACGGTAAAATGCCTCGTGTGCCACTCGGAAAGTGAATATTGCTACGCGTGCAAAGAAGAGATGCTGCGAACACGCATGGCATGCCCCAAGGCGTCGAAGCATGAACGGGGAGGGTACGAACGCGGCGATTCTCTTCTCCACCTCCAGGCGCCTTCCTCCTTGGACACACGCTCCGCTCGCGGTTTCAAACATAATCTCCATGATTTCACATCAATGCTTAGGCGTAAAACCTCACTAGGAACAGTCAGCAGGCAGCTCCTCAGTACTGCCGACGGCTCTGAGAAGTCACCGAAATAGTTTCGCCGTTTTGGATGTACAAGTTGTCTAAATTTGCGTATATCGACTAGCATCTTTATTCCACTTTCCTCCAATTTGTGCTTTATTTACATTAGCGCACTTATCTGGTCACATAAACTCGGAGATTATGTGCTATATTAAGGGTTGCTAATCCGCCGTTCT
Organism: Dermacentor albipictus; assembly: GCF_038994185.2. Classification (NCBI taxonomy): domain Eukaryota; kingdom Metazoa; phylum Arthropoda; class Arachnida; order Ixodida; family Ixodidae; genus Dermacentor; species Dermacentor albipictus. The sequence goes on from NC_091821.1 coordinate 450,713,689, forward strand.
TAGTGTAGCCACTGACCATAGAACACAGAAATATTGACCACAAACAGGCTTGTGTTCAAGGTATTTTAACGCGAGAGCCTTATATGCCCAATGAAGCGGAAAATCCGTCGTCCATGCGGCGTTATCACCCAACGGTAGCAAAACCATACGCGACCAAGTCATGCCGTCATATTGCCGGCGCTAGACCTGCTGCTGCTCGCACTGTGAAATCCTACGGTGAAGTATAGTGAATGAAGGTACAATAATTAGGCTGGATTATTTTGCCTGTGCTTTTGTGAACGATGAAAACATGGTGTTGTCTGATTTTTTATATTCTTGATACTGCCATTTATTAGGTTCGTCGGATGATCCTACCGCTGTCAACCAGATGTAGGAGTCGTCGGGCGATCTCGCCGCTGCCACCATTTGAAGGAGTTGAAGCTCGTAGAGAGGAACTCGGTGAAAGGGATTTAATTACACTATGTACATTTTAAGCAAGATACATTGACAGTCTAGCGCGACTCCCAAATGGAGCCCGCAAGACTAACATACAGCAAACAGCTTGCGAGCACACAGCTCACTAGTACATTCCTAGCATGACAACGAGCACTCAGCTCCCGATGACGAGCACACTCTAGCAGCCGGCAACCGCTGCTTATAAGCCCTTGGTCCCCCCCCCCCCCCCCCCCTTGAGCCGCAGTGGACGGAAACGTTCATCCAGTCATCGTTCGACGTCAGCGTTCGACGTCACCGTAGATGACCCGCCCTTTTGGGGGATGAGGGCTGTCGACTTGGAGAAGGATGACTCACATACACGTACCGCACATACACACAGGTGAAAAGGGCCGGAGCCGACGTCAGAGGGCTTCGTAGAACTCTGCTTTGTCCCGGGTGGCGCTGGTGGGTAGCACATTCCTCAGCTGACCGCGCGCCACTTGGCTGCCGGTCATCCGCAGTTCTCTGAAGGGCGCCCCGTCTGGTGGGATTGGAACACGTGCAGCGGGCTGAAAGCTGGCACGTTGCCACCCCGTACGGCCATTACTAACACATTGTAATAGGCAGCCTCAATGAGACACTAGCTTTGTGGGCATCTCCTTATCCACCAGCTGCACAATGACAATCCTAATTGCACTCCATATAGCAGTCACGATCAGCGGCGTAGCCAGAAATATCGCTCGGGGGGGGGGGGGGGGGGGGCAGCTCCCGTTGCAGGTCGGCCTCCTCATTAGGAGGACACATTAGTTAGGATGATCTTGTCTAAATAGATGTAGCAGTAGAATTGGTTTTTCTCGACAAGCACTGCACCAAATTTTATGAGGTTAATTGCATCTAAAAGCAAACAAATTATATTGACTGTTTGTTTCGAATATTTGATTTAGGTCGTCAATATTTTATTATAAATTGGGAAAAATCGAAATTTTTCAAAATACAAAACAATGATGCTTACAACTCTGATACCAATTGATACGAATTGCACGATAAAAATTGATACCATACAAATTTATATCACAATTCTGTGAACTGCACATAATAGTACATCAACAGCGGACAAAATTGATATGTTACGCATGAGTCTGAAAAATTAATATTATCGAAATATGGCTTTTACAGAACCCTTGTACATTAAATGACTAATTCGCGTAAAATACAAATTAACATAAGGAATTTCTCCGCTTTGAATGCTGTAAAGGATGCCGTTTACAGAACCACGATATCTGTTCTTGATGCAGAGCTACTAATTACTAAAATTTATTTTTAATTTTTTTGAACTTTCGAATTTTTCAAAATATTTTAAACAATGTTCCGGCCCTAATCGCAATTCCGCTTCCAACAGACACTAGAATTTAACTTACTATCTCAAATACAACAAAGTTCATTAAAAGCGATTCAAGAGTTGTCTTAGAAAAGCGTTTCTGCGTTTTACATGTATTTGAATCGGCCGCGTCAGAATTAGGCCCGAGCGAAAGCTTCCTCTTAAACAATTTGCCTAGCAAGCAAATACATGAATAATAACTGCATCGCCATTGCCAAAGATGCTGCAAGCGAATTCTCGAATGCTACGCACTCTCAATACAAGTAAAATATGTATTTTTTCATAAAAGAGTATACTCGTATGTGCCAAAAATTGTGCCAAACATAACTGATTCCACTGCTTTCATATTTTCTGTCTATTTCATAAGTAAAGAAAATATCACAGGAACTTTAGACCTAAATCAGATAGAAACCAGCAAAACAGTGCATGCCACTGATATGAAAAATGTATAGGCCATGAAATGAACAAGTTGAGGACAAATATGTTAATGAAACTTTGTCATTCAAGATCCTTCTTTATATTCTTCTGCATATGCAACGGCCAGTGAAAAATTACAATGACGTGGTCATTTGTTCCAATGTATTACGCAGGAGCAGCTGTCTGCGGTCGTGTATCGTGAGTAATTGCAGCAAAATTATAGTCGCAACAGAGAGCACGTATAGAAAGCAGGATTTCTGCACAGTATAATAGGGCGAGTCAATTGAAAGTGAGCCAATGCGAATATATGACAAATGGGGAACATTGTGTAAAAGTACCCTCCATGAGCATTTAAACATTTGTCCCATTGACTAACGAGTCGCGTAATTTCCGTCTTATAAAGTTCCTTGGGTCGCTGCTTCAAACCTTCTGCAACTGACTTTCACGTCATCATCCGAGACGAATCTGGTTCCCTTCAGCTGTTTTTCGGTTGCCCCAACATGTGGAAGTCGCAAGGCGACAGGTCTCAGCTGAATGACGGATGTTGCAGCATTTCCCACTTGAACTTTGCCAGTTTTGTATTAACCACATCAGTGACGTGGGGACGGGCATTGTAGCGGAACAAGATGACCCCATTCGTCAATTTTCCACGTAGTTTGTTCTTGGTTGCGACACGCAGCCGATCCGGCGTTTCACAATATCGGAAACAATTGATTGTCTCTCAAGATTTATCAAATTCTATCAGTAATGGCCCCGGACAATAGAAAAATAAAACTCAGCAACACCTTATCGGCGGCAATGACAGCCTTTGCTTTCTTTGGGTGCTGTGAATTCGAATGTTTCCATTGTAAGCTTTGCCGTCATGTTTCAGGCTGCTAGTAGTGGCATGACGGTTCGTCTCCGATCACAATTGCAGACAAGAAATCGTCACCCTTATTGTCATACCAGATCAGATGAGTCAAGGCAGTGCCAAAATTCTCCGCCTTCTGGCGGTGGTTCAAAAGCTTGGGCATCCATTGCGCGCACAAGAACCGATCGATAACCGAGATGTTCATGAATCATGGTGTGAACAGAAGAGTGACTGATGTTCGCATGCTCTGCCAGTTCATCGATGCTTATCCCCCGTTCTTGTTTCATCAGCTCATCAACCTTTGTAATATTTTTAGGGGTGATTGCACGATGGCTTTGGCCAGGTCTGGAATCGTCTTTGCAACTTTAACGTCCTTCTTTGAAGCGTTTGTTGGAACGCGTCACAGTGGCCAATGAACTGAAATGTTCAGTGTACACGGCAGCTATACGGCGAATAATTTCTTTCAGGCAAACACCTTCACCTCCAAAAACTTCACGGCACCACGCTGCTCAACTTCTGGAGCGTCGATTACGGCACGCAACCATGTTCAATCCAGTTTATGAGAGCAATGAGGAACATTAATCCTCACACCTGCATTTCATTTTAGTAAATGAGAGATGCCTGTGTGCTACGCGCAGGCCTTGCAGATTACTAACAGAACCATAATTGCGCGGGGTAGGTAGGCTCACTTTCATTTGAGTCGCCCTCGTACATCAGAAATGCGAAGATACAATGGAATATACAAATGCGACGATACAACTTGATAAAGGGCAACAAAGTTACTGCACGCAAAGGTCACTGCACCTATACACAAAACCTCGCAACAAGATATTTGGATATACGTATAACTCTCCAACAAATCTACTTCTCAAGGAAAAAGTCACTCTATACACTCCGTCAAATAAGGTAAACAAACATGTTACGGAACAACAGATTCAGTGATTAAAATAAGGTGGATTAGGGAGGATTAAGGTGTATTAGAGTGTATTAGGCATGATAAAGGCGGATTAGGGTGTATTAAGGCGAAATGAAGTTGATGAAGGAGTATTAAGACCGATTAGGTTGACCAAGGTGGATTTGAGCGCACTAACAAGGATTAGGGAGGATAATGTGGATGAAAGATGAATAAGGTCGATTAGGGTAGATTAGGGTGTATTTGGTTAACTGAGGTGGATTAGGGTGCGTTAAGGTGTATTAAGCAGGATTAAGTTGCATGATTAAGGATTTAGGTGTATGAAAGAGGATTAAAGTGGTTGAAGAACCATTAAGGTGGATTAGGGTGAATTAGGTTTGATGAAGGAATATTAAGACCGATTAAGGTGCATTAAGGAGGATTATTGTTGCAATATGCCTGAATCCATTATATTCCTTCATTCACCTTAATCCTCCTCAATGTACTTCCATCCATCTAAATTCGCCTTCATCCTCTTTCATCGACCTTAGTCCACCCTAATCCTACTTAGTGCACCCTAATCCACCTTAATCATCCTTCATTCCCTTTATTCCAGCCTAGTCAACCCTAATCCATCTCCATCGGCCCTAATGTACCGTAATCCTCCTGAATGACCTCAATACCCCTTAATCGCCCTAATGCTTCTTCATTCACTTTTTTCCCCTTAATCGACCAGAATCCTTCCTAATTCACCTTGCTCCACCTTCATTCACCCTAATGCACCTTCATCAACTTTACTACACCTAATCCTACTTTTTATTTATTTTTGATCTATATTTATATTGATCTATACCTATTTATTTATTTATATATATAGCAGGGTGGTAAGACACAACAGTAGTACAATGAGTCGATCAATTGAAACAGGCAACAACGAGTGATTCGAGTCTGTTTTAGTTCGGGGAAAAAAGAATACTTCAAAACTTCCGTCCGTGCAAAATAAGGTGTTAGTGAATGGGGATGGCGGTATCGGGTAAGCCTAGACGTTGTACTGGACAGATATGATGCAGGATTAATTGATAAGTCTCCATAATTAGCATAGAAAGAAATCGAATTTTTATGTGTCTTAATTCTCCTTAATACACCTTAATCCCCATTAATTCATAATAATCAAATCACTATTCAATCATTACTTAACTTTGCTAATCAGTAATCATGTCTTATACACCGCTGCATATGCTTTGGTTCGCTTCCGGCCTTCCTTCGGTCATGTGATATGAAGCTCACAACGCGACCGTCAAAGAGAGACCTAAAGCTTTCGCTTTATGAGCCACACACAAAGGGATGTGCCACAAGCAATACTACATCAGACGCACAATGTAAAGCATCTCATCTTGTGGCAGAAATATTGTCCGGAGTATAGAGCTCGCCTGAAACCTCCTATTACATCAATATACCCTGTTCATACGGCTTTGAGAAAATGCCAACCTCCTCATAAATGTTGCCTTCAGCATTATCAATGCTGTTATTAGCATTTCTCAACATTTCCAACACCACTGGGGCGCGCAACTTGCGCAAAATAACACGCCTGCATAGAATGCTGCGGCCTGTCCGCGGGAGCCGGCGAGGCGGGCGTGGCGAATCGAGGAGGAAAGCGCCACGAGGAGGAGAGCGTCGCTACCGTGAAATTACCAAGGGGCTTTAGTTCGCCATCAAAACGTCCTTGAAAATTCGTGCTCGGATGGGGCTTCTTGCGTTATGTGAATTCCGGTGCGTGGATGTTGACGCGAAATCCTGCCCGAGTTCGCAATTTTCGCGGTGAAATGGCTTTTCGATCATGCAAAAGACGTCCTAAACAAAATCCAGAATGATTTCCGCCGCCAGAGGTTGCTTTGGTCGGCGGTGCATGGGCAGCACGAAAACATTTCGGGGATGGGGGGAGCGGGGAGGCTGAAGCCCAATAAGCCCCCTCCCACCAGGCTACGCCCCTGGCCGTGATCCACAGCCACCAGGCACCTAAAGCCTCGTCCCCCAGCGTCAAAGACACAGGAGAAGCCATGTAAAGAACATTTGGCAGGAACCGCCGAAGCTGATTGGCAATGTCAGCGATAGCTTTGCTTTTAATCTGCTGCGTATTTACATACCATTTGCGAATTACGAAAGCTTATAGGTACGTCTTCAATCGCACGAATGGACAATCTCGCTTCTAAACAGAATGCAGAATATCATGAAGCAGTAATTTTATGATAATAACTCCATCTGAGTAGAGACTACGCTGCGATCTCAAATATTTTCACTATCCTGGCTGAAACCTCGTTGCGAAAGATTTCAAGCGACCGCACTCGACGCACAGGTGGCTATGGCAGATGGGGCGCTGTCACTTTTATATCGTGACTGTGAGAAAAGAGGTAAAGGTCGTGCATGGTGAAGATGACGAAGTGACAACAGCCTCTCGGGATTCTGGGCTGCTGTTTATCTATGCCTTGTAAATACATCTTATAAATAATTTTATACCCGTGACATTTTGGTGGACGTGCGGGGTACGCGTCTTCGCCACGAAGCTCCGCAGCGGACGTCTCGCCCAGCCTGGGACCACACTTCCAGCGGAAGGCACCGCATCTGCAGCTGCAATGCCGACTACGCATGCCCAGTACGTTGCTCTACCTCAGCCGCAAGACCCCGGCAAGTTCACTGGCCTCGATGGTGTTGATCTTGAAGAATGGCGGAAGATGTATGAGCGCGTCAGCAAGGTGAACAGGTGGGATCCGACCATAATACTGGCCAATGTGGCGTTCTACTTGGACGGAACTCCGCGAACGTGGTTTTACACGCACGATGCCAACAGACGACTACGCATGCCTGTTGGCACTGCTGCCGTACCCAACTTGCCCTCTAAAGTGGTCGTGCATGGCTGCACGCCTTCGGACATAAACGCGAGCATGTTTCTTAATGATACCATAAGCGTCATGACTACTGTATGGAAGATTCTGGATTCTTCCACTGCCTGCACTGCTCCTTGGCTTTGGGAATGGAAGGGTGGAATGAAGCATAATCACAAGTGGTGGCCGCAACTGCAATACCTCGGCCAACGAATACCTGGTAACAAACGTCGTTGCAGTGGTTGTTAGTTACCTCATTGGGCGTAAGCGGCCATAATTGTGTAAGTTACCATAATTCGGAGTCAGTTGCCATAAAATTTCCATAATGCGTATGCACGCCTCCTGGAGTTGAACTCTCGGTACAGACAGCACGGTCCTACTTCGAATCCTCATTTGTTCTTTGCTGAAAGATATGCTGTCTATGCTATTCTGTGGCCAAATAACTGCGTCCATTGAAAGTTTAGTTTTACCCCATTTATTGAATCTTCGTAATCGTGAGAAGGACAGAGTTCAAGTGTAGTTATTGCAAGCTTAATGCATGTAACAATTCTCTATCTAATCGTCAGCAATTAGAGCACAACATATTTTATGTGCGACATTATTGCGAAGCACCTAGCCAGTGATTAAAATTATATGCCTCCTGTGAATCCTTGCAAAACAACGAAAATCTCAGCCCTATCTTGACCACATACTAAGAATGAGAGCAAATTCCCAATCGTCTACGTTCGAACTCCTTTTCCTAATATACTTTGCAAATACTCTTCGAACTTGAAGCGCAGTTGCAATCCCAAGTTTTTCATGACGCTTGCGTCAGGTTCTAAATAACAAAAAAATTCTTGTGGATCCAACGCACATGTTCAAATGTATGCAAATGGAAGGTTAGGTAAAAGGGTTGATAAAATGCTTTGCAACTAACCACGGTGCGTACGATTTAGTGATGGCAAGTACGACAAGCATCAAGGAATATTTAAGCATTCTGTGCGTCTTGTCTAACACTGGAACACGCCAATTCTGTAGGTCTGTGCAAGAACAGATACACCCCCAGTGGCATGTACCAAATTGGTAAGTCAAAGAATGTAAAGTGAATCAAATGATTGGTAAAACGTAATAAGCGTTCTCCTGCATTATTCTGTAATCCGCTTCTAGCATCTATAATCCGCTTATAGTACCTGTAGAGACTAGTGTAAACTGACCTGATCTGTTCATGTTTTCTGCGGTAATCGGACAGAATGGGATATGCCCATTCTGGAGAATCGGCGAAGACTCTTGTGGCATATCCTGAGCGACTAAATCTAACAGAAAAATATAAATGAACATACCTGGTAAATATAATTCACTATTCCAATAACATATTGGTGCGCTTTAGACAAAACTGAGAGCCCACATTATATGTGCAGGTTTATATAGGAAAGAATTTTGGCTACACAGAACAGAGCTGTGCGTGCGTGTTCAGCATGCAAGTTTTATATAATTCACTTCCTGGGTATCTTAATGTAACCTTCGCATATGTATCAACGAATATATTTGACAAGACAGTAGCCGCAGTCGGAAAAGCATGGGAGGTCGCTCAATTAAAGCTTCGGTTTAATTTATTGGCGCTTTTCACTTCGATGCGCAGTATTAAAATGTAGGATTGTGCACATTGCGCTTCGTATATTATCTGACTATTCTCTTCGCCTGTCTGCAGGGCATTGGAATGGAAATTCGCAAATTCGTAACAGCAATCATTTACGGCGACCTGCTTCCGTGGATTGGTTTCGCAGAACTCATCATCGTCATGTACGCCTACGGTAAGTATGGCGCGGCAGCATGCTTCTGGTGCAGGAAATATCGAGGCGCTCCTGTAACCTAGGGAAAAAAATGACAACTCTGGCAGGGAAGAGATTTCATAGCAAGTAGCTTCAATACGGAAAATCTCGCGATGTTGCCGAAATCGCTCCTACAATTTACCTGGACCAGCACTCAAGAACAGCCTCCATAAATAAAGATAGATATTACTAAACGAAATTTGCCGTTAGTTTTGATGGTGGTAGGTTTTGTGGTATTGACGTAGTGCATAAGATGGTGGTAGAAGCCATGTGGCCCAGATGTCATCAAACTTTATTTTTGTAGCATCTTTATCTTACGTACGTTCCCTAACTTGCTGGGACGAATAAAGCATTCATTCATTCATTCATTCATTCATTCGTTATAAAAGTAGGCACAAGATAGCTCTAGCTGTGCGAAAGTGCGCAACCTATCTCTTGAATTATATAAAACTACATCATATTTTTATGCGCAGAACACGTAGCTTAGTGTCGACAAAGAAGTTATTTATGAACTATTGTCTCTAGCTTGTAAATATCCTGTAAGTACACCTTTAGCGTAATCGCTTTACGTATTTCGCGCATCCCAACATATTCTCAGCTTTCAAAAAAACTATTATTATTGTAGACGGAATCGCAAATGTTTTCTGCAATTGCAGTTTCACTTATAGATGCAAGCATTTTTTATGTGTTCATAATTTTTAATTGCACCTAAGTGCATCGTCATGTGAGCATAAATGTATTGGAAGCTATTCGACTGCAAGGAAAGAAGCCTTGGTTATGGTTAACCAAGAAGCCTTTAGTTATGGTTAACCAATAAGACTAATGTCAGTAAATTTATTTATTTATTGATGGGGATTGAGGCACAAAACGAAAAAAAACATAAATGAAGGATGCGCAGCTATGCGGCAACGTTTAATGCGGGGGTTCTGCTGGTGTACTGGAGACCCTTGAATTATCTTAAATTCATTTGTAGGCTCCGCAATGCCTTTACAAGAGCCTTGTTTGCGAGAACCCCCTGTGCAAGAAGAGTAACCAGTATTTTTTCAAAGATACATTGGGCATTGTGTTTGGCAATAAGACATCTGGCTCAAATTATAGCCCGGGCACCTGAACTTTCCCAGTATCAAATATTGGGAATGTCAGAAAATTGTTGAAAATATTTATTCCATACCCTGCAGCACGGGCTTCTGCATAGTTTTGTATTGCTTCCTTGCATTTTTTTTCTCGTAACAATTGTACTGTGTCATGCATTGTACCTCCGTTTTACAATACTTACTTTTGTTACATTGAACTACTAGTATACTCCTATACGTCTAAACTCTTCAATGAATTCACTAATTTCCCATCTCTGTCTTGCTTTATTGTACTCGCATGCTTCTCAGTGCCCATTACCATGCTAATAATACTTCTGTTATCATATCCTGCAAAGATAATTTTTTCCACTCACCGCACGTACAAAACGTGTACGTACGCGTTTGTACGTACGTTCATGCGGTTCTACGTAATTATGTACACCGACCATCACTAACAGTGATGTGATTCTGTATTGCCATATTTTACAAGAAAAAATTAAGGAAAATGGCCTTCCGTTGTAGATACATATCACGTCTGCCTCACACGTCTGCATATATCCTTAAAAGAATAGTTTGCTGTGGGAGTTGGTAAAGCGTAGAGCAGTGCGCAATTCTTTTTTAATAATGTGTTACATATATTGAGCTAATAGATGAGAATATGTAGAAGCGTTTTGCCCGACCCGCCATGAGAGCACTTCTATTAACGTTTGCTATGTAACCGAGCTCACTGAAATATCCCTGTTATTTATAATTGTAAGCGCTCTTAAAGAAACCAGTTTTGTGATCATGCTTAGATCTATTATTATCCCCTTCAAAGCTGGGAGGGAGAAAATAGTCACCTAGCCTGCATGATTTAATGAAGTTTTAATACATCTATCGCCAACTTGCATTTTGTCTATCAAATCTCGATAATATCTGTCATATTAAAGAGCAACTGCGCTTCATTGTACGATTACCTACGCTTGCGATGACTCTAGCCCTATCATTCCCTTCCCAGCTTTTTCCCGCGAATAAGGCAGATATTTCTTAACTTATTTCGACTACTGGCCATTTTTTCCTTTCGCCTTGTTTGAATCTCAATGCTTCTGAAAGGTGGGTATTCGCTAGGCTCTCGCTGGATGAATATCTTGGCATTGCATTACGATGTGCCAAGTTGTTTCTGGGCTTCCTTTTTTTGCAGCACGTATATGTCTCAGACTGTGGCTTATACTTGCTCCGGAATGTTCTCGTCCTTAGGCATCCACTCAGGCCTCGAATAGCAAGGCGCTGCCATTAGCGTCATCATAAAAATTTTCAAACAGAATACAAATTTCTTTATTGCAATTTCTCTAGATCTCCACGATCTTCTTTCTTCGTGTGCGTTACAACCAATTTACTGTCGTGGTTTTTCTTACTTTCTTTTTTATGACTCTTGCTTCTATATTTGCATTTTCAATTGCTCGGTACTTGATTGCCAACTTTCTTGATCTATTTTTCCATTCCAACAACTTCTGCATTTTAGACTGCCATTTTGTTTTATCTATGTGGCTTTGTTTTTCTTCAAAACTAATCTTCCTCTCTGCTTTCCTTCCTTCCTTCTTTCTTTCTTTCTTTCTTTCTTTCTTTCTTTCTTTCTTTCTTTCTTTCTTTCTTTAGAGACCCCACACGGAGTTAATACATATTACGTTTCTGTGGCATTAAACGACGCCCAGCTTTTGTTCGTATTGCCTCGTTCGTGCTTTTACCTTGGGCCCCCAAAGCCAATGGGCCTACCGACGACTGGTTAATCTCGAACCCCAAAAAGATATCAGACTTAAAGCACGTAATTGCATTTGCGATGTTTAGTGCTCACACCATTACACTTTTCCAAATTTATTACACCACCACGTATTTATTGTAACCCCAAAGTTCTGTATGTTCTCTTATTGCTGCATCCCGCTAACCTTCCAATTTAAGATTATTTTTGTGGATGCCTGAGTACGTTTTTCCTTCGTTTATGTATGCACAATGGCATTTCTATTGCTTAACAATGAAAATCGCATCCTCTCCAGTGAATGCCACATCTTACTCTTTTATTTGTTCAAGATACAAATTTTCGATTTCTCTGTGCTAAGCTTAATGCGTATGTTCAACGCTCCATTGTCACTTATATTTGCAAGTCCCTGTAAATTCCTTATATTTCCGGCTAGTAGCACTATCTGGTCTATATGCATCAGCCCAGCGAAATACTGTTGCAAGTTTTCACTATTGCTGATCTAAGATAGAACAGAACCCAACTCACGGCTTTCCAGTCGCCTTTCTATGTCCATTAGATAAAGTGTCAACAACAATAGAGAGCATCCTTAGTTCTGTATTTTGTAAATTTTTGCAACTCCATTGCATTTCCGGCCTTTGCATACGATTTATACACAGTTGTCCTTATATATTCTCTCATGTGCTCCACGAACTCGTCTATGACCCCGTGCTTGAGAATATCCTATAGCAATATCCGTCGACGTCGTTGTAAGGTCCCAAATGTTCAGGAGTGCTGAAGAAAAAGGTGTATTCTCGGGTATTGAAATTTCTGTGCAATGCGGTAGTACAAGTACATTATCCTCTATGCGTCTGCCTGTTGCTATTTCACTTTGTAGTTCTCCCAGTATATCGTTTTTCTCCACCCACTTCAACAGCTCTAATTTTACGGCTCGCATAGTCATTCTGTGTGTCACTGATTTTGCTGTACCTGGCCTCTACGCGCTCGTCTTATCCATATCGCCTTTGGCCTTATACGAGTAGATGAGATTGATACTGCATTCACGCCACCCAATTGAATTTATTTTAATAACTTGTTCTATTGCTCTAGTCAGCTGTGCTTTGCTCTTTCGGCACATCTATTTCATCAGCGGTATTGTGATTTCTTTTAGTTCTCCAGCTATGTTTTTAGGGGCATTTCTTTGAACTATTTTCTAGTTAGACGTTTCTACGTCAAATTTCGAGTTCTCCGCCTACTCGGTTGCGGGATTTGGTGTAGTCGACTATGATTTCTTCCTTGCAAAATTCTCACTAATAACGTTTCATGTACCGCAGTGCGTCGTCTGCTTCGTAGCTGTTATTTACTTCATCCCTCAATTGTGCTCATAAAATTTTAGGTCACTTGATAATGCCCTTACGTTGTTCCAGAATTCTTTTTTTTTCGGGGGGGGGGGGGGGGCTTTGTCTTTTTTGCGAATGTCATGGTATGTCATCCATACGTTAAATTCTCTAGGGGCATAAAAAGAGCTGCATGCTCTGAAAACATATTTGTTTGCATACCCAGTGCAGAATAGTCCTATGACAGAAATTCCACCAGAAGAAAAGAAAGGAATGTTGAGCTTTCTATGTTAAATTATGGAATTTGAAGACCACTGGAAGGAACAATAGTTTAGATAAATGCAAAACGTATTTCTTTATTCTTTTGCTCCGTATGAATTCATCAAGACACGGACAATGTTTGTATTTCCGATGCTCTGTAATTTCTTTTACATTGTGTTTTTTAACAGTACTATTCTATTGTTATAGTGGAGTCTATTGCTTGCGTAGGGTGGTATGTCGCTAGTACTCAAGTAGGTCAAACAAATAATAGCAGTGCTTTTTCCTGACTAAGGCAGGAATTATTTAGAATCAAATAAATATGGTGATATATAATATTGCAATGTCATCGTCCGTATGTAATAGGAGGTATTTCACAATTTGTTACATTTTCAGTGATTGTCTCATTAAAGCAAATTTGCGCAAGTGGGTTTAAAAAAACACCATAAGAGGTGACAAGTATAATCTCTGTCATTCGAGCGCCTCGCGTAATGGGAACTACATGGCTTGAATCGTCCATTTCTTGATGAATACATTCCTTTCATGTCGCCTAAATTTGTCTCGTATTTTTCTATTCTTGTCATCCTTGCAGGCAGCAGCCGCTTGGTCAACGACATTTACTTCATGTTCAATGAAGATCCACCCAGTTTACTTCTCTTATGCTGGCGCTTCGTGTGTCCCATATTTCTGGTGGTGAGTGTCGTTTTGTTTGGTTTGGCGGGCAAATTAACGAACTGTTGGTCACTAGATATATCGGCTCCTGGCCTCTGGAAGTTTATGGCGCATAGCAGGACTACACAATGCAAAGTGCAGCTGCATATTGCTCATACAATCGCACTATCTGTTCATCTACCATTATTTTTTTTATGTTTTGGCAGTATTTTATACGTTGCAGTTTTATTTCGATTGCAATGTGTAAACTTCGCGTGTGCGTGGTGCGACAGAGAGCCGAAGTGTATGGAAGATGTCTATGAAGACTAGAAGCAGTTCGGGCTCCTGCTAGTGAGGCCTATATATAAGTAAGGAATATGAACACAGAGAGGCACTTATTTATGTTGCTGAACATAAACATTCTGCATCCCGCCTGCCACATATTCTGCCACATATTGTTAAGTATGTCATTGACAGCTCCTGCTCCTTGAGCTGCTGGCGGATTTGTTTCTGCGGTGCCCGGCGCAACATAACAAATCGCTAATGTAATCATACTGGTACGTGTAACTGATGCACAAGGCTATCTACAATATATTTGTACGTAAACCAACGGATTGCAATATATATGGCGATCATATATCAAACGGGAACATGTGGTCTTCCTCCTCTTCATTGCAGCCACACAATGTCGGCTGCTCCGTATCATCACCTCCGGCAGTAGGGGTACCAAACCAATGCTTAAGATGCATATTCGATGTGAAAGGTGTGTGATATGTCTTTGATCTCGCTGCTGATCACGATAAGGTGCCGGCGGTGAGGATTTCATATGTGACATCGCTGACTTGTCGCACCACATGGTATGGCCCAGTGCAACGCGACAGAAGATTGTCGGCAAGGGCCACGCGGCGGATGGGTAACCAGAGAAGCACCAGCGAACCCGGAGAAAAGTGCAGGTCGCGATGGTGGCAGTCATAGACGCGTCTCTGATGCTCCTGTGAGGCCTGTAAACGGGAGCGGGCAAGTTGCTGGACGTGGTCAGCGTTTGCGATAGCACCGCGGGCGTATTCAGTAGCAGAACGCGCGGGTGAGGACAGCAGGGTCTCCAAGGGCAAAGCGATTTCCCGGACGTATAGGAGATAGATTGGGGAATAGCCGGCGGTGTCATGAAGCTATGGAATATACACGAACGTAACATATGATAAATGAAGATCCCACTCGTGGTCGTCGGCCTCAGCGTACTTCTATAGCTTGTCGGTGATTGTCCGGTTGAGGTGCTCCATGAGGCCGTTCGTCTGCTGTTGGTACGACGTGCTGAATTTGTGCTTTGTCGAGCAGGAGCAGAAGTTGTATTCGACGAATGCTGAGAGGAAGCTACGGCCGTGGTAACTTAGTCGCGGAGTCGCGCATTGGCGTGGAGCACCCTGCATTAAAATGATGCGGTAGAGATCAAAGTCAGCGACGTCAGTAGCGCAAGTTTTCGGGAAGGCTCTTGTGATAGCGTCCGCGTAGCCTAATCGGTAACGACGGCGTCCATTTTATTTTCGGAGCCCGAAATGGGAAACGAACTGAGTAGGTCTACACCAACTCAGAAAAAGGGTTTTGGTGGGACGTCGATTGGCTGGGGACATCCAGCTGGAAGCGCGGATGTGTTCTTCCGGCGCTGACAGGACTCACAAGCGGCAACGTAACGTCGCACGGAGCGGGCGAGACCAGTCCAAAAGTAGTGGCGGCGTACACGGCCGTATGTGTGCGAGACTCTCAAGTGCCTAGCCAAGGGACCCTAATGAATTTGGCGGAGGACATTCGAACGCAAGTGTGACGGATAATGAGCACAAGTAAGGGTCGCTGGGCTAAAAATTACGGTGGTGCAATGTCCCCTCGTTCACGATAAACAATCGGAGGCGCCCCCGGCTCGTAAAGAAAGATCGAGGCATTGCTCGTTGCTGATTTGAAGCAACTCTGACACAGAGAAAACAGAAGCGATAGTGTCCACATCTGCCGGTTCTTCCACGAGGTAGCCAGACAAACAATCTGCATGCTGGTGCAAGGGTCCGGTCTTATATACGAGTCAGGAGCTATACTCTTCCAGTCGAAAAGCCGAGCGACCAAGCCGTCCCATGGGGTCTTGAGCGAGGATAGCCAGCAGAGATTGTGGTGATCCGTGATGACACAAAATGGACGTCAGTACGAGTATGGCTGAAATTTCGCAACTGCCCGCACAAGAGCTAAGCAATCGCGCTTGTGATTGAATAATTGCGCTCGGCGAGTGATAGAAGCAGGCTCCCATAGACTGTAACCTGATCTTGTCTATACTAGCGTTGCAATAACACTCTTCCTTGTCGTGACAACGGGCTCGAACTTCCGTTGAGGCAGATGTGTCAACGTGGCCCAGGATAGGAGGCGTGGTAAGTGGAGTAGTGAGATAAGAAAAAGATGCGACATAATCGGGACTCCAAGAAAACGGGACGCCATTCTTCAATAGCTCAGTAAAGGGCAGTGCTATGGTCGCGAAATCTTTTACAAAGCGCCAGAAATAGGAGCACAGCCCTACGAAACTGCGAATGTCTTTTTTAGACTTTACGACAGGAAAGTTCGTAACGGCGCGAATTTCGTCCCAGTCAAGTCGTATGCCTCTTCCATCCACAAGGTGTCCAAGGACGGTGATTTGGCGGAAAGCGAAGTCAAATTTCAGACATTTCAACTGTAGACCGCCCAGGGGAACACGTGAACAATGCTTCAGAAGCGGTCGAGATGGGTGTCAGATGTGGGCGAGAAAACTATCAAGTCGTCCAGATAGCACAAACAGGTGGACCACTTGAAGCTCTGAAGTAGAAAGTCCATTAGTTCTGAGCTAGTTGGCCCGTTACAGAGCGTGCAAGGCGTTACCTAGAAGTGATAAAGACCGTCAGAGGTAACAAATGCAACTTTCTGTTGGTCCATGTCGTCGGCGGCAATCTGCCAGTAGCCGGACTACAGATTGACGGAAGAAATGCGGGTAGCGCCATACGGACAGTCTAGAGTATCATCATTACGTGTAAAGGGTAAAGGTCCTTTTTAGTGATTTTGTTCAGGTGGCGCTAACCTACACAAAAACGCCACGTTCCATTCTTCTTTTTGACAGAGAACATGGGAGAACACCAGACTCTACAGGAAGGCTCTGCAATATCCTACGCAAGCGTCTGTTTTCCTTCCTGTTGGACAACTGTTCGTACCGACCTGGCAACACAATATTAATGTCGGTGAATAGGGTTCGCATCCCCAGTAGTTAAGCGATGGGTAACGAGGGACGTTTAGCCGAGGAGTCGATTGTCAAAGTAACAAAAAAAATATCGCAATAGACTTAAATAGCGCGGCAGAGGGCTTCAGCTCGAGCAGGTGTAAGGTCAAAGGAAACCATATTCTGAATGTCGACACCACTGGCGTGGGATGACATCACCGTGCCGGCGGAGCCACAAGTTTCTTCGCCTGTGAAGGGCTCGAGCTGACAATCATGCAGAGTGCTAAAGTCAGCCAATGAAATCCCTCGTGGGAGTACTTGTGTGGTTAGCGCGGAACTGACAAAGTGAATGCAGGTGTGGTTAGCAGTAATTGTCAGCAGAGTGTGCGGAACGGCAACACTATGTGTAGGCATAACGGGCACAATTGGTGCGACCATGTTTTTGCCGTCATGTACAGCTGGTGTGCAAAACAAGTCGACGTATGTCACAGATTTAGACGGAAGTGAAATCAAATCCATGCGGCCTAAGTTTATTTAAGGCGGGTAAACAAGAGTCGGCAAGAAGACGCAAGTCAAGATGAAGTGGGCCGACCGAACAGTCGATGAGAGCAGAAAGACGGGCGAGAAAGTCCATACGAAGAGTGAGTCCGTGAGGAGAACGCTCGATGACGAGGAAGAAAACGACGGCGTTCCTCGTAGCGTTCCTCGTTCCTCGTGACATGGCTAGAGCACATGCCAACAATAGCGACAGTCCTCCGTCAGCGACTTGTATGGCTCTGTGTGGGGCAGGCTTCAGAACTTTAATGAGTGGACGGCGAAGAACAGCACACATAAAGGACACATGTGCCCCGGTGGCGATCAACGTGCACACAGGAACATTATCTACCAGATCGTCCAGAAGATTCTGGTTCGTGGGTACGGTCAAGCGAGGATTGTGTACCAATGTCGTCAATGTAGCTTCACCTCCCGAAGCTGCACTGCCTAGTTTTCTTATTGGGGTTGCTGAGAATAGATCGGAGGAGCACGTCATGATGGAGGCGAACAAGATTAACGGCGGGATGGAGAAGGAAAGCAGGCTTAGTGGGGCCTCGTCAAAGGTATCGCAGGGTCAGGTTAAGGGTTGGGCATAGACCACGCGATCGCAAAGGGCAAACTATAGGGACGAGGGTGGGCGGCTAAAGAATAGCATGTCGGCGAAGTCTAGCAGGTGGGGCGGTGGGGAGTGGTATACCCGATGCGTCTACAGCTAAATAACATCGGCTTGTAATCAAGGGTGCGCCATTCGAGTGGGTTGCGTTGTCCATAAGTAGAAAGATGGGTGGATAAAGAGCTACATAGCACCCGGGACGAACGAAGTGAAGACCGACGTTTGACAATTCCTGGCGGACGACCGCCTGTATCAAGGGGATCTTCACCGCAGAAGGATCAGATGACTGGAATGAAGCGGATGCTGGTTGTGCTGCTTCGACCTCACGACGAATGAAGCAGGTTAAGTTGTCATGAGGGTCGGTGAAAGAGGTCATCACAAGATGACGCAGCGGTTATGTTGGGAAGGCGCGTGATGTGTGGCAATACGCGGCGGCTTTTAGCATGCTCGAGGCGGTGGCATTTCTTGAAGATCATATGAATCCGGGTGACATTGCTAAACACCAGTAGATTGAACGCGTCGTGAGTAATGCCTTTGGGGACGTGGCTAACCTTATCGTCCACCAGCACGTTTAGGTCGGCCTTGCTATGAAGGGCCAAGACGTCAAGAATGTGTGACCCGTAGGACTCGTTCGACGTCTGTACACGTGCGGGAAGGGCCTTCTTTGCATTGAGTTGGTGACCAAACGAATTGACAAGAAGGCCACGGAGTTCTCTTTGAAGGGATGTGCACTCGTGACCTCCCCTTCGTGACACTGGAATCCACGACCGTGGAGTGCAGTTGAGCTAGAAAAACATAATAACTCGATCCCACCTATAACTGGTGCTGACACGTTAGTACAAGTAGAAACACTCGTCAACATCAGGACTGCCGACTCCGGTGAAAACGCCAGGTACACGACAGGGTGAAATGGAGATGTAGGACGTGGCATCACGCATAGAGGCTTGCGAGATGAAGTGCCGCAAGCAAGAGCCGAAGTATCATTGTCGGCGTTGTGACCTATGCGAAGGGCCATGGCGGCTACGGGGATCATCCGCCTCCACCCAATTAGGCTATGTGTAGCTGATGCACAGAGCTATTTACAATACATTTAGACCTAAGCCAACAGAGACCAAGATGGCGACTTTGCATCACTTGACAACAGGTCGGCTTCCTTTTCTTCAGTGCAGCCACACTGTAGCGGCTGTTTGGTATCAACATTCAGCGGAGGGAGCACGGCAGCGAGTGCATGCGTAATTAATGCACCAGTGGCACCTACTCTCGTTTCAGTTTCCCTTTACTCACCTTGCTCATTGTCACTGGTCGTTTGCATACCAGGACGTCCCATACTGCTTGCTGTCCCCCTTTTAGTATAGTCTTGCCCATGCCTGTCCTACGTTTAAGAGGAAGCTTTAGCTCGAGTGCTCCTATCTAAATACTTGTAAAAGGAGAATTAGTTTTTCTCGGCAACCACTGCACCAAATGTGACAAGGTTTGTTGCATTTGAAAGAAAAACTTAAAATATAGTGACTGTTGGTTTCGGATGTTTTATTTAGGTCGTCAATTTTTTATTGAAAATTGGCTAAATTCGAAAATTTTCAAAAAACAAAACTATCAAGTTTACAACGCTGTAACTAAGCAACGAAAATTGGTAATACAAATCTGTGAATTGCATCTAATATTACATTTAAGCGGACTAAATGGATATGCTGCACATGAATTTCAAATATTTAGTAGTGCGGAAATATAGCCTTTGCAGTACCCATGTAAACAACGTAACCAATTCACAGAAGATATCAAATTAGGTATCAATTTTGTCCGCTTTCAATGATCTAATGGATACCGTTTACAGAGCCGAGATATCTGTTTTTCATGCCGAGCTATGAACTTGTAAACGTCGTGCTTCTATTTTTTTTCGAACTTTCACATTTTTGAAAATCTTTGTAAGAAAATTCAAAACGTAAAGGGAAATTCCGCGGCAAACAGTCACTAGCATATAATTTTCCCTTTCAAATGCAATAAATTTCGTTAAAATCGGTTCAGGGGTCATCTCATAAAAACGTTTTCGCGTTTTACATGTATTCGAATAGGCCGCGTCCGAGTTGGGCCCGAGCTAAAGCTTCTTCTTAAGGCCTCCTTTATACGTAAGACTTATGGCTAACGGCGAAAGTAGACGGGCTCGTAGAAAGGTTTCCTCCGGCGCGCCGATTCTTGTCGCGGACAATGAATCCTTGTGTCAGTGTTTTCCGGATGGCAGCCATCAACCGCAGTCACAGTGGGCTTAAGCTGCGGTTTGTCGCCCTGAATTTGGAGCAGTGTCTTCGGGCCTCACATGGAATTTTCCGACCCACTAATCTTTTATTCCGAGGCATTGAAAACATTTGTGTCGAGGTACATTGGGCATAGGTGTCACTACTTCGACAAAGCCTAAATGCGACGTCAGAATATGAAGGCGTTTTAGTATGCGGAAACAAAAAAAAAAGCCATATTGCACCCCACAGCATACGAGAAAAGGGGAGACCAGTACATATAGTTTAGTGGCACACAATAGTAACTCAGAACCAGAAAGTCATCATCATCTCATCCAAGGTTCTGATACAGTACAGCGCTAAGCGTAAGCCTTGGCACCGAAGGTGATAATAAGCGATGGGTGGAGCCCCTGCTGCTTAGGCGGCGCCAGCAGACAAATCGACGCGATGAATCTTGTAGTGTGGCTCGGTTGCCGCATGGCGAAGGCCAGGTAATCATGTCAGGCATACCAGTTCCAGTAGAGTTGGCGAGGAGGAGGTCGTAGTTGCCACAGAGGGGACCGCCCTGGCTCGGTTGGAGTCGCGACGCCGTAGAGCCCGATAGATTTCTCCGTGCCCTTTGCAGCGGCAGCGCCTTCCCAACCCTTCGGCTGGTTTTGCGCTGCTTCTGTTTTAATCACTCTTTCCTCTCTTCATTTTTCAGACTTTATGTCAGTATCCAGTTGACTGTAGTGTTCTTGATACTTTGTGTCTTCGCTCGTTCGTTCCATCCTAGAGTGTTCGGCGTCATTTACTTCATTAGGCCGTTCTTCATGTACTTCATAACCGCGTATCCCGTTATCTTTCTTTTCTCTTCTCTACCAATTCGCATCTCAAGCAACATTCGCGCACTTAAGCCATGACAGTCACACAGCAGTCTTGTCGTTCAAGGTAGGAATGAATAGCCATCGAAGGCTCGTTGCGAGATATCCAACAACTTGTTAACGATTACAAAATCGTATCTTGCCAATGTACTTGTCCCAATACCTCTGTAACTTGGCATTACCATATGTGCAAAGTCGCTTTTGCCGTAAACACTTAAGCAGCTTAATGGAGTCTGCTCGTTTCTTTTGCATATCGTAACACGCGTATTGTTAAACTGGTATGTAAGATGTCAGATATCTAAATGATGCATTCTTTTAAAAATAAGAATAAGTGAAAATTTAAACCGGACTGTATTAGTAGGCAATCCATTTAGCAGGACCGGCAAATGCAAGACTTGAGTCCTTCGGGATTCCTCCTTACGTGAGCGTAAGCTATTGATCGGAGGTATCGTTGACACGGAAATAGTATCGGCGGAAGGAAGACGCTCCTAGGGCGGCAGATATCCCTGGTCTACGAAA
Source organism: Dermacentor albipictus (assembly GCF_038994185.2). Classification (NCBI taxonomy): domain Eukaryota; kingdom Metazoa; phylum Arthropoda; class Arachnida; order Ixodida; family Ixodidae; genus Dermacentor; species Dermacentor albipictus. Next base: position 450,735,331 of record NC_091821.1, read on the forward strand.
TAGTGGAATCCGTTGAATACAAAACAGTGCCGCGCTACTATTCACACGTTAGGTTTTTTTTTTGCATCTCCCAGGCTTTATTTCTGGCTTGCAAATACACTTGTAGTACGCACTGAGCGCCAGAAATCTCTATCAGGAATTCTTCATGATGGTTCATTATTGCATTGTTCATTGCAGTGACACTTTTGCTTTGAATGCAGCATTTGAGAGGTTGGTTAGTTAGTAAAAACTAATCCTGGAATTTGGTGAAGTTAAAAAAAATAACCTGAGTTTTTCGCAGCAACATCAAAGAATAACACTACCCTCGTTCTGTCTGATAATTGGCACTTGCATATTTTTAAATTTTGACACAGGTTACCTGGGACACGTGGTATAACGGTTATGAACGTTTATTGTCTTGTTCCACATCATGCGCGATGCATACTCTCGTGTTCTTATCGCTTGAATCCTGTGTCACGTTATTCGCATTTTCTACAAATCCCTGACACCGAAGATAAGGCGTTGCGTTTGGCTCGAGTAGTTTTTCACTACAACTAAGGGTAGCAAACAGGGAATAAATCAAGGAAGGCCTGGCCGGAATAAACTCTTATTTTGCGTTTAGATGTCGAGAAAACTGGGCAAATGGTAAAGTGGGCGAAATAAGGGCTTGGCGCAAGTAAGAGACAAACTCGTATTTTCAGCAGTATGCCTGAGGCGCTTTACAATTATGGCACCACGCCAGCCATTCTCCCGTTAATGTTATTCAGTATTTATTTATGGCACCAAATTTAGCCCTGCTGGTATTAGCCAGCCGCGTTGACGGCCATGGCTGCGGCTGCGAAGCCTTCGTACGAAAAATTCGATGGCAAATCTTGTACATATAGAGGGGTGCCCCATGAAGTTCATGGTCAACCTGTTACCGTGCACGATAGCCTCACGGTAAATCACCGGGCGAGTTACGCGGAAGATGTGGCTCTATTTCGCATCCTGCGGCAAGTTGTCCTTTCATCAGCAATTATTTCCGTTTCCTTTTTACTTCTGCGTATCACATGTTATAAAAAGGAGATTATTTTTGACATCCTTTCCCTGACTTCGTTGTCTGTTTGCTTCACATGGTCATCTTTAATACCAGCCGGTTTTTCTTTCCAAAGCTCTTATACGCCCTCAGATCCAACTAAATCTTTTCTAGTCTGTAGTGAAAAAGAACTATCGCACAGTGACTTTTGGTTACCGAATGTGATAATAGTGAGAGGGCGCTCGTCTTTTGACTCACTGGGATCGCAAAATTAAAGACAGGATTCAAAGCAGAACAATGAAATTAAAAGCAGACGTCATCTCGTGAAATATTCTGAACAAATGGGCACAGTCAGTGAAAAGGCCCTCTTTACTTCTTGATATAATATGGTTGTGTAAGAACTCTTTAAAGCATGAAGCAACGTAGATGCGATTTTATGCGAAAACTGATTTGAGTCAGTGCGTGAGCCGTTCTCTATGTGAATCAAGGGCAGGTTACATTAGTTAGCCTGCGATTTAGAATATTTCATATAACAGTCTCGGAGGAGAATAGCAGTTTACGAAAGGTAGCGAGGCACTGGAAGGGGTAAGGGAATCCATCTACTTAGGGCAGGTAGTGACCACGGATCGGGATCATGAGACTGAAACAAGCAGAAGAATAATAATGAGCTGGGGTGCGTTTGGCAGGCATTCTCAAATCATGAACAGCAGGTTGCCACTATCCCTCAAGAGGAAAGTGTATAACAGCTGTATGTTACCAGTACTCACGTATGGGGCAGAAACCTGGAGGCTTACGAAAAGGGTTCTGCTGAAATTGAGGACGACGCAACGAGCGATGGAAAGAAGAATGATGGGTGTAACGTTAAGGAATAAGAAAAGAGGAGATTGGGTGAGGGAACAAACGCGGGTAAATGACATCTTAGTTGAAATCAAGAAAAAGAAATGGGAATGGGACGGACATGTAATGAGGAGGGAAGATAACAGATGGGCATTAAGGGTTACGGACTGGATTCCAAGGGAAAGGAAGCTTAGCAGGGGGCGGCAGAAAGTTAGGTGGGCGGATGACATTAAAACGTTTGCCGGGACAACAAGACCACAATTAGTACATGACCGGGGTAGTTGGAGAAGTAGGGGAGAGGCCATTGCCCTGCAGCGTGCGTAACTAGGCTGATGATGATGATGATGAAGATGATGTAGCTGTGCTGTTTGTTAGTGCACGGGCTCACTTCCGTTTGCCTTTTTGCTTCCCTACTACTGTTACACCAAACCTCCTCACCCTTGTGCGGTGATTCAGTAATGAATAGGCTTAAGGTTTAGCGCAACTACTGAGCATCTCTCGTGACACTAACGAGTGGGAATACCTCGCTGCAGACAGCAAGCCTCGCTCGAGCAGCGAAATTTAAAATGCTATTTTGCTGATTTCGTAAACTAGTGGCACACGGAAACTGTGATACCACTCAACTCTTTTCGCAGATCATAGGCTTGGCGTCTCTTCTGGCCAGAATACAAATGAGCCCCGATAGTACGCTATATCCGGACTGGGCGATTATGACCGAGATGGGTGTTTTCGGCGTCGTCGTGGTTCTCATAGGAGCCTTTGTCCTTCTCACTTTGGCCGAAAATAACTACGTGAGTATGCATAAAGTTGCTTGCATCCTCGCCTCTTTTGCTGCTTCCCTCAATAATCATGTTTACTTTTTATCATTTCGCCCAGTACATCCACTTTTCCAAAAGGAAACAAAATACCTGTGCAGAGCCAAATATTGTACAGGCAATACCATCTATGTTACGGTATAACATTCAGAGCCTTAGTCTGATAAACGTATAGTTTATGAATATTTTTGAAGTTCATTTTGCGTTTCTTTTTCTTATAGTTGTGATACTGTGAAAAGAGTATAAGGACTTCGTGTTAGGGTTGCGGTTACACTAATATCCGTTTATCAGCTGCTTTCGCTCCAGGCGAACTGCGACGACGTATTGGACCACGCAAGAGCCTAGTTTAAGATAATGCACATTTCTGGAAGCATCTGCGCCAAATTAATTTTTTCATATACGAGCGGAAGCTTCACACGTGAAGCTCGCACAAATAGCTGGTTTTTTATTCTTCAACTCGGATGCGGATGCGGATGCATCCTCGGATGCGGCGAGCCCAGAGTTACGTCATAGCTAAACATTGGTGTCGACAATTTAGTCTAGACAAATTTTTATATTCAAAAATCAATAGAGCCTAGGTGTTCTCTTCATTAAAATATCCAGAGTAATGTTTCGCATAACCTCCGCAGTGCAAAAATAAGCTGACCTTGAAAGTATTGTTTCTAAAGTTCTTCCAGTGAAAATACATGCGCTATTGAACTACCATACTTGCATCTTTCGTGTCTATTTTGACATGCTCTGGCTTAAATGATCGCGGGTTAACTCATTGAACTGGGGGACCCTCTTCTAAAGATCGTAGCAGAGTGATAAAGAGAAAGCAAACGCGTACGCAGCAGCCAAGTAAAATACGTCAGATACCGATTTTCTACGCCAGCAAGAGATTAACTTAATAGGTAAGAGACACAACAGCAAAATTGACAGCAGGCAGTAAGCAAGTGGAACGCGAGTGAGTTGTCTGTTCATAAAAATTGCCAAAAATACACCAAACAAGCGATTCTTGGACTGAGTATGATATGTCTCATTTATTGACGCTTCACCGTTCCTTGACATAATTGCGAGAAGTTCCGTGTTCATTCTGCACGCTTCTCACGTCAGCTCTCAGATACGAGGTGATCATTTTTAGGTCACCCACAATCTTTGAAAATGGACGGTGGGAGATAACGTAGTTCTTCTCCTTCAGTTAGATTATTTGATGAGGCGGACAATGCTGACAGGAGAAATCGAAGCACATATTCAAATGATTCGCAAAAACGTACAAATTTACTTCTTAATTACTTATTTACGCAACCACTCAAATTACTGAATTGCAGCTGGTGAGTTTGCAAGACGTATGCACTTATAATAAAGTCTCTGGCTGACCCATATTCGAGGTGTTATTTCACAAAGTGTGGGGTGAAATGCATGGGCGTTCCACATAGCTTTGTGCATCAATACATAAAAGACCCTTTTCTTAAAAAGTAGGTGAAACAACAGTGGATGTGAACGGCGAGTTTGATGGCGCGTGTCTCCGAATTCGTGCCGCTCTGGAAGTTCATTCCAAGTGGATACGCCTTGCGAACTCATCGGCTGCAACTCGTAAATTGCAATGTTCCGTACAGTAAGGAATTAAGAAGTTATTTACTAACCTTTTTAATTAGTTGGATGTGTGTTTCGATTCGTCGCGCAAGTAATGTACGCATTATCCGAATTATCCAGCTCAAGGACTAGAATTATGTGATCTGGAAGAGGCGATATTTTAAAATTCCGGGGAACCTAAAAATGATCATCCCGTATTTCTGATACCTTGGAGTCACCACATTTGGTTCCAAAGAAATGAGCCGAGTTGCTCACAAAGAGGCACCCATTGTTTAAAATTGTACGTGCCCCTCAACCGCGCATGCGCTGTAATTTGTTGACAGTGGGGCGACGCTATGGTTCGGTGTAGGCTGAATAATATAGAATGACTTGTATGTATGTATGTATGTATGTATGTATGTATGTATGTATGTATGTATGTATGTATGTATGTATGTATGTATGTATGTATGTATGTATGTATGTATGTATGTATGTATGTATGTATGTATGTATGTATGTATGTGTATGTATGTATGTATGTGTGTTGCTTATATTCCTTAAATGTATCAATATGTATGTACATATAATAACCTAGCGTACAAGACCTAATGTATTGAAGTACAGAAACGCTGATGGGCCACAGCTGAATTCTCGAAACGCCTAACCTTCTTATGTAGAACGAATAGAAGAAAACGCAACACGCCTCCCGTGAGAGTCCGACACAAACTCCACGGAATGCGTGCGATGCCCTATCAACTGATTTATGGCTGCGATTGTCCCTTTGCCGACTTTCTTAGCTATTTCTGTAATCTAACAATTAGTTTTAGCCAGCCCAACTTGCGACCACAACAGCGGGACTGGATAATTCATTTAACAGTGTGCATGGGTACTGTGCATAAGCAGGTCACGGGGCACAGAAAGATGCCATGAGGACAAGCCTGCATTCTGTACACTGGATGTTGCGTTTACATTGTAACGAAGTACCATGGACAGTCACAGATAAATCCATTACGGCCTTCATAACCACAAATATCGCGTAGCAGGTTGGCACATATAAATGTATAATTGAATACGCAGTTCTATTTCTCTGCGAGGGTAATGCCCGCCTCTTCGAGTAGAATAACTCGTGGCTCATGGAAGAGGACGTGCTATCTTCCACAGACCTTTAAAAATTACGAAAGTTCATCGCAGTAGCACTGCGTATATATATATATATTTATTTATTTATCTTTATATATACGCACGATGTTGCATTGAACACTTCCAACAATCTTTAAAAGTCGCCTGTGGAAGATTCTAGTGCGTGAACTTGTCTACTCGAAGCGGCGGACAATACTTGCACAAGCAAAGTGAGATGCAAAACCAACTAATTAATCAAAACACACTAATTAGGTGTTTAATTAAAACATAATGGTCCATATTGAAAGTTGCAAATTCTAACCGTGGAGTTCGCAAGGCGGATCCACTTGGAACGGATTTTCAAAATAACACCACTTTCGAGATTTCAATTCCCGAACACTACAGCGAAATGCATTGGCGTTCCATTTAATTTGTTAACAAAACGTCGTTTCATGCACTGAAGCACAGTACTTGCTTATCTTGAATTGAGTACGATATTCAAGATTTCTTAACCTAACCTTTGTAATCAATGAGCAGTACAATAAAATGTGATGCTTCCAAATTTGTCTGCTAAATTGCCCTCGAGGCACTACTAAAATCGTTTCTAGGAGCAGTTTAGACTTTACAAATCAAGTTCAAAGCCGTAATGTTTCCGTCTCTCGCCTAGGAGTTCCTCTGAAAAAAAGAAACACTACTTTCATTTCATATGGTTTATTTACCATAAAGACCCCATTAGAGGGTATTACATAAGGTGTTTTTCTTTTTGCATGTGTTTTGTATGCATTCTGTATATATAAGCGTTTTGTATGTGTGTGCGTGTGTTTGTGCATATGTGCGTGTGTGTTTGAACATCACAAAAAGTCTCAGGTTTAGCTGTCCAACCAAGGCAATAGCAGTATTTAGCAAATAGCGCGAATAACAGCGCTAAAGGCAAAGAAAACCCAAGTAGCCCAACTGCTAGCGTTCATTGAACTATACTATGTAGCTCTGCTGCAAATGCATCACAATAATCATTTACTTGCCTTCACGTCGCAGGACCTATACTTGGCAATGGAGCCGCAGTCAGGCTTTGGTCCCAAGGAACCGGCGGTTTACGAGCGCTACCTAACATTCCTAGCCCGTCGCAACGCACTGCCCCATAAAAAGTCGCGCCATCTTTCGCAACAGCCACAGACGGACACTGCCTTAACCATGGCATCATCCGGACGGCAGGGCGAGCAGTACGCAGTTGACATAGCTCCGTCACCTAGTCCTTGCGCTCCACCTGAAATCGAAATGCGTGGGAAAGATAGCGTCACTGTGTGGCCCTCTGCGCATGCGCTTGACGACCCAGCTACGCGTCCCAGTGCCACCGAAGACGAAGAACAGCATTCAGCCTTGCCAGAGGCATTCGCCACGTCCACGGGAGCAGATCCCAGCACGGCGGCAACGTTTCGTGACGAGAAAGACTCCGCATCTTCCAGTAATCAGGAGAAGCCCGTCAAACAACTAGATCGGTGAATGAAGTCAGATTGGGGCATTTGGCGCTGCAGTTTTCCTTAGACGGTTGCGTCTCTTTCTTTTGTAGCGTTCATTTCACACTTACATAAGGGTTAACCTCTGATCCGTACACTGGAAACGACATCGCGTAGCAATTGCTGAAGAAGCCGCCTTGTCCGGCAATCATTTTCGTTGCTCATCAAACCGTATAGCCCACAAGACAACTTACGCGATAAAACAAACAATAGATATAAATGGAACACTATGACAACGACTGCTCACAAACTAGAAAACGCAACGTAAATTCAACACAGAAAGGAAGAGAAACAGACTTGAACGAAGGGTGGAGCGACTTACGATACAAAAATACAAAACACGAAAAAGGATGGCAGGAAAAATATGAACATTATCAAAATAAATATTCTATAGACATGTTATGCTGTGATACGTTTAGCATTGGCTATTGCAGGGAGAATCAGTGAAAGGCCCGTGCTTCCTGTTTATCCTGCGCAAAATTCGAAACACGATATAAATGAGTTGTGCCGGTGGCGATATGATTGACATTGACACTGCTGCCTCCTAACAATTTTTTCAGAGCAATAGCAAAGCTTGAGGAGCAAAGCGGAGGAAGAAGGTGCGGCCGAAGCATGTGGCGGAAAACGAATGAATAGGTTAGGGCGAAAGTATGAGGAAAGCATAGTGCTTTGCGAGACGGACGCTGCGGTGAGGACCACTACGGCGTGCCGGATGTTTCCATTGTTCACCGATGGCACGAGGAGACCGCGTCTTCCGGTACCACGTAGGGAAACACGGCGTTGCTATGAATCGCGCCAACGCGCCATCCACGCGCTGCCTCTCGCGATCCCCCATTTGGCGAGGCGGTGGCGCCACACTCCGCTCCGCTTCCAATCTAACGCAACAGCCAGATTGCCGGCGAGCCAATAATTCGCAAAATGAAAACACGCTTAGAGCTGTGCACAAATTTCGCGCTAAGGAGTATCGCAATCATCAGTGAATTACTTTCCAAGCGAAGCTTGCATTGGCTGAGAGGTTTTGGGGCATTGTCGATATCAAGTTGTCGTCGGCAAGAGGGTATCTTGCGTGAGCCACGTTTTTCTTTGTTCAAAAGCGTTTTCTGCCTCACTTGGCCACTGGAACCACTTGGTTGAGAGCATTGTACGAGGATTTCACCCTAGCAGACATGTTTGGTACGAATTAGGTACATGTTTGGTACTCCGGAGGGGCCCGAGTCCCCTCCGGTGTTTCCGGGAGGACAGGAGGCAGAGCTCCCACCTCCAAGCGAAGCCGAAGCCCCCTCCCTCACCCCCCACAGACCTAAAGTGCCATTCGAAAAGCTGTCACCCATCATTTGAGGTTTCGTTTGACTTTCCTCGACCTTTTCACTTGAAATTTTAGTGAGGCAGCAATGATGCTCATTGCATCATCGCTGGCGTGGACGTGAACGGCTTTTAATTCATGCTTTGTCCTCATTTCTGCAAAAAAAAGAAAAGAAATTGTTGGGCTTCACGTGCCAAAACCACGATCTGATTACGAGGCATGCCGTAGTGGGGCACTCCGGATATTGGCACCACCTGGGTTTCATTAACGTGCACCTAAATCTAAGTACAGGGGTGTTTTCGCATTTCGCCCCCTTCGAAATGCGACAGCCGTGACGGGGATTCGATTCTGCGATCTCGTGCATAGCAGCCCAACACCATAGCCACTGAGCAACCACGGCCGGCCGCTTTATTTCTGCAAGTCCTGATAATAGGAAGGCACACGCATTGGAAGCGCTAGCGGCGACTGCCTCATCCGTACCTTCTCACTTCAACATTAATTTCATTTTCCACTGTAAACACCAGGCACATTATTATTGGATTATTGGTTACGTCAAATTCGTCGCAATAGTTCGCTCCATGGAGATTTGCCTCAAAATTCAAGGACGATAACACCGTCGCCGCGCGTCGTATGCTATATGTGCGAGTGAAAGCATGCAAGAGGCGCAAACAATCAAGCTGGCGCTCGCAATGAAAGAAAGCGGGGAGCACTGCCTTCCGTCGCGCAAAACGCCGTGGGTAGATGGGAGGTAGGGAGTTGGGGCGGCGAGGACGGAGACGAGGAAGCTGTATCCTACGTAGAAAGATTCGAGCACTTCCTAAGGGCCACCGAGTTGACCTCTTATTTATCTTGATTTTATGTTCTCATCCATCTTGAATTGATGGATGAGAGCAGCTTGCGCCCCTATTCCCTCCGTTCTCTCGCAATCTTGAGCTATGGTTCGCTTATGACAAACGATTCTTTCTTCTAGTGATTAAAATGGGTCTCGCATCTATCAGCGTAACGACAGTACCTTTTGGTCGCCAATGGTATCATGGACTGGCAATTTTTCAGTGTGAACTGGGCATTACACCATAGTCGTATCACCCGCCGTGGTTGCTCAGTGGCTAGGGTGTTAGGCTGCTGAGCACGAGGTCGCGGGATCGAATCCTGGCCACGGCGGCCGCATTTCGATGGGGGCGAAATGCGAAAACACCCGTGTACTTAGATTTGGGTGCACGTTAAAGAACCCCAGGTGGTCAAAATTTCCGGAGTCCCCCACTACGGCGTGCCTCATAATCAGAAAGTGGTTTTGGCACGTAAAACCCCATATATTATTATTATTATTATAGTCGTAACATCGCCGCATCATTGTCTTATCATCGTCCTTATACAAGATCACGTTATGCAAAATTGGATATCACCACAATTTGACACAGTGAAGCTATCGCTTCACTGCTACAAACACTTCCGAGAATTTCTGCAAAGCTTAATGCCATGCATGCTTTGGATGCCTCCCCGCGCTCTCGCGCCGTCGTCGTCAATAGTTAGGGTCGCCTTCACACTGCGCCTGCGTCTGCATTGGAGCTCGTTGCATTGCGAACAGGTGTATTGGCTCGACTATATACGATATCTCCTCACCCATCTGCACCAGATGTGATACCCACTTCAGCGTCGTTACGGGGCTAAATACGAACGTGCATGTACTGCGTTGCGCACCATTTGCATGCGTCATGGGAACTGTGAGAACCAGGGATCTATGTCTTTTGAGACACTATGAGACACTCTAAGACCGGCGTGCTTTCTCGGGTACCTTCCTCGTGGGGGACAGCGCTTTGGGACGATGTGTGTCATGAGACGGTATACTTTCATGATGGGGCCAAGTCGCAACAAAAGCGGTTGTACCCTTTCTTCGCTGTTGATAGCGGCAACCGTCATCGCCTGTCCTCTGTCGTCGCACTCGCTCGCGCCAGACCCAATTTCTCTCTCTACACAAACGCGTGATACCGTCTGCTAATGCTTTGCTGAACTATAAACAAATCGGGATGGCAAGCTGAGTGCAAAAGGCTCTGCATAGCATCAATTGCCACGGTGCGTGGGATCTCCATTTTTTTTTCGTTTTATATTCACAGCTTTTGCTTGTATTTTTCTTTCGTCGATTCCACTCTCTTTATTTTAACGTTCCCTTTCGTAAATTTGTTGTGTGTGCCTTTGTATTCTTGCTTTACCCCCGCTATTCCTGCTTTGGTGCCTGGAAAGAGAACGGATCGATTGGCGTATAACGGTGAATTTGGCACGGTCACGCGCCGCAGGCCCCATCTGTCGGTCATCAGCGGAAGGAAGGCGTACGATAGGTCCAGCGGACACCAACGTGGGCGTGCAGAGCCACGTGGTCATTATTTTCTATTTGCATTCAATTCGAACCTTTCCATTTTCGCAACTTAATTTGCAGTTTACTACTGAAATCGCGAGGCCTTATTCTGGCCAAGTTCTAAACAACACCAGACTGGCTACGGGGCGGCAATTCAGGGCATAGCATCGTGAGGAATCTCGTTAACTATTTTGCGAGACAAAGGCGTTTAAACGGGTGATATCCTGGAGACCCGTGTTTATTCTTTTATTATATTTGCGGCTTCAAATTAATCAAAAATTCACCTACAGCGCATGTCGCATATTGATGTTTTTTTTTCGTGCGGCGCCGCGCGCAGGTGAGGTTTCTGGCAGTTTTCTTCGCTTCCTATCCTCGCAAGTTGCTGGTCCATTATGTTCGTTGCGACCAAATGCCAGTTGCAGATCTGTCGGCGATGAAATAGCTATCGCAGGTGACCTCAACACAAGGACAAAAAAAAACTGTCAAGAAGAACACCGTTGCCGCGCCAGCAGAGGATTGAAAGACGTTTTACCGATAGGAAACCCGAAAGTGGCATTTTCTTTTGTTTTACAGAGTTAGATTTCTTTGGCTGTCTCTGTTTTCGCAGTCGTAGTGTCTGGCCTACCTGAAATATATTCTCCCCCATTGAGCCCGCGTAGCCGTCCCACTGTCGCCATCCTGTGTCCTTCATGCTGCCGTCATCACACGCTCGCCACAGCGCACACATTTTTTTTTCACAGCTTCGCAACGAGGAAACACCTCCACCATGTGTCACGCTATAGTGGTGTTTGGGGGCACAATGCTGACAAAGCTGTGACTTCATAACCTAAGTCTTTACGGTGCGAGCTTTTATCTAGGATGGTGAGCAACACTTAAATTCCGATAGTGTCGAGCACAATTCTCGGTCGTCGAGAACCTATAGTTATACGTGGTTTTCAGAAGGACAACACTATCGGCTTTATGCATGTATCTGGTTAGGGAAGTGTCAGACAAGACACTCACGTATCATATCAGTGACAACATTAGAGAAAATTCGGACACGGTCAGTTCGTCTCGCGCTGAACAGTAACATTATAGAAGTGATAACCCGACTAAGAACAGTAACCACAAGGAATCAGAGCGAAACGAACGCAGGCAGACAGACAGATGCACTATTTGCAAAGTATTAGACATACGCAGCGCTTCTTTGAATTACCAGTTATTTTTCTGTAGGAAAGAAGCTTCCTAAATTTCGGAATCGTAACACTTCTATAGGTATGCACATGCCGATTTCGCCATGAGACAGTACAGAGCAACAGTGCGCATAATAAACAAGTGAAATCGCACAAGTCAACAGGAGAGAGTGCGTTGCTCCGTCTGCTGCTTCGACTGCTGCTCCTCCGTGCAACTTACATAAGGTTACCTCCTACGCGACTCGGACGTTACCGCTGAGAGTCACATATAAACTGCGTAACGGGCTCCTAGTCGGCGGGTTGACCGCACCGACCCTTTCTAGCCACCATAATTGAGAAAAATTGCAGTCCTAATTCTTACATTGCATTGTTCCAGCCTGCACGCTACTGATTCCGTTCCTTGGCTACTGCAGTCGTTGAGTGCACCAAGCCAATTTTAACAATGCTAAACAAAACTTCTAAACAACATTTCAATATTAAATTCACACCTGAACATGATAACGATGTACTTCCGTAATGTTTCAGTTGATATTTTTCTTCATATGCTCAAAAGACACTTAAGCACGCCCACCGAGTTTAGTTGGTTTCCTGTGCTTGCCACAAATTACAAAAACACTTGAAATAGTCGTCGCGATATAAAGTTGTACAAGATCCGCTATTTGCCTGATACTTTCAGCACTACCATATTTTCCGTTCACTTGTAGTCGAGTGCTATCACTTGTTATGCCAACGCCTTTTTATTACACTTGCGTGCTGTCGCTTCTTCTTTTTTTCGACGCAAAACGCGATTACAGTTGATTACAGGGTGGGCAAGAGGCAGGCTGGAGACAAGTCAGGGGGTCAATATGGCATAGGATCTAGTAATAGCAGGGGAGATTTTTTAGTAGAGTTTGCAAAACAGAATAACATGCGGATAATGATTACCTTTTTTCGCAAGCGGGATAGCCGAAAGTCGACGTGGAGGAGCCCGAATGGCGAGACTAGAAATGAAATATACCTTATACTCTGTGCTAACCCTGGCATCATACAAGATGTGGACAGGCTCGGCAAGGTGCGCTGCAGTGACCATACGATGGTAAGAATTCGAATTAGCCTAGACTTGAGGAGGGAACGAAAGAAACTGGTACATAAGAAGCCGATCAATGAGTTAGCGGTAAGAGGGAAAATGGATAAATTCCGAATCTAGCTACAGAACAGGTATTCGGCTTTAACTCAGGAAGAGGATCTTAGTGTTGAAGCAATAAACAACAATCTTATGGGCATCATTATGGAGTGTGCAATAGAATTCGGTGGCAACTCTGTTAGACAGGATACAATTAAGCTATCGCAGCAGGTGAAAGATCTGATCAAGAAACGCCAATGCATAAAAGCCTCTAACCCTACAGCTAGAATAGAACTGGCAGAACTTTCCAAGTCAATCAACAAGAGTAAGACAGCTGGCATAAGGAAGTACAATATGGATATAATTGAACATGCTCTCAAGAACAGCGGGAGCCTAAAAGAAGCGAAGAAACTAGGAATAGGCGGGAATAAGATGTATGCATTAGGAAGCAAAGCCGGCATGATCATTACTAATATGGATAAGATAGTTCAAGTGGTTGAGGAGCTCTATATATAGTTCAATACAGTACCAGTGGCACCCACGACGATAGAGGGAGAGAGGATAGTCTAGTGGAATTTCAAATTCCATAAGTAACGATGGAAGAAGTAAAGAAAGCCTTCGGAGCTATGCAAAGGGAGAAGGCAGCTGGGGAGAATCAGGTAACGGCATAATTGCTGAAGGATGGTGGGCAGATTGTTCTAGAAAAACTGGCCACCCTCTTACGCAGTGCCTCATGACCTCGAACGCACTCTTGGAAGAACGCTAACATATTCCTAATCCATAAGAAAGGGGGCGCCAAAGACTTGAAAAATTATAGACCGATCAGCTTACTGTGCGTTGTCTGCAAAGTATTTACTAAGGTAATCGCAAATAGAATCAGGAACACCTTAGACTTCTGTCAACCAAAGTACCAAGCAGGATTGCGTAAAAACTACTCAACAATAGACCATATTCACACTATCAATCAGGTGATACGGAAATGTGCGGAATATAACCAACCCTTATATAGCGACGCTTTCATTGATTACGAGAAAGCGTTTGATTAAGTCGAAAGCTCAGCAGTCATGGACGCATTACGGAATCAGGGTGTAGAAGAGCCGTATTTAAAAATACTGAAATATATCTATAGCGGCTCCACAGCCACCGTAGTCCTCCATAAAGAAAGCAACGAAATCCCAATAAACAGAGGCGTCAGGTAGCGAGGTACGATTTGTCCAATGCTATTCACAGCGTGTTTACAGGAGGTATTCAGAGACATGGATTGGGAAGAATTGGGGATAAAAGTTAATGGAGAATATCTTGAGTTGGACACTTTCGTTGTTTGTCGTTTATTTACTAGGTCAGTGGTTTATTTAGTGGTCAGTGAAACCAGCCTTGTTATGGTTTCATTAATTACTTCTATGTCACCTTCATGTCTCTGTTATAAGGTTGCCTATTTGTTTGCAAGTACCAGCCTGATGATCTCTTCTTCAGGTTTTCGACTAATATTCCCCAATGTTTGTGTAAGACTTCGTGTCATTATGTCCTTCAATCCACGTATTATATTGATTTTATAAAATAAAATTGCATGAACTTGATTTATTGTGCGAAAATAAATTATTCTTCATAAGTGCAGCACTATTTCTATTATGCAATAATTTTGCACTCCACCCAAGGCAATTAAAGTAGTATTGATTAAAGCAACAAGTAATCACTCATTCTAACAATGGCATTGTGGTTGTTTTCCCCATGATACGTCGAGTACCAATGTTCGTGAACTATATATTTAGCGCAGTTAATTGTGGAGGTATCTGAAGGGTGGTCGCTGGTACAGGTTTCATTCCCAAAATTCTTTATGTGCGGGAAAACAGATTAGGACAAATGGGTAGGATCACTATTAACGGCATTGGACAGTCTTGATAACAGTAACTGCATATTACAAGAAAAAGACGTGTTGCTGTCGCATTAATTGCTTCTCCTTAACTGTGACGCTGTGATCTTTTTGAGCACATTGATAATAGAGTCATTGATTCACATCTAGCCCGTATTGTTACGATGTGGCCTTATGTGAAATCAATAAACGCTGTCAACTCAGACGAATAACTTGCAGCCACAAGCGCGCCCTCTCCCATTCAAGCATGTTTTCTATTTCGTTTTCCGTTGTTTTTCTTTTTCACCTAACGGTATACAGCTCTCCTGCGTGGGAAAATGCAGCGTACGTTAGGAAGCCGACACAATGTAAACTGACGCGCAGCGCCGAAATATTTCTGTACTCGATAAATTGCTGCAGGTGTTTACAAATTCATTCGAATTGCCTTCACCCGCCTCTCCTGAAAGAAATGCCAATAAATAAAACTACACGACAAGGGATCACGCAATACACAGGGGATCGTAGCATTGGTATCTCATCATTAAATATGCGGAAGTTTTTTAGATTCACTTTCAAAAACTGCACAGGGGTTTATGAGGGACGCCGTAGAGGAGGAGTCCAGATTAATTTTGACTAAAGCAAATTATACCTAAATATCACATATATAAAGCCAACTAACAAAGACACAAGGGACGGTATACAGGAAATTATCTGCAGTTCCTAATTGAATTAAACAACTGATAAATAAATGGAAATAAAAGTGTTTAAATAAACAACTCGCCGCAGGTCGGTTGCCTACACGCGTTCCCGCATTGCGCATGCGACTCTTATATCAACTGAGCTAACGCAGCTCTGTTTCCCATCAACTTTCCGGGGTACTCATGTTTCCCTACTAGCATTAAGCTAGGGAAGGGAGTATAGCCAGCGCCACCAGTCACGGCCTTGGCGGCAAATGCGGAACACCCTTTCTACCGAAGGTGCCACGTGTAGGTGAACTTTATTTGGCTGACGGAAACTGGCCGATAAACCCCCACATGCTCTCTGAAGGCAGCAAAGCTGCCAGATTCGATAAATTCGCTATGTAATGATCGGAAAGACAGAAAACAGAGGGGTCAAATTTTTATTGCCCATGTTCTGAGAAGCCAAAAAGTAATCGCACCCAGGGACAGCATAGGAGTTCTTAATTGAATGAAGAAAGTTATAAATCAATGGAAAATTAAATCGGCTGAAAAGCCAACAGGCCGCAGGAGGGATACGAACCCGCGTTTTCGCAATACGCGTGCTATGCTCTTGCGAACTGAGCTACCGCGGCGCCATTTCCCCTTCCGCTTTTTGGGTCATTTATGTTGACCTACTAGAATTAAGCTAGGGAGTGTTAGCGGGCGTTACCGCAATGGCCTCGGTGGCGGATGCGGAGCGGTTTCCTTTCTTCTCTCCTATATATATATATATATATATATATATATATATATATATATATATATATATATATATATATATATATATATATATATAAACCAACGATGAAAGGCGCATTGTCTAGTGCGTAAGTGCTGAAGAGGAATGGGGTGCTGGTTTAACGTGCAGGGGCGCATAAAAGCGTGCGACGGCAGATGTGCATTCGAGCTCAGCCGCTGGCATGGCCGACACTAATCCAAAAGACGACGAGGCAGAGCAAACAAGACTGCTCGAGAGAAATCGTGCTCCGTTTTTATTATCTTATACACCGAGTCATCTATTTTATTGCAATCAGAATCTAAGAAAGAAACTGCCTAGCAGTTGTGACGATGCCCTATTTGCTATTCACCCTTTCAGCACGTCAGACTTTAGGTGGTCGAGTAGCCGTCACATTTCTATCCCTAAATAATGAAAGTTTGCCAGTTAACATTTCACTTTCTGGTTCTAACGCCATCATTAGAATGATAGTGTTGGAGGAGGACGCCGGGTAAGAGGCAAACTAAATTGATAAATCAGAAAACACTACGGAATAAATGATGATGGTACATCTACAATCGAGTCGTGCGCCCCCGAGCGCTGGGCTCAGACAGCTGCTACTTAGTTGTGGGAAGAAGACGTAGAAGAAGAACTGAACCCCTGGTGATGAACCGGTGTCCCCCGTGGTGGAAAACGACCGCGCTAGAACTCGGGCTGCCACAGACCTTGACAGCTCGCGCGATCCTGCGTAGTCGTCGACGCCGAAGTCTCACTGGTCGTGCGGCTCTGTGAGTCCAACAAAATATCTGCGAACCAACCGCTCATTCATTGCTCGCGGCCATGCAAGTGGAGAGGCAGCATTTCCGCGACCAGTCCGACTGCCTGCTCTGCTGTATCAACTTCTGCATTGGGCTCGGCAACCTGGCCTACTTTCCCTACCTCATCTACGACAACGGAGGACGTACGTTGCACTTCACATTAAAGGGACGCTAAACGGTAGCACTAAGCTTTACTTATTGCTACTTTACTTTACTTATTGGTTTGGTTGTTTCGGTTTAATATTGTTTCAATTTGACGCCTAAATGGATTTACCTGTTAGACTTCACGGATTCGTAAGCACCCTTTTTTCTCATGGAGTCGTTGTGGCTCACTAAATTGATATAGCTAACTAAGTTCAACAGTCTCTATGTTCGGATGCAGTCTAGCCCATTATTGGCAAGAAAAATTGTTAGACCGGAGCAACCGCCGTCAAGCCTCATGGTATTTAATCCTTGTCTGGCTCATTTACCGTTTTCTCAAGGTAAAAGTTGCTTTTTGACATCGTAGACTTCTGTGATTGGCGCAGTGTGATTTCATACCCGTTCCTTGGACACAACAATACTTTGGTTATAGGTATCTAAGTATATAGTCTCGAAGGAGCCGCGCAGGACAACCAGAACGGAAAGCAGGAAACACAAAGAACAGTGCTTTCCTACTTGTGAAGTACTTTCCTCCTTCCCTGCACTGTCCCTTCAAGATGTTCAAGCAGTACCAACATTTCGAAATGTCGATTCTTCTAAAGCACATAACAATCCACACAGAATGCTGTCGTACTTGGTGAAACTAAGGGACTTTTAGTGAAGCTAAAAACAGTGTGGTTTTCTGGCCTTTCAGAAAACCTGCTATAGATTGATCTTGGTGTTGGTTGCTGCGTACGTTTTTAAAGCGAAAGCTTTACTGGCTGCGAACTTGCGATTTCGCCGTGGCGGTGCCCCGAGGAGGCACATGACGTCACAAAGCGCGTTTCGCCACGGATATTACTCTCTCTCTCTCTCTCTCGCTCCCTTGTCCCTACTGCGCATGCGCCAGGAGTAGCACTGCGCCAAAGGTGTTCCGCCGCGTCGCAGAGCCGCCCCTCTCGGTCGCCGCTGTTTGGTATGACGTCACATCGCGTTCGTCGTCGTTGCGCTCGCCTCCGCTAGCTTCGCCAGCTGCGCTGCATGCCTGTTAACGTCTCGGAGGATTTAAAGGGAGAGCTCGCGTGCGCCGCAACCACAGTTGAGGTGGCAATATGAATGACCACAATTCTAAAAAGAAGAGGAGGCCTCGAACCGACATCGGAACCACATGGAGAGGAAACGAATCGCCCAGGAAAGAGAAGAACATAGCGCCGAACGACTGGCTGAGCGCCGCAACACAGCTAGATAACCAGACTAACCTGGACTTGCAATCAACATTAACCAAGGCTAACCATACAACGTCTTAGCTTTCGCTAGGTATATCTTGGCGTAGCCGAGCTATGCCACTGCCAGTTTTTTTCATAATAATTTTATTGGCCATCAAATACAGTGCACGTTCACCACCACGCTAAGTACGCAGTGCTTTTGGGTGGGAAGGTAGATCAGCGAAGGAGGGCGGCTAACCCTACAGGAGTGTCTAAGTAAAAACAAAACAATATTGTAAGAATATCAGTTCGAAAAGCAATACTACTCTGACTTTTACGTCACTGAATGAAGCACAAAAGTTTACCCGCCGTGGTTGCTCAGTGGCTATGGTGTTATGCTGCTGAGCATGCGTGGTCGCGCGATCGAATCCCGGGCACGGCGGCCGCATTTCGGTGGGGGCCAAATGCGAAAATACCCGGGTACTTAGATTTAGGTGCACGTTAAAGAACCTCAGGTGGTCGAAATTTCCGGAGTCCACCTCTACGGCGTGCCTCATAATCAGACTGTCGTTTTCGCACGTAAAACCCCATAATTTACAGTTTACGAATTACAAAAGTTTGGAGGGCGCTTAAGCTTCGCCCTTAAGAGTTGAGCACGATAGCACTCAAAGATCCCTGACTGCTTCCCACACTTCCCGGCAACTGCAGATTAAGTAACCTGAATGTTTACCAGGAAATACTGGCGTCGAACGCTGTGCTTCAAGGCGAGCGTTCTTGTAAAAACGCTGCCTTTTGCGTTAGCCATGCAAGAAAAATTAGGTCATTTTGAGGTATCCGTTATTGCTCCGCACATTTAATATTCAAGTCTGAGAAAATGTGCCAAAAGAGGCAAGCGGAAGGGGCATTTCTTAGTAGGCTGCCAGTCTCAACATCCTGAGGAATAACTCTGCCAAGAATGTAACGCGAGGTATCAGGAACTTTCGTGATAGAATGGTGTGCCAATGTAACCCGCATATATCGCATGTCGCATAGCATGCAGTGGCAAATACATATACCTAAATATATTGTAAGGAAGATGACGAACGTGCGCGCAGCAGAAGCTCGAGCTCGGGGACTGTGCTCGGTGCATCGTAGAACCGGCGGTCACCGCGAACCCGAATAAACCTCCTTTATAAGTGGTGGAGCCGTGCGGGGTAACGTTCCACTCTACGATCCTGGAACTCCGTTCTCGGACGCTACCCTCTGCCATGCCGGACGCCGACCAGCAGACTCTTCCATCGCCACCCGTCCCTTGCGCTGGCACCGTTCACCAGCGGGAGCCTCCCATCTTCAGCGGAACCGACGCCAACGACGTTGAAGAGTGGCTGTCGTCCTACGGACGGGTGAGCGTCCACAACAAATGGAATGACTCGGACAAGCTGGCTTACGTCTCATTCTACCTCGCGGGCGTGGCCAGTCTCTGGTTCAGAAATCACGAAAGGGATATCCGAACGTGGTCGGCGCTCAAGACGTCCATTACAGAAGTATTTGACCGACCCGCCGTCAGGAAACTCCGAGCAGCGTTCGCGTACACGCGCACATGACACAGGTGAGACATTCAGCAGCGACATAGAAGACGTTCTCGATTTGTGCAGGCGCGTGAACGCTGCCATGACGGAAGCGGAAAAGATAAAGCACGTCATGAAGGGAATCGAAGGTGACGCATTCCAAATGCTTCTGGCCAAGGACCCGTGCACTGTTGGCGACGTCATCAGGTTGTGCCAGAGCTGTGATGAATTGCGTAAGCAGCGAGCTCTGACAAGGCGACATCCCACTACAAATGCGGCATCCCTCTGCAGGCTTACCACCGGTCCAGAACAAGCCTCCCTGATAACGCCAATCAAGGATTTCTTCCGCGAAGAAGTCGCACGACAGCTATCTCTGGTGTCCGTCACTCAGGAGTCTGCCAGCACTTTGCCGTCTCATATCCGTAACGTGATCCATGAAGAGGTGGCGGAAGCGCTGCCGGCTGTTCACCAGCAGGATGTCGTGACTACACCAGTCACTTATGCTACGTTTGCTGCAATGGCCCCTCTTAGTGTGCCCGTGCGTCGCTTCCAGCAGCCTGTGCACCGCCCTCCCTCTCCCGTCCCCTGGACCACCACTGCCGTCAAAAACCCGCGGCGTACGCCGCACAATCGCCCTATATGCTTCGTATGTAGGTGTCCCGGTCATGTCGCATGGTTCTGCCGCCGCTGATCGCAGGCGTTCGACGACGATCGCCGAGCTCCCTATGTGCCGCCTGATGCAAATGCGCCTTACGAACCCTTCTGCCCATCACCAGCTCGCTCCCCGACTGATCGCCGTCCTCGCTTCGAACGCCTCCGGTCACCCTCCCCACGTCGTCGATCGCTTTCCCCTCCCTATGCGTCGACGACCCGTCTCTAACGAAGAGGGAAACTAGACGACGCAGTTCCTGAGGCAAGAACTGCGCAAGTGTCGACATGCCGAAGTCCTCCTCCTTTACCTGCCAATGTCATTGATGTGTTTATCGAAGATGTCGCTACAGTCGCCTTAGTCGATACCGGTGCCGTAATTTCAGTTATGGATGCCAGGTTTTGCCGTTCGCTTCGTTAAGTGACGACGTCTCTGTCTGGATTGTCACTCCGAATGGCGAGTGCTCAACCCATTCGCCCTACCGCTGCTTGTACTGCCCGTGTGATCATACAGGATGTTTTGTACACGATTGAACTCATAGTTCTTTCATCGTGCTCCCATGCCGTTATTCTAGGATGGGATTTTCTCTCCCGCCACAATGCCATCATCAATTGCGCTCGGGCTGAGACTGAACTTTTCCACCTTGGTGACCTGGCCTCGGTCGATGCTCATCCTACCGCTAAAATTGTCGTGACGGAAGACACCTGTATCCCCCCGTGCTCGTCAGCATTCGTACCAGTCTTCTGTAGTACCATATCCGATGGGACGGTCTTCTTCATGCCATCTCTTCACTTTGTTACCCGAAAAGCGCTTCCTTTGCCCTTTGCAGCTCTTGACCTTGCCGCCGGTGTGAGTACGATGTCCATTTGCAATCATCTTTCATTGCCGCTATCACTGCTCCGCCGTGAATGCCTTGGTTACGTCGAGTCGGTCGATTCCACACAAATTGTGTCCATCCTCGACGAAGGGTCTTCTACTGCTTCCCATGAACTGAGTGCCCTCTCCGTACCAGACTCAACATCGACTGGTGTGTTCAGCCCATTCATCGCCGAAGATCTGACGCCTTCGCAGCGATCTCAACTTGTCGAAATCCTTCAGCACTTCCGCCTTTCTTTCGACGTTGCGCAAACCTCCCTCGGCCGTGCATCGACAGTCAAGCATTACATCGACACTGGCACTCACTCACCCCTGCGACAAAGACCATATCACGTGTCCGCTACGGAACGTCGCATCATTGCAGACCACGTCGATGACATGCTCCGTCGAGGCGTCATTCAACCTTCCCAAAGCCCATGGGCCTCTCCCGTGGTCCTCGTCACAAAGAAAGATGGTTCTATTCGCTTCTGTGTTGACTTTCGATGCTTGAACAAGATCACGCTGAAGGACGTCTACCCATTACCGCGCATCGATGATGCTCTGGACTATTTGCAGGGAGCAGAGTTCTTCGCTGGATTTGCGGTCAGGTTACTGGCAGGTTCCGATGGCATGGCCTATCGTCCGAAAACTGCCTTTGTGACACCAGACGGTTTGTATGAATTCACCGTCATGCCTTTCGGACTTCGCAATGCTCCTGCTACGTTCGAAAGGATGATGGATAATGTTCTACGTGGCGTCAAATGGAAAATCTGTCTTTGCTATCTTGACGATATTGTTGTGTTCGCCCCTGATTTCGCAACGCATCTGCGCCGTCTCCAGCGCGTACTCACTTGCTTGACCAACGCCGGGTTGCAACTTAACCTGAAGAAGTGTAGATTTGCTGTTCGTCAGCTGACAATTTTAGGCCATGTCGTGTCAAAGGAGGGCATTCGCCCGGATCCCGAGAAGCTACGTGCTGTTACTGCGTTCCCCAAACCTGCTACTATGAAAGAGCTACGCAGTTTTATCGGCCTCTGCTCATAATTCCGGCGATTCGTTCGAAATTTTGCGTCAAATATATCGCCTCTCATGCAGCTCCTTGGTGGCGCTCGAGATATCTCCTCACGGTCTCCAGAGTGTGACGACGCCTTCACAACTTTGCGCCGCCTTCTCACGACGCCACCCATTCTTCGCCATTTTGACCCACAAGCGCCAACCGAAATCCATACCGATGCAAGCGGTGTAGGCCTTGGCGCTGTGTTGGCACAGCGTCAACCTGGCCACCCAGAATACTTCGTCGCATACGCGAGTCGCACGTTAACCAAGGCGGAGACCAATTAAAGCGTTACCGAAAAGGAGTGTTTGGCCATTTTGTGGGCGCTTGGCAAGTTTCGCCCATATTTATACGGGCGATCTTTTGACGTAGTGACCGACCACCATGCACTATGTTGGCTGTCGACGCTCAAAGATCCATCGGGCCGCCTTGTCCGCTGGGCATTGCGAATCCAAGAATACGACATCCACGTGGTGTACCGTTCCGGGCGAAAGCACTCCGACGCTGATGCGCTATCTCGATCACCGCTTCCCCCGAAGGCCAGTCACGACTCCCCCTGCGAGTGCACATTATCATCTCTGGACATTGACACTATCGCTGCTGCACAGCGTGATGATCCCTGGACTGCATCTCTGCTCGACCTTCTCTCGGATACGTGGAAAGTTCCAGCGTCACGCACGCTTCGGCGCCAAGTGCCTCATTTTGCGATTCGCGAGCAGCTACTATATCGACGCAACTATGCCCCAGAGGGACGCACCTGGTTACTCGTCATTCCGCGAATCTTGCGATCAGAGCTCTGCTCCTCGTTCCACGTCGACCCTCAGTGTGGCCATGCGGGAGTCTTCAAGACCTACGAAAGACTTCGACACCACTATTACTGGCGCGGAATGTATAATTTCGTTCGAAAGTTCGTCTGCTCTTGTCATGAGTGCCAACGCCGGAAAGCGCCACTGCACAACTCCGCCGGTGAACTCCAGCCTTTACCATGCCCATCCCAACCCTTTGATCGCGTGGGCATAGATCTCTACGGGCCACTTCCGTTGACTCCTGCCGGCAACATGTGGATAATCGTTGCGGTAGACCACTTAACCCGTTATTCGGAGACTTCTGCTCTGCCAAATGCTACAGCGCAGGAGGTCACCAATTTCCTACTTCGCCGATTTCTCCTTCGTCATGGAGGTCCACGTGAACTTTTAAGCGATAGAGGCCGCGCCTTCTTATCTGAAGTCATCGAATAACTGCTTGCTGAATGCGCTATTGTTCGTCGTAAATGTACTGCTTATCACCCACAGACTAACGGTACCACGGAACGCTTTAATCGAACTCTTGGTGACATGCTCGCCATGTATGTCTCACCTGATCACTCTAATTGGGACCTAGTTCTTCCGTTTGTCACCTACGCGTACAACGCCGCGACTCAGGCCACTACCGGGTTTTCACCCTTTTACCTTCTTTACGGCCGTCATCCTTCGCACACCATCGACACCATTCTGCCCTACCGGCCGGACGCATCCGAATGCCTGCCGATCTCGGAAGCCGCCAGACAAGCAGAGGAATGTCGCCAGCTTGCCCGCCGATTCACCTTGGACGACGAGCACCGCCAAAAAGCCGTTCACGATGCCCAGAACTCGACTCCCACTTTTCTCCTGGGCGCTCTCGTCTGGTTGTTAGTGCCACACCGCACGCCTGGGCTCGCTTCAAAGCTCCTTCCGAAGTACGACGGTCCATACCGCGTTCTCGAGAGAACATCAACCGTTAATTACCTGGTTGAGCCGCTAACGCCGCCGTCCGACATGCGACGTCGTAACCGTGAAGTCGTTCACGTTCAGCGTCTCAAGCCGTATCACAATTCTGCCGTCCTTCCAGAAAACTAAGTCTTCAGGATGGCTCCTTTATTTCCGCGGGGCCATTGTAAGGAAGATGACGAACGTGCGCGCAGTCCGCAGCATCGGCAGCATCAAGCGCGCAGCAGAAGCTCGAGCTCGGGGACTGTGCTCGGTGAATCGTAGAACCGGCGGTCGCTGCGAACCCGAATAAACCTCCTTTATATTATGCAAGAATTTTCGCTCACTGACAACTCATCCGGCAGCGACACGGACACCGGATTTTCTGTGACACGGGGCCCTTAACGCTATCGCTTTAACAGAAATCAATGTACACAGATTATTACATATTGCGGACAGGTATATTTATATATGTTGAAAACAAAGAAGAAAAACTGTGTTGCATCAAGGTCAGCTTCAAGTGAACAATATGTGTGTTTGGAAAGAAAACAATGAAAACGGTAATAACAAACTTCTGGCAGTCGCGTGCATCTTCTGAACGGAATAATTACTTTATCTTCTATTGATAAACATCACATTTATTAGCTTTCTAAGTAATAGATATACGACTTATTTCACGTTCTTTGGTATTCTTATTGCGGGCTATTTTTAAGTTCGCTGAAATGGAGGTTGATATATATGGCGCATAATATTGACACGTTCACTTACCATAGCTTGTGTAAATTTTCAGTATAACATACCGTTCTGTCTGTTTGAGAGCCTTAGCTTTCATAGTTCATTTTTGTATTCCACGTTGTAGTACTTGGTACAAAGTATAACATAACAACATTATTTGGGTGCATTTAGCATTTGGAGTGCCGTTAGGACAATTCTACACTAGTTTTGTGCACTCACGAACGAAATGTTACGTTTCTTGCAATTCTTCGCAAAAGCTCGTTAATCTGATCTCTCCTGCTCAGCAAACAGTCGTCGCATACTCTCAGGCGATATAAGATGACGCTTTCCCTTGTCGATTGTTGCCTTACACCATGCAATCACATTGGCTCTGTCTTGAAGCCTGTTATGATGACAGTGCCCTTAATTTTTTTTTTGCACACTTCGGAAACATGCGCCTCCCATGTCAAGTAATCATTTCAAATATGTCTTATACTTTGACTTGATATGACGCTATAGCTTAGGGGATCAATTATGAAGCTGAAGGCGTTGCATTTATATAAACACTGTAGATACTGCATTATTTTAAGAATACTGGTGCTTGGTGCCCACATGCGTGCTCCGCCAATCTAGTAGTGATTGAGTGCTTTTGTGGCTGCTGCCTAATGCAGTTTATTTTTTGTTGTTGACTTTTCCCTCGCGTAGTGGTGTTCCTGGCAGTGTACCTGATACTGACCTGTACCGTTGGTGTGCCAATGCTGTATCTGGAGCTGTTCCTAGGTCAGTTCTCTGGATCGTCTATACCAAGGGCCTTCGAGGGATTTCCCATGGCAAGAGGTGCTTGTTGCTTATTTTTTATTCTTTATTCAGTGAGTGTCGTGCTTTGCCAAACAGTGTTACAGCAGGGGGGTTACAGACTTGAATTAAACACCTCTTCATCTTTACACCACACTTGCCTCTCCTGCAGCCGGTTCCCAGCTGTAATAGTCATCACAAAGATGGAACTGTAGGACATGCTACTCCTTGCACGGTGCGCTTTCACTCTGTGTCGGTGCTCATTTCGACTAGATATGTAATTGGATTCATCAAAATAGTTGTTATGAGCAATTTGGGTATTACAATGTAAAGCACAAAAGAACAACTTCAAACACACTCTTTTTCTGCGAAACCAAAGCGATTCCCAACCTAATTCTGTTTTCCTAACCGTACAGTTATCGGTGCGCTCGTACTGCTTTAAAACAAACCGCGCGGCTCTGTTCTGAATTTTTTCGAGCTGATCTATAGACTTCGCCTACATCGGGTCCCATACAGAGCATGTGTACTCCAATATCGGTATACATGTGAGGTAGACTGTGTTCTTCATATTCTGGGGTGCGCATCTCATTTACCGCCGCATAAAGTTAAGAGCAATTGCTGCTTTACCAACAACATATTATTGTCATTCCATGAACAATTATGCGACAAAACAGTGCCAATATATTTCCATGTTGGCTCGGTAGTAATCTCATACGTATTTATGTGGTATGCTGTTTCTATTTGTTTCTTTTTTTTTGAAACGCGCATTTAAAGACACTTTTTTTGGATTCAACGTTATTTGCCAGTTCTGGCACCACCTTGTAATACGATCCAAATCGTCCTGCAAGCAAACGCCGTCACCTGCGTTCCTAGCATTCGCGTGGCAACTTTTCGAGCCTAAACCTCAGGGCAAAAGAGGACCTACAGGACGGCTGAACAGGAGGCCACCACCTGTAGTTATTGCAATTGCACTGAGAGATTGTTGTATGGACATTTTTCGTGGTAGAATGCACTTAAGCAATCTACTTGTTTTAATAAAAAATAAAGAATAAATAAACCCTGCCAGGCCTCAGACTGAGTTGGCTCTCTAGATCGATAATGCAGATATCAGATATTTCCTAAATTTATAAATTAGTCACAACAATTGTCTCTGGTCATACTTGAAATTTGCTTAAGTTCCTAACTTTCTAGATATTGTTACCACGTATGCAACCTAACATCTCACATGTGAAATTTATACTGCAGCAAAGTTTGTAGCTGTATTGTCGTACACATATTTTGTGGGACGAACTGGTAAACACTTTTTCATAAATTATTCATGAATTTTACAATATTTGAATGTGAGGAGGTGGTAATAATTTACTAAATATTCGTTTATCTTTTGCTACGTATTTCTACACGAAATATGAATACAACGTTAATGCCGTTCTCACCGAAAACCTACTCTAAAATAGTGGCCGCTCTGTCAAGCGACGTGTCCCGTTTAATCATACCGCCCTACTCATTCTCTTATTGCCATTCTTGTTATTTCGTTCATAAGGACTGAAAACCAACTTTTATGTACCTTTTCTTTAGTGCAACGGAAAGCCTACTGGTCTCTGTATTCAATTACACCGTAATAACGAGAAAAGCACCACGGAACATTTTTATCAGCATTATTGCGATCTGCATTGACGACGTAGTCGTGCTCAAGAATCAAAATGAATACAGTATTTAGTGAGCACGATAGTGTATATCCACCGCCATCCGCAGGAAGCAGACAACAAACGCGGCCCTATCTGTAAGAAAGTAATGTGTTGCTTATCAAGGCGCTGTTACTGTAGGTGACGTTTTCCCAAGCAATAAATGATTTCTAGAAAAATAGCTGGTGTCAAATCTACGCCCCACTGATGGCTCTGTCCCCGTAACAGAAACTACTCTCGAAGGCCATGCTTTTGCTGACTGCATGCGCCAGGCGTTTTTAATGCGTAGCATTCTTTGGCTAGATGCAGCGTTCACTTTCTGATCCGTTCTATTCTACGTCCCGTTTCGTGTACAAAAGAAAGAAAGAACACCGATGCCATCTAGGAAGTAATAAGTGAATTTCTCCGCTTATATAGACGAACTTCGATAAGATACACGGGACCTCCGAGGTGGTATTTTGTAAGCATGCATAGGGTAGAATGATGGTTAGTACATACATTTGCTGACACTTCGTCCTTCTACTTTATGACCACCCTGCAAACTCATCGTTTTAAACAAAGTACTCTTTTTGGAATAATAAAATAAATGCCATCAAACTTCCTAGTGGCAGGATTGGAACACACGACTTCTACTACCGAAGTCCGACATCGAAACTTGAACGCCATGGACGCATGCATCCACAACCGCAATTGAGTACCTATATGAATGAATGAATGAATGAAACACTTTATTTATCGCTCTTAAAAGAGAAGGCAGTATGGTATGGAGGTTGGAGGGTGGAACTTCTTGATGTAGGCCTCCTCTATCCTCCCACCCTACTCCAGGAATACCTGGGCTGGCTAACGTCCATTATATGAACGAGAAAAGCTAACAAAAGATAGTACTACGCAGAAGTATGAAAGGACACGTGATGTCCCCGCGCGCCGCACCGGAGCAATGAGGTAGTGCACCCGTGCTGGCCGCTGTTGCTGCCGGCTGCGTCTGCTGTTGTGGCTCCGTCTACCGCAATTGTGGCGGCAAAACATGGAGATGTGCGCCGTGGTAGCTGCCATGTTGTGTACGAACCGGATGGTGCACTGCTGCGTCCAAGCTGCAGAAGCGTGAGTTTCAACCTCATTAGAGGTTCACTGGGGAGAATTCCAAATTTAAGAGAATCTTACTGGACGCAGAGTTTGGCCGTAGTTACACGGTCTGCGATAGACAACTTCCCTGGCTAATACACCCCCATATGAATGGTACGGCCCAAAACGTTTCGTTCCCCCATGGATTTGGGGCACACAGGTCTCTATACTGAATTCCATACGTATCAGTCGACGCTGCGGAGGCTAGATGGACTTCTACCAATGGCTTCGTTCGCTTATAGTTTGCTGGGACCTCGGTTTAGCGGAGGCAAGGTATACATACTTTGGTAGATGGAGAACGGAGGATCGGCTGGCTTTATTCAAACGTAGGAGCAGTTTTACCGAGTGGCTGTGGTGGTGCCCCTGTCGGTTTGCCGCTTCGGTTGGAGCAGGGAGAAACGACCAGGTCGGCGGGGACAACGAAATGACGGACGGTCAATGGAAGTTGAAGCCGAAGACACAGGCGGAACTGGCAATCAAAACGGAATTGGCAGAAAGAAAATCAAACCCATTTATGAGGGCCTGAGGGCACTGCGCAAGCACAGTACACAGAATAATCTGCTGACCAGCAGTGGTAGCCTGAGTTCTGCATCTCCCAGCAACAGTGACCATCGCAATGTCAGGGACACGTACGATTCGAGTCGTGGTAGATGTAAAGATCTTCTTCCTGCGACGACGAAAAGTGCAAGTTCGGTCAAGAAAAGTTATCACTCCATGCGTGCCGTCTATGTTGCACTTGGCGTTCTGTCCATGCTTCGCTGTGCGCCAACAGCGTTCGATTGTGCGAGCATGCACGTGAGCTTCCTCGCGATGGGTCGAAAGTAAAAAACCCCAAAAGAACAACGAAAGTAAAGCTAGTCTAAAACGAGGCATTAGCAGCAGGAGACCACAGTGTGTTTGTTTCTGAGGATTAAAACTTGTTTCATTCAGTACTCGCCCTATATAAAAACAGCGGCGCACATTTGCGGTGAAAAACATTGAAGTTGTAGCAAACATCCGTATCGTCTCTGTCCCCGTTCTTCGGAAATCCAGTTTGCCTCGTTGGGGGAGGGGGAGGAAGGGTCATTGCTCCTTGCTCCCCTCGCCGTGCCTTGACGTGGGCGTCATTTTCCCCTGCTCGCCCGATGGGAGCACTGCCACAGCCACTCGGCAAACATGCGTCTACTTTTCCGCAAAGCCAGTCGACTCTTCATTCTCAACCTGTCAAAACGTGTATTTCTTGCCTCCGCTAAACCCAGCTCCCAACAAATGGTAACCCAGGAGATCTACGTTTTCTTCTAACACTAGGCATGGGCGACGCTGCACCTACTCCTCCTCACAGGGATGACGCCCCGATAGCGTCTCCTGTCATCACCGCAGAGCTTCAGCTTCCCAGCTTTTCGCCCAAGAATCCCCGAGTTTGGTCTATGTAAGTAGAGGCCCGTTTTCAACTCCCTGTGGTCACTTAATAGTCAGAAAATTACCTGCACATCATTGCTTCACTCTCCTTCGACATCGCCGATGCCATAGAGGACTTGCTAGCGGGCGCGCTTTCAGCCACCGCATACAACGAAGTGAAACGCACGGTACTGTGGCGCCCAGAGCCAACGCATCATCATCATCATCATCATCATCATCATCATCAGCCTGGTTACGCCCACTGCAGGGCAAAGGCCTCTCCCATATTTCTCCAACAACCCCTTTAATGTACTAATTGTGGCCACGGCGTCCCTGCAAACTTCTTAATCTCATCCGCCCACCTAACTTTCTGCCGCCCCCTGCTATGCTTCCCTTCCCTTGGAATCCAGTCCGTAACCCGTAATGACCATCGGTTATCTTCCCTCCTCATTACATGTCCTGCCCATGCCCATTTCTTTTTCTTGATTTCAACTAAGATGTCATTAACTCGCGTTTGTTCCCTGACCCAATCTGCTCTTTTCTTATCCCTTAACGTTACACCTATCATTCTTCTTTCCATAGCTCGTTGCGTCGTCCTCAATTTGAGTAGAACTCTTTTCGTAAGCCTCCAGGTTTCTGCCCCGTAGGTGAGTACTGGTAAGACACAGCTGTTATATACTTTTCTCTTAAGGGATAATGGCAACCTGCTGTTCATGATCTGAGAATGCCTGCCAAACGCACCCCAGCCCATTCTTATTCTCCTAATTATTTCCGTCTCATGATCCGGATCCGCCGTCACTACCTGCCCCAAGTAGGTGTATTCCCT
Source organism: Dermacentor albipictus (assembly GCF_038994185.2). Lineage (NCBI taxonomy): Eukaryota > Metazoa > Arthropoda > Arachnida > Ixodida > Ixodidae > Dermacentor > Dermacentor albipictus. The sequence continues at coordinate 450,765,865 of NC_091821.1, forward strand.
TACCACTTCCAGTGCCTCGCTGTCTATTGTAAATTGCTGTTGTCTTCCGAGACTGTTAAACATTACTTTAGTTTTCTGCAGATTAATTTTTAGACCCACTCTTCTGCTTTGCCTCTCCAGGTCAGTGAGCATGCATTGCAATTGGTCCCCTGAGTTACTAAGCAAGACAATATCATCAGCGAATCGCAAGCTACTAAGGTACTCTCCATTAACTTTAATCCCCAATTCTTCCCAATCCAGGTCTCTGAAAACCTCTTGTAAACATGCTGTGAATAGCATTGGAGAGATCGTATCTCCCTGCCTGACGCCTTTCTTTATTGGGATTTTGTTGCTTGCTTTATGGAGGACTATGGTGGCTGTGGAGCCGCTATAGATATCTTTCAGTATTTTTACATACGGCTCGTCTACACCCTGATTCCGTAATGCCCCCATGACTGCTGAGGTTTCGACAGAATCAAACGCTTTCTCGTAATCAATGAAAGCTATATATAAGGGTTGGTTATATTCCGCACATTTCTCTATTACCTGATTGATTACCTGATTACTGAACGCAACATAGTAGGCACCAACAGCTCTTCTGCAAGGAACTCGACGACCAACGATGGTCACAACTCCTGCAACGTAGCATCGGGTATTGGGTAAGCACTCTGCAAACTGTAGCGAACTACCAATTTTGCGCGAGCTGGTCTTGTAACGCTCTCCATCCGCACACATGGTACTTGCGGGTTCCGACGAGATGAGTGTCGATCGGCTGGTGGCATTCGCTGACCACATATGCAACTGTTCGTCTTCAGCACAGTTACCTGTCACTGCTGCGAGAGTCTCAGAGCCAGGAGACCAACTCTCGCGCCTGAAGGAGACAGTCGACCGCCATATCAGTGCACTGAAGAAGCTGACGGCTCGCGGCAACACGGACGGCCAACTTCAGCGCAATCATTCGGCTTCACAGTGCCGCAGTGCACATAGAGACTCACAGTTGCAGTTGTGCTAGTACCACAGTTGCTTTCACGAACGAGCAAGTCGTTGCACTCAGCCCTTTTTGTGGACCACCCCCGCCCACCTGTCACTGCCCTGCCACGGAGGCTCACTGGACGGAGTTTGGAAATCGCGCGCCGTGAGTTCGAACACATGGTTTAACACATGGAATAACATATTCCATGTGTTCCAACACATAGAATAACGCACGGCGTTATTCTATTCTATTACTGGTCTTCACCTCTCCATCTGGTTCCAAACCTGGATAGTGGAGACCGGCGGCCTTGTGGTGGTTACCGAGCTTTGAGTGCTGTCACTTCTCCGGATCAATGTGCCCTTCCCTACACACATACATTCCCCACGACTTCGGCACCTGTCTCGCAGGAAGGAAAATATACAGCAAAATCGCTATCATGAGCGCGTACCACGAAATCCCTGCCGAGCCAAGCCAAACTCCGAAGGCTGCAGTGACTATTCCACTTCGCCTATTTAAATTTGTCCCTATGCTTTACGGTTTGAAGAATGTGGCGCAAGCTTTCGCAAGGTTCATGAACGATCTTACGCGCACACGCCCATTTATTTCCGTCCACCTTAGCGACATGCTCATGGAAAGTCGCACAGACGAAGAGCACAACGAACACTTCCGCCTTCTATTTGAGCGACTGACTGAACACCGCCCGGTCCTGAAGGCCCACAAATCCATTTTCGGAGTTGAAGCCCTGGATTTTATTTGGCAATCACATTTCACTCCAAGACATCAAGCCGCTAGAATCATGGGTGCGGTCAATCAACTTCCCCTCTCCAACCTCCTCGCTAAAGTTGCGCGAGTTTCTGGGGCTCTTAATTTTTCACAGGTGCTTTATACCATCCTGTTCGGAAGTTCTTCAGCCGCTTACCGACGGGGTGCGTCGCGACTAAAGAATAGTCTACCTTCAACTGTTCGTCGCATAAAGAACACTAGTTATAGGAAGCCAAAATGTGGTTGGCGACTGCCTGTTGTTAATTCTTTCGTTGCCCGACGCCGTCAACTTGCCTTATGATAGATCCGTCGATCATGGTAATGGGTGCACTACTGCAGGAGCCCGACGGCCCAAACAGGAAGCCGCTAGGCTTTGTATCAAAGCGCCTCAAACCTACAGAAGCTCGCTACAGGGCCTTCGGGAGGGAGATGTTTGCCATCTATTGTGCTGTCAAGCGTTCCGTTTTTTTTCTCTTGAAGGCTGCTGGTTTTACATTCTGGCCGACCGCAAGCCATTAATTAATCTTCGTTTTCATGGACAGCAGTTCCTTGTACTCAGAACGTGAGTTTCGGCAACCTTGCTTGATCTCGGAATTTTCTACGGAAATCCACCATATCTCCGAGACCAAAAATGAGGCTGCTGATACACTGTCGTGGATTGGCGCTGTGCCTGCTGGCCTTGTGGATTTCGAAGCTCTAGGCTCCGCCCAGCAAAATGACCCCTAGCTGAGCCAATTGCGAGAAAAGGGCTCATCGCTCCAACTTCCGACGGTGCCGGTTCTCTACACAACAACACTGGTCGCATGCGAGACATCGCAGGCAACTCCTCGAGTGTTCGAGCCCCATCAGTTTCGGCGGTCAATATTCGATTCACGGCACGGGCTAAGCCATCGGGGTATTAGAGCGACACAGAGGCTTATCAAAGAGCGCTTCGTCTGGCTAGGGATCAACATAGTAGTTCGAAGCTGGGCGAGAAGCTGCCAAGCCTGTCAAGCTGTGAAAGTGGCCTGGCAAATCGCGTTCAGTGGTGCAGCCGTTTCGACCACAAGATAGCCGTTTCCATCACGCCCATTAAGACTTGGAGACGCCGCTTCCGCAATGCCAAGGTACCAGGTACCTTCTCACGTGTTTGTCGCCGGTACAAGAGCGGCAGCATTTGCTTCTATGTGGGTGTCGCGGTACGGTTGCCCTTCGCGCATAACTGCTGACCGAGGCGGACACTTGTAAATCTCGAGTTTCTTTCTGCCTTGGCCTGACTGCTCGGCACGCGCCTTCAGAACACTACCGCTTACCACCCACAAAGCAATACCATGGTCGACCGTCCCCACCGACAACTGAAGGCGTCATTGACGACCACGCTCGACAGACCGCACTGGGTGGTAAGGCTACCTCTATGCTGCGTTGCATGCATAGCAGTCAACGCTGTGTGGAGAGAGAGAGAGACAATCAACTTTATTCAAGAACCCCGGTCCGGGTTCGCCCGCTTTGTTCTAGTTGTCTGCCAAGCCGAGCGTCGTGATGAGCTCGATCATGGCATGTACGTAGTTGGAGGAGGAGTCCGCCAGCCACTCGTCAAGTTTTGTAGGTCTACGGGTGGGTGAGAGCTTGGCAAGGCTAGCCTGAATAGCGAGGCGGCTCCCCGGACAATCCCACACAATGTGAGCATTATCCGGGAAGCCGTCGCATGCCATGCAAGCAGGTTTACCAGGCAAGCCTTGTATGTAGTGTTGGAAGTGTAGAGACAAGAGAGAGTGCGTCTGTGCACGCCTCCATAGTACCGCCTCTCTTCGATTCATGTGTGTATCCGCTTGAGGATATTTCATGGAGTTGCTTAGTAAATCATTTTCATCACGCTGTGGAGGCTAGAGAGACTTCTTTCAGTGGCGTCGTTCGCCCCTAGATATAGTTCGATGTTTTTGACCGCAATTGTGCGCAACTGTTGTTTATATATGGTCACTATTGAATGACAAAAGCTTTCATCCTTACAAACAAGCGCACTGTGGTATACGGCTGCTAATGCGCTGTCTTATATCGTTTTTATTTTTCTTGTTCCTTTCTGGGTTTTTATTTGCAACCCGTCGCGACGAGCCTCACCTGCATGCTCACGCGAGGAAACGGTGTTGGCGCGCAGCGAAGCATGGAGAGAATGCGTGTAGTGATACTTTTTCTTGACCGAACTTCTTGCGTAGCTTCCATAGCGTTGACTGCTATGTATGGCACGGAGTATAGTACTACAGGGGCTGCGAAAACAACCAAGGTTGACCGCGGAGTAACCGCCGCCGTGAGGCCCTATGGGTAATCAGTCCGGAATACAGGCCAGTTTTTCTGCACCCAGCAAGGCACTCCGCCAGGGGCCGCGCAGCACTTAGAGAGACTACATTCCTAGTTTGAGCAGGTTATACCTACATCCTTACGTGTCGCGCGCGGGCAGCCCGTGCTTAGTTTTCTGACAATGGACACAGCCACGTACGTCTTTCTGCGACGTGACTTTATCAAGCCACCATTGACTCCTTCCTATGAAGGCCCCTTGCGCGTGGTTTCACGTTCAGAGAAAACCTTGAAGATTGACGTTCGCGACAAAGAACATACAGTGTCGTGCGACTTCACGAAACCAGCTTATCTTAATTATTAACTCTTGATATATTCTGTCATTCACAACCAAGCCTCCGGTGTTCCAGGTGGCCGCCCTTGTAGCGACCGTCTGTCACTTCGTTGCCCCGCTGCTAGGAAATCCAGCTTGCCTCGTCGTGGGGGTCATTGCCCCCTGCTCACCCTATAGCGCGGCACCAAAACCACTCGGCGACCCTGCATTTACATTTAGGTAAAGCCACTCTACTCACCATTCTCAGCCTGTCAAAATACACATTCCTTGCCTCAGCCAAATCACGCTCTCAAGAAACTATATGTCAACGAAGCCACTGCAAGAAGTATACCTAGCATCCACAGCGTTGACTGTTATATGTGGAATGGTGTATGGGTATCCGCACGACTGTAGCCAGCGCCTCCTCTTTTTTCAATGCCAGCCGGGTGCAGCCGATCCGACCATTCTCCACCCTCTCCTATCATCCTTTCCTACCCCACCCTTTGGCTAGCGCTCGCGCCTGCTTTACGATGGTGGTGGAGAGTACTATTTGGAGTGGCGCCTCACGACGGAAGTCAGAGGAAGACTAACAGACACGTGATAATGTAACAGACGTAGTGACGGAGCGTCTATCAGGCTCCGTACACTCTCAAGTTCAACAAATGGCCACAGAGGGCGAAAAATCAATCGAGGCACGTTTCAGCGTAAGCGCGCAAGTGGAGTTACTGTAATTTGGTCGAATACTTTAATTTGTGCTTTCTCTGCTAGGGGCGCTAAACATGCTGAATTTTTTACTTTACACAAACCATTGACATAAACAATTGAGGTGTCTAAAGATGTTTTGTTACCTCAGGCAAATAGGCAGTTGATTTTTTAAAAATTTGATTGTTGAAGCTGCTTTTTATTCATAGCGTCAAGGTTTTTGTACTTGATTAACCACCGACAGCCGACAGCCTATTGGCATCGATGTGTTTCCTGGCCGTTGGCGTTCGAATACTACGGTGGTAAAACATTTTCGAAAGCATGCTGGTTTCGTCTGCGAGTCATTACACAGACTTGCTGTAAAGAAGTCTACTCTTGGCAAAAAATAGTGCCTCATTTTGTTTAGGCGTCGATTATCATGATGAATGCGGCGGAGGTTGAGGGAGTACGCTTGAAGGTACGTTTTTATGCCGTTGATCTCCATAACACCGTAAATACGCAAAGCGATGTCACAGAACACCCGATCATTGTGTGTTCTCCGTCATTGCTTGTTTGCTGTACGCCTACTAATTCTTTATTTCTTCAAGTGTTGTATCCTCCTTTTGTCCTTGTTCTCTTGTGCTTCACTTACAGTATGTCGTTCCATCAGCTGTAATGCGCATTTGCAAAACCAATACGTTTGATAAGACGCAGTGGTTGTCATAATTTCACTACACATGTATTAAGCTGGCACACATATGGTTCAGATACAGATGCCTGTATGCGGACTTGCACGACGTTGATGCGGAGATTAGGATAATTATGACAGAGGCAGCTGACGGCCGTAAGCTGTTGCATTCTTTCCGCCAAACTACCCGGCCTCGTAGTGCTGTAAAGATGCTCTATAAAAGTGACACGCGGTGACAGGAAAATTATTATACTTAGCAGCCGACCGTACGTTTTGTAGCTTAGGTCTTGTTTCTTGTACGTTTGTGCTACCCTTATTAATGAGCCATTTCTTGCCTATGTTCTTGACTATGTAACCGCGTTTGTGTGGATGCGTAGACGTGTGCTTTTTGTTGTACTTGTTAAATGCAAATAAAATATTTTCAGGCTTACTCAATCTTTGGTGTCGTGTGCGTTTATTCCAGTCGAGGCCATCGTGCCACCTGGAAACCGCATTTTGTCAGTAGCCCTACACGAAATGCAACAGCTGGAGCGCGGCGGCACAACTCGGCGTAACGGCGGCGTAATAAACGAAAAACCGCTCGGGATGCCCTTAAAAGTCAGTTCAGAGTGTGCCTTAACTCGATATGACTCAGCGCTACATGTATTCTGCGCCTCGATCGTGCTCCCGCCAGTTTGGTTGCTGTGTGGCAAACGTAGCGCCTACTTAATATAGGCGCTACGTTTGCTACACAGCAACTAAACTGGCGGGAGCACGATCGAGGCGCAGAAGCCAGAAACCCAGTAAAGCGACAGAACACCTGGTAAAGCGTGTGCAAAACCCCGTTTCCGTTTCCTGTTGTACAGCGCCAACCATGGTCACATACTTTAGTTCACGACGCCACCGCTACGCTTATTTCCGTAGCACTGTGGAAGGTACAGTTTCCCTTCTCTAAGTTTGTATAGGTGTTCTGTGCGTCTATCGCTTCTCCACCGGCTCGGAAGCCGCGCGCGCTCAGACGCACGCGTGACGCAAGCAGTCATATCGTCTGGGTAGCGTGGCATCACGCAAATAACTGAACCAAGGCGCACCAACGACTCCTATTCTGGAGCGAGCGATTTTGCCGGCATGGAGATAATAGAGCAAGCAATACTCCGCTGTGCAACACGTTCATGAGTCCATGCATTTCCATTATGTCGGCGGCGCGTTCAGTGGCTATCAGCCTGGCCGAGTCCGTCGATCACAACAGGGTCTTCCATTGCTTCCAGGCGGTCAGGATCTCGCCGCCCCACGAGGGAGGTTTAACCAAACATCCAAGGAGCATGTGGGTAAGGGTAACGTGGGGTTGGGTGCATTCGGAACAGCCAGGAGTATATGTCGTCGGATGGAAGAGGGACAGCAAATAGGGAGAGGGAAGGGTGCAGATCTTAAGGCGTCGCCTCAATATTTCCTGACAATTGCAAAGGGACTGGTAGTGCGGGGATATAGCTGGCGTTCGGTGCAATATCCCTGGCTCAGCTCTCTGAAGGAGTGCGTGCGCTCCCGGGAAGAGCCCCATTGCGCCACCGCCCGGTTGATGAGACATGAGGCGCGGTGCACACAAATCAGCTCCACATGGCGGGGCGGGTTTGTGGGAACAAGATCTCGTAGACTGGGGCTGGTGCACAGCTTAGGCGTACAGTTTTCGAGTCAGTAAGGACGTACCGGGCATTAGTGCGTATAAGGGCGAGCGCGATTGCCGCCTCTTTCGTGGATGCTTGGGTGGGTATGACAGGAAAGTAGAGAGTTACGATGCGATGGAGTATATGGTCACGGCCGCTCTATTGTAAACGACTGCAACTACCCCGTCTTCGCCCGTGAAGGCCACGTCCACCCATACAGCGCGAGCTTTCAAACCGTAGTATTTGAGGCGAGCTTTTGCATGTGCTATGCAGCGGGCCGAGTGATAGGCCACGTCTGTGTTCTTCAGGAGGCGTTTTACTAGGAGCTTTGTGTGTATTGGGCGTGTGACTGGTAGTAATATCGGGTCCACTGCTAGTATGCGAGTTCGGAGAGTATCAATTTTATAACGTTCTTTGAAGGGTTAAGCTAGGCGAGCGAGTTGTGTTTGTCTGTGGACCTCTATGAGTTCGTTTGTGGTATTGATGGAGGACAAGCGGTAGATGTAAGAGTTTTGGTTTGGGAGGAGCGGATGGAAGGTGTAAAGCTTCTCTGTAGGCTTTACAAATCATAAAATCCAGGGTGATGATTTATTCGTGTCAAGATCGGAGGCGGGAGATTGTGTAGAGGAAACGACTGAGTATGAAGGCATGTTATAGTGTTTGCCTGAAACTATACGGATGAGATGCGAGAGCTTCTTCATCACCCGCGTGAGTTTCTGGATAGTGAAAGTGTTCTGGTCGTGGTTTTGGATGTGAAGGCCTAGGAAGCGGAGTGTGACAACCTCTGGGATAGGGCGTACGTCCACAGTAACTACGATGTGGGCCGTGATCAGGGCACACGGTGGGGGGTGTATAAGATGTATCTCAGACTATTCCGGAGAACACCATAGACCTATTCTTTGTTCATGTTGTTCTGTGAGGTTTGCGATGGCTTATAATGTTTCCTCTATGGCGTCATCACTGCCGAGGGTGGTCCACAGAAGGATGTCGTTCGCGTAGGTGATGTGGCGAAGGTAATGGAAATGGTGAAGTGCGCGGTGTAAAGGTCGGTGTGACATTGAAGAGAAAATAGCATAATAGAGAACCTCGCTTTGTGCCTATTTCGCTAAGGGCGCAAGGAGGGGACGCATGGGGGCCCATATGAACTTGAACCGTGCGTAGCGAGAGAAAGGCTTGCGTGTACGTATACATGCGGGCGCCTAATTTGAGGTTGGGGAGAGCCGTCATGATCGCTGGCTGTTCTACGTGATCAAATGCCTTGGATACGCTTCTGAAGAGGGTGCGTTAGAAGGGAGGTGACCGTATCGGCGGGCGAATTGTGCGAGCAGGAAAAGCTCTACAACAACGTTTGCTTCATTTATCAAACGCGAGATTGGTGCTTAGAACAAGCGTTTTACTGTGGACATTGCCATAGTGGGCGTGGTATTCTTTGCATTGGCTTGTCTCTTAAAATGCGCAAGGTCGATTTCAAGGGTGGAGTATCGGCTTCATAAGCAGTGATTACAAGAATATTACGCAGTAGAAGACAATTCGCCAGTTGGGAGTTCCCGCTCTAATTGTTAATTAGTCAAGCTAAGCTAAGCGGTAGGATATGTCCGGAATGCTAGTGTTGTGGTATCTGTTTGTATCTCAAAGAGACAATAGAACACGGGTTGCTAACTCAAGGACTCGTGCACGTACAACACTCCTGCCCCACCATGCAATGAGTGCCTCTGCCGCTCCAATAGCTACCACGAAGGCCGAGCTCGTTAGTGGGTACCATATGTTTATCCTAATGCGTATAGAATTAAGCGCAAGAGCATAATAACATACAAACTGAAATTTTAAGCAATAAGTACGCGGTACATATATTAGCTGACTTAGGTATACTAATATCATGTACAATATCCGATTTACCGAGAATTCACCACCAGTTCTCACCGCATACGTTTTTTTTAAACTTTCAGTGTCAATTTAAAATTTTTTCTACCTTGATTGCGAACAGCATGTTTGTTTCTATCGCTGTAAATAATGACATTTCATATCCACCAAACATCTCACAACACATTCTGCCAGGTTGTCAGTGCCTTTATGAGAACAGTACTTATGTTATACAGGATATAGATTAAGCAGTGCGATACCAGAAACATGTACATATGGGCCATCAAGAAATACCCCTAATGAAGATCAAATAATAAATAAGCACAAAAGTATGTATTGAAGGAAAGTCAATCAAAAAACTAATGTGGAAAAATACTTTAGCAATAGCACCACAGATAAGAATAGCATTTCAACATGGACATAAAGAATACAAATACCGCACAAGAAATACAGAGTGGAATATGAGCAAGGAATGACAACATCATACAAATCTGAAAGAGTTGCAGGACGGCCGCAAGCATTACAGAAACACCCGAATCGACCGCACGATAACTATTAAAATGTCTTTCCCTCAGAATGAGTGGTAGCGCTTGACTGCTTTACGTGATTCTACATCTCTATGTTGAAAGACAAATGAGTACGCAGAAACATGAAGCGAACGAGCCGTTTACTTGCGGTTGGAATATTACGGTGTACCATTCTGATGATGAATGCCGTCCATTGCAGATTGCTTCTGCTTCGCGGCTATAGAGGAAAGAAATAACTGGGAGCGAGCATTGCGCAAAGTGATTGAAGCTAAACGAGTAGGCCAGACATCTGGTCGTCACATCAGGGCCAGCGGTAGGTTACAGTGCACCCGGAAGCAGCCTACAAATACTCACAACATTATCGCGCGGTTGACCGCTGGAGGCACTTAGCGTGTATTCGCTGGCCACGTTCACGCTCAGAAGAACACTTTTATGTAGCACGCATCGAGCAACAGAAAGCTGTATCGGTGGTTTTTCATGTTGCCCTACAATTTCGTCGTTGATACTTTTATTCTACGTATAATATTTCAGAAGTTGATATATTAATTGAGACTAATTATGTAAGTAGGCGGTAAAAATAATCTGAGAGTCTGCAAGTGACGGCAACCAATACATTGGTTCTATCCAGTGAAGCAACATTTGATGTTTTTTTTAAATATTTTCCCAAGTTAGGTTGGACACCCTACTAACACTGACACTGGGCCTATGGAACTGATCTCAAAACCACTTACAGTCTTTCTACTATTTCCTGGGTACTTTGAGTTAGTGGCCTGCTATTTATACTGTGCTTCATTCAATGAGGCTCTTGATTGAATAAATATTCCTTGAAATGGCGTCGGAGGATGCATTGATGTTATTTACAGTGTTCTTTCGATGAGATGCAGCGCAGTAATTATGCAAGCCGTAGCAACTCGCAAGAACCTTGTTCACTCGTATCCAGGCTTGGGCTGGACGATGCTGAGCGGCGACCTGCTACAGGTGATGTTCCACGTTCCCGCGATAGCCTACTCGTGGATATATTTGACAGCCTCGTTCTCGCCGGTGCTGCCCTGGAGCGTCTGTGATGAGCACGACATAGGACACAACGGCTGTTACCAGAACCAGCTCGGCAGAGTAAGTAGGTTGAATAAATTTGCTTAGTTCCAAGGAACAGTATGGGTTCTACTGATACATCGAGGGCAACGAGGATGCATTCTCACGAGTCCCTCTTCGGTTCCGAAAAAAAAATGTAGGCATATAAAAGAGACAATTTTTATAAAAAGTAACATTTTACAGACTACTGCCGCCGCTCACAGGGAAAAAATTAGTGACGTACAAAGACTTTTACTAAGAGAAAAATGTGTCTACAAACGTGTACAGTTGCGAAAGCGTCACGTTAGCTATTCGCGGTCCTTCCTTTTTTTGTTTTTAGTTGTTCTTTTTTGTGTGTGCCCCGCCTCAGGCGGTAGTTTCTCTTGGAGCCTAGGTAAACCCTGGCGCAGAAAAGAAAGCAATGTGATTTGAATGCCTCAAAACTGATTGCTGAGTACTTGGCTTGAGAAGATGTCTGCACGAACCTGGACAATGGTAGCGAAGCTGAACTATTTTGTAAAGAATGCTGAAGAACCATGTTATAGAGCATTGTTCCTAGTCCTCCACTATATCGAGCCTCGTAATTCCATAGTGCTTTGGACCAGTAATACCTGTGAAATTATTTTTCATTCTCTAAGATAACGCTCTACCATGCGCTACTTTTATCAGTGTAGTCAAACGCCAGCTCTACGCCAATGGCCGCTTTTGTTCAAGAATATGTCTTAAAGGGAAGCTGAAGAGTCTGTCGAATTCACTAAGACGCTCATATACGGATGCGGGAGCCTTATAAACCATGTAGGCAAAATTTCGGTTTTTTTTTTAATTTGGAGTCACGTAATCGTCGGTTGAAATTGCGCTGTAGCTCCGCCCCCCGATGAGTGAGCGAGCGGAGCGGAGACCGGACACCACGGTGTTGTGACGTCAACTCTGTTTCGTTCCTTCGCAGCGTCCGCGGCCGTGCCTGACCGCGCTTGTTTCTGCGTGCATGCCATCGTAATCTGCTTCGATCGACCCTGCATTCCTTTGTTTGTGTGTCTGTGTGTATGTAGAGTATTAGTCAACGTGCGTGGTAGTGAACGTGAGTGGCAATCAACGTGAGTGGTAATCAACGTGAGTGGTAATCAACGTGAGTGGTAGTCAACGTGAGTGGTAGTCAACAGATGAAGGTCACTACACGTACTGCATGAACCGGGAAGCTTTTCACGCGTTTAAACCGTCTTTGTAGATTGCCGACAGCTTTGGACAGCGCACAAATGCCGACGATCGCATCCCCTCTTACGTTCCACGAGGAGGCACGCAGGAACACAACACTACAGTTGTTTGACCGGAAACGAGCTTACTAGATCGGCGAAAGATCGGCGAGATCACTAGATCGCTTTGCAAAAAACATACTCACCAAAGAGCATTTCGAACACGAGGAGATCCCAAGACTTCGCTTTCGTTCGCGTCAAAAGCACTGCTCGCACCAGCATCGTTTGCTTCTTCGAGAGGCCGGCTCTTCGCAATCGGCTCGTACATGTCGGAAGTAACACCGAACTCCTCAGAAAAACGCAGTCTCTCTATATTTTCCATTACCGTCTCAGAAAAACAGCACCAAACTACCTGGCACCGCGCTTCATGTGTAGCGGCAGCGGTCGGTTACTAGAGTTGACGTCACGAGGCGCACCGACCAATCACAGCCGGAAACGAGACGCGCGAGCTGGGCGTGTCCGCAGCTGCACTTTCGCTCAATTTCGATACGATATTCGAATTCGGAGGGTTGAAAACCATTATGTACAGATGTTCACTCATTTTTTCTGGAAGACCTTTCAGCTTCCCTTTAAACAAATGGCCAATTTTTATCAAATACTCCAATTTCCTAATTTTTTTATTTGAGCAAGAAGTGGCAAATGAAAATCAGGATCAGAAAATTAATGAAGCATTTATTTACAAATAAAAAGAGAACCACTGACTTTCAGTATAGGGAAGTCATGAACACAGCTTGTACTGCATAAGTCAATGGTGTTATGCTGCTGAATACGAGCTCGCCGGATCGAGTCCCGGCCGCGGCGGCCGCATTTCGATGGGGGCCAAATGCGAAAAAACCCGTGTACTTAGATTTAGGTGCACGTTAAAGAACCCCAGGTGGTCGAAATTTCCGGAGTCCCCCACTAGGGCGTGCCTATTAATCAGAAAGGGGTTGCGGCACGTAAAACCCCATAATTAATTAAATTACTGCATAAGTGCATTACTGTAACATTTATCCAGATTTGAAGTAACGCAAGCATGTTGACTAAATTTATTGAGTCATCTGGAAAGTTAGGGTAATCAAAGGTAAATTGAAAAGACACAAACTAGAACTCTATAAATTTGTTGTGAAGGCTGCTTTTGCGCGGCACTTGTCTGTTCACCACATAATGCATCTGGTTAGTCCATACGTTCCAATATTTCTACGGTTTTATTCAACATAATGATAACTTCACAGCTTTATTGCTTGCAACTATCTTATCAGTTGAAATGTCGCCTCACAGACACACCAGCGAGCGGGTAATTATGATGCATAATATTGTACAATATCCAATTCGCATAATCCTTCCTTTCGTGTTTTATGGGTTCCTGCGCAATTTCTACCCGTATAGCACACGCGCATGGCTTTCTCTGTTTTAGGTGGCACCTGGATTGTTTTAGATTCTAATTTTTTCCACTCACATTTGAATTGTGGAATTGCCTGCAGAACCCATCATCTGCTGAGTTTCAGAAATTGACTGACCATAGCATTTGTTGACGTTATTTTATTTGTTGTTTCTATTTTCGGCCCCCGCTCCTGGATCATTTCAAGGTAGCGCGAACAGTATTCGTAAATAAATTTTAAAACTTCAAAGCGCACCTATTCGTGTGACGACAACGAGAAAGCATTTAGAATTGTGCGCTCGGGAAATACTTGGTACCAGGCAAGAACCATTGCTGTGTGTACTGCTTACATCACAGAAACTAAGTGTTGGGCCAGTTTCTTTGATGCTGGGCCAGTTCCTACTGCCATACAAACTCTTGTGCATGACAGTAGTGGCTACAGCAGTAAATGCGTGCCTCTGAACTCTCCAGACTTTTTTCTTAAACGCTACAAATTTGGGACACATTCTTACAAATTTACGAATTTGCATCAGGTGCTGCAAAAGAATGATGTTCGCGAAAAAGTATTGCTCGTTGGTCTCCGAACTACGAAAAGGAAGTTGTTATTTATTTATTTATTTATTTATTTATTTATTTAAAATACCTTACAGGCCCTAAGGGGGGCATTGTGTAAGGAGGGTTACAAAATCAAGGCAAACAAAAAAAGAGTAAGCAGCCTTCTAAAGTGTAATACAAAAGATACGCCTCAATGCAGGGGTCATCAACATTACTACCAAGATCAAAGCATGAAAAGGAACAACTGAATTAATGAAAGGCCCCAAAGGTACTCTTAAGGAAATAACACGAGAAAACTTTACGTAACGCAGTAATAATAGAAAGTAAAATACAGGAAAAATGAACATATCAGGGAGTACAATTCTTGAAGGGATATTCAGGGAAAAAGACGCAAAAAAGCAATAATATATACAGGGCATATAAGTGAACACGTGACGCAGTTTAAAATAGCAATTCATAAGAGTGAGATAGCAATGCATCAATATCACAAGAAGTTCGAAGCACATTGTCAAGTGTAAGAAACAACATAAAGTGATTTGTAGGTGATATTATGAAAAATACTCGTGTAGGAGATGAAGAAACTTTTCTTTGTCTGACTCGGAAGCAATCTGACCAGGCAGATTATTCCACAAGCGAATGGCCGTAGGGAGTGCGGAATCGTTAAAAGCATATGTGTTACCATACATGCGCGCAAAACGTGTTCGAGGCGATCTGGATATGCAGTGTGGATTGTGTAGCATTATAAACATATTTGTGAAACAAGGACAACAGAGCGATATTACGGCGAAGAACTAAAGGCTGTATGGAATGATCAAGTTTCATTTGCGTTACGCTGGAGTGATGGCTATAATTACGTGGAATGAAACGGGCAGCTCGGTTCTGGACTGATTCAAGCATGTCGATTAGGTATGCAGGACGTTGGGACCAAATGGATGATGCATACTCGAGCTGTGGACGAACAAATGTCTGATAGGCCAATTTGCGGATGTTGGGAGGTGAATTACCCAGATTACGACGTAGGTGACCTAATGTCCTTGAAGCTTTTGCGCAAACGTCTGCAATGTTGTCTATCCAGGAGAGGTTTTCGGTTAGGTGAACACCCAAATATTTATGCGATACTGTATGTAACAATTCTTTATTATTGATGTTTTATAAAAAGTGTGAGTTGTCACGCTTACGACTAAAAGAAATTACCTGACATTTTGACATATTTAAAGCCATTAACCAGGTCTTACACCAATTATGAATTAGGTTAAGGTCATTTTGAAGTGCCAGGTGGTCGTCGGTACTCCAAATTGATCTGTAAATAATTCATTCGTCAGCAAAAATACGTATGCGAGAAGAAACATTAGGTGGGAAATCGTTTATGTAAATTAGAAGGAGTAAAGAGCCCAAAACGCTGCCCTGAGGCATACGAGAACTAACGTAAATTGGAGACGAAGCAATATTTTTAACTACTGTGAACTGTTGATGATTCGAAAGAAAATTACGAAGCCATGTTAAAGTGAAGGAGTCAATTCGAAGTACACTTTATTTTGCAATAAGCCGACATTGAGCTACACGATCAAATGCTTTGGAAAAGTCAAGGAAAATGCAATCGGTCTGCTGATTATTCTTCATGTTAAGGTGCAGGTCAGTCGTTAATTCGAGTAACTGTGTCTCACGTGATAATCCTTTCTTGAAACCATGTTGATGGCGAAAAAAGAAGTGGTTGGACTCTAGGTGATTATAAATATGAGAAGCAATAATACTGACACGTGTACTTATCTTTATCGGGCAACCACGTTTCGCAGCCTAACAAATGTAATCGCACAGCGTCGGACGCGCCTGTATGTATCCGAAGTTTCTGGAAAGGTATCGATGCTTCTATCCGCTGTTTGTTGTCGCCGAACGTTATGTTATCTAATTTAATCGCCTGACGCGAAGGATGTAGAACTTTGCGGAAGGCACGCGGGTCCGAACGATTAGTCTGGAACATTCGACGACTGCTCTATAAAAGCCGATGCGCTTGACCCGCTGATCAGATTTTCGACGATCGCCGACTGTGTTCGCCGCTATCGTTGCGCTATAAGTGTAGCCTGTTTTGTGGGCACAGGTTCGCCCAATAAAATTTAGTTTTGTCGTTCACAGTGGTGCTACTGTGTTCTTAATTTTCACCCCTACGTGACATTTGGTGGAGGTGCTTGTGCGTTCATGTACCGAACGCCCCCGCAAAGCCGTGATCCAAGCCCGAAGCCCGAGGACAAAACCAAGATCGCCCAAGACCAGCGTGCTAGCCGGAGACTGCAACGACTGCCCCCAGAGCACGGACTTCTACCTGAGTCGACAAATAAGATCGTGGTAAAAACAACCGCAATGCTGCCGCAGTATCGCCCGTTATCCTACAACAACCTCGGGACCCACCGACCTTCCATGGAGCAGCGACTGAAGACCCAGAATCCTGGCTGGAGACCTACGAGCGAATCGCGAGTGTTAACAACTGGGACTCCGACGACAAGCTGCGGCATGTGTACTTTGCCTTAGAAGATGCCGCCAGAACGTGGTTTGAGAACCGGGAGTCGACCTTGACGACATGGGACCTCTTCCGTAGCGGCTTCCTGCGCACCTGTACGAGCGTCGTGCGCTAGGAAAGGGCCGAAGCCATGCTGGACGCCCGAGTGCAGCTACCGAACGAGAACGTTGCCATATTCACGGAAGAAATGAACCGAGTCTTCCGCCACGCCGACCCGGATATGCCCGAGGAGAAGAAAGTCCGCCTTCTCATGCGTGGTGTGAAGGAAGAACTTTTTGGCGCAATGGTACGAAGCCCACCGAAGACCGTAGAAGAGTTCCTTCGCGAGGCCACCAGCATCGAGAAGACACTCGAAATGCGGAACCGGCAATTCTACCACCGTACAAGCTCTACCCACTACTCAGGTATTCAATCACAGGCCACGGACGATCTGCGCGAGACAATCAGGACCATAGTGCGCGAAGAACTGCGCAAGGTCTTGCCTTCGTCGCACCCTCAAGAGGCCTCGATTGCCGACATCGTGAAAGAAGTGGTGCACCGATCGCTTGGAGTTCCTCAGGCGCAACCAGAATCACCACAGCCCCAGCCGGAAGCGATGACCTACGCCGCCGTCGCACGCCTTCAAGGCCCCCCTCCGTGACCGCGCCAGGGCTCTGTGACGCCGCAATTCCGTCGTCCGCCGCCGCCAGCACGCCCACCCGCCGCCCAGCGCACCTACGCGAGGAAGACGGACATTTGGCGAGCACCCGACCACCGCCCGATCTGCTATCACTGCGGAGAAGCCGGCCATGTGTACCGCCGATGCCCATACCGGCAATTCCGGCGATGCCGGAACCGGCAATTCAACCGCCGTACAAGCTCTACCCACTACGCAGGTATTCAATCACAGGCCACGGACGATCTGCGCGAGACCATCAGGACCATAGTGCGCGAAGAACTGCGCACGGTCTTGCCTTCCTCGCACCCTCAAGTGGCCTCGATTGCCGACATCGTGAAAGAAGTGGTGCACCGATCGCTTGGAGTTCCTCAGGTGCAACCAGAATCACCACAGCCCCAGCCGGAAGCGATGACCTACGCCGCCGTCGCACGCCTTCAAGGCCCCCCTCCGTGACCGCGCCAGGGCTCTGTGACGCCACAATTCCGTCGTCCGCTGCCGCCAGCACGCCCACCCGCCGCCCAGCGCACGGACGGAGGAAGACGGACATTTGGCGAGCACCCGACCACCGCCCGATCTGCTATCACTGCGGAGAAGCCGGCCATTTGTACCGCCGATGCCCATACCGCGACTTGGGACTGACAGGGTTCACCGTGAATGCGCCGCGTCCACAGCTTGGCGAGCGCCCACGTGACATCGCCGATTACCTCGCCGCTACTCAGTGGAGCCCTCGACGGCCGTCCCGTTCGCCGTCACCAGGCCGCTACTTGTCGCCGCAGCGCCGACCATACACCGGCCCAGCCCGGGGCCGCTCTGCGAGCCCATATCCGGAAAACTAAAAGCAGCAACCGATGGAGGTGCGGTTGCTGTTCGTCGAACTGACGAAGATCCTCCGCCGCCGACGAAGACGACGAAGAGGCCGCCGTCCCGACGAAGTCTGGAAGCCAAGACTACACCGACGAAAGACGACTAGACGACGCGACGTTCCAGCTTCATTTCAACACGACGCAGCCGTGACCCGACGCCGAGACCTAACTGTAACGCCAGACAAAGAACCACCGACCTCGACGTGCTTCTCGACGGCCACGCTGTTACCGCCTTAGTGGACACAGGGGCTGATTACTCCGTCATGAGTGGACACATCGCCGCCCAGTTGAAGAAGGTTAAGACTGCATGGGAAGGCCCTGAAATTCGCACCGCTGGGGGCACCTGATTACGCCGACTGGAATCTGCACGGCAAGAATAACTATTCATGACCGGACTTACCCTGCAACCTTCGTTATCCTCCAACAGTGTTCACGAGACGTCATTCTCGGTATGGACTTCCTGAACCAACACGGCGCAATCATCGACCTGAAGTCGAAGTGAATAACGCTGTCGGAAGATAAAGCAATACCGCCGGAGAGCCCTCGTAGTCACCACGCCATCAGTGTGCTCGAAAATCAAGTGAGCATCCCGCCTCGCTCCAGCATTGTTATTTCGGTCGGCACCCAAATTCCCGCTGACGTAGAAGGTGTCATCAAAGGCGACCAACGTCTACTGCTAGACCGTGAAATTTGCGCCGCAAGAGGGATCGCCCGACTGCATGGAGGGAAAACTGAAGTGTTGCTGACAAACTTCAGCCAGGAGTTCGAGCACATCAACAAGGGCACGACGATCGCGTACATCGAGGAAAGTCTGGAAACCATTAATGCGTTTGTCCTCTCGGATTCCGCCGCATCTACCCCGACGGCCATGGTTCCTGAACCAGACTACGACATTAATCCAAGTCTTCCAGTGATTAAGCAACAGCAGCTCAGAAGTGTGCTCCGACGATACAAAGGCTGCTTTTCGACGTCATCGAGGATTCGACAAACACCAGTCGCCAAGCATCGCATAATCACCGAGGAGTACGCTCGACCACTCTGCCAAAGCCCTTACCGAGTTTCGCCGCGAGAACGCGTAGCTATAAGAGAACAAGTCGACGAAATGCTGTGCGACGACATCATCCAGCCGTCGAAACGCTCGTGGGCATCCCCTGTGGTCCTGGTGAAGAAAAAGGACGGAACCCTACGTTTCTGCGTCGATTATCATCGTCTGAACAAGATCACGAAGAAGGACGTATACCCCCTTCCACGGATAGACGACGCATTGGATCGGTTCTGCAACACTAAGTACTTCTCCTCGATGGACCTCAAGTCTGGCTATTGGCAAATAGAAGTCGACGAAAGAGATCGCGAAAAGACCGCCTTCATCAACCCAGACGGCCTCTACGAGTTCAAGGTTATGCCATTTGGACTGTGCTCGGCGCCTGCAACGTTCCAGCGCGTGATGGACACGGTTTTAGCGGGATTGAAGTGGCAGACTAGTCTCGGTTACTTAGATGACGTCGTTGTATTCGCCGGAAATTTCGACGATCACCTTAGGCGGCTTGCCACAGAACTAGAGGCCATCAAGTCATCAGGGCTCACTCTGAAGCCAGAAAAATGCCGCTTCGCTTACGATGAGCTTCTGTTCCTAGGCCACATCATCAGTAAATCCGGAGTACGGCCCGACCCCCAGAAAACAGCTGCCATCGCAAAGTTCCCGCAGCCAACCGACAAGAAGGCAGTGCGTAGGTTCCTTGGCATCTGTGCCTACTACAGGCGCTTTGTCAAGGACTTTTCACGCATCGCCGAGCCGTTGACTCGTCTAACTAAATGTGATGTTGAGTTCAAGTGGGAAACGCCGCAGGCCGACGCATTTGAACAACTCAAACGACGCATGCAGTCGCCGCCGGTACTTGCGCACTTCGACGAGTACGCCGATACAGAAATCCATACTGACGCCAGTAGCCTAGATCTCGGTGCCGTTCTAGTCCAGAGGAAAAATGGAGCCGAAGAGGTGATATCTTACGCAAGCCGGTCACTGTCAAAAGCGGAAGGCAACTATTCTACGACCGAAAAGGAATGCCTTGCCATCGTTTGGGCTACAGCTAAATTTCGCCCTTATCTTTATGGCAGGCCATTCATAGTCGTCAGTGACCATCACGCGTTGTGTTGGCAAGCGAGTATAAAGGATCCTTCAAGACGACTGGTGCGGTGGAGCCTCAGACTACAAGAATACGACATCACTGTAACCTACCAGTCCGGACGAAAACACTCCGATGCCGATTGCCTATCACGCGCCCCCATTGACTCTCCGCCGCAAGATGACGAAGATGACGACGCCTTCCTTGGAATGATAAGCGCGGAATACTTCGCTGAACAGCAACGGGCAGACCCGGAGCTAAAAGGCCTCGTGGAATATTTGGAAAGGCACACCGACGTTGCCCCCAGGGAATTTAAGCGCGAAATATCTTCCTTCACGCTTCAAAACAATCTACTCGTGAAGAAGAACTTCTCACCAGTCCGCGCCAACTACCTTCTTGTTGTCCCGTCAGGACTTCGTCCAGAAGTATTGCACGCCCTACATGACGATCTGACCACTGGACACCTCGGATTTTCCCGGACACTATCGAGCATACAAGAAAAGTATTATTGGCTGCGCGTGACCGCCGACGTCGCCCGTTATGTCAGAACATGCCGAGACTGTCAGCGACGCAAGACACCGCCGACAAGGCCAGCCGGATTACTACAGCAAATCGAGCCTCCTTGCCGACCATTCCAGCAGATCGGGATGGACTTGCTGGGACCCTTTCCGACGTCAATAACCGGAAATAAGTGGATCGTCGTGGCGACGGACTATCTCACCCGCTTCGCTGAAACTAAAGCACTGCCGAAAGGTAGCGCAACCGAAGTGGCGAAATTCTTTGTCGAAAACATCCTGCTGCGACATGGTGCCCCAGAAGTCCTCATCACCGACAAAGGAACGGCCTTTACAGCGGAGCTCACCCAAGCCGTACTGAAATACAGTCAAACAAGGCACAGGAGGGCAACGGCCTACCATCGGCAGACGAATGGTCTTACGGAGCGGCTGAATAAGACCCTCGCCGACATGCTAGCAATCTACATCGACGTCGAACACAGGACCTAGGATGTCGTCTTGCCGTACGTAACATTCGCTTACAACACGGCGGTGCAAGAAACAACACAGATCACGCCGTTCAAGCTGGTCTACGGCAGGAACCCGACGACGACGCTCGACGCCATGCTGCCGCACGTCTCTGACGAGGAGAATCTTAACGTCGCTACCTATCTCCAGCGCGCCGAAGAAGCCCGACAGCTCGTCCGCCTGCGGATCAAAAACCAGCAGAGGACCGACAGCCGACACTGCAACCTCCGACGACGCTTTGTCGAGTACCAGCCCGGTGACCGTGTTTGGGTTTGGAGCCCTATACGCCGACGAGGACTGAGCGAGAAGCTTTTGCGTCGCTATTTAGGACCGTACAAGATCATCCGACGTATTGGTGCACTGGACTACGAGGAGCGTGCCGGACGGCATTTCGCTGTCACCGCGGCGCCGCTCACGACCTGAAATTGTCCACGTTGTGCGACTCAAGCCGTACTACCAGCGTTAATGAACTTGGGGCTTCGCGTAACTGACCCTTGGACTTTGATTCCTTTTGTTGTTGTTTTTTACTCATGTTCAATAAGTGTCCTTTTGTGTTTCGCTCTCTTATATTTGTAGCATCGGGACGATGCTTTTTAAGAGGGGGGTATTGATACGTGTACTTATCTTTTTCGGGCAACCACGTTTCGCAGCCTAACAAATGTAATCGCACAGCGTGGGACGCGCCTGTATGTATCCGAAGTTTCTGCAAAGGTATCGATGCTTCTATCCGCTGTCCGTTGTCGCCGAACGTTATGTTATCTAATTTAATCGCCTGACGCGAAGGGTGTAGAACTTTCTGGAAGGCACGCGGGTCCGACCGATAAGTCTGGAACATTCGACGACTGCTCTATAAAAGCCGACGCACGTGACCCGCTGATCAGATTTTCGACGATCGCCGACTGTGTTCGCCGCTATCGTTGTGCTGTAAGTGTAGCCTGTTTTGTGGGCACAGGTTCGCCCAATAAAATTTATTTTTGTCATTCACAGTGGTGCTACTGTGTTCTTCAACGTCACCACTACGTGACAATATGTTCGAGCATCTTGCAGCAAATGCAGGTCAATGAATTTGGACGGTAATTTTCCGGGGAGTTTTTATTCCCAGGTTTAAATAGGGGTATGATTTTGGCCAATTTCCAGTCTTTGGGCAGCTGTCGCGATGACAAAGACTGCTTGAATATATTGTCGAGAATGTTACTGGATATAGAAATGGCATTTTTTAATATCTTGGAACTAATATTATCAATACCAGATGAAGTAGATAACTTCAGATTATTATTAAGACATGCAATTCCCTCCACCGAGATTTCAATACTTTCCATGAATTGCCAGTCATAATCAGCAACATCAGGTACATTGGTAAGATCCTCGCGGCTGAAAATCGATGGAAAAAACGTATTAAACGCAGACGGGCATTCATTGCCAGAGAGGGGAGTATTTGTATCGCTATGTAAGGCTAACCGGTTAGAGTCACGGTCAGGTGATATAACTCTCCAAAACTTTTTCGGATTCGAATGTAAGAGAGAAGGTAAATCTGTCGAGAAATATTTATTTTTAGCTGCAGCTAAGGCAGAACAGTACGTTTTTAAGGAAAGCCTGTACCTTTCCCACGAATGAGCATTATTGACATGTTTAGCGGTATTGTACAGAAGTGTCTTTTTATTCTTGAGCTTACGTAGGGCATTATTAAACCAAGGATTGGTTTTGTCATTTGTTATCGAAATCAACGGGATATATTTGTTAATTAGAGAAGACATTTTATTCTTGAAGCATAGCCAGTTATCTTCCACCGAGCGATTATAAAAAGAAGGAAGTAGCGTGCGGTTGGAAAATACTTCGAGTGCATCGTTTATTTTAGAGTAGCTTGCTTTGTTATAATCACGTATTATTTCCTTCGAGATCCCTGAGAAGGGTAGTGGAACACTGATTGTTACCTGAAGTAGATCGTGATCGCTAAAGCCATTTAGATGAATTTCGGATTCAATCGTTTCGGGAGTGTTGGTGAGTATAAGGTCTAGAATGTTAGTACCACGGGTTGGTTTGTTAACGACCTGGAACAGGTTAAGATCTAAAGTTCAGTTAAGAAAATCCACTGATGATGGACAAGATGATGATAGATTACGCCAATTTATGAGCGGAAAGTTAAAATCACCGATTAAGTAAACAGAATGCGCTGGACACAGCTCGAGGGCCGTGGTTATGCTATTGCGTAGTTCTGTAACGAAAGAAGTGCTGTAGTCAGGTGGAGGGTAACAGGCACCTACCGGTAGTTTGGTCGTATTTGTTATTACTTCAACCCACACAATTTCAAGAGATGAGTTCGAGTCGATAATAAGTGAAGGTAATAAGTTTTTAACACCGAGAAGAACGCCACCGCCTCTCTTACTAGTTCAATCTTTGAGGTAAGTATTATAAGAATGGTTACCAGGAAGAATTTCGTCTTCTGTAATGTCAGGATTTAGCCATGTTTCGGTAAGAACAAGAATATTGGATTCGTTATCGTCAAGCAGCCAGCAAACTAATTTGCGCTTGGGCATGATGCTTCGTATGTTTGCGTAAGATAGTGTCAGCAAAGACCTAGTGATAGGTAACTTTGACTGTGGAAGAGCCTGTGGGCAAGTACTTATGCCTAGCTATCTTTGCGACATGACAACGGTATCAGTGATTTTGTCGTGCGTGTAAGTCTGGGTATATATAAGCAACCGATCTACTGACTGTTTAAAAGGCACTTTTTGAGCTTTCGCGAAGTCAAGCAGCTTTCCTCCAGCTTGTCGCGTAGCTGGCGAGAAATCTTCACCGATTGAGTAATCTAAGCCTTTTATTTGTGTGCAAATGACGAGATGTCTTGCTTGTCTTTAAAAAAGTTAGTTTAGCTATTATAGGTCTGTTCTTTCCTTCTTGGTATTTCCCAAGCCTATGTACGCGTTCAGATTGCGAAGTGATTTTTGCAGTTTGCAGTTTTTCAGAGCACAATATTATTACCTTCTTTTCAGTGGTAGCCCTGTCCTATTTAGGGTCATCTTCTATCCCGAAAAACAGCAAACAGCTTCATCTGAGCCTGTTTTCTGCGTCCTCACATCTTGAAGTTATTGTTTGCAGCTGATCTGAGACATCACGTAAAGTCTTACTTCCTTTTTCCTTCACGCTCGAGTGCCGCAACCCTGGCTGTTAGAATGACGAGTTCGTTATCAGTGGCAGCTGGTTTGTCATTTGCGCTTTTTATTTCCGCCAGGAGCACCTCTTGTGCGGCCTCTAGTTTCTGTATCGCCTCAAGAGCCGATGAAAACGCATATGCCTCAGCTTTTGACATCGGACCTGGGTTCGACTCAACGTCGCCAGAAAGCAAGAGGAGCAACTCAAACATTGCAGAGTAGAGCGAACACAGAAGTAAATTAGAACGCTTTAAGACATCAATCCACTCAACTTGGCACGACACCGCGATCAAACAGCAGTTGTTGCTCCTAATGCATGAAGCTCACCATACGTAACTAACCTGCAATAGCAGTAGCTGAGTACGCTCCATACACGATGCGGTGCCGTGCCCGAAGTGGACGCTTGCTGGCTGGCTTTTAAGTCCTCTTCCGGCGGTGTCCGTCGTAGTCCCCAATCGCCGTTTCCAGATGTGCGTGAAGGTCTGGTCTGTATTCGGCGCTGTGATTACCAAGGCAAGCCGAGGTGGTGTCGCGTCATCGGTGTGCAGTCTGCACGTGCCGGGAAGTGCCGAGCAAACGATCCATGTGACGGTCACCTGCAATAGTAGTAGCTGAGTAAGCTGCATACTCGATGCGGTGCCATGCCCGTTGATGGGCAACGTGTGCAAGAAAGAGGCTTACTTCGAGCAAGTTGATACAAACAAATTCCCTGGAGACGGCGAAATATGCAACAGTCGCTGAAAACACGCCGTGGTATCCCAGTGTCTGCGGCTCAGCGCTGCTGAGCTCGATGTGAAGAGATCGGCCTGTGTCGCGGCAGCCGCATTCCGATGTTGGCGGAATGGAAGAATTCGCGTGCACCGTGCATCGGGTGTACGTAGGAGAAGCCTAGGTTATAAAAATAAGATTCTTAGTCCCTCACTATTCTACTTGCCTCATAATCAGATCAGGGCACGTCATACCTCCGAATTTATTTGCTTTCATTTAACGTTGCCGAAAGACTTACCGAGATATAAAAATATTGTGCGTAGATTCAGAGCCTTGGCTTTACCAACTATGCTGCTGTTGTTTACGGGCTAGGTATAAAAGCTAAACCGTCGTTAATAAATCCCGTACGCACGCAACATAAGGCATGTACTCGAAGCCACTATTAAATAAATATCTATTCCCCTTCACCGGTTTCGTGTCCGAAGGATTTTTACGAACACTGACATTCGTAGGGTGGCAGATTGATCAGTGGGGCTCTGCTGTACTCTGCTGCGACATGGCCGATGGTCAGTATTATACAAGCCTGCACACCAGCGAAAGCACCGAGTCCACACAGCACGCCACCGAGCTTGGCTATTCGCCACGATCTCGCTTGAATAAGAACGGTGCCTTCCAAAGATTGATGAATCATGGCGTTTCCAACTACAATCTTACAATCATTAAGCACGGATAGTCCTTTCATCTGGTTCGAATAAGAGCATCAGCTGTTTGCCGCTGGCCTGTCGTCTCAGCTGTGGCAATACTTGACGCTGGGTGGACGTTCATGTGACGCACCTTCCACAATGACCTACTGCGGTCGGAGAAGTAGCAGAAAGGTCTGAATAAAACATGTTGGAACATCTACGGCATATCGCTTCATCATCTATGCAACATGGCGCACTGTTCTTCAGCTTCTGAGCATTCTCAAACGGCTCCTGAGCCCACCATCTACTCTTCAGTATTGGTGAAGGTTGTATCATGACCCAGGAAGTCTACATACAAGCCAGGAATGCATCATTATGACCCAGGAAGTCTACATACAAGCACCCGTATGTGCATCTTCTCCGTTTCACCCCACCCTGACGTTCAGTACTCGTTTACCCACCTAAGTTTCCTTATCTGGCTGACTCAGAATGTGGTGGTTGCTTCGTGTTCATTGCTTCAACCGCAGAAATTTAAACGTGTCTGCCAGAACACAACGTCAAATCAAAATGTTTACTCCAGCTAACAGGCTGTTGACGTCATGAATTTCCCCGCACCTTGAATGCGGAAAGTGTATGTATACAGCACGGCCATCACTGTTGTCGCGCTCTCCAGGGGCGGCAATCATAGGACTGCATTCGCTCGCCAAACAAGGAGTTGCCATGGTCCACTGTCACATTACAATGCGTAACCACAGGGAAAGGTTCTGCTGCGCTCAGACGCAAGTACCGTTTTGCCGTAAATGGTACCCATAAAGGCAGTTTAGTACATTTCTGTGCTGACTATGCATAGAGTCTGCACTTCTTTTACTTCTTTTGGTTCGTGTTCATTGCTGTTCTTGTTACGCATGATTCCCCGCTTGCTCGCGCCAACGGAGTATGTCAGCTTCTGGACGCTGAAGCGGAACAGTGGAATAAAGCACACTAACATTTTCGCATTGCTGACCTTGCGCGATTTGCTATGGGATATTCATATCTCACTTTTCAAACTATTGTGAGTAAAAAAAGAACCTTTTTTTAACAGCGTCCAAATACTGTTGCTTCAACTCGCAGTGAAGCAGCTTACTACCTCATTACATAAACTGCGAAAATAGTGGTAACATCGCCAGAAACCGCATTTAATATCGCAACGGGGGCTGGTCCACAGCGCCTCAGGTTGTTGGAACGCTCACTTTTGGCTTATATAGACGGTGCGAATCTCCAATATCGGTTACCATCATGCTTACAAGATTAAACGCCGAGGTCACAGATGCCTAAGACAGCGAGGGGTTCCGGCAGTGGAGTAACAGGCTGCGTAGGATACACTGGGGTACTGACTACTTCAATGGCAGCAGTGACTCGAAAAATTAGGTGCGCAGTTTTCAGGAGGACTGGTATATATTGGTGTTCTGGCTATTTCTGGAGGTAGTAATGACTTTGAAAAGGAACTACGCAGTTTGCTGGAAGCATCGCTGCGGGAACCAAGAATCAAGAACCTAGCACAGGTTACTAACCACAATCAAATAGCTTGTAGCGTATTCCTTATGTATGCGTGTGCTCAATGAATGCAGTCCATCATTTGCAACATTTGTGCCGTAGACGAACAGCCTTGTGTTGTTAACATGAGAACCACATATAAATACGCTGAAAAGAAATAGGCATCAGTGAACGTGACAGAATATACTGTGTCGAAGACTGCTTAAAGAGGATCGCTTCGGCCCAAAACATGTACGGTAAACCTGGGGCAGCATCTACTACGAAACCGCCTGACATCAGCGGAAAGGTGCAGGATGGTTACAAGCATCATTGACGTCCATGTTATGTACAATAAGGCTCATCTACAGGGGAGCAGGGGGTCATGATGGGGCTATTGCTCAAATCACAACTTCAGGTGAGGGAACCTTATGTACTATTCGACCGCCGAAAAGAATTCCCTCTGTTGCGCGCATGATGTTGTGGATGACGTCAGGGCCCCTGTTTTTCTAGATGCCTTTGGAAATTCTGATATTCAAAATGTGTCCATTGGCGTCAGCAAACCAGCTCCGTCGCAAAGTCGCATGTGGGGAAATAAGTATTTCAGAAAACACAAACTCTTTACAGGGTTCTACGGCTGCAATTTTAATTCATATCACAGATTTCAGCGCTGCGACGAAGTTTATTTGATGAGGCAATAGGGCAAGTACTTGAGTGTCAGACTTTTCAATGACATCTAGAATAGCATGGGCCGCGACATGGTTCACGACGTAGTCCGCGTAACGGGTGAAAGTATATTTGGATACTAAATAACCCATCATAAGCCAAGCATTGAAGAGTTTCTCTCATTCTAAATATTAATTCAAGCAGTAAACCTGACATTCTTCAAATTATCTTCAATTTGTTCAAATTAGATTGCTGGTATTGGCAATAGTTGAGAAAATAAAGACAGCACCCCGGGCTTACGCTGTCGATGCTGTATGGGCCTTACGACTGCTGCTTCCCAGAAGAGAACACGTGCAGTCGAATCAAATGAGGATAGTGACTCTTCCAAAGAGGTACCGGAAAATGCTCCTGGATAAGAAACCATGCAAAACAGGAGTTGATCAATACCACACCCTACTATGTCGTGTTCTGGCACATGACACTTGTCTTGGGGTAAGGAAACCCGTGGGAAACACCATTATGAAGATGCGCTGTCCGCCACTGCCAGCAAGTTGTAAGAGAGCCGATCGGGGCCGTCTGTGAAGTTTGACATGGAAGGCTCATCCAAACTGGCACCGACATCTTGTTAACAAATTTTGCCATGTACCTAACGTTGTCGTTCTGTCTTACATTATTTAGACAAAGTTTTAACAGTATTTCTTATAGCGCACGAATACGAAAGACAAACTATATCATCCAATCAACATAGTTGGCCTCTATTATATTTTCTGAACACGAAATCACTCTAGTAGCTCTGTTTTGCATGTGTTGCTGAACCATTTTACAAGCAACACTCTATCCACCGCTTCTACATTGCAGCGCTTTACTTACCTGAATTACTGATTTCATCAAGAACAAACAAGTAGACCATGATTTCAGAGAAACCAACCGAATCCAACTATTGCTTGGGAGCTTCGTTCTGAGGCTAACGTAAATGAAATTACGCAAGTTTATTCGTCCTTCTATTCTACCTAAAGCATCAAGTGACATTTAATATTCCCACTCGAAAAAGGTACCTAGGGACAAAGACTGATGTTGTAAAATCTTTGCCATTTCATATATTACAGGTTCATACTAAACAGCCAAAGGTGAACAAAAATGAACAGGGGCCCTCGAATATAGAGTGTCCCACAGCACCGTAGTACTTGTGGCAATAAACTCGATGATATAGACCGATCAGTAAATTCACTTTCCTGCTATGTAACCGCGCGGCATACCGCGACCTTCCCTATTAGGGTAGCCTTAATTACACATGTATACACACTCCAGCCTTTGTGTGTACACGAAAGCGGCTATTCAATATACCATTTCAGAATATATAATTTAGTTTCTGGGATGATGCAAGCAAGGACACGAATACGCACTTGTGTACGTACGCTGTACGTGGCCACTGGTGAACTAATCAGTGGTGCTGCGAAAAAGTAACAAACACAGTGAAGTGATCGTTAAATATATATGGAGTTCTTTTTTGCACGATTGCATTTGCTATAGTGAGTAAGTGCCGCGAATGTCATTTTCGCGCAGCATCTGTGTTCCAAGGTGGATGACAGGCTGGCCAGGCGTTACTTGTTGGACAACAACACGAGTGACGGAGCCATCGCAGTGCGCACAGCCACAAGCCGAGAGCTGGTGTACGTGCCTGCCTCCGAGTACGAAGCCATGCACAACAGCTGCATCGACGGGAACGTGTCAGCGGCAAGGGCCTTCTACGAGTACGGACGCAAAACTTAAGGCAGAAATCATCCTAGAGGGTTGCATATGTCATGCGTATGATTTTTGAAAGGTATACACCTGTAGAAGAGGCTGATGTGTGGGCGAACGTGTTTCTAAAGTGCTATTTTTAAATGGTATTTTATTTTATTTGATGCTTTTTAGCCGCATGGGTGCGATGCATTATATGTCGTAACGCCTTATGCGCATTAAAGTAGACACATACTTGCAAGTGACTAACAAGACCGGCCATGGTGAACACGTGGTTCATGACACCACCACGTCACTAGTGGGCACTAGGTCTGTGGCGCTTAAGGGGACCCATACACTTCATCCATGTAGCGAGGGTGTTCAATGTGGATTTAAGGTCCACGTTGATATCCACCGTGATAATAATGGGAAGTCTCCTCTCCTGAGATGCCATTCCGTCGTGTGTGCTTGCCAAGAACGGCCAAAAAAGAGAGAGTAGACCAAGTACGTCGGCATCTTTCAACACCTAGAAGGCTTGATGAGCTTCCCGCACCCCAGGACGCATAGTCTTATTTCTAGGGCGTACCCTTCGCCGCGACCAGGGTAAGGCGAGCGACTGTAATATCTACGGAGTTGGCCCACTATACTGTCTACAAAATCACCGCGTCTTGGGCGGGACCTTCTATTACTTTGGCTCCGACTTGGAGAAGAAACGAGCCGCAAATAAACATTTTGCCGACGACGCTTTTCTTAAGAAAACCGTAGTACAAGCGGCCGTGTGTGACAAAACTATGGCCCCTCCTGCTGACTGTACTACACGATATGTACTTAAGAGATTTGACTCGGGGCGCATAATGATGGGCGCAGAAGATGAAAGTCGCGTTGCCGTATTTCATTTAACCCAGAGCAAATCTTCATAGGAAGTAGGAATCGGCTGCGAAGAGTGGGTTATGTCGGTAGGCAGTGTACAAGAGAGTGATGTGACGTATGACCCCCTCTTGGCTGTCACCACAGAGTTCAAGTGATAATGCCTAACTTTTTTCGGCAATATACTCCCATCCTCCTCACGCCACCAAGCAGCAGGATAAATCGGTATCCTCTTATTATAAGAGTTTTGTTTCTATATACTTTAATGGCAATGGCAGGACCTATTTGTGAATACACTAGCCATATCACTTGTTATTTTCGTCGGCATAACATCGGAGGTCTTGGCAGTGATTGCCTGCTTTTAAAGTGCAGTTAAATATTTTAGGCGGTGCTAAAAGTACCTAATCCGCAAATCATGGCAAGGTGCGCACACTGCAACACAGTTGAGATTCAACAAATTGACTTCAACTTGTATACATAAAAGGATGTTCAAGATTAGATGCGTCGGCCTGCTTCGACCTCCATCGGCGTAACCGAGCGCAAGAGCACAGTGAAGGATGAAAGAGCGAACGCGGAGCGCAGCGGATGATGAAAGACGGCGCGAGGAGGAAAGCGTAGGAGGAGGCTGCAGTGAAATCTTGAGGCGGAAAGTGGTTGAGGAGGAGGGTAGGGTGAATGAGTGACGAGCAAAGCGCAGTGCTGCGTAAGACGCGCTTTGTGGTGAGGACAACTACGGGATGGCGCCAGAGCATCGCGCCGTTTATTCATCGACGGTATGCGGCGAGCGCGTCGACTGATATCATAAACGGAAACAAAGCGCTGCATGAGCTGAGGTTTGTCTGCGGCGGCTGCTGTGAATCGACCCACGGATCACCCACGCGCCGCCTTCTACCGCTTAGTGAGGAAATCGCACTACTTTTCACTTTGCTTGCAATGTGCCGCACTATTGTGCGCGCCAGCCAATATATCGAGAAGTGAAAACACCTATAGAGGTGCGCTGGACTTTTATGTTAGGATGTATCGTAATTGTTGGCGAATTATTTTTTTCAATTAGCATCACAAACACAATTGTTGCCCTTCGGTGGTTTCTTTAGTTCGGGGAGCGCATAAGTTGAGAGTATAGAAGCTTTTCTTTGTACAAATATCTTGAATATAATTTTGAGTTAAGGTTATTTGTTCAAGTGCAATTTAAACAGATGAATCATATTGCTCTCTTGAAAGCACAACTCACGACTAGACAGATAACAAATTTGGCTTTATTTCGCAAGGAGTAGAGTATTTGAATCCCCGTCTATGGTTTTTACTTGTATGGCTTCGCAGAACTGTATGAACTCACTGTGTGAAGAATCTAGAAAGATGTTCAAGATTAACAAGGGACTACACGTAGGCACCATAAGACCCCCTAAGCACTATCCAGCACAGAGTGGTTGTTACCAATCATAGTTTTACCCTCATTTGAGGTGCAAAGAAGTAAGGTTTGAATTGCGAGTGCCCTTTCTCACCAAAAATGGTTAGCGCAGACAATAAAAAGTTAACTCCTTAAAGGCAGAGCTTCCATAATCCTAGCCGACGCCCTAGATACAGCACTATACACTGTTGCATCCTTATGTTTGCTGAAAACTTCACGCGAGTTGTAATGCGCTTGGGTGCGAAAACTAAAATTTTCTCATACCTTAGGGAACATTAAAGAAATATGGAACTGCGGGATAAATGACGATGTAAGCCAGCAGTGCTAGAATGTTAAAAATCTGGTTAACAAAGTGTTTCTAAGAAAAAGCTTGAAAACAATTTTTCACATCTTAGAAATTAGTTCTTTTTTTGACGTGGGCGTAATGTCGAGGGTAGCAGAGTACGCATATAAATGGTCCATTGATGGGTCATCCCTCTGTTTTGGAGGCTAGAGAATAGAAGACCTTATAGCTGTAATGAAAGTTCATCGATCACAAAAAGGCAGTGCGTATAGTGTTTTTTTTTTCTGTGTGAATCTGCGCACGTGTGCACAGTTTCAAAGACAGCTTCACACAGGTCATACAGTGTACATAAAGATGTGCTGCCCCGTATTGTCTTTCGCCATTCTCTAATGTCCAATTCTTGATACCTCATTACTAGCGGTTCGAGCTCCAACCTCCTTAAATCCTTGGGGTGCACATATTCATCGAAGTTTCCTCCTACTGATGGCTGATTCAGGTTCTTAAATGAGTGTACTACTCAGCGCATGCAGGAGGAGGAACGCAGATAGCATTCCTAAATCTAGCGGGATATCTACATGACCGACTATTATGAGATATATTTTATATAAGTACAAGATTAAGGTGTCCGACATGGGTTGCACTCATTGCCTGAGAAAGCTTTTACCTTGCCGGGCCTTCGCCAACTCTTCAACATTTGTGCGTGGCTGTTGCTTTCTCCCTCTAAGTCCCGCTTGCCGAGTAAAGGTTTATCACGGTGCGCTTCGGCGCTATGCAATTTGCTTGGTGTTTGACCTTTTGATAATATGCAGTTTTGCAGTCCTGCACAGAAGCCTTCCATAGAGCGCCTGCGCTCTGCATGGGCACACGGTAAAATCACTGCATAAGCCATTCATGCCTATGAAAGGGATGCCAGTGTTAAACAATTATGCTAAGAAATCAACCTCGGCATTTCGGATATGCTCGCCAACATCAGAGCCCACAAGGAATTCAGCCCATTTACGTCTGTTTCCTTTGTCTTTCCTAGTCGTGCCACATTGTCTCCTGTTTCTGGACAGGAGATCCTATTAGGAAAATAACGTGTAAATAAGATTCTTCTATGCGTCAGCCCATTGAAGACCACGCATTGTTTCAGTATTCTTCGCAAAGACAACGCAACGCTGCACGCAGCTGACGCTTCACTGCCACGCTTGCATGCATTCGTACAGGCACCGGGTGACACGCATTCATAGCGCACCCGGCAGCACCAATCAACTTGACTCCGGCGTCGCCTTGGCCTTGGTCATAGTGTGGACGCTGATATTCATCGCCATCATTCTTGGACCGCGCTCACTGAGGAAGGTGCGGTTCCACAGAGCATACTCTTGCTCACCACGTAGACGCCAAGTTATGTTGCAAGTGTCCTTAGAAAGTTTGTGGAATGAAATATGCGGTCTAAAAATATAATATTCCAATATTCCCAATGCGCAGTCATTATATTCGGTGTGTCATTTACAAGTTCCTTGACCAAAGATTTAAGCTAATAACATCATATGAGTGTCAACCATTCTTGCTGTCAAATCTTAGCGCCAAGAGTGCAGAGTTAACATCGGGATCTGTTCTTTAAAAAGTTAGTTAATGCTTAGTTCGATGACGTAGACGGGTGTACAGAAGCAATGGTGTGCAGCACATTCTGATCTGTTGCTTACCCAAATGCATATAATAAATATTTTACTTATATGGCATATATTTTGCTGGGACAATGTGAGAGAAATTGTGTAGGCATGTGGATAATATAGGTATGCAGGATTTTTGCGACTGAAGCCACATACGACCAGCTGGCATAGATTACAACACAACTTTCATGGAGGTTTAGGATAGCAGTCACTGCTCTTTTTACTCGCCACGCATAATTACGATGGCAATAAAAAAACTAAGTGGGAGCGAAGCTTTGTTTTGGCTGCAATTGTACAATACCTGTGAGGGACCAAAAGCAATGTAGTTGATGCTCACTGTAAATGTACAAAAGTTTCCAAACAATTGTGTCACAGAAACAAAAGGAGCAAGCTAATATGCAATGTTACTATCACTCTTAACAGTTTCCATGAGGCACTGCTGGTTCTCCGAAAGGATTGCCCGGGAAAATTACTAGCATATAAAGTTGCTTTCAACGGAATTGCAGCGTGTGGCAAAATGTGCTTCTAATAATTAGCAGTCACCATTGGCTAGCGTTCTTCTGGTCTTTACTCTATTTTTCCCTTCTGTTTTCTTGAGAAAGCTTGTTTGCCCCATGCCTGGGTAACCGTATTGGATGCTCTACAGCTATGATTCGTTACTGATGCGAATGAGCAGGCGACGTGAATTTCTTGAGCTAGCAGTCGCATATTGATCGATGCGAAAATACTCGTACAATATTTCTGTAACTGGTGGAACAGCCAACCATTGCATATCTTTGTGTAGCTAATCGTTGTGCATTTTGTCAAGCATAAACATCTTTATAAAATCCATGGCGAAAAATGTGTTCCCATCAACAGCGTTCCGCCTGTTTTACCGGATCACGACACCAGCTAACACGCTGATCTTCATGCATGTGCTGAAACATCCACATGTGCCTGCATGACGCCAAAGTAGTTCCGCATGTTCCCCTCCCACTACCACGTACATTGTCTCATCGCATCGAGCTCTGAAATGCTATAAACGCCTAGTCAATAAACAGGCCCTATTTAGCCAAGTTACGTAGAATCAGCAGAATTATCCCATTAATTCAGAGTTGAAAGGCGTTACTATTAATTGTTTGCTCACAGAAACGGCTTATATATTTGGAAGGGCCTTGGTGCATCCCAAATGAGGCTTTTACACGTTCTTGTACATGTGAGAATACCGCTCTAATTGAAGTCTGATCAAGGTAACTGTGCGATTTCTTGCAGCAGCTTTTCTCGAAGTACAGTAATTTACGCCTCAATACTTTATTTCATTTCGAAATAATTTAAATGGTCCAAATTTCCCACGATCATGAACTTACGACTCTCTGTGCTCACAAAACACCTTCTAATGAAGCATTCACAGCTCTCGCTCAGAAAAACTTACATCCGTAAATTTGCGGACACTGACGAATACAGGGTGTTTGAAAATGAACTGGAGCAATTCATCATGATGCGTGACGCACCAGATGTATAATGCTGGGAAACAGAACACATAAACGAAATCCTTTGCGTCATCATTCCAGAAATATGCACAGTGTATGCAGTGCAAAATGTAGGTGTTCCTAATTCCTCGATAGTTTCAGTATTTCCGCTGAAACAACTCGTGTAACAGAAGTGCTGGATGAAGGTGTATGTTTTGAAGTGAGGCATTTATTCCATAAGGCTATGTGCACCAAAGTGCGTGCAGCGTTTGTTCGCATCGACGGTGCGCAGGCTTCATTCGTGATGATGGTGACTCGGCTTTCCATACTTGCCTTGCTCTGCATTGCTTCCTGCACGCTGAGCGGCGCCAGGCAAGGCATGCTTTCACTCCTGTGGCCGGACTTATCGAAGGCTTACTCCACAAAGGTAAGGGCTTCGCACATAAAAAAAAAACACGTCACATGTCGTGTGACAGTGCGTTCTCTTCGTTCTATTGGGTTTACCGGTTCTGTCATAGAGCAACGTGTTGTCAGGCAGTTTAAGGATGATGAGCTCAATATCAGAAGTTGACTCTACACTGCTATTTAAGGGGCTGATAATACCCTTATTCGCGTATCATGGATGCATGTTTGAACCAAAAGTGCAATAAAAGGCGTTGAAGTCTGTGGTAGTCATGGGAAAATGACTGCAGTAAAGGTCCCTAAATCTGTGCCTGAAAAGGAATCAACCAAGATTACAAAAAGGAACCTATTTTTCATCTCAAAGAAAGGTTGGATGTCGATAGATAACCGACCAAAACGAGATGCCCTAAGAATGCCCAATTCGGCCCCGAGTGCATATTTTGCCGACATTTTCTCTGTTTGAAATGGAAGCTGCACCTTCGACTCTTTGATAGAGTGCGTAGTGATAAAAAGTTCGCATGAAAGTTCCATTCTACCTTTGCAGTCAATGGTGATACTCTGGGATGCATAAAGGCACGGGTGACAATAGTAAATATGCACGCAACATATGTGTCAGACTAACACGCGTGAGCAATGGAAACATGGCCGCTTTTTCACAATTTTATAAAAAGTTACGCGTAGTGTGAGTACATGAGGCATTTAAATATAGTTGGCAACAAATGTCAC
Organism: Dermacentor albipictus; assembly: GCF_038994185.2. Lineage (NCBI taxonomy): Eukaryota > Metazoa > Arthropoda > Arachnida > Ixodida > Ixodidae > Dermacentor > Dermacentor albipictus. The sequence continues at coordinate 450,802,190 of NC_091821.1, forward strand.
TTCAACTTGTGGCACTGACCATATAGTTATTACAAAACTTGGCATGCATACATCCCGCTGGACATCTAGAGTCTCAATGCAAAGTAATTTTTGGCTCTGTGCTGCACTAAACAAAGCTCCTGTCATTTTTTCTGTCGCATGTGTAAATAAGGCGCTCAGGAGAAGCTTGTAGCTAATTGTGTTTATATAAAAGAAGTCCTTAGTTTAAAAAGTGGGGGTATATGTCCCACTCACAATAAATGTACTTTTTTTCTGAAGAGTGGTACTCATTTGCAACAGTAAATTGCTAGGCTCACAATGAAAATATATATGTAACTACTGTCCTTGTAGAAAAGACCGAAGCACGACGGACAACTCTGTACAGTGGAGCCTACGAGAAGTTAGAAACAACTTCCTCTTACATGCGTCGAACACAGCACGTTTCTGTGTGCACATGTTTTATGCGAAGCATATTACGAGAGCTCAACCCAGCTCCTCAGGCGCGGCGGTGTCGCCTTGAAACCACGTGACACCGTGACGTCACGACAGAGGAGAAGTGGCTTAACTCTTTCAAGACGGGCTGGGTGGGAATCGAACCAGGGTCTCCGGAGTGTGGGACGGAGACGCTACCACTGAGCCACGAGTACGATGCTTCAAAGTGGTACAAAAGCGCCTCTAGTGAATGCGGTGTTGCCTTAGAAACGAGCTGTTTCTAAGGCGTGCGTCTCTTGCTCAGGCGCACATTTCGTTGCCGCGCCGAACGCTGCTTTGCTCGACGCTCACCGCGTCCAATGCGGGGCGCGTAGTCGCTGCCCTGTAGCCCATTGTCTTACACCCCTTGGCGGGTCGACGGGAACGCTGTCGCGTTCCACTCTTGAAGGCGAAGCAGTAATGCATGAGTTGTTTCTTCGTCTAGCCGAACCAAATATAGCCAAGCAACAGCAGTTCACCAGGCTAAACAGTGGTTCAACAACTAAAATAAAGGCTAGTATGCTTCGCATCCTGGGCTTAACCTTACCTAAGCCGCAGCCATTTTTTTTCCAGGTGCATTCACCAGGAGGAGCTTTGCACTCCATTGGCCCTGTGACGACAAACAATTACAGCCTGTTTTTATTGCAATCTCCTGATGTCAAGGGCAGTACACCTTAAAGCTATTCAAACTTTTCTATTCCAATTCTGCAATCAGCCCTCCGCGAGTTGTCAAAAACTTTTTTGGACCATCCCCACTTCGCTTCTCTGCCACGCGACGTTACGAAAACGGCAATAGCTCCACATCTAATATGACGAGAACACACTGATTATTTATCATTGGAAAGAACAAAAGCAAAATACATATTTATGATTAAACGCCTTTTCACAATTAGCGCTCGGCTATTTGTCAAAACTTTTAGGGCCGGCACCCACCTCACCTGCCTCTCACGCGGCTTCAAAAAACCGCGAGAACTCACCAAGTCAAAGAGACGTGCATGCGCTAAAGATGTATAAATGTGCCGAACAAAGCTGTATTTTTTTCTGAATAGCCACAGGCTGCCCCGTTTTGAAACGAATAAAAGGTGGCTGCCGCAAATAGCTCAGGCACTGGCTGTTCGCACCTGCACGAAAGTATGGACTCACTGGTATACAATAAAGCTTTTTGCGTGGCCGTGTAACGTTTTCGAGCTCTTTCGGCACGTTTACACCCTTGTTCTGCCAACTCTCCTTCGCTGACGATTCATTTTAGCGGCATTCTCAAACTTACGTTGCATGCTGTCGCGATTTTCTACCAGTCACCGAGCTAAGTAAGCGAAAGCGTACCAATACAGACGCTGGCACCAGCCTTTTCATCGGGTTATCGATTTTCCGTGCACTGTCTCGGCCCTATCGAATGCCTCTTCACTTGAGCATGCTTCTCGCTTCCTGGCAGCCAATTACAAACGAAAAATCGCTCATTGTAGGCAATGTTATTCGTATTTAAAGCAAACAAAATGACCTCTTATCAGCGCGGAGAACGTTTGATTCGCCTCTTCAGACAACCCTACGGGTCACCGCCTGATGCTTGCATCGGCGGTTAAGCATATTTGACGTCAGGAGATTGGAATAAAAACATATTGGAATAGTTTTACGTTATACACTCTTAAGCAAAATTACACCCATTTGCCACACAACAATATTCGTCATCTGTCTTTTCCGCATTTCCTTTCTTTCGCGGCGAGCCTGGTACTAGTAATGAACGGCAGGCGCGTTATCAGCATGACATAACATTCCGGGCAGTCATGTAGCAGGTGCAGCGTTTTCAAGAAAGGAGACGCGAGCAAGGCAGATGATGATGTGTGGCAGAGATACATCCCAAAGGGTGTAACTTTGCCTAAGAGTGCAGGCCCCAAATTTGCATAACCGCTGACGCAAGCATCTGGTAACGTTGTCTTAACAGACCCGAACGTTGTCTTAACAGTCCAATCAAACGCTCTCCTCGTTAGGAGGACATTTTTGCTTATTTTGAAAACGAATCACATCCCCAACAAGGAACGCCACTCCTATATCATTGGCTGGCAAGAGGCGAGAAACACGCTCAAGTGGAGAGAATTGCGATGGGCCAAGCCAGCGCAGTGAAAATAGATAACTGGATGGGGAGGGTGGTGCCAGATTCTGCGATTGGCCCCGTTCCCTTTACTTAGCTTCCAGTGGCTGAATGAAATGCGCGACGGAAGGTAAAAATTCTGCTAAAACGGACCCTCAGCAAAGAGTTCGCAGAGTGATGTCGTAAACCCACCAAAACGTCTCGATAACGTTATACTGTCACGCAAAAAGTTTCATTATACGCAAATAAATGTATGCACTCTGCCCTGTGCGAGCAGCCAGCTCCTGAGTGTTCGGTGGGGAGCTATCTTCTATTCCTTGCGGAACGGGAGCAATCTCTGGCAATTCAGAAACAAATTCAGTTTTGTGCGGCATACTAACGCACCTTTAACCCGCACACGTCACTATCACTTTCACGTGGTGAGTTTTCGCTGTTTCCTGACGTCGCGTGAAAGAAAGGCCAAGTGGGCGCAACGCGAAAACACTTTACCAATAGAAGAGTGTTAATGGCAAAAGCGTCGATCAGAAACACTTTTATTTTGTTTGGTCTAATCATGTATGATCAGTGTGTACAGGTCATATAACATGCACAGCTATTGCGGTTTTCCAGACGTCGCGTGGCACGCACGTGAAGAGGGTAGCCTGAAATGTTTTTAACCAATCGCGCAGAACTGATTGCAGAATTGTAGAAAACTTTCGAATATCTTTACGTTATAGCGCCCTAGACATCGCTTCAAGATAAAGAAATGGGGCCTTATTGCGGGCGAAATGTCTAAATTCAAATGAAAGAAAGCGGAATAAGTTATCGTGCATCTTATGAAAAAATGTGCCCCAAACTTGGGAAGCGTTCCAAGGATGAAAGAAAAATTTTCTAGCCGTTGCACGCTTGTCGCTATCTTAGTCACCATTCCAAAGCAGTTATCACATGAATTGTTGAAATGGTTAGGTCGACGGCAGCACCAGATAAATTAGATAAATGCGCTCTTTTCTGCTGATGAGCGTTCTTGTGCAATCATAAAGTGGGACGTATATATCTCATTCTTCCCCAAAGGGTTAAGTATACTCATGCAACAACCGCCGTGTTTGCCCAGTGGCTATGGTGTTGGGCTGCTGAGCACGAGGTCACGGGATCGTATCCCGGCCAGGGCGGCCGCATTTCGATGGAGGCGAAAATACCCGTGTATTCAGATTGATGTGAAACTAAACGAGCCCCAGGTGGTCGAAATGTCCGGAATCCTCCACTACGCCGTGCCTCATAAACATAAAGTGGTTTTGGCAAGTAAGACTCCACAATTTAATTTTTAATAATCATGCAACGCTAGAGTATACTTCGCACATAACAAAATTTCCACCGACTTTGTATTGCGACGATCGTGAAATCAGCAACAGAGTTCCCCGTTGTGCAAGGTGGACAGCGCTCCCTCCATTGCAGTTACAGCACCCTATTGCGAAAGCACCACGTCCTCATGTTTAAGCAAGATAACACTGATTTTGTCACGTAGAAGTGATGGTAGGATAGCATAGTAGCAAAACTGTGAACGATAAAACTAAGTTCTATTTGGCAAAGAAGTGCCCACGAAAACACTCTACACTCAAAGCACCATGACAGCAGTGTACACAGTCGGCGATTGTCGAAATATATCGGCGGTTCAAGCGCGTCAGCGTTTATACATGAGTCATAGAATGTTCCAGACCCATCGGCGGTGCCCGCGGGTTTTCCAGAATGTACTACACATTTCGCGTTGCGCATACAATCAGATTACACAAGGTCCGGTGACGACACACTGTGGAAAGAACCACCGATAAGATTCGAGAAACTTCCAATACACGTAGGCGCGTCCAGTGCCAAGCGATAATGCTCAACATTTCTTAGCCAGTAAAAAGTTGTCACCGGTGAAAGATAAACAAGTACAGGTGTCATTAGCACTGTATGCAGCTAAACTAAAATAACATGCAAATGTCAGTATAGCTGCCAGCAGTTTCTTATGTGTTCGCGCGGTTTAATGTATGCGCATTACGTAAATGGCCAACGGTGTCTATTGGCTATATATATATATATATATATATATATATATATATATATATATATATATATATATATATATATATATATATATATATATATATTGTTACAAGCACGGGGAAAAGGGGTTTATTTAGGCGTGCGAGAACAGGAACGGCAGGCTACGAAGAACAGGAATGGCCGCTGCACAGTCTTCGTCTTCCTCTTCCTCTCTCTTCTTGATCCCCGCGTCCCTTTGACGCGCTTGGACGTAACATACCTCCCCTCGCAGACAAAGCCCCCTGGGCGAGTCAACTAGCTTGTCGTGGCGTGCATGATTTCAACCGTGCGACATGCGCGACGTGTGTCCTAGCAGAACGTCTACCAGTGTTCGTGAGGCGCGCGAGAGTATAGTTCACTTCGCTGACTTTGTCGATGACAACATACGGTCCATCGTAGTTTGCCAGCAGCTTTTGACACAAACCGCGCTTCCTTGTGGGCGTCCAAAGCCAAAGGAGATCACCAGGGTTATATGTAACTGGCCGATGTCGTGCGTCGTAGCGGGCTTTGGAGTTTTCTTGTGATGCCAAAGTCCGAAGACGCGCAAGTCTCCGAGCCTCTTCAGCGAGGCACAGCGCATCGGCGACCGTAGGATTGTCGTGGTGGTAAAAAGGGAGGACAGTGTCGAGCGTATACCGGGGCGGCCGAGCATATAGAAGGAAGAAGGGGCTGTAGCCGGTTGTCTCGTGCTTGGCGGTGTTATATGCGTAAGTAATAAACGGTAGAACTTCATCCCAATTCTTGTGATCGGACGCAACATACATGGAAAGCATATTTGTGATCGTTCGATTAGTGCGCTCAGTGAGGCCGTTTGTTTGCGGATGATATGGCGTCGAGTGTCTGAGGTGCGAGTGACACAAACGCGCAAGCTCTTCCACTATATCCGCCGTGAATTGACGTCCCCGGTCGCTTATGATAACACCAGGTGGTCCATGTCGGAGAACAATAGCGTGAAGTAAGAAAAGCGACACTTCGGTGGCAGTTGCTGATGGTATAGCCGCCGTCTCGCAATAGCGTGTGAAATAGTCGGCGCAGACAATTATCCAGCGGTTCCCCTTAGATGACTTCGGAAAAGGGCCTAACAGATCAATTCCAACTTGCCGAAAGGGTGAGCTGGAAGGCGGCACAGGTTGAAGGAGACCAGATGGGGCAGTGGTTGGGCGTTTCCGACGCTGGCACTGTATGCAGCTGGCGACATAAAACTCAACCGAATGTCGCATCCGGGGCCAGTAAAAGCGTTCTTGAATGCGATAAAGTGTGCGCACAGTGCCTAAGTGCCCGGAGGTAGGGTCATCATGCATAGCCTGAAGGATTGCTGGCTGGAGACGCTCTGGCACCACTAGAAGGAAGCGTGCACCCGTGCTTGAGTAGTTCCTTTTGTACAGGAGCCCGTCACGTACACTGTTGCTGCTTGTTGCACTTGAATGGGCAGAAGTAAAGAGTGGCTCCAATTTAGTGTCGGTCCGTTGTTCTGTTTTGAACGCATCGATATCTGGAAAAGCGGGTGTCACAGAAGCGACGAGATGATCAAAATCGTCTGCGTCGCAGTCTGTCGTGGCAAGTGGCATACGGGAAAGGCAGTCTGCATCAGCGTGTTTTCGGCCACTCTTGTAGGAAACAGTGAAGTTATATTCCTGCAACCTCAAAGCCCAGCGCGCAAGGCGACCACAAGGGTCGCGAAGGTTCACGAGCCAGCACAGGGAATGGTGGTCTGTGACGACTTGGAATGGGCGTCCGTACAAGTACGAGCGAAATCGCTGAACCGCAAAGATTACAGCGAGGCATTCTTACTCTGTCACCGTGTAATTCCGTTCAGGTTTGCTTAATGAGCGGCTTGCGTAAGCAATCACGTGCTGACGGTCGTCATAGCGTTGGACCAATACGGCACCCAGACCAACGCCACTAGCATCTGTGTGGATTTCTGTCGGCGCAGTAGGATTGAAGTGGCGAAGGATAGGTCGGGAGGTTAACAGGAACTTCAGCTGACGAAATGCAGAATCGCAATCGGGTGTCCAGTCAAACCGTGCGTCTTTATGTAGCAGGTTTGTCAGAGCATAAGCGACGTCAGCAAAACCAGGAATAAATCGGCGAAAGTAAGAGCAAAGACCCAGAAAACTACGAAGTTGCTTCACTGACTGCGGTGCACTGAATGCCTCGACAGCTGCCGTCTTGAGGGGATCAGGCCGGATACCGTCTTTGTCAACAAGATGACCCAGCACAAGGGTTTGACGGTCACCAAATTTACATTTCTTGGAGTTCAGAACCAGGCCGGCGTTTTTGATGCAGTTGAGGACAATATCCAGGCGCGTATTGTGCTAATTGAATGTGCGCCCGAATATAACAACGTCGTCAAGATAGCACATACAGATGTTCCATTTTAACCCACGCAGAATGGTGTTCATGAACCTTTCAAAGGTTGCTGGAGCGTTGCACAACCCAAATGGCATCACATTGAATTCGAATAATCCATCCGGGGTTATGAAGGCTGTTTTCTCTCTGTCTGTCGGGTGTATCGGGATTTGCCAATATCCTGAGCGCAGGTCCACTGAAGAAAAATAAGAGGCCGAATGAAGGCAATCGATTGCATCATCTATCCGGGGCAGCGGGTAGACATCCTTCTTAGTCACGGCGTTTATTCTTCGATAATCGACGCAAAATCTCCAGTTACCGTCTTTCTTTCTGACGAGTATGACCGGAGCTGCCCAAGGACTCGAGGACTCTTGTATTATCCCATTTCTCATCATGTCGCTCACTTGTTTACCGATTATCTTGCGCTCGTTAGGCGACACACGATAAGGCTTTTGCCTGATCGGGCGCGCAGATCCCGTATCGATAGTATGGCGCGTTCGTGACTCGGGAATCGAGAACGCTTTGTCCGACTGCGCAAAGTCAAACACTGACAGATGCTTAGAAAGCGTATCCACCAAGGTATGGCGCTTCCTTGTGCTGAGCGACTTGTTTATCATAGACAGAAGCTTTTTGTCTGAGACTTGGCGAAGGTCAGCAGGTTCACACGGCGAGTCTGTTAGTACGGCTACGGACGAAGACGTGTATTCTGTAAAGTAGGCGAGTTTCAAGCCGTCTGGAAGCAGGACGGGTTCTGCCGAGCAGTTGGCCGTCCACAAGCCAGTTCGCCCGTTGCCGATGGATACCACACAATGAGGGACAAAAACGTTCTTCTTCACACAATTTAGATGCATTGGCTCTACGGAGGCATCGAAACTGTCTGGAACTGCACCGCGACATACAACCGGCACGCACACCGAGGTGGACGCAGGCACAACAGTATCTGCAGACACACAAAGTTCACCTTGACTGCAAGGCTCCTCTAAAAGCCCGGACGAAACATGGCCATCGACGCAAACTTCCCCCGTGCGACAATCGACGGTCGCACCACACTGTCGCAAAAATTCGATGCCCAAAATCACTTCGTGCGTCGATCGGGGAATAACTACAAATTCCGTCGCGAAAACTCCACCAGCTAAGGATACGTCAGCAGTGCACACACAAACAGGGCGCAACGACTCGCCGCTCACTCCACAAAACGTTGCAGCCTGGTCCCACCGAAATACAACTTTACGCCCCAACCGACCTTTAAAACCGAGACTCATTACGGATACAGTTGCTCCGGTATCCACTAAAGCCATTGTAGCAACACCATCAACAAGTACATGCACTTTGTTCTTAATCATAGCAACTGCAGGGGGCATTTCTGTCGATAGCACGTGTCGAGCGACCTCACCCCCATCGGCCGCGCTAGCTAGTTTTCCGGTTGTGAAGGCGAGGCGGAGCGGCGCACTGGCGATGGAGATTGGCGTAAACGCGGTGCACGAGAAGTCGGCGGTGGCGTCAAACTCCTGTCAGATGCCGGCGAGCGGCTCCGGAAGCTTCTCTGCCAGTAATCGTTGCCAGAAGGGACGCCAGCTGACCAAGAGGTGGTGTACGGCTGTTGAGTTGTCCTCGTAGGAGGTGTGGGCCTTGTTGAAGATCCGGATCGACCATTCCACGTTGTTGGGCGACGATTGCAGAACCTCGCTATGTGGCCCGCGACACCGCATTGGAAACATACCGGCAGATGCCTCAAATTGCGATGTTCTTCCATGTAGTCGCGCATGTTGCTGTCGACTGCATAGACAGTGTGGTGCGACCGTCGATTGTCGCACGGGGGAAGTTTGCGTCGATGGCCAGGTTTCTCATCTCGTGTGGTGAGTACGCGCCAGTGATGCCGGGTGCGGAACGGTACATCTCTTCCTGATGGAGCAACTCTTCACGAACAATCTGCCGTATAGTGGATGGAAGGTCAACACACGCTCGGGTCTACACTTGCCACCGTCGTGACATTAGCCAGGCGACCAAACTTCGGTATTATCCGTCGCATCTTCAGCGTCTCAAAGGTCCGGCAGTGGCGAATGACGTCAGACACGGAATCCAAGCTTTCCTTGCCGATCAAAAAATTGTAGACGTCTTCGGCTATTCCTTTCAACAAATGTCCAACTTTGTCCTCTCTCTTCCTGATCCCCGCGTCCCTTTGACGCGCTTGGACGTAACAATATATATATATATATATATATATATATATATATATATATATATATATATATATATATATATATATATTGCTTTTGCTGATATGCATTGCTTTTGGCTTCACTAAGTGCACTATGGCTAAAGCATCAGTACCGACTGCCTTGACTTCTTGAGGTGGCAATACTTGCCAGGTACAGATATCGTTTGGTATTAGGGGTCACGCGTTACTCTTTTAAATGTTGGACAAGCCTAAAGAAGGCGAACCGAACAATTGGCCTTGTCAAAGCTACGATATCATGCTACTAAGTGTAACCTACCAACGCTATCTTGGTATTTTGTGTGGCATTTCTGTTGTCACAAATCTCGAATAGTAGTGCTCAGGCGAGCGAAATTCCTGGAATATTGAGTATCTCATATCCGTTCCCTAATGCCCCTCTCTGCACCCTGGCTCTTGCGTGCACATCTCCGCGACCTACGAGGTCGAATCAGAAAGTGTTTGCTCCTACTCTATTTAGTCAAAGTAGGAATGTAAATCCGAAGTACACATATCTATTCCCAGCGGTGGACTTTTCCTGGGCCGGCCTGGCCTTGTCTGCCAGTAGCTCGGCGACGAGGTGCTGCTGTCACTTGTTGAAGAGGGCGGTTGGGCTTCACACGTCCACGACATACGAGAAACGAAGTCTCATTCGCTTTCTATGGGGCAAAGGGTGAACACCCATTGAAATTCACAGGGAAGTACAGGCCACGTATGGGGAAAAGTGTCCCGCGTTGAGAAGTTTTTTTTTCCGTTTTCGGTATATTTCGGTTTAGGCTGCTATGAAAGGTGCTAGGTTATGCACATAACATTAGAGAGTTTTAGTTACACGTACGTAGAGGCTTTTCGTACGTAGAGCTTCTACGTGTCAGCAGTGCGCATGCGTACAACGTAGCGGGCGCGCGCGCGTCTCACGGACGTACGTGAGATTCAATTCTTTGCGTGCGTTTCTTGCGCACGTAGACAGCTTCGCGCGGGAGCTCCGCGAGATCACGAACAAGCGATAGCGGTCCGCGCGCGCGCAGACGGCTCGTATCGAAACACGGCGACAGGATTGAATTGGCTACCGCCGTGTTCACATTTCCCGATAGATGGGGCTACGGGGTCCCTCTTGGCGTGCGTCGCGTACGTGTAGCTGAAAGCGTTTCAGATGGCGTGCACGTAAGGTACGTAGGCTTTTCACGTTTGCGTACGTGAAGCCTCTACGTACGTGTAACTAAAACTGTCTATTATTTCCATAGTTGAAACCTAGTTGTCTGCAAACGTATTTTTTTCCTAGGTCGACGCATTGAAGCGCAACAATACTCATTTCCTCCGCTTGTTAACAGCTTGAAACGTAGGCGGGACACGAGACAAGAAAACGACACAACAAGCGCTGATTTTCAACCAAGTTTATTTGAAATAAACGCGGCTTCTCAAGGCTTTGCCCATACGTGTCGAAGACACGTATTGCACATAATGCGAAACACGCAGTTATTTACCATAAATATCAACAATCCCTGAGCAGAAGACGCACTACGTTTGACTGAGAAATGTTTCAGACATAAAGAGTTACTGCAACAACCCCATAACTGCGCACGACGTGCAAGATCAAATCATACGGGATAATGCATTCCATATATTCAAGTGATCGACGCCGGTTTAGGTTTTTTGTTCATGTCGCAACTATCTCTTCTTTCCTTGTCGCACGCGGCAGACGTGGATATCGGCATCTCAGCACATGTTCTACAGTGTCGGCCTGGCCCTGGGCGTGACCACCTTCCTCGCCAGTTACAACAAGTTTGAATGGCCAGTCCTCGGGTGAGCAGAGTCCAGCACATAGCGTGCGTCTTTTTGTCGGAATGCACTGACTCGGTGTTAGGTGTCGGAGTCTTTGCTGCGGTCGGTTTCTTCAAAGGCATAACATAGGCAGTTGGGATCTCTTATCTCTAAAAAAATATACTAAGCTTCCTGTTTTGGTTTCGTTATGACCCTTGAAGTTAAAAAAGCAATCATCATCACTATTATTTGACAGAATCGTGGTAGCAAATGATTATTTTCGGGTCCATTTATATATCTGTATCTCATAGCGGTTAGAAGAGTGGAGTACTTTTGCAGAGGCCATAAATAAAGAAACAGGCAGGCACATCAATCTCGTCTTGCCTCAAAATGAGTGCTAAGCAATTCATTCGTGTAGTTTAAGTGTTAATGAAAGCATGAGTTACATAATATATGCGAGTTGCGCACGATCATTGCAAGTCTTCGGGACAAGCTGTGGCTTTTGAAGCTTCCCTAAGTGGCATTACCAATCGATGCAAAATCGTGTTCTTAAAACAGTTATTCCTGATTATGTAGAGTCAGAATGGACAAGAGCATCTGTTTAATGTTGCAATTAAGTTTTTATGATCGTGCATAACCACACATTTATCAACAGCTATCATTGCAAGGCATGTAATTCAAGCTGTCCAAGAGTGGCGCTAGGTCCAGCGACGCAAGCTTCTCTTGAAACAAAAATGGGAAGGCACAATATCTAAGGAACACCAAAGGCAAATATTACGCCAAGTTAAAGTGATTTATTAGTGCTCGAGAATCACTAAACGCTTAATATCCTCCCGAACAGTGCTTTAATTATTGAGAAATTTAGGTAAATGCAGGATATGCTTAGAGGCTCCCCCGAGACATTCAAGCACTGGCCCGATGACGAAAGCGCTCCTCGGTTAAATTCTGTCTCTAGTGATCAAGCGTTCGTTACAAAAACCATCCTTGTACTGAATTATGAGGCGAATTAAAATTCCACTCACGTAGTTCTATTTCATGTTTTAGAAAAAAAAACTCGTTGTTACCCTAAAAACTCAAGTTACCCTTGACGATAACGCAGGTGGTCGAAAGGTTTCATTTTCGCTCGACTCCATGGCACCCACACTTTCGCGTTTCATTTGTTTCGTTATCGCGTAAAGCTGCACAGGTTTTGCTGTCTCGCGAAACTGGCACAAACTGCAAGTAGCAGACAATTCAATTTCCATGTGATGTCGCGCTATGCCCGAATGGTCTACGCCAGTTCACGAGAAAGCAGCTACAGCGGCGAACACACCACTACGTCTTGGCTCTGTAGTGCTGTCTGTCGGGCAGGTTTTACTCACCGACCTCAGCAAAGGGTGTTGATGGCCTATACAACGTCAGCACCCCCCAATTGGGTGGCTGGAGATTTGAATTTCGAAAAAAAAAGGCATTCAGACCCTTCAGATGCAAATATATTGTAAAGCAAATCTTTTCTTTGCGCGAAACAAGCGTTGCGAGGTTTCTGGAATTGTATGTAAACAATCTATGTCGACTTAGTGTTTGTCTTTAGTGTCGATTTAACTGAGCGATGACTCCTTTCATGCAACTGAAACCACTGTAACAGTGAATCACGATGCATGAACTTCTATAGTAGTACTCCATGCCGCACGATATTTAAAACATCCATTCACACCCCGACAGAGAGAAAGAGGGAGACACAGAAGTTAACTTTATTACATGCGTATTATTTCTTGAGACCCTGGCTGAGGAGCAAGCGTGGAGGTAACGCGGCCCCGACGCGGTCAGCCCACTCTGCCAGCATGACTTGGCATTTTCGGTCATCAGAATAGATCGTACGCTCCCAGGGCTCGAGCGTGGGAGCTTGCCGAGGAATCATTCTTGGTTGGGGGGTTGGAAGGGCACCCCAAAAGTATGTGATCTTGGTCTGCGGTTAGTGCTTCGCGTTGCCTGCAGTTAGGTTTGAACTCTTGCTTAGAAATTTTGGCCAACCTTTTGCGGCTTAGCACAGATCGAGTCCGTACTCGCCGTAGGATCATGGCCTGCTCCTGGGAGAGAATCGTGCTCGGGAACCTCAGTAAACTGAAGCTATTGAACCTATCCTTTCCGTAGACGTCTTATTGCATCAGGTCTATCCAATTTTATAGTTTAATTTCTATTGCTCACTGTCCTTGAAGTCCGTTATATCCTAGTTATTTTTATTTCGCCTCCTGTCGAGGCCAGCGAGACCAGCAGTACCGTATATATAAATAAATTTTAAGAAGTGCCGCTAGTGTGTAATGAAGAAATCATCAATTACAGTCGCTACTTGTGCTCGCTCAAACGGCGTCAAATGAAACATAACAGGCCAGGAAAACTAAGACTTCTATAGGTGACTTCACATCTACCAATATGTGTGCTATCATATTAATTTTTTTTCATAATGTGATCTGTCTTCATAAATATGCAGCTTCAAAACAGAGAGATGAAGATGACAGAGGAAGTGAATGAAATTTTAATTACGCTGGCTTCAAAGCAGCGATTGAAGAGGTAACGCTAAGAGATAAGCTCTCCGAATTAAAGAAGGACCTAATAAGGAAACGACAAAACATGAAAGTGTCCAACTCAGGAGATCGTACATAATTCCCTGAGCTTTCAAAACCGATTCGTAAGGAGAAGGTAGGAGATATTCGAAAATATAATGTGAGTAAGACTGTGGAAGCAGCAAGAAAAGGTCGCACCATGAAATCAGTAAAAAGAAAGCTTGGCATCTGACAAGCCAACATGTATGCACGGAAAGATAAGCAGGGTAATATTATCACAATTTACAAGATATCCTCCTGAGACCCGGGATGGATTTCGGTGCACAGATTTTCCCCAAACTTTCAGAATAAATCAGTATGGTTATGAACGTGAAAAGTGTTAAATGTTTTTTCAATAGCCGTGATAATTTCAGCTCAGCGCGATGTCCAATATATTGGACACTGGGATGCTACCCGGTCTTTCTTCACCCAGTATGCACGTAATGACGTACCGCATATATTACGCAAAACTCGTGTGCTAAAATATTTTAATAACTCAAAAGGCAAAGTAGTCAATAAAGTACATAAGAAGAGCATTCCTCTGCTCAAAAAAAATTTGCTCTTGTGTTCACTTCTCATGGGCAATTTCGAAACACCTGTTTGTCCTTGGTGATGCAGAAGAAAAGCCGACATTTGGTGCAAAAGAACTTTGTTTTCATGTGGCAGCCCTGTAGTCTGCAACGGGCAGCGTTTGCAGTGTCTGCCAGTATTGAGTAGTGGGTAGTGCTCTTTTCTTGGGGATCTCGAGGAGACAGCCGAGCCTGTCTTGATGGCGGATACCACTCAGCTTCGTTTTCACTCTCCGTTTCATCCTGTTTCTTCCCTTGAGCCACGAGAGTCTCAGCAACAGATTGGCGGAACTGCATATATTTGAGTATTTCTCTCCGCTGTTTCTTTAGGGAGCGTATGTCCCGCGTGTTCTCTCCCAGGAGTTGTTGAGGGCAATGTCGAAGAGGTGAAAGGTGGCTCTGATTGTCTACTTGTTGACGCCTGCTTTTATCCTGTAGTAACTTATCATTCGGTCTGCCTTGTAAACACCGCCCATGTTGACGTTGTACATGCGAACAATATCTGGTAGAGGGATATTAATATGTTTTTCCTTTACGAGACCACCTGTGACAGTAGGTGTCTTGCTGGTCCAAGCCATGGATTTAATAAAGAAACGTTATCGGCTTAATTCATCAGACACGCGAGGCCGGTCCCCCGAAGAAGAAAAGAGACGCGATTTCGTCCACATGCCGCTAAACGTCAACAGTACTCGCCTGCTGTTCATAACAAGGCCATCGCAAAAGCGAGGTCAAAATAACCGGGTTGAGTCCTAGCGTCCAACGTATTGGACACGCGAAATCAAAAGAGGAGTAAAAAAAAGTAAGCGCGCGAACAGTTAAAATGTTTTTTTCTGCGCATACGCTGTTGTATTAACTTTATTACAAAATCAAAGACATGCCCTAAAAGCAGGTAGAAATACGAGTAACAGTGCTTACTTCTCTGGCAGTTGCCGCAAAACGCCGCGCCGCTTAATTCCGCCATTGTGGAACTGTTTCGGCGGGAATTTGCACGATGTATTTTCATCAATGCTGCATAGATGACACAAGCAGATGTCCAATAAGCTGTACAGTGCGGTTTTATGAGGATGAAAGCCTTGTCACAGGAGTACTGTCTCATATCTGAATGTCCAATATAGTATTGGACAAATCCCCATAGCGGGGTCTCAGGAGGATATAGTAAAAATGCAGCGCAAGTGTTCTATACTGACCTTACCAGTACCGTCACGAGCCGCGCTACCTTCATTCTAAGTAGTAATAAACAGGATACAGAGGCTCCTTCTGTAACTAACACTGAAGTTAGAAGGGCCCTGCAAGACATGACCCGAGAAAAAGCGGCAGGGAAAGATAGAATAAGGGTCAATTTACTCAAATATTGAGGAGATATAATGCTTAAAAAGCTTGTGGCCATTTGTAATCATTGTTTCACAAATCCAAGTGTGCCAGACGACTGGAAGAATTCCAATATGATACTAATAAACAAAAAGGCGAACGTAAAAGAATTGAAAAATTATAGGGCTGTTACCTTACATCCAGTATTACATAAAATATTTACCAAGATATTCTCCAATAGAATATCTCAGCTACTTAGACGGATACTGGTCCGGCCTAGTTGGTTACAATTCAAAATCAGTGTTACTTGCACACCACTTGGAACCAGGACTGAGTAAGGACAGACACAAGCGCAAACTTTCAATGGGTTTTCATGGCAGGAAGTAAAGTGATTTATATACATACATGAATGTGACGTAACATGATATACATAAGGAAATATGCATGTTCAATCAACAAGACAGAATTTTGTATGTGCATCCGCAAGAACGAGATAAATTCTAAATGATACTTAAAATACCCAAGGCAGAGATGTCTTGCATATCATATCTATCGCTCCGATTTCGCAAAGTCCGGCACTGTTAAGATAATTAATTTAATTTTGTAATAGTCCCAATGAAGCACGTGTGCAAGTCTGTCTTGTTGATTGCACACGCATATTTCATTATTAATTTCGTGTTACGTCACGTTCATGTAGGTATAAAACTATTTGACTCCCTGCCATTAAAACCAGTTTAAAGCTCGCGTTTTTGCCTGTCGCTCCCCAGTCCTCGTTCCAAGTGGTGCTAATAACGCTGATCTCAGCAAACTTTGCTTTGCAGGTGACGTTGTCCTGTTCAGCGACACTGGGGAGAAATTACGACTAGTGATTAAGGACCTTGAGCAAGAAAGTGTAATAGTGGGGTTTGAAGATTTATATCCAGAAGACAAATGTAATGAATAATAGCTTGGCCAAGGAACAAGAGTTCAGGATCGCCAGTGAGCCACTAGAGCCGGTGAAGGAGTACGTTTATCTAGGTCTATAACTCACAGGGGACCCTGATAAAGAGAAGAAAATTTAGAGACGAATAAAAATGGGTTGGAGTGCCTACGCCAGGCATCGCCATATTCTGACTGGGATCTTACTGCTATAATTAAAAGAAAGCGTGCAGAATTTCTCCATTCTACCGGTGCTAACACATAAGGCCGAAGCGTGAATGCTGCCAAAAAAAGCACGAGAATAAGTTAAAGATTGCGAAGAACGACGGAATGAAAAATGTAAAACGCAACGTTGACATCAAATGAAGCAGAGATAACCGAAATTGTAATTGACTTTCACAGAAAAAAATTGAGCTGGAAAGGCCATATGATGCGTGAAATGGGTAACCGGTGGACCATTATAGTTACAGAATGGGTAACAAGATAAGAGAAGCGCAGTCGAGGACAGCAGAAAACTGGGTGAGGTGATGAAATTAGAAAATTTGCAGGCGCACGCTGGAATCAGTGGGCGCAGGAAAGGGGTAGATGGGGATCGCTGGGAGAGACCTTGGTCCTGCAGTAGACATAATGATAGGCTGGTGATGATGATGACCTCTGGGCGCTGTAGCTTGAAGACCAGCCGCCAAAAAGCTAGGGGGGGGGGCGGTACTTATGCTTTAAAGCGTCGTGACTCATCATGTTTTTGTGTGTACTGCGAAATTATTTCTTCGGGATTAAGGAAGACCTCAGTTAAGAAGACACACTAGCCAATCCTCTTCTCTGCAGGCGTAGAAGTATCTAAAGTACCATATATGGAAGCCTAATGGTTAGCATTAGCTGCAAGTATCACAGCAACCTGCGCTTTGGAGATCGCATTTTCTTGTCCAGCAGCACTGGCGATGCCTAGTAAAAATGATTTAGGACCTTGGAAATGAAGTGTATGAGTGAGGTTGAAAATTAACATGCAGAATACAAAGGTAACATAACATATCCTGGCAAAAAAAAATAGGATTCATGATTGGCAGTCAGCTTCTTGAATCTTTGCAAGAGCTGCTTTATCGAGGCCAATTATTGATAAAAGGCTGATTGTGAGAAGCAAATGTTTTATACAGATCTACAGATCTATAAGAATTAGTTGGAGCCTGTATGCACCCATTACCGCGTCATGACCGGCAGCTCCCCGTTACCGTTGCAAAAAAAGTTTCAATCGCTGCATTCTGCCGGCACTAGTATGCGGGGCAGAAATTTGGTGGCCCTAGCATTAGCGCAACCCGGCTGTGACATGCACCTAATATTTTGAATGTGACCGAGCTTGTTAAATATAGCATGGCCATATTTTATTTTGGGAGCATAAAACAATGATATTCCAGTAACCATCATACCGAAGACATCCCTTACTAATATAAATAATACTACTAATAATAATAATTATGATGTTTTACGTGCCAAAACCACATTCTGATTATGAGGCACGCCGTAGTGGAGGACTCTGGGAAATTCGACTACCTGGGGATCTTTAACGTGCACCTAAATGTAAGTAAAAGGGTGTTTTCGCATTTCGCCCCATCAAAAAGCAGCCGCCGTGGCCGGGATTCGACCCCGCGACCTTGTGCTCAGCAGCCTAACACCATAGCCACTGAGCAACCACGGCGGGTATAAATAGTACTAGATTTGCAGAAAATATTAATTCATTTTACCCTTAGTTCGCAGCAACTGTGGTAAGCAGTCATTACACTTCTCAGCTTTATCTCTGTGGAATACATTACCATTCCCTTTAAAATTGTTCAAAGCACACAGACTTCGTACACCATTTAGGCATTTTCTTTTAGCTTCCTCCAACTTTCCCATTTCAGTAATGCATGAGTGTTATTATTAACTTTCGCTTTGTCTCTCTATTACATTCCTGCATATATTTTTTTTTTACTTTCTTTCTTCTTGCGCTGTTTTTGTAGTGTCACCTTTTGTTGACAAAGTTGAAGCCTTGTTTTTGTATTATACGTTCGTATGCTGCCTTTCTGTTCATTTATGCCTTGTCTCCTAATACCTTTATTCGTAAATGTTACATGTTGCCACTGTTGTTAGTATTATTATTCGTAGTCATCATGCACAGGAGGCCCCATTTCGCTTCCTAACTACGGGACCTCCTTCTGTATATACATATGCTGTGATTATCCCCATTTTGTCAGGAATAAACTGATTCTTATTCTGATTCTGATGAAAAAGCTTCGAAATGACTTCATGTGCAGCAAGTGATAAAAGAAAACATAGTAAACCAAAGGTCAGGAGAGAACATTACGACGGTGAACTGTAGAGACAAAACGTGTGTAGCTAGTATTGCGCTTCAGATAAAAGAAAACAGTGGAAATGAGCAGGTCATGTAAACTGTAGGGCAGATAACAGGCAGTCCGTTAGAGTTACAACATGGCTCCCGATGAAAGGAAAGTGCACTCGAGGATGATAGTGGATTAGGTGGCGTGATCAAATTAGGAACTTGGAAGGCGTTAGAGGTTATCGGCTGGCGCGAAGCAGGTGTAATTGGAGATCACGGGTAGACGCCTCCGTCCTGCCGTGCACACTAGCAAGCTCATAACAATGATGAACATCATGACATTGAAGCGATGACTCGTCAGATCCAAAAATTTCATTTTCTCGTTCACTCTGCTATCGTCTGTTCGATAGCGCGTTTGTATAAGTTTATATGACAGGACAATGAAGGTGACTACATTAGCACTTTGTTTCAATACGTAGTTTTGTGTCCGTGTTCATCATCTTGCTGCGTCATGTACAGCAGGCTTTCGCTGCCAGCCTGAGAATCCCAGTGTAACATGAGCGTGTGTGCCCATCGACGTTAAACAAAATCAAAAATTAGGCATCATTGTACGTAGTAGTTTGTGCCGCTGCAGAAAGACGTAGTGAGGAGAAGGGCAAGATAAGGTGACAATGACATCAATCAGGGGTATTGCTCTGCCCTGTGATTTGGAGCTATCTGCACATAAGTTCCCTGCACGTACTCTACCCGATAATATTTGGTGGAGGCACGGGGTGAGCTTGCCCCAACCGAGATCTGGATTTCCGCAGCGGATGACTGCTGTTCTGCTGCTATGGCTAACGACGCTGCCTCGTCCACTCACACAGCACCAGTGCCTACTTGTATTCCCCTACCCACTGGACCCGTTTAACCTTCACCGTCACCGACGAAGCTGACGCTCAAGAATGGTCGGCATGGTACGAACGCGTGAGCGACCACAGCAAGTGGGATGCCGCAAATATGCTGGCTAATGTTATATTTTTTTGCGTGGAACCGCCAATCTGTGGTTGGAGGTGCGCGAATGCGACATTACGACTTGGGACACATGCAATGAGGAGCTGCGCGATCTTTTAGGAAAGCCTGTTGGACGCCAGTTAGCAGCCAAGAGCCAAGAAAGAGCTCACCTCACGTACCCGGATGTCCGTACAGCGCTTCAACCGGCTTCCCAATATTTCTGCCACCTCATTCTGCAACCATCTACGAACGACCTAGCGATGATCTACACAACAGCTAGCATCACCGAGTTTGACGCAAACTATCTGCCGCTAGAAAGAGGTCATGGCTCCAAGCACTCGTGCACGACGGATTAACAATCTCGCTCATTGAAGCCGTCATCCGCAATGAGATTGAAAATATGGAGATTCAGCCAACCGCTGTCTACCGCTCCCTCCCTGCCGCTCCTGTCATTGCTGCTACTCTTGCACCCAGGTCGAATACAAACCAATGTTACCGGAAATCAGTGAAGTGGCGAACATCGGGAGAATGGCCTATTTGTTTCGCGTGCTCTCGGGTCGGCCACATCTTCAGCCACTGCCGCAGCCACTCACTCTCTTCACCTCGGCCTTACGCAGACCGCCGCTCATCGCTGCAATGTGATCTTACTAGGCGGAGAAACAACACCAGCCGTTCGCCCTCATCACCACTCCGCCAGTCCCATTCGCCTCCATTTCGACGGTCCCCATCCCCACCTTATTCTGGCCGCTTCTGGGGAAACTAAACAGTGCAGCTCCCGGATGCGAGGCTGCATGGACGACCGAGACTGCAAAACCACTGTAGACCCTTGCTGCCAGACCGAACTTAATCGAAGTTTTTGTTCACGGTGTTCCAGTTAGAGCTGTCATTGATACCGGAGTTCAAGTGTCAGTAATGTGCTCAGATCTTCGTAGTCATCTCCAAAAAGTTCTAATACTTGCCGAATTGCTTGCCGTTCGAGCAACCAACGGTAGCACCGCAGCCGCAATGCGAATGTGTACAGCCCGCGTAACTTTTGCCGGTCGTGCAACATCTGTTCTTGTCATTCTGCTAGCCGAGTGATCTCACGAACTGATTCTTGGAATAGAGATCTTGGCAGTCCACGCTACACTGATTTATTGTTCAACCAGTGTTCTCCGCCTCGAGCTGTCTGAGTAATCTGGCGACACTTCTGCAGACGAATCCCCACTTCTGTGCGTTGAATTTGTCCAGCTGCAGCCGGATGCTAGGAATTACGTTCCTATGTCTCCTTTTCCATCCCTTCGTGATGGTCAGTCAATACGTGGTATCTCCCCTCTATGACGTTCTCCTGACACTACAAATAGCACTCCCCAAAGATGTTGCCACAGTTATCTGCAAGCGTGCGTGGCTCGACCTCATAAGCCTCGCAGGTATCCGCAGGCTCCGCTGTGCTGTACCCTTTGAATTACTTCGCGGTGACTACGTTAACACCTGATCAGCCGTCGCTTACTGCTGGCCTCATAAATCCATCCATCTTGACCCATTTTGATCCATCTGCCTACACTGAAGTGCGCACTGATGCAAGTGGCCGTGGCATTGGCTCTACCTTGTCCCAACATTGACGATATGCAAATCGCGTAATCTCTTACGCTAGCCTCGTTCTCTCAGCCACAGAGCGGAATTATTCAGTAACTGAACGCGAGTGCCTTGCTCTCGTTTGGGCTATTGCTAAGTTCCGCCCATACCTGTTCGTCAGACCGTTTTTTTGTCGTCACAGAGCGCCACGCTTGATAATGGCTCTCCTCACTCAAAGATCCAACAGGCAGTGGCCTAGCCAGAAATTTCGTTCAGGAGGGGCTCGCATTGCAGCTCGGCCTCCTCCTTAAGAGAAGGCGTTAGCTGGTGTGAGCGAATCTAAATACATGTAGAAGGAGAATTCGTTTTCTCGGCAACCTTTGCACCAAATTTGACGAGGTTTATTGCATTTTAAAGAACCGCTTACATTCTAGTTATTGTTGGTTTCCGATTTTTCATTTCGGCTGTCACTTCTTTATTACAAATTCAAATAAATCGCAAATTTTCTGAAAACGAAACTCTGTAACTCCACAACGAAACATGATGTCAAAATGTGGTGAATTTCATCTAATAGTATATCTGCAGCGGACAAAATGCTTATGTTATACATGATTCTAAAAAAATTAGTTTTATGGAGATGCGGCTTTTGCAGAACCCTTGTACACAACGTAACCCACTCACGTAAGATAACAATTGACGTACCAAATTTGTCCGCTTTGACTGGTTTAAGAGAAGCCTTTTACAGAGCCACAACATATGTTCATGATGAACTAATAATTTGGAAACGTCGTGCTTCTATTGTTGTCGAACTTTCAAATTTTTCAACATATCTTAAACAAAATTCAGGCCCTAAATAGAAATTTCCTTTGCAACAGACACTAGAATTTACCTTTTTTTCTCAAATTCAACAAATTTCATTTAATGCTATCCAGAGGTTATCTCAGGAAAGCGTTTCTGCGATTTACATGTATTTGAATAGGCGGCGTCACAGTTGGGCCCGAGCTAAAGCTTCATCTAAAACAATTTGCTGAGGAATCAAATACATGAATTCATGGGTCAAATACATACTGCATTGTCATCGCCAAAGAAACTTCAAACCATTTCTTGAACGCTACGCAGTGTCAAACAAGTATAACATATATATTTTTAATAAAATACTATACACGTATGTGCCGAAAATTGCGCCCAGAATAACTATTAACTATTAACTAAAGAAAATATCACACGAACTTTAAAATTATATCAGTTCGAAGCCAGCAAAGCAGTGCATGCAGCTGATATAAAAAATCTAAAGGCCATGAAATGAACATGTGGACAAATTTATTAATGAAACTTTGTCATTCAAGATCCGTGTTTATATTCTTGTACATATTCAACGGCCAATGAAATATTTCAATGATGTTGTCATTTGCTCCAATATATTACGCAGGATCACGTGTCGCCGGTCGTGCATCTTGAGTAATTTCACCCAAAATTATAGTCGCAAAAGAGAGCACGTATAAAAAAGCAGGAGTTCTGCAAAATTTACGAGGGCCACTCAAATGAAAGTGAGCCAATGCGAAATATGACAAACAGGGTACTTTATTTAAAATTAGTCTGCATGAACAATTAGACATTTGTCCTAGAACGAGTCGCGTAATTCCCGTCTCATGAAGCTCCTTGGGTTGCTGCTTCAAAACGTCTGCAACTGACTTTCACGCCATCGTCCGAGAGGAACCTGGTTCCCTTGAGCTGTTTTTTCGTTGCCCAAAAATGTGGAAGTGGCAAGGCGACAGGTCTGAGCTGTATTGTGGGGGTTGCAGCGTTTCCCAATTGAACTTTGCCACTTTTGTATTAACCACATCAGCGACGTGGGGGCTGGCATTGTCGAGGAACAAGATGACCCCATTCGCAAGTTTCCACGTCGTTTGTTCCTGATTGCGACACGCAACCGATCCGGCGTTTCACAATATCAGAAGCAGTTTACACTTTCTGAGTATGTGACAAATTCTATCAGTAATGGCCCCTGACCTTTCCGTAGAAAATGACGACCTTCGCTTTCTTTGGGCGTGGTGAATTCGAATGTTTCTATTGGAAGCTTTGCCGTCGTGTTTCAGGCTCGTAGTAGTGGCGCCATCGTTCGTCCCCGATCAAAATTGCAGACAAGAAGTCGTCACCCTCCTTGTCATACCAGATCAGATGAGTCAAAACAGTGCCAAAATTCTCCGTTATCTGGCAGTGGTTCAAAAGCTTTGGCATTCATTGAGTGCACAAGAGCCGATAACCGAGATGTTCATGAATTATGGTGTGAAAAGAAACGTGGCTGATGTTCGCACGCTCTGCCAGTTCATCGATGCTTATCCTCCGTTCTCGTCTAATCAACTCATCAAGTTTTGCAATTGTGTTGGGCGTGATTTCACGATGACTTTGTCCCGGTCCTGGTTCTTCTTTGCAACTTTCACGTCCTTCTTTGAACCGTTTGCCCCAACGCTTCACAGTGGCAAATGAAATGCAATGTTCAACGTACACGGCCGCCCTACGGCAACCAATTTCTTTTAAGGAAACACCTTCAGCTGTCAAAAACCTCACAACACCACGCTGCTCAACTTCTGGAGCGTCCATTACGACACGCAACCATGTTCAACCCAGTGTATGAGAGCATTAAAGAAAATTTATCCTCAAACCTGCATGTCACTTTTGTAAATGGGAGATGCTTGTGTGCTACGTGCATGCCTCGCAGATAATGAACTGAAACATTATTGCGTGGGGTGGGTTGGCTCACATTCATTTGACTCGCCCTCGTACATCAGAAATTCGAAGACACAATGGAATATACAAATGCGGAGATACAGCTTAATAAAGGGCAAAAGAAATGTCACTGGAAACAAAGGTCACGGCACGTATGCACAAATGCTCGTAACAAGATATGTGTATATGTCGCCAATAAATCTACGTATCTCAGAAGCCACTGTTATAATGTGTCAAAGAAGGCAAATAAACATGTTGCGCAATTACAGATTCACAGATCACAGAATCCTAAGGCCCGCCCACGCTCCTTCCACTTCCCCCGATGTATGCCGCGCCACGGAAGGCGGCGCGTTTTCTCCCCGCTTTTCTCCTGATGAGCCACCATCGATGAGCCACCATCGTCAGCTCAGCCATTTCAACCCACCCCCTTACGCTTTCCCTCGCACATACACCATGCGACGCGCGGTCACGATCTTATCTGCCTTGGACTTAATACGAAACACGAGGGCGACGCCAGACATGCACCTGGAGTGTCCATATATTTGCTATCGCAATAGTATAGTAAAACTCTCCGGCAACTGAAGCGTCCCCTGGCCCATTACCTTCCGCAAAAGAAGAAGTGATAAATCAAACTTTCACCATGCGACAATGCGCTGTGCCGCAATAATGTTTTTTTTTTCGTTTTGTGGGGCGGGGGCACCAAATTGAAGAAACGCAAGGGAAAGTATGTTGGCCACAATCGAATGCCTACTTTGGGCACCTAATGTCGAAGAAAACGTGAGACGCTTGGTCCACTGACAGCCCATACGCATGCTTCTCGGTATCCTACACCGGCGTGACAAGAATGTTGGAGAGGTTGTGCTCAAGTGAACGCGGTGCGATCCGCCGGGTCCCCACAGTGATCGCGGCGAGTGACCATTGCTTTTTTTTCTAGTCTGCTAGCCGGGAAGCGTCCGAAACTCTGGAAGGCGAAAATCGACTCGACCAGAGAAAGCCGAACGCGCACCGAAGTGCGCCGCGTGGTGGTCGGGGCAACACCAGAAAAACGGATGCGCGCTCTGGCTTGCTCTGGCAGCCAGCGGGTAGGGTAGCAAGAACAAAAAAATGAAGATGTTGAATGTGTCCTCGCAAATAAAAGTGAAAGTGGAAAAAATAAATAAGAACATTGTTACCTTGGCTGGCTTTAGTGTACTGACATGGATGCTTTGGCGTAGGTGAAAAAAATGTAGTGATTTTTTTTAAGTGAGATGAGGGCACAAATGAACCACCATAATTTTTCATCTCATCGAGCCTCGCTGCGTGCTTTCTCAATTTGTCTGATTTGGCTTGTCTCGTTGCATGTTCTGATGTAAGATTTTAGACAAGTCAATTAACGTTTGGTGTCAAATGTTCATAACATCATTAAACCCACAAATTTCGGCAATTGAAAATCTAAAGCCCAACTTTGGAAATGTCAATGCACCTTTCACATCAAAAGTTTATGAGAACTGTATGCCCATGAAGTTTCAGAATTGACATGCATGTGCCCCGTAGATTCCGCGGCCTTCGCGATATGCCGCGACGAGCCCACTCGCCATCAAAACGCCCTTGAAACTTTGTGCTCGGATGGCGCTCCTTGCGTTATGTGACTCCAGGCGCACGGGCGTTGCCGCGAAATCCAGCCCGAGTTCGCAATGTTCGCGGTGATATGTCTTTTCCAGATGAAAAAGACATTCTAGACAAAATCCAGAATGATTTCCGGCGCCGAGGGTAGCTTTGGTCGGCGGTGCATGGACAGCACGAAAAAAGTTCTGGGGGGCAGGGGAGGGGGGCTGAAGCCCTGTAAGCCTCCCCCCCCCCCTGGCTACGCCCCTGCCAACAGGCCTTCTTGGTCGCGGGCCTTTACGTTTTCAATAGGACACCTTCTTTGAATGCTGTAAATATGAGCGGCTCCATCAGGATGCCGACTGCCTCTCCCGTGGCCCGGTCAATCCACCGGGTTCTAAAGAACTTGAAGCCGATGCTTGTACTTTTTCACTCACCGACTCCCTCAAAATCGCCGGCGAACAGCGTCGCAACCAATCTTTGCGATCCATTATCGACCGCCTCGACTCGGACAACCACGACCATTCCCTCCGCCTCTTCCTACTACTCGATGACACTTTAT
Organism: Dermacentor albipictus; assembly: GCF_038994185.2. Classification (NCBI taxonomy): domain Eukaryota; kingdom Metazoa; phylum Arthropoda; class Arachnida; order Ixodida; family Ixodidae; genus Dermacentor; species Dermacentor albipictus. Next base: position 450,828,208 of record NC_091821.1, read on the forward strand.
ACCGGTGCAATGTGCAACCCTAGGCCAGCGAACTGCTCCTTGTTGTTCCCCAGGATCTACGCACCATACTGTTCTCGTGCAATTGCACGATGCACCTAAGGCTAAACATTTGGAAGTCTCTCGCACTTATGATCGTGTTCGCAGACGCTCCTTGCCTAGGCTACATCCCCCTTGCGAGCTCTGTAAATGCCGCAAGAAGCCTGCTCTGCCTCCCGCCCAGTGCCTTCATCCGATAGACACAGCAAGTGAACCTTTTATCCGGGTCATCTTATACTGTCTTGGCCTTTTTCCAATGTCATCCTCGGGTAATAAGTGGGTCACCGTCGCGACGGACTATGCTACGCTTTATGCCATTACACGAGCGCTTCCAAGTATGTATGGAACTGATGTCGCCGATTTCCTTCTTTACGAAGTGGTCCGGCACCATGGCGCTCCTCGTCGCCTAATCACTGAAAGGGGCCCTTGCTTTCCTTCAGAAGCAGTCGAAGACCTTATCCGCTCTTGCTCTACGTCTCACAAACTCGCCGTGACTTACCATTCCCAGACAAACTGACTTACTGAACGCCTCAACCACACACTCATAGACATGATCTCCATGTACGTCTCCGTTGACCACAGTGATTGGGACTGCACTTTGGCGTTTGTTGTATTCGCCTACAATTCGTCACGCCACGATGTCACTGGCTACTGTCTTTATATCTGCTACATGGCGGCAACACTCTCCTGCCTCTATACTCGACAGTTTTAGGTGAAACGCAGCGCGGCACATTTCAGTTACCTACCCCAGTTAGCGGAAACTCGAATCAATAACGATCCTCACACATCCTACAGACTTAGTGGCCACTTTCACAACCCTTACCAAAGCTGAAACGCAGAGATTGACGCATTTCTGTAGCATAGCGGTACGACTCCGCGCATGTCCCAACTACTCAATGCGCATCGGACCATAGCATAACATTAATGTCCGCAACTCCCACGCAAGAACCCTAGAACACGAGCTAGAGCCATGCACCGAGGGATCGAATGGAATTGTGGTCAAGATACGTAATGGGGCCGTTGCCAGGGATCCTAGCGTTTGTTGTGCGCTTCGTGGTTTCGTCAGTGTGCTGAAGCCAACCGAAAATGCGAACGTTTATTTCTCAGCTAATTCCCTTATATTTAGATATTAATCCATGCAGGCCGTTTCGGCAAAACAAAATTAATGATCTAGATATAACGCGATCCAAAGAAGCCTACGTCAGTGTAGAAGGTAGACCATCAAAACTGTGTGTGCTCCTTAATATATCCTCCCATGATTTAGCGCTGTATTTTCAAGTATGATCATACACTATCTAGTTCAAGTATACCTGCTAATGCAGCAATATGCGTGCACGCCAATTGTGATCTAGTCCAGGCTCCCTTTTAACACGTGTGGCTTCGTGATTTTTCATGTCTCTGTCAGAACTGCCGTGAAGATATGCATGATCGACATGGTTTATGGCATCTTCGCGGCCTTCTTCGTGTTCGCCCAATATGGACACTTGGCCGAAGTGCTTGACGAAGACATCGCTTACATCGCCACTTCGGGTGCGTCATTTTGGCGAATAATTTATCCAAATTAGCTGTAGTTCTACCTGTCGCAGCAAACCTGTGTTGTATGCTCTCATTTTTTAGTGAACGCTTCCTTTTTCGGGTTTCCATTGACATATATTCGGTCATCACTCCCATCACGGCGTTTTCCGCACTTTACGTTGCCGTGTGATTTTTTAACATTGTGCGAAACAGAATATTGTATTCAAAATTTCTCAAATTAGCTCAATAATCGCACAGTGAAATGCGTAGACGCAATTTCATTTAGAGCGTTCTTGATCAAAATATGTTTTCCCTTGTCAACAAAGAGCTGCTATTGTGTACCACTTGCTTAAGACACAGTATTTGTCAGCAACCACACTGTTTACATTTAAGTGGCGCTACTGCAGTAGGCATTGTTGACAGCAAAACCCCCTTCAAGCAATGCAGTGCACGGTTCCATTAAACCGATGTTTCGAATGACTGCGATGAGTTTGACTTCAACGAAAGTATATCTTTTGAACGTATTTAATTTGATTCTTCACAAAACTAATAGTTCTACACACCAAAGGTTTACAAAAACGCTCAAGGTTGCTACATAAAAAAAATTGAAGCTTACTCTTGCTTACTTACTAACTTCCCCAACTGATTTCAGCGGAGAGGTTCCACCAGGAATTCTTCCTTTAAAATTATGATTGCCGACACAGTGCTCACTTCGTACTCTGAAAAAAAAAAGGTTTTCTGTATAACTACCTCCTGTGTATTGGTAAAAACAAGCTGAAACACGCTGGAGTCGATGAGGTAGGCTGTGGAATAGTAAGAGGTAAATTCAAGCATATACATGAGTTAGAAAAGCAGGTGTATTCACGTGAAGAATGGCGCTATGTCGCTACTGCAAGGCCACTTAACGTGAAGATAGTAAACATCACCGATAAGGATTACGGGGGTAGGTGAGAACTTCAAACGTCATTTAAGCCATTACGTCAGTTAGCTCAGAATAAAGTAAAGACACTGAGTGCACTGGACCACACGCAGAAAACAATGTCGCGGTTGACTACGCATAAGCGCGAGCAGATAGATGTCTTCCAAGCTTGTGGAACAAGGAATGAGATATGAGGGTATGTTGTCTGTCCCGAAGTGTAGGAGAATTTTTTTTATTTAAGTCAATAAGTGCCTCCAAAACGCTGAAAGCTCGATGTCACTAAAATACCGTCGGAATATATATTTGCAGAGACACTCAAGTTTTCGTTAGAGCAAGAATATCTTTGTTGCGTACGTCAGCTAGAGTAGACAGTGCTTCTCGCTCATTGAGAATTTAGCGAATGCTTCAGTACAGAATAAACAATTTGTTGAAAACCGAAAGAGCTCCTCGGTGCAGTTAATCTCAGCCTTTAGTTAGATGAAGCTATAAGAATTTTGTCAAGTTCCTTGCACAAGTGGATTGCTGTTCACGTCACTTTCACATAATCTGCCAAATGAAGCAACGGAGATGTGAAATTTTTAAAATATGGACAGTTCGTTTTGTTGAAACGTAAACTTTTGACCACTTTTCTTTTTTTACATTCCGTTCATTTCGCGAAATTTGAATGTCGACAAAAAGTCACCAGTTACAGTGATACTGGCGGCTTTCAAATAAGATCTCGACGCGAAGGCAGACTCATTGGTCTTGGAATTCGAAAAAAAACTTCGACTGGAACTTTAAGTGACGATGATCAGCAATTATTTTTCCGAGCCAGCGCTCTTAACCGAGACTTACTAGTTGAAAATGTGGGTAATTTTCGAGTTTTGCCCATAACCCAGTGGTTTATGCAGTACCCCGTAAAAAGCCAAACTCGGGTGGTGACCAATTTGCAAACACAGCCCACTGACGAATAGGGGCGGTGGTTTTCCTAAGTACAGATTTGGTAACAATAATCTCATTACAACCTCTCAGGTTTGACTATATCTTTCTTCTGCGGCTGCATTTTGTAATTTATACGTGGCTTACGCACATCATAGTACACTTGCGTTCTTTTCCTTTTACTAGAGTAGGCTCTGATATTGCTTGAACTTTATTTTTATTTATTTTAGTGCTCAGTAATTCAAGTAAGGGTAAAATATTTTGTTGTTAAGCAAAACTGCCGCCCAACTTCTCGCCGCCCAAGATGCCTCAAACGGCCAGTTTGAGGCATCTTTGCGTGAATTTTCGGGCTTCTTTCACGTTCGGAAAAGCACTTTTATATAGCATATATTGAGCAACAGAAAGATGTATTTGAAGTTCTTCACGTTCCTATACGATTTTCTCATTTACATGTTTATACTAAACATAATAGTTCAGAAGATTATTGAATAACTAAGACTATGTAATCAGGCAGATTGCAAAAAATAGTCCGAGTATCTCCAAGCAACCGCACACAACATTATCTTGTTTCTGTCCACCTACGCCGCATTAGAAGGTTTAGAAATCTTGGCGCATAACAGTTGGGACATCCTGTACATCAAGCAGCAAGAATAACCGATACAGATGTGCCAGAGTAATACAGTATACGTAAGTGCTTCATGCCGCCTCATACTTAAAGGCTTACAAGAATATTTTGAGAGAAAACGCCCCCACTAAATCTCAACAACCTTACTCACAAATAGCCACACGAGGACTGGAGTACGTGTTCGTGACGTTCCCCGAGACCATAGAAACGCTACCATACACGCGGTTTTGGGCACTGGCGTTCTACGTTCTGGTTGCTACGAGCGCTCTCGGACCAGAGGTGAGTTCTAGGAAAAGATGCTTTCGACACTGCAAGTAGTGATTAATATCATAAGCCTTTTTTACCCTTCGCAAAACGGCTTGAACATACTCTAAATAAACGTGCGCCTAATATACGGTAGGGCTCCAGTGTATAAATTAATGCGTAAGCATTCTTTGACAACCTTCCCTACCCTGCCACGCAAGAAGTTTCGTGCTTTGCATCTGCCGAAAAGTGGGTTATTTGTAAGGTTAAGAAATTTTGTCGTTGTGATAGTCTAAATGTAGATGACTCGAAGTTTTTAGGCTACAATGAACATTTTAAACAAGAAAATGATAAAATATTCGCTTTTCCGCCCGAAAGGCGAAGCACCGATGGCGACAGCAAATCAGTAGATGGCTGCACGAAGTAAGGATAGTAGCTTTATTGACCGTATAAACCTGTAAACATTCGCTTACTAACTGAATTAACAATGTAAGAATGCGTAAGCGTGACTCAACAAGGAATTAGAAGGAAACAGAAACACAGGGACAGCACTGTCTGTGCGTGTCTCCTTCTTTGATCCGGGCCGCGTTCGACGCTCCCTCTCACACGTTTCCACTCATATGTTGCAGAATCAAGCGTTTTTTGTTTAGATCCCTATCATCACTCATACGGCACCTGCCGGTGGCGGGGACGCCCGCCGCGAAGGCCGAAATGCGTCTGGGGTGTCCGTGTAGTTGCTATCGCATAAAAGAGATTGCTCATAGAGGAGCAAAGGGCCCCTTAGAAAATGCATGAGAAAGCTTATAGTGGAGGTGGGCAAAATGAAATTTGGATGTGGGCCATCTTGAAATTTGTGGGTGGGCCAACTCGAAATGTGGGGTGTGTACATTTAAATTTTGGGGATGGACCAAATTGAAGTTTGGACATGGGCCACATTAAATTTGGGGGTGGGCCAACTTCTTCAACTTTCAACGTGGGCCAACCGTCATTTGCATCTGGGCCAATTTAAAATTTTGGGGTGGGCCAATTTACAGTTGGGGGCGGCCCAACTTGAAATTTACACGTGGCTCAGCTTAACTTTATAGGGTGGGTCATCTTAAGTTTGAGTCTAGGGGGTGGCCCAATGAAATTTGGGGTTGCACCAACTTCAACTTCATAATGGGCCTAATTTACATTAGGAGTTGGCACAACTGAAATCTGCGGCTGGGGCAACTTGAGATTTGGGGCTGGGTGAACGTAAAGTTTGGAATGCCCAATTCAACGCAGCTAAGCGTCCTTCGAATGATGAATACCTTGCGGGCAACCCAGCACGTTGAGACGCTTGGCGCATTTTTATTGGGCACACTGAAAACGCAGGTGAGACCTTGCATGGACAAGGAACGCGCCCATAATACAAGCTTGTGTGAGTGACAGTGAGGATGACGTGAGAGTGACAGCGAGCTTCCCCTCAGACAATACTGCTACAGCTGGCGTTCCCTTTCGACCGTTCTGTTCCTTCGAGGCGCGGTCGTGCCCGGGGTTCCGGCTCAATCGATACGAGTACTTTGAAGGGGCCGGATGCATAGAGTTTCTCACTATAACACCTAGAGGGAAATCTGGCGCCACCGTCTATGGGATTTTCTCAAGGGGCACCATGCCATCATGGGATTGACGGTACATGTGTCTGCGAGGATCGTGTTGGCTGGTGTTGTAAGAGGCTTCGTATAAAACGCGGATGTGGCTGCACAAATAACGCGTTCTTGAAGTACAATCTGCCTAAAATGTTTCTATTCACGCAAAATTGTATCTTTACTCAACTAAAGTGCATAACGAAGGGAAGAAAACCAAGAACAGACGACAAACTGTTTCAAAGCTAGCGCGAATCTGGTCGTCTGTCCTCCAGCTTTCGCGGCCCGCTGATAATTTTACGTATCCAATAATTGTACATGCTACAACAACTTCTCATAGTTAAACAGAACATGGTTTTGTGTAATATTAAAGCTAAAACAGTTTTCTACGGGCAGTTTTAATAGAAAATGAGTCATAGTGACAGACGAAACGGTGCTGGCCTGGCTCTCCAAGAACGATGCCAATCGGAAGTCACAATATACCGGAATTACCATGCATACCACAGCGCAGCAGTGCCAACTTTAGCTCTACGTAACATGGTGAGAAACTCTAAGGCTGGATTCAGCGAGAAAATGTGACACTTGCCTACTAAAGCCTAAGCATTTTTTTGCCACCGGAAAGGCTATGGGTAACGCGTGTAAGCAAGAAAAAGCAAGTAAGCAAAACTAAGCAAACACGAAGTCACCACCAAACCAAAAAATGCTTACGCATTAGTCGATAATTCTTGGAACATCTGTAGCTGTTTTTCTTAATCGACTGCTAGCGCGTTAGCCACGCTGAATCGGCTTTGAAATTAGCATACATCTACTCTATGGGCCAGAGTTTCACCTTTATGTTAATAGAATATTACCGCTTCTTCTCTCGTATGTACATGTTTATGTTATGGGGTAATTCCAGAGGTCATAAAAGCAAAGCTTATATTACAGGCTTTCAGTGAAAAGTTCCTTGCAGATACTTTTTATGGGAATTTACAACACACAATGAAATTTCTTCTCATTACGGAGCAGTTAGCTCTTCAGAAATGGTGAAGGATGTCAGCCGTAGGTAACACAGAGGAGGCGCTACATTGCTCTAACAGCTAATCTAGCTTAGGGAAACTATTATTACATATTTCATTTATTCGTTCTGAGTAACATCTAAATGTCGCTAAAGAAACGCACGTTTAAACAAAGACAAGTAAAAAAAAATCAAGCATCGCGATAAGAGCCGCCCTTGTTACGAGGACGTGTTCCGCGAGTGTGTTCCGGCGTGTCGGTGGTTTAGCGGCTGTCCGTTTAGAGTCAATGGTTTGTCGCAGCGAGTGCTTACTAGGCCCAGTAACAAGTTCACATTCATACTGTCCTCACCCTTTGGCAAACGTGTGAGGCACTCGTATAAATGGATAGCTGCAGTGCGTGCGATACAGTCAGAACTCGGCAACCTCATGTCTCACTGCTGCCCTTACCGGGGCTGCGCAGCTCTGCGCGTTCGGCGCCGTCGTGGGAAGCCTGGCGGATTTGCACCCGGCACTGTGTGAGAGCACCCAGGTGTGGGCGTTCGTCAGCTGCACGGCGGCCTTCGCTCTCAGCCTGCCGCTTTCGTTACGGGTACGCTTTTCCTGCAAGCTTGCTCATGCGACAGACAGGCGCAAACACGCACGAAGCTGTCGCGCAGACCAAATTAGTTAAAATTTTTGAAACTGAAACTTCTTTTTTCAAGAACATCAAAAATATATGTGCAAAGAATATTTCGACCGACAAGCCTAAAAATGGCTACTGCAATATACAACAAATATGCAAAGCCCAACTAAAGGCCGCCTATCTTGATTTCTGAATAAAAATAGCTTACCACTGAAAGTTCGGCGCTGCGCCCCATAGGTATACTGAATTGAGTCAGAAACAGGTTTCCGGGTATACGGCGTTAAAATGTGCATTGCCCATGTTTGAAGAATACATTTCATGGTCATAGACCAGAATACAAGGAAATATTTATTTAGGCCAACAAGCGAATATTAGTGACGTTTACACGACAAAACTAAACACCTCAGTTACGCAGTATGGACAATAACTTAACGGAATAGTTACAGAACTGGTAATAGTGCCTCCTAACAGTGTGCATGCAAGGTGGTCACACGTGTCACCGAAGCAGAGAGTGAAAATTAGGCACGAGAAGGCTCAGGCTTGGAATATGCGTTAACGAGTCAACATAAAAGAAATATAAAAGCAATTTGAGAACTCCGAGCGTTGTACCAGCAACATAAACATATATGCTGGCGTAAAACAATGCCAGTGGAAGCCAAGTAACGCGGTTGTGCAATTTTTATTATGAATGAGAACCTAAATCCTCTGAATACTCGACATCCCACGGGCAAAGTAGTGCGAGAATAGTCATTGATGGTTGATAATTGATAATGGTTGATGCGATCAGTGCTCGAGTCTTTAGGCGTTTCGCAGTAGTATGGATGCGAAAATAATGGGGGACGTCTTACGCTATTTGTTACGTCTTACATTAGTTCCCGCTTTCCCACAATTGTGTGCGTCGATGTATGTTTAGATCGCTCAAAGGCACGACCTTCCACATAATGAGAGCGCGCACTGACTAAGCGAGGCGAATTCATAAACAGTCATTCACCCCATCGCCTCAGGGCGGTAGTGCGACCAAGGTAGTCGCCACGCGACCAGTTGACAATCGGCGCACATAGTCGTTTTTCTGTAAAATTGGCATGTTGGCCCTGTCGCACACTGCTCGATTTTTCATTCACGCGGCCACAGTCGTAAAACTGATGAAGCAATCAGGTGTGCAGCAACAGGACCTCTGGGCACACTGATGGTTATTTCACGTGGCGATGCAATTGCAAGCACATCGCGAGTGGCCGGTCGCACTAGCCGGTGTGGGCATCGGGCGGCTTCAGTTGCTTCTTGGTTGCCTGTCGCAAATGGCTGCGCATGAATGCCGCCGGTGTGAATGAGCCTTAACCGTGACAATGAATTTTATTTTGAACGAGCTTCTAAATGGCCTCAATAGTCGACCTCCAAAAGGAAAAGGCCGACCGTGCCTTACCATACAGGCTAGACCCTCTTCCCACAGTACTGACAATCCCTCTCACCGGCAACACAACACCCGAACTCTCCTGTCACGGCGACGAGGGAAACTGTGGTGGGTGCACGAAAGTAGTGGTCTGGTTGAATGGATGGCCGAACGTGTTTCGAACATTGAAGTCAGCAGTCGAGTGAAAGCAGGCACAAAACAAGAACCTTGAACTGAAAAGCCATGAGAACGGGACACATGCGAGGCAGATGACCGCAAGTTGGGACCTGGAGCCGCACGGCTTTCGATCTGTCAATAGACGCTGATGCACGCATATGTCGTGATAAAATGCCTCGGCCTGGCCAAGTTGTGGATCGTCTCAGAAAGAAATTGTTTGCCGGTCCTCGGAAACGCGCTGTCTTCGGGCCAAGTCCTGGCCACTCGAGCCCATAACACGACGGTACGTCTTGAGCGCTCGGTCCCGTAGGCGACCACAGTACGTGGATTGCCTGCAGCTACTGTAATTTGCTTACGGGCCTTCTTGGACACCAAGGATTGGTGTCGCCTGTGGTCCATGTTTCCAAGCGCTTTTTAACCGAATAATTGCCTCTTTTTTCAATGTTCTTCACTCGCGTGCCCTCGCACTCAACACGTTATCATCGTTTTACAACGAAGTGGGTAAGGTAAGTTCCCGAATTGTATTTGTGCGACGAAAGCAGTCCGTAAGGGGTGTCGAAGGCAGGCGCGTGACAGTGGGATCAACACAGTATGTTAGAGAATTCAAAATTTTCGCTTTGAAACAATTATACGTGATTCCAAGATAAAATTTACCTTTTGTCTGCGTCCCTTAAATATGAAAAGTATTTTCCTGCTTTTATTATACCACGTAGCGGTAATTTTTGTTTCTGCTGATGTGTTTTAGCAATTCCGCTTTGGAAGCCTGTTGCACGGCTGGAGCGGGAAACAGCTGTGGGCTGTGTTACATAACACGCGCTACATGGAAGCCCCGAAGCCATTGTATGACTGACGCGTCGGCAGAAAAAAAATTCGCAGTTCCGCCCGACAGGTGAAGCACCGATTCCGATAGCAAATTAATCGATAGCTGTACGAAGTAAGGAGAGTATCTTTATCGACCGTATAAGCTTGTAAACATTCACATGCTAACTAAATTAGCAATGATAGAATGTGTAAGCGCGGTTCAACGATGACGTAGAAACAAACAGACGCACAGAAACAGCGCTGTCTTTGTGTGTGCTTCTTTCGACGTCCTTGTTCAGTTGCGCTTAGAGATTATATCATTGATTCAAACCAACTGCCCCGCGAACGTGTTTAAATAAGTTAACCAGCACGGTGTCACCCACGCATAGGTAAACACGAACATATTCATCTCGATGAGCGCGAAAACTTGCTGTCAATATTCTGGAGAGAGGAATCGCGGCAGCAGGAAGCGAATTGTCCTTCATGCATCTCTCGCTTCAATGCGAACGAAACGCCGAAACTGCAGACTATACGAAGCTACCCGCAATACGCGCACTCTGCAAACATCTTGAAGGCATTGAACATGAGACCCGCGCGGGTGCGCACTTTTACCACGTGACAGATCGCTTTCCAGAGACACGAGCGCCGGCAACGCGTCCCTACGGCGTCTGCCGTTGTCTGCACGTCCAGTCCAGTCTCCAGTCTGCATGAAGCGGCGGGTGAGGAGGTCATCCAGGCCCCCCCTACTTCACCTGACCCCGCTGTCTCGCGCGCGACAGGAGAGGGTGCGCATACGGGCGCCGTCCCACGCGCGCGCACGCTAAAACCCCCAAAATTCGTAAAGTGCCGACACTCTCCTCCTCCGCCTTCACTTCACCTCGTTTCTTCTCTGTTTCACGCTCCCTCCTCGACCGTGGCGCTGCCTACACTGCTCGAGCGTAAGAACGGCGTCAACATGCGCTCCTCGCCACTCCGTAGAGGCTTGTCGAGCAAAAGTGGCGCTGATGCACGGCGCGAGGGCCCACGTGATGCTATTAGGCCAATAGCGATGCGGCCATGGCCAGAGAGCGCGAGGAGGAGGGGGCATTCTTCAAAGCGCGGCACTACTTACCAACTTTAAGGGGTTTCGGCGCACGGGATTGAACCACATTCGCGGGCTCACTCTTACACGCTTTCATTGATACGAAACCTCACGGTGACGGCGACGCCGATGGCAGAAACGCGCCAGGAGTGTCCATATAGTTGGAATCGCAATAAAAGTTAGTGATGTTTCACGTCTGAACGCGGGTTACTCGCAAGGGTATGGACGCCGTGAACATGCCAAGCGAGCTTCACGGCGTCGAAGCACAAACGGAGACGGCGCGAACGGGATTGCGGGCGCTTGAGTGATCTCGACTCGATGGTGCGACGCCTCGTGTGCCACAGGGAAAGCCGAAGTGGTACACATGTAGAGACGCTCCGAAAATACACAACGACCACTGTGGCGTCGACGCACACACGCAAAGTGCACGAACGTGGTCGCTTCATTGATCTCTACGGTGAAATGCCTCGTGTGCCACTCGGAAAGTGAATATTGCTACGCGTGCAAAGAAGAGATGCTGCGAACACGCATGGCATGCCCCAAGGCGTCGAAGCATGAACGGGGAGGGTACGAACGCGGCGATTCTCTTCTCCACTTCCAGGCGCCTTCCTCCTTGGACACACGCTCCGCTCGCGGTTTCAAACATAATCTCCATGATTTCACATCAATGCTTAGGCGTAAAACCTCACTAGGAACAGTCAGCAGGCAGCTCCTCAGTACTGCCGACGGCTCTGAGAAGTCACCGAAATAGTTTCGCCGTTTTGGATGTACAAGTTGTCTAAATTTGCGTATATCGACTAGCATCTTTATTCCACTTTCCTCCAATTTGTGCTTTATTTACATTAGCGCACTTATCTGGTCACATAAACTCGGAGATTATGTGCTATATTAAGGGTTGCTAATCCGCCGTTCTTAGTGTAGCCACTGACCATAGAACACAGAAATATTGACCACAAACAGGCTTGTGTTCAAGGTACTTTAACGCGAGAGCCTTATATGCCCAATGAAGCGGAAAATCCGTCGTCCATGCGGCGTTATCACCCAACGGTAGCAAAACCATACGCGACCAAGTCATGACGTCATATTGCCGGCGCTAGACCTGCTGCTGCTCGCACTGTGAAATCCTACGGTGAAGTATAGTGAATGAAGGTACAATAATTAGGCTGGATTATTTTGCCTGGCTTTTGTGAACGATGAAAACATGGTGTTGTCTGATTTTTTATATTCTTGATACTGCCATTTATTAGGTTCGTCGGATGATCCTACCGCTGTCAACCAGATGTAGGAATCGTCGGGCGATCTCGCCGCTGCCACCATTTGAAGGAGTTGAAGCTCGTAGAGAGGAACTCGGTGAAAGGGATTTAATTACACTATGTACATATTAAGCAAGATACATTGACAGTCTAGCGCGACTCCCAAATGGAGCCCGCAAGACTAACATACAGCAAACAGCTTGTGAGCACACAGCTCACTAGTACATTCCTAGCATGACAACGAGCACTCAGCTCCCGATGACGAGCACACTCTAGCAGCCGGCAACCGCTGCTTATAAGCCCTTGGTCCCCCCCCCCCCCCCCCCTTGAGCCTTAGTGGACGGAAACGTTCATCCAGTCATCGTTCGACGTCAGCGTTCGACGTCACCGTAGATGACCCGCCCTTTTGGGGGATGAGGGCTGTCGACTTGGAGAAGGATGACTCACATACACGTACCGCACATACACACAGGTGAAAAGGGCCGGAGCCGACGTCAGAGGGCTTCGTAGAACTCTGCTTTGTCCCGGGTGGCGCTGGTGGGTAGCACATTCCTCAGCTGACCGCGCGCCACTTGGCTGCCGGTCATCCGCAGTTCTCTGAAGGGCGCCCCGTCTGGTGGGATTGGAACACGTGCAGCGGGCTGAAAGCTGGCACGTTGCCACCCCGTACGGCCATTACTAACACATTGTAATAGGCAGCCTCAATGAGACACTAGCTTTGTGGGCATCTCCTTATCCACCAGCTGCACAATGACAATACTAATTGCACTCCATATAGCAGTCACGATCAGTGGCGTAGCCAGAAATATCGCTCGGGGGGGGCAGCTCCCGTTGCAGGTCGGCCTCCTCATTAGGAGGACACATTAGTTAGCATGATCTTGTCTAAATAGATGTAGCAGTAGAATTGGTTTTTCTCGACAAGCACTGCACCAAATTTTATGAGGTTAATTGCATCTAAAAGCAAACAAATTATTATTGACTGTTTGTTTCGAATATTTGATTTAGATCGTCAATATTTTATTATAAATTGGGAAAAATCGAAATTTTTCAAAATACAAAACAATGATGCTTACAACTCTGATACCAATTGATACGAATTGCACGATAAAAATTGATACCATACAAATTTATATCACAATTCTGTGAATTGCACATAATAGTACATCAACAGCGGACAAAATTGATATGTTACGCATGAGTCTGAAAAATTAATATTATCGAAATATGGCTTTTACAGAACCCTTGTACATTAAATGACTAATTCGCGTAAAATACAAATTAACATAATGAATTTCTCCGCTTTGAATGCTGTAAAGGATGCCGTCTACAGAACCACGATATCTGTTCTTGATGCAGAGCTACTAATTACTAAAATTTATTTTTAATTTTTTTGAACTTTCGAATTTTTCAAAATATTTTAAACAATGTTCCGGCCCTAATCGCAATTCCGCTTCCAACAGACACTAGAATTTAACTTACTATCTCAAATACAACAAAGTTCATTAAAAGCGATTCAAGAGTTGTCTTAGAAAGGCGTTTCTGCGTTTTACATGTATTTGAATCGGCCGCGTCAGAATTAGGCCCGAGCGAAAGCTTCCTCTTAAACAATTTGCCTAGCAAGCAAATACATGAATAATAACTGCATCGCCATTGCCAAAGATGCTGCAAGCGAATTCTCGAATGCTACGCACTCTCAATACAAGTAAAATATGTATTTTTTCATAAAAGAGTATACTCGTATGTGCCAAAAATTGTGCCAAACATAACTGATTCCACTGCTTTCATATTTTCTGTCTATTTCAAAGGTAAAGAAAATATCACAGGAACTTTAGACCTAAATCAGATAGAAACCAGCAAAACAGTGCATGCCACTGATATGAAAAATGTATAGGCCATGAAATGAACAAGTTGAGGACAAATATGTTAATGAAACTTTGTCATTCAAGATCCTTCTTTATATTCTTCTGCATATGCAACGGCCAGTGAAAAATTACAATGACGTGGTCATTTGTTCCAATGTATTACGCAGGAGCAGCTGTCTGCGGTCGTGTATCGTGAGTAATTGCACCAAAATTATAGTCGCAACAGAGAGCACGTATAGAAAGCAGGATTTCTGCATAGTATAATAGGGCGAGTCAATTGAAAGTGAGCCAATGCGAATATATGACAAATGGGGAACATTGTGTAAAAGTACCCTCCATGAGCATTTAGACATTTGTCCCATTGACTAACGAGTCGCGTAATTTCCGTCTTATAAAGTTCCTTGGGTTGCTGCTTCAAACCTTCTGCAACTGACTTTCACGTCATCATCCGAGACGAATCTGGTTCCCTTGAGCTGTTTTTCGGTTGCCCCAACATGTGGAAGTCGCAAGGCGACAGGTCTCAGCTGAATGACGGATGTTGCAGCATTTCCCACTTGAACTTTGCCAGTTTTGTATTAACCACATCAGTGACGTGGGGACGGGCATTGTAGCGGAACAAGATGACCCCATTCGTCAATTTTCCACGTAGTTTGTTCTTGGTTGCGACACGCAGCCGATCCGGCGTTTCACAATATCGGAAACAATTGATTGTCTCTCAAGATTTATCAAATTCTATCAGTAATGGCCCCGGACAATGGAAAAATAAAACTCAGCAACACCTTACCGGCGGCAATGACAGCCTTTGCTTTCTTTGGGTGCTGTGAATTCGAATGTTTCCATTGTAAGCTTTGCCGTCATGTTTCAGGCTGCTAGTAGTGGCATGACGGTTCGTCTCCGATCACAATTGCAGACAAGAAATCGTCACCATTATTGTCATACCAGATCAGATGAGTCAAGGCAGTGCCAAAATTCTCCGTCTACTGGCGGTGGTTCAAAAGCTTGGGCATCCATTGCGCGCACAAGAACCGATCGATAACCGAGATGTTCATGAATCATGGTGTGAACAGAAGAGTGACTGATGTTCGCATGCTCTGCCAGTTCATCGATGCTTATCCCCCGTTCTTGTTTCATCAGCTCATCAACCCTTGTAATATTTTTAGGGGTGATTGCACGATGGCTTTGGCCAGGTCTGGAATCGTCTTTGCAACTTTAACGTCCTTCTTTGAAGCGTTTGTTGGAACGCGTCACAGTGGCCAATGAACTGAAATGTTCAGTGTACACGGCAGCTATACGGCGAATAATTTCTTTCAGGCAAACACCTTCACCTCCAAAAACTTCACGGCACCACGCTGCTCAACTTCTGGAGCGTCGATTACGGCACGCAACCATGTTCAATCCAGTTTATGAGAGCAATGAGGAACATTTATCCTCACACCTGCATTTCATTTTAGTAAATGAGAGATGCCTGTGTGCTACGCGCAGGCCTTGCAGATTACTAACAGAACCATAATTGCGCGGGGTAGGTAGGCTCACTTTCATTTGAGTCGCCCTCGTACATCAGAAATGCGAAGATACAATGGAATATACAAATGCGACGATACAGCTTGATAAAGGGCAACAAAGTTACTGCACGCAAAGGTCACTGCACCTATACACAAAACCTCGCAACAAGATATTTGGATATACGTATAACTCTCCAACAAATCTACTTCTCAAGAAAAAAGTCACTCTATACACTCCGTCAAATATGGTAAACAAACATGTTACGGAACCACAGATTCAGTGATTAAAATAAGGTGGATTAGGGAGGATTAAGTTGTATTAGAGTGTATTAGGCATGATAAAGGCGGATTAGGGTGTATTAAGGCGAAATGAAGTTGATGAAGGAGTATTAAGACCGATTAGGTTGACCAAGGTGGATTTCAGCGCACTAACAAGGATTAGGGAGGATAATGTGGATGAAAGATGAATAAGGTCGATTAGGGTAGATTAGGGTGTATTTGGTTAATTGAGGTGGATTAGGGTGCGTTAAGGTGTATTAAGCAGGATTAAGTTGCATGATTAAGGATTTAGGTGTATGAAAGAGGATTAAAGTGGTTGAAGAACCATTAAGGTGGATTAGGGTGAATTAGGTTTGATGAAGGAATATTAAGACCGATTAAGGTGCATTAAGGAGGATTATTGTTGCAATATGCCTGAATCCATTATATTCCTTCATTCACCTTAATCCTCCTCAATGTACTTCCATCCATCTAAATTCGCCTTCATCCTCTTTCATCGACCTTAGTCCACCCTAATCCTACTTAGTGCACCCTAATCCACCTTAATCATCCTTCATTCCCTTTATTCCAGCCTAGTCAACCCTAATCCATCTCCATCGGCCCTAATGTACCGTAATCCTCCTGAATGACCTCAATACCCCTTAATCGCCCTAATGCTTCTTCATTCACTTTTTTCCCCTTAATAGACCAGAATCCTTCCTAATTCACCTTGCTCCACCTTCATTCACCCTAATGCACCTTCATCAACTTTACTACACCTAATCCTACTTTTTATTTATTTTTGATCTATATTTATATTTATCTATACTTATTTATTTATTTATATATATAGCAGGGTGGTAAGACACAACAGTAGTACAATGAGTCGATCAATTGAAACAGGCAACAACGAGTGATTCGAGTCTGTTTTAGTTCGGGGAAAAAAGAATACTTCAAAACATCCGTCCGTGCAAAATGAGGTGTTAGTGAATGGGGATGGCGGTATCGGGTAAGCCTAGACGTTGTACTGGACAGATATGATGCAGGATTAATTGATAAGTCTCCATAATTAGCATTGAAAGAAATCGAATTTTTATGTGTCTTAATTCTCCTTAATACACCTTAATCCCCATTAATTCATAATAATCAAATCACTATTCAATCATTACTTAACTTTGCTAATCAGTAATCATGTCTTATACACGGCTGCATATGCTTTGGTTCGCTTCCGGCCTTCCTTCGGTCATGTGATATGAAGCTCACAACGCGACCGTCAAAGAGAGACCTAAAGCTTTCGCTTTATGAGCCACACACAAAGGGATGTGCCACAAGCAATACTACATCAGACGCACAATGTAAAGCATCTCATCTTGTGGCAGAAATATTGTTCGGAGTATAGAACTCGCCTGAAACCTCCTATTACATCAATATACCCTGTTCATACGGCTTTGAGAAAATGCCAACCTCCTCATAAATGTTGCCTTCAGCATTATCAATGCTGTTATTAGCATTTCTCAACATTTCCAACACCACTGGGGCGCGCAACTTGCGCAAAATAACACGCCTGCACAGAATGCTGCGGCCTGTCCGCGGGAGCCGGCGAGGCGGGCGTGGCGAATCGAGGAGGAATGCGCCACGAGGAGGAGAGCGTCGCTACCGTGAAATTACCAAGGGGCTTTAGTTCGCCATCAAAACGTCCTTGAAAATTCGTGCTCGGATGGGGCTTCTTGCGTTATGTGAATTCCGGTGCGTGGATGTTGACGCGAAATCCTGCCCGAGTTCGCAATTTTCGCGGTGAAATGGCTTTTCGATCATGCAAAAGACGTCCTAAACAAAATCCAGAATGATTTCCGCCGCCAGAGGTTGCTTTGGTCGGCGGTGCATGGGCAGCACGAAAACATTTCGGGGATGGGGAGAGCGGGGAGGCTGAAGCCCAATAAGCCCCCTCCCACCAGGCTACGCCCCTGGCCGTGATCCACAGCCACCAGGCACCTAAAGCCTCGTCTCCCGGCGTCAAAGACACAGGAGAAGCCATGTAAAGAACATTTGGCAGGAACCGCCGAAGCTGATTGGCAATGTCAGCGATAGCTTTTCTTGTAATCTGCTGCGAATTTACATACCATTTGCGAATTACGAAAGCTTATAGGTACGTCTTCAATCACACGAATGGACAATCTCGCTTCTAAACAGAATGCAGAATATCATGAAGCAGTAATTTTATGATAATAACTCCATCTGAGTAGAGACTACGCTGCGATCTCAAATATTTTCACTATCCTGGCTGAAACCTCGTTGCGAAAGATTTCAAGCGGCCGCACTCGACGCACAGGTGGCTATGGCAGATGGGGCGCTCTCACTTTTATATCGTGACTGTGGGAAAAGAGGTAAAGGTCGTGCGTGGTGAAGATGACGAAGTGACAACAGCCTCTCGGGATTCTGGGCTGCTGTTTATCTATGCCTTGTAAATACATCTTATAAATAATTTTATACCCGTGACATTTTGGTGGACGTGCGGGGTACGCGTCTTCGCCACGAAGCTCCGCAGCGGACGTCTCGCCCAGCCTGGGACCACACTTCCAGCGGAAGGCACCGCATCTGCAGCTGCAATGCCGACTACGCATGCCCAGTACGTTGCTCTACCTCAGCCGCAAGACCCCGGCAAGTTCACTGGCCTCGATGGTGTTGATCTTGAAGAATGGCGGAAGATGTATGAGCGCGTCAGCAAGGTGAACAGGTGGGATCCGACCATAATACTGGCCAATGTGGCGTTCTACTTGGACGGAACTCCGCGAACGTGGTTTTACACGCACGATGCCAACAGACGACTACGCATGCCTGTTGGCACTGCTGCCGTACCAAAGCCAACCAACTTGCCCTCTAAAGTGGTCGTGCATGGCTGCACGCCTTCGGACATAAACGCGAGCATGTTTCTTAATGATACCATAAGCGTCATGACTACTGTATGGAAGATTCTGGATTCTTCCACTGCCTGCACTGCTCCTTGGCTTTGGGAATGGAAGGGTGGAATGAAGCATAATCACAAGTGGTGGCCGCAACTGCAATACCTCGGCCAACGAATACCTGGTAACAAACGTCGTTGCAGTGGTTGTTAGTTACCTCATTGGGCGTAAGCGGCCATAATTGTGTAAGTTACCATAATTCGGAGTCAGTTGCCATAAAATTTCCATAATGCGTATGCACGCCTCCTGGAGTTGAACTCTCGGTACAGACAGCACGGTCCTACTTCGAATCCTCATTTGTTCTTTGCTGAAAGATATGCTGTCTATGCTATTCTGTGGCCAAATAACTGCGTCCATTGAAAGTTTAGTTTTACCCCATTTATTGAATCTTCGTAATCGTGAGAAGGACAGAGTTCAAGTGTAGTTATTGCAAGCTTAATGCATGTAACAATTCTCTATCTAATCGTCAGCAATTAGAGCACAACATATTTTATGTGCGACATTATTGCGAAGCACCTAGCCAGTGATTAAAATTATATGCCTCCTGTGAATCCTTGCAAAACAACGAAAATCTCAGCCCTATCTTGACCACATACTAAGAATGAGAGCAAATTCCCAATCGTCTACGTTCGAACTCCTTTTCCTAATATACTTTGCAAATACTCTTCGAACTTGAAGCGCAGTTGCAATCCCAAGTTTTTCATGACGCTTGCGTCAGGTTCTAAATAACAAAAAAATTCTTGTGGATCCAACGCACATGTTCATATGTATGCAAATGGAAGGTTAGGTAAAAGGGTTGATAAAATGCTTTGCAACTAACCACGGTGCGTACGATTTAGTGATGGCAAGTACGACAAGCATCAAGGAATATTTAAGCATTCTGTGCGTCTTGTCTAACACTGCAACACGCCAATTCTGTAGGTCTGTGCAAGAACAGATACACCCCCAGTGGCATGTACCAAATTGGTAAGTCAAAGAATGTAAAGTGAATCAAATGATTGGTAAAACGTAATAAGCGTTCTCCTGCATTATTCTGTAATCCGCTTCTAGCATCTATAATCCGCTTATAGTACCTGTAGAGACTAGTGTAAACTGACATGATCTGTTCATGTTTTCTGCGGTAATCGGACAGAATGGGATATGCCCATTCTGGAGAATCGGCGAAGACTCTTGTGGCATATCCTGAGCGACTAAATCTAACAGAAAAATATAAATGAACATACCTGGTAAATATAATTCACTATTCCAATAACATATTGGTGCGCTTTAGACAAAACTGAGAGCCCACATTATATGTGCAGGTTTATATAGGAAAGAATTTTGGCTACACAGAACAGAGCTGTGCGTGCGTGTTCAGCATGCAAGTTTTATATAAATCACTTCCTGGGTATCTTAATGTAACCTTCGCATATGTATCAACGAATATATTTGACAAGACAGTAGCCGCAGTCGGAAAAGCATGGGAGGTCGCTCAATTAAAGCTTCGGTTTAATTTATTGGCGATTTTCACTTCGATGCGCAGTATTAAAATGTAGGATTGTGCACATTGCGCTTCGTATATTATCTGACTATTCTCTTCGCCTGTCTGCAGGGCATTGGAATGGAAATTCGCAAATTCGTAACAGCAATCATTTACGGCGACCTGCTTCCGTGGATTGGTTTCGCAGAACTCATCATCGTCATGTACGCCTACGGTAAGTATGGCGCGGCAGCATGCTTCTGGTGCAGGAAATATCGAGGCGCTCCTGTAACCTAGGGAGAAAAATGACAACTCTGGCAGGGAAGAGATTTCATAGCAAGTAGCTTCAATACGGAAAATCTCGCGATGTTGCCGAAATCGCTCCTACAATTTACCTGGACCAGCACTCAAGAACAGCCTCCATAAATAAAGATAGATATTACTAAACGAAATTTGCCGTTAGTTTTGATGGTGGTAGGTTTTGTGGTATTGACGTAGTGCATAAGATGGTGGTAGAAGCCATGTGGCCCAGATGTCATCAAACTTTATTTTTGTAGCATCTTTATCTTACGTACGTTCCCTAACTTGCTGGGACGAATAAAGCATTCATTCATTCATTCATTCATTCATTCGTTATAAAAGTAGGCACAAGATAGCTCTAGCTGTGCGAAAGTGCGCAACCTATCTCTTGAATTATATAAAACTACATCATATTTTTATGCGCAGAACACGTAGCTTAGTGTCGACAAAGAAGTTATTTATGAACTATTGTATCTAGCTTGTAAATATCCTGTAAGTACACCTTTAGCGTAATCGCTTTACGTATTTCGCGCATCCCAACATATTCTCAGCTTTCAAAAAAACTATTATTATTGTAGACGGAATCGCAAATGTTTTCTGCAATTGCAGTTTCACTTATAGATGCAAGCATTTTTTATGTGTTCATAATTTTTAATTGCACCTAAGTGCATCGTCATGTGAGCATAAATGTATTGGAAGCTATTCGACTGCAAGGAAAGAAGCCTTGGTTATGGTTAACCAAGAAGGCTTTAGTTATGCTTAACCAATAAGACTAATGTCAGTAAATTTATTTATTTATTGATGGGGATTGAGGCACAAAACGAAAAAAAAAACATAAATGAAGGATGCGCAGCTATGCGGCAACGTTTAATGCGGGGGTTCTGCTGGTGTACTGGAGACCCTTGAATTATCTTAAATTCATTTGTAGGCTCCGCAATGCCTTTACAAGAGCCTTGTTTGCGAGAACCCCCTGTGCAAGAAGAGTAACCAGTATTTTTTCAAAGATACATTGGGCATTGTGTTTGGCAATAAGACATCTGGCTCAAATTATAGCCCGGGCACCTGAACTTTCCCAGTACCAAATATTGGGAATGTCAGAAAATTGTTGAAAATATTTATTCCATACCCTGCAGCACGGGCTTCTGCATAGTTTTGTATTGCTTCCTTGCATTTTTTTTCTCGTAACAATTGTACTGTGTCATGCATTGTACCTTCGTTTTACAATACTTACTTTTGTTACATTGAACTACTAGTATACTCCTATACGTCTAAACTCTTCAATGAATTCACTAATTTCCCATCTCTGTCTTGCTTTATTGTACTCGCATGCTTCTCAGTGCCCATTACCATGCTAATAATACTTCTGTTATCATATCCTGCAAAGATAATTTTTTCCACTCACCGCACGTACAAAACGTGTACGTACGCGTTTGTACGTACGTTCATGCGGTTCTACGTAATTATGTACACCGACCATCACTAACAGTGATGTGATTCTGTATTGCCATATTTTACAAGAAAAAATTAAGGAAAATGGCCTTCCGTTGTAGATACATATCACGTCTGCCTCACACGTCTGCATATATCCTTAAAAGAATAGTTTGCTCTGGGAGTTGGTAAAGCGTAGAGCAGTGCGCAATTCTTTTTTAATAATGTGTTACATATATTGAGCTAATAGATGAGAATATGTAGAAGCGTTTTGCCCGACCCGCCATGAGAGCACTTCTATTAACGTTTGCTATGTAACCGAGCTCACTGAAATATCCCTGTTATTTATAATTGTAAGCGCTCTTAAAGAAACCAGTTTTGTGATCATGCTTAGATCTATTATTATCCCCTTCAAAGCTGGGAGGGAGAAAATAGTCACCTAGCCTGCATGATTTAATGAAGTTTTAATACATCTATCGCCAACTTGCATTTTGTCTATCAAATCTCGATAATATCTGTCATATTAAAGAGCAACTGCGCTTCATTGTACGATTACCTACGCTTGCGATGACTCTAGCCCTATCATTCCCTTCCCAGCTTTTTCCCGCGAATAAGGCAGATATTTCTTAACTTATTTCGACTACTGGCCAGTTTTTCCTTTCGCCTTGTTTGAATCTCAATGCTTCTGAAAGGTGGGTATTCGCTAGGCTCTCGCTGGATGAATATCTTGGCATTGCATTACGATGTGCCAAGTTGTTTCTGGGCTTCCTTTTTTTGCAGCACGTATATGTCTCAGACTGTGGCTTATACTTGCTCCGGAATGTTCTCGTCCTTAGGCATCCACTCAGGCCTCGAATAGCAAGGCGCTGCCATTAGCGTCATCATACAAATTTTCAAACAGAATACAAATTTCTTTATTGCAATTTCTCTAGATCTCCACGATCTTCTTTCTTCATGTGCGTTACAACCAATTTACTGTCGTGGTTTTTCTTACTTTCTTTTTTATGACTCTTGCTTCTATATTTGCATTTTCAATTGCTCGGTACTTGATTGCCAACTTTCTTGATCTATTTTTCCATTCCAACAACTTCTGCATTTTAGACTGCCATTTTGTTTTATCTATGTGGCTTTGTTTTTCTTCAAAACTAATCTTCCTCTCTGCTTTCCTTCCTTCCTTCTTTCTTTCTTTCTTTCTTTCTTTCTTTCTTTCTTTCTTTCTTTCTTTCTTTCTTTCTTTCTTTCTTTAGAGACCCCACACGGAGTTAATACATATTACGTTTCTGTGGCATTAAACGACGCCCAGCTTTTGTTCGTATTGCCTCGTTCGTGCTTTTACCTTGGGCCCCCAAAGCCAATGGGCCTACCGACGACTGGTTAATCTCGAACCCCAAAAAGATATCAGACTTAAAGCACGTAATTGCATTTGCGATGTTTAGTGCTCACACCATTACACTTTTCCAAATTTATTACACCACCACGTATTTATTGTAACCCCAAAGTTCTGTATGTTCTCTTATTGCTGCATCCCGCTAACCTTCCAATTTAAGATTATTTTTGTGGATGCCTGAGTACGTTTTTCCTTCGTTTATGTATGCACAATGGCATTTCTATTGCTTAACAATGAAAATCGCATCCTCTCCAGTGAATGCCACATCTTACTCTTTTATTTGTTCAAGATACAAATTTTCGATTTCTCTGTGCTAAGCTTAATGCGTATGTTCAACGCTCCATTGTCACTTATATTTGCAAGTCCCTGTAAATTCCTTATATGGCCGGCTAGTAGCACTATCTGGTCTATATGCATCAGCCCAGCGAAATACTGTTGCAAGTTTTCACTATTGCTGATCTAAGATAGAACAGAACCCAACTCACGGCTTTCCAGTCGCCTTTCTATGTCCATTAGATAAAGTGTCAACAACAATAGAGAGCATCCTTAGTTCTGTATTTTGTAAATTTCTGCAACTCCATTGCATTTCCGGCCTTTGCATACGATTTATACACAGTTGTCCTTATATATTCTCTCATGTGCTCCACGAACTCGTCTATGACCCCGTGCTTGAGAATATCCTATAGCAATATCCGTCGACGTCGTTGTAAGGTCCCAAATGTTCAGGAGTGCTGAAGAAAAAGGTGTATTCTCGGGTATTGAAATTTCTGTGCAATGCGGTAGTACAAGTACATTATCCTCTATGCGTCTGCCTGTTGCTATTTCACTTTGTAGTTCTCCCAGTATATCGTTTTTCTCCACCCACTTCAACAGCTCTAATTTTACGGCTCGCATAGTCATTCTGTGTGTCACTGATTTTGCTGTACCTGGCCTCTACGCACTCGTCTTATCCATATCGCCTTTGGCCTTATACGAGTAGATGAGATTGATACTGCATTCACGCCACCCAATTGAATTTATTTTAATAAATTGTTCTATTGCTCTTGTCAGCTGTGCTTTGCTCTTTCGGCACAGCTATTTCATCAGCGGTATTGTGATTTCTTTTAGTTCTCCAGCTATGTTTTTAGGGGCATTTCTTTGAACTATTTTCTAGTTAGACGTTTCTACGTCAAATTTCGAGTTCTCCGCCTACTCGGTTGCGGGATTTGGTGTAGTCGACTATGATTTCTTCCTTGCAAAATTCTCACTAATAACGTTTCATGTACCGCAGTGCGTCGTCTGCTTCGTAGCTGTTATTTACTTCATCCCTCAATTGTGCTCATAAAATTTTAGGTCACTTGATAATGCCCTTACGTTGTTCCAGAATTCTTTTTTTTTCGGGGGGGGGGGGGGGGCTTTGTCTTTTTTGCGAATGTCATGGTATGTCATCCATACGTTAAATTCTCTAGGGGCATAAAAAGAGCTGCATGCTCTGAAAACATATTTATTTGCATACCCAGTGCAGAATAGTCCTATGACAGAAATTCCACCAGAAGAAAAGAAAGGAATGTTGAGCTTTCTATGTTAAATTATGGAATTTGAAGACCACTGGAAGCAACAATAGTTTAGATAAATGCAAAACGTATTTCTTTATTCTTTTGCTCCGTATGAATTCATCAAGACACGGACAATGTTTGTATTTCCGATGCTGTGTAATTTCTTTTACATTGTGTTTTTTAACAGTACTATTCTATTGTTATAGTGGAGTCTATTGCTTGCGTAGGGTGGTATGTCGCTAGTACTCAAGTAGGTCAAACAAATAATAGCAGTGCTTTTTCCTGACTAAGGCAGGAATTATTTAGAATCAAATAAATATGGTGATATATAATATTGCAATGTCATCGTCCGTATGTAATAGGAGGTATTTCACAATTTGTTACATTTTCAGTGATTGTCTCATTAAAGCAAATTTGCGCAAGTGGGTTTAAAAAAACGCCATAAGAGGTGACAAGTATAATCTCTGTCATTCGAGCGCCTCGCGTAATGGGAACTACATGGCTTGAATCGTCCATTTCTTGATGAATACATTCCTTTCATGTCGCCTAAATTTGTCTCGTATTTTTCTATTCTTGTCATCCTTGCAGGCAGCAGCCGCTTGGTCAACGACATTTACTTCATGTTCAATGAAGATCCACCCAGTTTACTTCTCTTATGCTGGCGCTTCGTGTGTCCCATATTTCTGGTGGTGAGTGTCGTTTTGTTTGGTTTGGCGGGCAAATTAACGAACTGTTGGTCACTAGATATATCGGCTCCTGGCCTCTGGAAGTTTATGGCGCATAGCAGGACTACACAATGCAAAGTGCAGCTGCATATTGCTCATACAATCGCACTATCTGTTCATCTACCATTATTTTTTTTATGTTTTGGCAGTATTTTATACGTTGCAGTTTTATTTCGATTGCAATGTGTAAACTTCGCGTGTGCGTGGTGCGACAGAGAGCCGAAGTGTATGGAAGATGTCTATGAAGACTAGAAGCAGTTCGGGCTCCTGCTAGTGAGGCCTATATATAAGTAAGGAATATGAACACAGAGAGGCACTTATTTATGTTGCTGAGCATAAACATTCTGCATCCCGCCTGCCACATATTCTGCCACATATTGTTAAGTATGTCATTGACAGCTCCTGCTCCTTGAGCTGCTGGCGGATTTGTTTCTGCGGTGCCCGGCGCAACATAACAAATCGCTAATGTAATCATACTGGTACGTGTAACTGATGCACAAGGCTATCTACAATATATTTGTACGTAAACCAACGGATTGCAATATATATGGCGATCATATATCAAACGGGAACATGTGGTCTTCCTCCTCTTCATTGCAGCCACACAATGTCGGCTGCTCCGTATCATCACCTCCGGCAGTAGAGGTACCAAACCAATGCTTAAGATGCATATTCGATGTGAAAGGTGTGTGATATGTCTTTGATCTCGCTGCTGATCACGATAAGGTGCCGGCGGTGAGGATTTCATATGTGACATCGCTGACTTGTCGCACCACATGGTATGGCCCAGTGCAACGCGACAGAAGATTGTCGGCAAGGGCCACGCGGCGGATGGGTAACCAGAGAAGCACCAGCGAACCCGGAGAAAAGTGCAGGTCGCGATGGTGGCAGTCATAGACGCGTCTCTGATGCTCCTGTGAGGCCTGTAAACGGGAGCGGGCAAGTTGCTGGACGTGGTCAGCGTTTGCGATAGCACCGCGGGCGTATTCAGTAGCAGAACGCGCGGGTGAGGACAGCAGGGTCTCCAAGGGCAAAGCGATTTCCCGGACGTATAGGAGATAGATTGGGGAATAGCCGGCGGTGTCATGAAGCTATGGAATATACACGAACGTCACATATGGTAAATGAAGATCCCACTCGTGGTCGTCGGCCTCAGCGTACTTCTATAGCTTGTCGGTGATTGTCCGGTTGAGGTGCTCCATGAGGCCGTTCGTCTGCTGTTGGTACGACGTGCTGAATTTGTGCTTTGTCGAGCAGGAGCAGAAGTTGTATTCGACGAATGCTGAGAGGAAGCTACGGCCGTGGTAACTTAGTCGCGGAGTCGCGCATTGGCGTGGAGCACCCTGCATTAAAATGATGCGGTAGAGATGAAAGTCAGCGACGTCAGTAGCGCAAGTTTTCGGGAAGGCTCTTGTGATAGCGTCCGCGTAGCCTAATCGGTAACGACGGCGTCCATTTTATTTTCGGAGCCCGAAATGGGAAACGAACTGAGTAGGTCTACACCAACTCAGAAAAAGGGTTTTGGTGGGACGTCGATTGGCTGGGGACATCCAGCTGGAAGCGCGGATGTGTTCTTCCGGCGCTGACAGGACTCACAAGCGGCAACGTAACGTCGCACGGAGCGGGCGAGACCAGTCCAAAAGTAGTGGCGGCGTACACGGCCGTATAAGTGCGAGACTCTCAAGTGCCTAGCCAAGGGACCCTAATGAATTTGGCGGAGGACATTCGAACGCAAGTGTGACGAATAATGAGCACAAGTAAGGGTCGCTGGGCTAAAAATTACGGTGGTGCAATGTCCCCTCGTTCACGATAAACAATCGGAGGCGCCCCCGGCTCGTAAAGAAAGATCGAGGCATTGCTCGTTGCTGATTTGAAGCAACTCTGACACAGAGAAAACAGAAGCGATAGTGTCCACATCTGCCGGTTCTTCCACGAGGTAGCCAGACAAACAATCTGCATGCTGGTGCAAGGGTCCCGTCTTATATACGAGTCAGGAGCTATACTCTTCCAGTCGAAAAGCCGAGCGACCAAGCCGTCCCATGGGGTCTTGAGCGAGGATAGCCAGCAGAGATTGTGGTGATCCGTGATGACACAAAATGGACGTCAGTACGAGTATGGCTGAAATTTCGCAACTGCCCGCACAAGAGCTAAGCAATCGCGCTTGTGATTGAATAATTGCGCTCGGCGAGTGATAGAAGCAGGCTCCCATAGACTGTAACCTGATCTTGTCTATACTAGCGTTGCAATAACACTCTTCCTTGTCGTGACAACGGGCTCGAACTTCCGTTGAGGCAGATGTGTCAACGTGGCCCAGGATAGGAGGCGTGGTAAGTGGAGTAGTGAGATAAGAAAAAGATGCGACATAATCGGGACTCCAAGAAAACGGGACGCCATTCTTCAATAGCTCAGTAAAGGGCAGTGCTATGGTCACGAAATCTTTTACAAAGCGCCAGAAATAGGAGCACAGCCCTACGAAACTGCGAATGTCTTTTTTAGACTTTACGACAGGAAAGTTCGTAACGGCGCGAATTTCGTCCCAGTCAAGTCGTATGCCTCTTCCATCCACAAGGTGTCCAAGGACGGTGATTTGGCGGAAAGCGAAGTCAAATTTCAGACATTTCAACTGTAGACCGCCCAGGGGAACACGTGAACAATGCTTCAGAAGCGGTCGAGATGGGTGTCAGATGTGGGCGAGAAAACTATCAAGTCGTCCAGATAGCACAAACAGGTGGACCACTTGAAGCTCTGAAGTAGAAAGTCCATTAGTTCTGAGCTAGTTGGCCCGTTACAGAGCGTGCAAGGCGTTACCTAGAAGTGATAAAGACCGTCAGAGGTAACAAATGCAACTTTCTGTTGGTCCATGTCGTCGGCGGCAATCTGCCAGTAGCCGGACTACAGATTGACGGAAGAAATGCGGGTAGCGCCATACGGACAGTCTAGAGTATCATCATTACGTGTAAAGGGTAAAGGTCCTTTTTAGTGATTTTGTTCAGGTGGCGCTAACCTACACAAAAACGCCACGTTCCATTCTTCTTTTTGACAGAGAACATGGGAGAACACCAGACTCTACAGGAAGGCTCTGCAATATCCTACGCAAGCGTCTGTTTTCCTTCCTGTTGGACAACTGTTCGTACCGACCTGGTAACACAATATTAATGTCGGTGAATAGGGTTCGCATCCCCAGTAGTTAAGCGATGGGTAACGAGGGACGTTTAGCCGAGGAGTCGATTGTCAAAGTAACAAAAAAAATATCGCAATAGACTTAAATAGCGCGGCAGAGGGCTTCAGCTCGAGCAGGTGTAAGGTCAAAGAAAACCATATTCTGAATGTCGACACCACTGGCGTGGGATGACATCACCGTGCCGGCGGAGCCACAAGTTTCTTCGCCTGTGAAGGGCTCGAGCTGACAATCATGCAGAGTGCTAAAGTCAGCCAATGAAATCCCTCGTGGGAGTACTTGTGTGGTTAGCGCGGAACTGACAAAGTGAATGCAGGTGTGGTTAGCAGTAATTGTCAGCAGAGTGTGCGGAACGGCAACACTATGTGTAGGCATAACGGCCACAATTGGTGCGACCATGTTTTTGCCGT
Organism: Dermacentor albipictus; assembly: GCF_038994185.2. NCBI lineage: Eukaryota > Metazoa > Arthropoda > Arachnida > Ixodida > Ixodidae > Dermacentor > Dermacentor albipictus. The sequence goes on from NC_091821.1 coordinate 450,857,394, forward strand.
CATGTACAGCTGGTGTGCAAAACAAGTCGACGTATGTCACAGATTTAGACGGAAGTGAAATCAAATCCATGCGGCCTAAGTTTATTTAAGGCGGGTAAACAAGAGTCGGCAAGAAGACGCAAGTCAAGATGAAGTGGGCCGACCGAACAGTCGATGAGAGCAGAAAGATGGGCGAGAAAGTCCATACGAAGAGTGAGTCCGTGAGGAGAACGCTCGATGACGAGGAAGAAAACGACGGCGTTCCTCGTAGCGTTCCTCGTTCCTCGTGACATGGCTAGAGCACATGCCAACAATAGCGACAGTCCTCCGTCAGCGACTTGTATGGCTCTGTGTGGGGCAGGCTTCAGAACTTTAATGAGTGGACGGCGAAGAACAGCACACATAAAGGACACATGTGCCCCGGTGGCGATCAACGTGCACACAGGAACATTATCTACAAGAACGTCCAGAAGATTCTGGTTCGTGGGTACGGTCAAGCGAGGATTGTGTACCAATGTCGTCAATGTAGCTTCACCTCCCGAAGCTGCACTGCCTAGTTTTCTGATTGGGGTTGCTGAGAATAGATCGGAGGAGCACGTCATGATGGAGGCGAACAAGATTAACGGCGGGATGGAGAAGGAAAGCAGGCTTAGTGGGGCCTCGTCAAAGGTATCGCAGGGTCAGGTTAAGGGTTGGGCATAGACCACGCGATCGCAAAGGGCAAACTATAGGGACGAGGGTGGGCGGCTAAAGAATAGCATGTCGGCGAAGTCTAGCAGGTGGGGCGGTGGGGAGTGGTATACCCGATGCGTCTACAGCTAAAACACATCGGCTTGTAATCAAGGGTGCGCCATTCGAGTGGGTTGCGTTGTCCATAAGTAGAAAGATGGGTGGATAAAGAGCTACATAGCACCCGGGACGAACGAAGTGAAGACCGACGTTTGACAATTCCTGGCGGACGACCGCCTGTATCAAGGGGATCTTCACCGCAGAAGGATCAGATGACTGGAATGAAGCGGATGCTGGTTGTGCTGCTTCGACCTCACGACGAATGAAGCAGGTTCAGTTGTCATGAGGGTCGGTGAAAGAGGTCATCACAAGATGACGCAGCGGTTATGTTGGGAAGGCGCGTGATGTGTGGGAATACGCGGCGGCTTTTAGCATGCTCGAGGCGGTGGCATTTCTTGAAGATCATATGAATCCGGGTGACATTGCTAAACACCAGTAGATTGAACGCGTCGTGAGTAATGCCTTTGGGGACGTGGCTAACCTTATCGTCCACCAGCACGTTTAGGTCGGCCTTGCTATGAAGGGCCAAGACGTCAAGAATGTGTGACCCGTAGGACTCGTTCGACGTCTGTACACGTGCGGGAAGGGCCTTCTTTGCATTGAGTTGGTGACCAAACGAATTGACAAGAAGGCCACGGAGTTCTCTTTGAAGGGATGTGCACTCGTGACCTCCCCTTCGTGACACTGGAATCCACGACCGTGGAGTGCAGTTGAGCTAGAAAAACATAATAACTCGATCCCACCTATAACTGGTGCTGACACGTTAGTACAAGTAGAAACACTCGTCAACATCAGGACTGCCGACTCCGGTGAAAACGCCAGGTACACGACAGGGTGAAATGGAGATGTAGGTCGTGGCATCACGCATAGAGGCTTGCGAGATGAAGTGCCGCAAGCAAGAGCCGAAGTATCATTGTCGGCGTTGTGACCTATGCGAAGGGCCATGGCGGCTACGGGGATCATCCGCCTCCACCCAATTAGGCTATGTGTAGCTGATGCACAGAGCTATTTACAATACATTTAGACGTAAGCCAACAGAGACCAAGATGGCGACTTTGCATCACTAGACAACAGGTCGGCTTCCTTTTCTTCAGTGCAGCCACACTGTAGCGGCTGTTTGGTATCAACATTCAGCGGAGGGAGCACGGCAGCGAGTGCATGCGTAATTAATGCACCAGTGGCACCTACTCTCGTTTCAGTTTCCCTTTACTCACCTTGCTCATTGTCACTGGTCGTTTGCATACCAGGACGTCCCATACTGCTTGCTGTCCCCCTTTTAGTATAGTCTTGCCCATGCCTGTCCTACGTTTAAGAGGAAGCTTTAGCTCGAGTGCTCCTATCTAAATACTTGTAAAAGGAGAATTAGTTTTTCTCGGCAACCACTGCACCAAATGTGACAAGGTTTGTTGCATTTGAAAGAAAAACTTAAAATATAGTGACTGTTGGTTTCGGATGTTTTATTTAGGTCGTCAATTTTTTATTGAAAATTGGCAAAATTCGAAAATTTTCAAAAAACAAAACTATCAAGTTTACAACGCTGTAACTAAGCAACGAAAATTGGTAATACAAATCTGTGAATTGCATCTAATATTACATTTAAGCGGACTAAATGGATATGCTGCACATGAATTTCAAATATTTAGTAGTGCGGAAATATAGCCTTTGCAGTACTCATGTAAACAACGTAACCAATTCACGGAAGATATCAAATTAGGTATCAATTTTGTCCGCTTTCAATGATCTAATGGATACCGTTTACAGAGCCGAGATATCTGTTTTTCATGCCGAGCTATGAACTTGTAAACGTCGTGCTTCTATTTTTTTTCGAACTTTCACATTTTTGAAAATCTTTGTAAGAAAATTCAAAACGTAAAGGGAAATTCCGCGGCAAACAGTCACTAGCATATAATTTTCTCTTTCAAATGCAATAAATTTCGTTAAAATCGGTTCAGGGGTCATCTCATAAAAACGTTTTCGCGTTTTACATGTATTCGAATAGGCCGCGTCCGAGTTGGGCCCGAGCTAAAGCTTCTTCTTAAGGCCTCCTTTATACGTAAGACTTATGGCTAACGGCGAAAGTAGACGGGCTCGTAGAAAGGTTTCCTCCGGCGCGCCGATTCTTGTCGCGGACAATGAATCCTTGTGTCAGTGTTTTCCGGATGGCAGCCATCAACCGCAGTCACAGTGGGCTTAAGCTGCGGTTTGTCGCCCTGAATTTGGAGCAGTGTCTTCTGGCCTCACATGGAATTTTCCGACCCACTAATCTTTTATTCCGAGGCATTGAAAACATTTGTGTCGAGGTACATTGGGCATAGGTGTCACTACTTCGACAAAGCCTAAATGCGACGTCAGAATATGAAGGCGTTTTAGTATGCGGAAACAAAAAAAAAAGCCATATTGCACCCCACAGCATACGAGAAAAGGGGAGACCAGTACATATAGTTTAGTGGCACACAATAGTAACTCAGAACCAGAAAGTCATCATCATCTCATCCAAGGTTCTGATACAGTACAGCGCTAAGCGTAAGCCTTGGCACCGAAGGTGATAATAAGCGATGGGTGGAGCCCCTGCTGCTTAGGCGGCGCCAGCAGACAAATCGACGCGATGAATCTTGTAGTGTGGCTCGGTTGCCGCATGGCGAAGGCCAGGTAATCATGTCAGGCATACCAGTTCCAGTAGAGTTGGCGAGGAGGAGGTCGTAGTTGCCACAGAGGGGACCGCCCTGGCTCGGTTGGAGTCGCGACGCCGTAGAGCCCGATAGATTTCTCCGTGCCCTTTGCAGCGGCAGCGCCTTCCCAACCCTTCGGCTGGTTTTGCGCTGCTTCTGTTTTAATCACTCTTTCCTCTCTTCATTTTTCAGACTTTATGTCAGTATCCAGTTGACTGTAGTGTTCTTGATACTTTGTGTCTTCGCTCGTTCGTTCCACCCTAGAGTGTTCGGCGTCATTTACTTCATTAGGCCGTTCTTCATGTACTTCATAACCGCGTATCCCGTTATCTTTCTTTTCTCTTCTCTACCAATTCGCATCTCAAGCAACATTCGCGCACTTCAGCCATGACAGTCACACAGCAGTCTTGTCGTTCAAGGTAAGAATGAATAGCCATCGAAGGCTCGTTGCGAGATATCCAACAACTTGTTAACGATTACAAAATCGTATCTTGCCAATGTACTTGTCCCAATACCTCTGTAACTTGGCATTACCATATGTGCAAAGTCGCTTTTGCCGTAAACACTTAAGCAGCTTAATGGAGTCTGCTCGTTTCTTTTGCATATCGTAACACGCGTATTGTTAAACTGGTATGTAAGATGTCAGATATCTAAATGATGCATTCTTTTAAAAATAAGAATAAGTGAAAATTTAAACCGGACTGTATTAGTAGGCAATCCATTTAGCAGGACCGGCAAATGCAAGACTTGAGTCCTTCGGGATTCCTCCTTACGTGAGCGTAAGCTATTGATCGGAGGTATCGTTGACACGGAAATAGTATCGGCGGAAGGAAGACGCTCCTAGGGCGGCAGATATCCCTGGTCTACGAAATAGTGGAATCCGTTGAATACAAAACAGTGCCGCGCTACTATTCACACCGTACGTTTTTTTTTTTTTGCATCTCCTAGGCTTTATTTCTGGCTTGCAAATACACTTGTAGTACGCACTGAGCGCCAGAAATCTCTATCAGGAATTCTTCATGATGGTTCATTATTGCATTGTTCATTGCAGTGACACTTTTGCTTTGAATGCAGCATTTGAGAGGTTGGTTAGTTAGTAAAAACTAATCCTGGAATTTGGTGAAGTTAAAAAAAATAACCTGAGTTTTTCGCAGCAACATCAAAGAATAACACTACCCTCGTTCTGTCTGATAATTGGCACTTGCATATTTTTAAAATTTGACACAGGTTACCTGGGACACGTGGTATAACGGTAATGAACGCTTATTGTCTTGTTCCACATCATACGCGATGCATACTCTCGTGTTCTTATCGCTTGAATGCTGTGTCACGTTATTCGCATTTTCTACAAATCCCTGACACCGAAGATAAGGCGTTGCGTTGGGCTCCAGTACTTTTTCACTACAACTAAAGGTAGCAAACAGGGAATAAATCAAGGAAGGCCTGGCCGGAATAAACTCTTATTTTGCGTTTAGATGTCGAGAAAACTGGGCAAATGGTAAAGTGGGCGAAATAAGGGCTTGGCGCAAGTAAGAGACAAACTCGTATTTTCAGCAGTATGCCTGAGGCGCTTTACAATTATGGCACCACGCCAGCCATTCTCCCGTTAATGTTATTCAGTATTTATTTATGGCACCAAATTTAGCCCTGCTGGTATTAGCCAGCCGCGTTGACGGCCATGGCTGCGGCTGCGAAGCCTTCGTACGAAAAATTCGATGGCAAATCTTGTACATATAGAGGGGTGCCCCATGAAGTTCATGGTCAACCTGTTACCGTGCACGATAGCCTCACGGTAAATCACCGGGCGAGTTACGCGGAAGATGTGGCTCTATTTCGCATCCTGCGGCAAGTTGTCCTTTCATCAGCAATTATTTCCGTTTCCTTTTTACTTCTGCGTATCACATGTTATAAAAAGGAGATTATTTTTGACATCCTTTCCCTGACTTCGTTGTCTGTTTGCTTCACATGGTCATCTTTATTACCAGCCGGTTTTTCTTTCCAAAGCTCTTATACGCCCTCAGATCCAACTAAATCTTTTCTAGTCTGTAGTGAAAAAGAACTATCGCACAGTGACTTTTGGTTACCGAATGTGATAATAGTGAGAGGGCGCTCGTCTTTTGACTCACTGGGATCGCAAAATTAAAGACAGGATTCAAAGCAGAACAATGAAATTAAAAGCAGACGTCATCTCGTGAAATATTCTGAACAAATGGGCACAGTCAGTGAAAAGGCCCTCTTTACTTCTTGATATAATATGGTTGTGTAAGAACTCTTTAAAGCATGAAGCAACGTAGATGCGATTTTATGCGAAAACTGATTTGAGTCAGTGCGTGAGCCGTTCTCTATGTGAATCAAGGGCAGGTTACATTAGTTAGCCTGCGATTTAGAATATTTCATATAACAGTCTCGGAGGAGAATAGCAGTTTACGAAAGGTAGCGAGGCACTGGAAGGGGTAAGGGAATCCTTCTACTTAGGGCAGGTAGTGACCACGGATCGGGATCATATGAGACTGAAACAAGCAGAAGAATAATAATGAGCTGGGGTGCGTTTGGCAGGCATTCTCAAATCATGAACAGCAGGTTGCCACTATCCCTCAAGAGGAAAGTGTATAACAGCTGTATGTTACCAGTACTCGCGTATGGGGCAGAAACCTGGAGGCTTACGAAAAGGGTTCTGCTGAAATTGAGGACGACGCAACGAGCGATGGAAAGAAGAATGATGGGTGTAACGTTAAGGAATAAGAAAACAAACGCGGGTAAATGACATCTTAGTTGAAATCAAGAAAAAGAAATGGGAATGGCACGGACATGTAATGAGGAGGGAAGTGTTAGATATGGAGCTGTTTCCTGCGATTACTTCGAGTTCCCCAGACCACATCGGATGGCAGCACAGCTAATTGAGGAATGCAGAAGCAGGAAAGTGCATTCCAGAGAAGCGGCCGAGCAAACAAGTTTAAGGCAACAAGTTCACGTGCCAACAAGTTCGTGCGCCGCCGGGATTAGCAGGTGGGCCTCCGACAATGGAGCATGAGCAGCCCCCTCCTTCTCCAGCCTAGAAGAAGTGGATTGCCAGTCTGCGAGGCAAGACCGCAGAGAGCCGCCAGGTGCGACACGCGACACGGGCGCCTACCATTGGCTGAAAGTGGCGTCATCGGAGCGGACTCTCCCATTGGTCAAACATGACGTGACTTACAGTGCACGAAGGGTGTATAAGAAGCCTTCCAGAGAGACTGGAGCTTTCTGGGATATGCCCTGATTCCCTGATTCACCTCTCTCGAACTTCTTGCCGCGGGCCGCAGCGTCCGAGTTGCTGCCGGCCCGTAATGACAGTACGACTGTTACTGGACGCTCACCTCCCTGTACATAATATGTAAATAAATCTCCCAAGTTTGGGTTTTTCATCCCGAAGCCCGTCCCTCCAACCCCTACAGAAGATAACAGATGGGCATTAAGGGTTACGGACTGGATTCCAAGGGAAAGGAAGCTTAGCAGGGGGCGGCAGAAAGTTAGGTGGGCGGATGACATTAAAACGTTTGCCGGGACAACAAGACCACAATTAGTACATGACCGGGGTAGTTGGAGAAGTAGGGGAGAGGCCATTGCCCTGCAGCGTGCGTAACTAGGCTGATGATGATGATGAAGATGATGTAGCTGTGCTGTTTGTTAGTGCACGGGCTCACTTCCGTTTGCCTTTTTGCTTCCCTACTACTGTTACACCAAACCTCCTCACCCTTGTGCGGTGATTCACTAATGAATAGGCTTAAGGTTTAGCGCAACTACTGAGCATCTCTCGTGACACTAACGAGTGGGAATACCTCGCTGCAGACAGCAAGCCTCGCTCGAGCAGCGAAATTTAAAATGCTATTTTGCTGATTTCGTAAACTAGTGGCACACGGAAACTGTGATACCACTCAACTCTTTTCGCAGATCATAGGCTTGGCGTCTCTTCTGGCCAGAATACAAATGAGCCCCGATAGTACGCTATATCCGGACTGGGCGATTATGACCGAGATGGGTGTTTTCGGCGTCGTCGTGGTTCTCATAGGAGCCTTTGTCCTTCTCACTTTGGCCGAAAATAACTACGTGAGTATGCATAAAGTTGCTTGCATCCTCGCCTCTTTTGCTGCTTCCCTCAATAATGATGTTTACTTTTTATCATTTCGCCCAGTACATCCACTTTTCCAAAAGGAAACAAAATACCTGTGCAGAGCCAAATATTGTACAGGCAATACCATCTATGTTACGGTATAACATTCAGAGCCTTAGTCTGATAAACGTATAGTTTATGAATATTTTTGAAGTTCATTTTGCGTTTCTTTTTCTTATAGTTGTGATACTGTGAAAAGAGTATAAGGACTTCGTGTTAGGGTTGCGGTTACACTAATATCCGTTTATCAGCTGCTTTCGCTCCAGGCGAACTGCGACGACGTATTGGACCACGCAAGAGCCTTGTTTAAGATAATGCACATTTCTGGAAGCATCTGCGCCAAATTAATCCTTTCATATACGAGCGGAAGCTTCACACGTGAAGCTCGCACAAATAGCTGGTTTTTTATTCTTCAACTAAAATAGAATAAAAATAAAGCCGTACTGTAGCATGACCTAACGCGTAGCTTCTGTGCGTGGTCTCTGAGAGTGCGACGGCTGACCCGTGCAATCTGGGAGGCCACGCTGCCACGCATAGCGTAGAGGACGCGACTGCCGCATGAGGCCACGACGAGCCGTCATGCGGTCTAGACACTGGGAACTACGCCGTGCTCTGATTGGTTCTTTCTGTTTCGCCAAGCGCGGAGACGCGAGCCCGGCCCGGGCTCACGGCGCACGCGGTGCGTTGAAAAACCTAGGATGCGGCGTGCCCAGAGTTACGTCATAGCTAAACATTGGTGTCGACAATTTAGTCTAGACACATTTTAGATTCAAAAATCAATAGGGCCTAGGTGTTCTCTTCATTAAAATATCCAGAGTAATGTCTCGCATAACCTCCGCAGTGCAAAAATAAGCTGACCTTGAAAGTATTGTTTCTAAAGTTCTTCCAATGAAAATACATGCGCTATTGAACTACCATACTTGCAGCTTTCGTGTCTATTTTGACATGCTCTGGCTTAAATGATCGCGGGTTAACTCATTGAACTGGGGGACCCTCTTCTAAAGATCGTAGCAGGGTGATAAAGAGAAAGCAAACGCGTACGCAGCAGCCAAGTAAAATACGTCAGATACCGATTTTCTACGCCAGCAAGAGATTAACGTAATAGGTAAGAGACACAACAGCAAAATTGACAGCAGGCAGTAAGCAAGTGGAACGCGAGTAAGTTGTCTGTTCATAAAAATTGCCAAAAATACACCAAACAAGCGATTCTTGGACTGAGTATGATATGTCTCATTTATTGACGGTTCACCGTTCCTTGACATATTTGCGAGAAGTTCCGTGTTCATTCTGCACGCTTCTCACGTCAGCTCTCAGATACGAGGTGATCATTTTTAGGTCACCCACAATCTTTGAAAATGGACCGTGGGAGATAACGTAGTTCTTCTCCTTCAGTTAGATTATTTGATGAGTCGGACAATGCTGGCAGGAGAAATCGAACCACATATTCAAATGATTCGCAAAAACGTACAGATTTCCTTCTTAATTACTTATTTACGCAACCACTCAAATTACTGAATTGCAGCCGGTGAGTTTGCAAGACGTATGCACTTATAATAAAGCCTCTGGCTGACCCATATTCGAGGTGTTATTTCACAAAGTGTGGGGTGAAATTCATGGGCGTTCCACATAGCTTTGTGCATCAATACATAAAAGACCGTTTTCTTAAAAAGTAGGTGCAACAACAGTGGGTGTGAACGGCGAGTTTGATGGCGCGTGTCTCCGAATTCGTGCTGCTCTGGAAGTTCATTCCAAGTGGATACGCCTTGCGAACTCATCGGCTGCAACTCGTAAATTGCAATGTCCCGTACAGTAAGGAATTAAGAAGTTAATTACTAACCTTTCTAATTAGTTGAATGTGTATTTCGATTCATCGCGCAAGTAATGTAGGCCTTATCCGAATTATCCAGCTCAAGGACTAGAATTATGTGATCTGGAAGAGGCGATATTTTCAAATTCCGGGGAACCTAAAAATGATCATCCCGTATTTCTGATACCTTGGAGTCACCACATTTGGTTCCAACGAAATGAGCCGAGTTGCGCACAAAGAGGCACCCATTGTTTAAAATTGTACGTGCCCCTCAACCGCGCATGCGCTGTAATTTGTTGGCAGTGGGGCGACGCTATGGTTCGGTGTAGGCTGAATAATATAGAATGACTTGTATGTATGTATGTATGTATGTATGTATGTATGTATGTATGTATGTATGTATGTATGTATGTATGTATGTATGTATGTATGTATGTATGTATGTATGTATGTATGTATGTATGTATGTATGTATGTATGTATGTATGTATGTATGTATGTATGTGTGTTGCTTATATTCCTTAAATGTATCAATATGTATGTACATATAATAACCTAGCGTACAAGACCTAATGTATTGAAGTACAAAAACGCTGATGGGCCACAGTTGAATTCTCGAAACGCCTAACCTTCTTATGTACAATGAATAGAAGAAAACGCAACACGCCTCCCGTGAGAGTCCGACACAAACTCCACAGAATGCGTGCGATGCCCTATCAACTGATTTATGGCTGCGATTGTCCCTTTGCCGACTTTTTTAGCTATTTCTGTAATCTAACAATTAGTTTTAGCCAGCCCAACTTGTGACCACAACAGCGGGTTTGGATAATTCATTTAACATTGTGCATGGGTACTATGCATATGCAGGTCACGGGGCACAGAAAGATGCCATGAGGACAAGCCTGCATTCTGTACACTGGATGTTGCGTTTACATTGTAACGAAGTACCATGGACAGTCACAGATAAATCCATTACGGCCTTCATAACCACAAATATCGCGTAGCAGGTTGGCACATATAAATGTATAATTAAATACGCAGTTCTATTTCTCTGCGAGGGTAATGCCCGCCTCTTCGAGTAGAATAACTCGTGGCTCATGGAAGAGGACGTGCTATCTTCCACAGACCTTTAAAAATTACGAAAGTTCATCGCGGTAGCACTGCGTATATATATATAAAATATATATAAATAAATAAATAAATATATATATATATATATTTTTATATATACACACGATGTTGCATTGAACACTTCCAACAATCTTTAAAAGTCGCCTGTGGAAGATTCTAGTGCGTGAACTTGTCTACTCGAAGCGGCGGACAATACTTGCACAAGCAAAGTGAGATGCAAAATCAACTAATTAATCAAAACACACTAATTAGGTATTTAATTAAAACATAATGGTCAATATTGAAAGTTGCAAATTCTAACCGTGGAGTTCGCAGGGCGGATCCACTTAGAACGGATTTTCAAAATAACACCACTTTCGAGATTTCAATTCCCGAACACTACAGCGAAATGCATTGGCGTTCCATTTAATTTGTTAACAAAACGTCGTTTCATGCACTGAAGCACAGTACTTGCTTATCTTGAATTGAGTACGATATTCAAGATTTCCTAACCTAACCTTTGTAATCAATAAGCAGTATACAATAAAATGTGTATGCTTCCAAATTTGTCTGCTAAATTGCCCTCGAGGCACTACTAAAATCGTTTCTAGGAGCAGTTTAGACTTTACAAATCAAGTTCAAAGCCGTAATGTTTCCGTCTCTCGCCTAGGAGTTCCTCTGAAAAAAAGAAACACTACTTTCATTTCATATGGTTTATTTACCTTAAAGACCCCATTAGAGGGTATTACATAAGGTGTTTTTCTTTTTGCATGTGTTTTGTATGCATTCTTTATGTATAAGCGTTTTGTATGTGTGTGCGTGTGTTTTGTGCATATGTGCGTGTGTGTTTGAACATCACAAAAAGTCTCAGGTTTAGCTGTCCAACCAAGGCAATAGCAGTATTTAGCAAATAGCGCGAATAACAGCGCTAAAGGCAAAGAAAACCCAAGTAGCCCAACTGCTAGCGTTCATTGAACTATACTATGTAGCTCTGCTGCAAATGCATCACAATAATCATTTACTTGCCTTCACGTCGCAGGACCTATACATGGCCATGGAGCCGCAGTCAGGCTTTGGTCCCAAGGAACCGGCGGTTTACGAGCGCTACCTAACATTCCTAGCCCGTCGCAACGCACTGCCCCATAAAAAGTCGCGCCATCTTTCGCAACAGCCACAGACGGACACTGCCTTAACCATGGCATCATCAGGACGGCAGGGCGAGCAGTACGCAGTTGACATAACTCCGTCACCTAGTCCTTGCGCTCCACCTGAAATCGAAATGCGTGGGAAAGATAGCGTCACTGTGTGGCCCTCTACGCATGCGCTTGACGACCCAGCTACGCGTCCCAGTGCCACCGAAGAAGACGAACAGCATTCAGACTTACCAGTGGCATTCGCCACGTCCACGGGAGCAGATCCCAGCACGGCAGCAACGTTTCGTGACGAGAAAGACTCCGCATCTTCCAGTAATCAGGAGAAGCCCGTCAAACAACTAGATCGGTGAATGAAGTCAGATTGGGGCATTTGGCGCTGCTGTTTTCCTTAGACGGTTGCGTCTCTTTCTTTTGTAGCGTTCATTTCACACTTACATAAGGGTTAACCTCTGATCCGTACACTGAAAACGACATCGCGTAGCAATTGCTGAAGAAGCCGCCTTGTCCGGCAATCATTTTCGTTACTCATCAAACCGTATAGCCCACAAGACAACTTACGCGATAAAACAAACAATAGATATAAATGGAACACTATGACAACGACAGCTCACAAACAAGAAAACGCAACGTAAATTCAATACAGAAAGGAAGAGAAACAGACTTGAACAAAGGGTGGAGCGACTTACGATACAAAAATACAAAGCACGAAAAAGGATGGCAGGAAAAATATGAACATTATCAAAATAAATATTCTATAGACATGTTATGCTGTGATACGTTTAGCATTGGCTATTGCAGGGAGGATCAGTGAAAGGCCCGTGCTTCCTGTTTATCCTGCGCAAAATTCGAAACACAATATAAACGAGTTGGGCCGGTGGCGGTATGATTGACATTGACACTGCTGCATCCTAACAATTTTTTCAGAGCAATGGCAAAGATTGAGGAGCAAAGCGGAGGAAGAAGGTGCGGCCGAAGCATGTGGCGGAAAACGAATGAGGAGGTTAGGGCGAAAGTATGAGAAAAGCAGAGTGCTGCGCGAGACGGGCTCTGCGGCGAGGACCGCTATGGTGTGCGGGATGTTTCCATTGTTCACTGATGGCACGAGGAAACCGCGTCTTCCGGTACCACATAGGGAAACACGGCGTTGCTATGAATCGCGCCAACGCGCCATCCACGCGCAGCCTCTCGCGATCCCCCATTTGGCGAGGCGGTGGCGCCACACTCCGCTCCGTTTCCAATCTAACGCAAGAGCCAGATTGCCCGCGAGCCAATAATTCGCAAAATGAAAACACGCTTAGAGCTGTGCGCAAATTTCGCGCTAAGGAGTATCGCAATCATCAGTGAATCACTTTCCAAGCGAAGCTTGTATTGGCTGAGTGGTTTTGGGGCATTGTCGTCGATATCAAGGTGTCGTCGGCAAGAGGGTATCTTGTGTGAGCCACGTTTTTCTTTGTTCAAAAGCGTTTTCTGCCCCAGTTGGCCACTGCAACCACTTGGTTCGGAGCATTGTACGAGGGTTTTACCCTAGCAGACATGTTTGGTACAAATTTGGTACATGTTTGGTGCTCCGGAGGGGCCGGAGTCCCCTCCGGTGTTTCCGGTAGGAGGGGAGGCAGAGCCCCCGCCTCCCAGCGAAGCCGAAGCCCCCTCCCTCCCCCAACCCCCACACCTATAGTGCCATTCGAAAAGCTGTCACCCATCATTTGAGGTTTCTTTTGACTTTCCTCGACCTTTTCACTTAGAAATTTTAGTGGGGCAGCAATGATGCTCACTGCATCATTGCTGGCGTGGATGTGAACGGCTTTTAATTCATGCTTTGTCCTCATTTCTATAAAAAAAGAAAAAAAATTGTAGGGCTTCACGCGCCAGAACCACGATCTGATTACGAGGCATACCGTAGGGGGGGACTCCGGATATTGGGACCACCTGGGTTTCATTAACGTGCAGCTAGATCTAAGTACACGGGTGTTTTCGCATTTCGCCCCCTTCGAAATGCGACCGCCGTGACGGGGATTCGATTCTGCGATCTCGTGCATAGCAGCCCAACACCATAGCCACTGAGCAACCACGGCACGCCGCTTTATTTTTGCAAGTCCTGATAATAGGAAGACACGCGCATTGGAAGCGCTAGCGGCGACTGCCTCATCCGTACTTTCTAACTTCAACATTAATTTAATTTTCCACTGTAAACACCAGGCACATACATAATATACATAAATATACCCACAGGACAAAGTTTATCATATTTCTGGAAGAGGAGCAGGTAGCCAATTAAAAATTATTTCTAAAGGTATGGACAGCCTATGCCTAGAGAATAAATACGTTGCTGTATGTTCAGCACGCGTCAAATTGCTTTGAGTGCTTTTTTCACCAAGAAAAGAAACATGTAGACTTGGTGGCCCCTTCGGCAATCTTTTACCAATGGCGTGCGAAATGCACGTGAATGTTGCGCGTTTTAGTATTCTTTCTCTCTACAGTAAGCAATGCTAACGGCTCATGAACAAAATATATATGTAATAAAACACAACATTTATTACAAATGGAGACGCGGTCACTTGCCTGCAAAGGTCATAAATAAATATAGGGTTTCCCAATTAACTATCATGCACCAAGATTTAAGAAAGAACGCGTTACTCGAACAAAACTTAGTGTATATTGTATACTGTACAGTAGAGTAGCTGCCAGTATTTCTTGTTACTGATAGTTTACTACGTAACTGCAATTAGTTATCAAACTCGAGGCGTATGCTAATTCTGAAAGTGTGAGACATGAACACATGTCACTCAACGACAGCGGAAGCTGTCTAAGAAAACGGCGGAGTTAGGAATCGCGGCAACAGCCGTGAACCAATTGGCATCCGCGAATCTGTCGCTTCAACGCGAACGAAACGTCGAGAGCACAACGCATACGAAGCCACCGGCGCTACGCGGTTGCATGGAGTCCAGTTTGACGAATACGTGGTGGCGCACCGCGCTGGATTATTGGTGACGTCAAATTCATCGCAATAGTTCGCTCCATGGAGGTTTGCCTCAAAATTCAAGGACGATAACACCGTCGCAGCGCGTCGTGTGCTATATGTGCGAGCGAAAGCATGCATGAGGCACAAACAGTCATTCTGGCGCTCGCAATGGCAGGAAGCGGGGAGCACCGCTTTCCGTCGCGCAAAAGGCCGTGGGCAGATGGGAGGTAGGGAGTTTGGACGGCGAGGACGGAGACGAGGAAGCTGTATCCTACGTAGAAAGATTAGAGCACTTCCTAAAGGCCACCGAGTTGATCTCTTATTTATCTTGATTTTATGTTCTCATCCATCTTGAACCGATGGATGAGAGCAGCTTGCGCCCCTATCCCCTCCGTTCTCTTGCAATCTTGAGCTATGGTTGGCTTATGACAAGCGATTCTTTCTTCTAGTGATTAAAATGGGTCTCGCATCTATCAGCGTAACGACGGTACTTTTTGGTCGCCAATGGTATCATGGACTGGCATTTTTTCAGAGTGAACGGGGCATTACACCGTAGTCGTAACATCGCCGCATCATTGTCTTGTCATTGTCCTTATACAAGCTCACGTTATGCAGAATTGGATATCACCACAATTTGACACAGTGAAGCTGTCGCTTCACTGCTACAAACACCCCCGAGAATTTCTGCAAAGCATAATGCCATGCATGCTTTGGATGCCTCCCCGCGCTCTCGCGCCGTCATCGTGAATAGTTAGGGTCGCCTTCACGCTGCGCCTGCATCTGCATTGGAGCTCGTTGCATTGCGAACAGGTGTATTGGCTCGACTATATACGATATCTCCTCACCTATCTGCACCAGATGCAATACCTACTTCAGCGTCGTTACGGGGCTAAATACAAACGTGTGTGTACTGCGTTGTGCACCGTTTGCATGCGTCATGCAAACTGTGAGAATTAGGCCTCTGTGTCTTTTGAAACACTATAAGACATTCTAAGATCGGTGTGCTTTCTCGGGTACCTTCCTCGTGGGGGACAGCGCTTTCGGACGATGTGTGTCATGAGACGGTATACTTTCATGATGTGGCCAAGTCGCAACAAAAGCGGTTGTACCCTTTCTTCGCTGTTGATAGCGGCAACCGTCGTCGCCTGTCCGCTGTCGTCGCACTCGCTCGCGCCAGACCCAATTTCTCTCTCTACACAAACACGTGATACCGTCTGCTAATGCTTTGCAGAACTCTAAACAAATCCGGACGGCAAGCTGAGTGCAAAAGGCTCTGCATAGCATCGATTGCCATGGTGCGTGGGATCTCCATTTTTTTTTTCGTTTCATATTCGCAGCTTTTGCTTGTATTTTTCTTTCGTCGATTCCACTCTCTCTATTTTAACGTTTCCTTTCGTAAATTTGTGGTGTGTGCCTTGGTATTCTTGCTTTACCCCCGCTGTTCCTGCTTTGGAACAGAACGGATCGATTGGCGTATAACGTTTAATTTGGCGCGGTCACGCGCCGCAGGCCCCATCTGTCGGTAGTCAGCGGAAGGAAGGCCTACGATAGGCCCAGCGGACACGAACGTGGGCGTGCAGAGCCGCGTTGTCATTATTTCCTATTTGCATTCAATTCGAACCTCTCCATTTGCGCAATTTAATTTGCAGTTTACTACTGAAATCGCGAGGCCTTATTCTGACCAAGTTCTAAACAACACGAGACTGGCTACGGGGCGGCAATTCAGGGCATAGCATCGTGAGGAATCTCGTTAGCCATCGTGTGAGACAAAGGCTTATAAACGGGTGACATTCTGGAGACCCGTGTTTATTTCCTTTATTATATTTGTGGCTTCAAATTAATCAAAACTTCACCTATTGCGCATGTCGCATATTGCTTTTTTTTTCGTGCGGCGCCGCGCGCAGGTGAGGTTTCTGGCTTCTGGCTTCTCCGCTTCCTATCCTCGCAAGTTCCTGGTCCATTATGTTCGTTGCGACCAAATGCCAGTTGCAGATCTGTGGGCCATGAAATAACTATCGCAGGTGACCTCAACACAAGGACAAAAAAAACTGTCAAGAAGAACACCATTGCCGCACTAGCAGAGCATTAAAAAAGTTTTACCGATAGGAAACCCGAAAGTGGCATTTTCTTTTGTTTTAAAGAGTTAGATTTCTTTGGCTGTCTCTGTTTTCGCAGTCGTAGTGTCTGGCGTACCTGAAATTTATTCTCCTTCATTGAC
Organism: Dermacentor albipictus; assembly: GCF_038994185.2. Taxonomy (NCBI): domain Eukaryota; kingdom Metazoa; phylum Arthropoda; class Arachnida; order Ixodida; family Ixodidae; genus Dermacentor; species Dermacentor albipictus. The sequence continues at coordinate 450,874,226 of NC_091821.1, forward strand.
CCCGCGTAGCCGTTTCACTGTCGCCATGCTGTGTCCTTCATGCTGCTGTCATCACACGCTCGTCACAGCGCAGACATTGTTTTTTTTTTTCACAGCTCCGCAACGAGGAAACACCTCCATCATGTGTCACGCTATAGTGGTGTTTGGGGGCACAATGCTGACAAAGCTGTGACTTCATAACCTAAGTCTTTACGGGGCGAACTTTTATCTAGGACGGTGAGCAACACTTAAATTCCGATAGTGTCGAGCACAATTCTCGGTCGGCGAAAAACTATAGTTATACGTGGTTTTCTGAAGTACAACACTATTGGCGTCATGCATGTATCTGGTTAGGCAAGTGTCAGACAAGACACTCACGTATCATATCAGTGACAACATTAGAGAAAATTCGAACACGGTCAGTTCGTCTCGCGCTGAACAGTAACATTATAGAAGTGTTAACCCGACTAAGAACAGTAACCACACGGAATCAGAGCGAAATGAACGCAGGAAAACAGACAGCTGCACAATTTGCAAAGTATTAGGCATACGCCGCGCTTCTTTCAATTACCAGTTATTTTTATCTAGGAAAGAAGCTTCGTAAGTTTCGGCATGGTAACACTTCTGTAGGTATGCACATGACGATTTCGCCATGAGACAGTACAGAGCAACAGTGCGCATAATAAACAAGCGAAATCGCACAAGTCAACAGGACAGAGTGCGTTGCTCCGTCTCCTGCTTCGACTGCTGCTCCTCCGTGAAACTTACATAAGGTTACCTCCTACACGACTCGAACGTTACCGCTGAGGGTCACATATAAAGTGCGTAACGGGCTCCTAGTCGGCAGGTTGACCCCACCGACCCCTTCTAGCCACCATAATTGAGAAACATTGCAGTCCTAATTCTTGCATTGCATTGTTCCAGCCTGCACGCTACTGGTTCCGTTCCTTGGCTACTGCAGTCGTTGAGTGCACCAAGCCAATTTTAATAATGCTAAACAAAACTTCTAAACAACATTTCAATATTAACTTCACACCGGAACGTGATAACACTTAAGACACTTAAGCACGCCCACCGGGTTAAGTTGGTTTCCTGTGCTTGCCACAAATTACAAAAACACTTGAAATAGTCGTCGCGATATAAAGTTGCACAACATCCGCTATTTGCCTGATACTTTCAGCGCTACCACATTTTCAATTCACTTGTAGTCGAGTGCTATCACTTGTTATGCCAACGCCTTTTTATTACACTTGCGTGCTGTCGCTTCTTTTTTTTTTCGACGCAAAACGCGATTACAGTTGATTACAGGGTGGGCAAGAGACAGGCTGGAGACAAGTCAGGGGGTTAATATGGCATAGGATCTAGTAATAGCAGGGGAGAGTTTTTAGTAGAGCTTGCAAAACAGAATAACATGCGGATAATGAATACCTTTTTGCGCAAGCGGGATAGCCGAAAGTTGACGTGGAGGAGCCCGAATGGCGAGACTAGAAATGAAATCAACCTTATACTCTGTGCTAACCCTGGCATCATACAAGATGTGGATGGGCTCGGCAAGATGTGCTGCAGTGACCATACGATGGTAAGAACTCGAATTAGCCTAGACTTGAGGAGGGAACGAACGAAACTGGTACATAAGAAGCCGATCAATGAGTCAGCGGCAAGAGGGAAAATGGATAAATTTCGGATCATGCTACAGAACAGGTATTCGGCTTTAACTCAGAAAGAGGAACTTATTGTTGAAGCAATGAACAACAATCTTATCGGCATCATTAAGGAGTGTGCAATACAATTCGGTGGCAACTCCGTTAGACAGGATACCATTAAGCTATCGCAGCAGGGGAAAGATCTGATCAAGAAACGCCAAAGTATAAAAGCCTCTAACCCTACAGCTAGAATAGAAATGGCAGAACTTTCCAAGTTAATCAAGAGTAAGACAGCTGGCATAAGGAAGTACAATATGGATATAATTGAACATGCTCTCAAGAACAGAGAAAGCCTAAAAGAAGCGAAGAAACTAGGAATAGGCAGGAATCAGATGTATGCATTAGGAGGCAAAGCCGGCATGATCATTACTAATATGGATAATTCGAGTGGCTGAGGAGCTCTATAGATAGTTCAATACAGTACCAGTGATACCCACGGCGATAATGGAAGAGAGTATAGTCTAGTGGAATTTCAAATTCCATAAGTAACGATGGAAGAAGTAAAGAAAGCCTTCGGAGCTATGCAAAGGGAGAAGGCAGCTGGGGAGAATCAGGTAACGGCATATTTGCTGAAGGATGGCGGGCAGATTGTTCTAGAAAAACTGGCCACCCTCTTACGCAGTGCCTCATGACCCCGAACGCACTCTTGTAAGAACGCTAACATATTCCTAATCCATAAGAAAGGGGGCGCCAAAGACTTGAAAAATTATAGACCGATCAGCTTACTGTCCGTTGCCTGCAAAGTATTCACTAAGGTAATCGCAAATAGAATCAGGAACACCTTAGACTTCTGTCAACCAAAGGACCAAGCAGGATTCCGTAGCAACTACTCAACAATAGACCATATTCACACTATCAATCAGGTGATAGGGAAATGTGCGGAATATAACCAACCCTTATATAACGACGCTTTCATTGATTACGAGAAAGCGTTTAAGTCGAAAGCTCAGCAGTCATGGAGGCATTACGGAATGAGGGTGTAGAAGAGCCGTATCTAAAAATTCTGAAAGATATCTATAGCGGCTCCACAGCCACCGTAGTGCTCCATAAAGAAAGCAACGAAATCCCAATAAACAAAGGCGTCAGGTAGGGAGGTACGATCTGTCCAATGCTATTCACGGCGTGTTTACAGGAGGTATTCAGAGACATGGATTGGGAAGGATTGGGGATAAAAGTTAATGGAGACTACATTAAGTTGGACACTTTCGTTGTTTGTCCTTTATTTACTAGGTCAGTGGTTACTTGGGAAAGCGTACCTACAGGTAGCACTGGTGTCTTACCTCCCACTTGAATTGCTGCTTCTGAAACCAACCTTGTTATGGTTTCATTAATTACTTCTATGTCACCTTAATGTCTCTGTTATAAGGTTGCATATTTGTTTGCAAGTACCAGCCTGATGATCTCTTCTTCAGGTTTTCGACAAATATTCCCAATGTTTGTGTAACACTTCATGTCATTATGTCCTTCAATCAACGTATTATATTGATTTTATAAAATAAAATTGCATGAACGTGATTTATTGTGCGAAAATAAATTATTCTTCATAACTGCAGCACTATTTCTATTATGCAATAATTTTGCACTCCACCCAAGGCAATTAAAGTAGTATTGATTAAAGCAACAAGTAATCACTCATTCTAACAATGACATTGTGGTTGTTTTCCCCATAATACGTCGAGAACCAATGTTCGTGACCTATATACTTAGCGCAGTTAATTGTGGAGGTATCTGAAGGGTGGTCGCTGGTACAGGTTTCATTCCCGAAATTCTTTATGTGAGGGAAAACAGATTAGGAAAAATGGGTAGGATCACTATTAACGGTATTGGACAGTATTGATAACAGTAACTGCATATTACAAAAAAAGACGTGTTGCTATCGCATTAATTGCTTCTCCTTAACTGTGACGCTGTGATCTTTTTGAGCACATTGATAATAGAGTCATTGATTCACATCTAGCCCGCATTGTTACGATGTGGCCTTATGTGAAATCAATTAACACTGTCAACTCGGACGAATAACTTGCAGCCACAAGCGCGCCCTCTCCCATTCAAGCATGTTTTCTATTTCGTTTTCCGTTTTTCTTTTTCACCTAACGGTATTCAGCGCTCCTGCGTGGGAAAATGGATCTTACGTTGGGAAACGTTCACAATGTAAACTGACGCGCAGTGGTGAAATATTTCTGTACTCGATAAATTGCTGCAGGTGTTTACAAATTCATTCGAATTGCCTTCACCCGCGTCTCCTGAAAGAAATCCCAATAAATAAAACTACACGACAAAGGGATCACGCAATACACAGGGGGATCGTAACATTGGTATCTCATCACAAAATATGCGGAATTTTTTTAGATTCTCTTTCAAAAACTGCACAGGGGTTTATGAGGGACGCCGTAGAAGAGGAGTCCAGATTAATTTTGACTAAAGCAAATTATACCTAAATATCACATATATAAAGCCAACTAACAATGACACAAGGGACGGTATACAGGAAATTATCTGCAGTTCCTAATTGAATTAAACAACTGATAAATAAATGGAAATAAAAGTGTTTAAAAAAAACAACTGTCTGCAGGTCAGTTACCTACACGCGTTCCCGCATTATGCATGCGACTCCTATATCAATTGAGCTAACGCAGCTCTGTTTCCCATCAACTTTCCGGGGTACTCATGTTTCCCTACTAGCATTAAGCTAGGGAAGGGAGTATAGCCAGCGCCATCAGTCACTGCCTTGGCGGCAAATTCGGAACACCCTTTCTACCGAAGGTGCCACGTGTAGGTGAACTTTGTTTGGCTGACGGAAACTGGCCGATAAACCCCCACATGCTCTCTGAAGGCAGCAAAGCTGCCAGATTCGATAAATTTGCTATGTAATGATCGGAAAGAAAGAAAACAGAGGGGCCAAATTTTTATTGCTCATGTTCTGAGAAGCCAAAAAGTAATCGCACCCAGGGACAGCATAGCAGTTCTTAATTGAAGGAAGAAAGTTATAAATAAATGGAAAATTAAATTGGCTGAAAAGCCAACAGGCCGCAGGTGGGATACGAACCCGCGTTTTCGCATTACGCGTGCTATGCTCTTACGAATTCAGCTACTGCGGCGCCATTTTACCTTCCGGTTTTTGGGTCATGTATGCTTACCTACTAGAATTAAGCTAGGGAGTGTTAGCGGGCGTTACCACAATGGCCTCGGTGACGGATGCGTAGCGGTTTCCTTTCTCGCATATATATATATATATATATATATATATATATATATATATATATATATATATATATATATAAACCAACGATGAAAGGCGCATTGTCTAGTGCGTAAGTGCTGAAGAGGAATGGGGCGCTGGTTTAGCGTGCAGGGGCATAAAAGCGTGCGACGGCAGATGTGCATTCGAACTCAGCCGCTGGCATGGCCGGCACAAATCCAAAAGACGACGAGGCAGCGCAAACAAGACTGCTCAAGAGAAATCGTGCTCCGTTTTTACTATCTTCTACACCGAGTCATCAATTTTATTGCAATCAGAATCTAAGAAAGAAACTGCCTAGCAGTTGTGACGATGCCCTATTTGCTATTCACCCTTTCAGCACGGCAGACATTAGGTGGTCGAGTAGCCGTCACATTTCTATCCCTAAATAATGAAAGTTTGTCAGTTAACATTTCATTTGCTGGTTCTAACGCCATCATTAGAATGATAGTGTTGGAGGAGGACGCCGTGTAAGAGGCAAACTAAATTGATAAATCAGAAAACACTACGGAATAAATGATGATGGTACATCTACAATCGAGTCGTGCGCCCCCGAGCGCTGGGCTCAGACAGCTGCTACTTAGTTGCGGGAAGAAGACGCAGAAGAAGAACTGAGCCCCTGGTGAAGACCCGTTGTCCCCCGTGGTGGAAAACGACCGCGCTAGAACTCGGGCTGCCACAGACATTGACAGTTCGCGCGATCCTGCGTAGTCGTCGACGCCGAAGTCTCACTCCTCACGCGGCTCTGTGAGTCCAGCAAAATATCTGCGAACCAAGCGCTCATTCATTGCTCGCGGCCATGCAAGTGGAGAGGCAGCATTTCCGCGACCAGTCCGACTGCCTGCTCTGCTGCATCAACTTCTGCATTGGGCTCGGCAACCTGGCCTACTTTCCCTACCTCATCTACGACAACGGAGGACGTACGTTGCACTTCACATTAAAGGGACGCTAAACGGTAGCACTAAGCTTTACTGATATGTTTTACGAAATTGGTTCGGTTGTTTCGGTTTAATATTGTTTGAATTTCACGCCTAAATGGATGTACCTGTTAGACTTCCCGGATTCCCAAGCAGCCTTTTTTTCTCATGGAGTCGTTGTGGCTCACTAAATTGATATAGCTAACTAAGTTCAACAGTCGCTATGTTCGGATACAGTCTAGCCCATTATTGGCAAGAAAAATTGTTAGACCGGAGCAAGGGCCGTCAAGCCTCATGGTATTTAATCCTTCTCTGACTCATTTAGCGTTTTCTCAAGGTAAAAGTAGCTTTTTGACATCGTAGACTTCTGTGATTGGCGAAGTGTGATTTCATACCCGTTGCTTGGACACAACAATACTTTGGGTATAGGTATCTAAGTGCATAGCCTTGAAGGAGCCGCGCAGGACAACCAGAACAGAAAGCAGGAAACACAAAGAACAGTGCTTTCCTGCTTGTGATGTACTTTCCTTCAAGATGTTCAAGCAGTACCAACTTTTCGAAATGTCGATTCTTCTAAAGCACATAACAATCCACACAGAATGCTGTCGTACTTGGTGAAACTAAGGGACTTTTAGTGAACCTAAAAACGGTGTGGTTTACTGGACTTTCAGAAAACCTGCTATAGATTGATCTTGGTGTTGGTTGCTGCGTACTTTTTTAAAGCGAAAGCTTTAGTGGCCGCGAACTTGCGATTTCGCCGTGGCGGTGCTCCGAGGAGGCACAAGATGTCACAACGCGCGTTTCGCCGCGGATATTGCTCTCTCTCTCTCTCTCGCTCCCTTGTCCCTACTGCGCATGCGCCACGAGTAGCAATGCGCCAAAGGTGTTCCGCCGCTGCGGAGAGCCGCCCCTCTCGGTCGCCGCTGTTTGGTATGACGTCACATCGCGTTCGTCGTCGTTGCGCTCGCCTCCGCTGGCGTCGCCAGCTGCGCCGCATGCCTGTTAACATCTCGGAGGATTTAAAAGGAGAGCTCGCGTGCGCCGCAACCACAGTTGAGGTGGCAATATGGATGACCACAATTCTGATAAGAAAAGGACGCCTCGAACCGACATCGGAACGACGTGGAGAGGAAACGAACCGCCCAGGAAAGTGAAGAACATCGCGCCGAACGACTGGCTGACCACCGCAACAAAGCTAGATAACCAGATTAACCTGCACTTGCAATCAACATTAGCCAAGGCTGAACATACTACGCCTTAGCTTACGCTAGGTATATCTTGGCGTAGCCGAGCTATGCCACTGCCAGTTATTTTCATAATAATTTTATTGGTCATCAAATACAGTGCACGTTCACCACCACGCTAAGTACGCAGTGCTTTTGGGTGGGAAGGTAGATCAGCGAAGGAGGGCGGCTAACCCTACAGGAATGTCTAAGTAAAAACAAAACAAAATTGTAAGAATATCAGTTCAAAAAGCAATACTACTCTGACTTTTACGACACTGAATGAAGCACAAAAGTTTACCCGCCGTGGTTGCTCAGTGGCTATGGTGTTATGCTGCTGAGCATGCGTGGTCGCGGGATCGAATCCCGGCCACGGCGGCCGCATTTCGGTGGGGGCCAAATGCGAAAATACCCGGGTACTTAGATTTAGGTGCACGTTAAAGAACCTCAGGTGGTCGAAATTTCCGGAGTCCACCTCTACGGCGTGCCTCATAATCAGACTGTCGTTTTCGCACGTAAAACCCCATAATTTACAGTTTAAGAATTACAAAAGTTTGGAGGGCGCTTAAGCTTCGCCTTTAAGAGTTGAGCACGATAGCACTCAAAGATCCCTGACTGCTTCCCACACTTCCCGGCAACTGCAGATTAAGTAACCTGAATGTTTACCAGGAAATACTGGCGTCGAACGCTGCGCTTCAAGGCGAGCGTTCTGGTAAAAACGCTGCCTTTTGCGTTAGCCATGCAAGAAAAATTACGTCATTTTGAGGTATCCGTTATTGCTTCGCACATTTAATATTCAAGTCTGAGAAAATGTGCCAAAAGAGGCCAGCGGAAGAGGCATTTCTTAGTAGGCTGCCAGTCTCAAAATCCTGAGGAATAACTCTGCCAAGAATGTAACGCGAGGTATCAGCAACTTTCGTGATAGAATGGTGTGCCAATGTAACCCGCATATATCGCATGTCGCATAGCATGCAGTGGGAAATACATATACCTAATTATATTGCAAGGAAGATGACGAACGTGCTCGCAGTCGGCAGCATCAAGCGCGCAGCAGAAGCTCGAGCTCGGGGACTGTGCTCGGTGCATCGTAGAACCGGCGGTCACTGCGAACCCGAATAAACCTCCTTTATAAGTGGTGGAGCCGTGCGGGGTAACGTTCCACTCTACCATCCTGGAACACCGTTCTCGGACGCTACCCTCTGCCATGCCGGACGCCGATCAGCAGACTCTTCCATCGCCACCCGTCCCTTGCGCTGGCACTGTTCGCCAGCGGGAGCCTCCCATCTTCAGCGGAACCGACGACAGCGACGTTGAAGAGTGGCTGTCGTCCTACAAACGGGTGAGCGTTCACAACAAATGGAATGACTCGGACAAGCTGGCTTACGTCTCATTCTACCTCGCGGGCGTGGCCAGTCTCTGGTTCAGAAATCATGAAAGGGATATCTGAACGTGGTCGGCGCTCAAGACGTCCATTACAGAAGTATTTTACCGACCCGCCGTCAGGAAACTCCGAGCCGAGCAGCGTTTGCGTACACGCGCACAGGACACCGGTAAGACATTCACCAGCTACATAGAAGACGTTCTCGATTTGTGCAGGCGCGTGAACGCTGCCATGACGGAAGCGAAAAGATAAAACACGTCATGAAGGGAATCGAAGATGACGCGTTCCAAATGCTTCTGGCCAAGGACCCGCGCACTGTTGGCGACGTCATCAGCTTGTGCCAGAGCTATGACGAATTGCGTAAGCAGCGAGCTCTGACAAGGCGACATCCCACACCAAATGCGGCATCATTCTACAGCCTTACAACCGGCCCAGCACAAGCCTCCCTGATAACGCAAATCAAGGATTTCGTCCGCGAAGAAATCGCACGACAGCTATCTCTGGTGTCCGTCACTCAGGAGTCTGCCAGCACTTTGCCGTCTCATATCCGTAACGTGATACATGAAGAGGTCGCGGAAGCGCTGCCGGCTGTTCACCAGCAGGATGTCGTGACTACAACAGTCACCTATGCTACGGTTGCTGCAATGGCCCCTCGCAGTGTGCCCGTGCGTCGCTTCCAGCAGCCTGTGCACCGCCCTCCCTCTCCCGTCCCCTGGACCACCACTGCCGTCACTAACCCGTGGCGTACGTCGGACGATCGCCCTATATGCTTCGTATGTAGGTGTCCCGGTCATGTCGCAAGGTTCTGCCGCTGTCGATCGCAGGCGTTCGACGACGATCGCCGAGCTCCCTATGTGCCGCCTGATTCAAATGCGCCTTACGAACCCTTCTGCCCATCACCAGCTCACTCCCCGACTGATCGCCGTCCTCGCTTCGAACGCCTCCGGTCACCCTCCCCACGTCGTCGATCGCTTTCCCCTATGCGTCGACGACCCGTCTCTAACGAAGAGGGAAACTAGACGAAGCAGTTCCTGAGGCAAGAACTGCGCAAATGTCGACATGCCGAAGTCCTCCTCCTTTACCTGCCAATGTCATTGGTGTGTTTATCGAAGATGTCGCTACAGTCGCCTTAGTCGATACCAGTGCCGCTATTTCAGTTATGGATGCCAGGTTTTGCCGTTCGCTTCGTAAAGTGACGACTTCTCTGTCTGGATTGTCGCTCCGAACGGCGAGTGCTCATCCCATTCGCCCTACCGCTGCTTGTGCTGCCCGTGTGATCACACAGGGCGTTTTGTACACGATTGAATTCATAGTTCTTTCATCGTGCTCCCATGCCGTTATTCTAGGATGGGATTTTCTCACAAGCCACAATGCCATCATCAATTGCGCTCGGCCTGAGATTTAACTTTTCCACCTTGGTGACCTGGCCTCGGTCGATGTTCATCCTGCCGCTAAAATTGTCGTGACAGAAGACACCTGCATCCCCCCGTGCTCGTCAGCATTCGTACCAGTCTTCTGTAGTACCATATACGATGGGACGGTCTTCTTCATGCCATCTCATCACTTTGTTACCCGAAAAGCGCTTCCTTTGCCCTTTGCAGCTCTTGACCTTGCCGCCGGTGTGAGCACGATGCCTATTTACAATCATCTTTCATTGCCGCTATCACTGCTCCGCCGCGAATGCCTTGGTTACGTCGAGTCGGCCGATTCCACACGAATTGTCTCCATCCTCGACGAAGGGTCTTCTACTGCCGCCCATAAACTGAGTGCCCTCTCCATACCAGACTCAAAATCGACTGGTGTGTTCAGCCCATTCATCGCCGAAGATCTGACGCCTTCGCAGTGATCTCAACTTGTCGCAATCCTTCAGCACTTCCGCCTTTCTTTCGACGTTGCGCAAACCTCCCTCGGCCGTGCATCGACACTCAAGCATTACATCGACACTGGCTCTCCCTCACCCCTGCGGCAAAGACCATATCGCGTGTCCGCTACGGAGCGTCGCGTCATTGCAGACCAGGTCAATGACATGCTCCGTCGAGGCGTCATTCAACCTTCCCAAAGCCCATGGGCCTCTCCCGTGGTCCTCGTCACAAAGAAAGATGGTTCCATCCGCTTCTGTGTTGACTTTCAATGGTTGAACAAGATCCCGCTGAATGACGTCTACCCATTACCACGCATCGATGATGCTGTGGACTGTTTGCAGGGAGGCGAGTTCTTCGCTGGATTTGCGGTCAGGCTACTGGCAGGTTCCGATGGCAGAGGCCGATAGCCCGAAAACTGCCTTTCTTACACCAGACGGCTTGTATGAATTCACCGTCATGCCTTTCGGACTTCGCAACGCTCCTGCTACGTTCGAAAGGATGATGGATAATGTTCTACGTGGCGTCAAATGGAAAATCTGTTTTGCTATCTTGACGATATTGTGGTGTTCGCCCCTGATTTCGCAACGCATCTGCGCCGTCTCCAGCACGTACTCACTTGCTTGACCAACGCCGCGTTGCAACTTAACCTGAAGAAGCGTAGATTTGCTGTTCATCAGCTCACAATTTTACGCCATGTCGTGTCAAAGGAGGGCATTCGCCCGGATCCCGAGAAGCTACGTGCTGTTACTGCGTTCCCCAAACCTGCTACTATGAAAGAGCTACGCAGTTTTATCGGCCTCTGCTCATAATTCCGGCGATTCGTTCGAAATTTTGCGTCAAATATATCGCCTCTCATGCAGCTCCTTGGTGGCGCTCGAGATATCTCCTCATGGTCTCCAGAGTGTGACGACGCCTTCACAACCTTGCGCCGTCTTCTCACGACGCCACCCATTCTTCGCCATTTTGACCCACAAGCGCCAACCGAAATCCATACCGATGCAAGCAGTGTAGGCCTTGGCGCTGTGTTGGCACAGCGTCAACCTGGCCACCCAGAATACTTCGTCGCATACGCGAGTCGCACGTTAACCAAGGCGGAGACCAATTACAGCGTTACCGAAAAGGAGTGTTTGGCCAGTGTGTCGGCGCTTGGCAAGTTTCGCCCATACTTATGCGGCCGATCTTTCGACGTAGTGACCGACCACCACGCACTATGTTGGCTGTCGACGCTCAAAAATCCATCGGGCCGCCTTGCCCGCTGGGCATTGCGAATCCAAGAATACGACATCCGCGTGGTGTACCGTTCCGGGCGAAAGCACTCCGACGCTGATGCGCTATCCCGATCTCCGCTCGCCCGAAGGCCAGTCACGACTGCCCCTGCTAGTGCACATTATCCTCTCTGGACGTTGACACTATCGCTGCTGCACAGCGTAATGATCCCTGGACTGCATCTCTGCTCGACCTTCTCTCGGATACGTCGAAAGTTCCAGCGTCACGCACGCTTCGGCGCCAAGTGCCTCATTTTGCGATTCGCGAGCAGCTACTATATCGACGGAACTATGCCCCAGAACCACCCATCGGGTTACTCGTCATTCCGCGAATATTTCGATCAGAGCTCTGCTCCTCGTTCCACGTCGACCATCAGTGTGGCCATGCGGGAGTCTTCAAGACCTACGAAAGACTTCGACACCGCTATTACTGGCGCGGAATGTATAATTTCGTTTGAAAGTTCGTCCGCTCTTGTCATGAGTGCCAACGCCGGAAAGCGCCACCGCACAACTCCGCCGGTGAACTCCAGCCTTTACAATGCCCATCCCGACCCTTTGATCGTGTGGGCATAGATCTCTACGGGCCACTTTCGTTGACTCCTGCCGGCAACAGGTGGATAATCGTTGCGGTAGACCACATAACCCGTTATTCGGAGACTGCTGCTCTACCAAATGCTACAGCGCAGGAGGTCACCAATTTCCTACTTCGCCGATTTCTCCTTCGTCATGGAGGTCCACGTGAACTCTTAAGCGATAGAGGCCGCGCCTTCTTATCTGAAGTCATCGAATAACTGCTTGCTGAATGCGCTATTGTTCGTCGTAAATGCACTGCTTATCATCCATAGACTAAGGGTACCACGGAACGCTTTAATCGAACTCTCGGTGACATGTTCGCCATGTATGTCTCACCTGATCACTCTAATTGGGACCTAGTTCTTCCATTTGTCACCTACGCGTTGAACGCCGCGACTCAGGCCACTACCGGGTTCTCACCCTTTTACCTTCTTTACGGCCGTCATCCTTCGCACACCATCGACACCATTCTGCCCTACCGGCCGGACGCATCCGAATGCCTGCCGATCTCGGAAGCCGCCAGACAAGCAGAGGAATGTCGCCAGCTTGCCCGCCGATTCACCTTGGACGACGAGCACCGCCAAAAAGCCGTTCACGATGCCCAGAACTCGACTCCCACTTTTCTCCCGGGCGCTCTCGTCTGGTTGTTAGTGCCACACCACACGCCTGGGCTCGCTTCAAAGCTCCTTCCGAAGTACGACGGTCCATGCCGCGTTCTCGAGAGAACATCAACCGTTAATTACCTGGTTGAGCCACTAACGCCGCCGTCCGACATGCGACGTCATAACCGTGAAGTCGTTCACGTTCAGCGTATCAAGCCATATCACAATTCTACCGTCCTTCCAAAAAACTAAGTCTTCAGGATGGCTCCTTTATTTCCGCGGGGTCATTGTAAGGAAGATGACGAACGTGCGCGCAGTCAGCAGCATCGGCAGCATCAAGCGCGCAGCAGAAGCTCGAGCTCGGGGACTGTGCTCGGTGCATCGTAGAACCGGCGGTCGCTGCGAACCCGAATAAACCTCCTTTATAATATGCAAGAATTTCCCCTCACTGACAACTCATCCGGCGGCAACACCGACACCGCATTTTCTGTGACACGGGGCCCTTAACGCTATCGCTTTTACAGAAATCAATTTACACAGATTATTACATATTACGGACAGGTATATTTATATATATTGAAAACAAAGAAGAAAAACTGTGTTGCATCAAGGTCAGTTTTAAGTGAACAATATGTGTGTTGGGAAAGAAAACAATGAAAACGGTAATAACAAACTTCTGGCAGTCGCGTGCATCTTCTGAACGGAATAATTACTTTATGTTCTATTGATAAACATCACATTTATTAGCTTTCTAAGTAATAAATATACGACTTATTTCACGTTCTTTGGTATTCTTAATGCGGCCTATATTGTGAAGTTTGCTGAAATGGAGGTTGATATATATGTCGCATAATATTGACACGTTCACTTACCATAGCTTGTGTAAATTTTCAGTATAACATGCCGTTCTGTCTGTTTGATAGTCTTAGATTTCATAGTTCATTTTTGTATTCCACGTTGTAGTACTTGGTACAAAGTATAACATAACAACATTATTTGGGTGCATTTAGCATTTGGAGTGCCGTTAGGACAATTCTACACTTGTTTTGTGCACTCACGAACGAAATGTCACGTTTCTTGCAATTCTTCGCAAAAGCTCGTTAATCTTATCTCTCCAACTCAGCAAGCAGTCGTCGTATACTCTCAAGCGATATAAGATGAGGCTTTCCCCTGTCGATTGTTGCCTTACACCATGCAGTCACATTGGCTCTGTCTTGAAGCCTGTTATGATGACAGTGCCCTTAATTTTTTTTTTTTGCACACTTCGGAAACATGCGCCTCCCATGTCAAGTAATCATTTTAAATATGTCTAATACTTTGACTTGATATGATGCTATAGCTTAGGGGCTCAATCATGACGCTTAAGGCGTTTCATTTATATAAACACTGTAGATACTGCATTATTTTAAGAATACTGGTGCTTGGTGCGCACATGCGTGCTCCGCCACTCTAGTAGTGATTGAGTGCTTTTGTGGCTGCTGCCTAATGCAGTTTATTTTTTGTTGTTGACTTTTCCCTCGCGCAGTGGTGTTCCTGGCAGTGTACCTGATACTGACCTGTACCGTTGGTGTGCCAATGCTGTATCTAGAGCTGTTCCTAGGTCAGTTCTCTGGATCGTCTATACCAAGGGCCTTCGAGGGATTTCCCATGGCAAGAGGTGCTTGTTGCTTATTTTTTATTCTTTATTCAGTGAGTGTCGTGCTTTGCCAAACAGTGTTACAGCAGGGGGTTACAGATTTGAATTAAACACCTCTTCATCTTTACACCACATTGCCTCTCCTGCAGCCGGTTCCAAGCTCTAATAGTCATCAGAAAGATGGAACTGTAGGACATACTACTCCTTTCACGGTGCGCTTTCACTTTGTGTCGGTGCTCATTTCGACTACATATGTAATTGGATTCATCAAAATAGTTGTTATGAGCAATTTGGGTATTATAATGAAAAACACAAAAGAACAACTTCAAACACACTCTTTTTCTGCGAAAACGAAGCGATTCCCAACCTAATTCTGTTTTCATAACGGTACAGTTATCTGTGCGCTCGTACCGCTTTAAAACAAACCGCGCGGCTCTGTTCTGAATTTTTTCGAGCTGATCTATAGACTTCGCCTGCATCGGGTCCCATACAGAGCATGTGTACTCCATCCAATATCGGTCTACATGTGAGGTAGAATGTGTTCTTCATATTCTGGGGTGCGCATCTCATTTACCGCTGCATAAAGTTAAGAGCCCTTGCTGCTTTACCAACAACATATTATTGTCATTCCATGAACAATTATGCGACAGAACAGTGCCAATATATTTCCATGTTGGCTCGGTAGTAATCTCATACGTATTTATGTTGTATGCTGTTTCTATTTGTTTCTTTTTTTTGAAACGCGCATTTAAAGACACTTTTTTGGATTCAACGTTATTTGCCAGTTCTGGCACCACCTTGTAATACGATCCAAATCGTCCTGCAAGCAAACGCCGTCACCTGCGTTCCTAGCATTCGTGTGGCAACTTTTCGAGCCTAAACCTCAGGGCAAAGGAGGACGTACAGGACGGCTGAACAGGAGGCCACCACCTGTAGTCATTGCCATTGCACTGAGAGATGGTTGTATGGACATTTTTCGTGGTAGAATGCATTTAAGCAATCTACTTGTTTTAATAGAAAATAAAGAATAAATAAACCCTGCCAGGCCTCACATTGAGTAGGCTCTCTAGATCGATAATAGCTCTCTAGATCGATAGGTGACGTTTTCCCAAGCAATAAATGATTTCTAGAAAAATAGCTGGTGTCAAATCTACGCCCCACTGATGGCTCTGTCCCCGTAACAGAAACTACTCTCGAAGGCCATTCTTTTGCTGACTGCATGCGCCAGGCGTTTTTAATGCGTAGCATTCTTTGGCTAGGTGCAGCGTTCACTTTCTGATCAGTTCTATTCTACGTCCCGTTTCGTGTACAAAAGAAAGAAAGAACGCCGATGCCATCTAGGAAGTAATAAGTGAATTTCTCCGCTTATATAGACAAACTTCGCTAAGATACACGGGACCTCCGAGGTGGTATTTTGTAAGCATGCATAGGGTAGAACGAGGTTAGTACATACATTTGCTGACACTTCGTCCTTCTACTTTATGACCATCCTGTAAACTTATCGTTTTAAACAAAGTACTCTTTTGGGAATAATAAAATAAATGCCATCAAACTTCCTAGTGGCAGGATTGGAACACACGACTTCTACTACCGAAGTCCGACATTGAAACTTGAACGCCGTGGACGCATGCATCCACAACCGCAATAGAGCCCCTATATGAATGAATGAATGAATGAATGAATGAATGAATGAATGAATGAATGAATGAATGAAATACTTTTTTCATCCCTCTTAAAAGAGAAGGCAGTATGGTATGGAGGTTGGGGGTGGAACTTCTTGAAGTAGGCCTCCTCTATCCTCTCAGCCTACTCCAGGAATACCTGGGCTGGCTAACGTTCATTATATGAACGAGAAAAGCTAACAAAAGACAGTACTACGCAGAAGTATGAAAGGACACGTGATTTCCCCGCGCGCCGCACCGGAGCAATGAGGTAGTGCACCCGCGCTGGCCGCTGTTGCTGCCGGCTGCGTCTGCTGTTGTGGCTCCGTCTACCGCAAATGTGGCGGGAAAACATTAGGTGCGCCGCGGTAGCTGCCATGGTGTGTACGAACCGGATGGTGCACTGCTGCGTCCAAGCTGCAGAAGCGTGAGTTTCAACCTCCTTAGAGGTTCACTGGGGAGAATTCCAAATTTAAGAGAATCTTACTGGACGCAGAGTTTGGCCGTAGTTGTATGGTCTGCGATAGACAGCTTCCCTGGCTAATACACCCCCATAAGAATGGTACGGCCCAAAACTTTTCGTTCCCCCATGGATTTGGGGCACACAGGTCTCTATACTGAATTCCATACGTATCAGTCGACGCTGCGGAGGCTAGATGGACTTCTACCAATGGCTTCGTTCGCATATAGTTTGCTGGGACCTTGGTTTAGCGGAGGCAAGGTATACATAATTTGGTAGATGGAGAACGGAGGATCGGCTGGCTTTATTCGAAAGTAGCAGCAGTTTTACCGGGTGGCTGTGGTGGTGCCCCAGTCGGTCAGCCGCTTCGGTTGGAGCAGGGAGAAACAACCACGTCGGCGGGGACAGCGAAATGACGGACGGTCAATGGAAGTTCAAGCCGAAGACACAGGCGGAACTGGCAATCAAAACGGAATTGGCAGAAAGAAAATCAAACCCATTTATGAGGGCCTGAGGGCACAGCGCAAGGACAGTACACAGAATAATCTGCTGACCAGCAGTGGTAGCCTGAGTTCTGCATCTCCCAGCAACAGTGACCATCGCAATGTCAGGGACACGTACGATTCGAGTCGTGGTAGATGTAAGGATCTTCTTCCTGCGACGACGAAAAGTGCAAGTTCGGTCAAGAAAAGTTGTCACTCCATGCATCCCGTCTATGTTGCACTTGGCGTTCTGTCCATGCTTCGCTGTGCGCCAACAGCGTTCGATTGCGCGATCATGCAGGTGAGCTTCCTCGCGATGGGTCGAAAGTAAAAAACCCGAAAAGAACAACAAAACTAAAGCTAGTCTAAAACAAGGCATTAGCAGCAGTAGACCACAGTGTGTTTGTTTCTGAGGATTAAAACTTGTTTCATTCAGTACTCGCCCTATATAAAAACAGCGGCGCACATTTGCGGTGAAAAACATTGAATTTGTAGCAACCATCCGTATCGTCTCTGTCCCCGTTCTTCGGAAATCCAGTTTGCCTCGTTGGGGGAGGGGGAGGAAGGGTCATTGCTCATTGCTCCCGTCGCCGCGCCTTGACGTGGGCGTCATTTTCCCCTGCTCGCCCGATGGGAGCACTGCCACAGCCACTCGGCAAACATGCTTCTACTTTTCCGCAAAGCCAGTCGACTCTCCATTCTCAACCTGTCAAAACGTGTATTTCTTGCCTCCGCTAAACCCAGCTCCCAACAAATGGTAACCCAGGAGATCTACGTTTTCTTCTAACACTAGGCATGCGCGACGCTGCACCTACTCCTCCTCACAGGGATGACGCCCCGATTACGTCTCCTGTCATCACCGCAGAGCTTCAGCTTCCCAGCTTTTGGCCCAAGAATCCCCGAGTTTGGTCTATGTAAGTAGAGGCCCGTTTTCAACTCCCTGTGGTCACCTAATAGTCAGAAAATTACCTGCACATCATTGCTTCACTCTCCTTCGACATCGCCGATGCCATAGAGGACGAAGTGAAACGCACGGTACTGTGGCGCCTTGAGCCAACGCAACATAGTAGGCACCAACAGCTCTTCTGCAAGGAACTCGACGGCCAACGATGGTCACAACTCCTGCAACGTAGCATCGGGTATTGGGTAAGCACTCTGCAAACTGGAGCCAACTACCAATTTTGCGCGAGCTGGTCTTGTAACGCTCTCCATCCGCACACATGGTACTTGCGGGTTCCGACGAGATGAATGTCGATCGGCTGGGGGCATTCGCTTACCACATATGCAACTGTTCGTCTTCAGCACACTTACCTGTCACTGCTGCGAGAGTCTCAGAGCCAGGAGACCAACTCTCACGCCTGAAGGAGACAGTCGACCGCCATATCAGTGCACTGAAGAAGCTGACGGCTCGCGGCAACACGGACGGCCAACTTCAGCGCAATAATTTGGCTTCACAGTCCCGCAGTGCACATAGAGTCTCACAGTTGCAGTTGTGCTAGTACCACAGTTGCTTTCACGAACGAGCAAGTCGCTGCACTCAGCCCTTTTTGTGGACCACCCCTGGCCCACCTGTCACTGCTCTGCCACGGAGGCTCACTGGACGGAGTTTGGAGATCACGCGCCGTGAGTTCGAACACATGGTTTAACACATGGAATAACATATTCCATGTGTTCCATCACATAGAATACCACACGGCGTTATTCTATTCTATTACTGGTCTTCACCTCTCCATCTGGTTCCAAACCTGGATAGTGGAGACCAGCCGCCTTGTGGTGGTTACCGAGCTTTGAGTGCTGTCACTTCTGCGGATCAATGTGCCCTTCCCTACACACATATATTCCGCACACAGACTTCGGCACCCGTCTCGCAGGAAAAAAAAATATACAGCAAAATCGCTTTCATAAGCGCGTACCCCGAAATCCCTGCCGAGCCAAGCAAAGCTCCGAAGGCTGCAGTGACTACTCCACTTGGCCTACTTAAATTTGTCCCTATGCTTTACGGTTTGAAGAATGTGGCGCAAGCTTTCGAAAGGTTCATGAACGATCTTACGCCCACACGCCCGTTTATTTTCGTCCACCTTTACGACATGCTCATGGAAAGTCGCACAGACGAAGAGCACAACGAACACTTTCGCCTTCTATTTGAGCGACTGACTGAACACCTCCAGGTCCTAAAGGCCCACAAATCCATTTTCGGAGTTGAAGCCCTGGATTTTATTTGGGAATCACATTTCACTCCAAGACATCAAGCCGCTAGAATCATGGGTGCGGTCAATCAACTTCCCCTCTCCAACCTCCTCGCTAAAGTTGCGCGAGTTTCTGGGGCTCTTAATTTTTCACAGGTGTTTCATACCATCCTGTTCGGAAGTTCTTCAGCCGCTTACCGACGGGGTGCATCGCGACTAAAGAATAGTCTACCTTGAACTGTTCGTCGCATAATGAACACTAGTTATAGGAAGCCAAAATGTGGTTGGTGACTGCAGTGTTGTTAATTCTTTCCGTACCCGACGCCGTCAACTTGCCTTATGGTAGATGCGTCGATCATGGTAATGGGTGCACTGCTGCAGCAGCCCGACGGCCAAAACAGGAAGCCGCTAGGCTTCGTCTCAAAGCGCCTCAAACCTACAGAAGGTCGCAACAGGGCCTTCGGGGGGGAGATGTTGGCCATCTATTGTGTTTTCAAGCCTTCCGTTTTTTTCTCTTGAAGGCTGCTGGTCTTATATTCTGGCCAACCGCAAGCCATTATCCTTCATTTTCATGGACAACAGTTCCTTGTACTCAGAAGGTGAGTTTCGGCAACCTTGCTTGAACTCGGAATTTTCTACGGAATTCCACCATATCTCTGAGACCAAAAATGAGGCTGCTGACACATTGTCGCGGATTGACGCTGTGCCTGCTGGCCTAGTGGATTTCGAAGCTCTAGCCTCCGCCCAGCAAAATGACCCCTAGCTGCACCAATTACGAGAAAAAGGGCTCATCTCTCCAACTTCCGACGGTGCCGATTCTCTACACAACAACACTGGTCGCATGCGAGACATCGCAGGCAACTCGTCGAGCGTTCGCGCCCCATCAGTTTCGGCGGCCAATATTCGATTCACGGCACGGGCTAAGCCATCCCGGTATCAGAGCGATACAGAGGCTTATCAAAGACCGCTTCGTCTGGCTAGGGATCAACACAGTAGTTCGAAGCTGGGCCAGAAGCTGCCAAGCCTGTCAAGCTGTGAATGTGGCCCGGCAAATCGCGTTCAGCGGTGCAGCCGTTTCGACCACAAGATAGCCGTTTCTATCACGCCCATTAAGACTTCGGGACGCCTCTTCCGCCATGCCAAGCTTCCAGGTACCTTCTCACGTGTTTGTCGCCGGTACAAGAGCGGCAGCATTTGTTTCTATGTGGGTGTCGCGGTACGGTTGCCCTTCACGCATAACTGCTGACCGAGGCCGACAATTTTAAAGCTCGCGTTTTTTCTGCCTTTGCGTGACTGCTCGGCACGCATTTCATAGCACTACGGCTTACCACCCACACAGCAATTGCATGGTCGAGCGTCTCCACCGACAACTAAAGGCGTCATTGGCGTCAACTAAAGGCGATTGCTGCCTCTTCCGTGGATGCTTGGGTGGGTATGACAGGAAAGTGGGGAGTTACGATGGGATGGAGTATATTGTCGCGGCCACTATATATTAAACGGCTGAAACTGCCCCGTCTTCGCCCATGAAGGCCACGTCCACCCATACGGCGAGAGCTTTCGAACCATAGTATTTGAGGCAAGCTCACTCGCCTCAAATATTTGAGGCAATCACTCGGCCGCTGCATCTGCAGCGGGCCGAGTGATAGGTCACGTGTGTGTTCTTCAGGAGGCATTTTACTAGGAGCTTTGTGTGTATGGGGCGTGTGACTGGTAGTAATTTGGGGTCCGCTGCTAGTATACAGGTTTGGAGAGTATCAATTACGTAACGTTCTGTGAAGGATTAAGCTAGGCGAGCGAGTTGTGTTTGTCTGTATACCTCTGTGAGTACGTTTGTGGTATTGACTGAGGACAAGCTGTAGATGTAAGAGTTTTGGTTTGGGAAAAGGGGAGGGAAGGTGTAAGGCTACTCTGTAGGCTTTACGAAGCATAAAATCCAGTATGATGATTTAAGCTTGTAAAGATCGGAGGCGTGAGATTGTGTAGAGAAAACGACTGAGTATGAAGGCATGTTATAGTGTTTGCCTGAAACTATACGGATGTGATGCGAGAGCGTCTCCATCACCCGTTTGAGTTTCCGGATAGTGAAAGTGTTCTGGTCGTTGTTTTGGATGTGAAGGCCCAGGAAGCGGAGTGTGTCAACCTCTGGGATAGGGCGTCCGTCCACAGTAACGACGATGTGGGCCGTGATCAGGGCACATGGTGGGGGGTGTATGAGATGTAGCTCAGACAATTCCGGAGAACACCATAGATCTATCCTTTGTTCGTGTTGTTGTGTGAGGCTTGCGATGGCTTATAACGTTTCCTCTGTGGCGTCATCACTGCCGAGGGTGGTCCACAGAAGGATGTCGTTTGCGTAGATTATGTGGCGAAGGTAATGGATATGATGAAGAGCGCGGTCTAAAGGTCGGGGTGACATTGAAGAGAAAATAGCATAATAGAGAACCTTGCTTTGTGCCCATTTCGCTAAGGGTGCAGGGAGGGGACGTATGGGGGCCCATGTGCAATTCAACCGTGCGTAGCGAGAGAAAGGCTTGCATGCAGGCATACATACGGGCGCCTAAATTGAGGTGGGGGAGCCGTCATGATCGCTGGCTGTTCCATGCGATCATATGCCTTGGATGAGCTTCTGAAAAGGGCGCGTTAGAACGCAGGTGACCGTATGGGTGGGCAAATTGTGCGAGCAAGAGAACCTCTAGAACAACGTTTGCTTCATTTATCAAACGCGAGATTGGTGCTAAAAACGAGCGCGTTACTCTGGATATTGTCATAGTGTGCGTGGTATTCTTTGCATTTGCTTGTCTCTTAAAATGCGCAAGGTTGATTTCAAACGTGCAGTATCGGCTTCATAAGCAGTGATTACAAGAATACTATGCAGTATAGGACAATTCCCCACTGGGGAGTTAATTCCTTCTCTAATTGTTATTTAGTCAAGCCAGGCTAAGTAGTAGGATATGCCAGGAATGCTAGTGTTGCAGTACTGTTTGTATCTCGCACAGACAACAGGGCACGTGTTGCTAACTCAAGGACTTGCGCACGTACAAGACTCCTGCCCCACTATGCAATGAGCGCCTCTCCCGCTCCAATAGCTACCACTAAGGCAGAGCTCGTTAGTGTGTACCATATGTTTATCCTAATGCGTATAGAATAAAGCGCAAAAGCCTAATAACATATAAGCTGAAATTTTAAGCAATAAGTATGCGGTACTTATAATAGCTGACTTAGGTATACTAATATCATATACTATATCCGATTTACCGAGGATTCACCACCAGCTCACACCGTTTACGCTTTTTTAAATTTCTGTGCCAATTAAAATTATTTCTACATTGATTGCGAACAGCAGGTTTGATTGTATCGCTGTAAATAATAACACTTCATATCCACCAAACAACTCACAACACATTGTGGGAGGTTGTCAGTGCCATTATGAGAACCGTACTTATGTTATACAGGTTATAGATAAAGCAGTGCGATACCAGAAACATGTACATATGGGCCATCAAGAAAATACGCCTAATGAAGATCAAATATTAAATAAGCACAATAGTATCTATTGAAGGAAAGTCAAATGAATAAATAATGTAGAGAAATACTTTAGCAAATGCACAACAGAGAAGAATAGCATTTCAACATGGTCATAAAAAATACAATTACCGAGCAAGAAATACAGAGTGGAAAATGAGCAAGGAATGACGTCATACAAATCTGAAAGATTTGCAGGACGGCTGCAAGCATTACAAAAACACCCGAAACGACCGCAAGATGACTATTAAAATGTCTTTCCCTCAGAATGAAGGCTAGGGCTTGACTGCTTTACGTGTTTCTGCATCTCTATGTTGAAAGACTGATGAGTACGCAGAAACATGAAGCTAACCAGCCGTTTACTTGTGGTCGGAATATTACGATTAACCATTCTGATGATGAATGCCGTCCATTGCAGATTGCTTCTGCTTCGCGGTCATAGAGGAAAGACATAACTGGGAGCGAGCACTGCGCAATGTGATTAAATTCAAACGAGTAGGCTCACACATGTGGTCGTCACATCAGGGCCAGCGGTAGGTTTTAGAGCACCCGGAAGAAGCCTACAAATACACACAGCATTATCGCGGGGTTGACCGCTGGAGGCACTTTGCGTGTATTCGCGGGCTACGTTAACGCTCAGAAGAACACTATTATGTAGCACGTATCGAGCAATAGAAAGCTGAATCGGTAGTTTTTCATGTTGCTCTACAATCTCGTTGTTGATACTTTTAATCTACATATAATATTTGAGAAGTTGATATATTACTTGAGACTAATTATGTAAGTAGGCGGTAAAAATTATTCTGAGTGTCTCTAAGTGACGGCTACCAATACATTGGTTGTACCCAGTGAAGCAACATTTGATGTTTCTTTTAATATTTTCTCATGTTAGGTGGGACACCCTACTTACAGTAACACTGGGCCTATGGAACTGATCTCAAAAACTCTTACAGGCTTTCTACAATTTCCTGGGTAGGGTGAGTTAGTGGCCTCCTATTTGCACTGTGCTTCATTCAATGAGGCTGCTGATTGAAGAAATATTCTTTGAATGGGCGACGGAGGACGCATTGATGTTATTTACAGTGTTCTTTCGATGAGATGCAGCGCAGTAATTATGCAATGCGTAGCAACTTGCAAGAACCTTGCTCACTCGTATGCAGGCTTGGGCTGGACGATGCTGAACGGTGACCTGCTACTGGTGGTGTTCCATGTTCCCGCAGTGGCCTACTCGTGGATATATTTGACAGCTTCCTTGTCGCCTGTGCTGCCCTGGAGCGTCTGTGAAGAGCACGACCTAGGACACAGCGGCTGTTACCAGAACCAGCACGGCAAAGTAAGTAGGCTGAAGAAATTTGCTGAGTTTCACAGAACAGGATACGTTCTAGCGATACATCGAAGGCGACGAGGATGCATTCTCACGAGTCCCTCTTCACCACCGAAAAAAATGTAGGCATAGAAAAGGGACAATCTTTATAAAAAGTAACATTTTTTACACTACTGCCGCCGCACACAGGAAAAAAATTCGTGACGTACAAAACATTTTTCCAAGGGAAAAATGTGTCTACAAACTTGGACAGTTGCGAAAGCGTCACCTTAGCTATTCGCGGTTTTTCCTTTTTTTGTTTTTCGTTGTTCTTTTTTCTGTGTGCCCCACCTCAGGCGGTAGGTTCTCTTGGAACCTAGGTAAACCCTGGCGCAGAAGAGAAAGCGGCGTGATTTGAATGCCTCAGAACTGATTGCTGAATACTTGACTTGAGAAGATATCTACACGAACTTGGACACTGTTAGTGAAGCTGAACTATTTTGTAAAGAAAGCTGAAGAACTATGTTATATAGTATTATTCCGAGTCCTCCACTACATCGAGCCTCATAATTCGATAGTGCTTTGGAGTAGTAATGCCTGTGAAATTATTTTTCATTCTCTAAGAAAACGTTGTAGCATGCGGTACTTTTATCTGTGTTGTCAATCGCCAGCTCTACGCCAATGGCTGCTTTAGTACAAGAATATGTCTTAAACAAATGGCGAATTTTTATCAAATACTGCAATTTCCTCATTTTGTTATGTGAGCAAGAAGTGGTAAACGAAAATCACGATCTAAAAATTAATGAAGTATATATTTACAAATAAAAAGAGAACCAGTGACTTTCAGTATAGGGAAGTCGTGAACACAGCTTGCACTGCATAAGTCAATGGTTTTAGGCTGCTGAACACGAGGTCGCGGGATCGAATTCCGGCCTGGGCGGCCGCATTTCGATGGGGGTTAAATGCGAAAAAACCCATGTACTTAGATTTAGGTGCACGTTAAGGAGCCCCAGGTGGTCTAAATTTCCGGAGTCCCACACTACGGCGCGCCTCATATTCAGGAAGTGGTTGTGGCGCGTAAAACCGCATAAATAATTAAATTACTGCATATGTCAGTTTAAATATCCTGCATCATTTTCCCAGATTTGAAGTAAAGCAAGCATGTTGACTAAATATATTGAAAGTCATCTGGCAAATTAGGGTAATAAAACTTAAATTGAAAAGACACGAACTAGAAATCTATAACTTTGTTGTGAAGGCAGCTGCTGCGCGGCACTTGTCTGTTCACCACATATTGCATCTGGTTAGTCTATACGTTCCAATATTTCTACGGTTTTATTCGATACAATGATAACTTCACAGCTTTATTGCTTGCAACTATCTTATCAGTTGAAATGTTGCCTCACAGACGCACCTACGAACGGGTAATAATGCTGCATAATATCCAATTCGCATTATCCTTCCTTTCGCTTTTTATGGATTCCTGCGCAATTTCTACCCGTGGAACTCACGCGCATGGCTTTCTCTGATTTAGGTGGCACGTGGATTGTTTAAATTTCTAATTTTTTCCACTCATATTTGAATTGCGGAACAGCCTGCAGAACCTATCATCTGCTGAGTTTCACAAATTGACTGACCATAGTATTTGTTGATGTTCTTTTATATGTTGTTTCTATTTTCGGCCCCCGCTCCTGGATCATTTCAAGGTAGCGCGAACAGTATTCGTAAATAATTTTTAAAACTTCATAGCGCACCTATTCGTGTTACGACTACGAGAAAGCATTTACAATTGTGCGCTCGGGACACTCTTGGTACCAGGCGAGAACCATTGCTGTGTGTACTGCTTACATCACAGGAACTAAGTGTTGGGCCAGTTTCTTTCATGTTGGCCCAGTTTCTACTACCATACACACTCTTGTGTACGGAAGCAGTGGCTACAGCAGTAAATGCGTGCCTCTGAACTCTCCAGACCTTTTTTCTTAAACGCTACAAATTTATGACACATTCTTACAATTGTACGAATTTGCGTCAGGTGCTGCAAAAAAATGATGTTCGCGAAAGAGTATCGCTCGTTGGTCTCCGATCTACGAAAAGGAAGTTGTTATATGGGCAACGTGTGCAAGAAAGGGGCTCACTTCGAGCAGGTTGATACATACACGTTCCCTGAAGACGGCGAAATATTCAACAGTCGCTGAAAACACGCCGCGGTATCCCAGTGTCTGCGGCTCAGCGCTGCTGAGCTCGATGTGAAGAGATCGGCCTGTGTCGCGGCAGCCGCATTCCGATGTTGGCGGAATGGAATAATTCTCGTGCACCGTGCATCGGGTGTGCGTTGAAGAAGCCTAGGTTATAAAAATAAGATTCTTGGTCCTCCACCATTCGACGTGCCTCTTAATCAGCTCAGGGCTTTGGCACGTCATACCTCAAAATTTATTTGCTTTAATTTAACGTCGCCAAAAGACTTACCGACATATAAAAATATTGTGAGTCGATTCTGAGTCTCGGCTTTACCAACTTTGCTGCTGTTGTTTGTGGGCTGGGTCTAGAAGCTAAGCCGTCGTTAATAAATCCCGTACGCATCCAACATAAGGCATGTACTAGAAGGCACTATTAAATAAATATCTGTACTTCCCTCCACCGATTTGGTGTCCAAAGGATTTTATTGCTAAGCAATACTACTTTAGGTCACACTTCAGCCCGTTCCGTGGCGAGGCGGTGGTAGGCACTATTGACCTTTAGCGTGACATCGCTGCGTGACGTCACACCACGTGACCAAGAGTGACGTCACCCCAGCTGTGTAAAAACGGGGCCCCATCTCACGCCGTCGCGAGGCGAGGCGGTAGCCACCAACGGCGGCCTAAATCCCGCTCCTCTCACCAGGGGCGCTACGGTCAGATTGACGTCACACCAGCCTCTGTCGGGCATATCTTACGGGCAAATGTCGGGCATATCTTACGGCGTGGAGAAAATGGAGTGTTACCACACCGTCGGCCAATCGATACTGGAAGATTTTGTAATGGGCACGCTGGTGAGGGAAATGTTTGTCGGCATACACAATTTCGACGGATGACTTTGTCTAAGATGATTCACTGTAAGCCGTAACACTAGCATAACCCAAGACTACCACCAGCCATACTATCACCTGATCCGAGAATAACACACTATTGCTTCGCAATCACCAGGCTTAACCAAGGTAAGCCATGACCGTTTTTTTACGAACACTGGCATTCGTATGGTGGCAGGTTGATCAGCGGGGCTCAACTGTACTCTGCTGCGATGTGGCTGATGGTCAGTAATATGCAAACCTGCACACCAGCAAAAGCGCCGTGTCCGCACAGCACGCCGCCGAGCTTGGCTATTGAACACGATCCCGCGTGAGTAAGAACGGTGCCTTCCAAAGATTGAAGAACCATGGCGTTTTCAACTACAATCTTACAATCATTAGGCACGGATAGTCATTTCATCTGGTTCGAATAAGAGCAGCAGCTGTATGCCACTGGCCTGTCATCTCAGCTGTGGTGATACTTGACATTGGATGGAGGTTCATGTGACGCACCTTCAACAATGACCTATTGCGGTCGGAGGAGAAGTAGCAGAAAGGTCTGAATTAAACATGTAGGAACATATATGCCATATCGCTTCATCATCTATGCAGCATGGCGCACTGACCGTCGGCTTCTGAGCCTTCTCAAACGGCTCCTGAGCCCACCATCTACTCCTCAGTATTGGTGAATGCTGTATCATGACCCAGGAAGTCTTTCAATGCCCACACCGCAAGAGTGGTGTTTCGCACAAGCACCCGTATGTGCATCTTCTCCGTTTCAAGCCACCCTGACGTTCAGTACTCGTTTACCCACCTACGTTTCCTTATCTGGCTGACTCAGAATGTGGTGGTTGCTTCGTGTTCAATGCTTCAACCGCACAAATATTAGCGCGTCTGCCAGAACACAACGTCAAATCAAAATGTTTACTCCAGGTAACAGGCTGTTCTTGTCATGAATTTTCCCGCACCTTGAATGCGGAAAGTGTAGTATACAGCACGGCCATAACTGTTGTCGCGCTCTCCAGGGACGGCAATCATAGGACTACATTCGCTCGCCAAACAAGAAGTTGACATCGTCCACTGTCACATTCCAATGCCTAACCACAGGGAAAGGTTCTGCTGCGCTCAGACACAAGTACCGTTTTGACATAAATGGTACCCATATAGCCAGTTTAGTACATTTTTGCGCTGAGTGTGCATACAGTCTGCATTTCTTTTACTTCTTTTGGCTCTTGTTACGCAGGATTCCCCGCTTGCTGGCGCCAACTGCGTATATCAGCTTCTGGACGCTGAAGAGGAACAGTGGAATAAAGCACACTAACATCTTCGCATTGTCGAACTTGCGCGTTTTGCTATGGGATATTCATATCTCACTTTTCAAACTTTTGTGAGTAAAAAAAGAACTTTTTTTTAACAGCGTCCAAATACTGTTGCTTCGATTCGCAGTGAAGCAGCTCACTACCCCATTACATAAACTGCGAAAATAGTGGTAACATCGCAAGAGACCGTATGTAAGAGCGCAACGGGTACTGGTCCACAGTGCCTTAGGTTGTTGCAACCCTCACTTCTGGCTTGTATAGACGGTGCAAATATCAAGCATCGGTTACCATCATACTTACACGAATCAACGCAGGGCTCATAGATGCCTAAGACAAAGAGGGGTTCCGGCGCCGGAATAACAGGCTGCGTAAGATACACTGGGGTACTGAATACTTCAACAGGTAGCAGCGACTCGAAAAATTAGGTGCGCAGTTTTCGGAAGGAATGGTATATATTGTTGTACTGGCTACTTCTGGAGGTAGTAATGACTTCAAAAAGGAACTACAGAGTTTGCTGGAAGCATCGGTGCGGGAACCAAGAATGAAGAGTGTAGCACAAGTTACTAACCACAATAAAATAGCTTGTAGCGTATTCCTTATGTGCTCAGTGAATGCAGTCCATCATTTGCAACATTATTGCCGTAGACGAAGAGCCTTCGGCTGTTAACTTGAGGACCACATGTATATACGCTGAAAAGAAATAGGCGTCAGTGAACGTGACAGCATCTACTGTGTCGAAGACTGCTTAAAGAGGATCACTTGGGCCAAGAACGTGTACGGTTAACCTGGAGCAGTATCTACTACGAAACCGCCTGACATAAGCCGACAAGTGCAGGATGGTTACAAGCGTCATTGACGTCCATGTTATGTACAATAAGGCTCATATACAGGGGAAGCAGGGGGTCATGATGGGGCTATTGCTCAAATCACAACTTCAGGTGACTGAATGTCAAAACCTGGCTTGAAATGTACTATTCGACGACCGAAAAGCTTTCCCTCTGTTACTTGCATGACGTCGTGGATGACGTCAGGGTCCCTCTTTTCTAGATGCCTTTGGAAATTTTGTTGTTCAAAATGTGTCCATTGGCATCGCCAAACCAGCTTCGTCGCAAAGTCGCACGTGGGGAAACAAGTATTTCGGAAAACTAAAACTCTTTAAAGGGTTCTACGGCTGCAATTTTAATTCAAATCACAGATTTCAGCGCTGCGACGAAGTTTATTTATGAGGCAATAGGGTAAGTACTTGAATGTCGGGATTTTCAATGGCATCTAGAATAGCATAGGCCGCGACGTGGTTCACGACGTAGTCCGCGTAACGGGTGAAAATATATTTCGATACTAAATAACCCATCATAAGCCAAGCATTGAAGAGTTTCACTCACTCTAAATATTAATTCAAGCAATAGACCTGACTTTCTTCAAACTATATTAAATTTCTTCAAATTAATTTGCTGGTATTGGCAATAGTTGAGAAAATAAAGACAGCACCTCGGGCTAACGCTGTCGATGCTGCATGGGCCTTAGGACGGCTGCTTCCCAGAAGAGAACACGTGCAGTCAAATCAAATGAGGATAGTGACTCCTCCAAAGAGGTACCGGAAAATGCTCCAGGATAAGAAACCATGCAGAACAGGACTTTAGCAATACCACACCCTACTATGTCGTGTTCTGGCACATGACACTTGTCTTGGGGTACGGAAACCCGTGGGAAACACCATGATGAGGATGCGCTGTCCACCACTGCCAGCAAGTCCTAACAGAGCCCGATCGGGGCCGTCTGTGAAGTTTGACATGGAAGGCTCACTCAAACTGGCACCGCCATCTTGTTAACAAATTTCGCCATGTACCTAACGTTGTCTTTCTGTCTTGCATTATTTAGACAATGTTTTATCAGTATTTCTTATAACGCATGAATACGAAAGGCAAACTATATCATCCAATCAACATAGTTGCCCTCTATTATATTTTCTGAACACGAAATCACTCTAGTAGCTCTGTTTTGCATGTGTTGCTCAACCATTTTATGAGCAACACTCTATCCACTGCTTCTACATTGCAGCGCTTTACTTACCTGATTTACTGATTTCATCAAGAACAAACAAGCAGACCATGATTTCAGAGAAACCAACCGAATCCAACTATTGCTTGGGAGCTTCGTTCTGAGGCTCACGTAAATGAAATTATGCAACTTTATTCGTCCTTCTATTCCACTTAAAGCATCAAGTGACATTTGATATTCCTATTCAAAAAAAGGTACCTAGGGACAAAGACTGATGTCGTAAAATCTTTTGCCATTTCACATAATACAGGTTCATACTAAACAGCCAAAGGTGAACAAAATTGAACAGGGGCCCTCGAATATAGAGTGTCCCACAGCACCGTAGTGCTTGTGGCGTTAAACTCGATGATATAGATCGATCAATAAATTCACTTTCCTGCTATGTAACCGCGCAGCATAACGCGACCTTCCCTATAGGGGTCGCCTTAATTACACATGTATACGCACTCCAGCCTCTGTGTGTACACGAAAGCGGCTATCCAATATACCATTTCAGAATATATAATTTACTTTCTGGGATGATGCAAGCAAGTTGCATCGCTGGGCTAAAAGCCGCTTTTACGGCTTTTAGCCCAGCGGACCTTCCAGCATGTTGTCTGGTAAATAAACTTGAATTTGAATTTGAATTTGAAAGGACACGAATACATACTTGTATGCGTATGCTGTACATGGCCACTGGTGAACTAATGAGTTGTGCTGCGAAAAAGTAACAAACACAGTGAAGTGATCGTAAGATATATATGGAGTTCTTTTTTGCATGATTGCATTTGCGGTTGTGAGTAAGTGCCGCGAATGTCATTTTCGCACAGCATCTGTGTTCCAAGGTGGATGACATGCTGGCCAGGCGTTACTTGTTGGACAACAACACGAGTGACAGAGCCATCGCAGTGCGCACAGCCAAAAGCCGAGAGCTGGTGTACGTGCCTGCCTCCGAGTACGAAGCCATGCACAACAGCTGCATCGACGGGAACGTCTCAGCGGCAAGGGCCTTCTACGAGTACGGACGCAAATATTAGGGCAGAAATCATCCAAGAGGATTGTGTATGTCATGCGTATAATTTCTGAAAGGTATACACCTGTAGAAGAGGCTGATGTGTGGGTGAACTTGTTGTTTCTAAAGTGCTTCTCTTAAATGCTATTTTATTTTCTTTGATGCTTTTTAGCCGCATGGGTGCTATGCATTATATGTCGTAGCGCCTTATGCACATTAAAGTAGACACATGCTTGTAAGTGATTAACAAGACCGGCCATGGTGAATACGTGGTTCATGTCACCACCACGTCACTAGTGGGCAGGGGCGTAGCCAGAGGGGGGAGAACTTATGGGGCTACAGCCGCCCCCCCCCCCCCGAAATTTTTTCATGCTGTCATGCGCCGCCGACCAAAACAACTCCCGGCGCCGGAAATCATGCTCGATTTTGTCTAGAACGTCCTTAATTCATTTCGCGGCAACGCCCATGCATCCGGAGTGACATATCGTAACGCAAGGAGGCTCACCGAGCACAAAATTTCAAGGGTGTTTTGATGGCGAGCGGGCTCATCTCGGCATGTCGCGGAGGCCGCGGAATCTACGGAGCGCTTGGATTTCAATTCTGAAACATTGTGGGTATAAAGTTCTCATAACATATTGATGCGAAAGGTGCATTGACATTCCTAAGGTCGTGATTTAGATGTTCAATTCCGGAACTTTGTAGGTTTAATGCTGTTGTAAACATTTGACGCCAAAGGTGCATCGACTTTTCTAAAGTCGTACATCGGGCCATACAACGAGACAAGCCAAATCAACATAATATCAGACAAGTTGACAAAGCACGCAGCGAGGTCTGATGAGATAAAGCGTTGTGTTGGTTCATTTGTGCCCTCAGGTCACAGAAAAGAATATGAACATTTTTTATTCACCTGCGCCAAAGCATCCATGTCAAGAATGTAAAGCCACCATTGTAATAAGGTTCTGATTTATTTTTCTACCTAGACTTTTATTCGCGAGGATATATTGAGCCTCTTTATCATTTTTCTTTCCTTGTTTTTTTCCTCGCAACCCGCGGGCTGCCGATCCAGCCAGAGCGCATGCGTTTTTCTCGTGCTCCATCGACAACCACGCGGCGCACTTGGATGCGCGTTTGTTTTTCTCTGGCCGACTACATTTTCACCTGGCAGAGTTTTGGACGCTTTCTGGCTAGCAGACGAGAAAAAAAACAGTGCATAGTCGCTCGCCGCCAGCATTGCGGGGATTCGACGGATTGCAACGCGTTCGCTTGAGCGCAACCTCTCCGGAAAATTTTGTCTCGCCGTTGTAGGATACCGAGCAGTATGCGTATGATTTTCTGTGGACCAAGCGTCACACGGTTTCTTCGATATTCCTTCGGTACCCACACTAGGTGCCCGAAGTAAGCATTCGATTGTAACCAACATGCTTTCCATTGTGTTATTCTATTTCGCCGCCCCCCGCCCCACAAAAGAAAAAAAAGAAGACATTGTTGCGTCGCAGCGAATTGTCACATGGCGAAAGCTCGATTTTGTTACTTCTTTTGCGGAAAGTAATGGGCCACGGGACGCTTCACTTGCCGGATACTCTTATTATGTTATTGCGATAGCAATTATATGGACACTCCAGGCTCGTTCCTGCCGTTTCCCTCATGTTCCGTATAAATAAACGCCAAAGGCGATAACATCGTGACCGCGCGCCGCATACTCTATGTGCGAGTGAAAGCGTGGGGGGGGGGGGGAAGGGGGTGAGCCGACGATGGTGGCTCAGGCTTGTGTGCGCAAGGGAGAAAAGCGGAGAGGAAGCGCGCCGCCTTCCGTCGCATGCGATACATTTTGGGAGTGGAGGGAGGGGGGGTGCTGTGTTCTGTGAATCTGTGGTTGCGCAACCTGTTTATTTGCCTTTGACGCATTATATATAGCGACTTTTTCTTAGGTACGTAGATTTATTGGTTACTTATGCGCATATTTAAATATCTTGTTGCGAGGTTTTGTGCATATGCGCAGTGAACTTTGTTTCCAGTGACAATTTTTTTGCCCTGTATCAAGCTGTATCTTCGCATTTATAATGTACGAAGGCGAGTCAAATGAGACAACCCGCCCCGCGCAATAATGGTTTGGTTCATTATTTTCGAGGCATGCGCGTAGAACGTACGCATCTCATATACAAGTGACATGCAGAGGTGAGGTTAAATTCTCTTTAATGCTCTCATACACTGGGTTCAACATTGGTGCGTGACATAATGGACACTCCAAAAGTTGAACAGCTTGGTGTCGTGATGTTTTCGACAAATGAAGATGTTTCCCAAAAAGAAATTATTCGCCGTATGGCTGACGTATGCGTTGAACATTGCGTTTCATTGGCCACTGTGAAGCATTGTAGCAAACTGTTCAAAGAAGGACATGAAAGTTACAAAGACGTTCCATGGCCGGGCCAAAGTCACCCTCAACACAATTAAAAGGGCCGTGGTTGCTCAGTGGCTATGGTGTTGGGCTGCTGAGCACGAGGTCGCGGGATCGAATCCCGGTCACGGCGGCTGCATTTCGATGGGGGCGAAATGCGAAAACACCCGTGTACTTAGATTTAAGTGCACGTCAAAGAACCCCAGATGAGGGTGACGACTTTTTGTCTGCAGTTGGGACTGGGGATGACAGTTCATCCATGTAGCGAGGGTGTTCAAAGTGGATTTAAGGTCCACGTTGATAGCCACCGTGAGAATAATGGGGAGTCTCCTCTCCTGAGATGAGTGCCATTCCGTCGCGTGTGCTTGCGAAGAACGGCCAAAAAAGAGAGAGTAGACCGAGTACGTCGGCATCTTTCAATACCTAGAAGGATTGATGAGCTTTCCGCACCCCAGGACGCATAGTCTTATTTCTAGGGCGTACCCCTCTGCTAGCCTGAAACACTACCGCAAAGCTTACAGTGGAAACATTTGAATTCACCACTCCCATTGAAAACAAAGGCCGTCATTTCTGCCGGAAAAGTGTCGACTTCTTTTAAGATCGTTAGGGGCCATTGTTGACCGAATTTTCTAAACCTGGAGAGACTCTAAATCGTTTCAGATATTGTGAAAGGTCGGATCGGCTGCGTGTAGCAATCAAGAACGAACGACGTGGAAAATTGAGCATTCGGAACATCTTGCTTCACGACATTGCCCGTTCCCACGTCGCTATGTGGTTAATACAAAACTGGCAAAGTTCAAGTGGGAAACGCTGCAACATCCCTCATGCAGCCCAGACCTGTTGCCTTGCGTCTTCCACATTTGGTAAAATTTGATAAAACTACTCAAGGGAACCAGATTCGTGTCGGAAGATGACGTGCAGTCATTTACAGATTTTTGAGGCAGCAACCCAATGAGTTTTATGAGACGGGAATTACGCAACTCGTTAGTAGGACAAGTGTCTAAATACTCATGGTGACTACTTTAATATAAAGTACCTCGTTTGTCATATATTCGCAATGGCTCACTTTCATTTGACTCACCCTCGTATATGTTGCAGAACTCCTGTTTTTTATATGTGCTCTCTGTTGCGATTATAATTTCGCAGCAATTACTCGCAATACAAAACCGGTGACAGCTTCTCCTGCGCAGTACATTCTCACAAAGGAAAGCCTCATTGAGATTTTCTTCTCGTCGTTGCATATGTACGCAAATGTAAACAAAGTTGTTGAATGACAGCTACACACACATATATATATATATATATATATATATTTGTGATCCCTCGGCTAATTCTATGAGGAGGCCGAGCTGCAAAGTGAGCCCCCCACGAACGCAATTTCTGGCTACGCCACTGCTAGTGGGCACTAGGTCTGCGGCGCTTAGGGTGACCCATACAGTTCATCCATGTAGCGAGGGTGTTCAAAGTGGATTTAAGGTCCACGTTGATAGCCACCGTGAGAATAATGAGGAGTCTCCTCTCCTGAGATGAGTGCCATTCCGTCGCGTGTGCTTGCGAAGAACGGCCAAAAAAAGAGAGAGTAGACCCAGTACGTCGGCATCTTTCAACACCTAGAAGGCTTGATGAGCTTTCCGCACCCCAAGACGCATAGTCTTATTTCTAGGGCGTACCCCTCGCCGCGACCGGGGTAAGGCGAGCGACTGTAATATCTACCGAAATGGCCCACTATACTGTCGACGAAATCACCGCGTCTTGGGCGGGACCTTCTATTACTTTGGCCCCGACTTGGAGAAGAAACCAGCCACAAATAAAATTTTTGCCGACGACGCTGTTCTTAAGAAAACCGTAGTACAAGCGGCCGTGTACGACAAAAATTTGCCCCCTCCTGCTGACTTTACTACACGATCTGTACTTAAAGGATTTGACTCGGGGCGCATAATAATGGGCGCAGAAGATGAAAGTCGCGTTGCCGTATTTCATTTAACCCCGAGCAAATCTTCATAGGAAGTAGGAATCGGCTGCGAAGAGTGGGTTATGTTGGTAGGCAGTGTACAAGATAGTGATGTGAGGTATGACCCTCTCTTGGCTGTCACTACAGAGTTCAAGCTCCTAATGCCTAACTTTTTTCGGCAATATACTCCCATCCTCTTCACGCCACCAAGCAGCAGGCCAAAGCGGTATCCTCTTATTATAAGAGTTTTGTTTCTATATACTTTAATGGCAACGGCAGGACCTATTTCGGAATACACTAGCCATGTCACTTGTTCTTTTCGTCGGCAAAACATCGGAGCTCTCGGCAGTGATTGCCTGCTTTTAAAGTGCAGTTATATTTTAGGTGGTACTAAAAAGTACCTAATCCGCAAATCACGGCAAGGTACGCACACTGCAACACAGTAGAGATTCAACAAACTGACTTCAACTCGAATACATAAAAGGATGTTGCAGATTAGATGCTTCGGCGTGCTTCGACCTCCATCGGCGTAACCGAGCGAACGAGCACAGTGAAGGATGAAAGAGCGAACACGGAGCGCAGCGGATGATGAAAGACGGCGCGAGGAGGAACGCGTAGGAGGAGGCTACTTTTGACGTGGGCTTAATGTGGAGGGTAGCAGAGTACGCATAGAAATGGTCCATTGTCGGGTCATCCCTCGGTTTTGGAGGCTTGAGATTACTGGACCTCATAGCTGTAATAACGTTCATCGGTCAGAAAAAGTCTTTTTTTGGTCAGAAAAAGTATTTTTTTCTCTGTGTGAATCTGCGCACGTGTGCTCAGATTCACACAGAGCTTCACACAGGTCATACAGTTTGCATAAGGATGTGCTGCCCCGTATTGTATTTCGTCATTGTCTAATGTCCAATTCATGATACCCCGATACTAGCGGTTTGAGCTCCAACCTCCTTAAATCCTTGGGGTGCACATATTCATCGAAGTTTCCACCTACTGATGACTGATTCAGGTTCTTAAATGAGTGTACTACTCAGCGCATGCAGGAGGAGGAACGCAGATAACATTGCTAAAATTAGCGGGATATATACATGGCCGACTTTTATGCGGTATAATTTTGTATAATTACCCAAAATAAGGTGTGCGACTTGTGTTGCACTCATTGCCTTAGAAAGCTCTTACCTTGCCTGGCATTCACCAACTCTTCAACATTTGTGCGCGGCTGTTGTTTTCTCCCTCTACGTCCCGCTTGCCGAGTGAAGGTTTATCACGGTGCGCGTCTGTGCTACGCAACTGGCTTGGTGTTTGACATTGTGACAATATGCAGTTTCGCACTCCTGCACAGAAGCCTTCCATATAGCGCCTGCGGTGTGCATGGGCACTGAGTAAAATCACTGCATAAGCCATTCATGCCTATGAAAGGGATGCCAGTGTTAAAAAATTATGCTAAGAAATCAACTTCGGCGTATCGGATACGCTCGCCAACATCAGAGCCCACAGGGATCTCAGCCCATTTACGTCTGTTTCCTTTGTCTTTCCTAGT
Source organism: Dermacentor albipictus (assembly GCF_038994185.2). Taxonomy (NCBI): domain Eukaryota; kingdom Metazoa; phylum Arthropoda; class Arachnida; order Ixodida; family Ixodidae; genus Dermacentor; species Dermacentor albipictus. The sequence goes on from NC_091821.1 coordinate 450,911,513, forward strand.
CGTGCCATATTTTCTCCCGTTTCTGGACAGGAAATCTTATTACGAAAAATAATGTGTAAATAAGATTCTTCTATGCGCCAGCCGATTGAACACCACGCATTGTTTAAGCAATCTTGCCAAAGACAACGCGACGCTGCACGCAGCTGACGCTTCACTGCCACGCTTGCGTGCATTCGTACAGGCACCGGGTGACACACATTCATAGCGCACCCGGCAGCACCAGTCAACTTGACTCCGGCGTCGCCTTGGCCTTGGTCATAGTGTGGACGCTGATATTCATCGCCATCATTCTTGGACCGCGCTCACTGAGGAAGGTGCGATTCCACAGAGCGTACTATTGCTCACGACGTAGACGCCAAAATATGTTGCAAGTGTCCTTTGAAAGTTTGTGGAATGAAATGTACGATCTAAAAATATAATATTCCAATATTCCCAATGCGCAGTCATCATATTCGGTGTGTCATTTACAAGTTTCTTGGCCAAAGATTTAGGCTAATAACATCATATGGGTGTCAACCGGTCTTGCTGTCAAATCTTAGCGCCAAGAGTGCAGAGTTAACATCGTGATCTGTTCTTAAAAAAGTTAGTTATTGCTTAGTTCGATGACGTAGACGGGTGTACAGAAGCACTGGTGTGCCGCACATTCTGATCTGTTGCTTAGCCAAATGCATATAATAAATATTTTACTTATATGGCATATATTTTGCTGGGACAATGTGAGAGAAATTATATAGGCATGTGGATAATATAGGTATGCAGGATCTCACCGCTGATATTATTCGCGACGCATAATTGCGATGGCAATAAAAAAACTAAGTGGGAGCCAAGCTTTGATTTGGCTGCAATTGTACAATACCTGTGAGGGACCAAAAGCAATGTACTTCATGCTCACTGTAAATTTACAAAACTTTGCAAACAATTGTGCCACAGAAACAAAAGGAGCAAGCTAATATGCGATATTATTATCACTCTTAACTGTTTCCATGAGGCACTGCTGGTTCTCCGAAAGGATTGCCCGGGAAAATTACTAGCATATAAAGTTGCTTTCAACGGAATCGCAGCGTGTGGCAAAATGTGCTTCTACTAATTAGCAGTCACCATTGGCTAGCGTTCTTCTGGTCTTTACTCTATTTTTCACTTGGGTTTTCTTGAGAAAGTTTGTTTGCCCCATGCCTGGGTAACCGTATTGGATGCTCTACAGCTATGATGCGTTACTGATGCGAATTAGCAGGCGACGTGAATTTCTTGTGCTAGCAGTCGCATATTGATCGATGCGAAACTATTCGTACAATATTTCTGTAACTGGTGGAACAGCCAACCATTGCATATCTTTGTGTAGCTAATTGTTGTGCATTTTGTCAAGCATAAGCATCTTTATAAAATCCATGGCGAAAAATGTGTTCCCATAAACAGCGTTCCGCCTGTTTTACCGGATCACGACACCAGTTAACACGCTGATCTTCATGCATGTGCTGAAACATCCACATGTGCCTGCATGACGCCAAAATAGTTCCGCATGTTCCCCTCACACTACCACGTACATTGTCTCATCGCATCGAGCTCTGAAATGCTATAAATGCCCAGTCAATGGCCCTATTTAGCCAAGTTACGTAGTATCAGCTGAATTGTCCCATTAATTCTGAGTTGAAAGCCGTTACTATATATTGTTTGCTCACAGAAACGCCTTACATATTTAGAAGGGCCTAGGTGCATCCCAAATGAGGCTTTTACAATTTATTGTACTTCTGAGACTACCGCTCTAATTAAAGTCTGATCAAGGTAACTATGCGATTTCTTGCGGCAGCTTTTCTCAAAGTACAGTAATTTACGCCTGAATACTTTATTTCATTTCGAAATTATTTAAATGGTCCAAATTTCCCACGATCATTAACTTACCACTTTCTGTACTCACAAAACACCTTCTAACCCTTTCGCTGTCGGACCTTTCTGGCCGTGACGCACCCCCAGTGTCGGCTTGGTTTCAGGGAACGAGCATAACAGGGAATGAACGTAGCAATTTATTTTTGATTATGATTGGTATACAAATAACATAGTCAATGCAATATGCACATTTCAGTGTTCTGCAGCTGTTGTTAGTAAACATCATCATCATCATCAGCCTGACTATACAATCCGTGCAACATCCGAATCTGACGATGCGGAACCCTCTTCCTGGCATGCGACTCTGTCCGAGTCCGAATCCGAGCTCAGCTCGTATTGTGAATCGGAATTGAGCCACCGCTCCAATAAGCAGACGAAGGTCCCGCGCGCTGAGCCATCCGAAAGTAACCGCGCGCAGGGAGGATGCGCTTTCAGTCGCCCGCACAACGGAGAGCAATGGGACGTTGTGCGATCAAGAAGACAGAGGGAGATGGAAAAAGGCTAAACAAAGTTCGAAGGGCTTTACGTTTACTGCTGCAAGCCGGAAGCGAGGGCGCGACGAGAGAGCAAAAGCAGCAACGAGTCACTCTTTTCGGAGAGGCAACGGCACGTGCGCCTGAACTTGACGCGCCGTAGCAGGCACACCAACAGAAGAAAAAATAAAAACCTTCAAACCAGCGGAAATGGCAGAACAACCCTTGAACCCATAACCACACGCGCGCGACGCATGATACAGCGAACACGGAGCCACCGCGCCACTCAGCAAAGAGAAAGTGGGGAGTGGCAGTCGCGCCGTACTCTTCAGTACATGGAGTGACACAGGTCGGGGCGAATATACGAACTTGCAGAAAGAGTCAACAGATAGCGTGGCCAATCCAGGAGCGCCAGCTTTGCGCTCTGGCGCGAAATTTTGAACGCACGATAGAGAACGTACCGGTACGTCAGTGACACCGTGGGGGGGAAGCGCGATGACGTACCGGTACGTCCGTGACGTACCGGTACGTTCACAGCTCGCGCTCACAGCTTCACAGCTCGCGCTCAGAAAAACTTACATCCGCAATTTGGCGGACACTGACGAATACAGAGTGTTTGAAAATTAACTGGAGCAATGCATCATGGTGCGTAACGCATCAGATTCATAATGCTGGGAAACAGAACACATAAACGAAATCCTTTGCTTCATCATGCCAGAAATATGCACAGTGTATGCAGTACAGAATGTAGGGGTTCCTAATTCCTCGATAGTTTCAGTATTTCCGCTGAAACAACTCGTGTAATAGAAGTGCTGGGTGAAGGTGTATCTTTTGAAGTGAGGCATTTATTCCATAAGGCTATGTGCACCAAAGAGCGTACAGTGTGTGTTCGCATCGACGGTGCGCAGGCTTCATTCGTGATGATGGTGACTCGGCTTTCCATGCTTGCCTTGCTCTGCATTGCTTCCTGCACGCTGAGCGGCGCCAGGCAAGGTATGCTTTCACTCCTGTGGCCGGACTTATCGAAGGCTTACTCCGCAAAGGTAAGGGGTTCGCACATAACAAAAACCACTTCACATGTCGTGTGACAGTGCGTTCTCTTCGTTCTATCGGGTTTACCGGTTCTCTCGTAAAGCAACGTGTTGTCAGGCAGTTTAAGGATGATGAGCTCCATGTCAGACGTTGACTGAACACTGCTATTTAAGGGGCTGATAATACCCATATTCGCGTATCATGGATGCATGTTTGAACCCAAAGTGCAAATAAATGCGCTGAAGTCTGTGGTAGTCATGGGAAAAGGACTGCAGTAAAGGTCCCGAAATCTGTGCCCGAAAAGGAATCAACCAAGGTAATAAAAAGGAACCTATTTTTCATCTCAAAGAAAGGTTAAATGTCGATAGATAACCGACAAGAATGAGATGCCCTAAGAATGCCCAATTCGGCCCCGAGTGCATATTTTGCCGACATTTTCTCTGTTTGAAATGGCAGCTGCACCTTCGACTCTTCGATAGAGTGCGTAGTGATAAAAAGTTCGCATGAAAGCTCCCGTCTACCTTTGCAATCAATGGTGATACTCTGGGATGCATAAAGGCACGGGTGACTATGGTAAATATGCACGCAACATATGTGTCAGACTAACCCGCGTGAGCAATGGAAACATCGGCCGCTTTTTCACAATTTGTTAAAATGTTACACGTAGTGTGAGTAAATGAGGCATTTAAATATAGTTGGCAATAAATGTCACTTCAACTTGTGGCACTGACCATATAGGTATTACAAAACGTGGCATGCATACATCCCACTGGACATCTAGAGTCTCAATCTAAATTTATTTTTGACTCTGTGCTGCACTAAACAAAGCTCCTGTCATTTTTTCTGTGACATGCGTAAATGAGGCGCTCAGGAGAAGTTTGTAGCTAATTTTGTTTATATAAAAGAAGTCCTTAGCTTAAAAAGTGGGGGGTATATGTCCCACTCACAATAAATGTATTTTTTTCTGAAGAGTGGTACTCATTTGCAGCACTAAATTTCTAGGCTCACAATGAAAATATATATGTAACTACTGTCCTTGTAGGAAAGACCGAAGCACGACGGACAACTGTGTACAGTGGAGCCTACGAAAAGTTAGAAAGAACTTCCTTTTACATGCGTCGAACACAGCGCGTTTCTGTGTGCGCATGTTTTCGCAGGTGCATTCACAAGGAGGAGCTTTGCAGTCCAGGGGCCCTGTGAAGTAAAACAATCGCAGCCTGTTTTTATTCGAATCTCCTGATGTCAAGGGCAGTATACCTTAAAGCTATTCAAACTTTTCTATTCCACTTCTGCAATGAGCCCTCCGCGAGTTTTCAAAAATTTTGTTGGACCACCCCCACTTCGCCTCTCTGTCATGCGACGTTACGAAAACAGCAATAGCTCCACATCTAATATGACGTGAACACACTGGTTATTTATCATTGGAAAGAACAAAAGCAAAATACCTATATATGATTAAACGCCTTTTCACAATTAGCGCTCGGGTATTTGTCAAAACTTTTCAGCCGGCACCCACCTCACCTGCCTCTCACGCGGCGTCAAAAAACCGCGAGAACTCACCACGTCAAAGAGACGTACATGCGCTAAAGATGTATAAATGTGCCGAACAAAGCTGTATTTTTTTCTGAATAGCCGCAGGCTGCCCCGTTTTGAAACGAATAAAAGATGGCTGCCGCCGATAGCTCAGGCACTGGCTGTTCGCACTTGAAGGAAAGCATGGACTCACTGGTATACAATAAAGCTTTTTGCGTGGCCGTGTAAGGTTTTCGAGCTCTTTCGGCACGTTTACAGCCTTGTTCTGCCAACTCTCCTTTGCTAACGATTCATTTTAGGAGCATTTTTAAACTTACGTTGCATGCTGTCGCGATTTTCTACCAGTCACCGAGCTAAGTAAGGGAAAACGTATCAATCACAGACCCTGGCACCAGCCTCTTCATCGTGTTATCCATTTTCCGTGCACTGTCTCGGCCCTATAGAATGCCTCTTCACTTGAGCGTGCTTCTCGCTTCCTGGTAGCCAATTACAAACGAAAAACCGATCATTGTAGGCAATGTTATTCGTATTTAAAGCAAACAAAAGTGACCTCTTATCAACGAGGAGAACGTTTGATTCGCCTCTTCAGACAACCCTACGGGTCACCGCCTGATGCTTGCATCCGCGGTTAAGCATATTTGACGCCGTGAGATTGGAATAAAAACATATTGGAATAGTTTTACGTTAAACACTCTTAAGCAAAATTATACCTTTTTCCCCCCACAAAAATAATCGTCATCTGTCTTGTCCGCATTTCCTTTCTTTCGCGGCGAGCCGGGTACTAGTAATGAACGGCAGGCGCGTTATCAGCATGACATAACATTCCCGACAGTCATGTAGTGGGTGCAGCGTTTTCAAGAAAGGAAACGTGAGCAAGGCAGATGATGATTTTTGTTGTGTGGCAGAGATGCATACCAAAGGGTGTAACTTTGCCCAAGAGTGTAGGCCCCAAATTTGCATAACCGCCGACGCAAGCATCTGGTGGTGGCCAGCAGCGTTGTCTTAACAGTCCAATCAAACGCTCTCCTCGCTAGGAGGTCATTTTTGCTTACTTTGAAAACGAATCGCATCCCCTACAAGGAGCGCCACTCCTATATCATTGGCTGGCAAAAGGCGAGAACCCCGCTCAAGTGCAGAGAATTGCGATGGGCCAAGTCAGCGCAATGAAAATAGCTAACATGATGAGGAGGGTGGTGCCAGATTCTGTGATTGGCCCCCTTCCTTTTTCTTAGCTTCCAGTGGCTGGATGAAATGTGCGACGGAAGGTAAAAATTCTGCTAAAACGGACCCTCAGGAAAGAGTTCGCAGAGTGATGTCTTAAACCTACCAAAAGGTCTCGATAACGTTATACTGTCACGCGAAAAGTTTCATCATACGCGAATAAATGTATGGACTCCGCCCTGTGCGAGCAGCCATTGCCTGAGTGATCGGTGAGGAGCTATCTCCTATTCCTTGCGGAACAGGGCCATATCTGGCAATTCAGACACAAATTCAGTTTTGTGCGGCATACTAACGCACCTTTAACGCATACCCGTCATTTTCACTTTGACGTGGTGAGTCTTCCCTGTTTCCTGACGTCGCGTGAAAGAAAGGCGAAGTGGGCGCAACGTGAAAACACTTTACCAATAGAAGAGTGTAAATGGCAAAAGCGTCGATCAGAAACACTTTTATTTTGTTTGGTCTTATCATGTATGATCAGTGTGTACACGTCATATAACATGGACAGCTATTGCGGTTTTCTTGACGTCGCGTGGCACGCACGTGAAGAGGGTAGCCTGAAATGTTTTTAACAAATCGCGCAGAACTGATTGCAGAATTGTTGAAAACTTTCCAATATCTTTACGTTATAGCGCCCTAGACATCGCTTCAAGATGAAGAAATGGGACCTTGATGCCGGCGAAATGTGTAAATTTAAATGCAAGAAAGCGGAATAAGTTTTCGTGCATCTTATGAACAAATGTGTCCCAAACTTGGGTAGCGTTCCAAGGATGAAAGAAAAATTTTCTAGCCTTTGCACGCTTGTCGCTCTCTTAATTACCATTCCAAAGCAGTTACCACATGAATTGTTGAAACGGTTAGGTCGACGGTAGCACCAGATAAATTAGATAAATGCGCCCTTTTGCTGCTCATGAGCGTTCTTGTGCAATCATAAAGTGGGAATTACATATCTCACTATTCCCCAAAGGGTTCAGTATATTTATGCAACAACCGCCGTGGTCGCTCAGTGGCTATGGTGTTGGGCTGCTGAGCACGAGGTCACGGGATCGTACCCCGGCCAGGGCGGCGGCATTTGGATGGAGGCAAGAACACCCTTGTATTCAGATTGATGTGAACCTAAATGAACCCCCCTAGGTGGTCGAAATGTCCGGAACCCTCCACTACGCCGTGCCTCATAAACATAAAGTGGTTTTCGCAAGTAAGACTCCATAATTTAATTTTTAATAATCATGCAACGCTACAGTATACTTCGCACATAACAAAATTTCCACCGACTTTCTATTGCGACGATCGCGAAATCAGCAACTGAGTTCCCCGTTGTGCAAGGTGGACAGCGCTCCCTCCATTGCAGTAACAGCACCCTACTACGAGAGCACCACGTCCTCATGTTTAAACAAGATAACACTGATATTTTCACGTAGTAGTGACGGCAAAGAACACAGTAGCAAAACTATGAATGATAAAACTAAGTTTTATTGGGCAAAGATGTGCCCACAAAAACAGTCTACACTCAAAGCACAATGACAGCAGTGTACACAGTCGGCGATTGTCGAAATATATCGGCGGGTCATGCGCGTCAGCGTTGATGCATGAGTCATAGAATGTTCCAGATCAATCGGTGGTACCCGAGTGTTTTCCAGAATGTACTACACATTTCGCGTTGCGCATACAATCAGATTACACAAGGTCCGGTGACGACACACTGTGGAGAGAACCATCGATAAGATTCGAGAAACTTCCAATACACGTGGGCGCGTCCAGTGCCAAGCGATAATGATCAACATTTCTTAGCCAGTAAAAAGTGGTCACCGGTAAAAGATAAACAAGTGCACGTGTCATTATTACTCTATGCAGCTAAAGTATTACAACATGCAAACGTCAGTACAGCTGCCAGCCGTTTCTTATGTGTTCGCGCGCCTTAACGTATGCGCATTACGTAAATGGCTACCGGTTTCTATTTTCTCTCTTTCTCTCTCTCTCTATGTATATGTATATATATATATATATATATATATATATATATATATATATATATATATATATATATATATATATATATATATATATATATATATATATATTGGTGGTGGTGGTGGTGGCGTCGTCTGACGGTGTCCACTAGAGTTCTGAAAAGGAAAGAACAAAGCTATGAGAGGGCTTTCATGATCACCATGATGAACATTTTGGAGATTTACTATGTATTGCTTTTGTTGATATACATTGTGTTTGGCTTCACCAAGTGCACTATGGCTAAAGCATCAGTACCGACTGCCTTGACTTCTTGAGGTGGCAATACTTGCCAGGTAGAGATATCGTTTGGTATTAGGGGTCGCGCGTTACTCTTTTAAATGTTAGACAAGCCTAGAGAAGGCGAACCAAACAATTGGCCTTGTCATAGCTACGATATCACGCTACTAAGTGTAACCTGTCAACGCTATCTTGATATTTTGTGTGGCATTTCTGTTGTCACAAATCTCGAATAGTAGTGCTCAGGTGAGCGAAATTCCTGGAATATTGAGTATTTCATATCCCTTCCCTAATGCCACTCTCTCAACCCTGGCTCTTGCGTGCACATCTCCGCGACCTACGAGGTCGAATCGGAAAGTGTTTGCTCCTACTCTATTTAGTAAAAGTAGGGATGTAAATCCGAAGTACACATATCTATTCCCAGCGGTGCACTTTTGCTGGGCCGGCCCGGCCTTGTCTGCCAGTAGCTCGGTGACGAGGTGCTGCTGTTACTTGTTGAAGAGGGCGGTTGGGCTTCACACTTCCATGACATACGAGAAACGAAGTTTCATTCGCTTTCTATGGGGCAAAGGGTGAAGGCCCATTGAAATTCACAGGGAAATACAGCCCACGTATGGGGAAAAGTGTCCCGCGTTGAGAAGATTTTTTTTTTCCGTTTCCGTATATTTCGGTTTAGGCTGCTATGAAAGGTGCTAGGTTATGCACATAACATTATTTGCGTAGTTGAAAGCTAGCTACCTGCCAACGCATTTTTTCCTTGGTCGACGCATTGCAGCGCAACAATACTCATTTCCTCCTCTTGTTAACAGCGCGAAACGTAGGCGGGACATGAGACGAGAAAACGACACAACAAGCGCTGATTTTCAACCAAGTTTATTTGAAATAAACGCGGCTTCTCAAAGCTTTGCCCATACGAGTCGAAGACACGTATTGTACCTAATGTGAAACACGCAGTTATTTACCATATATATCAACAATCCCTGAGCAAAAGAGGCACTACGTATGACTGAGAAACGTTTCAGACATAAAAAGCTACTGCAACTACCCCATAACTGCGCACTACGTGCAAGATCAAATCATACGGGATAACGCATTCTATATTTTCATGTGATCGATGCCGGTTTAGGTTTTAATTGATGTCGCAACTATCTCTTCTTTCCTTGTCGCACGCGGCAGACGTGGATATCGGCATCTCGGCACATGTTCTACAGTATCAGCCTGGCCCTGGGCATGACCACCTTCTTCGCCAGTTACAACAAGTTTGAATGGCCACTCCTCGGGTGAGCAGAGTCCAGCGTATAGCGTGCGTCTTTTTGTCGGAATGCACTGACTCGGTGCTAGGTGTCGGAGTCATCGCTGCGGTCGGTTTCTTCAAAGGCATAACACTGGCAGTTGGGATCTCTTATCTCTAAAAAAATATACTAAAGCTTCCTGTTTTGGTTTTGTTATGACCCTTGAAGTTAAAAAAGCCGTCATCATCACTATTATTTGACAAGGTCGTGGTAGCAAATGATTATTTTCGGGTCCATTTATATCTCTGTATCTCATAGCGGCTATAAGAGTGGAGTACTTTTAGAGAAGCCATAAATAAAGAAACAGGCAAGTACATCAATCTTGTCTTGCCTCAAAATGAGTCCTAAGCAATTCATTCGTGTAATTTATGTGGTAATGAATAATAATAATAATATTATTTGGGGTTTTACATGCCAAAACCACTTTCTGATTATGAGGCACGCCGTAGTGGAGGACTCCGGAAATTTTGACCACCTGGGGTTCTTTAATGTGCACTTAAATCTAAGCACACGGGTGGTTTCGCATTTCGCCCCTATCGAAATGCGGCCGCCGTGGCCGGGATTCAATCCCGCGACCTCGTGCTCAGCAGCCCAACACCATAGCCACTGAGCAACCACGGCGGGTAATGTGTTAATGAAAGCATGAGTTATATAATATATGCGAGTTGCGCACGATCATTGCAAGTCATCGGGACAAGCTGTGGCTTTTGAAGCTTCCCTAAGTGGCATTAACAATCGATGCAAAATCGTGTTCTTAAAACAGTTATTCCTGATTATGTAGAGTCAGAGTGGACAAGAGCATCTGTTTAATGTTACAATTAAATTTTTATGAGCATGCACAACCACAAATTTATCAGCAGCTATCATTGCAAGGCATGTAATTCAAGCTGTCCGAGAGTGGCGCTAGGTCCAGCGAGACAAGCTTCTCTTGAAACAAAAATGGCAAGGCGCAATATTAAAGGAACACCAAAGGCAAATGTTAGGTCAAGCTAAAGAGATATGTTTGTGCTCGAGAATCTCTAAACTGTTGATATCATCCCGAACAGTGCTTTCATAATTGAGAAACTTAGGTAAATGCAGGATATGCTTAGAGGTTCCCCTGGGACATTCAAGCACTGGCCCGATGAAGAAAGCGCTCCTCGGTTAAATTCTGTCACTAGTGATCAAGCGTTCGTTGCAAAAACCATCCTTGTATTGAATTATAAGGCGAATGAAAATTCCACTCGTGTAGTTCTATTGCATGTTTTAGAAAAAAGAAACTCGTTGAAGCTACCGTTGACGATAACGCAGGTGGTCGAAAGGTTTCATTTTCGCTCGACTCCATGGCACCCACACTTTCGCGTTTCATTTGTTTCGTTATCGCGTAAAGCTGCACAGGTTTTGCTGGCTCGCAAAACTGGCACAAACTGCAAGTAGCAGAGAATTCAATTTCCATGTGATGTCGCGCTATGCCCGAAAGGTCTACGCCACTTCACGAGAAAGCAGCTACTGCGGCTAATACACCACTACGTCTTGGCTCTGTAGTGCCATCTGTCGGGCAGGTTTTACTCACCGACCGCAGCGAAGGGTGTTGATGGCCTATACAACGTCACCACCTCCCAATTGGCTGGCTGGAGTTTGAGTTTCGAAAAAAGCATTCAGACCCTTCAGATGCAAATATGTTGTAAAGTAAATCTTTTCTTTGCGCGACACAAGCACTACGAGGTTTCGGGAATTGTATGTAAACAGCCTATGTCGACAGTGAGCGGTGATTCCTTTCATGTAACTGAAACCACTGTAACAGTGAATCACGATGCATAAACTTCTATAGTAGTACTCAATGCCGCACAATATCTAAAACATCCATTCACTCTCCGACAGAGAGCGACAGAGACAGCAGTTAACTTTATTACATGCCTATTAATTCTTGAGACCCTGGCAGAGGAGCAAGCGTGGAGGCAACGCGGCCCCGACGCGGTCAGCCCACTCTGCCAGCATGACTTAGCATTTTCGGTCATCAGAATAGATCGCACGCTCCCAGGGCTCGAGCGTGAGAGCTTGCCGAGGAATCATTCTTGGTTGGGAGGTTGGAAGGGCACCCCCAAAGTATGTGATCTTGGTCTGCGGTTAGTGCTTCGCGTTGCCTGCAGTTAGGTTTAAACTCTTGCTTAGAAATTTCGGCCAACCTTTTGCGGCTTAGCACAGATCGAGTCTGTACTCGCCGTAGGATCATGGCCTGCTCCTGGGAGAGAATCGTGCTCGGGAACCTAAGTAAACTGAAGCTATTGAACCTATCCTTTCTGTAGACGTCTTATTGCATTAGGTCCATCCAATTTTATAGTGTAATTTCTATTGCTCACTGTCCTTGAAGTCCTTTATATCCTGGTTATTTTTATTTCGCCTCCTCTCGAGGCCTGCTAGACCAGCAGTACCGTATACATAAATAAATTTTAAGAAATGTCGCAAGTGTGTAAAGAAGAAATCATCAATTACAGTCGCTACTTGTGCTCGCTCAAACGGCGTCAAATGAAGCATAACAGGCCAGGGAAACTAAGACTTCTAAAGGTGACTTCACATCTACCAATATGTGTGCTATCATTATCATTTTTTTTTCATAATGTGATCTGTGATCATAAATATGCAGCTTCAAAACAGAGATGAAGATGACAGAGGAGATGTATGAAATCTTAATTACGCTGGCTTCAAAGCAGCGATTGAAGAGGTAACGCTAAGAGATAAGCTCTCCGAATTAACGTAGGACCTAATAAGGAAACGACAAAACATGAAAGTGTCCAACTCAGGAGATCGTACAGAATTCCCTGAACTTTCAAAACCGATTCGTAAGGATAAGGTAGGGGATATTCAAAATTATAATATGAGAAAGACTGTGGAAGCAGCAAAAAAAGGACGCACCATGAAATCAGTGAAATGAAAGCTTGGCATCTGACAAGCCATCATGTATGCACGGAAAGATAAGCAGGGTAATATTATGACAATTTAGAAAATATAGTAAAAAAGCAGCGGAAGTGTTCTATACTGACCTTAACAGTACCCACACCAGCCACGCTACCTCCATTCTAAGCAGTAATAAACAGGATACAGAGGCTCCTCCTGTAACTAACACTGAAGCTAGAAGGGCCCTGCAAGACATGACCCGAGAAAAAGCGGCTGGAGAAGATATAATAAGCTTCAATTTAATCAAAGATTGAGGAGATATAATGCTTAAAAAGGTTGTGGCCATTTATAATTAATGTTTGGCATATTCAAGTGTGCCAGACGAACGGAAGAATTCCAATATGATACTAATACAGAAAAAGGCGGACGTAAAATAATTGAAAAATTATAGGCCCGTTAGCTTACATCCAGTATTAAATAAAGTATTTACCAAGATATTCTCCAATAGAATATCTCAGCTACTTCAAAAGATACTGGTCCGGGCTAGTTGATTACAATTCATAATCAGTGGTACTTGCACACCACTTGGAACGAGGACTGAGAAACAACAGACACAAGCGCAAACTTTCAACGGGTTTTCATGGCAGGCAGTAAAGTGATTTATTTACATGCATGAATTTGACGCAAGATGATACACATAAGGAAATATGCATGTTCAATCAACAAGACAAACTTGTGGATGTGCATCCGCAAGAGCTAGATAAATTCTAAATAATACTTGTGATACCCAAGGCAGACATGTCTTGGGTATCATATCTATCGCTCCGATTTCGCAAAATCCGGCACCGTTAAGATAACTAATTTCATTTTGTGATAGTCCCAATGAAGCACGTGTGCAAGTCTGTCTTGTTGATTGCACACGCGTATTTCATTAATAATTTCGTGTTACGTCACGTTCATGTAGGTATAAAGCTACTTGACTCCCTACCATTAAAACCAGTTTAAAGTTCGCGTTTTTCTCTGTCGCTCCCCAGTCCTCGTTCCAAGTGGTGCTAATAACACTGATATCAGCAAACTTTGCTTTCCAGGTGACATTGTCCTGTTCAGCGACACTGGGGACAAATTACGACTAGTGATTAAGGACCTTAAGCAAAAAAGTGTAATAGTGGGGTTTGAAGATTTATATCCAGAAGACAAATGTAATGAATAATAGCTTGGCAAAGGAACAAGAGTTCAGCATCGCCAGCGAGCCTCTAGAGTCGGTGAAGGAGTACGTGTATCTAAGTCTATAACTCACAGGGGACCCTGATAAAGAAAAGAAAATTTAGAGACGAAAAAAAATGGGTTGGAGTGCCTACGCCAGGCATCGCCATATTCTGACTGGGATCTTACCGCTATAATTAAAAGAAAGCGTGCAGAATTTTTGCATTCTACCGGTGCTAACACATAAGGCCGAAACGTGAATGCTTCCAAAAAAGCTCGAGAATAAGTCAAAGATTGCGAAGAACGACGGAACGAAAAATGTAAAGCGCAACGTTGACATCAAAGGAAGCAGGGATAACCGAAATTGTAATTGACTTTCACAGAAAAAAATTGAGCTGGAAAGGCCATATGATGCGTGAAGTGGGTAACCGGTGGACCATTACACTTTTCAGCTTTATCTCTGTGGGATACATTACCATTCCCTTTAAAATTGTTGAAAGCTCACAGACTTCGTACACCACTTAGGCATTTTCTTTTAGCTTCCTTGGACTTTCCCATTTCAGTAATGCATGGGTGTTATTATTAACTTTCGCTTTGTCTCTCTATTACTTTCCTGCATATTTTTTTTGCTTTTTTTTCTTAAGCAATTTTTGTAGTGTCATCTTTTGTTGACAAAGTTGAAGCCTTGTTTTTGTATAATACGTTCGTATGCTGCCTTTCTGTTCATTTATGCCTTGTCTCCTAATACCTTTTTTTGTAAATTTTACATGTTGCCATGGTTGTTTGTATTATTAATTGTAGTCATCATGTACAGGAGGCCCCATTTCAGTTTCTAACTACGGGACCTCCTTCTGTATATACATATGCTGTAGGTATCCCCATTTTGTCAGGAATAAACTGATTCTGATTCTGATTCTGATGAAGAAGCTTCGAAATGATTTCAGGTGCAGCAAGTGATAAAAGGAAACATGGTAAACCAAAGGTTAGGAGAGAATATTACGGCGATGTACTGTAGAGACAAAACGTGTGTAGCTAGTACTGCGCTTCAGATAAAAGAAAACAGGGGAAATGAGCAGGTAATGTAAACTGTAGGGCAGATAACAGGCAGTCCGTTAGAGTTACAACATGGCTCCCGATGAAAGGAAAGTGCACTCGAGAATGATAGTGGATTAGGTGGCGTGATCAAATTAGGAACTTGGAAGGCGTTAGAGGTTTTCGGCTGGTGCGAAGCAGGTGTAATTGGAGATCACGGGTAGAGGCCTCCGTCCTGCCGTGCACAGAAGCAAGCTCATAATAATGATGAACATCATGACATTGAAGCGATGATTGTTGAGATGCAAAAATTTCATTTTCTCGTTCACTCTCCTATCGTCTGTTCGATAGCGCGTCTGTATAAGTTTATATGACAGGAATATGAAGGTGACTACATGAGCACTTTGTTTCAATACGTAGTTTTGTGCCCGTGTTCATCATCTTGCTGCGTCATGTACAGCAGGTTGTCGCTGCCAGCCTGAGAATCCCAGTTTGACATGAGCGTGTGTGCCCATCGACGTTAAACAAAATTAAAAATTAGGCAGCATTGTACGTAGTAGTTTGTGCCGCTACAGAAAGACTTAGTGAGGAGAACAGCAAGATGAAGTGACAATAACATCAATCAGGGGTATTGCTCTGCCCTGTGATTTGGAGCTACCTGTACATAAGTTCCCTGCAAGTACTCTTCCCGGCAATATTTGGTGGAGGCACGGGGTAAGCTTGCCCCAACCGAGATCTGGGTTTCTGCAGCGAATGACTGCTGTTCTGCTGCTATGGCTAACGACGCTGCCTAGTCCACTCACACAGCACCAGTACCTACTTGTATTCCCCTACCCACTGGGCCCGTTTAACGTTCACCGGCACCGACGAAGCTGACGCTCAAGAATGGTCGGCATGGTACGAACGCGTGAGCAACCACAGCAAGTGGGATGCCGTAATTGTGCTGGCTAATGTTATATTTTTTGCGAGAAACCGCTAATCTGTGGTTTGAGGTGCGCGAATGTGACATTACGACTTGGGACACATGCAAAGAGGAGCTGCGCGATCTTTTAGGAAGCCTGTTAGACGCCAGTTAGCAGCGAAGAAATAGCTAACCTCACGTACCCGGATGTCCACGGAATCGCACATGTCGTACATTCAGGACGTGTTGGCTCTTTGTCGAAAAGCACATAAGGGAACATCGGAGCCAGATAAAGTCGGCGACATTTGAAAGGGTAACCTGGTTCTTTGCAAGAGCTTTAAATGGTAGAGTCCATCACAGTGGAGTTGCCGGCGCTTCGAGCAAGCTAGGAGCAATTGTATTGCACAGCGCTTCAACCGGCTTCCCAATATTTCTGCCACCTCATTCTGCAACCATCTACGAACGACCTAGCGACGATCTACTCAAAAGCTAGCATCACCGAGTTTGACGCAAACTATCTGCCGCTAGAAAGAGGCCATGGCTCCAAGCACTCGTGCACGACGGATTAACCATCTCGCTCATTCAAGCCGTCATTCGCAAAGCGATTGAAAATATGGAGATTCAGCCAACCGCTGGCCACTGCTCCGACCCTGCCGCTCCTGTCATTGCTGCTACTCTTGCACCCAGGTTGAATACAAACCAATGTGTTACCGGAAATCAGTGAAGTGGCGAACATCGGGAGACAGACCTATTTGTTTCGCATGCTCTCGGGTCGGCCACATCTTCAGCCACTGCCGCAGCCGCTCGCTCTCTTCACCTCGGCCTTACGCTGACCTCCGCTGATCACTACAATGCGATCTTACTAGACGGAGAAACAACACCAGCCGTTCGCCCTCATCACAACTCCGCCAGTCCCATTCGCCTCCATTTCGACGGTCCCCATCCCCACCTTATTCTGGCCGCTTCTGGGGAAACTAAACAGTGCAGCTTCCGGATGTGAGGCTGCATGGACGACCGAGACTGCAAAACGACTGTAGACCCTTGCTGCCAGACCGAACTTAATCGAAGTTTTTGTTCACGGTGTTCCAGTTAGAGCTGTCATTGATACCGGAGTTGAAGTGTCAGTAATGTGCTCAGATCTTCGTAGTCGTCTCCGAAAAGTTCTAATACCTGCCGAATTGCTTGCCGTTCGAGCAACCAACGGTAGCAACGCAGCCGCAATGCGAATGTGTACAGCCCGCGTAACTTTTGCCGGTCGCGCAACATCTGTTCTTGTCATTCTGCTAGCCGAGTGATCTCACGAACTGATTGTTGGAATAGACATCTTGGCAGCCCACACTACACTCATTTATTGTTCAACCGGTGTTCTCCGCCTCGGGCTGCCAGAGTAATTTGGCGACACTTCTGCAGACGAATCCCCACTTCTGTGCGTTGAATTTGTCCGGCTGCAACCGGATGCTAGGATTTACGTTCCTATGTCTCCTTTTCCATCCCTTCGTGATGGTCAGTCAATACGTGGTATATCCGCCCTATGACGTTCTCCTGACCCTAAAAATAGCAGTCTCCAACGATGTTGTCACAGTTATCTGCGAGCGTGCGTGGCTCGACCTCATAAGCATCGCAGGTCTCCGCAGGTTATTGCTCAACCTGTCATAGCCGCTGTGCTGGACCCTTTGAATTACTTCGCGGTGGCTGCGTTAACACCTGATCTGCCGTCGCTTACTGCTGGACTCATAAATCCATCCATCTTGAGCCATTTTGATCCATCTGCCTACACGGATGTTCGCACTGATGCAAGTGGCCACGGCATTGGCGCTACCTTGTCCCAACATTGACGAGATGTAAATCGCGTAATCTCTTACGCTAGCCTCCTTCTCTCAGCCTCAGAGCGGAATTATTCAGTACCTGAACGCGAGTGCCTTGCTCTCGTTTGGGCCATTGCTAAGTTCCGCCCTTACCTGTTCGTCAGACCTTTTTTTTATCGTCACAGACCACCACGCTTGATAATGGCTCTCCTCACTCAAAAATCCAACAGGCAGTGGCCTAGCCAGAAATTTCGTTCGGGAGGGGCTCACGTTGCAGCTCGGCTTCCTCCTGATGAGGAAGCTTTAGCTCGGGTGTTCGAATCTAAATACATGTAGAAGGAGAATTCATTTTCTCAGCAACCACTGCACCAAATTTGACGAGGTTCATTGCATATTAAAGAAATACATTCTAGTGATTGTTGGTTTTTTATTTTTCATTTCGGCTGTCACTTCTTTATTAAAAATTGAAATAAATCGCAAATTTTCTGAAAACAAAACTATCAAGTTTAAAACTCTGTAACTCCACAATGAAACATGATATCAAAACTTTGTGAATGGCATCTAACAGTATATCTGCAGCGGACAAAATGCTTATGTTATACATGATTCTAAAAAATTTGTTTTGTGGAAATACGGCTTTTCCAGAACCCTTGTACACAACGTAACTCATTGACGCAAGATAACAATTGACGTACCAAATTCGTTCGCTTTGACTGTTTTAAGAGATGCCTTTTACAGAACCACAATATATGTTCATGATGCAGAACTATAATTTGTAAATGTCGTGCTTCTACTTTTCTCGAATTTTCAAATTTTTCAAAATACTTTAAACTAGATTCAGGCCCTAAATAGAAATTTCGCTTGCAACAGACACTAGAATTTAACTTTATCTCTCAAATTCAACAAATTTCATTAAATGCGATCCAGGGGTAATATCAGGAAAGCGTTTCTGCGATTTACATGTGTTTGAATAGGCCGCGTCGCAGTTGGGCCCGAGCTAAATCTTCCTCTTAAACAATTCGCCGAGGAATCAAATACATGAATTCATGGGTCAAATACGTACTGCATTGTCATCGCCACAGATGCTGCAAACAATTTCTTGAACGCTACGCTATGTCAAAACAAGTAAAATATGTATTTTTTCATAAAAGAATATAATCGTATGTGCCGAAAATTGCGCCCAGAATAACTGATAATAATACTTCCATATTTTTCTGTCTATCTAATAACTACAGAAAATATCACACGAACTGTAGAATTATATCAGTTTGAAACCAGCAAAACAGTGCATGCAGCTGATATGAAAATTATAAAGGCCATGAAATGAACAAGTTGAGGACAAATATGTTAATGAAACTTTGTCATTCAAGATCCTTGTTTATGTTCTTGTACATATGCAACGGCCAATGAAATATTTCAATGATGCTGTCATTTGCACCAGTATATTACGCAGGTTCACGTGTCACCGGTCATGCATCGTGAGTAATTTCACCGAAATTATAGTCGCAACAGAGAGCGCGTATAAAAAGCAGGAGTTCAGCAAAATTTACGAGGGCCAGTCAAATGACAGTTGGTCAATGCGAAACACGACAACCAGGGTACTTTATTTAAAATTAGTCTCAATGAACAATTAGATATTTGTCCTATTGACTAACGAGTCGCGTAATTCCCGTCTCATGAAGCTCCTTGGGTTGCTGCTTCAAACGTCTGCAACTGACTTTCACGTCATCGTCCGAGACGAATCTGTTTCCCTTGAGCTGCATTTTCGTTGCCGCAAAATGTGGAAGCGGCAAGGCGACAGGTCTGAGCTGTATTGCGGGTGTTGCAGCGTTTCCCAATTCAACTTTGCCACTTTTGAATTAACCACGTCAGCGACGTGGGGGTGGGCATTGTCGAGGAACAAGATGACCCCATTCATCAATTTTCCACGTCGTTTGTTCTTGGTTGCGACACGCAACCGATCCGGCGTTTCACAATATCAGAAACAGTTTATACTTTCTGAGTATTTGGCAAATTCGATCAGTAATGGCCCCTGACAATCTAAAGAAGGTCAACACCTTTCCGCAGAAAATGGCGACCTTCGCTTTCTTGGGGCGTGGTGAATTCGAATGTTTCTATTGGAAGCTTTGCCGTCGTATTTCAGGCTCGTAGTAGTGGCGCCATGGTTCGTCCCCGATCAAAATTGCAGACAAGGAGTCGTCACCCTCATTGTCATACCAGATCAGATGAGTCAAAACAGTGCCAAAATTCTCCGTTATCTGGCAGTGGTTCAAAATCTTTGGCATTCATTGCGCGCACAAGAGCCGATAACCGAGATGTTCATGAATTACGGTGTGAAAAGAAACGTGGTTGATGTTCGCACGCTCTGCCAGTTCATCGGTGCTTATCCTCCATTCTCATCTAATCAACTCATCAAGCTTTGCAATTGTGTTGGGCGTGATTTCACGATGACTTTGTCCCGGTCCTGGATCGTCTTTGCAACTTTCACGTCCTTCTTTGAACCGTTTGCCCCAACGCTTCAGAGTGGCAAATGAAATGCAATGTTCAACGTACACGGCCGCCCTACGGCAACTAATTTCTTTTAAGGAAACACCTTCAGCTGTCAAAAACCTCACAACACCACGCTGCTCAACTTCTGGAGCGTCCATTACGTCACGCGACCATGTTCAGCCCACTGTATGAGAGCATTAAAGGAAATTTATCCTCACACCTGCATGTCACTTTTGTAAATGGGAGATGCTTGTGTGCTACGTGCATGCCTCGCAGATAATGAACCGAAACGTTATTGCGTGGGGTTGGTTGGCTCACATTCATTTGACTCGCCCTCGTACATCGGAAATTCGAAGACACAATACAATATACAAATGCGAAGATACAGCTTAATAAAGGGCAAAAAAAAAATGTCACTGGAGGCAAAGCTCACGGCGCGTATACACAAATCCTCGCAACAAGATATGTAAATATGTCGCCAATAAATATATGTACCTCAGAAAAAGTCACTCTTATAATGTGTCAAAGAAGGCAAATAATCATGTTGCGCAATCACAGATGCACAGGTCACAGAATCCTAAGGCCCACCCACGCTCCTTCCACTTCCCCCGATGTATGCCGCGCCACGGAAGGCGGCGCGTTTTCTCCCCGCTTTTCTCCTTTGCGTACACAAGACTGAGCCACCATCGTCAGCTCAGCCATCCCAACCTCCCCCCCCCCTTACGCTTTGCTTCGCACATACACCATGCGGCGCGCGGTCACGATGTTATCAGCCTTGGACTTTATACGAAACACGAGGGCGACGGCAGGCATGCGCCTGGAGTGTCCATATAATTGCTATCGCAATAGTATAGTAAGAGTATCCGGCAACTGAAGCGTCCCGTGGCCCATTACCTTCCGCAAAAGAAGAAGCGATAAGTCAAACTTTCACCATGCGACAATGCGCTGCGCCGCAACAATGTTTTTTTTTTCTTTTTGTGGGGCGGCGACACCAAATTGAAGAAAAGCAAAGCGAAGTGTGTTGGCCACAATCGAATGCCTACTTTGGGCACCTAATGTAGAAGAAAACGTGAGACGCTTGGTCCACTGACAGCCCATACGCATACTTCTCGGTAGCCTACACCGGCGTGACAAGACTGTCCGGAGAGGTTGCGCTCAAGTGAACGCGGTGCAATCCGTCGAGTCCCCACAGTGATGGCGGCGAGCGACCATTGCTTCTTTTTCTAGTCTGCTAGTCAGGAAGCGTCCGAAACTCTGGAAGGCGAAAATCGACTCGGCCAGAGAAACCCGAACGCGTACCGAAGTGCGCCGCGTGGTGGTCGGGGCAAAACCAGAAAAACGGATGCGCTCTGGCGTGCTCTGGCTTGCTCTGGCTTGCTCTGGCAGCCAGCGGGTAGGGTAGCAAGAACAAAAAAAAAATGAAGAGGCTCAATGTGTCCTCGAAAATAAAAGTCAAAGTGGAAAAAATAAATAACAACATAGTTACCTTGGCTGGCTTTAGTGTACTGACATGGATGCTTTGGCGTAGGTGAAAAAAATATAGTGATTTTTTTATGTGACATGACGGCACAAATGAACCACCAAAATTTATCGTCTCATCGGAACTCGCTGCGTGCTTTGTCAACTTGTCTCATTTGGCTTGTCTCGTTGCATGTTCCGATGTAAGATTTTAGACAAGTCAATTAACGTTTGGTGTCAAATGTTTATAACAACAGTAAACCCAAAAATTTCGGCAATAGAAAATCTAAAGCCCAACTTTGGAAATGTCAATGCACCTTTCACATCAAAAGTTTATGAGAACTGTATGCCCATGAAGTTTCAGAATTGACATGCATGTGCCCCGTAGATTCCGCGGCCTTCGCGATATGCCGCGACGAGCACACTCGCCATCAAAACGCCCTTGAAACTTTGTGCTCGGATGGCGCTCCTTGCGTTATGTGACTCCAGGCTCACGGGCGTTGCCACGAAATCCGGCCCGAGTTCGCAATGTTCACGGTGAAATGTCTTTTCGAGCGTGAAAAAGACATTCTAGACAAAATCCAGAATGATTTCCGGCGGCAAAGGCAGCTTTGGTCGGTGGTGCATGAACAGCACGAAAACATTTCGGGGGCGGGGGGCTGAAGTTCTGTAAGACCCCCCCCCCCCCCCCCTGGCTGCGCCCCTGCCAACAGGCCATCTTGGACGCGGGTCTTCACGTTTGCAATAGTACACCTTCTTTGAATGCTGTAAATATGAGCGGCTGCATCAGGATGCCGACTGCCTCTCCCGCTGCCCGGTCAATCCACCCGGTGCACAAGAACTTGAAGGCGATGCTTGTATTTTGTCACTTACCGACTTCCTGAAAATTGCCGGTGAACGGCGTCACAACCAGTCTTTGCGATCCCTTATCGAACGCCTCGCCTCGGAAAACCACGACCGCGCCCTCCGCCGGTTCCTACTCCTCGATGACACTTTCTACCGGTGCAATATGCAACCCGACGCAAGTGAACTGCTCTTTGTTGTTCCCCAGGATCTACGCTCTATACTGTTCTCGTGCAATTGCAAGATGCACCTAGGGCTAGCCATTTGGGTGTCTCTCGCACTTATGATCGTGTTCGCAGAACGCTCCTTGCCTAGGCTACATCCCAGCTTGCGAGCTCTGTAAATGCCGCAAGAAGCCTGCTCTGCCTCCCGCCCAGTGCCTTCATCCGACAGACACAGCAAGTGAACCTTTTATCCGCGTCAGCTTGTACCTTCTTGGCCCTTTTTCAATGTTATCCTCGGTTAATAAGTGGGTCGCCGTCGCGACGGACTATGCTACGCTTTATGCCATTACACGAGCGCTTCCAAGTATGTATGGAACTGATGTCGCCGATTTCCTTCTTTACGAAGTGGTCCGGCACCATGGCGAGCCTCGTCGCCTAATCACTGAACGGGACCCTTGCTTTCCTTCAGAAGTAGTCAAAGACCTTATCCGCTCTTGCTCTACGTCTCACAAATTCGCCGTGACTTACCATTCCCAGACAAGCTGACTTACTGAACGCCTCAACCACACACTCATAGACATGATCTCCATGCACGTCTCCGATGACCACAGTAATTGGGACTCCATTTTGGCTTTGGTTTTATTCGCCTACAATTCGTCACGCCACGATTTTACTGGCTACTGTCTTTATATCTGCTACACGGCGGCAACACTCTCCTGCCTCTATACTCGACAGTTTTAGGTGAAACGCAGCACGGCACATTTCAGTTACCTACCCCAGTTACCGGAAACTCGAATCAATAACGATCCTCACACATCCTACAGGCTTAGTGGCCACTTTCACAACCCTTACCAAAGTTGAAACGCAGAGATTGACGCATTTTTGCAGCATAGCGGTACGACTCCGCGCATGTCCCAACTACTCAATGCGCATCGGACCATTGCATACCGCTAATGTCCACACCTCCCACGCAAGAACCCTAGAACACGAGCTAGAGCCAGGCTCCGAGGGATCGAATGGAAGTGTGGGCAATGCTCGCGATACGTAAAGGGGCGGTTGCCAGGGATCCTAGCGTTTGTTGTCCTCTTCGTGTTTTCCTCAGTGTACTGTAGCCAACCGAAAATGTCAACGTTTATTTCTCGGCTAATTCCCTTATATTTAGATATTAATCCATGCAGGCGGTGTTGGCAAAACAATGTAGAAGGTACACCATCAGCACTGTGTGTGCTCCTAAATATATCCTCGCATTACTTAGCGGTGTATTGTCAAATATGATCATACACTATCTAGTCCAAATTTACCTGCTAATGCAGAAATATGCGTGCACGCCATTTGTGATCTAGTGCAGGCTTCCTTTTAACACGTGTGGCTTTGTGATTTTTCATGTCTCTGTCAGAACTGCCGTGAAGATATGCATGATCGACATGGTTTATGGCATCTTCGCGGCCTTCTTCGTGTTCGCCCAATATGGACACTTGGCCGAAGTGCTCGACGAAGACATCACTTACGTCGCCGCTTCGGGTGCGTCATTTTGGCGAATAATTTATCCCAATTAGCTGTAGTTCTACCTGTCGCAGCACATCTATGTTGTATGCTCTCATTTTTAGTGAACGCTTCCTTTTTTGGGTTTCCATTGACATAAATTCGGTCATCACTCCCATCACGGCGTTTTCCGCACTTAATGTTGCCGCGTGATTTTTGAACATAGTGCGAAACAGAATATTGTATTCAAAATTTCCAAAATTAGCTTAATAATCGCACAGTGAAATGCGTAGACACAATTTTATTTAGAGCTTTCTTGATCAAAAAATGCTTTTCGCTGTCATCAAAGAGCTGCTATTGTGTACCACTTGCTTAAGGCACAGTACTGGTCAGCAACCACACCGTTTATATTGAAGAGGCGCTACTGCAGTAGGCATTATTGACAGCAAAACCACTTCAAGCAATGCAGTGCACGGTTCCATTAAACCGATGTTTCGAATGACTGCGATGAGTTTGACTTCAACGAAAGTATATCTTTTAAACGTATTTATTTGATGTTTTACAAAAAATAATAGTTCTACACCCGAAAGATTTATAAAAACGCTCGCAAGGTTGCTACATAAAAAAATTGAAGCTTACTCTTGCTTATTTACTAACTTCCCCAACTGATTTCAGCGGAGAGGTTCCACCAGGAATTGTTCCTTTAAAAATATGATTACTGACAGAGTGCTCACTTCGTGCTCTGAAAAAAAAAAAAGGTTTTCTGTATACCTACATCCTGTGTATTGGTAAAAACAAGCTGAAACACGCTGGAGTCGATGAGGTAGGCTGTTGAATAGTAAGAGGTAAATTCAAGTATATACATGAGTTAGAAAAGCAGGTGTATTCACGTGAAGAATGGCGCTATGTCACTTCTGCCAGGCCACTTAACGTGTAGATAGTAAACATCACTGATAAGGATTACGGGGGTACGTGAGAACTTCAAACGTCATTTACGCCATTACGTCATTTAGCTCAGAATAAAGTAAAGGCATTGAGTGCACTGGACCACACGCAGAAAAGAATGTCGCGGTGGACTACACATAAGCGCGAACAGATAGATGTCTTCCGAGCTTGTGGAACAAAGAATTAGATATGAGGGTATGTTGTCTGTCCGAAAAGGTAGGAGAAATTTTCTTGATTTAAGCCAATAAGTGCCACCAAAACGCTGAAAACTCGATGTCGCTGGAATACCGTCAGAATATATATTCGCAGAGACACTCAAGTTTTCGTTAGAGCAAGAATATCTTTGTTGCGTACGTCAGCAAGGGTAGACTGTGCTTCTCGCTCGTCGACAACTTAGCGAATGCTTCAGTACAGAATAAATAATTTGTTGAAAACCGAAAGGCTTCCTCGGTGCAGTTACTCTCAGCCTTTAGTTAGATGAAGCGATAAGAATTTTGCCAAGTTCCTGGCACAAGTGGATAGCTGTTCACGTCACTTTCACATAATCTGTCAAATGAAGCAACGGAGATGTGAAATTTTTAAATTATGGACAGTTCGTTTTAGTGGAACGGAAACTTTTGACCACTTTTCTTTTTTTACATTCCGTTCATATCGCGAAATTTCAATGTCGACAAAAAAGTCACCACTTACAGTGATACTGGCGGCTTTCAAATAAGATCTCGAGGCGAAGGCAGACTCATTGGTCTTGGAATTCGAAAAAAGTTCGACTGGAACTTTAAGTGACGATGATCAGGAATAATTTTTCAGAGCCAGCGCTCATAACCGAGACCTAATAGTTGAACATGTCGGTAATTTTCGAGTTTTGACCTTAAACTAGTGGCTTATGCAGTACCCCGTAAAAAAGCCAAACTCGGGTGGTGACAAATTCGTAAACACAGCCCACTGACAAATACGGGCGGTGGTTTTGCTAAGTACAGATTTGGTAACAATTATCTCATTACAACCTCTCAGGTTTGACTATATGTTTCTTCAGCGGCTGCATTTTGTTATTTATACGTGGTTTACGCAAATCATAGTACGCTTGAGTTTTTCTTTTTTTTTTCCTTTTACTACAGTAGGCTCTGATATTGCTTGAACTTTATCTTTATTTATTTTAGTGCTCAGTACCTCAAGTTAGGGCAAAATATTTAGTTGTTACGCAGAACTGCCATGCAACTGGCCGTTGCAGGCATCCTTGCGTGTAATTGCGGGCTTCTTTCATGCTCGGAAAAACACTTTTATGTAGCACATATTGAGCAACATATTGAGCACATATTGAGCACATATTGAGATGTATTGGAAGTTGTTCATGTTCCTATACGATTTTCTCATTGACATATTTAGTCTAAACATAATAGTTCAGAAGTTTATTGAATAATTAAGACTAAATATGTAATCAGGCAGAATGCAAAAAGAAATAGTCCGAGTATCTCCAAGCAACAGCACACAACATTATCTTGGTTCTGTCCACCTACGGGGCATTTTAAATCTTGGCGCATAATAGTTGGGACATCTTGTACATCAAGCCGTAACAATAACCGATACAGATGTGCCAGACCAATATAGTATACGTAAGTGCTTCATGCCGTCTCATACTTAAAGACTTACAAGAATATTTTGAGAGAGAACGCGCCCACTAAATCTCAACAACCTTTCTCACAAATAGCCACAGAAGGACTGCAGTACGTGTTCGTGACGTTCCCCGAGACTATAGAAACGCTACCATACACGCGGTTTTGGGCACTGGCTTTCTACGTTCTGGTTGCTACGAGCGCTCTCGGACCAGAGGTGAGTTCTAGGAAATGAGGCTGTCAACACAGCAAGTAGTGATTATCATGATAGGCCTTTTTTACCCTTCGCAAAAGTGCTTGATCATGCTCTACATAAACGTGCGCTTAATATACAGTAGGGCTCCAGCGTAAAATTAATGCCTAAGCTTTCTTTGGCAACATCCCCTACCCTGCCACGCGAGAAGTTTCGTGGTTTGCATCTGCCGAAAAGGGCGTTGTTTGTAAGGTTAAGAAATTTGATCAGGCGCACATTTCTTTGTCGCGCCGAACGCTGCGTTGCTTGACGCTCACCGCGTCCGATGCGGGGCGCGTAGTCACTGCGCCGTAGCCTATTGTCTTACACCCCTTGGCGGGACGACGGGAACGCTGTCGCGTTACCGCGCAATATGCAACGCATTCTTGGCTTAACCAAGCTAAGACTGGCCATTTTAGCCGCACAACCACGCTCTTCCTTGCTGCGCCGCGCGCGGCCGCGTAGCTACCATATGACGGCATAACAGCTGCAAAGCGGACGCTTAAGCTTCGCCTTCAAGAGTGGAACGCGACAGCGTTTCCGTAGACCCGCCAAGGGGTGTAAGACAATGGGCTACGGCGCATCGACTACGCGCCCCGCATCGGACGCGGTGAGCGCCGAGCAACGCAGCGTTCGGCGCGACAACGAAATGTGCGCCTGAGCAAGCGACGCACGCCTGAGCCGACGCCGACGACACCGGCTTTTCTGCGACACGAGCTCCTTAACGCTGTCGCGTTAAAATAAATGCTAGTATGCTTCGCATCCTGGGCTTAACCTTAGCTAAGCCACAGCCATTTTTTTGTTTAGATCCCTATCATCACTCATACGGCACCTGCCGGTGGCGGGGACGCCCACCGCGAAGGCCGAAATGCGTCTGGGGTGTCTGTGTAGTTGCTATCGCATAAAAGAGATTGCTCAGAGAGGAGCAAAGAGCCCCTTAGAAAATGAATGAGAAAGCTTATAGTTGGGGTGGGCCAACTGAAATTTGCATGTGGGCCAACTTGAAATTTTTGGGTGGGCCAGCTCGAAATGAGGGGTGGTACACTTAAATTTCGGGGATGGACCAAATTGAAGTTTGGACATGGGCCATATTAAATTTGGGGGTGAGCCAACTTCTTGAAATTTCAACGTGGGCCAACCGTCATTTGAATGAGGGCCAAGTGAAATTTTTGGGTGGGCCAACTTGAAATTTCGGGGGGCGGGGCAATTCAAGTTGGGGGCGGCCCAACTTGAAATTTACACGTGGGCCAGCTTAACTTTATAGGGTGGGTCAACTTAAGTTTGAGTCTAGGGGGTGCCCCAATGAAATTTGGGGTGGCGCCAACTCCACAAGGGGCCTAATTTACATTAGGAGTTTGCACAACTGAAATCTGCGGCTGGGGCAACTTGAGATTTGGGGCTGGGCGAACGTAAACTTTGGATACGGGCCAAATTGAGATTTTGGGGTGGCTCAATGCCCAATTCAACGCAGCTAAGCGTCCTTCGAATGATGAACACCTTGCGGGCAACCCAGCACGTTGAGACACTTGGCGCATTTTCATTGGGCCCTACCAAGGCACACTGAGAACGCAGGTGAGACCTTGCATGGGCAAGGAACGCGCCCATAATACAAGCTTGCGTGAGTGACAGCGAGGATGACGTGAGAGTGACAGCGAGCCTCCCCTCAGACAATACTGCAGCAGCTGGCGTTCAATGATACGAGTGCTTTGAAAAGGCCGCTCGCATAAAGTTTCTCACTATAACACCTAGAAGGAAATCTGGCGCCAAGGTCTATGGGATTTCCTTGAGCGGCGCCGTGCCCTCATGGGGTTGACGGTATGTGTGTCTGCGAGGTTTGTGCTGGCTGGTGTTGTAAGAGGCTTCGTATAAAATCTGCATAAAATGTTTCCATTCACGCAAAATTGCATCTTTACTCCACTAAAGTGCATGACGAAGGGAAGAAAAGCAAGAACAGACGACAAACTGTTTCAAAGCAAGCGCAAATCTGGTCGTCTGTCCTCCCGCTTTAGCGGCCCGCTTAAAATTTTTACGTATCATATAAATGTACATGCAATAACAACTTCTCATAGTTAAACAGAACATGTTTTTGCGTAATAATAAAGCTAAAACAGTTTTCTACGTGCAGTTTTAATAGAAAATAAATCATAGTGACAGACGCAACGGTGCTGGCCGGGCTCTCCGAGAACGATGCCAATCGGGTCACAATATACCGGCATTACCATGAATACCACAGCGCAGCAGCGCCAGATTTCCTTCTAGGTAATATAGTGAGAAACTATGGCGGGATGCGGCGAGAAAATGTGACACTAGCCTACTAAAGCCTAAGCATTTTTTTGCCACCTTAAAGGCTATGGGTAGACGCGTATAAGCAAGAAAAAGCGAGTAAGCAAAACTAAGCAAAGACTAAGTCGCCACCGAACCAAAAAATGCTTACGCATTAGTAGATGATTCTTGGAACATCTGTAGCTGTTTTTCTTAATTGACAGCTAGCGCGTTAGCCACGCTGGATCGGCTTTGAAATTAGCATACCTCTACTCTCTGGGCCAGAATTTCACCTTTATGTTCATAGAATATTACCGCCTCTTCTCTCGTATGTACATGTTTATGTTATGGGGTAATTCTAGAGGCCATAAAAATAAAGCTTATATTACAGGCTTTCCGTGAAAAATTCCTCGCAGACGATTTTTATGGGAATTTACAACACACAATGAAATTTCTTCTCATTACGGAGCAGTTAGCTCTTCAGAAATGGTGAAGGATGTCAGTCGTAGGTAACACAGAGGAGGCACTACAATGCTCTAACAGTTATTCTAGCATAGGGAAACTATTATTACATATTCCATTTATTCGTACTGAGTAACATATACATGTCGCTAAAGAAACGCGCATGTAAACAAAGACAAGAAAAAAAAAATCAATCCTAGCGACAAGAACCGCCCTTCTCACCAGGACGCGTTCCGCCAGCGTGTTCCGTTGCGTCGATGGTTTAGCGCGTGTCGGTTTAGTGTCCGTGGTTTGTCGAAGCGAGTGATTACTAGGCCCAGTAACAAGTTCCCATTCGTACTGTCCTCACCTTTTTGCCAACGTGTGAGGCACTCGTATAAGTGGACAGCTGCAATGCATGCAATGGTCACAACTCAGCAACTTCATGTCTCACTGCTGCCCTCACCGGTGCTGTGCAGCTCTGCGCGTTCGGCGCCGTCGTGGGAAGCCTGGCGGATTTGCACCCGACACTGTTTGAGAGCACCCGGGTATGGGCGTTCGTCAGCTGCACGGCGGCCTTCGCTCTCAGCCTGCCGCTTGCGTTACGGGTACGCTTTTCCTGCAAGCTTGCTCAGTGCGACAGACAGGCACAAACACGCACGAAGCTGTCGAGCAGACTAAATTAGTGAAAATTTTGGAACTGAAACTTATTTTTTCAAGAACATCAAAAATATATGTGCAAAAAAAAAGACTATTTCGACCGATAAGCCTAAAAATGGCCAGTGCAATATACAACAAATATGCAAAGCCCAACTAAAGGCCGGCTATCTTGATTTCAGAATAAAAATAGCTTACCACTGAAAGTTCGGCGCTGGGCGCCATAGGTATACTGGGGCGCTATAACGTAAAACTATTCCAAACTTTTCTATTCCAATTCTGCTATCAGCCCTCCGCGATTGGTCAAAAACTTTTTTCGACCACCCCCCATTTCACCTGTCTGTCAAGCGACGTTACGAAAATCGCAATACCTCCCCATCTGATATTATGTGTGCACACTGATTATGCAAGATTTGACAAAAAAAAAAGAAAAACAGTTATTTCTGATTCGATTTCTTTTCGCCATTAGCCCTCGGCTATTGGTAAAAAGTTTTCGGGCTGCACCCACTTCACCTGCCTGTCACGCGACGTCACAAAACCGCACGAACTCACCGCGTCAAAGTGATGTGTACGCGATAAAGATGCATTAATATGCCGAACAAAACTGAATTTTTTTCGGAATAGCCGCAGGCTGCCCCGTTCCGAAAGGAATAAAAGATAGCTGCCGCCGATCGCTGAGACGCTGGCTACTCGCACCTGCCGGAGAGCATGGGTGTATTTGCGTATAATAAAACTTCTTGCGTGACCGTGTAACGTTTTTAAGCACTTTCGACACGTTTACTACCTCATTCTGCCAACTCTTCTTTGCTGAGGGTCAATTTTAGCGTCATTCTTAAGCTTCCGTTACATGCCGCCGCGATTTTCGACCAGCCACCACAGGCTAAGTAAGGGAAAGCCGACAAATCGCAGACGCCGGCACCACCCTCTTCATCCGGTTATCGGTTTTCAGTGCACTGGCTCTGCGCTAGTGAATCTCTCTCCACTTGAGCGTTCTCCTCGCCTCTTGTCAGCCAATTAGATACAACAAGCCGCTCAGTGTAGGCAATGTTATTCGTTTTTCAAGCAAACAAAAGGGACCTCCTATGAACGAGGAGAGCGTTTGATCGGTCTGTTCAGACAACCCTATGGGTGACCGCCCGGTGCTTGCGTCGGTGGTTACGCAAATTTAACGTCAGGAAATTGGAATAGAAACATATTGGAATAGTTTTACGTTATAGGGCCCCTGAATTGAGTCAGAAATAGGTTTCCTGGTATACGGCGTTGAAATGTGCATTGCCCATGGATGAAGAATACATTTCATTGTCATAGACCAGAACACAAGGCAATATTTATTTAGGCCAACAAGCGAATGGTAATGACGTTTATACGACAAAACTAAACACCTCAGTTACGCAGTATGGACAATAATTTAACGGAATAGTTACAGAACTGCTAATAGTGCCTCCTAACGGTCTGCATGCAAGGTGGTCACACATGTCACCGAAGCAGAGAGTGCAAATTAGGCACGAGAAGGCTCAGGCTTGGAATATGCGTTAACGAGTCGACTTAAAAGAAATATAAAAGCAATTTGAGACCTCCGAGCGTTGTACCAGCAAGATAAACATATATGCTGGCGTGAAACAATGCCAGTGGAAGCCAAGTAACGCGTTAATGCAATTTTTATTATGAATGAGCACCTAAATGCTCTGAATACTCGACCTACCACGGGCAAAGTAGTGCCAGAATAGTCATAATGGTTGATGCGATCAATGCTCGAGTCCTTAGGCGTTTCGCAGTAGTATGGATGCGCAAAAAATGCGGGACGTCTCACGTTATTTCTTACGTCTTGCATTAGTTCTCGCATTCCCACAATTGTGTGCATCGATGTATATTTAGATGGTTCATAGGCACGACCTTCCACATAATGAGAGCGCGCACTGACTAAGCGAGGCGAATTCATAAACAGTCATTCACCCCATCGCCTCAGGGCGCTAGTGCGACCAAGGTAGTCGCCACGCGATCAGTTGACAATCGGCGCAAATGGTCATTTTTCTGTAAAATTGACATGTTGGGCCAGTCGCGGACCAGTAACGTTAGAAGTTAGTTGCGTTGAGACTTTTGCCGTCGACGCTTCCTGTGAGACTTTCCAGTCTTCCAAGTGTACTGACAACGACATTCGGAAAATGATCGCCCCGAATCTCACTCCTGCGGAGACTGACCAGCTGTGCAGTCTACTGCTTTCCTACAAGGATATATTGGAACGGAACAACCAACCCTTAGGCCAGACGTCACTTGTCAGACAACGTATACATACAGGTGATAATCCACCTATCCATCGGAGACCCTACCGAGCTTCAGCTTCGGAGGGTCACGCCATCAAGACGAAAGTAGACAAGATACTAGCGAAAGACATCACAGAGGCATCTTCAAGGCTCTAGGCGTCCCCTGTCGTGCTGGTCATAAAGAAGGACGGCTCATCGAGATTATGCGTCGACTACCGCCACCTCAACCGCATCACAAAGCAGGACGTCTACCCACTACCTCGTATCGATGACGCCCTCGATTGCCTATACGGTGCACAGTATTTTTCGTCCAACGACCTACGGTCCGGATATTGGCAAATCGCTGTCGATGATCTAGATCGTGAAAAGACCGCCTTTATAACACCTGATAGTCTTACCACTTCAAAGTTATGCCTTTTGAGCGTATGTTGGAGTCATTGCTCCAAGAATTCAAGTGGTCGACTTGTCTCTGCAACATAGATGATGTTGTGTTCTCGCCCTCATTCAGCACACACATTGAGCGCCTTTCAGCTGTACTTGCCATTTTTCGCAAGACCGTTCTACAGCTCAACTCGAAGAAATATAACTTTGGCCATTGTGAGACTAGTGTTCTTGGACATGTCGTCAATGCAACTGGCATCCGACCGGACCCAGAGAAAATTCGCGCCATGAAAGAGTTGTCGGTTCGACGGTCCGCAAAAGATGTCCTAAGTGTCGTGGGCCTTTGAACTTACTTCCGCCGCTTTGTTAAATTTTGCCACCATAGGACGCCCTCTCACAGATCTCCCGGAGAAAAGTGGGCCATTTCCATGGAGATCCTCTCAGGCCACCACCTTTTCTTGCCTTACTACCATGTTCACCACACCACCGATTCTAAGACACTTCGCTACTTCAGCACCTAAAGATGTGCGCACCGATGTCAGTGGCCACGGAGTCGGTGCCGTCTTGGCACAAGTTTAACAGTGCCGTGAACTTTCATCGCGTACGCTAGTAGTCTTTTATCACCTGCGGAGCGGAACTACTCTATTACCGAGCGCGAATGTTTGGCCGTTGTGTGGGCAGTGGCGAAATTTCGCCCCTATATATACGGCAGGCCCTTTTCTATTGTAAGGGACTGCCACACCCTCTGTTGGCTTTCGTCCTTGAAAGATCCCACGGGGAGGCTTGGACGATGGGCTTTACGGCTACAAGAGTATTCCTATTCGGTAGTGTATAGGTCTGGTCGCCCACACAAGGAAGCCGACTGTTTGTCCCGTCACCCTGTACACATGCCCACCAACGCTAACATGGATGCTTCCTCAAGTGTTATTTCCATTTCCCAGCTTTTTGGACATGGCCTACGAGCAACGCCATGACACTACTTTGAGGACCCTCATTGAAAGAATGGAATTTGCTCTTTCAGATGCATCGTTAGAGTGGTTTGTTATCAACGACGCCATATTGTACCGACGCAGTTTTCATCCTGACGGTAATCGCCTTCTCCTTGTCGGTGCTCACCACCTCTGCTAAACCGTACTTCAGGAGCTTCATGACGCTCCAACTGCCGGACACCTTGGCTTTGCTCGCGCTTACGACTGCGTGCGCCGCGGTTTCTACTGGCCCGGCCTCGCACGCTCCGTACAGCGCTATGCAGCTGCTTGCCAGCACTGTCAACACTGCAAAAAGCCAGCAACGCTTCCTGCCGGGTACTTACCGCTGATCGACATTCCACCTGAGCCATTCTTTCGTGCGGGTTTGGATCTCGTTGGCCCTTTCCCTGAGTCCAGCTCCGGCAAGAGGTGGATCGCTGTCGCTACTGATTACGCGACTCGCTATGCCATCATTGGGGCACTTCCCATGAGCTGCGCAACCGAAGTCGAAGATTTCCTACACCAGGATATCATTTTAGTACATGGCACTCCGTGACAGCTACTCACTGACCGGGGCTGCACTTTCCTCTCCCAAGTCATCGCCGATATCCTACGCTCATGTTCTACCAAACACAAACTGGCTACCTCCTATCACCCCCAGACCAACGGCCTTACTTAGCGACTTAATCGGACTATTACTGACATGCTGTCGAGATACGTTTCACCCGACCGCAAGGATTGGGATGTGGCGCAGCCCTAGGTCACGTTCGCCTATAATTCATTACGCCACGGTTCTCCTGGGTATTCCCCCTTTCACTTGCTCTTCGGTTGTGAGCCTGTATTACCATTGGACGCTTCACACCCCTTGGTACAGGATTCGAGGACCAAGTTTGCCCGCGATGCCATCGCCCGCGCTGAGCATGCGCGCCAGCTTACCCGTACTCGTCTGTTGGCATCGTAGGAATATCAACAACACGCTTACAATCGCCGCCATCGTGACACATATCTTTCACCAGGCTCTTTCGTGCTACTTTGGTCCCTTTGCAGCCGAGTGGGGCTCTCCGAGAATCTCCTTCGTGCTGCAAAGGTTCTTACGGCGTTCTACGTCAAGTGACCAATGTCACTTACGAGATAATCCCCGAGACCTCCGTTATGCCACCCGGTTCTACATCACCTGACGTCGTACACATCTCTCGGCTCAAGCCTTACTATGCCCTTACTGATAGCCGCGTCTGAAGCACCGGGACGGCGCTTTTTCTGCCGGGATTCGTGTTGCGGTAGGAAATTAGGACAAGGTCGTCGAGGGTGAAGACGACCAAGTGACAGCCTCTCAGGATTCTCGGCTGCTGTTTATATATGCATTGTAAATACATCTTGTAAATAGTTTCATACCCGTCACAATATACTTAAGGCTACATCCGTGTATCCTCTTGGCCCATTGATTCTTAGGGATTCGCCAAGAATGGCCACACATCCATGTGATATCATCATCGTCATCTCCAGCAGCCTACTTTTGCATCCCCTGCCGGGCAGAGGCGCCGCCAGGGCGGGAGCTTATGGGGCTTAACCCCCCTCCCTCCACCTCTTCCCCCCCAAATGTTTCCGTTCTGTCATGTGCCACCTACAAAAACAACCCCTGGCGCCGGAAATCATGCTGGATTTTGTCTACGTCCTTCTCATGCTGGAAATGACATTTTAGCACGTGAAATAAAACATAGGGCTGCATTTGGTAGCAACGCCCACGCACCGGGAGTCACATATGGTAACGCAAGGAGCCCCATCCGAGCACAGTTTCAAGGACGTTTTGATGGCGAGCGGGCTCATCGCGGCGTCTAGCGAAGCACTCGGAATCTACAGAGCGCTTGGATTTCAATTCTTAAACTCAAGTTCTCATAAACTTTTCATGCGAAAGGTGCATTGACACTGCCAAAGTCGTGGTTTAGAGTTTCTATTCCGGAACCTTGTGGGTTTAATGTTGTTAAAGACATTTGACGCTGAAAGTGCATTAACTTTTCTAAGGTCGTACATCGCACCATACAGCGAGATAGGCCAAATCAGCACACTATCACACAAGCTGACAAACCACGCAGCGAGGTCCGATGAAACGAAGGGTTATGGTGGTTCATCTGTGCCGTCATGTCACAGAAAGGGATATCAACATTTTTTGTTTCACCCATGCCAAAGCACCTATGTCAAGACACTAGAGGCAGCAAAGGTAACTACGTTCTCATGTCTTTTTTTTTTACTTTGACTTTTATTCACAAGGTTAACTAGAGCCTCTTCCGTTTTGTTGTTTTCGCTACCTGTGGCCTGCCAGAGCCAGCCAGAGCGCATGAGTTTTCCTCGTGCTTCATCGACCACCACGCGGCACACTTCGATGCGCGTTCGTTTTTCTCTGGCGGAATTAGTTTTGGTATGGCATAGTTTTAGTCGCTTTGCGGCTAGCAGAAGAAAAAAAGAAACAATGGCGGCTCACCAACATTGTATTAGCATGGCCCCATGCTTGCGGTTGCCAGAGCACGAGTGCCCGGGAATTAGTGAGCAGTTATTTATACAGTAACATGGAGCAACACCCCTCAGATGGTCATGCGAAGATATACAGAAAAGTGGGACCACACCCCCTCAGCTTATCATGCATAGCACACGTGTCAGACGCGATACGATACAACCATCACTGTGGGGACTCGACGAATCGCAAGGCCTTCGCGGGAGCACAACCTCCCCGGAAAGTCTCGTCTCGCCGGTGTTGGGTATATAACGAGCAGTATGCGCATGGTTCTTTGTGGATCAATCCTGTCACGTTTATTTCGATATTCCTTCGGAAGCCATATTATGTGCCCGAATTAGGCATTCGTTGTGGCCAACATGCTTTCCTGACGCTTTCTTTTTCATTTACGTGCCCCCGCCCCACAAAAGAAAGAAAAAGACATTGTTGTGGCGCAGCAAATTGTCGCATGGCGAAAGTTCGATTTTATTACTACTTCTTTTTTGGAAAGTAGGGGGCCACGAGACACTTCATTTGCCGCATACTCTTATCATATTATTGCGATAGCAATTATGGGGGCACTCCAGGCGCATTCCTGCCATCACCGTCACCCTCATGTTTCGTAGAAAGTCCAAGGGCGATAACATCGTGACGTGGGCCGCATGCTGTATGTGCGAGTGAAAGCGTAAGGGGAGGTGGGGGTGGCATGGGTGAGCCGGCTTCAGTGAGCCAACCTTGGTGGCTGAGTCTTCTACGCGCAAGGGAGAAAAGCGAGGAGAAAGCGCGCCGCCTCCTGTCGCGCATGATACATCAGGGGGAGTGGAGGGATAGGGGGGCCGTGATCTGGGAATCTGTGGTTGCGCAACATGTTTATTTACATTATTTCACGGAGTATATAGAGTGACTTTTTCTTGAATAAGTACATTTATTGGAGATTTATACCTATATTAAAATAACTTGTTACGAGGTATTGTGTATAGGTGCAGTGAACTTTCCATGCAATAATCCCCTTTTTGCCCTTCATGAAGCTGTATCTTCGCATTTGTATATTCCATTGTACCTTCGCACTTCTAATGTAGGAGAATGAGTCAAATGAAAGTGAGCCAACCCACACCGCGCAATATTGGCTGCGAGGCATGCGCGTAGCATAGAGGCATCTGTCATTTACGAAAGTGACAGGCAGGTGTGAGTATAAACGTTCTTTAATGCCCTAATACACTGGGTTGAACATGGTTGCGTGACATAATGGCCACTTCAGAAGTTGAACAACATGGTGTGCTGAAGCTTTTGACAGCTAAAGATGTTTCCCAAAAAGGAAATTAGTTGCCGTGTTGATCACGTTGAACATTGCATTTCATTGACCACTGTGAAGCACTAGAGGAAATGGTTCTAAGAAGGACGTGAAAGTTGCAAAGACAATCCAAGACCGCTCCAAAGCCACCGTGCAATCACCCTCAACACAATTCCAAAGGCTCATTAGACAAGAAGGGAGGACAAGCACAGATGAATTGGCAGGGCGTCTGGACATCACTCATGGTTCGGTTCATACAGTAATTCATGAACATCTCGGTTAACGGCTCTTGTGTACGCAATGGATGCCCAAGATATTGAACCACCGCCAGAAGACGGAGAGGTTCGGCGCTGCCTTGACTCATCTGATCCGGTATCAGAATGAGGCTGACGACTTCTTGTTTGCAATCGTGACCGGGGACGAATCATGGTGCCGCTACAAGCCTGAAACACGACGGCAAAGCTTACAGCGGAAACATTTGAGTTCACCACTCTAAGGAAAGCAAAGGCAATCATTTCTGCCGGAAAGGTATTGTTGACATCTTTTTTTATTATCAGGGACCATGATTGATCGAATTTGCTAAACCTGGAGAGACTATAAATCGTTTCCGATATTGTGAAACGTCAGATCGGATGCGCGTCACAATCAAGAACGAACGACGTGGAAAATTGAGAAATGGGGTCATCTTGCTACCCTGCTATGCTCGTCCCAACAGTCTCTGATGTGGCTAACACAAAGCTTGCAAAGTTCAAGTGGAAAACGCTGCAACATCCGCCAAAGAGCCCAGACCTGTCGCCTTTCGACTTCCACATTTTGTATTGCTTAAAGAGAACTGATCAAGGGGACCACATTGGTATCGGACGACGACGTCATTTACCGATCTTTTGAAGCAGCAACCCAAGGAGTTTTATCAGACGCGAATCACGTGACTCATTAGTCAGTGCAAGGGACAAATGTCTAAATGCTCATGGAGGCTACTTTTAAATAAAGTACCCCATTTGTCATATAATTCACATTCGCCCACTTTCATTTGACTCGCCCTCGTATATTTGGAGAACTCCTGGTTTTTATATTTGCTCTCTGTTGCGACTATAGTTTCGGTGCATTTACACACAATACATGAGCGGTGACAGCTGCTCCTGTGCAATATGTTGTAACAAAGGACAGCGACATTTCCACTGGTCATTGCATATATACAAAAATATAAACAAGGTTCTTGAACGACAGAGAGATAGAGAGAGAGCTGCAAATAAAAAAAAAGGCAGGGAGGTTAACAAAGTTTCATTAAAATATTTGTCCTCAACTGGTCCTCCCCCCCCCCCCCCATTTCATGGCCTTTATATTTTTCATATCAGCGCTATGCAGTGCTTTGTCGGTTTCAAACTGATATAGTTCTAAAGTTCATGTGATGTTTTCTTTACTTATTATATAGACAGAAACCACGGCAGCATTGATATCAGTTTTTTGGGACACAATTTTTAAGACATACAAGTATATTCTTTTAGGAAAAACTACATAATTTCATTGTCTTGACAGTGCGTAGCGTTCAAGAATTCGTTTGCAGCATCTTTGGCAATTGAAATGCAGGTATTATTAATGTATTTGATGCATGGACAAATTCTATTAGGAGGATGCCTAACTGCAACGTGAGCCCTCCCCCACCCCCCTCGAACGAAATCTCTGGCTACGCCACTCCTGCCGTGCGAAAGCCAACCAACTTGCCCTCTAAAGTGCTCGTGCGTGGCTGCACGCCTTCGGACATAAACGCGAGCATGTTTCTTAATGATACCATAAGCGTCATGACTACTGTATGGAAGATTCGGGATTCTTCCGCTGCGTGCACTGCTCCTTAGCTTTGGGAATGGAAGCGTGGAATGAAGCATAATCACAAGTGGTGGCCGCAACTGCAATACCTCGGCTAACAAATGCCTGATAACCAACGTCGTTGCAGTGGTTGTTCGTTACTTCATTGGGTGTAAGTGGCCATAATTGTGTAAGTTACCATAATTCAGAGTCAGTTGCCATAAAATTTCCATAATGCGTATGCACGCCTCCTGGAGTTGAACTCTCGGTACTGACAGCACGGTGCTACTTCAAATCCGCATTTGTTTTTTGCTGAAAGATATGCTGTCTATGCTTTTCTGTGGCCAAATAAGTGCGTCCATTGAAAATTTAGTTTTACCCCATTTATTGCATCTTCGTAATCGTGAGAAGGACAGAGTTCAAGTGTAGTTATTGCAAGCTTACTGCATGTAACAATTCTCTATCAAAACGTCATCTATTAGAGCATAACATGTTTTATGTACGACATAATTGCGAAGCACCTAGCCAGTGATTAAAATTATATGCCTCCTGCACTGTAAACACAAATGAGCCCATATGGGCGTTTTAACAGTTCATATGCCATTTTTCCCCTCTAGCCTAAAATGACTACTACCACGAGAAGAAGTAAAATAAGCTAGAACCATTATTATACCCCCGGCCCCATTTGAAGGGTCATTGCGGTTGTAAAATGGGGGTTTTCAAGGAATAAC
This sequence comes from Dermacentor albipictus, assembly GCF_038994185.2. NCBI lineage: Eukaryota > Metazoa > Arthropoda > Arachnida > Ixodida > Ixodidae > Dermacentor > Dermacentor albipictus. The sequence goes on from NC_091821.1 coordinate 450,951,508, forward strand.
GGTGGCGTACGGGAAAGTGGGAGTGTTGAAATACACCCATATCTGAGACGAGCCAAATAGAGAAAAGAATAACTCAGCCGTGACCAACAAGGCAGGCAGCCGCAGCGACAATTTCAGTAGGATTATTTCTGCAGTCACATTCGAAATATCCCGCGCAATGTGTGTCGGCGCTGTTTTTCTGTTCGGAGTAGCCGCGCCTTGGCGCTGCACACAGGACGCCGAAAGTCGGAGCGGTCGGAACTACGCGCGGAGGAGCACAAGCCTTCGGAGCGCGCGCGCGGGCGTTGAATGCCGCAAAGGGGCAGCCATTGTCAGCGGCGGCGCATTCTTCTACCGTGGTTGTTGTTTCTCTCAGCATTGAACCCCCAAGACACCACGGTAAGTGACTTTGAACGATTATTACACGTTCTATGAGTGTGAATATGTTCTAAGTGAAGAGACGCGCTGATATGACTTATTGAAGGTCTCAGTACAACATGGCGCGACAGTTGGCCGTCTAGAACCATTTTGCACGATCACTGTGTTTCTTCGAGCTTTGTCGTAATCGAGGTGACTTGAGTGTTTAGGGTCAAGCGAGTGTACTTAAACATTAGAATTTTACATGATGAGGGACTGTGCCGCGTCTTTAATAGGGTGGATGTGAACATTCGACATGTTCCTCGAAGCGCAAGCCATTACCATAATAGTTATGTGCAGTGCAAGGTGAGCTAAGCTTTGCCGCCTAACCGCGGCTTGAAAATGTGGCGGCTCGTTAAGGGTTTACTGCGGTGCGCGTGTGTGAGTGTTTGTACAGCGATCATTTGAGCGAGAACCGGCGGCGCTTCTTTGTGCGCGGTATCTGCTAGCTGGCGCGTACGCGGCGCCAGTCCCCTAGCTCGTGCGATTGTGTGCAGTAGGCCGCTCACTAAGCGCGCATTGTGCAGATTTGCCAGTACGCGCCGTGCTATCGTCTGTGTCTCTTCGCGCTCACGCCGCTGATTGTGCAGGGAGTGTGCGACTGCGGCGTGTAGCATGTAGAGCCTGCGCCCGTCGACTTTGATCTACGGGCGTGAAACGTCGGCGGCGCGTTTGTGGTATTAAAAGCGTGTGGTGAGCTTCCAACGGCACTACGGGTCAACGCCGCATGAACTGCCGGTCAGAGTATAAGAAACGCTTTATAGTTTATAGTTAGCGTACTGCTTGGCGGTAACAGTGTCCTTCTTTGATACAGATTACTGGATACGCCGTCACTTGAACCTCGGCGGCCGGAGCAGGTGAGTACCAGTGGCGCCGGCACCTCGGCGGCCAGAAAACGATGCCTGTGCTCAATTTACGCGATAGAATTGCCGGCGATGGCTCATACGGGCGCGTCGCTCCATGGCTGTGTTCTTTGCTGGAGGCCGCCACTACGCCTGCCGTGCACATACTACGCTACATCTATACAGTCGATGCTTGTGCAGTGTTGTTATTCAACAGCTGGCGCTGTGCACTGGATACCTGGACTTGTTTAATGTTTAATTACTTTGCTGCTGTGCCGTTGCGTATTGGGTACAGATATTGAGTTTTGACTTCTAGGTGCCAAATTCACACAAAAAAGTGGCGCTTTTCAACTCAGGATCATATCACACATCATAGCATCATCCTATATTGCACGAATATTAATAACAATATTTCTACTGCTGGTGAAAAAAGAAAGGCAGACCGATCAACCTGTATCTGTGAGAAAAATGTGCTTGAAGTCTGCCATCGTCTATTATAAAAAGGTAATACCTTGGTATTCAATGTCAGTAACACTCATAAGTTATGCATCCTTTTGTGTGAAATAATTTGTCTTAGAAGCCATTCATTGTAAGGGATCAGTAAACATCTCATAGCTTAAGTAGTGCATAAGTGTATGAGTTAGGCAAAGGTTTTAGTTTGTAAAGAGCAAAGCCATTAAGGTATAAAATTTTGGCAAGCTTAGTTTAACAATAAGCTGACCAATATACAAAACCTAATGTAGCAGCAGATGCTCTCCAAGATAAACTGGCGACCAGCTTTTTCGTGTTCTATGTGATCATTGTAGTGTCAACTTTTTCTCTTTTATTTCAGGACTGTGGTTGCGGTCGTTCTGTTGCCAGCTGTGAGGATGAAGCAGCTTCATAACCGGAGATCAGTCGCCTCCCATCAGTTTCCCTTTTCAGCAATAGAGGTCTTGGTATGCTCTTACCTAGAGTTTACTTTTATTACCCTATATGTTTTAAGTGCAATGGCTAGTTTAGCGGCATCACTTAGAGTGATTGGTGTGACACCTGTACCATGGGACGTATGCAGGTTATCCCACGTAACTTTAGCAAACTTAAAAAAATATGCATATGCCACCTAGCTGCACAGAACCTAGGTAATGTTATTTCCTGTCTCTTGGAAATACTTAGATTTTCTGCATTTTGCCTAATTACCTAATTATTCTTAATCAAATAATCAACTCAGATATTATAATTTGATAAAAAGTCTCAATTATAAAATTGTAGTGCAACGTGAACATTTTCCAGTACAGCTTTCTGTGGCTCAATATGTGCTACATAACGTGTTTGTAGGAGCATGAAAAAAGCCTGAGAATCCCGCAGAGTGCCTTGAGTGTGTGTGTGACAGCACCTGTGTTGTGTTCTTCCTTCAGTCCTCGTCTTTTGCGCTGTACAAACATGTCGACCTCAAATGGCCAGTCCCGTGGCAGCTTTGCATGTATTTGAGTGTGCGCCCTGTATAGGCATGTGTGTTCCAGTAAGAAAAGAAATACTGAAGGAGCCTAACGTGATGTATTTCAGGACAAGTGTATGATGTAAATTACTATGTGAAAATAAAATAGGAAACCGAAACAAGACTTCACAGTAGAGATATGCAGGTGTGTGCATCAGCATAATGACGAAACCCTCATGCAAGTTTAGAAAAATATTCATTAAGTTAGTTTCTGTCATTGTTCTTCTCTGTCACATTATTATTGCAAAAATGTGCTCTCTAGTATTGCACCATTAAAAACACAGTTAAAATACATCATTTGCTGGCACCTTCACATTCATAGCAACATAGAGAGGAATGGTTAAAAATTTGCTTTGCTTCTCTGACCTTCATTTTAGGCCCTTCTCATGTTTGCTGAGCTTCTTAATGTATCATAGACACCCTCCTGTGTTTACAGGCAGCTTGAGCACATTATGCCAGATTGTGTAGAAACTGCAGAGGTCGCAGTGTCTATAGCGGTGCCCGGCATGTGCAAGTTTCTTGCATGATGCATTATGCTCAGTACCAATATTGTCAAGACAAAATGGCTAAAGTACATCCTTAAGAGTCTTAAGCGCATTTGGATGACTTTACAGCATGTAGCAAAACAGGAATGGGAACTGAGGTGCTTAATTTTTGTTCATTATTACCATATGGCACCAGCATGCAATGAAGACAAAAGAGGAAGAGAAATGAAGTGCACCAAAGGGCAACTCTATCCTGATGGGAGCTGCATTCACATCTGCATAGTGCATGCAATCTTTGAGTTATAGCAGCAGCTATCCACCTGTTCACTTTGTTGCACATTTGTATTGTTTATGTACTAAGTCTGGCCCTGGAAGTGTTAGGCAGTGCCACTTGTGGCGTTGGTGTGGCATGCAACACATCCTTCTAACCACAGGTGTCATGTATTATGTGAACCTAAGTTCAATTCATGTAATGCACAAAAGTTCCATTTGAAAGGATGTGCCATATTTGTCACCATTGCCATGAGTAGCACTGGCTGACAGTCACAGGGCGAGACGTTAACCTTGCTCAGCTATTATGCAAAACTATTTTACATACAAATGTAGTAATTAGTATACATGCCAAAAGCCTCACAGAATAAAATTTTTGATCCGCATCTTACAACGATTTTTATTTTGCTTTACCTCAGGATGCCTTTCTACCGGTGTTGCATCCTGTGACTGACCACTCCAACGATCTCGGCAGAATCGTTACGCAGGTGTGTTCTTTTGCGATTCTCAGTACTGATATTTTGTAGTTTACGTTCGATGTAAATGCACAGATCGAATGAAAAACAGGTTAAAAGATGAGCTCACAGGCACTGTGTCCAAACATTTATGAGGAAGGAAAATCTTTGTTACATGTTGTAATTATAGTAACACAAGAGAGTGTGCACATCAAACCACTAGTACCTAGCAAGCCTTATACACAGCATTATACCGTAGAAGCCAAAACATCAGGCGAAAACCTGTACTAAACTAGGGACTGTATTAAAACGTTTTGGAGGCTTGAAGTATTTCTTGGGTTACTCGGTCTAATTGCTTGAACTGAACTGACGTGTCCTGCAAAACAGTTTGCATTCGCATTTGATAAAATCTGCAGCAAGATCTGAACAAAGGGCTGCAATACTGTAAGGGCTTCCTATTGAAGTAGCAACCAGTCTTCCCAGTGTACTGCAGCCTCAGGAAAATGAAATGTGGTACACTGCACCACATGCACACACAACAAATTTTAATTTATAAGCATCTTTACACTGTGCTTGTGCCGGACTGGGCAACTGGCTGTTTGTGACCGAAACAACTACGTACATCAAGACTGTACTGGGAAGCCACTATCTTTTTCAGTTAGTGTAACTGTCCATAAACATATGCATTTACATGAACATTTTGTCTGCCACACTTTTCATTGTCGTTTTTTTTCGCTCTTGCTTTGATGGCTGGGAGACATTTCAGGCTCGCTGAAGAGACAGGTAGCCCAGTAGCTGCCCTCACAAAGTTGTTATTTTGATTTTTAAGAGCCAACTTGCTTTGGACAATGCTGAATAACAAATCAAAAGGCCCGGGATTATTGACGAGGTTAGAATGACTTTGAAAGAAGTTTATGAGTGTTCTTTTTTAACTCTGATCTGTCTGCTGAGACCAAATCATGTCAGCTTTTAATGAAGCAACGTTCAGGTTGGAAAACTGCAAGGCTGTGTGGGTACTTAAACAACATCAATGCTTCAGCTAGCTGAAGTTGCTCCATGACATCAAGGCAGAAGCAAATGACATGGCAAAGGAAAGGTTGGTGGCAATTATGTAGGTTCAAGGGCTATTGCACTGAGTAAGAAAATGTGTTCCCGATACAGCGTGAACATAGTGTTAATGCTGAAGAACAAACTGGCACCATCTGCGTAGTCCTACACAAGCACGTGCACAGAAAGGGATGCCTGTTGGCCTTGAGGGCCACCACTAGAGAGATCAGCTGCTATCGCTATGACATAGAATGTGACATCAGATGACTATAGTTCACACCTTTGCTGCAGCTAGCTGGCTGGGCAATTGAAGCCTTGATTGTAAGGTTGAAAAGTTTCAATCTCAAGGTGGCAATTCAGTTGCCAACTCTTACAGCATGGTTCACTACTCAGTGATGCAGTACTGGACGTATTCGACCAAGCCTGGTGCGAGTTCTTATGAGTGCCTACGTTCAAGCTGCCGCTAGATACTTAGTTGATAAAGTCACTGAAAACGAAATATGGTCATCGAAAGAGTCATGAAAACGATGCACGCAAGGTTTGTAGTGTGCTCACTTGGTATGACATTAGTCGAAACACCCTGTGTAGATGTTCCAAAAGGACTTCTTCTTGGGCAAGTTGGTGCTCAGATTTCCTAGGTATACATTGTGGCGCAAAATACATTTCTTGAAAAGGGATAGAAGAAAGGAAGACAGTGAATTGCCAAACTACCAACTGTTTAATGACAGCCTGAACAAACGTATAGAAGAAAATACAACTTCCGCTCAAGCGCAGGGAGCCTAGGTGCGACAGAGCAGCATGGTCGCGATAACATACTTTGGATGAAGCACATTTGAAGCACAGGGAAAATCAGACATCCACCCGTTCGTAGCAATTGCTACAAAGGAAACCCATACGAATTCCTCGAAAGAAAGGCCTCATAGTTGAAGAAAAATTCGTCCTGGTCCCGGACTTGAACCTTGGACCACTGCCTTTCCGGGGCAGCCGGTCTACGATCTGAGCTAACCAGGATTTTCCCTTTATTCTTACGTCTCTCCACCTTGCGGGTTTCCGCAGAACTACTACGTCAAACTCTTGCCTTTGCTTTGTGTTGTTGACAAATTCGACTTCGCCCTGCCATCTGCTAGCCGCCTGGTTAGCTCATATGGTAGAGCGGCTGCCCCGGAAAAACGGTGGTCCCGGGTTCGAGTCCCGGACCAGGACGAATTTTTCTTCAACTATGAGGCTTTTCTTTCGAGGAATCCGTATGAGTTTCCTTTGTAGCAATTGCTATGAACGGGTGGATGTCTGATTTTCCCTTTATTCAGGAATGAAGCAAATTCACTCTTTGCACTAGCCTATTGCAGAAACAAAATATGACAAACGGAGCTTTTAAGGGGGTCCTCAGAGGGGCCCAGTCCATGTGTGTCTTCATTTCTAGCGCAGCTGAGCACATCTGCAGCCTGCACACCCTGTTCTAGAGGTGATCTGCTGCGTGTGGAAAGACTAGATGTGCTGATATGGCGTGGTATTATGTGCACAGTCTTCCCACGTGTTTAGTACTGGGGGTTGCATAATCTGTAGTTTCAGAGATGCATTGAAATGAGACAGACATAGCATTCGCCTCCACTGCCAGCACTTTTCATGATAGTGTCGTCCCACTGCGTGTGACAGTATCAAAAAGGACAGAGTGGATGAAAAAAGCAAGGCTGGGTTTGCTTCATACTACCTATGTGAAGGTATCGGTGACACACCGTAAAACCATATCTTTATTCGCTGACTCTCAAATTCAAAATTTGAAATCGTACTAAATGGCTTTGTATTACTGAGAGTAAGGGTAAGCTGCAATGGCAGGATTGAAAAGACTAGGAAATCTCTTCAGTTAAAGTTATTTCACAGCATATACTGTTCCAAACATGTAGAGATAGGGAAATTCATATCAGGCTATCATCATACCTCACAAGGAAGAGATTACACTAAACAGGTTTATTCATTTCCTTAGTGGTGATGCCTCACATTGTTTTTTCCTTGGACCAAAGGGACTGCAAGGTTTTTCCGCCTGCAAATGATTGCATAGTTTTCAAAGATAATTCCCTCCCTGCTTTGTTTGTTTGATTTGACTGTAAGTTACATTACATAGAATGTATATCCCCTTGCAACGCCAGTACAGGCGAAGCAGGTACTAAATGAATAACCACGAAAGGATTTTGGGGCGAGCAAAAATGGCATGTGCAATAACGATATGCACAGATGTCCCGTCAGTGTTGCTGTCAAACAAGAAATTGTGATATTGAGCGACTGAGCAAAATAACTAAATGTGTGCTTGCCGAACTATAGCTGGCGTTTGCACCTTGATTGTGACTTAGCTACCAGAAGAAATTTGTTTTGTCTTGTTCTTTTTCTGTTAAAATGTAGTTTTTTCTTTGTTTACTTTCGTTTGGGTTTTTGTAGCTATATCATGTGCACATGTGACTAATAATGCCGTCTGGAAGTTAGTGGTTGTTGGTATTTCTCACTGCCTGTCGTTTGTTCAGTGTGTACTAAAGTCAAAAGAGCACCGACCAGTATAAACCAGTGTGTTGAATTTGTTTTCTTGTGTTAGTGCAAATGATCTGACTGGTTATGTGTCCAAATAAACAATTAGATTATGAAAACAAAGTTAATCAGAACATGTCATTCGTTTTACTTATAATTACCTTATTTTAACTGCAGAACCCACATGTTGAGACATGTAGATTTAAGTAGAACAAGTCTTTTTGCGATTGTTAGTTCTGAACAGGTGAGAGCAGTGCTAAGGACACAAAGTGAGTCCACATAGATAAATGGCATGGTGCACTGTGCACGGACCTGATAATTGATGTTTTTGCAACAGACAAGCAAATAAATATCTAGTAACACCTTGTCAAAGGCACGAAAGCACATAAAGAGACAGGGGTTGGCCACATACAAATGTGCCGTGGTTGTAGGTTTGTTAACAAGCATGCCACTTTCCTGTAACTTCAGAATATAGGTGCTGCACTGACACATCTCTTTTTTATTGTGCGAAGCATACTAGCCGCACAACCATGCTCTTCCTTGCTGCGGCGCGCGCGGCCGCGTAGCTACCATATGACGTCATAACAGCTGCAAAAGCGGAGGCTCAACACGTGCGCTCGCTTGCGGCCGCGTAGCTACATAGCCGAGTCTCAGCTCGTGCGCTCGCCTGGATGAGTTGTTTCTTCGTCTAGCCGAACCAAATTTAGCCAAGCAACAGCAGTTCACCAGGCTAAACAGTGGTTCAACAACTAAAATAAAGGCTAGTATGCTTCGCATCCTGGCCTTAACCTTAGCTAAGCCACAGCCACTTTTTTGTGGGATTTGATTAGTTTCGGGGTTAATGGTTGCTACTTTCGCTAATATGTTGCACTTGTGATATTCGGGACATCATCTGTATTATTTACAGTGTATGTACCCTAATGGTCACATAGTGGTGCTTAATCGTGAAGGCTCTCATTCAAATATTGCCTGGTCTACATATGCTTTTCTTCATGCCAAAAAAATAAGATATACTACGTTTGTGTCAGAAGGAAAGGAACTGAGTGGTGTCTATTATTGCACATAAATCTATGCTTAGTTGCGTTAACATTTTTGCATAATTTCAACAACTTATTTGCTGCATTTCTGTAACATTCACACTCTGGCTTATCCACTTAGGTGCAACGAATAATAAAGGCAGAAAAGTAAAGCATTGCAGTGGATTTAACCTACTGCTGTTGATTCTGTTACCTTTTCGCAGCTTTTCTTTTTGGAAAGGCATATGTACAAAAGCACGTTTTGACCAAATAGGCTGCTGTTTGCGAGGCTTTGCAAGCACCACTATAACGTGACAAATGCAGTGTGGTCATTTGGTTATACAAATTCTGGTGTGTTGGCACCACAAAAAGTAAACGAAGAAAGATATGTACGCATGACACAAGCACCGGATCTCACTTCAAGCTTTAATATAAGGAAACGCAATATTTAATAACAGGTGGAGACATTATGTGATGATATCTGTTAAAAGAAATTCTTTATGCAGTGCAACTAATGGATCACTGATACATTTATCATTATTTTTAAATGTTGCAAACCACAATTACGTTGCATGTTGTCAGGTCATAATATCTCGCTACAACGCAAGTTTTGTGGAACACAGGACCGCGGTCACATTCTTTGCAGCATTTACCATTGTGTGAGGGATGGTTGTTTCACACAGATGACTCATACTGCCTCAATCTCCCTGATTTCGCATTAATAGACCATCCCATCTGTCCAATGTAGGCACGGCCTTGTGATGGCAGCAGACTACGCAACGCTTGCAGCCTAGCTCACTAGATGCATATTGTGCTTCAAGCCACAACCAACCTCTTCCTTTTTTTGGCTTCTGCCTTTTGTTGCAGCACAAAACTCTCCTTACAAGGGCCTGAGAAAAAGGATTTGCGCAACTAAATCAGGCATGACTAGGGAATATAATGAATGAAATGATGAAGTAAAGAAGTGGTTGCAGTTGTTTCGTATGCATTTGGGATTTTATTTTCGTGAGTAATTGTATAGCTGGTCCCTACGGGCAAACATTTTTTTTTGTATGAAACATGTGAAGAGAGATTTGCTCTGATGAGAAAAAAAGACTAAAGCCAGGAAAACAAACTAATTAGTTTGTTGCGTGCAGCACAATTTGCAGGCGTTGCACTGTTCAACGGAGGTTATGTACAGTCTGCCATTGCTATCCAGTCATGCTTGCATTGCATAGACACGTATTGTAATAATTTGAGATTGAGGCTAATGAAGTTTGTGTGCAACAACTCTCATCCGCACATTGTGATGCACTGCAAAATAGAGTTGTTCGTTCCAGTGTTCTTCGAAACTTGTTGCCAGAAATAATGAGCAAATGTACATAAGATAATTAAGCTGTGGCAGATTAGCGTGAAAAGGACGAATGCATCAGTCATTCTCAATTAAATTGCATGAAGAATTTGTTTTTGAATTAATAACGTCACTACGTGTTGTATATGTCTGTTTTCTTATTAAAGCCAGAGTTTAAGCACTTGTGTCCTGCATGTCTTTGTCTTCGTTTGCTTCTGTGGTCCCATTACACCAGAGTAAATCCATGACATGTGCTGCCAGTCCATGCCGTTATACTACATTGGGCTTAGTACGGCTGGCAGCCTGAATGTGACGAGTGCGAAGTAGCAGTAGGAACTTCAAAAGGGTAGAATTTTGTGTCAGTTGGTGGCGCATATTATAGTATGGTGAAGCGCTATAGATGAAACAGTGCGAGGCGAGACAGATGGGAACGTACTACAGAGAACTGTGAAAGTTTACTGGAAAGTTTTGCTGCAGCAGGACAATGCGTGCATTATCCTGGTGCAGCAAAATTTGTCAATGTTCGTAGTTGTCAGTAGCACTTCCCCATCTACATTACACTTCACCATACACTAATAGCAGTAACAACAGCAGCCAACTGACCCAAGCAATAATCAGTGCCCACAGAATTGCCAAATTGTAGGAGAAATGTTTCAGTGTAACACGTTTTGTTAACTGACAAGTAAATGGCACACATATCTGCAAACCGATGATCAAGTGCATTTTTCATGCACATACATTATTTCGTACAACTGCTTCCTGCTTTGGTTTTTTATGGCTTTTAGGAAGCATTCCAAAGTACTTAACTGTTTGTCTGTTCTAATATTAAATCTGTAGTCAGCCAGCACTATGTGTCATTACTGTATACGCCCTTACTTCGTCAGTGTTCTTCGCGCTGTTCCCAACTAAATATGAATAACCAAATAACAATTTTTTTAAATTTTTAGGTTATGAAGAGAATACTCTTAATATGTAATTAATTAGAAAAATTTTCTCAATTTTAGGAAGAAGTCCGGCTGGCCCCAAGCCTGGTGTGAAATGAAGAAATGGCACTCCACATCAATTCATGTTTACTTGTCGTCATAACCAGTCTGTTAGCTTAATTTTGGTTCTTCTTATTGAATTCTCAAGAAAGGTACCAACTCTGTCATTCATTGAAAACGAATTTTTGCACTTGGGGACGCAGCCATGCACAAAGCCTTTGAGCTCATTAATATTTTTATTCTTAAAGAAAGTGCAGCTCCTGCGTGGAGCAATGGGTTGAATAAGACGAGGGTAAATGAAAAGATGGCGACATTAATTGTCAACAGTTGTCCAACAAAAAAAGTCTCAAGCTGGAGCCAACATCATTGCAAGGGAACCAAATGGCTCCAGCCTGAGACATTCGTTGTTCAACCTGGCAAGTCTCCTTGTCGAAATATTTCCTCTAGCCTGAGACCTATATCCACCCTCGACCAACGATACACCCATACATTTGGCAACCCATGGCAAGGTAACAAATTCACATTCAAAGAAAGAGAATGTAGTGTGCACCCTGGAAGGTAGCATGAACAGTATTTTATTTACTTAATGAAATGCAGGTTTGCTATCCAACTACTTTATTTCGATCCCCATTTTATAACTGGACAGCATGGTTCCTCAGAGAGAATATTTATTCAAAGCTCACACAATTTTGCTCCTGTATGTCCGTTAAATCTGTCCTGGTTGTTACACTACCAGCCCTGTCTGCAATTGCATAGCAGTGTTTTAAGTATGCATCCCAATTCAAAAGAATAATTAGGCATCTACCTCAGAATGTCTGCTACTGTGTTGCAGCTCGAATTCTATATCTATGTGGTGACTGTGATGCCACGTGCTTTTTAAATAAGACCAATATGCTATCTGAAGTGCAATTAAATGAAATCTCAAATGACCTCAGCGCGGGGAATGACACGATTGGAAACCAATGTGATCAGGAGGATTTGATTTCTGAAAACAAGGCATTTAAACATGAGAAACCAGTACTAATCTCGTCTAAAGATGCTGTTATTGGGTATGATAGGGGAGTTACTTGTTCGTGGCTGCATTTGCAGCATGTTACATTGCTGGCTTTATATATTGCACTGGGTACAGTGAAATGTTGCTGCTTGCACAATATTCAACTAAACATGGTAGCCATGCTAAAGTGTCCATGCAGAACACAACTCATCCACTATTAAGAACTGCAGTGGAACCTTCATAAACGAAAATCGCTTAAGCGAAACTACCGCCTAAACAGGACACCATCATGATGGTTGGTTGGCTGTCTGCAATGTCTCGCACTGAATAGAATGCCTGGTAAATGGAACCAATTTCCCCGGCCCCTTGAGGCTCCATTTAAAGAGTGCCCACTGTAAAAATATAGGGGGAATCCTGTTCGGAACTTTCGCAAATCTAGTCGTAAACAAAACTGCATTTCAGTGGGAATGAAATGCAAAAGCACCCGTGTACTTAGATTTAGGTGCATGTTAAAGAAGCCCAGGTTGCCCAAATTAATCCGGGGTTACTCGCTACGGCATGTCTCATAATCAGCAGGTGGGTTCTGGTCTGTAAAATACGGTTTATTTTTAATAGCCTGCTTGGAAATACAGCCCAACAACTACACTAAATTATGTAGCTTGTTTGTGTGTTGAGTCCCAATTTCTTAATTTAGTACTTTGACATTTATCATATTTGTGTGCTAGTCCATGCAAAATACCACTGATCAGCCTCATTATACAAGCCACTGTTAATTTAGAATGGCTTAGTCAAGCAACTTAAACTTACAGCACAAACACCTAAGACGGACCACAAAAGGAACATACGACACATCGAGGCTAACAACTTTTTTATTTCTTCGTCGTCGATGCAATATAAACCCTAGACCATACAACCGTGCAGGCACTCAGATTACATTACAGAGATCTGCCAAATTATCACATAAGCAAACGTAGGAAGTCAAATTCAGATGGGTGCAGGGACAAAGATATCTCACTGATGCAATTATCGCCTTGCCTTTTTATGTGGTAGGCCTCTATGGTAAGCCGCGCATGCTCATTCTTGCTTTTGCCTAGAATCGACGTCCCGTCAAGTTGTGCCTCACAATTGTTGCAAGAGTTTATATGCGCACCAAGGTGCGCTGCTCTCTACATTTTTGTTTACTTTTTGCGCATGTTCCTTGAGTAGCTCATTGACACAATGCCCTATCTAGCCAAGCTATATCTTACCACATGAGAGTGGAATGGTGTAAACCACGCCGACAGCGCGCGACACATATGAAGCACTATGCCGAATTTGGCCTCCTCCTCTGCTCTCTCCGCAGGTGCGTGAGCATAGCTTTAAAAGCTTGTTCGGCGAAGAAAAAGCCAAAGGAACACTATGCCTGCAAGCAACTCCCTTGAGTTGATAGATGACCTTATGTATTTAAGGGACCACGCAGGGAACATGCGCAAAAAAGTAAACAAGAATGTAGGTAGAGGAGTGCACCTTGTTGCGCATGGAAACCCTTACATCAATTGTGAGACACGACTTGATAGGATGTCGATTCTTGGCAAAAGCAAGAATGAGCATGTGCAGCTTGCCTTAGAGGCCTACCACATAAAAAGGCAAGGCGATAATTGCATCAGTGACATATCTTTGTCCCTGCACCCATCTGCATTTGACTTCCTACGTTTGCTTATGCGGTAATTTGGTAGATCTCTGTAATGTAGTCTGTGCGGTTGTGTGGCCTAGGGTTTATATAAGCATCGATGACAAAGAAATAAAGAAGTTGTCAGTTAGCGCCAGTGTGTGCCGTATCTGCCTTTTGTGGTCCGTCTTAGGTGTTTGCGCTGTAAGTTTAAGTTCAGAATTATGTACCAACTAGGCCCAAGTGGAGTTTTACTGTTAGTCAAGCAAGCTCAATATATAGTCTGTGCAAAAGTGTGGAGTGTCAGTGCAAAGTAACAGTTCAAACACATGGCTATGTAGTTACAGTTCAGTATGAAACGAGATAAGATTTCATAGCATTTCTTTCATTTGCTAATTTCATTGTGTTAGGACATGTAGAATACTAGTAACTGGCACGCATGCTTACAATGTACAGTATTCTGTTTTAAAACCAAGACAATTATTTTACTGGGGCAGAAATTTGCTTTCTTTTGGACCCGAAAGTGAACATATATTTCTTACATTTGGTGTTTAATAAATTTTCTTTGCTGTCAATGTGTGTCTCGTGCATTTTTCCTTTCAGCAAGTAGCAACTGCTCTCGAAGGCGTTTGCTGGCCTCGGAGGCACTTCCGGTAACTAGCATTTTCGATAGGACGATTGTATAAAAGCTTTGCAACGAGGGGGGCTCTGTGATCAGCGAAAGGAAAAAATGAAGACGGGCAGTGACGGGTTCATTCACCATTGGACCACGTGTGCGCGTGACTTGGTCGATTCAGCGGTGGCCGTGTGCCGTCGATTGGACCACGTGCGGCGAGCCCGCGGCGAAATGCTTCGTGGCGGTACGCCGCGCCTATGCAGCAGCAGACGGAATACCGGAGGCCACCGTGTCGGACGCCGGCGTTCGCTCCGAGCAGGTGCGACGCCTGCTCGGGTGGCAGCTCACGGACGGACGAGTTCCCTTGAGCCTTGATCGCCGGCGTTCGACATTTTGGCCTGCGGTGTTCCGTCTGGTGCTGCGTAAGCGCGTGACCCGCGCCACCAAGCATTTCGCTACGTGCTTGCCGCACCTAAACTAAAATGCCTTTAATTCCTTCACAAAACTCCCATTGTACCTCCCCGTCAAATGGGGGTGAAGGGGGTGAAGTGGGCGTATTACGGTACCCCCGTTTTGTGCCAAATTAATGCCCATGGCATGGGAGTTTTATCGTACGCCCATTCAATGGGAGGAAAAAGATGTACAAAAGGGAATGCGCTAGAGGACAAGCAAAAAACGCCCATCCGGGTGTTTTTCTGTTTACAGTGTGTGAATCCTTGCAAAACAACGAAAGTCTCAGCCCTATCTTGACCACATACTAACACTGAGAGCAAATTCCCAATCGTCTACGTTCGAACTCCTTTTCCTAATATACTTTGCAAATACTCTTCGAACTTGAAGCGCAGTTACAATCCCATTTTTGCATGACGCTTGTGTAACGTTCTAAATAAAAAGAAATGCTTGTGGATCCAACGCACATGTTCAAATGTATGCAAATGGAAGGTTAGGTAAAAGGGTTGATGAAATGCTTTGCAACAAACCACGGTGCGTACCATTTAGTGATGGCAAGTACGACAGGCATCAAGGAATATTTAGGCATTCTGTGCGTCTTGTCTTGTCTTGTCTTGACACGCCAATTCTGTAGGATTGTGCAAGAACAGATACACCCCCAGTGGCATGTACCAAATTGGTAAATCAAAGAATGTAAAGTGAATCAAATGATTGGTAAAACGTAATAAGCGTTCTCCTGCATTATTCTGTAATCCGCTTCTAGCATCTATAATCCGCTTATAGTACCTGTAGAGACTAGTGTAAACTGACATGATCTGTTCATGTTTTCTCGGTAATCGGACAGAATGAGATATGCCCATTCTGGAGAATCGGCGAAGACTCTTGTGGCACATCCTGAGCGACTAAATCTAACAGAAAAATATAAATGAACATACCTGGTAAATATAATTCACTATTCCAATAACATATTGGTATGCTTTAGACATAACTGAGAGCCCACATTATATGTGCAGGTTTATATAGGAAATAATTTTTGGCTACACAGAACAGAGCTATGCATGCGTGTTCAGCATGCAAGTTTTATATAAATCACTTCCTGGGTATCTTAATGAAACCTTCGCATACGTATCAACGAATACATTTGACAAGACAGTAGCCGCAGTCGGAAAAGCATGGGAGGTCGCTCAATGAAAGCTTCGGTTTAATTTATTGGCGCTTTTCACTTCGATGCGCAGTATTAAAACGTAGGATTGTGCACATTGCGCTTCGTATATTATCTGACTATTCTCTTCGCCTGTCTACAGGGCATTGGAATAGAAATTCGCCAATTCGTAACAGCAATCATTTACGGCGACCTGCTTCCGTGGATTGGTGTCGCAGAACTCATCATCGTCATGTACGCCTACGGTAAGTATGGCACGGCAGCATGCTTCTGGTGCAGGAAATATCGAGGCGCTCCTGTAACCTAGGGAAAAAAATTACAACTCTGGCAGGAAAGAGATTTCATAGCAAGTAGCTTCAATACAGAAAATCTTGCGATGTTGCCGAAATCGCTCCTACAATTTACCTGGACCAGCACTCAAGAACAGCCTCCATAAATAAAGATAGATATTACTAAACGAAATTTGCCGTTAGTTTTGATGGTGGTAGGTTTTGTAGTATTGACGTAGTGCGTAAGATGGTGGTAGAAGCCGTGTGGCCCAGATGTCATGAAACTTTATTTTTGTAGCATCTTTATCTTACGTACGTTCCCTAATTTGCTGGGACGAATAAAGCATTCATTCATTAATTAATTCATTCATTCATTCATTCATTCATTAAAAAGTAGGCACAAAATAGCTCTAGTTGGGCGAAAGTGCGCAACCTATCTCTTAAATTAAATAAAACATCATATTTTTACGCGCTGAAGACGCAGCTTAGTGTCGACAAAGAAGTTATTTATGAACTATTGTCTCTAGCTTAAGTTATCTATGAACTATTGTGTCTAACTTGTAAATATCCTGTAAGTACACCTTTATCGTAATCGCTTTACGTGTTTCGCCCATCCCAACATATGCTAAGCTTTCCAAAAAACTATTGTTATTGTAGACAGCATCGCAAATGTTTTCTGCAATTGCAGTTTCACGTATAGATGCAAGCATTTTTTATGTGTATGTAATTTTTAATTGCACCTAAGTGCATCGTCATGTGAGCATAAATGTATTGGAAGCTATTCGACTGCAAGGAAAGAAGCCATCATTTAGTTATGGTTAACCAATAAGACTAACGTCAGTAAATTTATTTATTTATTGATGGGGATTGAGGCACAAAACGAAAAAAAACACAAATGAAGGATGCGCAGCTATGCGGCAACGTTTAATGCGGGGGTTCTGCTGGTGTACTGGAGACCCTTGAATTATCTTAAATTAATTTGTAGGCTCGACAATGCCTTCAAAAGAGCCTTGTCTGCGAGAACCCCCTGTGCAACAAGAGTAACCAGTATTTTTTCAAAGATACATTGGGCATTCTGTTTGACAATAAGACATCTGGCTCAAATATAATACCCGGGCACCTGAACATTCCCAGTATGAAATATTGGGAATGTCAGAAAATTGTTGAAAATATTCATTCCATACCCTGCAGCACGCGCTTCTGCATAGTTTTGTATTGCTTCCTTGCATTTCTCTCGTAACAATTGTACGGTATCATGCACTGTACCTTCGTTTTACAATACTTACTTTTGTCACATTGAACTACTAGTATACTCCTATAGGTCAAAACTCTTCAATGAATTCCCTAATTTCCCATCTCTGTCTTGCTTTATTGTACTCCCATGCTTCTCAGTGCCCATTACCATGATAATAACACTTCTAATATCATATCCTACAAAGATAATTTTTTCCACTCGCCGCACGTACAAAACGTGTACGTACGCGTTTGTACGTACGTTCATGCAGTTGTACGTAATTACGTACACCGACCATCACTAACAGTGATGTGATTCTGTATTGCCATATTTTGCAAGAAAAATTAAGGAAAATGGCCTTCCGTTGTAGATACATATCACGTCTGCCCAGCACTTCTGCATATATCCTCAAAATAATAGTTTGCTGTGGGAGTTGGTAAAGCGTTGAGCAGTGCGCAATTCTTTTTCAATAATGTGTTACATATATTGAGCAAATAGATGTAGATATGTAGAAGCGTTTTGCCCAGCCCACCATGAGAGCACTTCTATTAACGTTTGCTATGTAACCGAGCTCACTGAAATATCCCTGTTATTTATAATTGCAAGCGCTCTTAAAGAAACCAGTTTTGTGATCACGCTTAGGTCTATTATTATCCTCTTCAAAGCAGGGAGGGAGAAAATAGTCACCTAGCCTGCATGATTTGATGAAGTTTCAATACATCTATTGCCAACTTGCATCTTGCCTATCTGATCTCGATATTATCTGTCATATTAAAAAGCATCTGCCGCTTCATTGTACGATTACCTACGCTTGCGATGACTCTAGTCCTATCATTCCCTTCCCAACTTTTCCCCACGAATATGGCAGATGTTTCTTAACTTATTTCGACCACTGGCCAGTTGTTCCTTTCCCCTTGTTTGAATCTCAATGCTTCTGAAAGGTCGGTATTAGCTAGGCTCTCGCTGGATGAATATCTTGACATTGCATTACGATGTGCCAAGTTGTTTCTGGGCTTTCTTTTTTGCAGCACGCATATGACTCAGACTGTGGCTTATACTTGCTCCGGAATGTTATCATACAAATTTTCAAACAGAATACAAATTTCCGTCTTGCAATTTCTCTAGATCTCCATGATCTTCTTTCTTCGTGTGCGTTACAACCAATTTACTGTCGCGGTTTTTTTTTACTTTTTTTAAAAACTCTTGCTTCTCTATTTGCATTTTCAATTGCTCGGTACTTGATTGCCAACTTTCTTGACCTATTTTTCCATTCCAACAACTTCTGCATTTTAGACTGCCGTTTTGTTTTATATATGGGGCTTTGTTTTTCTTCAAAACTAATCTTCCTCTCTGCTTTCCTTCCTTCCTTCTTTCTTTCTTTAAAGACCCCACAAGGAGGTACTACATATTACGCTTCTGTGGCATTAAACGACGCCCAGCTCTTGTTCGTATTGCCTCGTTCGTGTTTATAACTTGGGCCCCCAAAGCCAGTGGGCCTACCGATGACTGGTTAATCTCGAACCCCGATAAGATTTCAGACTTAAAGCACGTAATTGCATTTGTGAAGTCTAGCGCTCACACCATTACACTTTTCCAAATTTATTACACCACCACGTATTTATTGTAACCCCAAAGTTCTATATGTTCCCTTATTGCTGCATCCCGCTAACCTTCCATTTTTAGATTATTTTTGTGGACGCCTGATTACGTTTTTCCTTCGTTTATGTATGCACAATGGCATTTCTATTGCTTGACAATGAAGATCGCATCCTGTCCAATGAATACCACATCTTACTCGTTTATGTGTTCAAGATAATAATTATCGATTTCTCTGTGCTAAGCTTAATGCGTATGTTCAACGCTCCATTGTCACTTATATTTGCAAGTCCCTGTAAATTTCTTATATGGCCGGCTGGTAGCACTATCTGGTCTATGTGCATCAGCCCAGCGAAGTACTGTTGCAAGTTTTCACTATTGCTGATCTAAGATAGAACAGAACCCAATTCACGGCTTTCCAGTCGCCTTTCTGTCTCCATTGCATAAAGTGTCAACAATAATAGACAGAGAACATCCTTACTTCTGTACTTGATAAATTTCTGCAACTCCATTGCATTTCCGGCCTTTGCATACAATTTATACTCAGTTGTCCTTATATATTCTCTCATGTGCTCCACGAACTCGTCTATGACCCCGTGCTTGTGAAATTCCTATAGCAATTTCCGTCTACGACGTTGTAAGGTCCCAAATGTTCAGGAGTGCTGAAGGAAAAGGTGTATTCTCGGGTATTGAAATTTCTGTACAATGCGGTAGTGCAAGTACATTATCCTCTATGCGTCTGCCTGTTGCTATTTCACTTTGTAGTTCTCCCAGTATATCGTTTTTCTCCACCCACTTCAACAGCTCTAATTTTACGGCTCGCTTAGTCATTCTGTGTGTCACTGATTTTGCTGTACCTGGCCTCTACGCGCTCGTCTTATCCATATCGCCTTTGGCCTTATACGAGTAGATGAGATTGATACTGCATTCACGCCACCCAATTGAATTTATTTTAATAACCTGTTGTATTGCTCTAGTCAGCTGTGCTTTGCTCTTTCGGCACAGCTATTTCATCAGCGGTATTGTGATTTCTTTTAGTTCTGCAGCTATGTTTTTAGAGGCATCTCTTTGAACTATTTTCTAGTTAGACGTTTCTACGTCAAATTTCGAGTTCTACGCCTTCTCGGTCACTGGATTTGGTAGAGTCGACTACGATTTCTTCCTTGCAAAATTCTCACTAATAACGTCTGATGTGCCACAGTGGGTCGTCTCCTTCGTAGATGTTATTTACTTCATCCCTCATAAATGCTCATCAAATTTTAGTTCACTTGATTTCTGTGCAATGCGGTAGTGCAAGTACATTATCCTCTATGCGCCTGCCTGTTGCTATTTCACTGTGTAGTTCTCCCAGTATATCGTTTCTTTCTTGCAATTTGTTCTTGCGTTGTTCCAGAATTCTTTTTTTTTCGGGGAGGGGGCGCTTTGTCTTTTTTGCGAATGTCATGGTATGTCATCCATCCGTTAATTTCTCTCGGGACATAAAAAGAACTGCATGCTCTAAAAACATATTTATTTGCATAGCCAGTGCACAATAACCCTATGACAGAAATTCCAGCAGAAGAAAAGGAAGGAATGTTAAGCTTTCTATGTTAAACTATGAAATTTGAAGACCCCTAGAAGGAATAATACTTTAGATAAATGCAAAACGTATTTCTTTATTCTTTTGCTCCGTATGAATTCATCAAGACACGGACAATATTTGTATTTCCGATGCTCTGTAATTTCTTTTACATTGTGTTTTTTTAACTGTACTATTCTATTGTTATAGTGGAGTCTATTGCTTGCGTAGGGTGGTATGTCGCTAGTACTCAAGTAGGTCAAACAAATAATAGCAGTTCTTTTTCCTGACTCAGGCAGGAATTATTTAGAATCAAATAAATATGGTGATTTATAATATTGTAATGTCATCGCCCGTATGTAATAGGAGGTATTTCACCATTTGTTACATTTTCAGTGATTATCTCATTAAAGCAAATTTGCGCAAGTGCGTTTCAAAAAAACGCCACAAGAGGAGACAAGTATAATCTCTGTCATTCGAGCGCCTTGCGTAATGGCAACTACAGGGCTTGAATCGTCCATTTCTTGATGAATACATTCCTTTCATGTCGGCTGAATTTGTCTCGTATCTTTCCATTGTTGTCATCCTTGCAGGCAGCAACCGCCTGGTCAACGACATTTACTTTATGTTCAATGAAGATCCACCCAGTTTACTTCTCTTTTGCTGGCGCTTCGTATGTCCCATATTTCTGCTGGTGAGTGTCGTTTTGTTGGGTTTGGCGGGCAAACTAACGAATTGTTGGTCGCTACATATATCGGCTCCAGGCCTCTGGAAGTATTTAGCGCATAACAGGACTACACAATGCAAAGTACAGCTGCATATTGCTCATACAATCGCACTATCTCTTCATTTATCATAATTTCTTATGTTTCGGCAGTATTTCATACGTTGCAGTTTTATTTCCATTGCAATCTGTAAACTTCGCGAGTGCGTGGTGCGACAGAGAGCCGAAGTGTATGGAAGATGTCTACGAAGACTAGAAGCAGTTCGGGCTCCTGCCAGTGAGGCCTATCTATGAGTGAGGAATATGAGCACAGAGAGGCACATATTTATGTTGCTGAACATAAACATTCTGCATCACGCCTACTGCCACATATTGTTACGTATGTCATTGACAGCTCCTGCTCCTTGAGCTTCCAGCTGATTTGTTTCCGCTGTGCCCGGCGCAACATAACAAATCGCTAATGTCATCACGCTGGTACGTGTAACTGATGCACAAGCCTATCTACAATATATTTATACGCAAACCAACGGATCGCCATATACATGGCGATCATATATCAAACGGGAACACGTGGTCTTCCTCCTCTTCTTTGCAGCCACGCTGTGTCGGCTGATCCGTATCATCACCCCCGGCAGTATAGGTACCAAACCAATGCTTAAGCTACATATTCGTGGGGAAAGGTGTGATATGTCTTTAATCTCGCTGCTGATGACGATGAGGTGCCGGCGGTGATGATTTCATATGTGACATCGGTGACTTGTCGCACCACATGGTATGGCCCAGTGCAACGCGACAGAAGATTGTCGGCAAGGGCCACGCGGCGGATGGGTAACCAGGGAAGCACCAGCGAACCCGGAGAAAAGTGCAGGTCGCGATGGTGGCAATCATAGACGCGTCTCTGATGCTCCTGTGAGGCCTGTAAACGGGAGCGGGCAAGTTGCTGGACGTGGTCAGCGTGTGCGATCGCGCCGCGGGCGTATTCAGTAGCAGAACGCGCGGGCGAGGACAGCAGGGTGTCCAAGGGCAAAGCGGGTTCCCGGACGTTGGGGAATAGCCGGTGGTGTCATGAAGCTATGAAATATACACGAACGTTACATATGATAAATGAAGATCCCACTCGTGGTCGTCGGCCTCAACGTACTTCTGTAGCTTGCCGGTGATTGTCCGGTTGAGGTGCTCCATGAGGCCGTTCGTGTGCTGTTGGTACGACGTGCTGAATTTGTGCTTTGTCGAGCAGGAGCAGAGGTTGTATTCGACGAGTGCTGAGAGGAAGCTACGGCCGTGGTCACTTAGTCGCGGAGTCGCGCATTGGCGTGGAGCACCGTGCACTAAAATGATGTGGTAGAGATGAAAGTCAGCGACCTCAGTAGCGCAAGTTTTCGGGAAGGCTCTTGTGATAGCGTACCGCGTAGCGCGTGGGGTCTGATGTGGGATTCTCACACCGTACTCCTGGGACAAAGGAACGACAACACAGTAATGCAAACAATCACAAAGGCATTTATTGCACCTTTCATAGATCAATGCCTGCTATCAGAGTTGCTATCCACACAAAATGCCGATGGGCGCGCGACAAATCTAGAAGTTCGACTCAGCGCGACCGGAAGCGAGCGAATATAATCGCCCCATGCTGGATCCCAACGCCCGGTCGTTCTCGTGTATAGTCACGTGAATCGCGGCGCGTTCGAAGGCGGCCACGCGAGACGGTCTCGCCGAAGCATCGGTCGGCGCGCGGCACGGCACGTCCATCTCGCTTGCTTCCCGAACCCAAAGAGAGCAAGCGCCTTCCTCCCGGCGCCCAAGAAACCTCGCCTGTCGGCGGCGTTAGTAGCGCAACACTCCCGCCATCTCTCGGACTGCGCTTCAACCACAATGACCGCCGCGGACGTCACGCAGGCCACGCGGCGAAGCAGGATTAGAGAAGACGCGCTATGCGGGAAAAACATCAGGGGAGGCGCGAGGGTCGCGCATACCCACATCCCCCCAACCTTAAATCACCTCTTATTCCGGCGAAACATGTGACACGGTCTAACATTAACCCGTGCTTCGCGAACAAGGTATTGCAACAGTGGTCGTGCCGAAGAAATGTCCACACGCTGTCCCTAGCATGCGAGCCGGCATTGTCCTTGGGTACACCGCTGGCGTCCGCCGGTCACAGCAGCGGCTTTGCAGCCTCGACGGCACGATCCCAGGCCAGGGCTCCGGAGACGACGACGCAGTAGTCGGTACGAGCAAGCGTCGCTCGCGCCGACGCGCCCTGCTGGCAAGAGCCGCCGTAGCTGTCGGTGACCGCCGGCTCCTTTGTCCGCCGCCGAGGGTTGTGAGCTGGGTACAGGAGGCCGCCGAATTCGCTGCGCCGAACTGGCCACAGCATCAACATCGCCCGGGGTGGCTCGATTGTAGTCCCGAGCAGCAGCGCAGACGATGTGCAGGTGACAGCAAGCCAGGGGTGACTCCAATCACGCTGCGTAAACTCAAGACACTCGGCAAACACTAAAGTAGTGCAAGGGAGAGGAACTCTGCATGCGTATCGCCCACATGGTACGATGTTCAACTCGACTAGCAAAAGATCGGGCAGCTACTCATACGCTAAGTTCACGTGAACGAAGCTCGCTTCCTTGAGTCGTACGAGTAATTTCAATTCGTGCGAGGCTAAATAGAATGAGGGAAACAAATTGCAACACCTCAACGCCACGGTCCACCAGGTTGTGTCTCGCCACGTGCGACAGGCAGCTTCATAAAGCCTTAGGCCTAAAACGTCGCTACCCTGACAACAACCGGCATCCAAAAACAACACCCAAAATGAGCGCAAACAGGCAGCCGCGAGGAGACGTGAGCTCTGTGAGGTGGTCCTACTCCGCTCGGTGCACACAGCATCCGAGTTGACGGCGCCCACCGTCCCAGACGGTGTCGGAGCGCCCGGTCCCAGGCCGCAATACCAGTCAGCCCGTAGTGGCACCCGTGGCCCGCGGCCACCCTGCTCCCAGAGCCGCGACTTCATCAGAGTCAAAGAGATAGAAGCTATTTACATAAGAAATTCGGACCACCCCCGAGGCTTCCGTACTCACTCGCTTCAGGCTTGCCACTGCTCCGCGGGCGCTCAGCCTCGCTCTCCCAGGATGCAGACCACGTGGCTCTCGTACCGACGAATGCCATTTAAAAAAAAACACTTGCGAAAAGGCTTAGCATGTTGACATGTTCAAACACACTACAGCCACCATCACCTCGCTCAAGAAAGCACGCCGCTGACGCTAGTGATCAAAATTCACGCTAGGCCTACGCTTCGTTTCAAACAAAGGTCTCGAACGAAGCAAAACTGTCAAAACTATCGTCCGATGTCCCAAGAGCCCCACGTTGGGCGCCAGATGTGGGGTCTCATCTGGGATTCTCACACCGTACTCTTGGGACAAAGGAACGACAACACAGTAGTGCAAACAATCACAAAGGCATTTATTGCACCTTTCATAGATCAATGCCTGCTATCAGAGTTGCTATCCACACAAAATGCCGATGGGCGCGCGACAAATCTAGAAGTTCGACTCACCGCGACCCGGAGCGAGCGAATATAATCGCCCCATGCTGGATCCCAACGCCCGGTCGTTCACGTGTATAGTCACGCGTATCGTGGCGCGTTCGAAGGCGCTCACGCGAGACGGTCTCGCCGAAGTATCGGTCGGCGCGCGGCACGGCACGTCCGTCCCGCTTGCTTCCCGAACCCAAAGAGAGCAAGCGCCTTCCTCCCGGTGTCCAAGTAACCTCGCCTGTCGGCGGCGTTAGTAGCGGAACACTCGCGCCATCTCTCGGACTGCGCTTCAACCACATTGACCGCCGCGGACGTCACGCAGGCCACGCGGCGAAGCGGGATTACAGGAGACGCGCTATGCGGGAAAAACATCAGGGGAGGTGCGAGGGTCGCGCATCCCCACAAGCGTAATCGGTAATGACGGCGTTCCTTTTATTTGAGGAGCCCGAAATGGGAAACGACCTGAGAAGGTCTACACCAACTCAGAAAAAGGGTTTTGGTGGGACGTCGCATGGCTGGGGACATCCAGCTGGAAGCGCGGATGTGTTCTTCCGGCGTTGACAGGACTCACAAGCGGCAACGTAACGTCGCACGGAGCGGGCGACACCCGTCCGAAAGCAGTGGCGGCGTACACGGCCGTATGTGGGCGAAACTCTCAAGTGCCTAGCCAAGGGACCCTAATGAATTTGGCGGAGGACATTCGAACGCAAGTGTGATGAATCATGAGCACAGATAAGGGTCGCCGGGCTAAACATTACGGTGGTGTAATGTCCCCTCGTTCACGATAAACAATCGGAGGCGCCCCCGGCTCGTAAAAAAATGATCGAGGCGTTGCTCGTTGCTGATTCGGAGCAACTGTGATACAGGGAAAACAGAAGCGATTGTGTCCACATCTGCCGGTTCTTCCATGAGGTAGCCAGACAAACAATCTGCATGCTGGTGCAAGCGTCCCGTCTAATATACGAGTCAGGGGTTATACTCTTCCAGTCGTAAAGCCGAGCGACCAAGCCGTCCCATGGGGTCTTGAGCGAGGATAGCCAGCAGAGATTGTGGTGATCAGTGATGACACAGAATGGACGTCAGTACGAGTATGGCTGAAATTTCGCAACTGCCCGCACAAGAGCTAAGCAATCACGCTTGTGATTGAATAATTGCGCTCGGCGAGTGATAGAAGCAGCCTCCCATAGACTGTAAGCTGATCATGTTTATGCTAGCGTTGCAATAGCACTCTTCCTCGTCGTGAGAACGGGCTCGAACTTCCGTTGAGGCCGATGTGTCAACGTGGCCCAGGATGGGAGGCGTGGTAAGCGGAGTAGAGAGATAAGAAAAAGATGTGACATAATCGGGACTCCAAGAAAACGGGATGTCTTTCTTCAATAGCTCAGTAAAGGGCAGTGCTATGGTCGCGAAATCCTTTACAAAGCGCCAGAAATAGGAGCACAGCCCTACGAAACTGGGAACGTCTTTTTTAGACTTTAAGACAGGAAAGTTCTTAACGGCGCGAATTTCCTCCGGGTCAAGACGTATGCCTCTTCCATCCACGAGGTGTCCAAGGACGGTGATTTGGCGGAAAGCGAAGTCAAATTTAAAACATTTCAACTGGAGAACGGCCCGGAGGAACACGTGAACAATGCTTCAGAAACGGTCGAGATGGTTGTCAGATGTGGGCGCGAAAACTATCACGTCATCCAGATATCACAAACAGGTGGACCACTTGAAGCTCTGAAGTAGAGAGTCCATTAGTTCTAAGGTAGTTGGCTCGTTACAGAGCGTGCAAGGCGTCACCTAGAAGTGATAAAGACCGTCAGAGGTAACAAATGCAACTTTCTGTTGGTCCATGTCGTCGGCGGCAATCTGCCAGAAGCCGGACCACAGATTGACGGAGGAAATGTGGGTAGCACCATACAGACAGTCTAGAGTATCATCATTACGTGCAAAGGGTAAAGGTCCCTTTTAGTGATTTTGTTCAGGTGGCGATAACCAACACAAAAACGCCACGTTCCATTCTTCTTTTTGACAGAGAACATGGGAGAAGCCCAGACTCTACAGGAAGGCTCTACAATATCCTACGCAAGCGTCTGTTTTCCTTCCTGTTGGACAACTGCTCGTACCGACGTGGCAACACGATATTAGTGTCGGTGAATAGGGTTCGCATCCCCCGTAGTTAAGCGATGGGTAACGAGGGACGTTTATCCCAGGGGTCGATTGTCAAATTAAAACAAAAAAATATCGCAATAGACTTAAATAGCGCGGCAGAGCGCTTCAGCTGGAACAGGTGTAAGGTCACAGGAAACCGTCTTCTGAATGTCAACACCTCTGGCGTGGGATGACATCACCGTGCCGGCGGAGCCACAAGTTCCTTCGCCTGTGAAGGGCTCCAACTGACAATCATGCAGAGTGCTAAAGTCAGCCAATGAGATCCCTCGTGGGAGTACTTGCGCGGTTAGCGCGAAACTGACGAAGTGAATGCAGGTGTGGTTAGCAGTAATTGTCAGCAGAGTGTGCGGAACGGCAACACTATGTGTAAGCATAACGGCCACAATTGGTGCGACCATGTTTTTGCCGTCATGTACAGCTGGTGTGCAAAACAAGTCGACGTGTGCCACAGATTTAGATGGAAGTCAAATCAAATCCATGCAGCCTAAGTTTATTTAAGGCGGGTGAACAAGGGTCGGCAAGAAGACGCAAGTCAAGATGAAGTGAGCCGACCGAACAGTCGATGAGAGCAGAAAGACTGGCGAGAAAATCCATACGAAGAGTGATTTCGTGAGGACAATGCTCGATGACGGGGAAGAAAACGATGGAGTTCCTCATAGCGTTCCTCGTTCCTCGTGACATGGCTAGAGCACATGCCAACAAGAGCGACAGTCCTCCGTCAGCGACTTGTACGGCTCTGTGTGGAGCAGGGTTCAGAGCTTTAGTGAGTGGACGGCGAAGAGCAGCACTCATAAAGGACACATATGCCCTGGTTACAATCAACGTGCACACAGGAACATTATCTACAAGAACGTCCAGAAGATTCTGGTTCGTGGGTACGGTCAAGCGAGGATTGTGTACCAATGACGTCAATGTAGCTTCACCTCCAGGAGCTGCACTGCCTAGTTTTCTGACTGGGGTTGCTGAGAATAGATCGGAGGAGCACGTCATGACGGAGGAGAACAAGATTAACGGCGGGATGGAGAAGGTGAGCAGGTGTAGTGGGGCCTCGTCAAAGGTATCGCAGGGCCAGGTGATGGGTTGGGAATAGATGATGCGATCGCAAAGGGCAAACTAGAGGGACGAGGGTGGGCTGCTAAAGATTAGCATGTCGGCGAAGTCCAGCAGGTGGGCACTGATATGCCCGATGCGTCGGCAGTTAAAACACATTGGCTTGTGGCCAAGGGTGCGCCATTCGAGTGGGTTGCGTTGTCCAATAGTAGACAGATGGGTGGATAAAGAGCTACATAGCGCCCGGTTCGAATGGACTGAAGACCGACGTTTGACAATTCCTGGCGCGCCTGTATCAAGGGGATCTTCACCGGAGAAGGATCAGATGACTGGAATGCCGTGGATGCTGGTTGTGCTGCTTCGACCTCACGACGAATGAAGCAGGTTGTCACGAGGGCCGGTGAAAGAGGTCCTCACAAGATGACGTAGTGGTTATGTTGGGAAGGCGCGTGATGTGTTGGAATACGCGGCGGCTTTTAGCATGCTCGAGGCGGTGGCATTCCTTGAAGATCATATGTATCCTGGCGACATTGCTAAACACCAGTGGATTGAACGCGTCGTGAGTAATGCCTTTGAGGACGCGACTAACCTTATCGTCCACCAGCACGTTTAGGTGGGCCTTGCTATGAAGGGCCAAGACGTCAAGAATGTGTGACACGTAGGACTCGTTTGACGTCTGCACACGTGCGGCAAGGGCTTTTTTTTGCATTGAGTTGGTGACCAAATGAATTGACAAGAAGGCCACGGAGCTTCTCTTTGAAGGGATGTGCACTCACGACCTCCCCCTCGTGACACTGGAATCCACGACCGTGGAGTGCAGTTGAGGTAGAAAAACGTAATAACTGGATCCCACCTATAACTGGTGCTGACACGTTAGTACAACTGGAAACACTCCTCAACATCAGGACTGCCGACTCCGGTGAAAACGCCAAGTACATGACAGGGTGAAATGGAGATGTAGGTCGTGGCATCACGCATAGAGGCTTGCGAGGTGAAGTGCCGCAAGCAAGAGCCGAAGTATCATTGTCGGCGTTGTGACCTATGCGAAGGGCCATGGCGGCTACGGGGATCATCCGCCTCCACCAAATTATGCTATGTGTAGCTGGTGTACAGAGCTATTTAGAATATATTTAGACGGAAGCCAACAGAGACCAAGATGGCGACCTTATATCACTAGACAACAGGCCGCCTTCCTCATCTTCAGTGCAGCCACGCTGTGGCGGCTGTTTGGTATCAACATTCAGCGGAGGGAGCACGGCAGCGAGTGCATGCGTAATTATTGCACCAGTGGCACATACTCTCGTTTCAGTTTCCCTTTACTCACCTTGCTTATTCTCACAGGTCGGTTGTTTACCAGGACGTCCCATACTGCTTGCTGTCCCCCTTTTAGTATAGTCTTGGGCCTGTCCTGCGTTTAAGAGGAAGCTTTAGCTCGGGTGCTCCTATCTAAATACATGTAAAAGGAGAATCGAACCAGGGTCTCCGGAGTATGAGACGGAGACGCTACCACTCAGCCACAAGTTCGATGCTTGAAAGCGGTACAAACGCGCCTCTAATGAACGCGGTGTTGCCTTAAAAACGTGCTGTAGAAAGTTATACTGCGGTGTATATCGGTAATTATGAGCATGTAACTTACAGAAGTCACATTTACATGAGTAGCGAAGTACGTTTCCGCTACATTTCTTCTGCGCTTACCGCACACGCAGAGCCATCTTGCGGCAAACACAGAAGACCCCCTCCTCTCAATGTACGGCGCTGCCCCGACAGGTGGCGCGCTGTGCGCGGACCGGTGCCAGGCGCGTCGTTGCCCCGACTCCCTCTCCCCTGACGACGCTTCGCCGTGCTCCCACGCGGGTTGCAGAATCAAGCGCCGTTCCTTTCTTTAGATTACTATCTATCTATCTCTCTGCCCGTGCCGATCACGACGTTTGGCTGGCGTAGATCGTTTCCCCCTCCGAGACACCGAGTTCTTTGGTTCGTACCGTTTGCTCAGGCGCACGTTTCGTTGCCGCGCCGAACGCTGCGTTGCTCGACGCTCTCCGTGTGATAGGTGGCCGCAAAGTCCGATGCGGGGCGCTTCCTAAGTGATCCCTGCACCGTAGCGCATTGTCTTACACCCCTTGGCGGGTCGATGGGAACGCTGTCGCGTTCCACTCTTGAAGGTGAAGCTTAAGCGTCCTCCAATTTTTAATCGTTCTTTGCTCACTTTATTTTTCAGACATTATGTCAGTCTCCAATTGACTGTAGTTCTCTTGATATTTTGTGGCTTCGCTCGTTCGTTCCACCCTAGAGTGTTGGGCGTCATCTACTTCATTAGGCCGTTCTTCATCTACTTCATAACCGCGTATCCCGTTATCTTTCTTTTCTCTTCTCTACCAATTCGCATCTGAAGCAACATTCGCGCACTTCAGCCATGACAGTCACACAGCAGTCTTGTCGTTCAAGGTAGGAATGAATAGCCATCGAAGGCTCGTTGCAAGATATCCAACAACTTGTTAACGATCACAAAATCGCATCTTGCCAATGTACTTGTCCCAATACCTCCGTAACGTGGCATTACGACATGTGCAAAGTCGCTTTTGCCGTAAACACTTAAGCAGCTTAATGGAGTCTACTCGTTTCTTTTACATATCGTAACACGCGTATTGTTAAACTGGTATGTAAGATGTCAGATATCTAAATGATGCATTCTTTTAAAAATTAGAATAAGTGAAAATTTAAACCGGACGGTATTAGTAGGCAATCCCTTTAGCAGGACCGGCAAATGCAAGACTTGAGTCCTTCGGGATTCCTCCTTACGTGAGCATGAGCTATTGATTGGAGGTATCGTTGACACGGAAATAGTATCGACGGAAGGAAGTCGCTCCTAGGGCGGCAAATATCCGTGGTCTACTAAATAGTGGAATCCGTTGAATAAAAAACACTGCCGCGCTGCTATTTACATGTTAGTTTTTTTTTTGGCATCTCGCAGGCTTTATTTCAGGCTTGCAAATACAATTGTAGCACGCACTGAGCGCCAGAAATCTCGATCAGGAATTCTTCATGATGGTTCATTATTGCATTGTTCATTGCAGTGACACTTTTGCTTTGAAGGCAGCATTTGAGAGGTTGGTTAGTTAGTAAAAACTAATCCTGTAATTAGGTGAAGTTAAAAAAATAGCCTGAGTTTTTCGTAGCAACATCAAACAATAACACTACCCTCGTCCTGTCTGATAATTGGCACTTGCATATTTTTAAATTTTGACACAGGTTACCTGGGACACGTGGTATAACGGTAATGAACGTTTAATGTCTTGTTCCACATCATACGCGATGCATACTCTCGTGTTCTTATCGCTTGAATGCTGTGTCACGTTATTCGCATTTTCTACAAATCCCCGACACCGAACAGAAGAAAGGGCGTTGCGTTGGGCTCGAATACTTTTTCACTACAACTGTGGGTAGCAAACCGGCAATAAAGCCGGGGAAGGCGTGGCGGGAATGAACTCTTATTTTGCGTTTAGATGTCGAGAAAACTGGGCAAATGGTAAAGTGGGCGAAATAAGGGCTTCGCGCAAGTAAGAGACAAACTTGTATTTTCAGCAGTACGCCTGAGGCGCTTTAGAATTATGCTACCGCGCCAACCATTCTCCCGTCAACGTTATTCAGTATTTATTTACGCGAACAAAATTAGCCATGCTGGTATTAGCCAGCCGCGTTGACGGCCATGGCTGCGGCTGCCAAACCTTCGTACGAAAAAGTCCACGGCTAATCTTGTACATATAGAGGTGTGCCCCATGAAGTTCATGGTCAACCTGTTACCGTGCACGATAGCCTCACGGTAAATCACCGGACGAGTTACGCGGAAGATGTGGCTCGATTTCGCATCCTGCGGCAAGTTGTCGTTTGATCAGCAATTATTTCCGTTTCATTTTTACTTCTGCGTATCACATGTTATAAAAAGGAGATGATTTTTGACATCCCTTCCCTGACTTCGTTGTCTGTTTGCTTCACATGGTAATCCTTAATACCAGCCGGTTTTTCTTTCCAAAGCTCTTAAACGCCCTCAGAGCCAACTAAATCTTTTCTAGTCTGTAGTGAAAAAGAACTATCGCACAGTGACTTTTGATTACCGAATGTGATAATAGTGAGAGGGCGCTCGTCTTTTGACTCACTGGGATCGCAAAATTAAACACAGGATTCAAAGCAGAACAATGAAATTAAAAACAGACGTCATCTGGTGAAATATTCTGAACAAATGCGCGCAGTCAGTGAAAAATTTGAACTCAGGCTCTCTTTACTTCTTGATAAGATATGGTTAAGTAAGAACTCTTTAAAGCATGAAGCAACGTAGATGCGATTTTATGCGAAAACTGATTTGAGTCGGTGCGTGAGCCGTTCTCTATGTGATTCAAGGGCAGGTTACATTAGTTAGCCTGTGATTTAGAATATGTCATATAACAGTCTTGGAGGAGAATAGCAGTTTACGAAAGGTAGCGAGGCGCTGGAAGGGGTAAGGGAATCCATCTACTTAGGGCAGGTAGTGACCACGTATCCGGATCATGAGACTGAAACAACCAGAACAATAATAATGAGCTGGAGTGCGTTTGGCAGACATTCTCAAATCATGAACAGCAGGTTGCCACTATCCCTCAAGTGGAAAGTGTATAACAGCTGTATGTTACCAGTACTCACGTACGGGGCAGAAACCTGGAGGCTTACGAAAAGGGTTCTGCTGAAATTGAGGACGACGCAACGAGTGATGGAAAGAAGAATGGCGGGTGTAACGTTAAGGAATAAAAAAAAGAGCAGATTGGGTGAGGGAACAAACGCGGGTAAATGACATCTTAGTTGAATTCAAGGAAAAGAAATGGGCATGCGACGGACATGTAATGAGGAGGGAAGATAACCGATGGTCATTAAGGGTTACGGAGTGGATTCCAAGGGAAGAGAAGCGTAGCAGGGGGCGGCAGAAAGTTAGGTAGGCGGATGACATTAAGATGTTGGCAGGGACAACATGACCGCAATTACTACATGGCCGGGGTAGTTGGAGAAGTATGGGAGAGGCCATTGCCCTGCAGTGTGCGTAACTAGGCTGATGATGATGATGATGATGATGATGATGATGATGATGATATAGCTGTGCTGTTTGTTAGTGCACGGGCGCACTTCTATTTGCCTTTTTGCTTCCCTATTACTGCTACACCAAACCTCCTCACCCTTGTGCGGTGATTCAGTAATGAATGGGCTTCAGGTTTAGCGCAACTACTGAGCATCTCTCGTCACACGAACGAGTGGGAATACCTCGCTGCAGACAGCAAGCCTCGCTCGAGCAGCGAAATTTCAAATGCTATTTTGCTCACTTCGTAAACTAGTGGCACACGGAAACTGTGATACCACTCAACTCTGTTCGCAGGTCATAGGCTTGGCGTCTCTTCTGGAAAGAATACAAATGAGCCCCGATAGTACGCTATATCCGGATTGGGCGATTATGACCGAGATGGGTGTTTTCGGCACCGTTGTGGTTCTCATAGGAGCCTTTGTCCTTCTCACTTTGGCCGAAAATCACTACGTGAGTATGCATAAAAATGCTTGCATCCTCGCCTCTTTTGCTGCTTCCCTCAATAATCATGTTTAGTTTTTATGATTTCGCCCAGTCCATCCACTATTCTAAAAGGTAATAAAATACCTGTGCAGAGCCAAATATTGTACAGGCAATACCATCTATGTTACGGTGTAATATTCTAAACACCAGTTCGATAAACGTATAGTATATGAATTTTTTTTGAAGTTAATTTTACGTTTATTTTTCTTATAGTGGTTATACTACAAAAAGTGTATAAGAACTTCGCGTTAGCGTTGCGGTTACACTAGTGTCCGTTTATCAGCGGCTTTCGCTCCAGACGAACTGCGACGAGGTATTGGACCACGTCAGAGCCTAGTTTAAGATAATGCACATATATAGAAGCAACTGTGCCAAATTAATCCTTTCATATACGAGTGGAAGCGTCAACCGTGAAGCTAGCATAAATAGCTCTTTTTTTATACTGCAACTGAAAAAAAAAAAAGCCGTACTGTAGCATGACCTAGCGCGTGGCTTCTCTGCATGGTCTCTGAGAGTGCGACGGCTGACCCGTGCAATCTGGGAGGCCACGCTGCCACGCATAGCGTAGAGGCCGTGACTGCCGCATGAGGCCACGACAAGCCGTCATGCGGTCGAGACACTCGGAACTACGCCGTGCTCTGATTGGTTGTTTCTGTTTCGCCAAGCGCGGAGGCTCGAGCCCGGCCCGGGCTCACGGCGGACGCGGTGCGTTGGAAAACCTCGGATGCGGCGAACCCAGAGTTACGTCATAGCTAAACATTGGTGTCGACAATTTAGTCTCGACACATCTTTAGATTCAAAAATCAATAGGACCCAGGTGTTCTCCTCATTAAAATATCCAGAGTAATGTTTCGCATAACCTCCCCAGTGCAAAAATAAGTTGACCTTGAAAGTATTGTTTCTAAAGTTCTTCCGATCAAAATACATGCGGTATTCGAATACCATACTTGCAGCGTTCATGTCTATTTTGACATGCTCTGGCTTAAACGATCGCAGGTTAACTCACTGAACTGGGGGACACCCTTTTGAAGATCGTAGCAGAGCGATAAAAAGAAAGCAAACATGTGCGCAGCAGCAAAGTAAAACACATCAGATACCGATTTTCTACGCCAGCGAGAGATTAACGTAATAGGTAAGAGACACAACAGCAAAATTGACAGCAGGCAGCAAGCAAGTGGAACGCGAGTAAGTCGACTGTTGATAAAAATTTCCAAAAATACACCAAACAAGTGATTCTTGGATTGATGGTTCGCCGGTCCTTGACATATTCGCGAGATGTTCCGTGTTCTTTCTGCACGCTTCTCACGTCAGCTCTGAGTATACGAGTTGATCATTTTTAGGTCACCGAGAATCTTTGAAAATGGACGGGGGCAGATAACGTAGTTCTTCTCCTTCAGTTAGATTATTTGATGAGGGGACAATACTAGCACGAGAAATCGAACCACATATTCAACTGATTCGCAAAAATGTACTAATTTCCTTCTTAATTAATTATTTACGCAACCATTCAAATTACTGAATTGCAGCCGGTGAGTTTGCAAGACGTATGCACTTATAATAAAGCCCCTAGCTCACCGATTTTCGAGGTGTTATTTCAAAAAGTGTTGGGTGAAATGCATGGGCGTTTCACATATTTTGTGCTTCAATACATAAAAGAGCGTTTTCTTAAAGAGTAGGTGGAAGAACAGTGGATTTGAACAGAAAGTTTGATGGCACGTATCTCGGAAGTCGTGGTGCTCTGGAAGTTCATTCCAAGTGGATACGCCTTGCAAACTCATCGGCTGCAACTCGTAAATTGCAATATGTTCCGTACAATAAGGAATTAAGAAGTTAATTAGTTACATTTCTAATTAGTTTAATGTGTGTTTCGATTCGTCACGGTAGTAATGTGTGCCTTTCCGAATCATCCAGCTCAAGGACTAGAATTATGTGATCTGGAAGAAGCGATATTTTAAAATTCCGGGGAACCTAAAAATAATCATCCCGTATTTCTGGTACCTTGGAGTCACCACATTTGGTTCCAAAGAAATGAGCCGAGTTGCTCACAAAGAGGCACCCATTGTTTACAATTGTACGTGCCCCTCAACCGCGCATGCGCTGTAATTTGTTGACAGTGGGGCGACGCTATGGTTCGGTGTAGGCTGAATAATATAGAATGACTTGTATGTATGTATGTATGTATGTATGTATGTATGTATGTATGTATGTATGTATGTATGTATGTATGTATGTATGTATGTATGTATGTATGTATGTATGTATGTGTGTATGTATGTATGTATGTATGTTGCTTATATTCCTTAAATGTATCAATATGTTTGTATATATAATAACCTGGCGTACAAGACTTAGTGAATTGAAGTACAGGAATGCTGAGGGACCACAGCTGAATTCTCGAAACGCCTAATACTCTTATGTACAATGAATAGAAGAAAACGCAACACGCCTCCGCTGAGAGTCCAACACGTAAACTCCACAGAATGTGTGCGATGCCCTATCAACTGATCTACGGCTGCGATTGTCCCTTTGCCGACTTTCTTAGCTATTTGTGTAATCTAACGTTGAACATGGCGCAATTAGTTTTAGCCAGCCCAACTTGCGACCACAGCAGCGGGACTAGATAATTCATTTAACATTGTGCATGGGTACAATGCATATGCAGGTCACGGGGCACAGAAAGATGCCACGAGGACAAGCCTGCATTCTGTACCCTGGATGTTGCCTTTACATTGTGGCGAAGTACCATGGACAGTCACAGATAAATTTATTATGGCCTGCATAACCCCAAATATTGCGTAGTACGTTGGCACATATATATGTATAATTCAATGTGCAGTTCAATTCCCTTGCGAGAGCAATGCCCGCCTCTTCGAGTAGACGAACTCTTGGCTCATGGAACAGACCGTGCTATCTTCCACAGATCTTTGAAAATTACGAAAGGTCATAGCAGTAGCGCTGCGTATATACACAATCGTGAAATTGCTGCGCAACGGAACGGTTCCACACCCTAAAGAGAAGGTATAGATAGAGCAGCGACTCTTCCGCATTTCTCACGATACACACTAGGGTGTGTCTATATATATATATATATATATTGTCCGCCGCATCGAGTAGACCAGCTCATGAACTAGAATCTTCCACAGGCAACTTTTAAAGATTGTTGAAAGTGTGCAATGCAACATCGTTTGTATATATATATATATATATATATATATATATATATATATATATATATATATATATATATATATATATATATATACACACACGATGTTGCATTGATCACTTTCAACAATCTTTTAAAGGTGCCTGTGGAAGATTCTAGTTCATGAGCTGGTCTACTCGATGCGGCGGACAATACTTGCGCAAGAAAAATGAGACACAAAACCAACTAATTAATAAAAACACACTAATCCAGTAATTAATTATTTACATTATGGTCCCTATTGAAAGTTACAAATTCTAACCGTGGAGTTCGCAAGGCACATCCACTTGGAAAGAATTTCCAAGATAACACCACTTTCGAGATATAAATTCCCGAACTCTACAGTGAAATGCATTGGCGTTCCAGTTAATTTGTTAACAAAACATCGTTTCATGCACTGAAGCACACTACTTGCATATCTCGAATTGAGTGTGCTATTCAAGATTTCTTAACCTAACCATTGTAATCAATTAGCAGTAGAATAAAATGTGTATGCTTCCAAATTTGTCTGGGAAATTGCCCTCGAGGCACTACTAAAACCGTTTCTAGGGGCAGTTATTTAGATGAACGATAAAAAACCAGTCAAAAACACAAAGGACAAGCGAAGAAGTTCACGACACAACGACTGGACTATCAACTGTGGTTTATTAGAATCCGTGTAGTCCCAGCAAGGGCAGCAGAGCATGCGCAACCGCATCATCACTTATCACAAAGCATGAAAATACAGCACCGTTTCTATCGGGACCGATTTAGAAATTCAAATTCTTTTTCTTGTAAGCGCACCGAGGTTGTGCTAACGCAGTCATCACCTAATAAACTGATGAAGTACGCTTCCAAGATTTCACGCTCTTCTTTGCCCTTGCCCCTACCAAGAATCATCACATTGCTAAACAATGGATAACAACCACACTCATTGCAATGGCGAGGCAAGTTTGCACCGTTATCTGACCCCAGGGAGGAGTGGTGCTCACGCTGGCGGTCATTAATACATCGACCGGTTTGGCCTATGTGAAATCTTTCGCACGTGAGAGGGAACTTATAAACAACCGCTGCAGCACATGCCGTGAAACGATTTTCATGCTGCGTTGTGCAAACATGGTTCCTTGCCCTGCCTCGAGAAATGCGCGAACACAGACCCGAAAGCTTACAAGGGGCAGAAAAAACAACACTTACTCCCTGTTTGGCGGCAACTTTCTTAATACTGTGGCTCACTTTATGTACGGTCGGCATAACTTCAAGTTTCTTACGTTCAACAGCCCCACCATCTACCAGCTCCGTACGTTCCTTCTTTAGCCTCTGAAGCAGCGATTCAGCCACCGCTTTCAAAAGAGGCGGAGGGAACTCTGCGGCTTCTAGACGTCGGGATTTTGCGTCAAAGCCACTTTTAATGGCGTGGTGACAGCTTCTTTCAAGTGCATTGCGGAAACAATTCATTGCAATCCCTCTTTTTACAATCTTTGAATGTGCAGATCCAAATGGTAAAAGAGCTTTCATGCCCCTAGGTGAAAACATCCAGCACAAATGCCCGTCGTCAAAGAAAGTTAGTTGCAGTTCTAGGAACCTGATGGAATGATTGCTAGGAAGTTCATGAGTGAAATTAAGAGTGCGTGAAGAAGCTTTAAAAGCAGTCAATACATCGTCTACTGCTGCGGGCAGAGTGTCATTTGGTAAAAGCTCTAAAAGTACTAAAATATCATCCACATACCTAAAAACTTTGCACACACGCTTGTTTAGAAGGAAGCCTTGAAGTTTCCTGTCAAATTTTGCTAAAAATATCTGGGAAAGCACTGGGGCAACACTAGAGCCAATACATATTACGTTTTTCTGAAGGAACAAGGAACCTTTGAATTCAACAACAGTGGATGACAGATAAAAGGATAGGAGCTCTAGAAAGGCATCCACCGACATACCACATGCATTCTGGTAGTTTACAGCACTGCAGTGATCAATAAGTTCACGCACAGCTACAAAGAGTTCATCATGGGGAATGCTGTAGAAGAGGTCTTCAATGTCAACTGAAAAGGCCGTGTTGGCACCAGGGATCCCACTATTAAGGACCTCTACCACCGCTGCCGAGCTAGCCACACTGAATGCATCCTGCACTGGGAGGGCCGTCAACTGTCGCTGAAGGTACTGACTTACTACCTTCTGCCATGAACCTGTCTCCGTGATGATAGCTCTCAGAGGGCAACCCACCTTGTGTGTTTTTGCTGAAAAGAACACTTGCAGGTGGTTCCCCTTGCAGTTCATGACGCTTCGCGAAAGTTTTTCCAAGTTGTTTTCTTTCAGGAGCTTCACCGCTGCCGTCTTCAACCTTGAGGGCTTCCGATTTGTAGACTCGAAGTTCTTCGCTACAGCAGCCATTGCCTTCTCTCCAAAAGACCTTGTCGGAAGTACCACGAAGCCACCATCCTTGTCCGCTTGGAGGAGGATCAGATCATTTTCGATGAAGTGGTTGACAACGCGGTTGAGTACTCGGTTGCTGTTTCCTGACTGCTTGCCATCATCCTTCAGAAGAACGTCAACCCCTTCAGACAGACATCGCTGTTTTTCATCCTTGTGTACTTTATCAGCCAACCGATGTACGGTGGCAAGCAGTTGATGGCTCCTTAAGCTAGGAGTGAGGCTATACTTGTGGCCATTTGAAGCAGATCATCGACAACCTTGGGCACTGTCGCACCCTCCAAGTAAGTAACTGAGCCTCGGTTCACCTTTAGTCTTTCCTTTTTGGCAGATAAAT
This sequence comes from Dermacentor albipictus, assembly GCF_038994185.2. NCBI lineage: Eukaryota > Metazoa > Arthropoda > Arachnida > Ixodida > Ixodidae > Dermacentor > Dermacentor albipictus. The sequence continues at coordinate 450,990,830 of NC_091821.1, forward strand.
CCTCAGCGGATTCCAGAACACTTCTGTTGCCTGGCCTGCCAAACGGCGATGATCCCGGAAACAGCGAACTCCTGACAGTTCATCACGTCCCGCGAGGCATAACACTCGCAACCAATCGTGCAGAAGCCTCACCTGCCTCCATCACTCCGATTTCCAAATCTTGACCATGCGTTTCCAATTGCCTGTCGAAGGCTCCAGCAACCCGAAGAAGACGACAAGCTCCGGTGGAGCGATGTTGACCATGAGGCAATGGGAAAGGGCGCGTGCTCGACAAGTGATGGAAGCAATTGCGCTAATACAAAGCGTAGCCTGACTGCCGGGAGTACGAACATTTAGAAAGACTCCCAGGGAAGAAAAGCATTTCTTCTTCCCTGGGCGTCTTTCTAAATGTTCGTACTCACGGCAGTCAGGCTGCGCTTTGTATTAGCGCAATTGCTTCCATCACTTGTAGAGCACGCGCCCTTTCCCATTGCCTCAAGGTCAACATCGCTCCACCGGAGCTTGTCGTCTTCTTCGGGTTGCTGGAGCCTTCGACAGGCCATTGGAAACGCATGGTCAAGATTTGGAAATCGGAGTGCTGGAGGCAGGTGAGGCTTCTGCACGATTGGTTGCGGGTGTTATGCCTCGCGGGACGTGATGAAGTGTCAGGAGTTCGCTGTTTCCGGGATCATCGCCGTTTGGCAGGCCAGGCAACAGAAGTGTTCTGGAATCAGCTGAGGATTTATCTGCCAAAAAAGGAAAGGCTAAAGGTGAACCGAGGCTCAGTTACTTACTTGGAGGGTGCGACAGTGCCCAAGGTTGTTGATGATCTGCTTCAAAATGGCCCCAAGTATAACCTCACGCCTAGCTTAAGGAGCCATGAACTGCTTGCCACCGTACATCGGCTGGCAGATAAAGTACACAAGGATGAAAAACAGCGATGTCTGTCTGAAGGGGTTGACGTTCTTCTGAAGGATGATGGCAAGCAGTCAGGAAACAGCAACCGAGTACTCAACCGCGTTGTCGACCACTTCATCGAAAATGATCTGATCCTCCTCCAAGCGGACAAGGATGGTGGCTTCGTGGTCCTTCCGTAAAGGTCTTTTGGAGAGAAGGCAATGGCTGCTGTAGCGAAGAACTTCGAGTCTACAAATGGGAAGCCCTCAAGGTTGAAGACGGCAGCGGTGAAGCTCCTGAAAGAAAACAACTTGGAAAAACTTTCGCGAAGTGTCATGAACTGCGAGGGGAACCACCTGCAAGTGTTCTTTTCAGCAAAAACACACAAGGTGGGTTGCCCTCTGAGAGCTATCATCACGGAGACAGGTTCATGGCAGAAGGTAGTAAGTCAGTACCTTCAGCGACAGTTGACGGCCCTCCCAGTGCAGGATGCATTCAGTGTGGCTAGCTCGGCAGCGGTGGTAGAGGTCCTTAATAGTGGGATCCCTGGTGCCAACACGGCCTTTTCAGTTGACATTGAAGACCTCTTCTACAGCATTCCCCATGATGAACTCTTTGTAGCTGTGCGTGAACTTATTGATCACTGCAGTGCTGTAAACTACCAGAATGCATGTGGTATGTCGGTGGATGCCTTTCTAGAGCTCCTATCCTTTTATCTGTCATCCACCGTTGTTGAATTCAAAGGTTCCTTGTTCCTTCAGAAAAAAGGAATATGTATTGGCTCTAGTGTTGCCCCAGTGCTTTCCCAGATATTTTTAGCAAAATTTGACAGGAAACTTCAAGGCATCCTTCTAAACAAGCGTGTGTGCAATGTTTTTAGGTATGTGGATGATTTTTTAGTACTTTTAGAGGTTTTACCAAATGACACTCTGCCCGCAGCAGTAGACGATGTATTGACTGCTTTTAAAGCTTCTTCACGCACTCTTAATTTCACTCATGAACTTCCTAGCAATCATTCCATCAGGTTCCTAGAACTGCAACTAACTTTCTTTGACGACGGGCATTTGTGCTGGATGTTTTCACCTAGGGGCATGAAAGCTCTTTTACCATTTGGATCTGCACATTCAAAGATTGTAAAAAGAGGGATTGCAATGAATTGTTTCCGCAATGCACTTGAAAGAAGCTGTCACCACGCCATTAAAAGTGGCTTTGACGCAAAATCCCGACGTCTAGAAGCCGCAGGGTTCCCTCCGCCTCTTTTGAAAGCGGTGGCTGAATCGCTGCTTCAGAGGCTAAAGAAGGAACGTACGGAGCTGGTAGATGGTGGGGCTGTTGAACGTAAGAAACTTGAAGTTATGCCGACCGTACATAAAGTGAGCCACAGTATTAAGAAAGTTGCCGCCAAACAGGGAGTAAGTGTTGTTTTTTCTGCCCCTTGTAAGCTTTCGGGTCTGTGTTCGCGCATTTCTCGAGGCAGGGCAAGGAACCATGTTTGCACAACGCAGCATGAAAATCGTTTCACGGCATGTGCTGCAGCGGTTGTTTATAAGTTCCCTCTCACGTGCGAAAGATTTTACATAGGCGAAACCGGTCGATGTAATAATGACCGCCTGCGTGAGCACCACTCCTCCCTGGGGTCAGATAACGGTGCAAACTTGCCTCGCCATTGCAATGAGAGTGGTTGTTATCCATTGTTTAGCAATATGATGATTCTTGGTAGGGGCAAGGGCAAAAAAGAGCGTGAAATCTTGGAAGCGTACTTCATCAGTTTATTAGGTGATGACTGCGTTAGCACAACCTCGGTGCGCTTACAAGAAAAAGAATTTGAATTTCTAAATCGGTCCCGATAGAAACGGTGCTGTCTTTTCATGCTTTGTGATAAGTGATGATGCGGTTGCGCATGCTCTGCTGCCCTTGCTGGGACTACACGGATTCTAATAAACCACAGTTGATAGTCCAGTCGTTGTGTCGTGAACTTCTTCTCTTGTCCTTTGTGTTTTTGACTGGTTTTTTTTCGTTCAAGTATGTACCAACTGGCCCAGATTTCAACCCTTCTGCAAAGTTATTTAGACTTTACAACTCAAGTTCAAAGCGGTAAAGTGTCCGTCTCGCCTAGGAGTTCCCATGAAAAAAAGAAAAACACCACTTTCAGCTCATATGGTTTATTTACCTTAAAGACCCCATTAGGGGATATTACATAGGGTGAACCCGTCGTGGTTGCTCAGTGGCTATGGTGTTGGGCTGCTGAGCACGAGGTCGCGGGATCGAATCCCGGCCACGGCGGCCGCATATCGATGGAGGCGAAATGCGAAAACACCCGTGTGCTTAGATTTAGATGCACGTTAAAGAACCCCAGGTGGTCAAAATTTCCGGAGTCCTCCACTACGGCGTGCCTCATAATCAGAAAGTGGTTTTGGCACGTAAAACCCCAAATATTATTATTATTACATAGGGTGTTTTTGTTTTTGCATGTGTTCTGTATGCATTCTGTATGTACAAGCGTTTTTTTATGTGTGTGCGTGTGTGTGTGCATATGTGCGTGTGTGTTTGAACAAGACAAAAAGCCTCGGGTTTAGGTGTCTAACAAAGACAATAGCATTATTTAGCAAACAGTGCGAATAACGGCGCGAAAGGCAAAAAACCCAAGTAGCCCAACTACTAGTGTTCATTGAACTATACTATGTAGCTCTTCTGCAAATGCGTCACAATAATCATTTATTTGCCTTCACATCGCAGGACGTATACTTGGCCATGGAGCCGCAGTCAGGCTTTGGTCCCAAGGAACCGGCTGTTTACGAGTGCTACCTAAGCTTCCTGGCCCATCGCAACGCACTGCCGCATAAAAAGTCGCGCCAACGTTCGGAACAGCCACAGACGGACACAGCCTTAACCATGGCATCATTAGGACGGCAGGGCGAGCAGTACGGAGTTGCCATCGCTCCCTCACCTAGTCGTTGCGCTCCACTTGAAGTCGGAATGCGTGGGAAAGATGGCGTCACTGTGTGGCCCTCTACGCATGCACTTGACCACCCAGCTACGCGTCCCAGTGCCACCGAAGACGACGAACAGCGTTCAGCCTTTCCAGTGGAATTCGCCACGTCTACGGGAGCAGATCCCAGCACGGCAGCAACGTTTCGTGACGAGAAAGACTCCGCATCTTTCAGTAATCAGGAGAAGCCCGTCAAACAACTAGACCGGTGAATGAAGTCAGATTGGGGCATTGGGCGCTGTTGTTTTCCTTAGACGGTTGCGTCTCTTTGTTTTGTAGCGTTATCATTTCACACTTGCATAAGGGTTAACCTCTGGTCCGTACAGTGGAAACGACATCGCGTAGCGATTGCTGAAGAAGCCCCCTCGTTCGGCACTCGTTTTCGTCGCTCGTCAAACCGTATAGCCCACAACACAACTTACGCGAAAAAAACCAACAATAGATATAATGGACCACTATGAAAACGGCAGCTTACAAACAAGAAAACGGAACGTAAATTCAGTACAGAAAGGTGGAGAAAACGATTTGAACAAAGTGTGGAACAACTTATGATACAAAAATACAAAGCACGAAAAAGAATGACATGAAAAATATTAAAATTATCAAAATAAATATTCTATAGACTTTTTATTCTGTGATACGTTTAGCATTGGCTGTTGCAGGGAGGGTCAGTGAAAGGCCCGTGCTTCCTGTTTATCCTGCGCAAAATTCGAAACACTATATAAATGACGAGTTGAGCCGGTGGCGATATGATTGACATTGACACTGCTGCCTAGCAACAGCAAAGACTGAGGAGCAAAGCGGAGGAAGAGGGTGCAGCCGAAGCATGCGGCGGAAAACGAAAAAGGAGGATAGGGCGAAAGTGTGAGCAAATCATAGTGCTGCGCAAGACAGGCTCTGCGACGACGACCACTACGGCGTGTGGGATGTTGCAGTCGTAAGGGAATACATCTACTTAGGGCAGGTAGTGACGGCGGATCCGAACCACGAGACGGAAATAATCAGAAGAATAAGAATGGGCTGGGCTGCGTTTGGCAGGCATTCTCAGATCATGAACAGCAGGTTGCCATTATCCCTCAAGAGAAAAGTATATAATAGCTGTGTCTTACCAGTACTCACCTATGGGGCAGAAACCTGGAGGCTTACGAAAAGGGTTCTACTCAAATTGAGGACGACGCAACGAGCTATGGAAAGAAGAATGATAGGTTTAACGTTTAGGGATAAGAAAAGAGCAGATTGGGTGAGGGAACAAACGCGAATTAATGACATCTTAGTTGAAATCAAGAAAAAGAAATGGGCATGGGCAGGACATGTAATGAGGAGGGAAGATAACCGATGGTCGTTAAGGGTTACGGACTGGATCCCAAGGGAAGGGAAGTGTAGCAGGGGGCGGCAGAAAGTTAGTTGGGCGGATGAGATTAAGACGTTTGGAGGGACGGCATGGCCACAATTGGTACATGGCCGGGGTGGTTGGAGAAGTATGGGAGAGGCCTTTGCCCTGCAGTGGGCGTAACCAGGCTGATCATGATGATGATGATGAGTCAGAAAGGCTAGCTGTGTGAGGGGTCCAAATAATTGAGGCGTAATCGAAAGTTGCTCTGTAAGGGAACTGTATGCACGAAGTTTTGTGTCACTGTTTCCAAACTGACGGCACTTTAAAAGCCAAGTTTTCTTAGTGCATTGCTAGTAATATGGTCAACGTGCATGGCCCAGCCTAAATGAGATGTAAGAATAACGCCCAGGTAGTTAAAAGAAGAGGTTCGTTCGAGTATGCATTTGCGTAGAGTGTATACGCTGGACGGGAAACTTAGCTTGGAAGAAAGTGTAAAGACCTTAGTTTTATCCACGCGGCACCACTCAGCTAATGTGTTAAATCTTTTTGTTATATGGCAACGTAATCAGGGGTGGTTGTCTGTCTATAAAGTACACAATCATCGGCAAACATATTCACAGCTTTTGGTCGTATGTTTCTTTCGTCGATTCGACTGTTTTTATTCTAACGTTTCCGTTCGTAAATTTTGCTGTGTGTACCTTGGTATTCTTTCTTTACCCCCGTCGTTCCTGCTTTGGTGCCTCGAAAGAGAACGGGTCGATTGTCGTACAGAATGGTCGCGCAGCGTCGGCCCCATCTGTCGGTCGTCAGCGGAAGGAGGGCCTACGATAGGCCCAGCGGACACGAAAGAGGGCGTGCAGAGTCGTGTGGCCATTATTTCCTACTTGCATTCAATTCAAACGCTTTCATTCGCGCACACTAATTTGCAGGTTATTACAGAAATCACGAGGCCTTATTCTAACCAATCTTTAAACAACACGAGACTGGTGACGAGGTGGCAATTCAGGCCATAGCATTGTGAGGAACCTCGTTAGCTCTCGCGCGCGACAAAGGCGTATAAACGGGCGACGTTCTGGAACCCGTGTTTATTCCTTTATTATATTTGTGGCTTTAAATGAATCAAAAATTCACCTATTGCGCAAGTCGCATATCCCAGGTGAGCCTTCTGGCACTTTCCTTCGTTTTCTCTCCTAGCAAGTTGCCCGTGTGTTCGGTTCGTGGCGGCCAAATAGCAATTGCAGATCTGTCGGCGATGAAATAGCTATCGCAGGTTACCTCAACCTCAGGAGAAAAAAAAACTGTCTAAGCAGAATAGCGTTGCCACGATAGCGTAGCATTAAAAGAAAGCGTTACCGATAGGAAACCGGGAAGTGGCATTTTCTTTTATTATAAAGCGTTAGCTTTCTTTGGCTCTCTCCGTTTTCGCAGTCGTAGTGTCTGACCTATCTGAAATTTATTCTTGTCCATACGGCTGTCCCACTGTCGCCATTCCGTGTCCCTCATGATGCCGTCATCACAGGCTCGTCACAGCGTCGACATATTTTTGTATTTCACTGCTTCGGAACGAGGAAGCGCCTCTACCATGTGTCACGCTAAAGTGGTGTAGGGGGGCACAATGCTGACAAAACGGTGACTTAATAACCTAGGTCTTTACGGGGCGAACATTTACCCATAAAGACGAGCAACACTTAAATTCCGGGAGTGGCGAGCACAATTCTCGGTCGTCGAAAGTCGGTGCTAACGGGTAGTTATAAGTGGTTTGCTGTAGTACAACGCTATTGGCGTCATGCACGTATCTAGTTAGATATGTCTCAGACAAGGCACTCACGTATCAGATCAGTGACAATAAAGAAAATTCCGACATGGTCACTTCATCTCTCGCCGAGCAATGACTTTATAGAAGTGATAATCGGCTAAAAACAGTAACTACACGGAGTCAGAGCCAAACGGGCGCAGGCAGAGAGAGAGCTGCACAATTTGCAGTCGAACTATTAGACAAAGGCAGCGCTTCTTTGAATTATCAGCAGTTCTTTTTATGTAGGGAAGAAGTTTCGTAAGTTTAGGCATCGTAACACTTCGGTAGGCATGCACATGATGTTATTGGCATGAGACAGTACAGGGCGACAGTGCACGAAATAAACAAGTAAAATCACTCAAGTCAACAGGACAAAACTCGTTGCTCCATCTGCTGCTTCGACTGTTGCGCCTCCGTGAAACGGACATAAGGTTACCTCCTATGGGACTCTGACGTTACCGTTGAGAGTCATATATGACTGCATAACAGGCTCCTAGTCGCGGGTTGCTCCCACTGACCCTTTCTAGATACCATAACCGTGAAACATAGCAGTCCTAATTCTTACATGCATTGTTCCAATCTGCACGATACTGATTCCGTTCCTTGGCTACTTCAGCCGTTGAGTGCACCAAACCAAGTTTAATAATGTTAACCAACACTTGCAAAGAAAATTTCAGTATTAACATCACACCGGAATATCCTTGGGGAAATGCCCTTTCGCATTGTTTCAGTTTATATTTTTATTGGTATGCTCAAAATGCACTTAAGCACATCCACCGAGTTAGCTGGTTTCCTGTGCTTGCCATAAATTACAAGAACACTTCAAATCGTCCCGATATAAAAGTTTACTACATTCACTATGTTCCTGATATGCTCACTGCTAACATTTTTCAGTTCAATTGTAATCGAGTGCTATCCCTTTTTATGCCAACACCTTTTTTTATTACGCTTGTGTGCTCTCGCTTCTTTTCTGTTCTTCTTTTTGACGCAAAACGCGATTACAGTCGCTTACCAGCTACAATATAAACTGAGTCACAAGAAAAAAATGGTGCCAGTTCAAGTATTAAATCTACCTTCTTGTGCAAATTTTAACGCACGTTTTTTCTTTTATCATTCTGACCCCAGGTGGGAGGCTGCGATCTCCAAGCCTGACCTGGTCGAACAGCGCGAACTCGTCGCCCGGGCCCGGAGGGCGATCGAAGCCAGAGGGTTCCTGGAATAAGGGACCCTCCCACCTCGAGTGACAAGTCACTGATTCAAATAAAAGTTTCGTTCTCTCTCTCTCTATCATTCTGACCCCTATTTCCGTATTAGGGATGGTCGATTATTTTTTTTAATCAATTAACGGGCCCCTCACCAGCCCCTATAGCTAATTTTGGTTAAGTGATGAACATTGTTACGCGTCTTCTAGGGAGCATTCTGCCACAAAAAATTTTCCATATCGGCTCATTAATAGCTGTGATAGAAATATTTCAGTGCCACGAATCCATGATTTCAGGAGGCGAGAGAGAGAGGGAGAGAGAAAACATTTATTTGTCATCAGATTGGGCGACTTCCTCGCAGGGTGGAGCCCTTAGTTCAGGGCCCCATTGGCCCGCGCCACTCCACGTGCCCGCCGGATCAGCCGTCGCTGCTCTTGCGGGTCTGAGCTGGTCCGCGCAGTCTCCCAGGAGGAAGGTGAAGGTGAAGGAATACGGGAGTAGCCCGGAGGATGTGGGCACTCCCAGGTGCAATGATATATTGTGGGCTTTTCTCCACAATAGGGACAGTATGAGGGATATTGTGTGGGGTGGAAGAGGTGAAGATAAAAGAGGCAGGGAAATGAATTAGTTTGAAGCTGTCGCCACGCAACGGCATCTTCTCGATTGAGGGAATTATGTGGTGCAGGGAAGTGTCTCCTGGTACCTCTGTAATATTGTAGAGTTTCAGTGTAGTTCAGTGGTTCTGTCGGTGCGTCGTCTGGGTTGGACAGCTCTTCCAATGGCGCCCGGTTAGCGAGCTCTCGGGCTACCGCATTAGCGCGTTCATTACCATGGAGAGAGGCGTGTCCAGGCGTCCAGACGATACGCACCCTGAGTAACGCTGTGGGGTGTAATGATGTAAGGATGCGGTGTGTGTAGGGTGTCACCCTCCCTTGTGCCAAAGTCCTGCAGGCGGTCTGAGAATCAGTGACGACTGTGATAGGTCCATCCGGTGCCGGCATGGTTGAAGCCTGTACGATGGCTAGGGCAATAGCAGCCTCTTCCGCCGTGCCACTGTCCACAGTGTTGAGCGTGGCCGAAGCTCTCAGAATGTCTGCACTATCTAGTACGACTAGACATAGGGCACGTTTCCGTGGGTAGCGGGCCACGTCGGTGTATAGGACTGGAGTGTTTGATGTGTCATCGCCAAATAGGCGAGCCAGGGCTTGTGCTCTTGCCTTTCGTCGACCTTTATGACGGTCAGGGTGCATATTCCGGGGAATTGGGGCCACGTGAATTTTGTTGCGAATGCTAAGCGGAAGAAGTGTGCGGTTTTCCTGTTGTGGTTCTCTCGGTGTTTGGTATCCTAACCGGGATAGAATGTGGCACCCTTGCATTGTTCGTTGCATACGTTGCAATTGGCTGTTCAGATGACCTTCAACTAGTTCGCGGATGGTGTTGTGCACCCCCAGTCGTAGTAGCAGCTGCGTAGACGCATGTTGGGGTAGTCCAAGCGCTGCCTTTAGTGCCGTACGGAGGAGGGTGTCCATCTGGTGCATCTCAGTCTGAGTCAGATTATGATAGGGGAGGGGGTAGGTTAATCGGCTAATTATGAGGGCTTGGACAATTTGGAGTACGTCTTTTTCTTTCAGTCCTTGTCGGCGGTTTGTAATGCGCTTTATCATGTGCGTTATTTGGGTAAGTTGTTGGCGGAGCACGTGTAGGGTATGTGTGGCCTTCCCGTTGTGTTGTATGTGAAGGCCAAGTACACGTAGTCTGTCTACCCTTGGAATAACGTTGCCACTGAGATGCAATGTGATGGCTGGTGGAATATCGGCCCTGTTCCGTTTTTTAAATACAAGCAGGAGCTCCGACTTCTCAGCTGCGCATGTGAGTCCTCCGGCTGTTGCATACTCTGGAACTATATTGACGGCTTCCTGTAGTGCGTCTTGAATGGCGCCGTCTGACCCTGTGGTCACCCAGATTGTAATATCATCGGCGTACAGGGCGTGCTGCACGTTCGGAAGTTTGTCGAGGAGTGGTGGTAGCTTTGCCATTGCCACGTTGAACAGGGTGGGTGAGAGAACCGAACCCTGGGGAGTACCTCTGCCGGAAAGTTTTATGATATCCGACCGAATATCACCTAGGCCGATGGTGGCTGTTCAGTCCGATAAAAAGGCTCGGACATAATCATAGATGCGCTTTCCGCATCGGGAGAATGCAAGGTTGTTTAGAATGAGGTCATGTGAGACGTTATCAAAGGCTCCTTTGAGGTCCAACGCCAGAATGGCTCTTGTTTGAGCTTTACTTGGACTATCCACAACATCCTCCTTAAGTTGTAGGAGTATGTCCTGCGCAGACAGACCTGGACGATAGCCGAATAAGGTATTGGGAAAGAATTGGTTCGCTTCGAGGTGAGGCTGGAGGCGATTTAGAACTACGTGCTCGAAGAGCTTGCCCACACACGAAGTTAGGGAAATGGGTCTGAGATTTTGGAGGGACAGCGGTTTCACGGGTTTCGGAATTAAGGTGATATTGGCGTGTCGCCATTCCTGTGGAAGCGTTCCGTTTTTCCAATTGTCGTTGTAGTATACAGTGAGTTGCCGTATGGCCTGGTCGTCGAGGTTGCGTAGCAGTGCATAGTGAATGCCGTCTGCTCCGGGCGCTGTGTTTCGTCTTATGTCGTGTAGGGCTGCCCTCACTTCTGTCTCTGTAATATCGCCGTCCAATTGGGTTTCTTCCTCGTGTGGATAGTCTTTGTACTCCGGTCGGTGGCCTGTAGCAATGTATCTTTGTTGCAGTGTTCGGAGGAGCGCGTCATCATCCATTTGTTCTTGGTGGATGATAGTGCGGGCTGTGTTCGTTGTGTGCGTTCTTGTGTGCGTTGGGTTGAGTAATGCTCTGAGGAGGGACCACGTTTTGGAAGTACTTAGTGTGCCATTAAGGCGGTCGCAGAGGTTGTGCCAATTGCTATTAGTGAGGCTGGTGGCGTATTCTTCAGCTTCTGCTGTGATCCGGGTGATTCTTTGTTTGAGCCTACGGTTGTGCCTCTGCCTCTTCCATCGTTTGGTCAGGCCTCTTCGAGCATCCCAGAGATGGAGCAGATGTCTGTCCACATCCGGTGTCTCCGTTGTTGCAGTAAGTTGCTTGGTGGCTGCTTTAAAATCTGCTTGTAGCTGTTGTGTCCACTCGCGTAGAGATGGAGGGTCGTGTTGTTCAGATTTGGTTCTGTTGCGCCGGAAAGTGTCCCAGTTGGTTATTTTAATTGAACGTTCTGGGGTGCGCATGGCTACCAGTTGGACTTCTGTGGCTAGAATGCTGTGGTCACTGCCCAGAGTCCCCATTAGGTTGTCCCAGGAGCATTGAGTCAACCCATTGACCATTGTTAGGTCAGGGCAGGTATCCCTGCTTAAGCTGTTGCCCGTTCTGGTAGGTGTGTCAGGTTCTGTCAGCAGAGTGAATGCGGTGTAGGCGAGCTACACTGCATTGCGAGACTCTCTATCCACACGCCCCTTCTAGACTCTGCAAGCGAAATACCTTCCCTGCGTTCTACAATGCCAGACCTCGAGGGTCGCGTGACAAATACGTCACGGGCCTCGCCTTCGCTTTTTTTTTTTTCGGCGCAGCGCGCTTCTGCTGGCGGCGTTGAGCGCGAGCTGTTATCGTTTAGCGCAGCGCACGATATTGCGCGCTGTGCACAAGAACACGTGACTAGCGGTATAATTCAGTGCTACACGAATACTGAGGCAGAACAAGCGGATCGCAGAGCATGGTCACCCGCTGGAACAGGATAGAAAATGGCACAGTTTTGGTACCTGCGCACGTGACTGTGGAAACAAGCCGACGAAGCGGAAATACATCGCTCTTGCTTCGGTGCGATGTAAAACAAAAACACACGCAGACATTCCGTTTGTGTGTTTTAATACGTCTCTAAGCTTCAATTCGTCAATCCAAGCAAGTGATCATATAGATAACAGAAGTTGTCTTGAATAATTCTTGAAGTCACGTGTCACCACAAGCGACGTCACACCGCCGACACGAGTACGTAGGGACAGCTACACGAGGGCGTCATCCTCCGGCTTGGAGCATGGCGGCCACGAGGAGAAGGAAAAACGGTGTTCGGCTTGAAATTCCATACCTATTCGCGGCGCGTAGCGACGTAATACTTTGCAGAAATGATCATTATCGCACAATGTGTGCTCTGCGCTTGTCTACTCAAAATTGCCAGACCTGGTGAGGAGCACTTTAACGATTAACTGTTCCTGGTTTAGCCTATCTTCGATTATACGCTTTCGATGCGGAGTCGTTCATCGATTAATCGAGTTTTATTTCTTGGTTGTTTAAAAATGCTGAATTAGAGTTACCTGCTCATGTAAAAGCGTATTTTATTGTTTCAAAGGTGGAGCCAAGATTAGAAATAGAAGCGCATAAGCTTTTGAGAAAGAATGATGTTTAATGTGTTAAAGACCGAATATAATTGGCACTATTGACTAGTGAAGGAATAAACACTACATGGTCACGTGGTAGTGACTGTGAAGACAGCAGATAAACTGAGGAAGACGAAACTAGCGTTTTATTGGGCGAACTTGTACCCTCAAAAACAGGCTACACTCACAGAACGGCGATAGCGGTGAACACATTCGGCGATCGCCGAAAATCTCATGAGCGGGCCAAGAGCGCCGGCTTTTATACATCAGCCGTCGAATGTTCCAGAGTAATCGCTGGGAACCGCGTGCCTTCCACAAAGTTCTACATTATTCGCGTCTCACACACATGCAATCAGATTACACAACGTTCGGTCACAGACAGTGGGCGGAACCATCGATAACATTCCAGAAACTTCCGATACATGCAGACGCGTCCCGCGCTGTGCGATAAAATTTGTTAGGCGATGAAACATGTCGCCCGATCAAGACAAGTACACGTGTCAATATGTTAAAAATTGCACTTATTGAGAGAAACACTCAAGAATTAAACAACAACTAGGAAAAATTCCACTTACATGACCACTGCGAAGTACAGCCAAGCAAGTAATAAGAAAAATGGCACAGGTGAATCCAACTAAAGCATTGAAAAAGTTGCAATATCCACAGGAAGAAAATAAAATAACTGCGTTATGTTCTTGAACTGTATGCTCCTTTCCGCAGAGCGAAGGCATGCTAATTGTCTGGGGTGGTTGTGTGACAACCGGCACCTTCTTTGACTGGCCACGCAACAAGCATGTGAGTATAGCCACTCCGACGCTAGAGATGTCGCCGGGATCGACAAAAACTCTATCGTTACTTTAAATACAGGCTCCAAACTCAGGCGCATGCTCTGCTGCCCCTCTAGTAGACTGGGATTGGTGCCCTAACAGGGTTGTTACAGTAGGCTTTGAATTGCGATGGCATTTGGCTGTCCAATTCTTCATCAATTGTACCAGTGCAGTTACGGCGAAGCGCCTGGTGAACGGCGACGCAAATGCCATAAGGAGCAGGTGCCCTATTCTGTCTAGTAAGATCCTCTTCTAGGGCACAGCCGGCAGCACCATTCTTTTCAGCAACTTTTCCGCCTACACGAACTCTTTATTAGTAAAAGTTGTATTAAAGCTTTCTGTCTCATGTCACTTACTTGCTATAACTAAATAATGTTGTTAACATACTTAAGTGCCAGACGATCATTGCCACCGTCTGAAGAAGTTCGCAAACATCTTCTACCGTGGGTCAGAAAGAGTAGCGGCAGCGTGCGCGCGCAGGTACTCGATGCCACTAAATCGCGTGTCCTCTTCTGGGAGCAGCTTTTGCGGCAGATTGAAAGTAACAGGGGCACTGGACTGGAAGTAGAGGATGACGTGTAAAAGAAAATATATATTTTCCACATTTTGAAGAAAAAAAGTGCTTATTATGCAATTGTTCCTTGAGCACGTATGCTGTTGTGTATGTATGTGTAAGAAAGTGAAGAGTATCCACTCGAACTCTACATTATAAAGATATTTCGCCTGCTGTTATCCCCATTCACAGAATGGGGATAACATCGCCGAGTGTCACGTAACGAACCTAGAAAGCTTAAGTTTTGACTTCCTCCATCGGGTTTAGTAGTTCTTTTACTTCATCAAGGACATCAAGGTGGTCACCACCGAGAAAGTTTGGCTGCTTTAGTCAAGTGCATTCTCTCTCCTTCTGCAGCTGTGTGTGTACCCGGCTGGCAGTCTCGAACAACTCCAAGTAGCGTTCCATGATGCAAGGATTCCGCCGGGTCTTAACTTCCTGGATTATTTTCAATGTATTATGCTCCTGCTTGCCGTCCTGGAGCTGTATTTCCGCCAATATTCGTGACGCAACATCGCTGGTGCGAAAAAATAAAACCATCCTCTTCACCTTCATCAGCAGGTTCAAGTGATCAGCTCTTCCGTCCATAATCTGTCCATAATCTGCGCTAAGCTCCTCGTACTTTGCCTCGAGGCTCTTCGGGACAGTGAGCTCAACGGGAGCCTTGTAGAGTGGATTCAGTGCCTTCATGAACGTCTTGAAGCCATCCTTCTCGGGCATGCTAAGAGGCAAGACTTCGTGCGCGATCATGTATCCCAGAGCATGAGTAGCATGCTTTTCACGGACAAAGAGATAGTCGCGTCATCGTAGTACTTGACAAGCAGCGCCTCTCGCTCTGCGAAAGTCACCGATGGCGAGTACAAAGACTAAATTGCAGACGCCATAGCACTGCAGAAGGGACATCTATATGGCTTCGGCGAGCGAGGAAGAAACAGCCTCGAGAGCACGTAGCGGCACTAGCGGGTTCTCTAGTTGCAACCTCCGTTGTTGCCGCCGAGCCAGCAACACTATGTTCAACCTGTGAAATTAAACGAAGCGTATATTGTGAAAAGATGAGAAACTTATCGGCAAAGGCTTACTCAGGACGACGAGGGAGACGGGGACAACACAGCACGGAGAGAAACTCAGATCGCGATCGCTGATGAGAAGCGGGCAATGAGCTGAGAAACAAAATCTGAACTGGCCCGTGCTCTCAGACGAGCAGTATTTTAGCTACAAGTAAGGGCCAGTTTCGACACGGTTTTAAGGCAACGCTAAGCGACTAAGCTAATCGTACATTAGCCAGTTAGGCCGTAACACTGGCTTAATGCAGCGTTAAAATCCTGGTAAAACCAGCCATAAGTTGCTCCTTAGACTTAGCCAAAAACCACTAGTATTCTCATATTGAGCATGCAATTAAAGAAACACTGACAAGCATGGCTTACGGAATCGAATGGCGACTTGATTTTACAAATAAATGACGCTAGTGAGGAGTGGCTGATGGCTAAATAGCGAATGAACGAAGCTTACCTGGACAATCTGATTGGCGCCCTCCGAAGACGGAGGATCGCCAACATTGTCGTCACGGCCAGCTTTCCTTGTCGAACGCCCTTTTGTCAATTGAATAAAGTGGGCGTGCAGCAGTCGGTATCTCACAGTTTCCGTCTCCGGCTTAAAATACTCCGTACCACATTTATAACACTTCGCAGTCTTTACATGCCGATCGCATGGTATTATGGCCTGACAAAGGTAATAGAACAATACGCTCGAAAATGCAATCGCAACTTTAAGGAAAGAGCGACCCGCATGCGTTTGCACGAATGGCCAACCAGCACGCAAAAGTGGGAGGGATAGGTGGTAGACGGAGAGGGGGAGGAGGTTCGGCAAGGAGGGAGGAAAAAAGAACAACCATTGCACTATGTAGAGATGGAATGGCAGCGAAAGCGGACGACAGTCAAAGGTCTCAAACGAAAAGCAAAGTGCTTTCGCTGCCATTCCTTCTTCGCAAAGTGGAATGGTATACATCTGTTCGTTCAGCATCGCGGGAACGTTCTCAGTCGGTGGTCGTTTGGCGCCGGCGCCGTTTACATTGTCGTTGCTGTTCCCTCCGGCGCTCCTCGTACGCATGTTGTTCTCCAGGTGTACGAACTACAAGTGTCCGCCAAATCGGTAACGCAGCTGCTTGTGGCGCCGATGCCTTTCCTGCTTATGTAGAAAATAACCTTGACGTCACGCTACTTTTCACAGCGAGCGTTCTAATCTGTTTCGCATTTGGTTATTAGCCCATTGTACAATGGTTTGTTAGAAATCGCTAAGTCCGTTTCTGTTGCCGGAGGCCGAAAAAACTACGGAAGGTTAGTCATATACAGCTTTCGCTGTAAAATTAGGAGAGAGAATTGGTAACACAAGTGACATAAAAAAGTAACGGTCCAACACGTGATCAGAGCGTGGGGTAGGTTTTAGTGCTTCCGCTCTGCAGGGCAGCAGTGCAGCTAAACGGGTGTGCATCAATGTAAAACTTCTACGAACCAAACATTACCTGCCAATACCCTCTGTCTTAGGGATCACGTGCTGGCCATATGATGCGAGGTAAAAAGCCAATGAACAGGGATGGCAAATAATTATTTTTGATTAAGGATTTATCATTCATCATTTTTACATTTATTCGATTGATCGCTTTCGATGCATGCTTTTCATCGATTAATTAATAGATATTTTTGCCTGGCACGTGTACAAAGCCTGAAACACAGTTATCTACTTTTGTAGGAACGCATTTTAATGTTTGCAAGGTGGAACCAAGGTTGAAACACAAGTGTATAAACGTGGGATAAAGTATAAAATTTAATTTCTTAAAGAATAAACATAGTTAGCACTAGTGGCTTTTGAAAGGATAAGCAATATATGCGCTAATATTGCATTTAGTGCAGAATTATACAAGATACATGGCACTAGTAAATACCTCTACAGTACAGTTAAACAAGTAGTAAGAAAAACGGCAAAAGTGAAAGGTGAATTCCAACTGAAGTATGCAAGAAATCGCAATATGCACGGGGAAAAAGAACATTACTGGTTTAGGATTTTAAACTACATATTATTTTCTAGAGAGCGAAGGAATATCAAATGGCTGGGTTCTTTTGGTGAAACCCACACCTTCTTTTAATGGCCGTGCAACCAGCATGGGAAAATGGACTCTCAGACGCCATAGATTTGCCGGAATCGACACGAACTCCATCGCTATGTGAAATACATGGTCCAAACCGGCGCGCATGCTGTGCCACGTGTTCACTGGACTCGGGAGTGGCACGACAATCAACGATTTGGTTGCCGATGGGGAGCCAGCGCTGGATGGGGGTCTTGCGCTGGAGTTTGAGGTATAGTAGCGGCGCCTGGTGGTGGTGCGGGAAACGACATCTGGGTCGTACCAGCTTGGGTCGTATTGAACCCTGGCTGTGGCGAAGCACGTTTCTAGGCCGAGTTTTGCATCGATTCGCACTTTTTTCTGCCCTGTTGCGAGTGCGAAAAGGCTCGTCACTTTCCACAGACCACGCCGACCACGCTGCGCGCTGGCCGCAGCCTATAGGTTAGCTAAAACGGACTCTCGTGTGCCGTGGGACGTAATGCTGGAAGCAGACGAAATCGGCGACGCCGATACGGAGGGACTTAGCTCAGCATCGAAAAAGTGTCGCCGTCGATACTGCTGCGTCGTGGGCTGCCATGAACAAGAAGGCCGGAATCCCAACATCCGATTCTATCGTTTCCCTTCAAGGCCTCACGAAGCGGAGCGTCGGGCGCGTTGGATAACTGCAGTTCGTCGCGCTGGGTAAGCGAAACTTCGCGCCATGCTGACTGCTTCACCTGTCTTGAAGCTTGCTTGTTTATCTGCGTTGCTAAAATTCGGTCTTTTGCACCCACAGTCCCGACGGCAGACCGACATTGCAGCAGGCATGGCTGGTAATTGATGATTCGAGACCCGGCCACAGCGACAATTAACAATACGACCGATGCGAAGTGGTGAAGTGACCAGGTGTGTGCAAATGAGCACGAATGGTCGGGCTCATTCGATGACAATTCACTACTACACTACGAGCAGCACAGCTAGGTTAAGAGAGTTAAATGCGCTCATCCTTGATCTCAAGCCAGCACGTTGAGGCAGCGCAGCAAGGCAGTATTGATTGCAGCAAATCGATGTTCGAGCGCTGTCATTAAAACCTACATCAAGCGAACAGCGCACGAGCTCGCGCTGCAGCGCGATTCGCACGTACGTGCGAGCTCATATGCATTGCATCAGTTATTACCAGTTACTAAAAGGGACAGATGGCCGCTACTACAACGCAGGCATAACTACTTGTTTAGCGGCATGCAGTCAACAAAGATTGCAGGAGGCCCGCCCATTCGCGGCATGTCGAAAGACCACTGCCGTCGCGGTGCGTACGATCGTGCGCTCGAGCAGTTCGTACATCGCGGCGCGTACCGTCGTGTGCTCGAGCAGTTCCGTATACATGATGCCTGCTTATCGCTGCTGTGGATTCATTTATAGCAAGCATTTCCTCGCGTTTGAGCGCCTGAATCTAGCAGCTAGCGTGCAAACCTTACCTGAAGTTCCACTTCGTACGCGACTCGCTTCACACGGTGCTAAAACTTCGCCGCCTAATTCTTGAACGGCGTACACGTATTCGGGACTGCATAATTTCTTGACTTTACGCAGCGTGCCACCCCTGAAAAAATCTTCGGCGCCCGATATTCGCTGCAGGCCGTGAAACAACACAACCGAAAGTGGCGGGTCCATATTGTAAACGTGCTTTCCGAAGCAGACGACCGAGCTTGGTACGACCCATTTTTGCACAAAGGGCGCTTTTCAGCACCTAAAGCCCCTCAATTTTCCAAAAGTAGCGCCATTCTTAGATCTTTCCGCCACCCCGCTCACCCAGGCGCTTCCTCCTCCACTCCTCCTGTCGCCCCAGCCTCCTCCGCTCCCCCATTGGCCAATCTGTGTCACGTGAAAGCGGGCCCCGCGCTTTTGTATATTTTTTTCTTTCCGGCGCAGAGCAGGCGCCGCGCTTTTGTATATCTTTTCTTTCCAGCGCGCTGCGACCCCCAATCTTGGGCCTGCGACCCCCATTTTTGGGCCTCCGCGACGAAGTACGGCAGGCGGTTTGAAGGAGCGCGGTAGTTTTATACAATGTGTTAGGGCCGAGTGCTTAATTGCGATGCCGTGCTGCTGCGCCTACGGTTGCCACAACAGACCCAGTGACGGCAAAAAGCTTTTTGTTTTACCATCCGCCGGGCGCAACGCAAAACGAAGAAAAGTGTGGATTCACAAGATCGGGCGGGCTGACTTCGAGCAAGTGGCAAAGAACGCGCGGCTTTGTTAAGTGACACGGCTCCTCCAACCTCTTCTTTTGACGCCCGTGTCAAAACGGGCCCGTGTCCAGTGCATTGGGGGCGCGTTAAAGAACCCCAGCTGCAAAAAAATTAATCCGGAGCCCCCATTATGGCGTGCCTTATGAGATCGTGGTGTTGGGATGTAAAACCCAAGAATCAACTTTTCTTCTGTCTTGTGTGCCTTGACTGTTCCAGTTAACGCAACACTGCTTCCTTGTGAAAACTTACAACGCAAAAGAATACAGACGCACGTAGTATACAGAGATAAAATTAGCACTTCAACAAAAGTGTTGCTGGTGCCAATGAGGGAGGGGGATAATTATTTTCGGAACCTCTTTCCAGTTGTCCCGTCAAGTTCCTTCTTTCTTTTCTATCAAATTCTAACCATTTGCACTGTAATAAATAAATAACGATTTCATATGCTGGTAAGTTGTTAAAATTATCTATACCGCCTATGTGTGAAAACGTTGCTCATGGCCACCACAACCTGTGCATGAGCTACGTACATCTGTAAAAGGCGCGGAACAGAAACGGCCCTGCTGCCAGGCATTGCTGACCGCAGACAGTCGGAATCTCTCACGCGCCGGCCGAACAAAAGCATCCTGCAGGTACGTAAATTAACCTCCGAAACCACGTGCACATACTTTCGCGCTGTCAAAACCTGAAACTCTGGTAATTACTCGCGTGTCTGAGCACACCGCGTGCTTGTGTCGTGTTTCAGCAACACGAACTTTCAACGTGCGCGCGCTTTACGCCTTAAATACGCCTTGAATAATGGTGCTTTTCTCTATTTCTTCCGCAAATCCGACACGACATTCTTAAGGCCAGTTACCGACTGACAAAGCAAGATCTAGATTGAAAAAACTGCTCCGCAGGACTCGAACGAACTTTTCCGCGGATTTCCTCCCGTAGCGTGTTAGCCGTCGTCTGCTACGGCAGGCCCACTGCCGGCGGCGCCACCGTCGAGGCCGCGCCGAGCGGAGGAGGAGAGAAGTGAATGGCGCTACTTTGGGAGATTGAGGGGCTTTATCAGCACCTTTTTCGCAGCGCCCCCTGGGCAATGCAAGAGCCCCGTAGGCGGTGCGCCGAAAAGAGTGCGTTCCACGCCGCCCTGGCGACGAAACGCGGCATATTCCAGCCGCTCGACCAGACGACACACGTGCGCGGCCGTATTATAGTTCGTATGATTCCATTTTCGCGCCGCTTCAAGTGGACAGTTTTCGTAAAGAAGCTAGCGCCATCAAGTGAAGAAAGGACGAAAGAAGCTTTTCAAGCTTCATATGTTTTTCACAGTGTGTCGCGGCGAGCACGCGTGTTTCTTTAACAGTTGCACCGTGTGCCGTTGCATTGCATGCGTGGTAGCCTGCCTCGCAAATCTAGCAGCTATGGCTCCGGTCGTGCTGCGCTATGGTTTCGGGAGTATTAGTTGGCTTGAAGACATTCCATATTTCTCTGGCTAGGGAAAAAATTCTGATGTTACTTCGCCACTGCAGTCAATGGAGAAGAAGGCTTTATCACGTCAGCTGACTCGCGCGAGCAAAGGTGTGAGTGCTCCGCTGCTGGATCAGTAACAACGCTGGCTACATTTGGCACTGATTACATAAATTTACCGGATGCGTCTCAGCGCCGAGTAATCATCCACATGCGCATCTTTAAAAACACATAGGCGGCTTAGTCGCGCCTGCGCCGGCAGTATGCGCATACAACTCATATTACTAGGCAGCTTCCCTCCCACACCATTCTTGGCAATGAATGGGTAATATTCTCCTTTCGTATCGTTCGCTTGGTGCGGTGGCGTCTGAAGGACCTTGGCGGTGGTATTGCGAAGGAAAAATGGTTGGTATATATGCAGGATGGTGCATGCTATTGCTCATTTTGTTTTCGACATGATGCCAACTGCAGATTCTGCTGTTTCGTACTGTGCCATGGCTGACCGTCTTCACCATCGAATAAACAAGCAGACACGCCAAATTCGATTTAGAAACCCGCCCGACACCGCTTGACAGGGCGACCAGACGGGAACTTACTCCGCTCGCCTGACTGCTTGGATCCAACGCCGCCTCCGTTCTTGTTCGTAGGGTTTAGATGGAAAGACGCAGAAGGATACATCCTCCCTCATCCCGACGTAGTTGTGGCACTTGTATACGCAGCAGTATCGTCGGCATCCTTTCGTTTTCCTTCAACTTTCAGGGCACGCAACGCCTCTACCAGTAGCAATTTTCGGCCGCGGGAGCGGCTGCATTGTGCACGTTGTGACCGCCAGGGCCGCGCTGCAGGCGTCGTGAAAACTCCAGCGCTGGTTCCCTATAGTATGCTTCGAATTGCGAGGTCATTTGAAGCCTCCGGTGACGGGCGGCGTGGTGGCATGTGGGGCAAGATAGCAAAACACTACGCGAAAACAGTCGACAGTCTTTCTCGCTCGTCGTAGCCACGCCACCGCTGCTCGCGCTGTGCATTCTATAGGACGATTTCAAATTTCTCGCCCCGCTTCTGCTACTGCCTGGGAAATTATTAATCGAACTAGTTCATTTCATTAAATCGACTCAGTGAAACGTGGATATTGATGATGATTAATGGCCTCGTGTCATACCTTTACTCCATTAAAGGATCACTCTAAGTGCCCCTTCTGCCACACAACGATAATCGTCATCTGCCGTGATGCGTTTCCTTTCTTTACCGCTGCGAGCTCGGTACTTTCCAGTGATGAACGGCACGCGCGTTATCAGCATGATAGCATTGCCGAGAGGAAATGCTGTCATCCTGATAACGCGCGTGCTGTTCGTTACTGGAAAGTACCGGGTTCGCAGCGTTAAAGAAAGGAAACGCATGAAGGCAGATGACGATTATCGTTGTGCTGCAGAAGGAGCACTTAGATTTGTTAGCCATTCATCGATATTACCATCCACATTCCGAATCTTCTGGTTAACGTGTCGTTTTCACTCAGTGCGTTCTTCAGTCCTGTAGCTACGCCATAAAATGAAATTAACGGTAACACCACCAGGAAGTGATGTCAGTTCCTGCCTAAAAATACTGTTAGTCTGCTACGTTTGCTTTCGCTACTACATAAATAATCGGAAAGTCTAAGTTTTGAAGGAGGCGGGTGGTGCCACCTCCTGCACGGTAGCTGAAACAGCTCAGCGAGAATCATGGGCACCGAGATCGGCGGCGCGGAACGCGCCGAGCAGTACGACGCAAAGTAGCGCTGCTTCCACAGCGCGCCGCTATCTGTCCACGTAAGCAATTCAAGCTACTGAGAAATCTTATAGTGTTCGCATTAGCAGCGTTTTTGTGCTTGCTGTTTGCGCTGTGCGGATCACACGCGAACACGGGTATATCTTC
Organism: Dermacentor albipictus; assembly: GCF_038994185.2. NCBI lineage: Eukaryota > Metazoa > Arthropoda > Arachnida > Ixodida > Ixodidae > Dermacentor > Dermacentor albipictus. Next base: position 451,013,511 of record NC_091821.1, read on the forward strand.
CAGTCAAGGTGCCTGTAGATAGAGAAGTACATTATTTTTAAATATTGCGATTACCGACAAGGTAGAAAATTTGAGCATGGCGCCGACAGCAAACTCTCTGCTGGATACAATAGAATTGATTGACAGGAAAGACGGAGATATCTACCTGAGCTAGTACGCTCTGGTCTGCTACTCTGCACTGGGGGATGGGGAAGGGGAGTGAAAGTACTGGGATGGAAGATGATGACAAGAGAAGTGATGAGTGCTTATGTATATGAGGCAGTTGCCTTGCAAGAGCCGCTCGTCGAGCTTGGTGCCATGCAGAAACTTCAACAACACTTCAGTTGCACGCATTGAAGATGCAGTGTCAAGCTATGGGCCGAGGATAGCTTCCTCCGACAGTGGTCGCCTGCCAACGCTGGCTAGGAAACTTTCTAACGTCCTTCGCTCCAGTATATATGCTGGGCAATCACCCAGTATGTGTTCCAGTGTTTCAGGCATCTGGCAGTGTTCACAATGAGTGCTGATCAATTGGCCGATGAGGTGCTCATAGCGATGGGTTAAAGCAACGCCCAGCCGAATTCTGTGAACTCTCTGCTAACTAAACATATAAATCAATTTACTAAAAAGAATAGTGTGAAACAATGATCTTCCTTTTTAATTTTGCAGCCAGCTTTTACAAGGATGTTGATGTGCTGCTATGTATGATTACTACATCAGACTCCTTCCATTTAGCAATAACCAGCACATCTAGTTGAGAAAAATATTTCAGATCTTTTCATGGCGTGAGGGATGATCTAAAACAGGTTAATATGGGTAATAAATAAATTTTGTCATGAGGACGAATGGAATATCTAGACTTAAATATTCATGCTACAGGCCAGAAAATTGTTCTGCAAGTTTCGCACACTGTTTCCAAATAAAAAAAAAAAACATATAAAGTTGAAGTTCTAGGAGCAGCCGTTTAAAATTTGGGGCGATAGAAGCTGCATGAGTAGCTTGCAGTATTAGATTTGAAGACGCAAGAGGAAGTATTTTCGCAGCAACAATGCATATTTCCGCAGCTTGGGTGCACGTATGTGAGTTTGTGTTCACGTAGATTACACGGGAAATAACCAGTATTTTGGCACCCCTGAACTGCCTGCTCTGTCGCGTAGGCATCGTCCTTTTGCTCAGTAATAACGCGTACATACAAACAGCTGTGATGATGAAATGTGCGTAAAGATTGCGCGTCGGATGTGCGGATACAAATTTCTATTTTACAACACCGTCGGTGATGTATTGTTAACAAGTACATCGGTAATTTTTGACGTGTTGTTATGACCTGTGCAGAGCACAGGAGGTTAGCAGAAAACATATCTCTTTTACAGGCCAATATTTTCGACTGACAAGACAGCTCCTCAGACTCGGACTTTTTACCCTGGACCATTAGTGCTTGGATAAATCCAAAATCTGAACTCCACTTGTTTTTTTCTTTATACTACGAAGAGGGTACATTTTATATGCATGGCGACGAAGCAATCGAAAAAAAAAAGTGAAATGTACTGCATCCCATGCCAGCACACTTCGAATTCAGGAAAACAGACTTCCATCATCGCAACCCTCCCCCCCTCCCCCCTTGGGAATAGCATAATGCCGAAATTGGGTTTAGAATTTTGATCTTGTGCGACTGCAAGTTGAAATATTAAAAAAAAAAGCAGATTCGAAACGCCTCTCCATGCGACTCAAATTGTATTATTCAAACTGGCCTCTGAGTCGTTTTCTTAAGCGAAAACAATAACACTTTTAATGCTGGAGAACTCAGTTGCAAAACTTTGGCTTAGATGTTGCGAAACATCCGATGCACGATTCGTGAAAGCTGCGTCACTATGAACATTTCTTTTTAAAGGCAGTAGAACCAACGGTGGCAAGGAAAGAAAGGCAGCTGTAGGAGTGGCTACAGAACGTGACGGCACTTTAGGCAGCCTTACTCAGAAGTTCTTGTTTAAAGTTTGTTGCTTGCATTTTGTGATGCTAAAAACACTCTCCATATAGTTAAGCTTGACTGTCAAAAGCAACGCTTCAGTGGCGGGCATCCCACTTGGCGGGAGCGGGCACTTGTCCACGAAAAGAAATCTACGCCTGCATGCGCACACGTGCTAAATCAAGCTTTCTGTGCACGGCGTCACAGCATTTAGAGGACATGGCTCAATCGAATGGCGTGCAATACTTTTAGGAAGAGATGCCATTGTCGCAATGCCACGCGCACCTATCCTGGTTGGAAAACGTGACCACGTTTTAAAAATATTGCTGGCTCTCCCGTAATCGAAAGTAGATGTAAACATGAAATGGCTACTGACAAAGCAGAGGAGTTGGAGTTGATACCAGCCACAATCTTAGTACTAGCCACCACATCGCACCGCACCACGCCATACTGTACACTGGTCCATACGGACGCAAAGCTTTCCTGTAACCGACAGAACCTCGTTGCAATCATCGTCTCGGTTAGAGGAGCATTCGCGGCGCGCCGGACACGTCGTGGACCTCACGGGCAGCTGGCGTTGAAAAGAGCCCAGGCAACTACGTCTCAGCGCCAAAAGATGGCAATCAAGTGTATAGTGCCGTCTATTTGCCTTATTAAAGCCGCTATCCGAAGTGACAAATAAAACTTCAGCGCACTATAAGTTACAGCTTGAGTGATATTCCGAACGAACATTTGGAAGAACTCGGAAGCAATATTTTTGAAACTTGTTTGGAAAGTAACTAGCGTATGTAACGCACCCTTGACAGGTTGTCCGGATGATCTCGTTTTGTTCTTGCAATTCGCCGGGATGTTCTCGTGTGAGTGCCCGGATAATGACTCTGGCTTTTGGCTCAAGGCCACTTGAAGGTCGACGACAACGGGAGCTAAAAGCATTTCAAGAAAAGCAGTTTCAAGAGCGATGTATTTCCGGCCAAAATTCCCTAGGGAAAACATGGGAAAGGCGGGAGATGGGAAGTCAAGACGATGTGCAAAACGCGAACAAGGTAAAAGCAGGATCCAACATTTCGACAAGTGGACTTGTCGAAACGTTGGCTCCCGGTTTTACGTTGCTCTCGTTTTTCTCATCGTCCGAAGGTTTCCCAAGTATTTCTAGTCTATCTACATTATCCAAACATACAAATGCTATTTATTCGCTCCAAAACAAATTTGGCAACAAATAACTGCATAAGCTTATGTTTAGTGAGATGGCAAAATGTCGACACTGAGCTTGATCGTCGTACCTTGAACACCACGTATATTATTATGTACTGTACCTAGACAAACAGTCTTAGCAAACAAGTAGGTTTGGCCTGCCAGAATTTGTGTGACGGCCATCGTTGTATCAAAAATAATCAATTATGTGAATTTCTCTGAAAGGTTCAAAGAAGCTGACTATATTGGAGATTTTTTTTTTTATTTTTTTGCGCGGCGCATTTCTCACTCATCATCGCTCTTACTTCAACGTTTCCAGTGGAACATATGGTTGGAGAGGAGCTGATGGAGTTCGAATGCTGGAAACATCGTAACGTTTTGATCGCATAAATATAAACTTGCCAGAATGGTCGAGGTTACCGTCCGAAATTAGGTATTAGCGCTCTCGGGTGGTGGAAAACACAGCTGTTCGGCCTCCTCCACTGTCTAACACCTTGCCTGTCTGTTCTCTGTAAACGTAAACTCACTCTCACTTCTGATTTTTCTTGTTTGCCCAATTCCGTCATTCCGTTTCAGCAGTGTAGGGTAGCCAACCACAAGTCCGTCTGGGTAGCCTTCCTGCCTTTCCTCGTTTTCGTTTTTTCTTGCCATCTAGAAATTATTGAGTGCTGCCAAAGGCCTTTGGTGAAACAGATTCCCATATAAAAGGAGGAGGGGATGCGAAGGATATGCTGAAGGCTGGATAATATCACTGCGAAGCTTGATGTAGGTTTCAAGGCAGCTTAATATCGCAGGAGGCGCCTCAAAGTATGCCGTGAAGATGCCTCACTTTGCTTGGTCCTCTTTGCTGTCTACTTCACTGGAAGCCTCGTCTACACACACACACACACACATACACACGCACACATAAACGGGCTCAAAGCCGCGGCATCCTAAAAATCAAACCACCCTTCTCCTCGCTTCCTCACCTGCCGTACCACACGTCAACAACATCCTAGAAAACATTTTAATAAGAATTATTCAGCACAACACACGTTTGTCCTCAGTTTTCAGAGACCCATCCCGAGTTGTCTATCGCCAGTGAAGGAACCTCATAAATATTCTAGTCAGAATTATAATAACCACTGTTCATAACACGTAATCAGGCTGCAAACCTTGTGGTAAACAATCCTGCAAGGTCTACAAGCAAATGAATCCAACCTGCCTTGTTAAGGCTACTTCCTCTGATTTTACATTAAAAAATAAGAAACCTCTAAATTGTGAAAGTAGAAAAATAGTCTGCATGCTCCATTGCAACGTGTGCGACCGACACTGTTTAAGCCAGACTGGGAGCGCGTTTAGTCTACGTTTAGATAACCACAAAGTTCAAGCCCGAGCACTACCACATCCACATCTCCCGATTTCAAAACATCCCAGTGTGCCAGAGCATTCATTTGACAAAATACGTGTTACAATTCTCCACTCTGGCTTCCGCTCTTCTCGTGAACGGGAACAAAAAGAGCCGTATTTTATCCACAAATTTAAACAATTACGCATGAGATAAATGAAAACATGGGAAACCTCTCATCTCTTAGTACATAAGTTAGAGTAACTAGATTACTCCATCACCGCATATGCAAGCTCTAGCTGATCCTTCACCACCGCTGACGTCATCTGATGTCCTCCGCGTGGTTCGTCTCAAGCCATAGCAAGCGGCTGCGATGAAGCAGGCGCCGCATCGGCACTTTCGCCGCGGGGGTTATGTAATCGTGCCCCGAGAGCTACGAAGAAGACGATCACCAACGAAACGAAAGATACCACGTAGAGGGGCGAGCCTAACGTTCCATCATACTGTTCGTACGGTTCACTTATGGTGAATAGTAAACATGGTCCCACTTAACTTTATATCTGTGCCCGTTTCAGTACAATATATTTTTTGTAACTAAACCTCAACTAAAATCTCGGAAGCAACTATAGACGACGGGCGAAGGATACTCGTGCTCCAAAAATGGATTCTTAAGAACAATGTTTAAGGATAGTCTTTCACAGCCTGCCGCTCGCTGTAGCCGCCTCAGGGAGGGCCCCGCATTCTGCCTTTGACACATTCGGAATGCCTTTAGACAGCATGAACCTAATCAGTTTTTATGTAGTAAAGCAGCAATATGAGCTCTTCCTGGAAAATTGGAAGCAAACCTGCGAATGCGAATGTGGCCACGTTCCGCAGTACTACAATTGCATCTATCGTTTGATGAATCAGTGGTCTTTCAGGTGGACAAACTACGATAGATTAGGTTCGTTAGAACACACTAGCGGCATCTGTCTAGTCCCACACGAAGGAAGATGTGATATGACAGATCACAGTGCTTAGATGTAGCAGGACAAGCAAGCGTGGCTCACTCTTCTCATGTCTATGATTCTGTAGACTTTGCGTCTGCTATTTTGCGCTTCGTTAATATTCGATATTCAGACAAAAGGTGTCAAAAACATGGCTACGCACTAAACTATCGTTGCCTACGGAGGAAGTTTTCGTGAGCTTAGCATATACGCTTTGAGATATACGCTTTAGAATGTACGCGCCATAAATTATGATAATTATGATGATGATCGATGACCTAAATGATAACAGTGCCGATTATCGTGTAGCCTATCTGTACGTGGTCTTCGTTTAAGGACCTTTCGCTTCAGGATGCTGAACCAATGTCCAAATTTTCCCCTAACACCGCGAAAGTTTGTGCTCTTTCACGAACACCTGTTTTGGTTGGCGCTCAGTTCTGACTAAAACTGAGGTTTGTTTGCCACGCACATTGCAGAAATCACTCTGACTCATCTATATTCCCCATTTCATCTCCACACCTTCAACATCTGTGAAATTGCACACTGTCTATTCGATCAACGTCTCATTCGGATTCCACAAATACTTATCTTACAGAAATAATTTAGAATGCCGTAGACAATCCTTACTGATAACAACACTAAAGTTTCCTTAAACTTCAGAATGAACTGAACTTTAGCGAAAATTTGCGGATTCCATCAATTGCCTCCACTTTCCTTTGAACGCTTCACCTCATCTCGACTTGGTTTCTTTTTTTTTCAGTCCGCGCAGGTACCTTCCCTACATTTTCCGACTACTTTTTTCGGCGGGCTTCTGGCTGATTGCAGTACTACAGCTTCATTGCAAGCCCGACAAACCCACCCCATAAGCAGAGTATGTTTACACCATAATATGCAAATGTACGCACATTCGACCGTCTGCTTCGTCGTCGTCATGAGAACACAATGAAAAAGTGAATAGGCGCTTGCGTTACCACCGTTGTGGACACAACACTGAAGGCTGCTCCGATATAATGAGGCTCGTTACAAGAGATTTGCAGTAATGGCGTTTCTACAGATGCCTTTGGCACAATGACTATGTTTTGTGGATAGCAGGTATAGGCTGCTACAGATAACGCTTACGGAAAACTACACGTGAGCAAACGACTCTCGCCTGACTATACCCAGCATCGCCCATAAGAGAAACAACTCTCGGCTGTCTATTTCTTCTTCCCATGGTCGGCGCAGCAGGCAATACATTTTTTCTTTCTTCTCCCAGTCCAAGCTTCATTCCAGTGTCTTTTTTGTCATCTTAAACTATTGTTTCCATCCTATCGTCATTAGAAACGTCGTTTTTTATCGGGACATCTAGAATTTCTCTGCTACCTTATGAAAAGTTGAGATATCCGCCTAGGTAGGCAGAGTTAAGTTCCTATCTTCGTCCTGTTGTCTGCTTTGTTCTAAACGAAGGTAAGTGTAGGCAGGAATAAATGTCTGCTAATATATATCCAGTCCCAGAAGGAAAAACATTCTTGATACCTTATGCCACATGTGCACTTTCCCGCTGAAAGAAAGATTACCGGGTGCTAGCATTGGACGCTTCACGCCAAGATAAGGCATGCTTCACACCAAGATAAATTACTGCTGCACTTGGTGGTTCTGCAGTTTTGTTCTCTGTGGTCCAGCATCTTGTTACAGCTGAACTCATTCTTCGATAGCGGCCAATGTAAGGCTCCTTAGAGCACCTACCTTCCTGCCTTCCTTCTCCACTTTTTCCTTCCTTATACGCTAGACAAGCAAGGATGAAAAAGGAAAAAAAAAGCCGTCTGTTTTCTCTGAGTGACCGTTCAAATTTAGTCGTCATGTTCCACTTTGTATGGCATTGGTCGAGTTGACTAGAGAAAGTGTCTGTCGCAAGGCAATTCGTTCAGACGCTGATACTTTCTTAGATGAAGCAGGACATAGGAAAAGGATATCACTCATAGACTGCAAATTTGTTCCAGTGAATAATCACTGAGCAGGAAGTCACCTATAGGCAGAAACATCCATACTTTTTTCAGCAGAAACTTGGCGATCATTGATTCATTGGCATTTGCGTGCTGAAGCAAACATAGTTGGCAACCCTTGAATCCTGTTTTGGGACTACTGCGCGCATACTGTGCATAGATTTTTTTTTGTTTGCAGCTACGCTTTCGAAAATATGGTTTGTGAATACCTAGTGCTCTAGTATTTCGTCCAGTGCTCGAGGCGATAATTTTTTTGCATAAAAACTTCGAAACATCAATGATCCCGGAAACAGTAACTGACGCAGTTATCTCTTCTTTGAAGTGAATTTTAACAGGCACATATAGTGTTGTACTTTTCCTGCTTATAATATGGCTTTATATACTCTAAATAGAATATTCGATCCCCGTTTGCATTTGTTTAATAAATGTGGTTCTTAAGACGAGCACGCATCTTCTGCATTGTTGGGCTCCAAAAGAGCAGCCCGATGACTGTTCCGTAAACCGCACTCCCGTACTCGGTCTCAGTGGCAACGAATGGAATAATAGTCATCAACGTAATGCTCCGATGCACGCAGAAGCAAATCGAGGGTTGCGAAGTTATTAAAACGAAGCTTTCTCGTCCTGCGCCCCAGTGTTCCCGCCTGTCAGTCTTTTGCCCAGGAAAGTGGGCCTTTAAAGATATTGGGAAATATTAAACTTCGCTGATCCCGAAGATTGTGTAATAAAGATAGGGCAGTGTTTGTAAAGACAGTGTTTGTAAACTTAACCGATCCTGGAGACTGTAACCAAAGGGGGTACCTTGGTGGACCGATCATTACACGGGTCTACAACTTGTTCATTGTCACACAAACCTAGTATCTTTGAGGCAGGGCAATCCTGATTATTCTGTCGCATTACAGTGATGTCAATGTAGCATGAGTACCGAGCTTCTGATGTCTGTCCATTCCGGTTTGGCGTCGGGGTTTCGACTAGTAGGTAGAGGGAGAGCACGAACATATATATGCAAATGACATTTACAAAGGAACACTCGCCCAACAGAATAAGCGGCAGGTCTTCCCCGTTACGTGGTAGGGGTGGTTGGCTGATTACGTTTTATGTCGGATGTATTGAAAAGTTGAACGTACATCAGAATGTTCAAATAATTTTTAAATGCAAAAGATTTCTTAACGAACACTTACCACTTTGACAGCGTCTCTGTCTGTCTGTCTGTCTGTCTGTGTTTCTGACCGTCTGTCTGTCTGTCTGTCTGTCTATCTGTCTGTCTGTCTGTCTGTCTGTCTGTCTGTCTGTCTGTCTGTCTGTCTGTCTGTCTGTCTGTCTGTCTGTCTGTCTGTCTGTCTGTCTGTCTGTCTGTCTGTCTGTCTGTCTGTCTGTCTGTCTGTCTGTCTGTCTGTCTGTCTGTCTGTCTGTTCGTTTGGTAGCTACCAAGATCGGCATAGCATGACAAGAGTGTATGACGAACATAAATGATCGGTCATGACACGATTATCATGAGATCTATGTCGTGTGGGTCATGAAACAGCCGCCTACGTCTTGGTACTCTCATCGTCGTTTTGTTAACTTGGAAGGCTCCACGCACACAGCTTCTCATAACATCAGTGCCCACAGAGCGTGGTATCTTCCGACTTTTTTCTGCATACACACCTGTGTTCACAATGCTTCGTTCACCACCCGGCAATGTCGCATTATCCTACCAGTCATGTCTGCATCCACGTTTCATACACTCAGACCATCAAAATTAGCATGTGTATTTCGGCAGAATGTCTAAATAAAAGTATATCATTTAAAAATCACACACAATTGCTGAATACAAATGCAATCGCCGACCAGGCACAACGCAGCGGCTAGTTAGTTGCACAGCGTATATCAGGTGCCTGTCGAAATCACAGCAGACACCGCGTGGAACAGTTCGGACTGCATATCAAATGCGGTGTCCTCTCCCGTTGTTGAAGGACAAACATCCAGGAGGGAGCATGACGTCGGGCAGCTAGACTCGGCAAGCCAACCTCTTCTGAAGCTACCCTTTCTACTTCGGGTTCTGTCTGTCCGTTTTCTTTTGAGAATAGGCCTGTTATGTTGTGCGAATTCTCCGTGCGCAAACAGCGCGCGCGAGCACCGGACGGGGATGTGCGCAGACCCTCCCAGGTTGCAGGACCATTCACTGCATTGTTTCCTTTGTGGTAACATTTGTAACGCCCTCACTGCGGCCGGTCCTTGCCCCTGGTTTTCCGCTTCACTCATCCCTATACGCCCAGCAAGCTCAATGCCTCTAAATTATCGCTTTCCTTGCACGTGGCGAGTCGCCCATTTTCCATTATCCTTTCCTGCGTATCCTTTTTTTTTAAACTAGACTTCAGAATGGACGTGTTACTCACCCTTCTAGTTACTTTCCTTCCCTTATGCCTCACCGACTATACTACCTTCTTCCGCCTTTTTCACCGACTCATCTTGCGAATATCAGCCGATGACCTCTTCAAATCGTCAAGAACGTGAAGGAGGCGAAGGTACACGGATGAAGGTCGCAGTGTTGTAGAGGCTCTAGAAGCAATAACAATTTTTCCAGAAGAGAAGGCAATAGCGGTATTGCACATTTAGAACCTGGCGTTCTTCCCGAGTTTCGCTGCTTAGAACACATAATCTTTCACTCTCTAATTTCGGAGGCAGGCGCGTATCCGGTGGGATGAGTTGTGGCGAAAAAAGTTCGCGAATTATTTCACTATGCACCTCGCCAACTTAGGGTTCTTTAATGCGATGACAATTCTATCGGCACTCCAGGCTAAGTTCCACCGTCGTCTGTGTTATGGTGAGGTTCCGTATAAAGTTCAAGTTTGCGAGAAGCTTGCGATTAAGCTTGCGAGAAGGATGGTGGCTTGATGTGGCGGCGTCTCCTCGCTCGCGCAAGGAAAAAAGGCGGGGAAGATGTGCGATATTCTCATGCGCGCAATGAAACGGGGGGAGGGTAGCGGTGAAATGTGTGTGCTGGGAGGGGTGGGGGGAGTATGGAGAAGCAACATACGAGGCAGGTTAGTGCTTATCTGCTTCTCTGCTCTGGCTGCAGCGGCTGAGCCTGGCCGCCCGCGCCCTATCTTGGAGGCAATATGGGATGGATTTCGATGGCTACTACCCGGCCCGAGGTGGCTACTTGCTTTGTGAGTGCTGTGTTCTCGCGCGCGTGGTCCGCATGAAGGTAAAGTTACTCGCTGCGGCTGCTGCTGCCTCTAGTAATTATGACATCCTTCTGAGAGCGAGTGTCATCTGTGATTGACTTAGATGTGTCCGTGTTTGCCTGCGCGCACTCGACAGCGTACTTGTTTATTTAGTCAGCAAAGGAATGTTTATGAAGCTTATGCGACCGATAAAACTGTTGACCTTCCCATGCGCTATGAAATACATTTTCGATCTCTATTTTATTCTTCATTCACAATTTTTATTTCTACAATTTTTTCCTCTATAGCAGGCTTTGTGGCCCCTATTGTAGGGCATAAGCATCTCCCTCCGTTGTTTCTTCTTTATGTGACCATTATATGCCTGCTACTTCAACGTCACACTGCAGTGACCAAGATTTGAGTTAGTCAAATCGAACAAGGAAATGCCTCGAAAAATTGCTGGACTAACAAAGCGGGTCGTTCGCAGATAGTCGAAGTGCTCATAGCGCTATGTGTTGTAAAAAATGTTCTGCAGCTTGCTTTATATGTATGCAAGGTGGCTACATTTACTCTGGAACCGCTATTCACTTGTCGCAAGAAACAATAGGATGCTAGCTTTATGCTGGCGTTCATCTAGTAAGCGTCATGTGTGGAGGATAAAGGATACCGGCTATTTGCCTTAAAGATGTCTTGAGCATTCCGCACGGTATCATGCTACTATTTGACTTAAAGATGTCTTGAGCATGCGCACGGTATCATGCTACTTTCATATTTTGTAGCTGCTGTATAAAGGGACATCAGAAAAAGCACTAAATGTTGCAAAAATAATAAACACAATACAGATCAATGATCGCTCGATTATTTTTGCACACTGAATGCAGCTCTGGTGACTTCGCTGTAGACTTATAGTTGCTGAAATATTTGTATTTTGTGTATTTTGTCATGCCTTCTAAAAACGCCTCAAGTTTTGCTGTCGTAATTTCTTTTTACTTTTAGTAATACTGTTGTTTCGGTTCGTTTATAGGCAAACAGCTACAGTTTTGGTTCTTTGTGATCTCGATATACAAGACGTTGTACTAGAGGCATGCTGACACCAGCTATTTTGCATTCACACCGTGTATTCCTGCAGCGCAATTTCGCACTCACTAAAAGTTATATTTCCGTTACTCCGGGAGCAAAAATTATTTGTGGTCCTTTACTTCAAGAGCAGCAAGGAAGGACGTAGCGCGATCGCATCATCCTTCTGTCAGATCATTCGTTCTATCAGTTAAACCACAATACCACCACCTTCACCGTGCGGTCGTCATCAAGCAACTTCCTCAACTCACGTCCTCCTGTCCCTCTCGCTTTTCTACTATAGAAAAACTGCATTTGAATCCGCCATCAAGTGACGTCGAACACCAGCCCCACCCACGACATGAGGTTAGAAGTCGGCACCTCGACCATACAGTAATCGCGCAAATTGCTGGGGGGTGATGAGGGGTTTGCGGGGAGCGTGTTTTACTGCCATAGTAGTGCAGAGATCGGAAACCGGATTTCCTGTTTCCGTCCCGTCCTTTCCGTCAAGCCGTCGCTGAAATTCCCCCGCCATCCTGTTGTCGTCGTTAGGCCAGTTCCAAAACCTCCGCTTCCTCTTCAGTCTATGGTTGAAGCAAAAAAAATAATTCATTTCTTTTATTTATTTTCTGAAAGTGCCCAAGAACAGCTTTACGCATTAATACTGCATTTTCACATTACGAGTACGATGCTTTAACCAACTGGGCTACCGCGGCGCCTAATGTTGCATCTGTGCCAGCAATACCCCAGGAAGATCATCGACGGCTGTGCTGTATAGTGCAGATAGGAGTACGGCCGGCGAAACAATGAGCTATCACACATAAATATCGCTTGACAGTTCCTGCGAAACTTAATCCTGCAGAAGGACATGTTGCTGGGCTAGTTGCTGCTAACCTAATGACATGACGTAGAGCAAAGGCACCACCAGAAAGAATAAGCACACATAACATACCTTATGAGCGCCACATGTGCACTCTGAAAGCGGTGGCCTCACTGCGTGTAGTTTCTGTTCTGCAGCAGCGGTAGGCGATACCGTAGCGGTCTTGACATAAAAACTGTTTACAGCGCAAACACATAATCCGCAAGGGCCTCGTCCTTAATGAACCGCAGCGGTCGGAGACGAACATGAGCGCGTCATGGAAAATAGCTTCAGGAGAATTTGGCGGTGTCTCGCTTCAATACGCATATGCAAAATATCTAGCGTGTGATGACGCAGTCGCTGGCCGAGTGGCTTTCTGCGCTGCAGCCAAACTCAATGCTCTTATGGCGAAGGTCACTTTTTGCTATCCTCAATTTTATTGTCCGTCATCGAAATGTAATCGTCATGCCATCATCGCGGTCCTGCGGTTTTCGTTGTCGCTATGTCTTCGTAATCTTTGTTGCAGGCTGCCGTAGTGAATTTCGCAGGATTGCAGTGTTGTACAAAGCTCGTTGAGTTGGCTGAGTGTTCTGTGTGGCAGCGAATTAGACCGTAGACGGAGGAATCTGTGAGCGTCACTGATTTAAAGGTTCCTTCGTAAGGTCAACCTTCCAGAGGCTTGGCTTCAGTTGTTGGTTATCTATCTGCTGAGAGGTATATATGGATGAGCGAAGCTTTGCCTTAGCACCAATGTGTTCGTGATAAAAAAAAAATAAAGCAACATATACACAGTACTGTTACGAGCACGCATGCAATCCTTATTGAGGGCCTTTGCTGAACAAGCGGAACCGTAAGCGTGTTATAAACTTAACAGTCTGTAACTATTTCGTATTATGCAAAGTATCGTCCGAGCTTGACTACCTGTATACTCTGCGTGGAGGCTCTGATGACAAAGCATATATAAGTTGCGGGACAAGAACACGTGGAACAGGAAGCGTGTTACTAGCTGCGGGCAGACCTAGTGTTTACATATAAAATTACATATAATTACTTTTACATATAAAATAGTAAAAGTTAGCATCAGACAGAAAAAAAATCTCACTAATAATAATTACCTTACCGGCACCTCGCCTTTTGCACGAACGTGTGCTTCGGAATCTCGCTGCTACGTAATGATTTTTTAGCTCCACTAGGTGAAAAGTCAAATTTATATCTGGTTTTGAAACAAGAGAGAGAATGAAAAAAAAAAACTGCTGGAAAATAGATAATACTGAGAGGGTCTGGAATGTTTACACAAACTAAAGTTACGGAATTCCTATGTACAACATTCTAAAATATCAGTGCAAACCCATAATAATTAATCCCCCACTCCTGTATCAATGAGTACTTAATTCCCGACAAAGATCCTGCGTCCGTGGCCTGTTTGGAGAGTCTCGACACAAATGTACTACTCCGAAGTGTAAATTATAGCCTTGCTAAATGTATAGTTATAAACCGAGATTGGAATGGCGTTACGCAAGCCTTCTTGAAACGGAGAGGTTTTGACGGTATAGGTTATGCCCCAAGCTGCCGTACACTCTTGGGAAACATCTAATTGGGTTGGTTTCAATTACTCCACTCCGTTGAGTAATCGATGCTCTTACTCAGCGCCGAAGTAAGGCGCTGACGCTGCCTGTACTGTACTCACGGGTGTTGTATTGCGAGATCCCGACAACCAACGAGATTGGAAGTTATGCAAGCCAACGCAGCGAGAATACAATTGTCGTCGAAGCAACGCAACTGGCTGAACGAATTGACTTAAGCAGGGCAGAAAAGGAATTACATGCACCATGCAAAGAAGGATGTAAGAAAAAGTAAAACAATCGGCGAGGACTAGTTCTCTATCTGCTAATTTTTTACCAGAAAGCCAGAGCAAGCGCATTTATATTATGCACCATGCCAGTGAAACTGAAAGAAATTCTCTGACCAAGAATTGCATCATTGAAAAAGCACGAGGCCCAATCGGCGCAAAATGTAAATAGCAAATTCAAGTCTAAGAAACCCTATCATGGAGGATAGATTATCTAAACAATCCAGTACAGTGTAGCCTACAACAAGGTCGACTGCACTACTTAACAAAAGCAGGAATGAACAGATGGCGTTCAAAATATTCAACTGGCAACAGAGACGAATGCTGTACAAGAAGCCTATCATAAAGGTAAAAAGTAAGATTGCCAAATAAATTCTCATAGTTAATGTTATATATGGCATCACACCTGTCAAGAAAAAAACATCAGATTTGTGTTGTTTGCAATCGCTGCTGTGTCGAAAGTCCAGTTCCCATGAGGACAATATTAAGAAAAGGAACCGCGGAAACAAACTCACGCAAATTTTAGAAATGTGCTACCCAATAAAGGGAATTACCCTCTGGTGTTCGGATTAGAACACGTTTTCTGCACCCTCTCTCTTTGTGGAATTATAGAAAATATATATGTTTGTTATGAGAACGCCCTTAGTGCGCCATTTCATTATTTCTGTAGTGATATAAAGGTGTTATTTGCCTAACATGCATCAAACTCAGTTTGAGGTTGCTATGACAATTCAACTTTTCATTCGAGCAAAAAGCGACGCGCATATTCTAGCGGTTTGCGCCTAGGTACTGCTCGAGCATGTCAAATGATCACAGTAGGCCATGGATGTGATCTGGTTATTTCAAGTATACCAAGCTGCTTCTTTTGTGTCCTATCCAACCTCTCGCTTTTTGCCACTGGCTTTCTTTAAGTTCTTTCAACTCAGTGTTACTTTGCAAATCAACTTCTCAGGCATCAGCGAATCAATAACGTCAATAGTGCGTCAGACAGTCATATTTCTTTAGGCGCATGCTCTTTCTCGTGTAGCATAGGCGGTGGCATACTATTATGTGGAGGATCTTGCTGTGCTTTATATAGTATCGATTGGAGTAAATATTAAATTATGTGGTTTTATCTATTTACGAGATAGCGTTTGATTCAGTCGAAACCTCAGCAGTCTTGGAGGCATTACGGAATCAGGGTGTAGACGAGCCGTATGTAAAAATACTGAACGATATCTATAGCGACTCCACAGCCACCGTAGTCGTTCATAGAGAAAGCAACAAAATCGCATTAAAGAAAGGCGTCATGCAGGGAGATACGGTCTTTCCAATGCTATTCACAGCGTGTTTACGGGAAGTATTCCGAGACCTTGATGGGGAAGAATTGGGGCTAAGAGTTAATATAGAATACCTTAGTAACTTGTGATTGACTGATGATATTGCCTTGCTTAGTAATTCCGGGGACCAATTGCAATGCATGCTCACTGACCTGGATAAGCAAAGTAGAAGCATGGGTCTAAAGATTAATCTACAGAAAACTAAAGTAATGTTTAACAGCCTCGCAAGAGAACAGTTTACGATAGGAGAGAGGCACCTGAAGTGGTAAGGGAATACATCTCGTTAGGGCAGGTAGTGATCACGGATCCGGTTCATGAGACTGAAATGACCAGAAGAATAAGAATGGGTTGGGGTGCGTTTGGCAGGCATTCTCAGATGATGAACAGCAGGTTGCCATTATCCCTCAAGAAAAAAATTTATAGCAGCTGTGTCTTACCAGTGATCACATACGGGGTAGAAACCTGGAGGCTTACGAAAAGGGTTCTACTTAAATGGAGGGTGACGCAATCAGCTATGGAAAGAAGAATGACGGGTGTAACGTTCAGGGATAAGAAAAGAGCTGATTGGGTGAGATAACAAACGCGAGTTAACGACATCTTAGTTGAAATCGAGAAAAAGAAATGGGCATGGGCAGGACATGTAATGAGGAGGGAAGATAACCGATGGCGATTAAGGGTTACGGACTGGATTCCAAGGGAAGGGAAGCGTAGCAGGGGGTGACAGGAAGTTAGGTGGGTGGATGAGATTAAAAAGTTCGCAGACCCAACATGGTCATAATTAGTACATCACCGCGGTAGTTGGAGAAGTATGGGAGAGGCTTTTTGTCCTACATTAGGCGTAACCATGATGATAATGATGGTGATGATAATGATGATGATGACCTGCCAGCATCATAAACTGATTATCAGGCACGCCGTATTGGGGGACTCCGGAATAATTTTGACCACCTGGGATTCCGTACCGTGTACCTAAATCTAAGTGCACGGCTGTTTTCGCCTTTCGCCCCCATCGAAATGCGGCCGCCGTGGCCGGGATCCGATCACGCGACCTTGTGCTTGGAGTGACCTTGTGCTTGGAGTCAATTGGAGTGAATATTCACAGGTAGTTACTCATCTATATCTGTCAATAAGAACATGTCATTTATTGTTAATGTGACGTGCCATGGCAATAAATTGGGGAGACACCACTATTTGCTCCACATCTTTACTATCTTCCCGCCAAAGGTGACTCGTAGGGTGACGATTCCTGAGGACATGCCCAAGAAATATTCGAAAATACTACAGTGCTACCAACTGGAATGACGGGAATATTCACTACCTCACCGCTAACTAGGCAGGGAAGAGACGGTCGCCTCGTGAGCACCTCCAGGTTGACACTTTTGTGCACGGCTATAAAATGCACAGGTTGCAGGTACCCCACCCACTTCCCTCACTTCGGCCGCTACTACGGAGTCCTGCATACTCTGAGCCGCATGGGGATGGAGTGTCCGCGCCACCCTGCACCCAACAACCAAGCATACACCACGGAATACTAGGACGAAGCAGGAGAACAGTGAGAACAATCGTGGGAGGCTCTTCTCGCAGCTTTCGACTTGGACGATGAGCGCGAGCTGGTGAACTCAGGCACGGGAAGCGGCGATCGCGAACGCCTTTCTGGAATAGGAAGGCTGCTCACCGGTGGCGAAGAAATAAGAACTTTTTTATGCTGATTCTCAAAATAAATGCTTACGTTCTCTCTCGCTCCTGCCATGCCTTTCACATTTTACAGCGAGCCTCGCTCAAAATGTTTACAGTGGAGCTGGCATAGAAATGAGCTGAAGAGCGGAAAGTCAGCCTATCAAATCAGCTAGAGGCGGCAGCGTGCTCTCCAGATGCTGTGTTGCTCTCGGAGATAACATTGGCGGTATGTCTTGGAGGCATCATTTGTGATTGGTAATCTGTAGGTGCACACTTTCAATGCAGCTATATGGCATTTTACGCCGCTATATCTTTTCTCTTTTCTTATTTTTTGTGAACGTCTCCCAACGGACATCAGGATTCTTTTGACGGACAACGGCGCCGCTGGCAGACATTCAAACTAGTAGCAGTAAGAGGATAACAGATATCGCTGTTCAAAGGCACGCGTCAGGAGCGATTGCGGCAATACACCCATTGTTAAAGAGGCGGACTTCCTACAAAACAACCTTTCATATATGATGACTAGTTTACCCAAACACCGTTTTGTGGGGGTATAAAACTATGACTCAAACACGTAAGAAAATACCCTTAAGTATAGGATTTTTTCTAATTTGTAGCAAGGAAGTTAGGTACGCAACCTGCGGACCAGAGCAAGTGGCTGAACAAGTAAACATAGAATTTTATGAAATCACAAGCTAATGATGGCAAGCTTACTTGCCTCTGGAAATTTCGCAACAAAAAAACTTTTATATTTTGCTCAGATCTTCCTCCAGAACCTGGTATCTACAAGCTTTCGCCTATAGTCGCACCTACTGCGGTGAAAGTAGAGGCGCCCTGCAATATCATTTTTAACAGAGAAACAGTGCTTTAGCGCATTCGCGGAAGAGACGTGCCATGTCGGCTCATGAAACGCGCTCCCACACAGTGAAGGAACAATTTAGGTAGCAGCAAAACACATTCAGTGAACTTCTTAGAACGTCTCTGCTCGTGAGCTCCTCTTTTCAATGTCGATTGAAAGGGCAGACACTTTCTTTATCGTTGATGCGCAACCCACCGCGGCAACTTAGTGGCTACTGCGTTACGCTCCGTAACTCGCAGTCATGGGCTCAGTTCAAGTCAATGGGGCCGCATTTCAATGAAGAAAAAAATGCGAAAATTCGGCAGAGACATATTTCATGTGTGGGAATGCGAATATACTATATTCCTTTCGGTGAAATATTTCTTGTTTCTGCGCATTCCTTGTCTACGCAAGCTCTCACCTGCGTCATAACTGCGCCTCGCTAAGGCCAAATGGAAACGTGCCAAGCGTCGGAACGCGCTCGCTTGCCCACGGGGTGTTCATATTTCCAAGGGCCACCATTCAATTGGACATTAGTGTTTTTTTATATTATACACTCATTTCAGGCACTCAAGACGTGGCGCCATCCACTGGCTGCGTCGCCACGTACGCAATCACGCATGCACTAGGTCACATCTTTAGCCAACCAGATGGCTGCCACGTGACCTGCGCAATGACACACGCACTGGCCACACCTTCAGTCAAACAACCATGGGGTTGCCGTAGTGTCGGGGAAGCGTGCTCATGTTGCACTCCGGAGGTCCAGGTTCGATTTCCATCAAGAACGAAATTTGCCTAATATACTTCGGAAAGGCGTTAGTTTACTTTGTTTGCAGGAACCTCCCTGAGAAATGTCACGTCAATCAGAGCATTCTTTGACATCTCTTTACTCTTTGCCATCCGCCATATTTAGTACCATCGTTTGGTCATGCCGCCGATTACAGCGCCAGATATTCGCGTAAAGGGGCACATAACACTTTTGTATTAAAAATCGCTCCGGTACTTAGACTTACGTTCAGTTCAAGAAATATGAGTTAAACTGCAGCGATGTAACCACTGTTAGGGCAGAGTCTTCTGTCTTACCAGTGACACAGTGTGCTTGGGAGGTCATTTCTGCAAACAAATTGTCAGTCTAATAGGGAGCCATGCCACTGTTACTGCAGAAGCTACATCCATGAGAAATATAGCCAGCATGGTTTGTCTCATATAAAACAGAACATTCGTTTGGGCGTGCGACAAGGATGGTGTCAGCAGTTCCAGTAATATTGTGTCAGCAGAAACTCAGGATAGCCAGGCGCGGTGACTGACATACGTAAGCGACCAGATATCTATTCAATCTCTCTTTTGCTGATGGTGTAAGTATATTGTGCTTTAATCTCGATCCATATACTAATAACTCAGGACAAACGAAGCATGCTTCTAAATATAGCGATTAGTACAATTCTGACTAGTACAATACCTTCCTTCAACACACAAAGGAGGCTCTTGTCAAAAATAGACATGTTACAGCTGCAGACGTGTGCAAAGTGACTAGACAAGTTTCTACATATATAAGTATCATGGGACGCGTCATTCATTATTTGCAAGTGGCAACCTCCAGTAAAGCTGTATTTCCTCGTCATAAGGATGTGCTAGTCATAACGACCCCAAGAAAAATGCCAATGGAATGCATTATTTCGGAAAGAAGAATAAACAAGAGCACCTAACGTTACCTGGGTCGTATAACTTCATTTGTTGCATAGCTTGAATGGTATGTAGGTGTTACACTTGTCGCGACGTTCGCTTTCTATGCTGCTGTTCAGTCTACTTGGGACTCTGTGCCATACAAAATGGCTGCAAGTCATTTAGTTTTACTGAAAATGAATTTGAAAGACTGGTTGCGTTCCCGACTCATGGCTTTTTACTGGCCACCCTGTGCTTGTGACGTCACACACTACACCACCACTGTCGCTGAAATCACCAATGAAATTGCCGCTGTCTAGTTCAGAAAATCTGCAAAGGCTGCCTGTGCCGTCAGGAGATATCAGCAGCTTCGCTTCTTTGGCGTTAGCGGCACGTGTACTACCTGCTTAGCACGCGTTCTGCGTGTTTACGCTATGGTTGTTTAGGGTCTTACGTCATCGACTTATCCTGACGTCACACGAAGCAGGTACTCGTTTCCGTTTTGGTGTCTCGTTATTGATGAATTTCTAAGCAAATTGAACCACCCTACCGGTGACATTACTGTCGTTGCCATTTGAAAATGATAATATCCTAATACGCTTAAAATACGCCGAAATTGACATTGAACAGTGCCGCGCGAGCGTCGACTACCTGGCAGGTTAGTGTCTTCTAACGATGTGCGTGCGTTGTAACGATGTGCAGGAAGAGTATTGTGAGCGATACACATCTCTGCGATGCCACCACGCCCTGGGCCACGCAGTCAAAGGGTTGCTCCTTTATGAACTCTTTCGTAGGTGTCGCGCCACTGAGGACATGCGCGTTGTTCCTTGCGGTTGCTGACGTCGAGTGACCAGCCCTCTCGGTGAACGGTGCTGCAATCAGATTGCCGGTTACGTGATCATCGTTGTCACGGTGGTCATGCATAGCAACACGGACCCCGAGCTTTTCCAGGCAGCTCGGGGTCAAAACCGAGCTCCAGACCGAGTAACTGCAAGGCAAGACGAAAAGCGTTGTGAGCGATTCACGTCATTACGGTGCCACCGTACATACATTAGATTCTAGTGTGAGTTACGTAGAGTAAGTACAGCAGAATTACATTCCCAGTACCTGATTTACGGCTTCCTGATTTTGAGGAACCCTTTGTAACTGCTCGCTGTCAGATTTTGCTCTTTACTTGCAATTTTTTTGCTAACATTTTGGCCAGTATAAATACGTTCACAAGTGCGTTGACTATAAGCCTATTTATATGTGGGCAGCTATAAGTGTTGAAATGTGTGCTCTGTCTTTTTTATTTTAACCGTTGAATAACACGTTTTATTGCAAATTGTTTATGCGTGGGGTCACAGGCGCTCCCGCGCTGCAACACCAACTTTTTGCTTGCCGATCCTGTTACTCGTGTGAAGAGCGATATAAAATTTCGTTAATTTATTAGGTGTGCCATGCTAGAAACGTGTAAACGAGCCGCTAAGAGAATGAATATCATGGTTTAGCAAGAGCGGTGAAGGATGGAAGTAGAAAAAAAAAAACAGAGACACTGTTATCTAGCGAAGCTGTGAGCCTCTAGTACGTCGTAATTTATTTTTCCGCACCCGTTTGCAAAAAAGTGGGCTGATGCCGGAGATCGTGCAATACGGCCAGACCCACGGCTGATGGGAAGCAGGCTTGAAGCACTCAGCAAAGTGAAGCGAAAAGTGCATACATACTTTAGCATCAAGCATACAACGTACAGAGCGCTGTTCGTTTCAATAAATAAAAAAAACAAGCATGAAACAAGTATCCCAACCACATATTTGATGAATAGCATGCCAGAAATTCAAAAGGTTTTTCTATGCCCCTTCTCTATGCATGCGTGCATGACGTAATGGTTTCAGTATTGGGCTTTTGTTCTAGAGGTCCCGCGTTCGAATGCTGCCGTCAAATACTTATTTAATACGCAGTACTTTGTTGAAAAGGACGAGTATACCTGATTCAGTTTACCTGAGTCACGAAGCCGTTCGAAGCCAGGAGGCCGAAGTTTAGGGAAGCCCATGTACACTTCCTCTGATGCTGGTTGAACCGCCCTAATTTCAGCTCCCCTAGACACTCCCATTGCAGCGCTGCTATGAGCAGGCCACGCAGAGATAGAGCTCCGGAGGAACCGGAGCGAGCACAAAGCGATTATCACTACTATTACTTAAAGTAATAAAACATTTCACATGGCAGTCAACAGTGGTAGTGCGAAGCTGTTGCAAAACCACTACTTGTTGCAACAGGCTGGGATGGCGAGTCAATTTTTGGCAATTTCCCTTAGTAACGAAGCTTCAAATGGTACAGGAAGGGGTGTATGTTACCCGAACAACGCATTCTTTGCATTATTTTATTTTTATTCGTCGCTTAATGTAGTGCACAGCGCCGCGACATGTGATGCGTTGAAAGCTAGTAGTTCGTGGGAGACCACCGCAGACAGGTCGCTAATGAGGCGGCATAAAAAAGATGAACGCCACTCTTAGGAAGAAGGTGTCCATGTTCTCAATTATTACACGAGTCGAACATAGCTGTTGTGTTCTTATGTGTTGATGTAAAGTACAAAATGTATTAAAAGAATTAGTAAACAATATTATACTTTTTCAAGCAGAAGAAAAAAAACTGCATGTAAAGAGCAAGATCTCCCAAAAGTAAAGGCTTACTCGTCCTTTTTATTGCACATATTTAGCAATACAGAGATGGCCTTATCGACTAGATAGATTAGAAAGAACGCAGAGTTAAAGAAATGATTGTTGAACTACTAGTGTCTATGGCTGGCTCGTCGCAGAACATACCAACCAATAGGGAGTAAAAAGAAACTAGCATCATTCTTTAGGGGGCAAGCACAAATGCAACAAATAATCACACTGAGGGGCTTCTATAAGACAGTAAGATTTCAATGACAAGAATACGGGAAGATGCCCTCCTCCCCGCCTCCTCCAAAGGAAAGAATAACAAAAGAAGAGGGCTTGCTTCATGGAGCTCTTCCTATTGCTGTTATCTCCCGCTAACTGGCTTTAGGTAGGCATTTCGCAAGTCAGTAACCAAACCGACATCACTGTAACATGTGTTGCGGGTTTGTCGTGACAGTTGTACTATTTTCCTGCTACACTTGTGAAATCTCAACGTCATTTCGTAACGCACAAGAAACCTCTTGAGATATATATATTCATCTCTCTGGAAAAACAACAGTTTCTAATTTCTTCCGACATACAACCAGTCGTACCTACGAGATTGTCAAAGAAGGCACGTTAGAAAATTAACGAGACTCGTTACTACAAAACAGGTAATATTTCCAAAGTTTCTAGCATGAGTTCAAGCTCTTGTCAGTGGATTTCGGATTTTCAGTGTGGATTTCCGCAGGAGGTGCATTGCCACGGTGTTTCTTCCCTGCCTGCTCACAGGCAACAGAAAGAAGAAAAAAATTGTGGATTTTGTCCGACGATTTGAGCAATAACACTAAATATGTCACAGATCTTCGTTCTAAGATAATCATGGGTGTCGAAACCTAGTGCTGCAGGTGTAATTATGCAACTAAGTTAGTTTCGAGACACTCGAAGGCTCGTATTTCAGCGACGCCGAAAATAATATGACAAAAGCCGCTTGCGCAAATACAATGCTAAATCGTTCTTTTTTTTTTTCTCACCGTTTGTAGAATTGTGCAGCGGGAATTGGTTCTTTCTGACCAAACTGTCAATAGACCATTTTGTTTGAAGCCAGTAAGGGGAATAAGAAAGATTTAAAAGTGCGAGAGGGAAACGCACTAAATTGTGGAAGTTGGTGATTGGTTCATTCCTTACTACAGCGCCGAAGCTGAGAATGTTTTGGCTATGACGGGGTATTTATTCTCGCAGCGATCGGCTGACATTTCCCACAGAGGCTATTTATCAGACCACCCTCTACGAGATTTTTTTTCTTTATTAGTAAGGAATGAAATGCATTAGTTAAAAGAGGTCAGAAAGCATGTGCTGAAGTCGACTTCGCAGGTGCTACCCATATTATTAGGCGTCAGGAGCTGCAGATCTGCTTCTAACAGTGGAAGAATATGTTGTATAAGTACGTTGAGTCAATTAGAAATATATTTTGAAAGAAACTAAGCCGCTTTCTTAGCAAATGAAAATATTGCTCTTTTGGAGACATACCTGTTTTTTTTTGGACCACGTGTTTTACGTGTGTTTCGGACTTCACAAGTTAAAGCTTACGAGTTGAAGCTGTGCCGTATGTATCGCGTAATGGAACCAAACATTAGAGATACAGCGCTTCAACTTCCAGAAGTGCGACCAACAAAATATTGTTTGTAGTCTCCTTGATTTATTTTTGTGTTGATTTTTTGAAAGTGTGATTAGGCGAGTTAGTTGTGTTTTTTATTCATGCAAGTTTCGAAATATTGATTTTAAAGTATAAGTCGCATTTTGAGAACAATCAATGCATTTGTTTCCATGTCGTTTCTTTGTCATCAGTGTTTTTTGAAACCTGAAGGAAGCCCGCAAACTAATATAAAAACGAACAACATCACTGCGTGCCTTAATAGCATCGGGATTTCAATGTTTTAATTCATGTCAAAACGAAGCTCGCACGCCCGCTTAAGTATGACTTCAGTGTTTACGTCAGCGTTCAGCGCCGACCCATCACTAATCGTTCAAGACCATCGCCGACTTCCACGTTTACAACAAAAGTGCTGATGTACGCTGGACGCCATGGCTGGCCACTTTCAAATGTTTTGATGGGCGTGCTGGCTTTCGTTGTTTAGAAATGCCATTGACATGCGCTGCAATCCAGATGCGTAAACGTCGAGTAAAAATTTGTTCAAGATTTCGCAGGAAGTTCGGAAAAAAAATGCTCACAAAAAGATAACAGTATGAAAATGGCTTTATAAAGTGCTTCTGAGTATTCGCTGCGTGTTCTCATGTGTGATTTAGGCCCTAAACAGAAAATTTAACATTCAACATAAATAAACTCGAATATATACCAACTAATTGCGGTTCAAAAAGCAGACCGCCAACCATATGTTGCGGGTCTCACTCGTCGAAAGCGTACCGCTCTATTTTTATTATTTGGCTCTAGTTAAGCGAAACACCCGTATATGGAGCTCATTCCTTCAGGTTCTTAGCACCGAGGTCTACGTCGAACTTTCGGCGCCTGATCCTGCGGGCCAGCCACTACCTTACGAAACAACTAGTTCGGTTAAGCTTTAACATGACGAAACGCGAGTGCTGTGGGAGTGTAGACAAGTTTCGTGCTGACACCGCTCTCTCCTGCGTCCCTCCGCTGCTCCCCAATTGTACTAGTCTCCCTCGCAACTTTCTCAGTGAGGCTGCAGCTTTTAGTGCCCGTCGAAATAAGGCGGACAGCGATGGTCCTGCTCCCACCGGTTGTTTATTGCGAGAGCACCACCGACCAAGAGATTGGAAGTTATGTGCTTCAATACCGAGGAATGCCGCGCCAGACCGTGAACTGTAGTAGCATAATAAATGTGCAGTTCTTTTCTGCAGTCAGTCGAATAAACCAGCTTGCCTAGAGACTATTGACTCTTCGAATTTGGAGGAGGCTACGTTCAATACTGCGCCCGTACTTGGCTCCTAATGAAATTCTGGGGAATGTTACCAGCGTTGTAGGCTACAAAGTGAACACTTTTTGGAGCTGTATACGTTCCTAATACTAGTTGTAACTAAGCTTGACTTGTCTAGAAGCGAACTTCGGCAATTCCACAGCGATGTCGAGCTGCCCTTAGTAGTATCTAGCGGCAAGTTTTGCTTCTTGAGAAACGCTTAATCTAAGCAGGGAAGGACAGTATTCACCTCTGGACGAGTTCACGTCACAAAAACACTTCCGTGATTACAAGAAGCGCGTATGCACCTAGCACTATACATAGCTAAACAAAAAAATTTCATTAAACCTTTCCTTGAAATACCGAATTTGTGGAATCTGAGCTTCCTCTTTCCTGCATCAGGAAAAAAAAGAGAAACCCACAGAACAGTTCACTATGAACACAACCTTATTCTATTAACTGCGCTGGCGCACACAAAAGTCAAAACGCCACGCTCATGCAGCTCATGAAAATCCACACGCAGGATACACCTTGTCTTGTATCGCCTCATATAGGGGTTACTGTGGGCCACGCGTCGCGCATATTTCTCCTCTTTTAACTATCACAAATATCAGTCAGCTCAGGTAGTGTGTGGCGTTTGACTAAAGATATCGAGCTACATGAGGTGTAGCTTCAGCAACGCGATATATGACGCATGCGCTTAGTGGGAAGTGATTTAACCGCGCAGGTATTTCGGCAGTAGCAGGAGTAGTTGGCGCTAAGGAAATAATTGAAAAGAGGTACTCTGAAATACTTGCCAATCAGTAAGAGACAACGTCATAAGATGTATATCAAACAGACTGCAGAGGGCCGTGTACCTTGGTGTATGGCACCCTCTCAGATGATCCATATTGCTGCTGAACAAGAAAAAAAAACGACTCGAAGGGAGGGACACTTCGTAAACTCTAAACAGACCTGCATACTATACATACCTTGTTTGGTGTTCCAGTGGACCGTTGTGCAACATAAGAAAACTTGCCATAAAGGACAGGCTTGCGCGTGTGCGTGCCTATGCACACGTGTACGCACGCACACGCACAAGATGCTTTCAGCCTGGTCCATTTTCATTAATTTATCGTTTCTTTATTTCATGTGCACTAAACACATGTAATTTCCCATCTGTTGTCCTTGCTGTCAGTGTTTGTTGGCTTCTTATGATAGGACATAGGGCATGTATTCTGCGCACTTTGTGAAACATTCTTGGTGCAGTAGGAGCTCCGGCGCAGAGGTTTACGGTGAAACCGCGGACTAGTCTTCTATAGTGAGACACCCAACATAGTAAGTCACAGTCGTGAGTGAAGTAAAAAGCCAGTCGAGATAAACTCGCCGCGAAGTGTACCGCTGAATTTCGTTCGGAGACTAGGGGGGGAGGGGGCAAGCTCACTTGCTGCTGGGCCTCATTATGAATTTGTCGACGTATCAAAAACAGGAATAATAACTGCATTGCCATTGCCAAAGATGCAGCAAACCAATTTTTCGGATGCCACACACTGTGAAGACAAGCGAAATGTGTTTTTTTTTCATGAAAGAAAATACTTTTATGTCCCAAAAATTGTACCCGAAATAACTGCCAATAATGCTTCCATGTTTTTTGTCCATTTAATAAATAAACAAAATATCACACGGAGCTTAGATGTATATCAGTTCGAAACCAGCAAAGCAGTGCATGCCACTGGTATGAACAATGTAAAGGCCATGAAATGAACCAGTTGAGGACAAATATTTTAATGAGACATTGTCATTCAAGAACCTTGTTTACATTTTTGTACAAATGCAATGGCCATGGCAAAAGCTCATTGACGCTGTCCTTTGTTCCAATGTATTGCGCAGGAGCAGCTGTCACTGGTCGTGTAGGGTGAGTAATTAAGCCTATATTATAGTCGCAACAGAGAGCACATATAAAAAGCTCTTCTGCAATATATATGAGGGTGAGTCAAATGAAAGGGAGCCAATGCGTATGTACTACAAACGGGGTACTTAATTTAAAAGTAGTCTCCACGAGCATTTAGACATTTGTCCCACTCACTAACAAATCGCCTGATTCCCGTTTCATAAACCTGCGATGCTGCTTCAAAAACTTTGCAAGTGACTCTCTTGCACGTCATCGTCCGACACGAATATGGTTCCATTGAGGTGTTTTTTTTTCACATGCTCCAAAATTTGTAAGTTGCAAGGTGACAGGTCTGGACTGTATGGCGGATGTTTATTTATTGATTTATTTAAGATACTTTCAAGGCCCGAAGGCATTACAGAAAGGAGTGGGTGAACATAAAACAAAAATGTTGCAGCGTTTCCGACATGAACTTTGCCAATTTTGTATTAAGCACATCACCGACGTGGGGACGGGCATTGTCGTAGAGCAAGGTGACCCCATTCCTCAATTTTCCATGTCGTATAGTCTCGATTGCGACACGCAGCCGATCCGGCGTTTTACACTGTCAAAAACATTTGACAGTCTCTCCTGGTTTAGCAAATTCGATCATTAATGGTCCCTGATGATCGAAAAGAAAGAAACCTTTTCGACGGAAATGATGGCCCTTGCTTTCTTGGGGCGGGGGTTGAATTCGAAAGTTTCTATTGTAAGCTTTGTCGTCGTGTTTCAGGCTCGTAGTATTGGAACCATGATTCGTCCCCGGTGACAAGTGCAGACAAGATGTCGTCACCAGCATTGTGATACTGGATCATATGAGTCAAGGCAGCACCGAACCTCTCCATCTTCCGGCAGTGGTTCAAACTCTTGGGCATCCATTGCGCACACAAGAGCCGATAAACGAGATGTTCATGAATCATGGTGTGAACCGAACCGTGACTGATGTTCACACGTTCTGCCAGTTCATCGAATCAGCTCATCAACCTCTGCATTTGTGTAGGGGGTGATAGCATGGCGGCTTTGGGCCGGTCCTGGATTGTATTTGCAACTTTCACGTCCTTCTTTGAACAGTTTGTTCCAATGCTTCACAGTGGCCAATGAAATGCAATGTTCAACGTACACGGCAGCCATACGGCGACTAATTTCTTTTTGGAAAACATCTTCAGCTCTCAAAAACATCACGACACCACGCCGTTCAACTTCTGTAGCGTCCATTATGTCACGCAACCATGTTGAACCCACTGTTTGAGAGCATTAGAAAACCTTTATCCTTACAACTGTGTGTGACTTTTGTAAATAAGAGAGCCCTGTGTGCTATGCGCACGCCTCGCAAATACTGAACCAAACCATTATTGCGCGGAATGGGTTGGCTCACTTTCATTTGACTATCCCTCGTACATTAGAAATGTGAAGATACTATGAAATATGCGAATGCGAAGATACAGCTTGATAAATGCCAAAAAAAGTGTCACTGGAAACAAAGATCACTGCATGTATATACAAAACGTGCCTCCCAACAAGATATAAAAATATGCGTATGTCCCTAGTAAATCTGCATGTCTAAGAAAAAGTAACTTTATTTAATGTGTCAAACAAGGCAAAAAAAAAATGTTGCGCAATCACGCATTCACAGATAAGAGAATCCGAAGCCCCCTCCCTGCCCTTCCTCCACTACGCCTGAGGTATCGCGCACGAATGAAGGCGGCGCGCTTCCTCCTCGCTTTTCTCCCTTGCGCACACAAGACTAAGCCATCATTGTCGGCTCACCCATGCCACTCCCCCTCTTCCCCCCCTACGCTTTCATGCCCACATAGAGCATGCAGCGCGCGGTCATGATGTTATTGTCCTTGGACATTATACGGAACATGATGGCGACAGCGATGGCAGGACTGCGCCTGGAGTGTCCATGTAGTTACTATCGCAATGATATAGTAGGAGCATCCGACAACGGAAAAATCTCGTGGCCCATTACCTTCCGCAAAAGAAGTTGTAAGAAATTCGAACTTTCACTATGCGACAATTCGTCGCGCCGCAAGAATGTCTTTGTTTTGTTGAGCGCGGGCACCGAAATGAAAAAAAAAAGCTGAAGGAAACCATGTTGGAGACAATGGCATGCATACTTTGGGCACCTAATTTCGCTACCGAAAAAATATAGGAGAAACCGTGAGACGCTTGAGTCCACAGACCCATATGCATAGTGCTCGGTATATATCCTACACCGCCGTAACAAGACTTTCTGGAGACGCAACGTCTCCGGAAAGTCTCCGGAAACACGTTCGCTCACGCGAACGTGTTGCAATCCGTCGAGTCTCCACAGTGATGGCGGTGAGCGGCCATTGCTTCTTTTTCTCGTCTGCTAGCCGGAAAGCGACTAAATCTCTGCGAGGCGAAAATCTACTCCGCAAGAGAAAAACGAACGCGCATTGAAGTACGCCGCGCGGTGGTCGATGCAGCACGAGAAAAGTGCATGCGATCTGGCTGGCTCTGACAGCCCGCGGGTAGCGAGTACAAGAAAACTGAAGAGACTCAATGTGCTCTCGAGAATAAAAGTGAAGGTACAAAAAAAAGAAAGAACATAAGAACGTAGTTACCTTTGCTGGCTTTAGTGTTTTGACATAGCTGCTTTGGCGTACATGAAACAAATGTTATTTTTTTCTGTGACATGACGGCAAAAATGAACCACCACAACGCTTCGTCTCATCGGACGCCACTGCGCGCTTTGTCAGCTTGTCTGATAATGTGTTGCTTTGGCTTCTCCTGTTGTATGGTTCGTTGTGCGATTTTATAAATGTCACTGCACCTTTGGCGTCCAATGTTTAAAACAACATTAAACCAACAAAGTTCCAGAATTGAATATCGAAAGCACGACTTTGGAAATGTCAATGCACCTTTCGCATCAAAAGTTTATGAGAACTTTGTGCCCATAAAGCTTTAAAATTGAAATCCATGCGCTCAGTAGATTTCGCAGCCTCCGCAAGATGCCGCTACGAGCCCGCTGGCCATGAAAACGCCCTTAAAACGTTTTGCTTCGCTGGGGTTCTTTGCGTTATGTGACTCCAGGTACATAGACCTTGGCGCGAAATGCAGCCCGAGTTCACAGTGTTCGCGCTGAAATATCTTTTTGAGCCAGGCATATATATATAGATATATATATATATATATATATATATATATATATATATATATATATATATATATATATATATATATATATACATATATATACAGATATATATATATATATTGAAGCGGTCTGCGCTGGACGCATGAAAGAAGACGAAGGAAGGTGCTAGGGGAGAAGTGAGAAGGAAGAAGTTGGAATAAAATGGCGGACGACACCCGTCTCACTTAGATGATGTCATTTCTGTTGCCGTTCTAGTTAGGAACGCTACATTTTGGCGCAGCCGACAGTTTTCGAAGACCAGCGATGTGGGTGACGTTTTTCGTCGACCAGGCGTCATCAGAGTCTGTTGTGTTCACCCGATACCAAGTGCACGGTGAGCCAGCGACGGACCTTCCTCTTGAAGTTAGTTCAACCGCGCTGATCAACGTGGTACTGCAACAAGCTGCAATCAGCCGCCAAGCCCTCGTGCAAACAGGATCGGTGACAGTGAATCTACAACGGCAGACACTGAGCGAACTCGTTCTGGAACCCATACGACGTGGCACCCTCAAAGAGGAAACGCCTGCCGGGAAGGTGAGCCTAGACTTAAGTGTTATGGAACTGCAAAGGAACATTATACAACAGATCGAAATAATGAGAACTTTCGTCCAAGCGCTTAGTCGAGAGCAGTCAGCACGAAGTATTGTTGAACCAGATGTTTTTGAAGGAAAATCGCAAAATGCACACTACTGGCTGTGTTTTTTCGAGTACGCCTGTGACAAGAATCTGTGGCACTCCGACGACACAAAGATTTTGCATATGCGCCGCTATTTGGTTGGTATAGCCAGAAAATGGTATGACGTGCAACTCATGGATTATGGAACAACATGTTGGGAACTGTGGAAAAGCAACTTTTTAGGGGCTTTCGAAGGCAACGCAGTAGAAAGATGGGATGCGGCACTGCGGTTCAGTTATACAGGTGGCTCTCTGCTTGAGTACTGTCTTGAGAAGCGTCGCCTGTTGTATTCTGCAGAACCGAAGCTGTCGTCTTCTGCTGTTGTAGCTTTGATAACGCAAGGGTTGTGTATCGAGATCCGTTGTCATGTCCAGCTCAAAGGTCCAAGAACGTTTGATGACCTTCTGAACTTTCTACAGACCTCATTGCCAAGAATTACATCGAGAAGACAGCCAGATGGTAGAACAGAGCAACTTGATTCCAATCTAGAGTCGTTGCCGTCAACTGAATGTGAACACAGCTTCATAAACAAATCTCTGGGAAGCGTAAATCATGACTGTGAGGATGGTGAAGAACCAATTACCGCAGTTCACGGCAACCTACTTCCACATAATCTGTCTACCGTGCATCACAAGCCCCAGAAAAAGAGCTTCAGTGAGACAGTATATTTGGTGTCGTCAAGCTTATTGTACGCCCCCATTAAGGTAGATGGCATTGAAGTGAAGGCTCTCGTTGACAGTGGAGCTTCGGTATCTATTATCAACAAGACTCGAGTGGATGCCAGTCGTCTGCACGCTGGTAGAACATTGCGTGTCCAAGCCTACGATGGGTCAGTGACCATGCATAGCGAATGGGTAACCCTGGCTATTGAATTTCAAGATAATGCTATTACCAGTGACGTATTGGCCATTCCCAATGTCACCTACGATTTTCTTTTGTCCCGTCCAGACATGAAAAAACTTAAGATGAACCTCTATTGGGATGACAAGGTAATGGCCGAAGACACGATAAGAACAGAAGACCCTGGTGAAGAACCTAGTGTATCAAGGCTAATTTTTCACCACGAAGACATCAAGACTAAGTACCCAGAGCTTATATGCATAGGAAGCTACCCTCCAGCAATGAAATCCCATGTCGTTCCTTTCGAGCTCGCAGATAAAACAGTGGTTCGTAGAACCCCCTATAATATGTCCAGAGATAAAAAGGTGTGGCTGAAAAAGGAGTTGCAAGAAATGTTAGACGCAGGTATCATCCGGCCTTCTGTATCCCCATTTGCTTCTCCTATCACTATTGCACCTAAAGAAGACGGGACATTCCGCCTCTGCACAGACTACCGGGCTCTCAATCGTCAAACTGAATTGATACCTTATCCAATGCCGAGAATCGACGACATCATTGACGAAACCGGTGGTTGCCATTGGTTTTCACGAATAGATCTCTGCAAGGGCTTTTGGCAGATTCCACTAAGTGAAGAAACGAAGAAGTACACCGCGTTCATAACCCCATTTGACTTGTTTGAGTACAACCGCCTACCATTTGGTTGGAAAAACTCCCCTGCGTGGTTTCAGAAGATTATGACGGACATTCTGAAACCTTACCTGGGCACATTTTGCAATGTGTACATCGACGACATCATCATCTACTCAAAGACAAAGGACGAACACCGTAGTCATCTTTCAAAAGTTCTTCATGCCCTCAGTCTTGCCCAACTCAAAGTCAACTTCAAGAAAAGTGCGTTCTTTCAAGATACCGTAGTATTTCTTGGCAGAGTGTTTGATGGACAGACTAAAAGCACCAAGCAAGAATCGGTTGAGAGAATCTCCAAGCTGGTAAAGCCTTATGATGTGCACTCCCTGCGCGTTTTTCTTGGCCTTGCAGGACACTTCCGGGCGTTTATCAAAGACTACGCACTGAGAACAAGGTGCCTCACACGTTTAACTCAGAAAGACGTGCCTTTTCATTGGGACGAGAAGTGCGAAGCTGTCTATCGTGAGCTTGTAAAACTAATATCGTCGGACCCCATCTTGCGAATACCGGATTTTTCCTTGCCTTTCGTGCTGAACACGGACGCATCACATTATGCTACCGGTGCAGTTCTATACCAGAAGCCATCCAAACAAGCTGATCAAACCAAACACTACGTCGTGGGGTACTACAGCTATACCCTGAAACCCGCCGAAATCAATTACTGTACCACAGAAAAGGAAGCTCTGGCCGTCTTAAAAGCTGTGCAGTACTTTCTTACTTACCTGGAAGGTGCCAAATTCATACTTTTCACGGACCATCAAGCATTGACTCAACTTCTGAGCATGGCCCAGCCAAGAGGCCGCATTGCTAGATGGGTGAACTATCTGCAACAATTTGATTTCGTAATTTCGCACCGTCCTGGCCCACTCCTCACTGACGCTGACGCACTATCAAGATTACTTGTACAGGAATCAAGCAATAATCCAGATACAATCAATCATATTAAGCTATGGGAAGGTACAGAAGAGCTCCAGTTTATCAATGGAAGATATCACGTACCACCAACTATGATTCCAAGGATTCTTCATCTATACCACGACACCCCTGAATCGGGTGGACATGATGGCTTCTGGCGCACTTATAAGAAATTGCTCATGAGATTCACATGGCCGGGCATGAAAAACGACATCAGCCATTACATCCGCACATGCCACCTCTGCCAGGTGAACAAAGTTAAATTCAAGCAATCGACAGACGTTATGACAAACCCTGAATATTCAAGCATCCCGTTCGAAGTAATTCATTTGGACTTCGCGGAGCTCAAAAAGAAGGGGGAAGGAGTCAAGCGAACGCAAGCTTTCTTGCTCTCCATAGATGAGTGCACACGGACGATTGCGGCTAAAGCTGGCAAAGAAGACGCAAACAGCGTAATAGACCTCCTCAAAGCTGAGTGTTTTAAACACACAAAGACGCTCGTCTGCGACAACGGGCCGGCGTTTTGAAGTGCCAAATTATCAAAGTGGGCCCAGGAGCACGGCATCATGATAAAGTATTCTTCTCCATACCACCCGGCAGCAAACGGCCTAGCGGAACGTGCCATACGAGACATCAAACAGTATCTGAAGATGTATCCAGACTTTGCCGGTGGCTGGAAGTGTTGTCTCGAGGCCGCTGTGAAGCATCACAATAGATCATACACCACGAGTTTAGGCTGCAGCCCTCATTTTGTAACTTCAGGTACAGCGCCCATACTTCCTGCAGATCGTGAGCTAGGTCTCCTAGAGAACCTCGAACTTGCGGAAGTAAGGAAAACTGTCAAAGAACAGGAGATCTACAAGCGCCGCATGAAGCGAAACTTTGATAAAAGGCACAGTAGCGAGATACCGGACATACAGCCTGGAGACTATGTCCTTGTAAGGAAAGGAGCTGTGCCCTCAAATTCAAAATATTGCGGACCATTTCAAGTTATTAAGACTGCATGCCAGCATGGAATATTGAAGAATGTCTGGTACGCCGGAGCCTCGGGCCAAACGGAGTGCGCCGCTATTGGAAACGTGTTCAAGTATTACCCCAGGAGGTGTAATTAAAAGAAATCCGGAAGAGTGAAGCGGTCTGCGCTGGACGCATGAAAGAAGACGAAGGAAGGTGCTAGGGGAGAAGTGAGAAGGAAGAAGTTGGAATAAAATGACGGACGACACCCGTCTCACTTAGATGATGTCATTTCTGTTGCCGTTCTAGTTAGGAACGCTACATATATATATATATATATATATATATATATATATATATATATATATATATATATATATATATATATATATATATATATATATATATATATATATATATATATATAATTTATGTTTCCAACTGATAATTGTATGGAAATAACCGTAGCTCAAGACGCAGGCAATCAATTGTTCAAAGCCGGGTGGGTTGTCTCGGTGGTGCTAGGAGACATAATAACGAAAAACATACTTTATAAAATTTCATAACATCTAAAGCTGACTGTCGTTCAGCCTTTACCACATAAAAAAATCCGGGTGTACTTATTACACTTCCATATGTCTTTCATAACAGCTTCTGAGTGTGGTTCGAAGAGAACATTCCTAGAAATAATATATTCCAGAGACGAGACAACGAGGCAAAACAAATAACAAAATTACTTATTGGGTAACTTCAGCGAGCCCGTATTTCAAAACCACATTTTTTTTTGCAGCTTTAAAGAAATCTTGGTAGGTAAGGCAACCCTACCCGCCAGCAGCCTCGGCGAACTTTCGCACAGAAATTAATATACGTGCCTTGAATTCTCAATGCGGGAACCCTGTGGCCGTTGAAACTAGTACAGAGTGGCTTCATGAATTATGTATTCTGAGATGCTCAGAGAAAGAGCTGGGCAAGTGCATTACCGAAAACGTCAAACAGCAGATATGCCTAGATCGCAAAATACTCGGGTGCAACCGACATTGCAGGGCATGAAACACGCTGCCGAAAGTCAGGAGCGACCCTGGGGAAAAAGTAACCAATACCAGCCGCCGTCATCTCCACAACGGACAGAGCTCTGGAAGGCTACTGGGGCTAAACACGACGTCATTGTCGGCAGCATAGAACTGCCTTCACTCCACTCCCCCCGCGGCGTCCATAGTATGGCGTCCATACACAGGTTGAGACGGGCCGCATCGAAGAGGCGTTCCTTGGCCAGTAATCGTCGCACATTATCGCCGCAGTCTGCGGAGGGCACCAATTATATCCACCTGGCTCCCGGGCCAAGGAAATGCAATGTATCAGCCGGACGTGCTTGGCTACTCCTTTGCGCTGTATAATGGACTCCTTGTTATACATGCGCCCGGATCAGTGATGCTCATGCATGAAGGACAGTTTTGAGTAAGCTCGCGTGGCCATACATGTGTTACACTCTTTTAGCGTTGCTGAAACCACGAAAAAATGTGAATAAAGTAGCGCTAGCTTCTTAGAATGGTTGTCCGCGTTGGCACGAAAACGGCGAGAGACATTCTGGATGGTGCGTGAATTATACCAAGAACACTGATTTCAACGGAACAGGAGCTAGGAAAGGCGTCACATGTGACACATAAGACAAAGGCGAAGGTTTTAAATGTAGTGAGCGTGCCTAGGGCACCTGACGCAATTTCCGGGAGCTGTC
Organism: Dermacentor albipictus; assembly: GCF_038994185.2. Taxonomy (NCBI): domain Eukaryota; kingdom Metazoa; phylum Arthropoda; class Arachnida; order Ixodida; family Ixodidae; genus Dermacentor; species Dermacentor albipictus. Next base: position 451,049,772 of record NC_091821.1, read on the forward strand.
CGTCCGTCCGTCCGGTTGTCCGTCCGGTTGTCCGTCCGTCCATCCGTCCGTCTGTCTGTCTGTCTGTCTGTCTGTCTGTCTGTCTGTCTGTCTGCCTGTCTGTCTGTCTGTCTGTCTGTCTGTCTGTCTGTCTGTCTGTCTGTCTGTCTGTCTGTCTGTCTGTCGCAGACAGATAGCAAAGATAGCTTGTCTAATGAGCTGTCCATCGGGCTGCCACGATGACGGAACAGGGTTGGAAACCAACCGTCTGGCGAACTTGTGGCAGTGGCTATGTGGCAAGGGGTACGTGATACTCTTCAATAAATCTCCTTGACGATGATTTGGAGCACTCTATTTGTGCCACTTGGTCTCTACTGCTCCTCCGTGAACTTTACGCCAACTAGGGTCACTTGGTACGTGCTACTAAGCATCTGCTGCTCTTCAATAAATCGCTTTCACCCCAACTTGCTCAACTGGGTATGCGTCACAGAGTATGTGCCACTCTCTTATGACCAAAAAGATATTTCCTAATCTTTCCTAAATATAATCCTAATCCGTAAGAAAGGGGACGCCAAAGACTTGAAAAATTATAGACCGATCAGCTTACTGTCCGTTGCCTACAAACTATTTACTAAGGTAATCGCAAATAGAATCAGGAACACCTTAGACTTCTGTCAAGCAAAGGACCAGGCAGGATTTCGTAAAGGCTACTCAAAAATAGATCATATTCACACTATCAATCAGGTGATAGAGAAATCTGTGGAATATAACTAACCCTTATATATAGCTTTCATTGATTACGAGAAAGCGTTTGATTCTCTCCAAACCTCAGCAGTCATGGAGGCATTACGGAATCAGGGTGTAGACGAGCCGTACGTAAAAATACTGAAAGATATCTATAGCGCCTCCACAGCCACCGTAGTCCTCCATAAAGCAAGCAACAAAATCCCAATACAGAAAGGCGTTAGGCAGGGAGATACGATCTCTCCAATGCTATTCACAGCATGTTTACAGGAGGTATTCAGAGACCTGGATTGGGAAGAATTGGGGATAAAAGTTAATGGAGAGTACCTTAGTAACTTGCGATTCGCTGATGATATTGCCTTGCTTAGTAACTCAGGGGACCAATTGCAATGCATGCTCACTGACCTGGAGAGGCAAAGCAGAAGAGTGGGTCTAAAAATTAATCTGAAGAAAACTAAAATAATGTTTAACAGTCTCGGAAGAGAACAGCAGTTTACGAAAGGTAGCGAGGCCCTGGAAGTGGTAAGAGCATACATCTACTTGGGGCAGGTAGTGACGGCGGATCCGGATCATGAGACGGAAATAATCAGGAGGATAAGAATGGGCTGGGGTGCGTTTGGCAGGCATTCTCAGATCATGAACAGTAGGTTACCATTATCCCTCAAGAGAAAAGTATATAATAGCTGTGTCTTACCAGTACTCACCTACGGGGCAGAAACCTGGAGGCTAACGAAAAGAGTTCTACTCAAATTGAGGACGACGCAACGAGCTATGGAAAGAATAATGATAGGTGTGACGTTAAGGGATAAGAAAAGAGCAGATTGGGTCAGGGAACAAACGCGCGTTAATGACATCTTAGTTGAAATCAAGAAAAAGAAATGGGCATGGGCAGGACATGTAATGAGGAGGGAAGACAACCGATGGTCATTAAGGGTTACGGACTGGATCCCAAGGGAAGGGAAGCGTAGCAGGGGGCGGCAGAAAGTTAGGTGGGCGGATGAGATTAAGAAGTTTGCAGGGACGGCGTTGCCCCAATTAGTACATGACCGGGGTTGTTGGAGAAATATGGGAGAGGCCTTTGCCCTGCAGTGGGCGTAACCAGGCTGATGATGATGATGATGACATTCCAATTTGTTCATACTCCATTTCTGTTGTTAGCCTTCCAGTATTAATCAATCTTTTTTCTTATTATGCCCTATTCTCCTGTCTGTCGCGCGACGTGGTGATAACTTCGAAAGCCCCCTGCTGATATGAAGCGCATGCAAACTAGTAATGCCTGAATAAGTAAAAAAAATAACTAGGTCATTCCGCCCTGCGAAGGTGGATGACCAGTTCAGCTGTAAACATCATGGTGAAAAAACTTGTGTCAAAGTCTTTCTTGCGTAACTCACTGTTACTAAGGAAAGACGGTCACAATGGCTTTGTAGTCGCTATGATATACAGTGATGACATGCTCGCCACTGCAAACGCAATCTTTGATAGTGTGCAGTCGATACACGTGCGCCGCTGGGTTTTTGGTTGGGCCGTATAGGTGTGGTATCGCAAGCGATATCTCAGCACCACGAAACGCACAAATGTTTTCGGTCCTGACACATACACATTGAAATCACCGACACCGACCACAGGGGTAACGTCATCACAACTAACCATGAGCCTCACGCGGTTATGAGGCATTGAATGTTTTGCTTGCTTTTGGGGCTATGAGCCATTGATGATGAGTGTTTTCCACACGCTGTTCTGTATGTTGTATGCGTGATTAGAAAGAGTGTAAGCACTGTCCAGTTCACTATGCGGAGTGCTTGTAGCGTTAGCCTTATGTGGCTATGGGCCATTGCATTTTTTGCTTGTTTATGGTGTTATGAATGCTTACCGGGGTATGAGCCATTGGCGGTGATTGTTTTTGTGCGCGGACAAAAAGATTCTATGGTACCCTAGCCATATACAGCTCCGCTGTGCAGTATTATTTCCGATTTTATGCCTCATTCGCAATTGGCCCTCCGCAACTGGTCCGTAATGTTTCTGCTTCGCCAAGTTCGCCTGTTCCTCACACGACATCATAAAACCGCACAAATTCATTAAAGTGGCGTCTTCGCATTAAAGATGCACGAAGATGCTGAACAAAAACGATTTTTTTCGGAATAGCCAGAGACGGGTCGCCTTCGGAAATGAATAAAAAATTGCTGCCCACCGATCTCTATGGCACTCGATACAAGGAGCTGCTAAAAAGAATGCCTTTCACTGCGTTTAATAAAAATAATTACCGGAATTATAACGTTGTCTAGCCTTTGTGACACGTATATAACACTGTTCTACCAACACTTGTTCGTTGATTATTGGTTTACGTGATATCATTCTCATCGTTGCACGCTGCCGAGATTTTTGAGCAGCCACCACAAGATAAGCCAGGGAAGCAAGACGAATCGCAGACCTCGGCGCTTCCATCCTCATCGGGTTATCTAGTTTGACTGCCACTAGCTTGGGCACACCGCAACCATCTCTCTTTCTGCGCGCTCCTGGCTTGTTGCCTAAAAAATCGAGGTTACGCAAGTCTATTCGATTTGAGGGCGAACAGAACCAATGTCCCATGAACCATAAGGAGAGCGTTGGATTCGAGGGTTCGAACAACGCTACGAGTTACTGACCAATGCTTGCGTCGATGGCAACGTAAATTTGACTTTCGGGTATTTTAACGAAATGGTGATTCAGTAGCTGTACGTTATACAGCCCTTGATGCTGGTTGGCCATGCACACGAAATGGTGAAACAGGAACGCAATCTCCGCAATAAAGAGGTCCCCAACTACATGGAGTAGACGGTAGCAGTACTCGCGCCCTAGAGATCCATCAAGCGATATTATAGTCTCTCCCGGCTTTTGCAAGGCCATATGTATTCGCACACCCGCTGTAGAGCCTGGTCCTGGCACCTTCCCTTCTGAGATAGGTTTCTCCATCAAACAAATTGCACGAAATCAATGTCTACATTTTTTTTGCTTCCGAAGTGAGTTAACGTGCCAAGTATATATGTCAGTTTTATACGCTTATATAGACCAAATCAGCGTTTATTCAATGCCATGTTGTCACCTGTAACATCTGGTTGGACGTTAATTTTTTTGCGGCGTGCACATTTACACGCTTTGTGAAATTTTAACAAATTCTGTTCTTTTTGTATAATCTGGCAGGCTATTTCAACTCTGCACGTCACGTTAAAGGTAGGTTAAAGATGTACTGATTTCATTCAAGCGGCGATAGAAACTGAAGATATCTGTGCCTGTTCTGTTTATATTCGGTGGGGAAAGGCGCATACTGTCATTTCAAATACGACTATGGCCCCAGTTTGCCCTGCATAAATGTAGTAGGTATGCAGAAAGCTAACGACTAGTGCCTGCCCTCGCAGGTACCTGCGGTCGTCGTCCCACCCTACTATGGGACACGTAAAAAGTTGGAGTAATATTGAACTCGTATGATAAAGGAAGCCGCCAATAAAATTGTATGTGAATGTACTGTTGATGAAATGTGTGATCTCCCTGTCTAAAATCTTTTAAAAGAGGCCTTACGCAGATGTATAAACGTTTTAAAATCGCAAGTGAAGCACTGAAATGCCTTTTTATGCGATCCCTTCTATATTTCAGCGCTGGCTGACGAAGCAAGCACAAACAACAGAATGCGCTACAAGGGCATATTTATTTGTTGACCCCAAGTGGTGGTATTCTTCAAGCCACAAAGTGTCACAAGTGCCCTGATTGTGATTATCCCAAATGGGTTATGTGCGATAACAGCCCCTGAATAGTTACGGCGTTTCGCGCTTATTTCACAGCGCTTGGGGACGAGATGCATTGCGCGATATATATTTCAAAAAATTGTCTGTCTGATACATACGTTCTCCGACACACAGCTCTCGAACTCTGCAGACAGTTTGCGGCTGTAAGTATTGCTAAGAAGAGCGGGTACAATTCCCAATATTAAGAGACATGGGACTTGTCGTGTTCGTAAGTGGTTCTCTGTATCCAGAACCTGGGAATCGCTTACACCAAGAGCATTCCCTTATTTGTGTACAATTACCAGTTTTCTGAAAAGTGTCTTGACAGTTAGTTGCATTAGGTACGCCACCGCTGAGGAAAAAAAAAAGCAGCGAGGAACAGAGCATTTGGCTCAAGTTCGCAACCACGAAAGACAGTACTGAAGGACTATGGCAAAGTACTGACTAAAATGTTCACGAAAGGCGCAAGCATAAATAGTGTTATCGCAAGACAGGACAGCAGGCAGGCCATAGAGGACAGAACTTGCTGCTCACGATGCTTGCTTATCATTTCCACCCACTCAGAAAGCACCATGTTGCCTCACAAAAAAATTTGATACGAAGATTTAAAAAAAAATGTTCATAGCCAGGATAGTTTTCACGAAGACATTGAAGTTGTCTTACAATATGAAGTGCTATGGCTATGATTGCGTGGGTGGTGTTTTATTCAGAGCCGCTAATTTCCTCTGGCAACTCTATTTCCAGGGGCTCCGCTTTTCCTGCTCCATTTTAATTACAGTGCGACAACGAACACAAGAGCTCACTCACTTGTGTGAGCCCTCACTGCTTCGGGAGTTAATAATCTCTAGAGCCCAAATTACTTTCTAACGTGTGTGAAACCGAGAAGCGGAGTGCTCTCCACACTGAAGCGAAGCGTGGCTAATTTAATTCGGGCGAGTCTATCACCGAGCTTCTGAAATAGTTCCAAGGGTGAACACTGCGGCTCTTCAAGAAGTATAACGGCGCATGCAAAAGCTTAACAGCTTAAACACGAGTTTCTATGGTAAAACAGGCCCTATGGTAATTGCTAAAGTTTGTTATAAACTTTCAATCTGAGTTGCAGAACCTTTGAATATAGATGTAGGATGGACTTTTCTTTAAAAATAGGTAATGTTTCAGGCAAATAACATTACTTTTATATATATTATATCGGCGAGTTCGTTTGCGCGAAGCCTGAAAAATCTGGCGTGCATAAAGACAGATGGAGATTGATTTTTGTTGGTGTTGAGCGTAATTTAGGCACCACTTGTGATATTTCATATAAATAGCATCTATTTAGTCGCTATCTTCTGAAGTGCTATGTCATGAAGCTAGGTTACATCAGAACACGTTGTCTGTTACTAGAGAAATGTTTCAGGAACCTCTTACTCGACAGAAAGGAGAGAGCGGCTTTAGGATGCCATATACCGCGTGATGGCTATTGTCGTGTGCAATATTTATGTGCAAATTTATGTTACTCTAGGCATTTATTACGCACTTCCTCATTCATCATCATCATCATAATCGTGCACATGAATTGGTCTGTGCCGAATTCTCGGGTGGATTGAAGAAGGTCGCTCTAACTGCTATGTTGCATGTGGTGGATGTGCTCCTCAGTCCTCCGTTCTTTGCTCACCTGATCTCTATCCTAGAGCTTCGCTCAAGTCTGCCATCGGCGCTCACTGTCTGGCAACACAACATTGTAAGAGCAGCCCGACGCTTCGACCCTCACCATCGCGACTACGCCACTTGCGCCTTCTCTGATCATCAGCGGCCACCACCATGTTTCTCATCTGCTCGCTGGTCCTCGCGATGGAGGAATTCGCTTGACCTCACTGGACGATTGCGAGAGAGCAAGGTTTACTAACTGGTGGGAGCATCTCCTTAAGCTCTGCCATGTATATTTCTATCTGACGGGTGTAGCGTCACATTATATGCATACGATCAAATGCCTGTTTGTAACACAAGACGGAGAGATGCGAACGGGAAAATTCAATGCAAGATTTGCCTTCAACTCTGTGAACATAGTGCTAGCGAGCGATGGGCTCTAAGACAATAATTCCAATTAATAAACAACTGAACACAACGTAGCAACAAAGTGAATTAAAAGAAATTGGAAGGAAAGATAGAATGGGAAGGGCGTTGCACATTTTCTTTGCTGATCAATTTTGAAAATGATACTTTTCTAGCAGTATATAATTACGAAGTGTGAATTTTCATGTGAATAAGCAAAACGGATAGGAGCTAGTAAATTGTAGAAAAGAAGGTAGAGACAATTGTGAGCATCGACGTGCTTGAATTGATGACAAGTATAACGGAAGCGTCAGGACACTTGGCAGAACGTGCACCTACACGCGTAGCTGATTAACTCAGAAGGTGAAGAATGCAAGGAAACCGTTGTCACCCTTGCGTAATGCAAACACAGATGTAGGGTTAAGTTAAAGCTGCCGAATAATCCATGGGAAAGTGCATATAAGAAGCATAAATGAAGTATCAATTGCGTAGCAAATGAAAGGAACACCAAAGTTCAGAAAACTGAGATGAATGTATGCGCCAGGAATTAGACACGACGCCAGTATGCTTTTACCCTTTAATGACGGCAGACAGAAACACTTGAACAAAGTTCTAATTTCCTGTAATAATGTACGAACATCATCGAGATAAGCATAATCAATGAAAAGAAAGAAATAGTTCGCTTATGTTTTTCCAGCAGTAGAAGTTTGAAGCTTAGTGTGAAGTTTATTTGTTGTTGCATGTACGAAAACAAGAACGGGCTTAGGTATTATATACAGCATACATTATATATATATATATATATATATATATATATATATATATATATATATATATATATATATATATATATATTATACATTTTATTTATAGCAGCATACAGCTGCCCGGGGCACTTCATAGCATTAGGGGATACATAAGAGTATTACAGGAGCAAGGACAGGGTGAACAAAATAAAAGCGACAAGAAATACAATGCTTAGGGAACAAGATATAATGCATATAAAAAATAGATTTGTATTAAAACAGAGCCATACAATACTTTCTCAATAAATCTATACTCATAAACAGGAATGTCTAGTAATGTAGAAAAAATTTCGATTTTCTACACATTGCTAACAACCACATGTAAGCCTTATTTGACAAAAATATGAAACTTAACTCAATAATAAAAGTTATATAAAAATGGAGTAATTATTACAATTGCTTTATCACAAATAAGAATGTGGTTCCGCTAGCAGTTTTTCATATTGTTTTTTTTTAAACTGCGCTGAAAGAGGCCACTTATTAACGAAGATGTGATTCCAGAGTGCATTACCATCGAAGGGACGTGTCAAGCTGACATAGTTAGATATGAGCTTAAGTAGGATAAAGTTATTGCGTTCTGAAAGCTAGTATTATGTTTGTTGATGAGTTTATCAAAAGGAAGGCTGTCTAATGATATTTCGCGATGAAAAAGACTAAATGTCATGAGAGCCAACTTATAATAGAGCAACTGTCGAATGGGTAAAATGCGAAGTTGTAGATTGATAGGCCAAGAATGGCAATGGAATGAGCTAAACGTAATAAATTTTTGTCCTGTTTCTCAAGAACTTAAAGTCGCTTCAGATGAATGGCATAAAGAGTATGATAAATAACTATTATTATAAGCATGACAAAACAAACTAGTAATGTGAGGGAACCACCAGACAGGAAAATGAAAGTGGGCATCACTTGAAGTCGCACCTCTGGCTCTATTTTTTATTATTTTCAGACAGCGCTCGCCATATGTGAACCGTAGGTGTGCATTTCGTTTGCTTTACATTAAGCGCGCGACAGCACTGCAGCCAGAGATTTTGCACTGGTCTGCATCTTCCGCACGTGTTCTTCAATCGAAAGCTAGTCGCACGCGAAATTCCTCCCTTCTTCGTTCGGTATTTCTGCTACGAACCAAGAAATAACGCTTGCTTCCTGTCATGCAGTGCCGGCTGAAGGCATTTAGCCAGAATGTTCGTACTCAATTCCGAGAATAAGGAAGAAAAAAAAAGCATTTCAGCCATGTTACCTATGATTAGCCTTTGTCAATAAAGGCCTAAAGAAGCTATTATTGCTTTCAGAGCTATGCTTAGCGCCCTGGCTTAGATCATTCGGCAACCAAGGCACCTTTCATTCAGTAAAACGACGTTCATTATGATCGTTCACTCTTAAACTTCAAGCGTTCTGTTGCTGTTCATAAACAGGGAATGTGATAAGAGCGTGGGCAACGTTTTCCTACACGCAAGCGTTTTCCTGCACGGAATGCTGTCCGATAAAGGTAGCGGTCTGTATGTCCAACTTCTGAAGGGTATTTATGATTTAGATTCCACGGAAAGAGCAGGGCCAGAGTGCAGGTTGACTGCTATGTTGGAGTGTAAGTTCATACGAATGCTTATCCTATACAATCTGCATTAGAGCGAGTGCTATTGGTAGGAAACTTTTATAATAGTGCAGCAGATTGCAACTAATTTTCTAAGGACCGCCAGCGCCTGCGTTCCCACAGGCACATTGGCTTCAGCGATCGCCGTGATCGTGAGGCCACGGGGAGGCCTAAACGTCGCAAGAACGCAGACTGGATTGATGCCTCGGCCATCATGGCGGCGGTGAGGGTTTTGAGAGAAGACGGTGCGGCGGATACCGTCTGCCTCAACCTACACCAGAATATCACGGTGGGGATCTCCGATAAGGGGCGTGCTTTGTCCTTTGCCAAGATTCATGCTCCACATTGGGGACAAGATACCCGAGGTAGGCGCGTACCAAACCACACCTTATGGTATGGCCATTCGAGGCATCCCCATCGAAGTTACTTCGGCGGAGATTAACCGGAACATTGTTAATTCAAGTAATCTATAAGCAAGAGGGGCGCAAAGAATTGGCAATACGACTACCGTAATTGTTGTTTTTGAAGGCCAAAAGGTTCTAAATTATGTATGTTACAGCTTTGTGTTAAAGAGGTGCAGTCTATACCGCAAGCATTTCGACCTCTCCAAAGAGTGGACCAAAGTAGGCCACAGAAGAGACGTTTGTCCTAACCCCAATGTGAAAGTATGCCTCGACTGTGGGGCCAAGAACCCTGTCGATGGCCACGAGTGTGACCCTAAATGCAAGTTCTGTGGAGGACAACACTCAACGGCCGATAGAGAATGCAAGAACAAATACAATACTCCCTTCGTAGTAACGAAAAAGTTGTGGGAGCGCAAGATGGGGGAACAGCGCGTACAGAAGCAACTAGCGCCTGGAGAGTTTCCACCATTGCTGACGCCAAAAAGAGCGAGCGTCATAGCTGGTCGCCCTGAGCCACGCTCGCGCGGGACAACAGCGAAAGTTCAAACATAAGCATGAGCCACGGACGCCGATCCCAATCCAAAGAGAGAGTCGGCTGGGCAGACGCAGTAAAGTCGGGGGTAGCCAAGAGCGAGCAGCAGCAACAGCAGCAGTTACCGCCATTGCAAAGTGGCGGAGGGAAACTTAAAGACGAAAGTGAGGCGATGAAGGTGCTTAGAGAAGCCAAGGAGGCGCTGCGGAAGAACACTGAACTAGAGGTGAGAGTCAAACAGACGATTGAGGAAATTCCAGAGATCAAGAGAAAGGTGGCATTCGAGCTACAGCAGCAGCAAGCACAGCAGTTATGGTCACTACCACAGCACATGGCAATGACCGAGGATGAACCAGAAGTAGCGGTGAACTGAGGACAGATAACGCGGCCGCGGCGGGTCCGGCACCGAAGATAAGGGCAAGTGAAAATCTTCAAGAGCGTAGACTCAGCGATTGGGTAGACAACCTCGAAGATAGCCTCAACCGCTTTGAAGAGTATATTCGCACGACGTTCACTAAGACAATCACCGGCCGTTGCATAGCAATTGAACAGACGTGCCAGCAATTGGCCACGACACTACAGAATATGGCGACGCAAATGGCTAAGTTTCATCAAACACGGATAGGACATCAACCACCACAACCACAACAGCAATAAAAGGCCTCCTTGTCTGGCATTGGAATTGGAACGGTTTTGCCAGGAAAAAGGCTGTGCTTCAGCAACACTTGGAAGAAGTATCAGGAAAGCGAAACATCATCATCTTGCAAGACATTAGGAGGTAAAGCTCTCAGGTTACCGGTCCCACGCCTGCCCGCGAAGCCTCCGAGCGGCGGCCGGGGGTAACGGGAGGGGGGTTTGCACCTTGGTGAGAAAAGGCATCACGTACGTGAACCAAGAATTGTTCAGCAAAAGCACAATTGAGCACACCAGGGTAGAGGTGGTTACAGGGAAAAAGTAGATTGAAAGCACTTTTCTTATAAACGTGTACAGTAGCTCGTCACACGGAAAGCAGAAAGTCGAAGCACTGTTACACAACGCGTGCAACGTCGCGGGGCCCGACAGCAGGCTAGTAATATGCGGGGACATTAACGCGCCTAAACAAGCCTGGAGTTGTCCCAGGACATTGGCTAAGTGCAGTGATTTAATGCAGGATGCTACCGACTTGGGACTAAATCTAATCACTGACCGCGCATACCCCACAAGAATTGGCAACCCGATCACCCGAGATACAACGCCTGATCTCTCTTTCGTCAGGGGTAACGGTGGCGATACGACGGACTTTGAATGGCCAAACATGGGGCATGAGTTGGGCAGTGACGATTACATTGTTGAGGTCACTGCCCCGCTCGGTGGCAACGATGTCGGCCGAAGCATTCGGAAACATAGACTTATGGATTGGGACGCGTTTCGAGGGCTGTTACCCGAGGAGCAGACCGAAATTACAGACGTTGAGGAGTGGTCGACCGAAATTGTAAACAAGGTTGAAGAGGCCACCAAGGTAGTCGAGATGGACGAGCGTGTCCACAGGGTTGACAGCCTTGCATCTGGCCCATCTCATCGCGTCCAAGCAGTCAATCCTGTCTAGGTGGAAGACGCAGCGGATAAAAAGAAAGCTACGCAAGAACGTCGCCAAACTCAACCGTGAGATCGAGTCAGACAGCAGAGTGCTATGCACTCAGCAATAGAATGAGGTTCGTAATGCAGCAGATGGCCAGATTCACGGCGGCAAGAAGCGGAGTATGCTGACACTTTTTGGATGCGACCACGTCCAAGTCTCCCCATCACCACAACCTGGCTAAGATCGTCCACAGGGCGCTGACAGAGCACCGGGAATACGAAGGGAAGAAACGCCTCCACCAAATGTGCCTGCCGGTCGCACCCATAGAAACGCACCCGGACTATCAAGGGGAAGCAAACCAGTGGCTAGACCGAGACATTGACGTATGGGAAGCAAGGGTTGCCCTGCACGATCTCAACAGCAAGTCCGCCGCTGGTCCCGACCGTGTTAAGAACAAAGCGCTGAAAAATCTTAACGAAGCAGCCATCGGGAACCTCCCGGCATACTTCAACAATTTTTGGCGAGCCGGGTCACTACCCCGGCAGTGGAAAGCAGCCAAGACCATCTTTATTCCCAAGCCTGGCAAGCCACCCAGCACTGAGAACCTCTGGCCGATCTCGCTTGCGTCCTATGTGGGCAAAGCATTGGAGCTTGTACTCATGGAAGATTCGGGGCTTTACACAAACACCATTATTGGGTTCCGATCATGATGATGAAAAATTTTATGTATCGCTCTTTAAAGGTAAGGGTGCAAAGGAATAGAGGGTGGGGGGAGGAACTACTTGAAGTAGGCCTCCTTTATCCTCTCAGCCCACTCCAGGGTGGCCTCCTGAAAATCGGGCCGGGAGCTGCACAAGGCAGCCTCCTACTGCTCCTCACTAGATAATAATTGCTTGAGGAAAGGGGGAAGAGGGTGCTTAGGGCACCCCCACATGATGCGGTTTAACTCTACTTTGGGAGAGACACAGAATTTACAAGAAAGAGAAAGGTTAATGGCGGGGTGAATGCGGTGGAGGAGGTAAGGGGACGGAAAGGTGCGAGTTTGCAGCTGTCGCCACAGAACTTCACACCTACGTGGGGATTTGCCCATGAGTGGCGCAAAGGTTAAGCGGTCTAATCGGAAGTGTGTGCAGATGTCGTGGTAAGTAATAAGTCGATCCCGCGCTGTAAACGGCGCCTCCTCCGTGGCGAGGTCCGGCACATCTGATGCCTGAGCCCGGACTGTAAATCCTCGGGCACTGACCGGCATGAGCCGCCACATTTCCGGCAAGGCCCGCATGCGCGGGAGTCCAGATTAATGTCACAGTTTGATGGAAAGGATGGGCCAAGATGAGAGAAAGGGCTCGCTTAGAGACCCTACCCGCTCCGAAGTTATGTAGGGCTGCTTTGGAGCCGCTAACATAACTGATGAATTTGGGATTGTGAGGGCCAGGGCTATGGCCGCTTCCGCCACCTCCTCCGAGGAAGAGCCAGGAATCCAGGCGGCCGCAGTGACCTGGCCGTGAGAGTTAATGACTGATACTGCGTAGTGATTTCTGTTCCCATATTCTGCGGCGTCAACATAGAGCACGTCTTTTGAGGTGGATAATTGTTTTTGGAGAGCCTTTGCTCGCTGCCTCCTGCGCTGTTTGTGGTGCACAGGGTGCATGTTTTTAGGAAGTGGGGGGATGCATAGGTTCTCGTGTATGTGATGTGGAATGTTGTATGTAGTCTTGATGATGGGTGCCGGAGTGATAGAAAGAGTTTGTATAATGTGTCGACCTGTTGCGATGTTAGGAAGTCTCCTATATTGGGATGTGAGGTGGGCTTCTGTGAGTTCAGTAAGTGTGTTGAAAGTTCCAGTAGGCATTAGCCTTTCAGTGGAGGTATGTACGGCGACCCCCAGAGCGAATTTATATATTTTGCATAAAAGAATGTCGATCTTATCTGATTCGGATTTAAGGAAATGTAGATATGGTGTTGCGAATGTAATTTTACCGATAACGAAGGCCTGAATCAAACGTAGAAGATCGGCCTCCTTTAGTCCGCCATGTTTATTGGAGACTCGCCCTAGAAGGCGCAGGGTAACAAGCTCGGAACTCAGGACACCGCGATACAACTGAAAAATGAAATCCTCGATGGCACTACCAACACAAGCGAGCCATCTTGGGTTTGGACCTGCAGAGCGCTTTTGATAAAGTGAGACACTCTGCGATCCTGGCAAGGTGTCACGGCTAAACATAGCCAAGAGAACATATGCGTATATCAAGGGTTTTTTGATGGAGCAGAGCACCGATATCATCGGCGGTCACCTGCGGCTCCAAAAGAAGAAGCTCGGCTTTGTCGGGAGACCGCTGCTCGGTCAACTCTCCATTACTTTTCAACCTTGTTATGATAGCAGTGGCCGAGCGACTCTCGCGAGTCACAGAGATCTGACACATCATCTACGCCGATGACATAGCGCTCTGGGTCCCAGGAGGAAGCGACGGACACATCGAGAGTACATTGCAAGAGGAAGGTTGGCGCTATCGAGGAGCAGCTGGATGGGTCTGGGCTGGTCCGCTCCCCAAGCGAGTGTGAGCTGTTGGTGGTTCCACCGAAAGGAGCAGCTAGGAAGACGAAAGGCATTGAACCTGCGAGAGAGCAAGAGACAATAAAGATCAAGGCGAGCAGCGGTCACGCGATCCCGGATGTCGAGATCTGAGTGCTGGGGATGCTGATTGAGCGCGAACGAGGGAACGGCGAGACGGTCAACCATCTCACGGCCAAAGTCACCAACGTCATCCGCCTCATCAAAAGGGTGTCTGAAAGAACAGTAGGTATGAAGGATGAAAGCCTAACCTGGCTAGTGGAATCCTTTGCTAGAAGCCACATTGCATCCGTTGCTGCTTTCCACAACTGGAGGCAGTGCGAGCGAAATAAGATCAATGCGCTCATACGCAAAGCGTACAAGGCCGCACTAGCACTTCTCGACTGCACAAGCACCGACAAGTTCGAGGCCATGGGAGTTCATAACACCCTCGAAGAAATTGCCGAGATGAAGAGGACCGCCCAGGAAAAGGGCCAAAGGAAAAGGGACCTGAAAATACAGGAGTGCCTGTACCGGACGCAATTAGTACACAGTTAAGAGTATGTCCGGTGCCAAGAAACATGAACGCTGAGTTCCACAAAGAGCGACGGGCGACGAGGGCCAAGGTGCTCATCGATCCTCATGCCAAAGACAGGGGTGGCATGTTTGTAAACAAGGCAGAATATTTAGATGGCAGCAGGCATTTGCCGCAGCAGTTGTCGGGGCATCGACCTGTGCAACGAGAAGTGCAGCGAGTGTGCGAATTCAAGGGGTGCATCGAGTCGAGGAGGTGGCCATTGCCTTGACCATCGCCGACCCCGAGTGAGTGTAGGGTGGCAGTGATAAATTGCGCCAGAGCAAGGGTGTGTGGTGAAGCCGTGCGTGTGATGCATGCGGTCGATCTCGCAAGTGAAAATCGGTGTGTCGTGATCAAGTGGTTTCCGGCGCACATGGGAAGTGATGTGTCGGATCGCGGCAATGCAAACCACAATGAGACGGCGAACGTGGCGGCGCGAGCACTAACCAACCGCACCGCTGCTACTGCAGTCGACCCGTCCTGGTGGTGGGAAACGAAGGACAGACTGACCTCCTACAACGAAATTGTGAAGTGGTGCAGAGTAGAAAGAAGGACTATGCCACCACCTCATCCGGGTTTGACCCGTAAGGAAGCGGTTTTATATGGACAACTTCAAACGGTGTCGTTATTCACCCCGGTGCTGATGAAGCACGTGTGTCCGAGTCTTTGCGTGAGTGACCTGTGTTGTGTGTGCCGAAAGCAAAGAGTCACTGCAGCTCACATCCTTTAGGACTGTGCCATGAATCCGCACAAAGCTACAACGATGACATCAATCCCGCCGCGGCTCGAGGCCGCAACGAGGTGCTAAGATCAAGAGGTCCAAGACCAGACCGTCCAGAAGATCTGAGCGGCCCTCGAAAGGCAACGACCGAGCGAAACCCGAGGGAGGCTGCCACGACGAAAGAGGGGCAGGCGCGGTCGACAAAAGGGAGTTGTGCGGCTACGGCCGGAGTAGAGGCGCCACACGCCGGGACGATGTCATGGCCGTGTCACGGTGATGCCTCCCTTACAGGGGCAGGCTAATCGTTCCGAAGGCATTCCTGATATTGTTACTTCGGACATGAGACAAAGCACACTGAAAACAACTGAAACGGGCATTTGAAAACAGAATCATTGCTTCTTTATAAAATATTCGCGCCCTCAGTTTTGTATTTAGAATGTGCGCTACTTAATTTCATTTATTTATCGATACTTACACTGTGAAAAAGTACGCCTGGTGCGGTAGGTCGCTGCTGTCAGAATATCATTGGTTGAGACCTCGTATATTCTATAATGTATTTTTAAGAGCTTGGCTAACCAGAGCTGGGACGTATAAACAGGACGTCCCGACTGTGATGCACGAAGATTTAAAAATATGCAAATGCCATGTAGCGGGTAATGTTGTTGGTCGTTGCTTCGTGATACTCATATTATTCTTGCATTACGCCTAACTATATAATTAGCATTAATTAATTAATCAACTTCTCAAGTATTATTATCATATGATAATTGTCAATGGGATAATTGTAAAGCAACACGAAAAAGACCCGGTACAGCTCTTTGTTGCTCTACGTGCTACATAAAATTGTTTTTCCGAGCGTGATATAAGCCCGCGAATACACGCAATGTGCCTCGAACGGCCAGTCGCTCGGTGATGAGCCAGAGAGAGAGCGTTGCCGTGACGAGAATTAATGCTCAATCGGTAGCCGTAGGTGCGGCCATGTTGGATAACGCTATTTCTTAGCGTGTGTAAACATTACCACAGAAACCAAATAATCTTCGGAGCGCGCGCAGGGATTACGACACCATTTAAGTACGTAATGTGTTTATGCTTGGTTGCGAACGCGATTCTAAATCTTTCTCCTATATAGGGAAGCAGCCAGACGAACAATCCACACTTCTGAGCCCATCGCAGTAGCTTTCCGGCTATTGAGCTGCTGGAGGTCAGGCGTTCAAACCCGACCACGGACACACAATTTCAACTGCGGCAAAACACAAAAAGGATTGAACACTTAGATTGTAGGTCCTCGTTAATGATTCCCAAGCCGTGAAAATAATGCAGATTCCGCCACTATAGCGTGCCTCAAAATCCGGTTATGAGTTTGGCACGTACAGCTCCATAATTCAATTAAAGCTTAGCAATTTTGCCACGATGCGATGTGATGTGTTGGGCAACGAAAGTGCCAACTTTCTCGGAGGTTATGTAGAATGGTGCACAACACCTCAAAGAAACATGTTTCACTGCGTGTTCTTTGTACTACGCCAACAACCAGCAGTGTTGCATACAATGCAAAATTTAGTGTGAACACATCCCTCTCGTGTTATACTAAACACTGGAAACGTTCAATGTTTGCCGTTAGCATCACCGCTAATTATCGTCAATCAAAGCGAACAGAAAAGAAAGCTTCGCTTACATCGATTAACACAGTGCCTAGGATCTGCTTGATTTTTCCCTAGTTCTAAAGCATGTTTCGATGTCGACTTGTTTACTGAGGAACTCCATAGACCATAGGCGACCTTAGGGGGCCACATTTTAAGTTGTTCCAAGGCAGGGCACCCGACTAAACCTTGAGCGACAGACATAGGAAGTTGAAACGCAGCAATAGGTCGGACCTCATTTTGGTGGATTTTGTTGTGTGACGGCACCCTTCGAGTTCTGGCTTAGCAGTTATCTGGATACCACAGCTTCATTACAACAGCCTCGTGCAGTGTGGCCGAAGCTAGAGAATGAACTCGGAATGAACATAACACATTACAGAAGGAGCACCAATGAACTTTCGGTTTCTCGGCTGGCTAGTAACAAAGACAGTGAGCAAGGAGGACGGCAATACTGCATTGGTACAAAGTTCTAAAAGCTTCCTACAGTATGAAACATATTAAATAAAAAGGCGCCCAACACAAACCAACGTATATTTACACGACGTAGGTTTTGCGCCTCTACCGGGTGTTTCACTTAACTTGAGCAAAACTTTAATAAATATACAAATGCTACCTAGCTGCAAAGAACCGAGGTAATGTTGTTCGCGGTCGCTTGGAGATACTCGGATTATTCTTTGCGTTTCACCTAATTAGATACTTAGTCTCAGTTATTCAACTTCTCAATTTTTATAATTTGATTGAAAGTGTCGATAAGAAAACTGTAGGGTGACTTGAAAAACTCCTGATAAATGTTTCTGTTGTCAATACGCGCTAAAAAAGTGTTTTCTCTCGAGCGCAAAAGAAGCCCACGAATACGCGCATAAGTGCCTGGAGGTGCCATTCGCGTTTCAGTAGAATTTTTGTCACGAATACCTTTTCCATCGTCGTAATTTTCGGAAGAGATTTGCGTTTTATCATCATCAGCAGCAGCAGCAGCATCAGCAGCAGCAGCAGGAGCCTGGTTACGCCCACTGCAGGCCAAAGGCCTTTTCCATACTTCTCCAACAACCTCGGTCATGTACTAATTGTGACCATGTCGTCCCTGCAAACTTCTGTATCTCATCCGCCAGCTAACTTTCTGCCGCCCCCTGCTACGCTTCCCTTCCGTTGGAATCCAGTCCGTAACCCTTAATGACCATCGGTTATCTTCCCTCCACAATTCATGTCCTGCCCATTCCCAATTCTTTTTCTTGATTTCAACTAAGATGTCAATAACTCGCGTTTGTTCCCTCACCCCATCTGCTCTTTTCGTATCCCTTAACGTTACACCCATCATTCTTCTTTCCGTAGCTCGTTGCGTTGTCCTCAATTTAAGTAGAACCCTTTTCGTAAGCCTCCAGGTTTCTGCCCCGTACGTGAGTACTGGTAAGACACAGCCATTATACACTTTTCTCTTGAGGGATAATGGGAACCTGCTGTTCATGAACTGAGAATGCCTGTCAAATGCACCCCAGCCCATTCTAATTATTCTGATTATTTCCGTCTCACGATTCGGATCGGCCGTCACTACCTGCCCTAAGTAGATGTATTCCCTTACCACTTCCAGTGCCTCACTAACTATTCCAAATTGCTGTTCTCTTCCGAGACTGTTAAACATTACTTTAGTTTTCTTCAGATTAATTTTTATACCCACTCTTCTGCTTTGCCTCTCCAGGTGAGTGAGCATGCATTGAAATTGGTTCCCTGAGTTACTAAGCAAGGCAATATCATCAGCGAAGCTCAAGTTACTAAGGTATTCTCCATTAACTTTTATCCCCAATTCTTCCCAATCCAGGTCTCTGAATACCTCATGTAAAGACGCTCTGAATACCATTGGAGAGATCGTATCTCCCTGCCTGACGCCTTCCTTTATTGGGATTTTGGTGCTTTCTTTATGGAGGACTACGGTGGTTGTGCAGCCGCTATAGATGTATTTGAGTATTTTTACATACGGCTCGTCTACACCATGCTTCCGTAATGCCTCCATGACTGCTGAGGTTTCGACAGAATCAAACACTTTCTCGTAATCAATGAAAGCTATATATAAGGGTTAGCTATATTCCGCACATTTCACCATCAAGTGATTGATAGTGTGAATATGGTCTGTTGTTGAGTAGCCTTTATGGAATGCTGCCTGGTCCTTTGCTTGACAGAAGTCGAAGGCGTCCCTGATTCTACTTGCGATTATCTTAGTAAATAGTTTGTAGGCAACTGACAGTAAGCTGATCGGTCTATAATTTTCCAAGTCTTTGGCGTCCCCTTTCTTATGGATTAGGATTATGTTAGCGTTCTTCCAAGATTCCGGTACGCTCGAGGTCATGAGACATTGCGTATACAGGGTGGCCAGTTTCTCCAGAACAATCTGCCCACCATCCTTCAACAAGTCTGCTGTTATCTGATCCTCCCCAGCTACCTTCCCCCTTTGCATAGCTCCCAATGCTTTGTTTACTTCTTCCGCCGTTACCTGTGGGATTTGCGTAAATAGGCGCATTTCGACTAGAGGAGTTTACGTGCAGAGGCGTTGTTTTGTTATACGACAATGAACTCATGTGCGCCTTGCTGCGAATAACCGTTTGTTCAGCAACGCGATTGAAAAATTGGCGTCATGCCTGTATAGTACCGCTCATGGCATGGTGCGTGCCTTACCCTCCTATTTTTGGCCCACATTTACGACGCCTCATGGTAGCTCACCCTAGCTTACATCATTGCCTTGTGCCACCTGCTGCGTCTGGGCTCTAACTGTTGCTGAAGAAAGGAAAACGCGTTTTAAACGATCTACCAGCGTTCCCGCGCATTCATGACAATCCTTGAAGACATAGCCACTTGAAATATAATTACCGCAAGGTGTGCAGAGCATTTCGGTTCCACAACAGAGAAGGGGGCACAATACTTGTTCCTGTTCCTGGCTGCTGTGTTTACCAAAATGACGCTGACATTATGCAGTGTCAGAGAAAACCGGACAAGTTTATCGCAGATCTCCATCATTGCTCTACTTCCATTAGCAATGAGTAAAAATGAAGGGAGAAAGCTGACACGCGGAGAGCATTTGTGCACACCTGGAATTCTGGTTCACACCTCGTCGATTCTTATGTTAACTTCAGAGCTGCCGTCGTCGAGCCAGCTATCACTCTTTTCGGCTGCATTTGCTCGTTCACTTTTAATGGGGCAGAGCGTTTGTTTTATTGATGCTTGTGTGACTTACCTATCAGGGTATTTCGAACTTCTTGTGTTCCCATGAGACAGTTACGGCAATGTATTACCATATCTTCCAGAAGACGTAAGAACGTTACTCCGGCACAGCGTTCTGTTACTCTACCTTCTTCATTTGGCGGGTAAATGAAGCCAGCTAGAGTAAATTGGGATGGAACAGCGACTTCGCGGCAATTCATGGTGAAGAAGAGGCATGAACTAGAATTTGGATTGAATAACTTTAATGAATGGTCCAATGTCCATTCAGAATGTCCCCTTTCAACCTAGTTGATGTTGCTTCGCTGCTAGTCCAGCCGTGGGCTGGAATATACTTTTTCGGAGCAATCACGTCGCTAACTCCGCAGTTTTCAGGCTTTCTCCAGTTACGATTTATGTTTTGAAAACTGCTTGAAAATGTTTACCACTAGTACTGCCTGTTTTTCAGGACTATTCAAAGACGATATGGTATTTTCCCAATAATAGCTCCTACTTTTGAAGACACAGGTTGCAACGGAAATTTTACTTATCCTGCAGCGAATTTTTCACTTCTTTTATTTTTCAGTTTTTTCGTTTCTTGCGCCTGTTTATTTTGTTGAGAAATGTAGAGTAGCTTTTTCAAAGAAAAAGCAGCTCTAGTTGCGATGCCGCCACAATCAGCAAATAATATTGGCATCCAAAGGACTCAACTTTTCTTTTTATTCATAACCACTAGAAGAAGACGCTTAGTGAAGCCAGCTGAAGCGTAAAAGAAATGAAATGTTGTCGTAATCGAAATGTGAAAATGAAAAAAAAAACAAATGGTTCGCACTCCTCTTTTTATGGTTCCATTGCTGTTTTCATAAAATTTTGGTAGAGCTGTGATTAGGTGCTCACATAGAAGCCGTATTATGCGCAAGAAATGCACAACGGCGTATCAGGATTCAAAGGCGTTTCAACAATGAGGTCTTGGTAGGAGGGCGATGTCGTCCGAATCACCACGAAAAGAAACACTTTCAAAAAACCGCACATATCTGTTTCTTGTTTTCATATGTGAAAGTATCTTGTATAAACATACAGCTAAGTATTTCACAGCGAAGATGTGAAGTACTTCTATGTAAATTACCTAGTTGGTCGGGATTACTTGTGATGTGGGTTCTCTTTGGGTTCTTTACGCAAGCAGGAAAAAGGCTTCGTGGTTAATTTTCCGCGTAACAGAATTATGTTTTCTCGTCTATTCGAATTAAAACCCGATGCTATCATGTCTGTAGGTTATGTGTAAGTCGTACTTTACGAAGTTTCGGTACGAAGTAAGTTACGAAGTGCTTTACGAACTTTTGAACAGCAATTTCGTAAAATAAGAGACTTGCGCTTGCTGGAGTGGCTAGAATAATTTATGCTGCACTTCCGCACACGTGCATGAGCACGTGACGTATGTCGTTTGTGGTAGTGACGCGTGACTGACATCATTTAACGTTAGTTATGGTCGTGGTGTTTGACTAACGTCCACAGCAGGTACGCTGTACATCTACTTTCACAGGGTGGAATGGAGGCGGATTTTTTCAGACAGCCATTGCCTCCTGTTATTTTTCGGACAATACCAATTTTTGTTAGCAATGCTGTAGAAAGGAAGGGCAAAATATACAAGTTTGGAAACGCTCCTAGCTTATTCTCTGTACAGGAAATTTTCCACGTGCATTTCGCGAAGCACCGCCACTACACTAGGAACTGTCTAGAAAGAAAGCAGACGGAGACGAGAGCAACTAGAGCAGACGCTATGTCCAGGGAAGTAGCACCTGCTTGCAATTCTTCAGATGGCTTAAGGTTCGGAAAGCCGCTGTCTTTGGTTCCAGTAGCGACCGGCTGGCCTGCCGTGTAGTCGTTGTCGTGTAGCGGTCGTTGGTCTCTGCCGTTGGAGTTGGTGTCTGACCCGTTTAGGGCATCTACGCAGTGCATTCGGTCTAAGAAGACCGTCAACACTTTGGTGGCTCCATCCACGTCTGGCTTAGGCTGAGCGTGGTCGATAGCAGAGTAACTCTCTTTTAGGCAGCGAAGCATTCTAGATTTTACTTCTCTGAAAAATATTGCAATAACGACAAAACACAGTTAGTAAGCTTTTAAACATAAGCTGAATCAAAATGTATAGCGCATTTCAGCAGGGGGCACAAAGTTTGAGCGTTTCCAGTGCTTTTGCTCACAAAACCTTGAACAAGATTCGTGCCAGCCAGTCGGGTGCTACACAAACAGGCTCCAACATCATCGATGCATTGATCTATTGAATGCAAGGTGAACCAGAAGGTTGCATTACTTTTGTTTGCAGCAGACCCCTTGTATTGTGTGCGTTTCTCTACGAAAGCAAGTTCTGTTTTGTTCTCTAGCGCTTCTGAAAATCCCAGTACTTCAGGAAAGCGAAGAATACCTATACGTCTCGCTCGATGAATACCTTCGCCTTCCATTTATTTGTGGTGAGCTCTCTGCAGATTTCTGCTGCAGCAGACACATTGCGCATACTGTTGCGAATATTGTCCGGTATGGTTTTGTCCTAACACAACCGCTTCTGGCCTCAAATAGCAAGGTACTTCCGTTTGCATTATTGCACAGATATTCTTGCTGATTCATTTTTTGCGAAACCTGTAAATCGGCATAGTATTTGTATCTATCCCTCGCATCAAATTTTCTGCTTCTGTTTCTCTCAACTTCATTTTGATGACTTCTGGATGTCTATTACACTTTCAGTCACTATGTACTTGGTTCGTAACCTTCTTCATCGCTTCCTCAATTCTGTGTGTCCGCTTTTGAGTCGCGAATATTGTCGAAATATTCAAACTGTCAAGCGCAAGTTATCGATTCGCAGCACATTGCTATGCGTCATCTTGTCTGGGGCATGCATAACTGTTGCTTTCACCCATGTAGTGTGGCGTGCTCCCAGTCCTGTTCGTTGCTGTATGCGAAGCAAGAGGTTCCTGGCAACTCAGGCAATGAGCTAAGCTTCCTTTTTTTGGCCGTAGACAAAAAAAAATCTACGAACAAAATTAAATACGCATGCTAAACAGCGGCTAACAAAGACGACGCTCTCCATTTCATTACCCCGTGTATTTCAGCGACGGTGCATAAAAAAAACCTCCCACCCCTCATAAAAAAAGGAAAGCCTTTTTCTGTTCTCTTTAACGCATCAGATTCGTTGAAACTAACTTCAAGGGTAACGCCTTCTTGCGCACGAATACATGTTTGAGAACGATAACGCCTGTTGACCCTCTACGAGTGCAACTTTCTTTTTCCAGGTTTTGGAGTGAGGGCACTGCGCATTATAATTATCAGTTTCGACTAACAAGATTACTACCGGAGCAACGAACGCAACAAGTGCATGGAATTATCGTGCAATGCAAGGTTGTTTTAAAGGCTTCAGTAAGAAATTAAAAAGGGTGAGACCAATTGCCAAGGTTACATAGCTCAGGTTCGAAACACGGTTCGAAGAGGAGGTCGCCGCGAAAAGAAAGCTTGGCAAAGGCTTCGGTTTAAAAGCAGTGGGATTCTTGAGAATGCCGTCTGCACGGATAGCCCCCAGTGTAAAAACCAGCGGGCCTGGCTTCAATGACACGGGAGAGCGCAGTGATGTTGACTTTAGCCTAAACACTGAGCGATGAAGAAGACTATTGTGTTTTAGAGTCCTGAATAGTCACCCGTCGATGATCACCGATCCCCACAACATGCAGGCGCTTCGAAAATACACCCCAGAGAAGATCGTGGACGCGGCCATCTTTGCCAGATGACTACCAATTTCGAATACTCCTTAGCTGTCTTTCACTGCTTTCTCAGTGTCATCAGTGTAGTCTTTCATCCACTGAAGTGATGACTACTGCCACGACAATCGTTTTTTAGAAACTTTCTCGGCAATAAACGATTTGCGTTACCTGCACTCCCTTTGGAGCCACGTTGTCGCGAAAAGGTAATCCGTGATGAACATCAAATGGTCTTTCTTCGAGCACCTCACGAAGCGGTTTATGTCCCAGAACTTGTAGCTCAATAGCAAGTCTGCAAAATAAAGGCACAACAAAGACATTTCCTTACGTCAGTAAAGCTGTTCTCTTCATTCATTGAGCCGGGTCCACAAGAAAAAGTTACCCACCGTAAGCTTGGCCCTGATTAATAGATGATAGATGATAAGGTGCTCGCGAATAGGGAAACAACATTTCGGCGTAGGCGTAGGATTTGCTCAATTTTGTAACTAGAATTTCTTATTTGAACTGCGCTGCAGAAACAAATACAGGAATCGATGACATTTCGCGCTTCCCTTGTGTTTCTACATTGTTCTATAGTGCATGACCGGAGGTCATTAAGGTTGGTCTAACACAAGGACGCAAAGCTAAAGGTGAGGTCTCACTAGCTCTTTGAGGAAGATTTCGCGACACACACAAGTACACATGACGCGTGCGCACGGAGATATCGACCAGAAATCTCAAATGGAATTTTGGCTGATCACCAATATAAAAATACGTCCAAGTACACTCTCCCCCGAACCCCGAGGAAACAGAGTTCGACACCAACTGTCGGATAACTTGGGTATCTGAGTACGTGGCAATGTGTACAGTCGAGCGCGATTTGAAGGTTATCGCGCGAGCGTCAACCAGCACAGCACTCCAGGCACCTGGCGGCCGGTTTCGGGACAGGAAAAATCATGATTTCGCACTCTTCTCTCCCTCGTTCGCTGTTACATACAACAACCATCACCCCGCGACAAACTCACCGCCCTTTCTCTCTATTCTACGCTTTCCATTTGTTGCGATAAAGTGTGGACTTGGTTACCTCGTATCTTCGCGGGCTTAAGCTAATGTTCTTGGTCACCCATTCTTCCTGGCTCAGGAGCAATGACGTTATGTAGGCTAGATACAGCTTCGTAACGTCCAATTTCAGATAATACCGAAGAATACGTCGTGCGCACTGCGATCACTGCCTGTTCACAGAACCAAAAAAAAAAGAAAAAGAAAGAAACTGATAGCCCAGCAGGGAGTGACGGCTGCTGACGGAACAGCAAAAAGAGTGAGGGAAGCAGGCCTGATACGTCCCTCGCCTCGGCAGAGAATTCTGGGCCATGGCGCTGTTCGCGTTCCCGGTCGACGCTCGCGCGATAACCTTCAAATCGCGCTCGACTGTACAATGTCGCCTGACGTGCTAATGTCCATGCAAGTTGTCTGCGTGTGTCTATGATACATCGCTGGAGGCGCAGTGAGGCCTTTCGACATTGGACACACGAAGCTTCTCTACGATTTCGGCCAACCGCGACACTACTGTGCAGGTGGTATTTCTGCTATTTAAACGTGCCCATCGCCCGCCGGCTTAGCTTCACGGCAGCACCGTCGTGATATTGTTCGTGTTGGTTGGGGACCGAAAAAAATGGCTTCCATATTGATGTTGTTCGTGTTATTTTGTTCAGTGCATATGCTACTACTTTTTCCATTTCGGGCTCACTGTTGAGTTTCTCCGAGGATGTGGAGCGGAATTCAAGGACAATAACCGAAGCTATGGGCTGTAATTGCCCCAGAATCGGAAGGAAATTTTGTCTAAACTTGCTACAGTTCAAGAAAAGCAAGACTCATTTATTGCCAAAATCCTTGACATGCAGAACTGGCTTCTTTTTATAGATACTAAAGTACAAAGCTTAGACGAGGCATGAAGCAAGCTAGCAACTCTTGAAACAATTGTGCCTAGACACAGTGTTGAAAGATCGCCTGACTAAACATGTGGATAACATCGACAATCGTTCACGACGGTATAACCTTATCTTTACAGGAATAGTTGAAGATCCAAATGAACAGGAAGAAATGTTTGTACGCAAAGCAATGCTGACATCTTTAGCGCTACTCTAAAAGTTCATATAACTTCTGTTTCAAGAATATATTCTTGATAGAACCCTTGCAGTCATCTTCAGGATGGCAGACTACATTGATAATATGGAAGTTTTGCAGAATTCTTCAGAACCGAGGAATATGGATTACAGCATAAGTGAGGATTTCTCTAAAGAAGTACATGGAATAAGAAAAAAGCTATGGTGCTCGCAAAATGAGGAAAAGAAAGCGGGAAAGAAGGTGAAGCTTATTTTGATAAGTTGAAGGCAAACAGCGCTCTGTACAAATGGCATTAACAGCGCGAGGAAAGGTGCAAGCTGGGAAGTTGTTCAGGAAGAAGTGAAAATTGACGTGGGTCGGGTTAACATGTTGGCTTCAATATAACCAAAGTAAATGCGCGAAGTCTATTAAACAAAACACACACAACGGAAGGTATAGTTATTGATCATGAACCCATTCTTTCTCCATTTACGGAAACTTCGTTGCATAAGAATATTCCTGGTAGCCAAATCACACCACCTGCTTACACGTAGGTTAGGTGGGATCGAGATGGAAGAGGCGGAGGCATGGCTCTTCTGGTCAAGCGAAACATCTTTTTTTTCACTTTAGAAGTACTAGGTGGTATTGAGGCTGTGTGGATTAGAACAAAATTGAATAATCGCACTGTGTTTATCGAGGGGGGCGGTGTATACAGGGCTCCGAGCTCTCCAGTAGAACATATCTTGCTACTAAGGCAATTGATGGAAACGCACAAGAACGAGCAAGACAGCATACCTTTAATAGGTGATTTTAATGTCTCGGCTATTCATTGGTACTCATCGGTGGCCGCAGACACAGGTACTTCTTCTAAGTTGTTTTGGATTTAATGTTATATGACAATATAACTCAGTTAATGAATACATTTGTGTGTGTGCAACAAGGTGATGTCTACTTGGTCTATTTCTTATTCCCCAGTGCTCTGACAACGAATGTGAATGATTGCCTTGTGGAATTAACTATATCCGACCACAATAAGGGTATTTTGTTCTTGAACTTGTCATCGTACCCCTTGCACCAGAAAGCAAGCATCGTTTATTTAAACTTTCCGGCTACTGATGACGTTGCTGTTTTAGAATACCTTCGAAGGTGGTTTTATAATTTCCTATCTATATATCAATCAAATAGTGACATTAACGATCTGTGGGACGTTTTCCAAGATTACGATGCA
This sequence comes from Dermacentor albipictus, assembly GCF_038994185.2. Taxonomy (NCBI): domain Eukaryota; kingdom Metazoa; phylum Arthropoda; class Arachnida; order Ixodida; family Ixodidae; genus Dermacentor; species Dermacentor albipictus. The sequence goes on from NC_091821.1 coordinate 451,076,885, forward strand.
TTGTATGATGAGATATAGCCCTAACGATTTCAAAAAGTAAAAAAAAATATTCTGCATTACAAGGGCAATAATCATGTCAAACGGAGTATTAAAATGAAAAAGAAACCTTGCTCTAGAGATGCATGTGCCCAGAACAACACTTCACTGTATAACATAAGCTAAACTTGACTCGTCTTCTCAAGCAATGCAAGGAGAGATTCTGCAATGTAACTCTAAAGCACTTCCTTCATCAAGCACCTAGTCAATTCTGGACACATGTAAATCCTACAAAGAAACAACACAAAGCTGATTATGAAAGAATTACCCAGGAATGTTTTCTCTAAAGATGATTCTACATTTGTATCCGTTAATGATGATGATGATGATGAAAAACTTTATTTATCCCTCTTTAAAGGGAAGGGCGCAACGGAATAGAGGGTTGGGGGAGGAACTACTTGAAGCAGGCCTCCTCTATTCTCTCAGCTCACTCTAGGATGGCCTCCTGAAGGTCGGGCCTCGAGATGCGCAAGGCAACCTCCCACTGCTCCTCATTAGATATTAATTGCTTGAGCGTTAATGAAAATTCTTGTCACGCGTCTGACCTTCTGATCAACGAGCAAGGCGTCCTAAACCTTCTGCTCATTAACAATAAGAAATGCACTGGCCGCGACAGGATCCGAACGACTTCGTATCTTGGTGGGTCGCCAAATATCCCACCATGATCTTTCAATCTTCCAGCATCCGGGGAACATTTTCTATAGCCTATAAACAGGCTAAAATAATTCTAGTTTACAGAGGCGGGAGCATATGAGACGTAGGTAACTACAGGCTCATTTGTCTTCCATTCAACGGCTCTAAACTGCTGGAGCAAATAGTTTGTAATTATGTGTCCAATTCTCTGGAAACATACAATTTATTATCACCAGTGAAACATGGTCTTCATAAGGGGTTGCCTACAATAACGCAGCTTCTACAGACAGTTCGCTATCTTTCGCAAACAATAAGCAGCCGAGGACAGATTGATCCAATTTTCTAAAACTTCGCCAAATTCTTCTAAACTTCAGTTATAAATGAATGAAATATTTAGAAATGCAAATATTACCAAGTTGCTTACATTCTGCCTCCGCTATCGTGAGCAGGAGTATGTCGAAATAAATAAAATTATATACAGGTTCAAACCGGTTTTGTCTGGAGCCCCTCAAGGCAGTGTTTTCGGGCCTGTTTTATTTCTTATCTTTATTATTGATTTGCCTTCTGATTTATCCATCCCGCTAAGATTGTTTGCAGACATCTGCGTCATCTATAATAGGATCTAATCTTGCTGTGACCAGTTAGAGCTCAAAAACAATATATTTATGTAACTCGTACATTCATGTAATGAATGGCAAATGTCACTCAACCCAGTAAAACAGTTTGTATGACTCTAAGAAAGAAGAAGGCGTCCCTACGGTATAAATATAGCATTGGTCCACACGAACTGCAAGAGACCATACCGTATATATACTTAAGAATAATATTTATCTCAGACTTGAGGTGCAACACGCACATTAGTGAAATATGTAGAAGCTCAAATACACTTCTGTGGGGCCTCTGGCAAAGATTGTATAGCGAACTTCCTGAAGTGATAACCATGGCGTATAACAGAATAATACTGCCCAATATTGAATATGCAATGATCGTGTGGGACCAACAAACTGCTACAAACCTCCATATATTGGACAGAGTTGAATGACTGGCTTCCATATTTATATTTAATAAATATAAACGCCTGTAACGTGTTACTGAATTATGCAGTCCTGCAAACCTTTCAGCTTTAGAACTAAGGACAAAGTTTGACCGATCAAATTTTTTATTTCGCATTATTCACAACCTCGTTAAATTAATTTGTGAATTATATCTAATGTGACCAGATCAACGCTTCAGATACAGGTACAGTTCATACACACAGCCGCCAGTTACGCTGAATCATACATCCATAATAAAAAGGTAAAACAGAGAGACGCCAACCAAAAATTAAAAGGTTTTTAAGAACTTCAAGACGTTTTGGGCTTCCGTACGGAAGCCTTGTTCACAAAAAAGTGTTTCGACGAGGCGAGCTTATGTCCATTTCAGTCTTTATTATTTCGGACCAGTATTTTTAGGGGTCTTATTATTCGTCTATGTCGGAGTTATTTTCTGTTGCTGTGAGACGGTTGGCTAGCATATACGCTTTATTGTGTGCGTTTTTCACATTAAAGTTTAGGGCTCTGGGAAACCCGTCTAGCGAGAAGACAATATTATTGCAATAAAACATACAAAACCTTAATAAGGTATAATATGGTAATGGGAGTCCGGCACCTTGAAAGGTGTCCAATCGCTACACGAGATACTCAAATCTCAGCTGGTAAAAAAGAAACAGCTATCCCCACTGAGCTTACCACTTCTATATCCTTCTTGATTGCTCTTTTCTCGCTCTTCTTTCACTTGGGACGTTCCTCGTTACCCCCGTTACACTCGTCACCCGCTCTCCCCTCCAGTTCACACAGGAGTAAGACAGGAGTTCAGCGCAGATTTCATGAGGGGCGTAAAGTTTCATCTGGCTTACATGAGCTGGCAAAGCGCGTTTGCGACGGTTGTCATCAAGCTCGGGAATCGCAGCTAAACGAAACATCACAGGACCCAGAGCTTCTACAACACGGAAAGGGCGAGAAAGCCGGGGTAAGAACTTTTCGCAGCGCTAAGGCAAACGCAGTGCCCGTCAAACCATGACTAAATGACTAAATTGCCCGGTTGGAAAGATTGAGCATGGCTTTGCTGAGAAAACGTCTTGAACTTAGCTTGGTGGAGCAGTATTGATAACCGAGCTCGGAGGCGAGCCCGGTGCAGGGTCTCGCTGGAGTCCACCTTCCCGGGGCGTTCTCGCAGAGACTTGTCGAAGCCAAGAACGTGTTTTTTGCGGTAATTTGTTGTCCTCCCGTAGAGCTAAAACAGCGTGGCTGAAACGGCCTGGCACGAGTAAATTCATGTTGGGACGTGTTTAGAGTGAAAACCGCAGTGGCAACGTAGTCATCCCAGCCATCGTTTGTGGGACGGATGTATAGGCAAAATGACGTCTTTTATGGCGCGGCGGCTGCACTCGATCTGAGGGGACGCTGCAGCGTGTAGTATTCTGCGTTTAGACAAGAAAGTTTTGAAAGAATGCGACATAAATGATGCACCACTGTCGGAAATAAGCAACTTTGGCTTGCAATGCCGGAATATGAGGCACTCTTTAATGAAGTTCTTGACGTGAGCGGATGCAGAATCAGGGACAGCTTGAACTTCTACACACTTAGTTAAGTAGTCTATGGACACAATCATACATTTGTTGTCATGCTTGCTGTGGAGAAACGGGCCCATGGGATTAATGAGTGAGTGAGCGAATAAAGTTTTATTGGGTCCAGCAAAATGCGATAAAACACGCACCCAGCTAATCCCACGACGGGACTGACAGATCTAGCCTGCAGGCCCGATCGCGGGCGCACTGGCCGGCCAGTATTTGGTCCTCAAAGACGGGACATCGCGGGAGCGCCTCCCACTCTTCCTTGGTGAACATCGGGCGCAGCTACCCGCACTCCCAGAGCACATGACGCAAAGTAGCACACTCAGCACAGGTCACGCAAGAACGATTCGGTTAAATCTCGGAATATATGCTGTTAAGGGACGCCGGATTTTGGTAGGAGTTCGTTCGCAACAGTCTGAACGTGACCGCCTGCGGCCTGTTTAGCTTGGAGTGAGGCGGCCAGAAAACTCTTCTCTCTAAGTAAAAGAACTTAGTAAGTTCATTGTGCGTGATAGGAGCGTCTCTGTGTCCGAGGAGAGAGTCGCCCGATCCGAGGGAAGCGCGGTCGGTGAAGGCACGCGCAGCCTCGTGGGCAGACTCGTTGAGGTTCAGAGGAACCCACTCAATGGCCCGACGTGGGCAGGGAACCAAAGGATGGAGTCTGTGGAGGTGTCGCCGTGTTTGGCCGCTTTCGGAATCCCGGCCGGCCTTTCTGGTATGCCCTGACGGCGACTTTCGAATCGCTATACACCCTTTTTCTCCGACCATGTGATCAATGCCCACGATATTGAACGGTTCTTTAGAAGGGGCTAATGGTTGTAAGGACGCAGGCTGTGGGTTTGTGACGACCTTGGGAGCTTGACAAATAGTTCAGGATGGCACGTAATGTTATACATCGGCACGCATGCTAGCCTTGACGCGAACCAGAGTTTTCTGCTGACATGGTGGCCAGCAGAGGGGGCATCTTGACAGACGAAAAGCGTGGATGGTAGCGGGCCACAGGCACCACGCTTAGGTACGACTCTCTTCCTGTACTTCGATGATAAATGATGCCATCTCGGACTGTATAAGCTGATGAAAGTATTTAGAGGTGGTGCTTAGGGGTACTGGTATCACCATAGCGGGGCCGGTTGATGTCGAAGATTTCGGTATCCTTCGTTTGTGAAGTTCACAGATCTGGTACTGCAAATGCACCACCGAGTAGTTCGTAAAAAGAGGATCGAGTGAAAGGTAGTGGGCGTCTTGGTGAGAAGAAACACTGTGATGAACGACCATGAAGCTTAGTCTTGAAGGTTGAGGACTCACCGGGCAAGTTTGCCATTTAGATGCATTTTACTGCAATGTTGTCAGTAACAATGGCAATATGCTTGCTTGAAACATAAGGCTGAAACTTCTCAAAGGCACAGGCTACCGCGAGGCATTCAATTGTGAAGAGTGGTACCGACTCTCTGGTTCACTGTGGCGGCGACTGGCCTAGGCAACATGCTTCTCGTTCCCTTCGGAGAAGGATTGTAGAAGGCCAAGATCCAAGACCAAGACCGCTCACGTCAGTGTAAGTGATCCAGGGCCGCCCTCTTTATAGTGTGAGTGTCGGTGGAGTCGTCAGGGTCACGTTAATTTTCTGGAAGGCCTATTCGTTGTCGGGGCCCAAACGCCACTCCTGATTTTTCTTCAGAAGTTCATTGAGGGGAGCAGCGCGAGCGGTGAAGCCAGGGATGAAACGACGGAAGTAGGAAGCGAAGTCCCAGAAAACTTTTAACTTGTTGGGCCGTTGAAGGAGGGGGAATTCTAGCAAAAGCTTGTAGCTTCGAAAGGTGAGGGTTGATGCCGTAGGCGAGCACAACATGACCCAAGTAGGAAAGTTCTGGTTAGCTGATGGAACACTTTGAATGCTTTATGTGGAGCCCACCATACCTAGAGCGCACACAACGCGCACCAAACGCCGTTGGTGGCTGGAAGACGCGGAAGCGTAAAAGATGATGTCATCCAAATACACGAACGCCATCGACCACTTCAAATGTCCAAGGACTCGGTTGATTAGTCGTTGGAACATTGCAGCTGTATTAGAGAGCCCGAAAGGAAGGCGGGTAAAATGGTGCAGGTGGTCCGGTGGCATAAAAGCAGTCTGTTTAACGCGGCTTCGTTTTCGTTAAGCCTGACCTGGGGTAGGTCTGCAGTAGTGCGAATTCTCGCCCCTCTAAGGCGATCTAAGGCGTCATTGAGGTGGGAAAGAAGGCATACAGCCGGCTTGGCAAGGCTGACTAGGCGGCAATAAAGTACGCGAAATCACGTAGTGCCGTCCTACTTTCTCACGAGAACTAATGGGGACGACCAAGTAGGGAACGAGGAAGATATAGTGCCATGCTGTAGCATTTCGTCCGTTTGAGTTATAATTTCAGAGCATTGAGAAGCAGAAACACGACGTGGGCTGTGTCGAATGGGTGCGTGGGAGCCAGTGCCGATTTTGTGATGCACAAGAGTAGTACAGCGAAGTTCTCTCGGGGATAACGCCAAGCCCCTGGCAAATTTCGCCACCGATGCTTGAATATCGGACTTCTCGGATGACATTAGGTTTGGGGAAAAATGGAACACATTCTATTCAATGGAGGCATCACCACTCCCTGAAGCAGTACAGTGTTGCACATTTACGAGGACGGAGCAGGGTTTAAGCGTTGCGCCGGACGTTAACGCAGTTCCAGAGTGTAAGCGCAGCGAGCTATCTGATAGGCTCAACACCAGTACAGCGAATTCAAAAGAGGAGGAGCTCACTAAAATGCGTTGGACAGTAACTTCCTTGTTTCCTTGTTTTATTACGGTGTCCTTGTTTTATTCGCGCTGTTTAGCCTCAGTTATAGATATGAACCTACTAGCCCTCACCAAGATCTTACTAAATTCATCGCCCGGTCGCGAGCAGATAGTGCAGTGAACAAAGACATCCACATCTATGCATGCCTCCATGTCGCAACAAACGGGTACCCATGCAGCAGAAAAGGGTATAGTTACCGTGGATGTTGGCAGTACCGGAAAAACATGCGGTAGTGGGAGAATATGTTAATTTTTGTTAGCTTTCGGTAGAAGCATGGTCGTTAGCCTACTCTTGTACCAAAGTAAGATAAATTCTCACGCAACGACGAAGTGTCATTGCACCGGAAAGAGCAAGCTCTTGCGGCCGCGTGGCTGGCATATTTAAATATACAGGGTGTCCCACATAACTTGAGCCAAGAATCGAAAAATAAGAGGAGCGTCTGAAGCGAATTCAACCAAACGCGTACTATTCTCAATAGCCCAAAGTAACTCAGGCAATTTTATTGCTTACCCCATAACTGAATAATTAATTACGTTTAATTACCAAACTCTTTAATTATTGGCTGAGGACCTCACGTATGATAGCCATATTTGTAGAGCACCTTCAGTAACCACCATTTGAGCTGTTTGCTGTAGGATACGTAACAAGTACTCCTTTTTCCCGGGTTGCAAAGAAGGCCCGCGATATATGAAAAAAAGCCACGTGACGGAGCGTTTACACAGTAGTACTGTATTGTGTTGTGCTCAAGCAAGCGTTCGGTCAACAAGATCGGCTGCATCATGAATGGCAACGAGGAAGTGGCAGGACGTTCTTTTTCTTATTGGCAGCGCTCGGCCAGCAGTATGCATTTTCGCCGTCATCCGCCGCCGGTATGCGTCGGAGTGACTGGCTTGGCCTTCGGACGCTTCTTCACTTGGCAAAGGGTGGGGGCGGGGCACTGCAGTGGAGTGTTCCACTGTATGAGCCTCTAAGGCAAGAGCTAAGGCAGCGTGAAGTGTAGACGGGCGCACGAGGGGGATGAAACGTTGAACGCGGGAGTCAGTGATGGCGTCGAAGAAGGCGTTGGTAGCAATGAAATCGGTGGTGTAGTGTAACCAGCCAGGGCCTTCCACGACGAACGCTCGACATGAGCAGCGAGATATTGCAAGCTGCAGTGGCCCCATTCCACAAGCTGTAATTCTCTAAGGTATAAGCGCTGAAGATGGGCATCACCATAGCGGGACTCGAATGCAAAGATAATACTTCCGTAACTGGAACGGTCGGATGCCGGCAGGAACAAGAGAAATTCAGTGGCACCAGAACAAAGCTGAGCCACCAGGATTTTAGCTTTGTGGTCAGGTAACCAGGAGTGGGGAGCAGCGACAGACTCGAATTGCATACGAAAAGCAGACCTTGACGTGGTACCGTAAAAGGTAGTTGGACTTTGGAAGTGTTCTTTACACTGCTACGTGACGGAGTTGTAAAAGGGAGATTAGGGTGCAGAGACAGGTGCAGCTTCATCAGCGGAAGTAGGCGACACGAGGCTTAAAACACGTGTCGTGAGGTCGGCGATGTGACGCTCCGCGGAAGACATACCGTGGACTAAACAGCTCTCAACGAAGAGCAGTCGCAGGACATGGTGTGCTTCAAAAGAGTCCAGGAGAGCCACACCGCGCAGGCTGATGGCGAGTGCAATTCGAGTCGGCAGGGGCAATGTTTGAAGGTATCGTACCAGAATGTGAAGCACGAGATTGCGGCGACGGTTGCGTGGTGGTGGGGTGTCGCTCTCAGAAAGGGCGCAGTTCAGTTGAGTTTCCGATGACGGTACCAGCATAGATTGCCACTTCGGTGCGAGCGAAGGCGCCTTTCTGGGGTACGCCTTGCTGCGGGTTAACATGACCACTGCCACCAAAATGTAACGAGAGTGCGGTGCTTTGAGCGGGTTGCATGCGGTACACGACACATTGAAATCTCAGCTGTTCCGAAATCCAACAATTTCCCTGACCCACTAGTACTGTAACCTGCTTGTTCTTTTCTTCTTTCACTTGTGGCGTTATTGGTTACCCGTACAATATCAATGCTCTTTCAGCGCTCCTACTTACATGTTCGTTGTTCCTGATGGGCGCAGTGGACGGGTTTCTATATGACACGAATACATTTATTAATTTTGATTTGGTAATTGTGTGTTTTTTCTATCCATAACTCACCACTTGTGAGGCCACCCCACAAGCCGGCATCATGCGAATTGCGATCGAGCGAGATAATTTTATTGGGAATACGGTGAATTGGAGGCCCGGGCCTGGGGCCGCCTAGGTGGCCACTGGAGCTGCGGCTCCCGTGCGGCCTCCACGGCTCGCTGGACGGCCCAAAGTTGGTCTTGAAGTTCTGAGCTGAGCAGCGCGGACGACCACCGCGCGTAGATTTTCTGCGGAGACTGCCATTTTATCTTGATATATTTTACATCCCCACAATATGTGTGAACTCCAGCTCTAGCAGACATGCATGGCTTGCATATGTCGCCCTCGTATATATCGGGGTAAAAAGTTTTTCATTGAACTGGACTCGTATAAGTTTATGTTTGTAATCACCTCCAAGTAACGGACTCAGCTCTGTTCAGTTTAGTGCCAGGCGGTGGTAAGAGTCGCCTCCGAGTTTTATAGAATTTGGTAATATTGCTAAATCTTGTTAATTTGTCTTTTTCTCTGCAGATATCCTCCTTCGCGTTATCCTGACCGATAGAAGTCACTCTTTGCTCAGCTCGGCGAGTAAGAGATCGAGCTACGCGGTGTGCTATCTCGTTGGGGTTGATTGCGGGAATGCCTGGAGTCGTATGCGGTGGGAATCAGTGCGATTGCCCGCCGTTCTTCTCTGCGTTGGAGAATTTTACTTCATTGACTCTGATGTGCCATTCCTCAGGAGAAATACTACATTTTCCGTAATTTCTAACGGCTGCCTGAGAGTCGCTATTGATGTATGGAGCATTCGTCGTGGAGACCAATGCTAGTGCAATGGCTACCTCTTCTGCTCTCTTGGAATATTTGGCATTAACTGACACTCTTGGGAAGGGTTATTGAGTGTGATCTACAACTACTGCTATTTCTGCGCGGACATTCAGCCGTGTCTACGAAGGTTGCTTTGTCGTCTGACCCAAAACTTCGGATCATTTTTTCTGCTCTACTCTTGCGTCTGTCCTCGTTGTAACGTGGATGCACGTTCTTGGGTATATTTGCTACTAGGAGTTTGTCATGTATTTCTCTTGTTATCGTCCTCTTTTCTTCATATAGGTTGTCGTAGTTAATTCCTAGCTTGCCTAGTATATGCCGTCCAGTCTTGGTTTCGGTTAGTCGTTCTACCTCAGACGTTTGTTGTGCTCCTATGAGTTCATCCAGTTTGTTGTGGAGTCTTAACTTTAGCAAGAGATCTGTGCTCGTACTGATAATAATCCCTAGTGCTAGTTTGTTTGTCTTTCCTGTAAGGTTGGTAATTTTAGTCTTTTCAGCTGCAAACCAATTGTGGCAGGCTGCTACGTTTGTGATTTGACTGGTTAGGAATGATTATATCAGCCATATGATACTGTCTTCCTTCATACCTTAGTGCTTGTTAGTAATTCGTTTGATCAATCTCATGGTGTTTGTTACCTTTGTGTCTAACTTCTTTATGGTTTTCACATTTGTGCCTTCGCCTAGCATTAATGTTTTTTAAAGCGAAGCTTTCTTTGCCTCTTCCTTCGACTGTCCCACTGCTGCTGCTGTGGCTGCTGCAGTCTGGCACACCACGTCGGAGGAGTGGTTCAGAGCATGAGAGGAGGGAAATAGAGAGGAAAGGCGACGCGAGAAACTCTTTTTGACCCCACTGCGTGAAATCTACACAATTCCTCCTGGAGCTCCCTGGACGCCGCCACATAATTCTCTTGACAGCTGTAATTATCCGTGACCCGCCTCAAAAGCATTGCGGAAACTGCAGCACTTCCCTTTCTACTAACGTGCGAGTCCAGTGGGGACGTAGATAGAGCTGCAGAGAGGATCGAGGAGAAGAGGCAGTTCCAATACATGGGCGGGGGGGGGGTAGTTAAGGTCACGTGCGAAGGCAACGAAATCCTACTACTATACGACAGCGGTTGCAGAGAAACTGGATAAGCTTAAGTTCAAGGTACGTAACAGTACGTTCCTGCTTTTTCTGAAAAATGAACACCACGCGAATATGCCAAGCGGACAAATTATGCAGGGCGTCGAGACGCTGAGCCGCATTAATAAAAGTGCACCGCAGGGTCCAGGAGACACCGCGGAAATGGTCGATCGTCAAACTAACACTTATTTGTCCACCACGGTAGCTTGGCCGCTATGGGACTGCTAGATGTCGCGGATCTGATCACGACTGCGGCAGCCGCATTGCGGCGGGCGTGAAATAGAAAACGCGCGTGCACTTCGATTTCTGGGCTCCTTGCAGAACGTAACTGTGTCAAAATTAATCCACAGTCCGTCACTACGGCGTGCCTCATAATCCGATTGTGCTTTTGGTACGTACAGCCCCACGCTCCTACTCAAGTTTAATACTTCTACCACGATGCTCACTCCTCTCCGAGGTTATGAAATATGACCCACAACAACGCCTCAAAATAAAAAAAGTACATCTCCCTGTGTGTTCTGTGTACTATGCAGACAAACAGCAGTGGTGTGCTCATGCTAATATTTACCTGACCACTGTAGTGTTAGACTAAACAGCGAAGAAATTAAGCTTTCGCCGTCAACATCACCTCTAATTATCGTCAATCAAAGCAACCAGCACAGAAAGCTTCACTTTCATCAATTCCCACAGTGCGTGCGATCTGCATGATCTTTTTTAAAGGTCTTCCGGACTTCGGCAAAACACAAGCCTTCTGAAAAAAAAAATGATCTTACCAGTTCAAAAAATTTGCAATAGCTTATTGAGACAGATGGTCTCAAATGAGAGAGAGCAAGAAAAAAACGACTAGAGCAAAGGTAGGATAGTCAACCAGGCAAGCGTCTGGTTTTCTTCTCTGCACTGGCGATGAGAAAATGTTGCAATAGAATGACTAGAGAGAGAGAGAGAGAGCAGTGCCCGCGTACAGCAGGAAGCAGGAAAGAACTACTATCGGTCACTGAAACTGATGATACGAAGTGCTTTACACAGATGCTTCCGCAATACATGATGAAGAAGCACTGTAGTCAAACAGTATTGGGGATCAATTGTGTTGATTTCAGGCTGTATATGCTACGCGGGTGTGGACTACGTTCAGTTTGAAATAGCCGCTAGTTCTCTCAAGAAAGATAAGACAAATGATGGCATAGCGGAGGTTACAGATATTTATACTCACTTTTAAGCAGAGCCTCGTCGTCTTTGCATAGCAGCCGTTGCGCGTCGTTCATCGATTCCTCCATCCGTCTTATGGCGTCCTGTTGGAGCGGTGGGCAGGCGTGTAACGTGCTCTTTTGATGGCAGCCTTCTCGCTTGAACCTGAATGCGGCAAAGTGAGGAGCATAGGTGCAGGAATCGTTTCATAATAATGGCACGCGCATTCAGGATTACAACGCTACAAATGAGATTGTTTAGCGATTTTATGGCTAGTTGTGTGCTCATAAGACCCTTACTCAGTAGAACGTGGCGCTGAAAAGAGGTTTCGCATTCATCATATTGTTATAGTGGCTAGAGGACAGGTGTGCCAACCGACGTGTCTGGAGCGTAGTCCTCCACTTCCCCGTATCATGTCGGTTATTGCATGTTTGTAAGATGCTATAATATCTTGAACCGTCTACGAGGGAAAGGTTAGCGACATGGTTAATAGAAGGTAATTTGCGAAGCAGAATAAGCGGAGTCCGCAAGAAGACACGGTGGTGTTTCTGCTTGAGCGCACATCAACATGCACATTTTTCGCTCTGAGCTGTAAATTAGAAGACGAAGGGGAGGGTCAAGGGGGGGGGGGGGCAACAGCATTGTTCTCAGTGCGGACAAGAGCAGCAGCTCACTCCACTTAATGGCGAAGGATTCTGTCAGGAAACATTTTTCGAGGTCGATTTCACACATGTTGTCGAATAAGAGAAGTTTGCCAAAGATGTAGTACTATGGTGTTTCCACTCACTTCTCTGTGATCATGTCGGACAAAATAAGTGCGAAGATTATTTGGGATCGCATAACGTGATTATGACAGCAAACACTAGGACCGATCACAGCAACAAGCTGCGAATGACGTCCGCGCAAATTACTACGTCAAGTTTTCCGTGCCGACGCTTGCCGAGCTTGTCGTCGCGTACGGGTTGTAGCGCGCTGCGTCACTTGATCTGGAAGTCGAAGGTTACGCGGCTGGAACATTTTCTTTTTGTGCAAAATTAGTTTGCAACATCTCGATGAATAAAGTTCGATTGGAAGCGTGTGAGTTTCTATGCTAGAAACCGACAGCTGCACCCTGTAAATCTACAATAAAAGTTACGTTCGCTTGTTGCTGTCGTAAACAAAACATTGACAGCTGCAGCGTAAATGGTGGCAAGGCTTTTTCACTAAGATTCAGAAAAGACGAGCGAAAACAAGACTTGATTGCACGCAATCTGTTATCTCAACACCAGGTGAACATTTTTGGTTCGGAGTCCAAATGGAATTCTTACCTGCCGTGACGGCTCGTGATGGCTCGAGAATGCGACCGCAGCGGCCGCGATATTATTGAGTCGGGATACAGAACGTTCGTATGCTTATGTTTAGTCCCACGCTAATGACTCTCAGGTGGTGTAAAAAGTATCCCAGAATTCCCCACTGCGGCATCTCTCACAGCCCGTGTGCTTGTGGACCTTGAGCCTTGCTACTTATTTGATCCAAGCGGTACTGGCTGCACCAAATATACGGAAAAACCACGTACTAGCTCACAGCCTAAAATTCCAAAATAAATTCGCACTTATTGAAAACCACTAGAACTGTAGTGCGATGTTCTTGCATAGAAACTGGAAAAATATTTCCAGCCCCTTGGTATTTTCCTACAATTGAACAATTACCGGTACAGCTTTGCTTCTACTTTTCACAATGTTATCTGAAGCATACATCATAGCTTAGATCAGCGGCAGCAATATCCTCAAACACTGCTCTTGTCTATGCCACAGCCTTCGACGCGTGCGGACGTACGACGCGCGCTCCAACACTGTTCCACTGACTGCAGCGTCATTTCGCGTCATGATACGAAGAAGTGGCAAAGTATGCTTGATGGATATACCTACTCCTCTAGCCACCATATCCATGTCCACAAGTCGCGCAGGTGAACATTCTGGCAACCGTGTTTCGCCCCCATATAAAAGCGCCAAGTGTTGACTAAGGGACAGCCGCCACTACTGCACATTTGTTGAGAACATTGCACATTTCACACATTGAGCGCGGAGGCACGTAATTCGGGTGCCAACTACAGCATGTTTTCTTCTAATCTGCAATCATTTTCTTTTTTTATAATTTCCACTTGTCAATAAACAGTCTATTTCGAACAAGGATTTTCTTGGCTGCGTTGCCTATTGCCTTTGTCTGGTTGCTATTTAGATAAACTCGAGATCATCGGTTCTCTTTATTCTTGTTGCTCGATCCTTAGATTTAAAGTGATGATCTAAGGATTCATTCTCGGGGCAGATCCCATTACACGTCTTGCGGCATTGCTGAGAACCGTGTGCGTATTTTTCATATTGCGGGAAGAAAAAGAAATTGATGGCGACACGAAGAAGATATGTGTGGTATTTCCGGAAATACGGAACCTATACATTATTAAAAGACAGTTTGCTTCCCGTAATAAAATATTTATATAATATAAACATCTACTAAGGGCTCATTTCTAGCCGTATTTGGTTTCTTGTTCCAGAATAATGTTCATGTTTCTTTGCAGAAGTGCGAATCCACACCAGGCGCACTGGAGCGCTCGGAAGTTTTTCACCGTTCGTCTACAGGGGCCAACGTCCGATAAACGCGAGCCCGCTGACGTTACCGTCCCTGTTTTTGTTGTCGTCATTGGTAAGCATCTGTATACAGTGATTGTCGTGTTAGTTAAGGAATATAACCTTGTCATCATTGCGATTGTAATCACGTCGTGTATTTCTGTATTGTGTGGTGTCCAGCGTAATATATCCTAGGCTCCAATCCTAGCCGGCCACAATATTTTCGTAGTCAGACGCAAATGCAGCATAGATTTCTTCGAAAGAAGCGAATTTAATTTTCTTTCCTGCTCACGCACGCCGCTACGACAGCTCACTTGCACCATGAAAACCGGCTACTCCCTCCTTCCTCTACCCCTGCCTCCTGCCATCCCCTACTCTTATTGATAGTCTCCATACAAGCTACCTACGTGTGTCGGTTTCCTGTTTTCCTAGTGATGGTGCAAACGCCCTTTACACTTTCTATCAGTTCTGGCAGATGCAAAATGTGTTGCCCGGTAATGCTTCTTAACATGTTTTGCCATCAGTTGTGCTATGTTTCTTCTTTTTTTTTTGATGCGCCATGCAGTTTTGACATGCGGGCGGTTGTTAGGAACACACAGACACATTTTCACCACCAAAATTACTGTAGCTTCCCGAAGATCTTTATGTTAGAATACTTCGTCAGGTCACATCAACTAACGCTTTAGGAACAGTGTGACCATGAGTTTCGCTGTTTTATTTTTTTGGTTTCTGGATAAGTGTGTAGCGCGTTCCTAATTTGCTTGTTTTTCATTCACTTTAAGTAAAAGTGATTGGGCACATTCCACGCATGGTCTAGCACTGCTGCCGCGCTTACAGAAGCAAACAAGCAGCCTAAGAACACTTTGTCCTTAATTCCACTCATGTGAAATAATCGTTTGAACGTAGACCTCCATATTGTCGTTCATCTCAAAAAAATATTTTACAGCTTTTGCTTTAGTATGTATTGTTGGTATCAAATTTCTTTAGAGATAACGAATGGTTTGCGTCTTTTCAAACAAGGCGCGCATTTTCCGTATTTTTAAGTTAATAACTTTGGCTATATTTTATCGACACATTCACTGAAGTTCATTGGAGCAAGAATTTGGACCACTACAAATTTCCCGATATCTAAATAAGAAAAGGTGCCACATAGGTCTTTCACTGTTATTGCATTCTTAACTAAACAATGTTCCGGTACCTGCCATGCGAACCAGTCGGAGTTGTTAAATTTTTGGCGGCTTTGTTTTCTGATAGCACAGGAAATAATTTTTTGACTATATGCATCGGGCAATTTGATAACTTATTGTCCTTGGCGCTTTCATCATATCACTCTACGCTTGGCGCAAGTCACAGTCGAAGTGTCTGGAATTCCTTGGATGCTTTGGCGTATTCTGCAGCGAGATAGTCATGCGAATCGAAATTAGGAACACACGCTACGTCAACAGAGCTGAAAAATCTCAACTTCACTGGAGAAATAACGTTTCTTCATTCGAGAATATATGGTAACGCCCCTTTCAAGAGCGGATGGTCCTTACCCGCGCAATTTTACCTGGGCAACTACCTTCGGGGTCTCATTTTCGTCATCTTTTTTGGTCTGCTTCTAAGTTTGCCTAATGATGAGCCCGATTTCATTTTCACACTTTCTGGCAATGTATGAGCTTCTTGACCCTCGCTTTACAGTAACAGTGTAAACGCGTCGATGTTAAGCATCCTAATATGTTCAACCACCTGATAAATTTTTTACAGTGTTTAATGAATAGTGTTCTGGTATCGCGAAAACGGAGGTAGCGTGAATTGTGGTCGAATGCACTCCAGAAACAGTTGAGCCCCTTGGGGTCTATATTTGCCGCCCAACAATAACCGTCACCTGTCTTGCTTGAGTTTACTTTCCTGAAAACACTGCGCTGTCTACTTTCCGGTCTAGAATACTCCCTCATGCCGATAACGCGCATGCCGTTCGGGACTAGGAAGTACCCGGGCTCACAGTGTTAAAGAAAGGAAACGTGGGCAAGGCAGATGACAATTATCGTTGTGTGACAAACATCAACTCCCAACGGGTGGAACTACTTTTTAGAGTGCAGGAGAGGTTGAAAGCGGTGAGCCTCGGGCTACCCTATTTCACTTATTAACACGAAGCTTCCTCAGCGAAACCTCCAGGATACGTTTCAGCACTGCTTCTGTCCTGCCCAATAGGCGCATGCCTCGTGTGGCGTAGCAGATGGGTGCGAGACCAGGCTCGGGCCAGGAAATGACGCATGCACGTGCCGCTTTCCAAAGCAACGATTTGAACATGTGCGCTGGGTCTGCGTATTCTTTTGGTTAAGAAATACGGTAGACCTTTTCTCGACCATCTCTACAGGACAAAAAAGCGATGGGATAATGCATTGAAATGAAGCATTTCTGAACAATTTATTACCTTGAAAATACGCTATTGAACGTACGAGCAAACGTGAAAATTCGCTGTTGAGCGCAGCAGAAGAAACCAACATATTCAAAGAAAAATATTTGAAACGTCTATTTTCTCTTTCATAATGAGTAACTGAAAATGAAAAGAATAACAGTAAGGTATGATCGAACATTACCACAAATAAGAGGCGGAAGGAATCAGCTAGAATCTATCCCATGGAAAATGTCGACGTTAATGCAATTAGCACTGACACATTGCAGTGACACACCGCATACGCCCTTTTAGCGCTGATATCATGGGCACCGCCAAGTTTGATCACGTGGTGACGCGTTCATTGCTTGCCACAGTTGGCTCCATTTTTCGATGGAAGGGCATGACGCCCGGTACGGCTCAGCAAACCTCAATTTCGGTGTCTATCGTGGGCGGTGATTGTGGGGACTGCACCAAGTTTCAGACACAGCTTCAAAGGACACATAAGCGCTTTCAGAGCTTCCCAAGTCTTGTTCAAACGGCGCGAGCAGCCAGCGTGTGCGGTACTTATACTTAAAGCGGGGCTACAAATGTATTCCAAGCGGAATCTCGATTCAGGGCCTGAATTACATGCAAATAATTTTCAAAAAATCGCACGTTCCAAAAGAATAGAAGCACGAAGTTAACAAATTAACAGCTCTGGATCGAGCACAGATATCGCAGTTGTGTAAACGGCATCCATTATATCATTCAACGCGGACAAATTTGATGGGAATTTGTATAACACGTGGATTTGTTACGTTATGTACAAGGGTTCTTCAAAGGCTGCATTTACACATTACTAAATCGTTTAGGACTTATGTGTGACATATCAGCGTTGTCCGCTTTAGATGTACTATTACATGCAAGTCACAGAATTGTGATATCATTTTTCATTGCTGAGGGACAGAGTTGTACACTTGATAATTTCGGTTTCTTAAAATTTGCCATTTTTGCCAATTTTTAATAAAAAGTTGACGACCTAAATAAAAATCCAACACCAACAGTCACAACATTTTAGGTTTTTCTTTTAAATACAACAAACCTCGTCATATATAGTGCATTGGTTGTCGAGGAAAACGGATTCTCCTTTTACATGCATTTAGATGGGAGCACCTGAGCTAAAGCTTCCTCTTAAGGAACTGAACTTTTCTGAATATGGGCTCCATTACTGTTGTGTACTGATTCTGGCCGCTGAGTTCAGCGGATGACGTATCTGCATCAGTTAACCCTGTGTTGAAGAGCGCCCTCTCCCGGCCTCAAGAATGTATATATTGTAGCAGTTATCAAGTTCCCACTGTTCTGTATTTGTTTCGTGACGGCAATAAAAGGTTATTGCCGATACGCCTTGGCGCGATGGTGCCTCGCGATACGACCCACGCAGCAACATAACACTGGCGACGAGGATGGGATTGAATGAGACCGCCGCAATAGGAAGCTAGTTCCTGTCCGTACTCGTTCACAATGACGGCCACCACAACGGAGGGGCTCGAGCCTTTCGACATCACCCACCCTGAAGAGTGGGAGGACTATGCAGAACGTTTCCAGTTCTTCCTCGAGGCGCAGGACGTTACGGACGCCAGCAAGAAGAGATCGATATTCCTCAGCCGCTGCGGTCCCGCCATTTTTCAATTAACCAGGGCGCTCGTAGCACCGGCCCAGCTGAAGGATACACCGTTCGAAACAATCCTCGCCGTTCTGCGTGACCACCTAGCGCCGAAACCACCGGAGCTTGCCAGACGATATGAATTCCATCGCCGCGACCAGGCACCAAGTGAGACTGCCGCCGCCTACCTCGCTGCTCTTCGAACGACGGCACAACACTGCAACTTCAACGACCTCGACACCGTGCTACGGGATCGATTCGTGTTCGGACTGCAGAACGACACGGTGAAGCGGCGACTACTGGCGAAAAAAGAGGTGTCTTTCACTAGTGCTGTTGAGGAAGTAGTCGCCGCTGAGGCCATTGCCCGGGAACCCAGCCTAGCCTCGTTTCAAACCACCAACGCGCCACGTTTCGAGCCCGTGCATCAAGGGACGACGACGGGCGATGATGGCGAGCAAGACACCGCCGAGGATGTTCTTCGGTTACGTGCGAGCTTCACTCAGCGACGGGACACCGAGAGATTGGTGGGGGGCCCCTGCGCCAGCTGTGGAGGCCCGCACGAACGCCGCCTGTGTCGGTTCCGTGGTGCCCAGTGCAGGGAATGTGGAAAAACCGGTCATATTGCTAAGGTCTGCCGGTCCCGGAGGCAGCTTAGCCCACGTCGAAATGCCAAAGATCAAGCCCGGATGCAACAATTCAAGACCGCTCCTCGCACAAACATTTCATACTGCGACGACTTGGCAGTTACTGCTATCAACGAAGTGTCTAAACCCGCCAAGAGGAAGATACATGTGAGTGTAAAAATCGAAGGCACACAGTGTCAGATGGAGGTGGATTCGGGATCAACTTTTTCCATTATCTCCGACGCCACAGCCAGACGCATTTTTCCAAAGGGGCGTGTCAGAAACCTACAGCCACTTGATGTTGTCATGAGGGACTATCAAGCAAACCGTATCGCTGTACGAGGAGTTGGTACCGTCCGAGTGCAGTTCAAAGATTTTGACGGCCCATTGCGCCTGGTCATTGTCAAGGGCGAGCGCCCAAGTCTTCTCGGGCTGGATTGGTTTCCGGCACTCGGTATCAATATCACGGGAGTGCAACGCATCGATCAGCAACCATCCTCACTTGATAACATATTCCGGGATTTTGCCTCTGTGTTCGACGGGACGCTAGGCTGCTACAAGGGACCGCCCGTTCAGTTTGCACTTGACCCTGAGGTTGTGCCTATCCGCCTGAAAGCAAGAAGGGTTCCTTTCGCACTGCGACCGAAAATCGACGCCGAACTGGACAAGCTGATAACACAAGGAATCCTTGAGCCGGTTGACCACGCTCGTTGGGAAACCCCTATTGTTACGCCACTGAAGGCAAATGGGGACGTCCGCATCTGTGCAGACTACAAGTGCACCATCAACAAAGCCTTGCAGCAGCACTCGTATCCGGTACCAGCTGTCAACCACCTGCTGGCATCCCTCTCTGGTGGAACTGTCTTTGCGAAGCTAGACTTAGCACAGGCCTACCAACAGCTCCCAGTGACTGATGAATCTGCAGAGGCGCAGACCATTGTGACGCATCGGGGTGCTTTCCGCGTTCGACGATTACAGTTCGGTGTCAGCGTCGCACCTGGCATTTTTCAGAGTTTAATGGAGAACCTATTGCGCGGAGTACCAGGCGTCATTCCATATTTTGATGATGTCCTCATTTCAGGTGCATCGCACCAAGAACTACTTAGTCGCCTTCGAGAGGTCCTTCAGCGGTTCCAAGATGCAGGGCTTAAGGTCAAGAAGGAGAAATGCCAGCTAGGAGTGACTCAAGTGGAATTTTTGGGTTTCCGAGTCGATGCTGAGGGAATCCACCCCACACTGGCCAAGACGCAAGCCATCCTTAATGCACCGCGGCCGTTGAACAGAGCCGAGCTGCAGGCCTTCCTGGGTCTTCTCAATTTCTATCATGCCTTCCTTCCACACAAGGCCACTGTCGCTGAACCCCTGCACCGTTTGTTGGACAAGAAGGTCCCCTGGCTGTGGGGAAACCTACAACAAACTGCATTCGACAATGTGAAGAAGCTACTGGCATCCAACCAGGTGCTGACACATTCCGACGAGAAGAAGCCGGTGATCCTTGCATGCGATGCGTCCCCGTACGGAATAGGAGCAGTGTTGAGTCACAGAATGCCGGATGACACGGAAGCACCAATCGCTTTTTATTAAAGAACCTTGTCCTCTACGGAGCGTAATTACGCCCAGATTGATAAGGAGGCACTCGCTGTGGTTGCCGGAGTAAAGAAGTTCCATGACTACGTTTTCGGCCGCCCATTTCAGATCCATACAGACCACAAGCCGCTCCTGGGGCTCTTCACATCAGACCGGCAAAAGCCACAGATGCTTTCACCACGAATGTTGCGTTGGTCCATTTTTCTTAATGGATACCAGCATACTCTCCACCACCGACCAGGAAAACAGTTAGGCCACGCAGATGGTCTCAGCAGACTGCCTCAAGCGGACCAGTGCCAGGATGACCCTTCGCCAGCAGAGGTCGTCATGCTTCTGGACGTACTTCCAGAATCTCCAGTCCATGCAGGCGATGTAGCTAAGTACTCCGCCAAGGATGCTATCCTCTCCCGTGTCCTCAACTGGGTGTGGAAGGGGTGGCCAAGGTGCGCTCCGAGTTCCGAGTTCACACCTTTCATGTCCAGGCAACATGAACTGTCCGCCCACAAGGGATGCTTACTGTGGGGTGACCGTGTGGTGATTCCACAGAAGTTGCGTTTCCGGGTCCTCGATGCTCTGCATGTCGGACACCCTGGCATCGTCAGAATGAAAGCGCTTGCCCGCAGTTATGTATGGTGGCCCGGCATGGATGCGGCCATTGAGGAATGGGTCCGGCGATGTTTTCCTTGCCAGGAAACACGGCCTGAGATGCCTCGGGCACCTGTGCACCCATGGGAGACGACCCGGACACCATGGTCACGCCTGCACATTGATTTCGCTGGTCCCTTCCAAGGACAGACCTTCTTGATTGTGGTGGACTCTTATTCCAAATGGCTGGAGGTCATACTAATGTCGTCAATGACATCGAGTGCTGTAATCACTACCTTACAAAGATTGTTCGCAACTCATGGCCTGCCAGATACCCTTGTTTCAGACAACGGCCCGCAATTCACATCCACAGAATTTCGAGGGTTCCTGGATGCCAACCTCATCCGCCAAGTGACATCTGCACCGTTCCATCCATCCACGAACGGGCAGGCCGAAAGGATGGTACGGACCACCAAAGAGGCATTAGCTCGAATAATCCGAGGACGCTGGGCAAAGCGCTTGGTAGACTTCACTCTACAGCGGCATGTAACTCCGCACACAGTCACGGGGCGCGCCCCGTGCGAGTTGTTGATGGGCCGCCGACTGTCTACCATGCTGGATCGGCTGCATCCAGACCGGGCCCCTGACAAGTCCTCCCGGTTGGCAGAAGTTCTGCCGACACCACGCATATTCCAGCCCGACGACCCTGTATTTGCACGTAACTACGGCCAGGGCCCACCATGGGTATCTGCTGTGATTTCCAGAGCAACTGGCCCGATCTCTTATGAGGTTGCTCTTCCGGATGGTCGTGTGTGTCGCCGGCACGTGGACCAGCTTCGTCGGCGGAGCAGCATTCCCATGAGGTTAGCCGAAACTGTACCTGAAGGACAGCCTGAGGTTCAGCCTTCGTTAAGCCCTTCACCTGGCGGAATGAGCAGCAGCAAGACACCAGATCCCGGTGAAACCGAGGAGCACCCGACAGCCATGCTACCTCCCGAGGCGCAACCAACAGTCATGCTTCCTTCGGACGACATAGCAGCACCTCAGCCAGCACCAACAGAGCAAAGTGTAGAATTGCCGGGCCCACGCCGTTCGCAGCGTTCCCGGAAGACACCACAACATCTTCGGGACTTTGTGCTGGCATTGGCTGACTGTTGAGTACCAACTAAGGGGGAAGGAGCGTTGTGTACTGATTCTGGCCGCTGAGTTCAGCGGATGACGTATCTGCATCAGTTAACCCTGTGTTGAAGAGCGCCCTCTCCCGGCCTCAAGAATGTATATATTGTAGCAGTTATCAAGTTCCCACTGTTCTGTATTTGTTTCGTGACGGCAATAAAAGGTTATTGCCGATACGCCTTGGCGCGATGGTGCCTCGCGATACGACCCACGCAGCAACATAACAATTACCTTCAATGTATTTCCTTTCGCCATGCGATTGGCACTGTCTACATTCTCTAAGGGGTTCCACTATTCAATAGTAATACAGGAAAGGTTAAAAAAGGTGTGTGAGACAAGCGTACATAAAGGCACTCTAAGAAACCGTTTGCGCTGTTTAGGGCTTGTCTTAATTTTAAGCAATCAGCCTCATCTATATCGCGCGCCTGCATTCGTTAAGCGCTTATCTCCTGGTACCTCCACCTTACGAACGACATGCGCGTTATCGGCGTAACATAGTGTAAAAAAATGAGGAAATGCAAGCGATACAATGGTGATAATCCTTGGGCACAATATGCCTCCCCGCTCCCCCCCCAAAGGGTGTAAAAGTTCTCAGGGACGTTACGCACCTACTGCAGACGTAGTGCCAGTTAATAGCGGCCATACCACCGCATCGGTAACGCAACTGATCTTGCCAATGATTTTCGCAGCTCTTAAGGCAATCCTATCTGCTCTGCCGTAAGCAAACAACCTACCAGAAGTGAAAGCCTTGTTTCCTCTGGGAGAACTACTGTGTCAACAATTTGCGACAAAACTGCGGCAAGTAGTACGTGAATGACCGCTAGAAAAATGTCTCCACATTTCAGTGGAATGCCAACAGTCTTTGAAGGAAGTGTGCTGGCTTTCGAGAACTGCTTGTACAATATAAATTTCCATTACCTTGCATTCAAGTGTCGGGAATCAGTGACGATTTTCGCACCTAGAATTATATGTTATACAAGACGTCTCGACAAGGTGCTGTTAGCAGAGTGCACCTGTGGGTCAGAAAGGACTCACCATCTTATCAAATTCAGTCCAGTGATTCAGATTTTCCGCGATTCGTCGCATGTAACGTACCCTTTGGTAAGCTCTGCATGACAGTGAATAATTTATATCTACAACCTTCAAACCGGATTTCAGTAGAAGCGCTAGTAAATATTTTCAAAATAGCTCAATCTAATGTATCTATATGTGGAGACTTCAATGCACACAACATTATCTGGGGCAGTGATAATTGTGATGCACGTGATAACATTATTGATTGCGCGATAGATAAATGCACCTTGACTGTCGTAATTGACCGGACGCCCAACATTTATTCGTGGATAAAATTATTCAAGCTGCATAGATGTTACGGTGTGTGTTCATGATCTAGTGAACGGTATGGTATGGACAACAAATACGGAAACACGCGGAAGTGATCACTTTCCCATCCTTGTAAATTAACCTAGCAGGCACTATGATATCAGGCGTTACAGGAGACGAACCAACTGGAAACTTTTCGGTACCGCATGAAATTATCAACATACAACAGTGGAAAGATTTACTGAATTTTTGCAGGGTAATGTGAGCATATGCACAAGGAGGGTCTCAATTACAAAAGATTATGGTGCACTTGGCGGAGAGTATGAACACATAAGAGGCATCAGACGCCGATCAGAAAGAGTTTACCGACGGCGCGGAAGTTTAGAAGTATGCAAAAAGGCTCAGAAAATACGCAATGTGATGCGCAGACGCATGGAAAATTTAGGCAAACGGCGCTGGCGCGATTTCTGTGGCACGCCGTCTCCTCACATGTCTGTCCCACGATTTTTTCTAGTAATTCGTTCTTTAAGCGGACCTGTAACAGAGAGCTTCCCATTTCGTGCTCTTGCTGTACATCGCGAAATGTGTGAGATAATAGTAGCAGATGGATTTGGCTAGCTTAGTTCCAGACCTGCTTTTTCTTCACAACATGCACAATTTGATAATTCCGTAATGTTTGCTAGGCAGAAATTTACTGCTTGCTATTGGGCACAACATCCTAAATGAGATCACGCATTCACAATAAGCGAGCTTCAATGTGCAATTTCAACATCTCGCCAAAAGCCTGCTCCAGGGTCGGACGGCATTACGTACAATATGCTAAGAAACCTCGGGCCGACAGGTACAAGGGCTCTCTAAGACATCTATAATCATCTATGGATTGAAGAAACTGTACCTGACTTTTGGAAAGACGTTTGAATAATTCTAATTTTAACACCGGATGAGACGCCCTTGTGCCTTTAATCTTTCCGCCTAGTTTGTTTGATATGTTCTTTATGCAAGGTGATGGAGAAAATGATTGAGACGCGACTTCAGTGGTGGTGGAATAAAACAGAGGTGCACAATGGATGCAATATTAGCTATAGTAACCTGTGTGGAACCCGAGCGTGCACGTGGAACATGACGATAGCCGTATTCCTAGACCTCAAAAGGGCATTTGACACTGTTACTCCCGTTCATGTTCTGCTAAGTATGTTGGAACTCGGAATGCCTGTGGCCAGAATGATACGGAGAGAGGCAAGAAGTAGAGACGGCCTAACTGAGGGAGAGACCATCAGCCTGGTTCACACATTCCTAATTAGCCGCATCACATACGGCCCTTCCGTATCAGGCCTTGACAAACCATGATATCACATAGGCAAACACAATAATAAGAAAAGCCTTCAAAGCCGCCATTGGTCTCCCCAAATGCGCTAGCACAGAGAGATTCGAGACTGGGTCTGCACAATACTTTTGACGAGTACGCAGTCGCGACGTTATATGTTCAGAAAGAACGACTTTGTTCTTCAACTCAGGGCAGGGAATATTGGCAAGGTGAGGCTTTCCCCTGGGACCCCAGTATTGCGGAGAGGAAACAGCACAGATAGACTGCGACGTTCGATCGCCCATCGCGTGGCCCCAGTTCCGAAAAATATGCATCCCATGTACCATTCCGGACGACGCAGAGCCAGTCGAGCCAGCTCAGACACCTTCACCGTAGTCTCTACATGTAAGAGCAACATAACAGCAGCATCCTTCGAAACCACCTCGGCATGCGTGGTAGAGGCTGCAGCCATCGCCTTGGGCATTCAGGACGCCGAGCGCCAAGCCGATTCGGCTGCCATATTATCTGACTCACAAGCGGCCTGCTGCCTGTGTTTAAATGGAACGGCACCCCGATCAATACTCAAAATTTTAGGCAATCAACGAGAAGGGCACAACACTATCATGTGGTGTCCGGCACACGAGCGACTGGCAGGAAATGCGAGGGCAGACCGTACTGGTCGAGGATTAAACGTTCGAACAACGGCATGGCCTGGTGACGACATTCCACCGAATTCTTGTGACATCCTTTTACAGCAAAGGCAGGAGCGGATACGTTTTGGACATCCTCACTCCTATTTAAACAGCCAACAGGAGAGGTACTGGCGTCGTGTTCAGACGAATACATACCTCAACCTGCACCACCTACGCAGAATACAGCCCACGAGGTTCACTCACGAGTCTCCATGGTGCACAGGCGCGCCCATACTAAAACGCATTACATGGGAGGGCCCCAGGAGACCTCCGCACATAGACAGCCCCATATTTCACCAACATCCGCTAATGAGGAATAGGAAGTGGGAGGCATGGCTTGGGGACGAGGCTCGGGAGAGCCATTTGGCTCAGCTGGACAAAGCCCAGTGAGTCGCTCGTGCCTGTGGGGCCCCAGCCATCGTGCCTGAATTTATTTATATTCAATAAAGTTTTTACTCACTCACTCACTCACTCACTCACTCACTCACTCACTCACTCACTCACTCACTCACTCACTCACTCACTCACTCACTCACTCACTCACTCACTCACTCACTCACTCACTCACTCACTCACTCACTCACTCACTCACTCACTCACTCACTCACTCACTCACTCACTCACTGACAGGTCCTTGCGATGCATTTCCGAATTTGTATCAGGGCGCAACATGTATGTTCAAACGGGTGAAGGAAAGAATGATGAGCATGTCAAACAGGCAGTACCACAGGGAAGCGTACTCAGCCCTTTCCTTTTTAACTTTGTCATGGCTGAATAAACAAGGCCGCCATCAAAGTTAAAGTTTTCACTGTATGCATGTGATGTGTGTATTTCGACATCTGGGTCTAATGCTCTATTACATCAGATGACATTGCAAGACGGCATAAACATCATTAACCAATTCTTGATAGAGAGAGGAGCGGTGCCATCACACACATACAGCTGTATTGCCCTTAACTCGGAGGCAGTTAAAAAATTTATCTCTTAATGTGGAAGGACGCCCTCTAATGATTGTCACACAGCATCGATTTGGCATAATACTTGACAGGTAGCTATCCTGGATTAGAAGACGAGGTCAATGCGCTAGTGACTGTACTTCGCAGACTTGCAGGCACTATATGGGGCGGATGAGTATCGCCCATGCTGACTGTTTACAACGCATTAATACGAAAAAAATTGCGTATTCCGCGCCCATTTTACACAGACTTTCCCACACGCCAGAAGAGTGACTTCAAACACTTTTAGCTAGAGTATTACGCATGTCTAGGAGTTCCACGAGTGACTTTTTTAGCTGTCTTGTAATAGATGAGGCTCACTAATCACCCTTTCCAGTTATAAGGTATACGGAAACATGCCATTATTTTTCTCTTCAAACACAACATAAAGGCCGCCATTGGCTCTAAAAATAATGAAACGAGATAGAAGTTATGTACATGAAGAAATTCGAGAAAATCTTCATATATTGCCAAGAAATAAGAAGTATCTCCAGGGTTGCTTGCACGTCCAAAAATCGCATTGTCAGTAGACGGCATATTCAGAAAAGTTAGTTAGTTAGTTTGGGTTTAGTGGCACAAAGGCAACTGACAGCTGCGCCAGTCACAAGACAAAATAAAAAGGACCGTTAGGGCAGGTAAACCTGCAATACATTATAGTTGGTGTAAATAACCAGTTCTTTCTAAAAAGTCGAAGACGTTAGGAAATGGCACTAGGGGGTCATCTGCTAGTATTAGGGTAGGGTGTAATGGGATGTACAATTTATACAGGCTGTGTAAAAACCTCCGTCTCGGTGTATCGATGTGTGGACATGTTATTAAGATGTGCATGACTGTAAGAGCTTCATTACATTTTTCGCAAGTTGGCGGGTTTTCTTTTCGGAGAAGGAAATTGTGCGTCAGATGTGTGTGTCCAATTCGAAGTCGACACAAGATCACCTCGTAGAATCGTTGCTGGTGACTGCATGATTTCCACTCTCCAATGACAGGTTTACTTAGATGAAGCTTGTTGCTTAAACAAGTGTCCCAATCGCGTTGCCATTTTGACGTCAAGGCCTTCCGAATCGCATTGACACTGTCTTTATATGGAAGTGCTGTATTTTGAATGTTTTTGTACGCTGCCATTGATGCGCATCTATCCGCCGCTTCGTTACCCAATATTCCAACATGGCTTGGTACCGAGCATAACTTAATTGATCTGCCATATTTGTTTGACGTTAATGCATTCAAAATATCGCCTAACAAGGGTTCACTTTGGGATTCCATGTGTAGAGCCTTCAGTACGCCTAATCAATCTGTGTATATGACAGTGTTTTCAAGTTTGTCAGCAATGATCTTTTGAACTACCGTCCATATCGCGTACACTTCGGCTGTGTAGACAGAGGCATGCTGAGGTAATCGAATACATGTTTCCCAATTTTCTGTTACAGCCCCTACACCCACGTGTTTTTCCGTTTTAGAGCCATCAGTATAAAATTCTATGTAGTTTATGTACTTGTCTTGAAGAGAGCGGAATTCTTGTATAATGTGTTGATATGGTGTGTATCTTTTCTTTAGATGTGTTAGTGTCCAACCACATGACGCTGTGAAATCACACCACCGGGGTAAACGTTCCGGCTTTCTGGCAACCTGGAGGACTTCCCGAGGGATGTCATAATCCCGACAGTATTCCTCGTATCGCGAGATAAGCGGCCTAATCATGTTTGGTTTATTTGTGTAATGTAAGCGTGAGCTACACTTTGTGACGATGTTGTAGCATATGTGTTGTGGTGAGGATTGGATTCTGAGTATGTAGGAAAAAGTTAGTAGCGCTCTGCGATACTGTAAAGGAGGTACATTACATTCAATATGTAAGCTCTGTATAGGTGATATTCTGTAAGCACCGCATGCTAGTCGTAGTCCTAAGTTGTGGACTGGATAATGTCGTCGGACGTAAGATAGTCTGGCTGAACCATGTGTAATGCTACCATAGTCTAATATGCTACGCGCCAAAGTGCGGTAGATGTGTAGCAGGCATTTACGGTCACAGCCCCACCATTTCCGGGAGAGGATTTTTAGAATGTTAAGTGCATTGTTCGCTTTCATTTTAATACTATTGATGTGTGCGAGAAAGTTCAGCTTTTTATCAAACAGAACACCCAGAAACTTGTGTTCTTGTTTCACGGGTAGTGTGGCATCCTGTAGTTTAAGGATGGGATCTGGTTGTACGCCTCTTTTTTGTGTGAAGACAACACTAATCGTTTTTTCACTTGAGAAGCGAAAGCCGTTTTCAGATGCCCACTGCGTTAGTTTGTTTAGTGTAATTTGAATTTGTCGTTCGCAGGTTGCCATGTTCGATGCACGACATGCAATTTGAAGATCATCCACATATAGTGAATGTATTATAGAAGATGGAATTACATTATTGAGCGAGTTCATTTTTACAACAAACGGTGTTGTGCTCAATACGCATCCCTGAGGTACTCCGTTTTCCTGAATAAATACGCGGGACAGCACCGTTCCTAAACGCACCTGGAATGTTCGATCGGACATGAAATCAGCTAGACATTTAAGCATTCTGCCGCGGATCCCTAAATCCGCTAAATTCCTTAAAATACCGAACATCCATGTTGTGTCATACGCTTTTTTAAGATCAAAGAAAACTGTGAGACAAAATTGCTTTTGTAGAAAGGCCACACGTATCTCGTGTTCTAACCGAACTAGATGATCTGTTGTGGAGCAGCCTTTCTTGTACCCACACTGATGATTATCGAGCAGGTTCTCAGTTTCTAGGACGTATGCCAATCTGATGTTTATAATGGATTCATATGACTTGGCGAGACAGCTTGTGAGTGCTATAGGTCGGTAGCTGGTAGCTGTTGTAGGATGCTTTCCAGCTTTCAAGAAAGGGATTATAATGGCTTTTTTCCACGCATTCGGCATTTTTCCTGTTTCCCAGATTATGTTAAAAAAGCGGAGCAATGTCTTAACTGCTTTTGAAGATAGGTGTACGAGCATTGTGTAATGTATTCTGTCCGGACTTGGCGCTGTTTTTTTGCCAGTAGTGAGTACTCTGTTAATTTCGGAAAGTGTTAGGGGGGCATTATATGGTTTCTGGGAACTTCCTGCTGTCGGAACCTTTTGTTTTTCTGCTGATTGTTTGTACTTTTGAAATTCAGTGGAGTAGTTTAGTGAGCTTGATATGTACTGGAAGTGCTGCCCTAATATGTCTGCTTGTTCTTTTAAGTTCATCTGTGTACATGGAGGCGAGAGTATGGGGATTGTATAAGGAGCGTACTCGCTTCTAAATTTACGAAGCTGATCCCACATTCTTTTGGATGGTATTGAGCTATTGATGGAGGATACATATGTTTGCTATGACTGTCTTTCGGCTTGCCTACGCGTGTACCTGGCTTTCGTATTTGCTTTTTTGAAATACAGGAGGTTATCTTGTGTTGGGTATCGCCGAAAGGTACCCCACGCTTTGTTTTGTTCTTTTTTAGTTTGTGTACATTCATTCGTCCACCAGGGTTTTAGTTTTTTCCTTAAGAAACCGGAGGATCGCGGGATCGTCTGTTCTGCTGCAACAAGTATGGAGGCAATAATCTTTTCATTCATTTAGTCTATTGTTTGATCATCTGATATGTCATCGAGACTGGCCTTCTCGCTGAAGAGGGGCCAGTCTGCTAGATGGAGTTTCCAATGGAGTGATCCTAATGGTACTGTAGGGAAAGGAGATGTTCTTTTAATAATGCCGGGCATATGATCGCTACCATAAGGATTGTTAATAACACTCCATTTAAAATCTATCAACAGAGATGGAGTGCACAGCGCCAGATCAAGACAGCTGATAGCTCCTGTGCTCCATCCTCCATCCTCCATCCTGTGCAAATCCACAACCCCCGAATGGGATTGTGGATTTGTAGACGAAGATATACACTACCTCGTTCTAGATTACCCATATCACGACACCACCAAGACACCGACTTATATCAACCCTAATTACATTAGACCTCAGACCTTTTACTTTAAAGAAATTTTGGGGTCCTTGGCCAACAACGTCCTTGCGGAAGAGCGCTTTAAAAGCACTGAAGCCTTTTCTTGAAGACAGCGGCATTGTTGGCGGTTAGGAACGCTTTCATTACCCGCCATGGTTGCTCATCAGCTACGGTGTTGGGCTGCTGAGTACGGAGTCGCGGGATCGAATCCCGGCCACAGCGGCCGCATTTCGATGGGGCCAAATGCGAAAACACCCGTGTGCTTAGATTTAAGTGCATGTTAAAGAACCCCAGGTGGTCGGAATTTCCGGAGCCCTTCACTACGGCGCACCTCTTAATCAGAAAGTGGTTTTGGCACGTTAAACCCCATAATTTTTTTAACGCTTTCATTGTTCCTTTGATTTCAGTGTCGCTGTATGCACGTATGTGTTTGTGGATTATGGCATGTTGACTGTTCTGTTGTGACTATATGTGATAATGCATTTACACCATGTATGTACCGCCCGCTGACAAGAGAATGTGTTATTAGGCGACAGTATCATTTGTATTTTTGAGACTTTTTTCTACCAAACTCTGGAGTCATTTATCTTGTATATTGTATGTACCATGGGTTTCATACGTCATAGTGCTACTGTGAAAACGTTGCTTGACAAGTCCTGGTGCTTGTATGAAAAGGTTAGATGACATTTATTCTTGAACCCTTTATGCAGTAAGCTACATCCAGTAAGGAGCTGAGGAGTAGCCGGCGCCATAAATTGTGCGTCAACATCTCCTTGTATAATATAAATAAAAACGTTTTTGCAGTTTGCACCAGACGCTGTTCTATATCATAGCAATGGTGGCCAAGATAAAAAAAAATATATTTACCGGAGCTTATCTGGCGAAGGAAGAGTGCTCCAATCTTTGAGGCGCAACAAGCCTCGCCATTGCGCGTGCAACATTCAAACGGCAATAATCCCATATTCCCTGACTATACGCTTAGGGCACCACCTATGGAGGGGGCACTGATGGCCACCTAGCGGGTGCTTTCGAAAGTACGCTCGGGATGCAGTAGCAGACGTCAACACTTCGCAGCGAGGATGGCTAAAGTTCGCGGATGCGATGTTCCTCTTATTCGCGTGTCAGACTGCTAGTTCAGCGGTGACAGCTGCAGGGAAGGCAAGGGTCTGTATAAGAGCGGGCTTATACGCTATGTTACCAGAGTTTTCGAAAAGCCCGCCCGCATACATGCGTTACAACTTGTGTGTCTGAATAATTAGCCCACGCCGTTGGTGCAGGCCTAGTTCACAATCAATTCCACACGGTGCGATGTCGGCACACATTGTTGTGATCTGGATACGGCTCAATGATGTGACATCGCCGAATAACCGCCTTAAACGTCGCATCATGAAAAGGAAATGTGAAATCACTAATGGAAACGCGCACCGGCGCTATCGTAGTCACGAAAATTACAGCTGAATACGAGTGCTAGTTGCCGCCGCCCCACCGATGCATTTCCGCTGCGTACGTCAACGAACTCCTCTCCTCGCTAAAGTCTTCGCAATCTGGAATACGCTTAGAGACCTGCTTGAAAATCTACAAACCAGAAGTCTCACTATCTTTTCAGTATTTTCCTTTTTTTCGAATGTTACGGAATCCAGAAGCCACGCGATAAACTTAAAGGCTATCTAGCGCAGGCCAACGTAGACGGACGCTGACGGCAAAGGATTGTTTAATTCTTTGCGGCGTAGGCATTGTACAGCTACGTTGACAACGATAAAAAGACACAATTTGGTTGAGTACAATATCCAAATGCAAAAAAATTCGCTATGCATAGCGGGTGTGCTCCGGCAGCATCAAGGTGCAATGCCTTCAGAAATATTAATAGAAATTTTGTGCAAAAATTGAACAACAATACCCAATATTGCAGCTAACAGCATTTTTTGCCCTGAGCTACTTAACTCATTTCACAAGCACGCACAATATCGAATATGATTTCGGGGCAACAAATAAAGCTGTTAAAGAAGCACTTCTCTGTAATGATTACTTGAAACACAGTGTGATTTAAGCCTTAACAAGCGAGGCGAGGCAGTAACCCCCTACATAAAGCATATCAACAAATGTGCTGCAGAACTGCATGAGCAGCAGCTCAGCAACAATTCAACTGCGAAGCCACGAATAACATACCTCGAAGAATATGAACTGCACGCAAGCTGGTGCAATAATTTAACGGAAGACCTAAAGCTAAGTCAAACCTCGCAAGCTGTACCAAGTTTAACATACAACACGATGCACTTCTGCATTCGTGCACCCTAGCCAGAGCAACATGGTAAAGGAGCGGTAAAGAACTCCTTAAGGAGTTGTTGGGTCCCTAAAAAATATTAGGATGTTTAAAATGACAACACAAAGCAGCTAGATAAGTAAAACTGTAACTTACGAAACAACAAAAGAGTACGTGTCATGAAAAACGTCAAAGAAGAATCACACAACAGCTGTAGCTTTAGCAAGTTCTGAAGGACACATAGAACAAGAAGCAGGATTGTTTGTCTGCTGCATGCTGACAAATTAAAGCAGAAGATAGGTAGGCTATCATCAACTTCTTTGCTTACACGTGTAAACACGATCGAATGTAACGAATACCTAGATGATAAAGTGTGCAAACAAACAATTTCCCGCTTAACGGCGGCGATCTACCGCTGCTATTGCTCCTGCTCAAACATCTCGGGGGGAATGATTAGAACTATGTTGCCGACAAGTTTGAGCACGCTTTTGAGCACCCGCCTCGCAAGAATAGTTTTTCTGCAGGTCTTGGAGCTGTGGCTACCACACATATGCGACGGGTGCTTCTTACTTAGCTTCGAAAACGCGGATCAAACCAGAAAACTATGGCGGGCGGCCACCTGCTTTCTCTAGTGCAGTCAGGAAGGCCGCCACCAGTGGCGCATTCGTCGGCGCGACCTACGCGTATAGTGCAGTAGCCACGTGATGACCATTAAAACTTACGTACCTGCATACCCACGCGTAGAAGCCAGGATGGGGAGGAATCCCCTTTGCGACATTCTTCGTCATTCTGGTCCGTATTCTGTTAATCTGCCTCTCGAGGCATCGTTTCAACTGTCTGTACCAGCATTTCTTTTCATCACTGTCATCGTTGATTGGGTCGTCTTCCTCTTCCGCTAGAGCGCAGGTGTGCAAATAAAAGAAAGCCAAACATAATTTATTGTGCAAGCGTCACACCCAAAGCGCAATTGATGGCAACAGAAGACGTATTACCACCCAGTAAAAACAAACAGAATGGAAACAAAGAAAACACAAAAAGAGCGCGGTACGCCCCTGTGTCGAGACAATGCAACAATGGCAATAAACTTACCCTGGCAGTGATTAACAGAAATACTGCACTGGCAATGAGGGCAAGCCTTCGACAGGATATATACTGGATTTCCACCATATATTTTTAATCAGTTTCGGTCATAATGGGTTTCTATTCCATTCAATTTGTTTTCATATCCTGGCGCTACTGCCAACCTTGTATCCTAAGTAACAGACATGAGCAACTTTGTGCCTGCCTGTAGGTTGCTTGGCGAAAAACAAATGTCGCCAAATATTTCCTTAAGAACATTTGTGAAACCCGGGAATGAATCACTGGCCACCCAGCCCAGGGGTGCTGTGCAGGATTTCCCGAGTTTGTAGCTCTGATTGAATTCGCGCGACGACACTCAGAGCAAAAATAGCTCGGAATGCGCGGAAGCAGTGGACAATAAAATGTCGAGGTAAAGCCACGTATGCCAGCGCGGAGCGCAGCCTGCAAACGCCGCTTCTGCGTTTCAAACGCACAAGTCTGGGCAATGTTACGCGTCAGTGCCGCTTATAGGGATCGCTACTTGAAGTCTGTCGGGAGACGCCAGGGGCACTGCTTACCCTAGCAGAGGGACACGTCACCATTTATCAGCTCACTCTCAAAAAGCCGCCGCCCACCGTCCGCATGACCAAGCAAAGCCGGAATGCCGAAGTTTGCCGTTTTCCTGATTGGGTATTATTCCCGGTAACGTGGTTGCTTCGCTTTGTAGCTCAGTCGTAACAGTATGCTCGTGGCGACGAGAATATCGCTGCAGCTCTAATTTGACGTGTGTGGAATGACCCATTGAACACCGGCTGATTTTCGCGAGTGAAGCACATTGTGCTTTTGTGTGCTGGAATGACAGTGTGCGCGGGTTGTTTGAACAAACTTCTCGAGCAGTAACATTTCAGCAGTAGCGAATTGCAAGCAATTTAGCACGTTATCGAAGACGTATTCATAGGTGGCCCAGTTGTCAAAAGCATGCGGACCGTGCTGTTTGACATCTTCACTAGGTCGTGAAGGTACCGAGCTTTTCCAAATTCAGGATTTCATGCATAGGAATCCTTGAAAAATATTCCCGACCGACTAGGTCACTGATTGATTAGAATTCAATTTAAATCAAAGTTAATAATTATTAACAGCAAACGCACCTCGCAATTATCTTCAGGCTTACTGTTAAAAGCTCTCCAGATAGGCAGAGTACTAAAGCTACTTAGTTCAACCGGTTTTAGCTGGCAGAGCATATATGACAACTTAGAAACCACAAATTATGACACGCGTGATCTGTTTGATAAAACGCAGAACCTTAGGTTGTCAGAAAATCTCAGCGTTTAATACAGCTGCCTTTGATGACAGTCTCATGATGACTGCCCAGGTTAACACGATTAGCATTCAAGCAGTATAATGGCACATTGTATTGCTACAGACATTGTTGTTGTAAATCTATAGTGATCATTCTGAGATTTTGAGTGCTTCGGCTACATGCGATAAGCACTGGCTCCGGTATCGGCCCACATTCCTCTGACACTAGCTTCTCAAGGTCCGCCGTGAGCATGATGGCATGATGACTGATTGGTGACGGCGCTGTAGTGACAGTGTTATTGCCCCACGAGACGCTAGATAGTGCACCCGAGAAGCAGCAGCCAGACATCGGGTGACCCGACGGAACACTATAAACTGTCCCCAGACAGCCAAACCTCAAAGAACAGACAACAACAAAGGCACTTCGGCTCGCAGCGTCTGGCGGAAAACATGCGAAAGAAAGAAACACCGTACTCCAGCCGGTATCGGATGACCGCGGGTCCAGGAGAGCGTATTCTATAAGAGTCCACCTAGTGAACTGTCCATTTCAGCCGCTGCTGATTGGCTAGGGCCGCTCGTCTCCTCTTCACTCGTGCAGCTGCATCCAATCAGCAGCGGCCGAAATAGACTGTCTAGTTGGACTCTTACAGAATCCCCCCCCCCACCAGGAATGGCAATTGGAGGAAAGACGGACTCGACTTCGGATCGCGTGTGCGCTAAGAGGCCCGATGGAAGGAAGCCCGACCGCAACATTCATTGAGCCCAGGTGCCGTCGATGATGATGATGACGATGATGAAGCCTCAATCAATGTCAGAAACCCATTATGGAGGATACGCCTCGAATCTGGTGGTAATGTGGTTGAAAAATAAGATAAATAGATAATGAAGAAATAACAAAAAAAGGAAAATAAATGAATAATCCAGGATGAAAAGGATGTACATAAACATGAGCAAGATAAATTTTGAATAATAATATTGATAAGATTTTAACTGCAAATTTGTGCTTTTGAATTTTGAATTTTGAAAATTGAAGTAGAAGTAAATCATTTGTGGTAACTACAAAATATTAATAAGGCAGTCTTTTTGTGTCACATAATAAATTATAAATGGCTAGGCAAACGTTCTTGTGGCCGTATCCTAATACCGTTGCTCCAAGGGAGAGTTAGCAGTACTGCGTAAAGAGAATCCTAGATTTTGAAGCCGAATTTATAGACATCGTTTTCGATAAGTAGAAAACCGCCGACATGGTGATACAAAATCATCGGTGCATTCCGGCTCATTGCAGAAGTGGCATAAAGGGGATACCGTCAGACCACATCTGTGCAAGTAAAAATTAAGTGCTGGAATACGGCAACGCAGCCTCGTAAATGAAACTTTGATTTGCCGGTTAGGACACCATTATCGGTTCTAAGAATAATTTAGGTGCACAAAATGTGTAGATTTTGATAATGACAGGGCTTTTTTGTCTTCGGTCAAAGAAAACTGTCTATATCTGGCTGCAGTATGTGCGCAGTTAAGGGCAGCACACCGGACCTGTTGAAGAAGGTCGTGCTAAGGAATCGGCTATTTCATTATTATGAATGTCTCGGTGGCCTGGGTCCCATACTAAATGAACAAACTTAAGTGAGGAGGAGCTAATCTATAAGATGTGTTCAATGCTGTCGACTTTGTAGACGCATTAAGTGCGCTGCATACAGATAGAGAATCTGTGACGATAACTTTCGTAGTATGACGGCGCAATTTCCACAACGCAAGAGCTATTGCCAACAGTTCGGCCTGAAAAAGTGGTGCATAATTTGGTAGGCGAACCGAAAAAGAGCAATGGGGCGATGGTGAGTAGATTCCCATGCCTGCCTTCTCTTCACATGAAGAAGCATTTGTCGCTAATACATTTATTGGGAAAGGGGTAAATATTCTTGTAAACGGTCATTCAAATCTGTTGGGGGAGGGAATTTTGCATTGTTTGGTAAAATGTCTGCAAATTCTATTTCGATCGACTATAATTTCCCTAAGGTGAACATTTAAAGGTGCTAACTGGGTATGCACAAATACTACGTGGGGGTATACGACCGTGGCCACATGTTCTCAAAATATGAATTCGGTTCCCTAATAAATGCATTTTGTACACGTCGTACAGAAGATTCATAAGTTCTTCAGTAGATTTGAACCGTAAGCATGCGGAATCACGTGTGAAGAGCAGGTAGGTGCACTTCCTGGTATAATACATAAGCAACAAATTTACGAAGACCTCAACATAGTCGAAGAGCTTCTCTTTCTAAAAGAACAAGTGGTCTTATTTAATATGTTGTACTTCCGGAGAACGAAACACCACAAAATCTAGAATCGGTCGTATATACATACGATAAATCATAATTAGTTTTCCACTTCGCATGCCAGAATGCCTGTTACTTATTCTACGTAGTAAACCTATGGCTCGTGTCTCCTTCGTCGCAATATTTTCTGCGTGAGAATTCCAGTTGAGTTTTCCGTCATACGTTATACCCAAGTACTTAAGCAACTCTACATGTAGAATGGTTCTCTGATTCTATACTAGTCATAACTGTATCGGCCCAGAAAGCGGAAAAACAAGGACTGCACTTTTGTTTATGTTTCGTGACAGATGTAAATTGTAAAGCCACGTCTCTACAGTACAGAGGTAAGTTTGCAAAGACAGGTGATGAGAATTGATGTATCTGGCTGTCGAAAAAAATGCTACATCACCTGCATAGACATACAGATTCACATACTGGTGCAGTGGTACTGAACTTCTTAATAGGTTAAAGAGTACAAGAGAAAGAACAGCCCCCTAGGGCAACCCTCTTGTCTGATCGAACTTTCCTGAAGAAAAGCCGTTTTGAAAACAATGAAATTTTCTGTTTCTTAGATATAAAAAATCCATGCCGGTATATATCTCAGAAAATTGTAGGATTGTAATCTGTCCATCAGTAGAGAGTACTCAACGCTGTCATAAGCTTTCGCTATGTCAAGAGTCACTAAAGCACTAACTTCTTTCTATGCTGAGCAAGTTGGATGCGGCTTTCTAAATCTACATGCGCACACCAAATGGAGAGACCGGGCCAAAACCTATTTGACTTGGGCTCAGTAACGAACTTTGATATTTATGATTCATGATGCGCTCATATAAAACTATTTGAATTAGTTTTACTATATTTGACGTAACAGAGAAAGGTCTCATGTTTCCAAGATTGTAGCCAGCTCCTTCTTTTTTAAGCAGCGGATTAATTTTGGTTGTCCTCGATTCTGGCGAAATGCAAGCATTTTTAAAGCATAATTCCCTGTGTTGAGATAGTCATCTGAAGACATTGGAAATAAAATTTATCGCATTTCATTGGAAATACCATCAGGACCTGCAACTGAGGCAGGCAGAAATCTGAGGACCATAGAGAGCTCCGACACTGTGACTTCGAGAAAGTCATCTGCGATGGGAGGTCTTAATGGTCTGTTCGGCAAACGTGATGTTAAGTGTTGCGCTAAGCCCTTTCCTATGAATTCTAAAGAATGAAATATCTAAGAAGAATTATCCACTCACTATTCGCTGCTGTCCTTATGAATTTTCTGTATCGGAGGAATCTGAGCAGAGATTTTTGGTTGCGGGGCTTAGAGAGGAAGTCATGATGTTTTTCGTCGTACTCGTATTTGGTGTCCGATACTGTTCTCTTGAACGCAGCAGCTGTGAATTTATAATCGCTCCACTTACTCGGACAGTCATTGTAAAGTAATTTCTTCTACGCGGCTTTCCGTCGTCTATAATACCGCGTGCACTCCGAATTCCACCGACAAGAGGTAGTACTTTTACTAACGTTAGCGCTAAATTGAGACTTTTTAAAGCAACTTTTGAACCCAGAGCAAATCCTCATGGTTTTGATGTCATTGAGTAGCGTCATCTGGGAGTTGAAGACCGTTTTCAAGACACTCTGAAACTCCTCGCAATTGACAAAAATCCGCGCCCGAGACCCTAGGGCAAGAACAGGGCATAAAATATCAAATCTAATAGATAGATGGTCACCATTTGAGGCTGAGTCGACAGTAGACCTGAAGGTTACAGAAATCGAATGCTGAATTAAAAACACCCTTAGCTACTTTCGTAGCTACTTGGTACTACGTAGCTACTTTCGTGTTTAATGAACAAATATTTTGATTGATTACCCAGTCCTACCATCGCTTTCCACATGAGTCCGTTTTGATGCCCCAAGACACGTGATAGGAACTAAAGTCTCCCGCTATCACAATTTATTTCGCACAAGATTTGACAACGGTATCAATGAAACGATTATTTTAACACCTGCGGGAAAATATGTATTAAATGAGAAAAATGGCGATTAATCAGGAATAGTTACGTCTATTGCTAGTATCTCACACGGCTTAGTGTGTGATATCCTACCAGTACACATATACTGGTAGGATATTTTAGTTATTATCAAGAAAGCAAGTCCTCCACCTCCCGATGGACGGTCTTATCGAAATAAACGATGTTTTCTGATATGAAAATTGTGGCCATTGGAGAGCCAAGTCTCCTGCAAAAGGATAATGTCGGCAGAAAGTTGTGAACGAAAATAAATTAGTTCTGAAGCTGCAGAAATAACGGAACAGCACTTCCACTGTGATACCTTTAAATAACCTATGAAGAATTATTACTTACTTTAAAAACCGCTTGCTCTAAAATGCTGTCCGTTAAAAACCTTACTTCAAAAAGCTGCCTTTACCGTGCTTTGTGGGTTTTGACTGAGGGACTGAGTTGGTAGAATTGGGATTTGAATCTGACTTGAAAAGACCATCTTGCACAAATGTTTTTCATTTTTTTAGTGTGAGACAGATATTGATGAATTATCGTAAGGTGATCTTGTGCGTTTAGCGTCGGGAGATCTATTTCTACATCCTGGTGGTTTTCCGACACTGATCAAGAGAAGCATCCGTTGTCGGTATGCTCAGTTGAAGTTGATGGCCTCACATTTTCTGCGTTTTCTACAATAACTGATAAAGTAACCATTACTTGTTCAGCGTTTGATGTTAGGGTATGAGTAAGAATCTGCAACCTAGCATTGGACCTCGTTAAAGAGCTGAAAAGCTGAATCATTTGTGATGCCAACACTTGTGCTAGAGTCTCCGATAGGCTTGACGTTAGTCGTTGCATAGCTTTTGACAACGCCTTTTCGACCGCTATCACAATAGAGTCGGAAAGTGCAGAGGCTGCAACCACTTGCTCACGGGCTGTCACTCCTGCATATTACTTAGATCTAGCTGGAACTCGGCAACAGCATCCCGGCATGAGCAACGTCTGCTTTCGATTATACTATTATAACTTGAATTTCATGTGATCTTGCAGAACGATTCAAGTAGTTGGTGGGGTGACCACAACCACAGAGACATTTCTTTTCATTGGAAGAACAGTCACTATAATTGTGCACACCTGAAAAATCTGTGATAAGCGGGGAGCAGATCTGCAACCCGTGATGGTGTGACCGAATCGCAAACATTTGTTACATTGTAGAATGCATGGAGCCAGAGCTTCCACCTTCTAAACTAGGGGTCATACCTTAATCTTTTTCAGCCGCATCGTTCCAGCAAGTGTAACTGTGACGGCCTCTGTTGGAATCTGCTTATTGTCAATGACTCGGCTACCCCGCTAAACGGAGATGACTCCAGTCACCAAGAACATGTCTAAAATCTTTTCAGGAGCTAAACTGACGTCACCCCTCGTAGAATGCTTTTAAAGCATGCGAGATTTGGTGGTACCAAACAGCTCACAGGATGAGAAGTGAATATCGAACAATTGAGAAGTTCATTGAAACAAGTCTGGTCTGGTGAGCAGCGTAATATACCCCTTCTGCCGAGCTGGTGGAGCTCAGTGATACGGCGGAAGTGAGCTGAAGCCTTCTGAAATGCCACCTGAATCGTATTTGGGTTTTTTATACTGATCATACCGCCGTCGATAGGCACCATGACCACATGAACGTTGACAGATCCACTTCGAAAAAAAAAGTCAAGCGGCAGCTCCTCAGGAGCTACCAAGGCTGAGCAAGAGGAAGCCCCGTAGCCAGATGATGATACAGACATCAAGCAAGGCTTGCTTAAGAACACATAAGAAAAAAAAGAGAGAGAGAAAAGGAGTAACGTAAAATAACAAGCTCAACAAAGAAAATATGACCCGATATTAACCTAAGCCCCCAAAGCAGAAGCGAAGCGGAATGCGGAATGCGGGAATGCGGGAGGGGACAAAACACGCATCTTCGTGACATCCCTTACACACTGGACCCTGGGACGCAGGGGCTCCAACTTCTGCCCTAATCTCTATCTCCAGTGGTCGCAGCCGCTGCCGATGACACTCACGATGGACCAAACCGCTACATCCGCAGGAGTCACAGCGCCAAACTTTACTGCTGAACCGACATCGCTGCATGAAAAACGCTGGAACTGTGAGCTCGTTGCTATATTCTAGGGCAGTTCCTTCATGCCTGTCGTGTTGTTATGACACATAAGCTATTAGATGTTCTGTTTTCTTCGAACTATGCTTCTTGTCATCTTTCTTGCTTGTATTTTGGCTCTTAGTTCACAAGATAAGTTTTGCGCATTTACTTGTATGTGACGTCTCATGTCCGTTATCTTCACGTAGCACACTCTGAAGCTTGACACTAGAGTTCCTACAGAAGCAGTGAGGACGAAATATTGACAAAAGAGAAATGTCATCGATGGAACGATCGTGGTGGTATAAACGATTATGGCATGATGACAATGAGATGACGGATAACTCTGAAATACTGACGATGGTATAATGGTTACAGCGTGACGACGACCGCCTGAGAGCAATGTGATGACGACGATGGTGCAACCACGGTTGTATGAAAAGAATCTGACAAAATCGGAATGATAAAATTGGAATGACTAAGACGGCATCAGAACGACGGTATGAGATCATATGATGGCGGGGACGCATTGATGACGAAGACATGACTGTTGCGGCGTTATCATGATTTATTGATGAAGAAGAAATGACTTAAATGAAACGACGAAGGCGCTAGGACCACGTCAAGATGACAATAGGCTGACACATCTGAAGTGATAGCGGTGGCATCACGACAGCATGACATCGAGTGCATCGCGACGGTGGGGTGACCAGACAGCGTACGTGGATGGCGTGACAAGCACAGGGCCACGATGACTATGCTACTAATAATGACGATTGAATGACCACAATGGCATCACGGCGATGGTATGAAATGCAATGGATGGCGATAATTATATGACACCGACGCAATGATGCTGATGGCATAAAATTACAACAGAAACAATCTCACGATGGCTGTGGATGGCAACGCGATTAGCATTCCAGCAATGTAGCGACACGCCATATTTCTGAAGTCACCTTTATTCGCCATCTGAGTGCTTATTCACAGTTGCTTCAGTTATTGCAATTTATTCTACTATATACAACATACTTCCGCATCGTCCCACTTTGCTATGGCACTCGCTTACTAAGGTCGCCCGTAAGCATGGTTGCATGACGATGACTCCATGTTGCCGACGAAGTGACGACAATATAATGGTGAATGAGGAATGATGTGAGTAGAACGACAAAGGGGATATGACGACGATTTGAAACGATGGTGTAATGACGCCACCGTGACGACCAGGACATCAGGACAGTCAGACGATGAAGCTCAAGCTATGATGTGGCACGACCACAATCCGATGACGTTACTGAAGTGATGGCGACTGTACAAAGACTGCGTGACGG
This sequence comes from Dermacentor albipictus, assembly GCF_038994185.2. Lineage (NCBI taxonomy): Eukaryota > Metazoa > Arthropoda > Arachnida > Ixodida > Ixodidae > Dermacentor > Dermacentor albipictus. The sequence continues at coordinate 451,119,514 of NC_091821.1, forward strand.
CGACTGGCATGATGAAATGGTATATCAGATGAATGCGTGAGGAAGATGGCGTAACGACGATGGCATGACGAGAGCCGGATGTCGAGGTTAGAATTAGAGTGATGACGAGGGAGCCAACGCGACAGCAGCACGACCATGGCACGAAAGAATGAAGACAAAGGCATGACAATGCTGTGAGGACAATCGGATAACAATAGGTGCGTGAGGGCTAATGACTTGACGACAACTGTATCATAAAGCCTGTATGACGACGATAGCATGACGCGAATCAGATGGCAATTCCTAAATGATGCTGATGATGTCAGGATTACAGCGTGACGCTGACATCGTGACAACTGAATGATGAAGCTGGAATGACGATGATGGCACGACCCCGACGGCATGACTATAACGATGGTGTCTCAATAGACGCATTATAGCCACTGTCTGAGGACGACTCCGTGAAGACAATTGCTTGGCAACGGCGGCACTATCACGGTTGAATGCTGACAGGATAATTACGGTAGAATAAAGAAGGATTGACACCGGTGAAATGACGAAGGTTGTATGGCGACCATGGCATGACAATGTGATGACGTTACTGAATTGATGACGATAGTAACACGACGGCGAGAAGACGACTGGCATGACTACAATGTGTGACGACGACTTTGTGACGGCGATGATGTGACGAGGACGGCATGATGATGGTCAGATGTCGAAGTTGACGAAGGTGACAAGGATGGAATTACCCTAACGGTATCACGACGATGGTGTGACAACGATTGCATGGCGGCTGTATGCCGACGTTAACGTGACATGGGCATGACGAGAGTCTGATGCAAACCTGAAATGACCATGCAGTGGCGATGACTGCATCGCGACTACCACTATACTTGGTGACCAATACAACTAGACAACTATTCGACAATCTCGGCATAGAAAGCATGACAATGATCGTATCTGATCCACGAGTACTTAGTAGTCCGAGCTCTTAGATTACTTGAGCCACTAGGTTGATGTAAGAGGATAGATAGATAGATAGATAGATAGATAGATAGATAGATAGATAGATAGATAGATAGATAGATAGATAGATAGATAGATAGATAGATAGATAGATAGATAGATAGATAGATAGATAGATAGATAGATAGATAGATAGATAGATAGATAGATAGATAGATAGATAAAATATGTGAAGCAACTAATTTTTTCACAGAAACTAGCTCAAGTTGATCACTTGCACGTAAGGTTGCTTTTTCGGGTAGTTCACGCTCTCTCGGCAGGCCAACAATCGACCTATGTTTATATGCTTCTACCTGTCCTTTTTTCCTATGTGGATCGCTGTAAATTCCGTGCTCGAATCACTAGCGCATCGGGCTGCAATGTTGAGGGAAAAGGGTTCGAAAGCAACCATAGCACCAACTACTGGCAGTGAATATAAGGCAATGTGTTCAAACATGCCGCTCTTTAACAAACCTCTTCCACGCAGACATGGGTCACTGCGGGTACCGGTGCTTGCAGAAATTCTTGAAGAGACAGAGAGAGAGAGAGCGAAAGAGAAAACTTTTATTTGCAATGACATGAGGTGACTTCCCAGTAGGGTGGAGCCCTTAGTCCAGGGCACCATTGCTTCGCGCCACTCCGCATGCCCGCCGGATCAGCCGTCGCTGCTCTTGCGGGTGTAAGCTTGTCAGTGCAGTCTCCCAAGAGGAAGGTGGAGGTGAGGGAATAGGGCAGCTACCCGGAAGGTGTGGGTACTGCCAGGTGCCATGATATACTGTGGGCTTTGCTTCACAATAGAGACAGTATGAGGGATATTGTGTGGGGTGGAAGAGGTGAAGATAAACGTTGGAGGGAAATGAATTGTGTGAAGCAGCTGCCACGCTACGCCATCATCTCGGTTATGGGAATTATGTCGTGGAGGGAAATGTATCCTGCTACCTCTGTAATATTGTAGAGTTTCAGTGTATTTCAGTGGTTCTGTCGGTGCGTCGTCTGCGTTGGACATCTCTTGCAGTGGCACCCGGTTATCGACCTCTCGGGCTACCGCATTAGCGCGTTCATTACCATGAAGGGAAGCGTGTCTGGATCTCTGGGTATGTCCCAGTCGGTAGATGGTGGTCTTCCCTGAAACACTTTGATTTCAACTTAGGTCACTGTGTATATGGCAGGTGTCTTCCACTCTTCAATGAACGTTTTTGACGCCAACTTCAACACACATTGTTGCGTGTGTATCGTATCTTGGGCGCCGAGCGCCACACGTGTTCCGCGCAAGCGCATTGTATGTCACTACGCATGCACCATGTGCATGCTGTGCAAACAACTTATCTGTTATTGATAAATAGGCACACCCCTTCCTAAAACCTATATATGTACACATGTTCAATAAATCGGGGTTCTTTCCCCCACTGCCCCGGCCCAGCATGTTCGTCTTCTTAGGCACTACGATACATGGTGTCAGAAGTGGGATGCGTAGTCAAGCACGGCTTTGATCTTCAACGGGCAGCACCGTAGGGACTACGCGATGGATTCATTGAGAGCGCCTGGTCCGTTAAACATGACGGGAGAAGCGAGCAAGAATTGGCAGACGTTCAAGCAGAGATTCGAACTCTTCCTTGCGGCATCAGAGCCGGATGACAAGAAGAGATCAGTGTCGTCGAAGACAGCGCTGTTTCTCAGTGTCGCAGGTGAGGACGCCATCGAGATATTTAATACGCTGAGCTTCGCAGAAGGCGAAGACAAGGCCGACTACGCGACGGTCATCAAGAAATTTGACGATTACTTCAAGCTGCAGACCAACGAAGTACATGAACGCTACATATTTCGGAAGAGAGTTCAAAGCCAAGGTGAGCCATTTGAACACTTCCTGCGGGACCTGAAGCAACAAGCATGGGCTTGCAATTTCGGCGCGCTTCAGGATTCTATGGTCCGAGACCAGATTGTGTACGGAACCAACGACGACAAGGTGAGAGAAAAGCTTCTCAGGGACTGTGAGTTGACATTGCAGAAGGCTGAGCACGTCTGCAAGGCAGCCGAAACATCGGCTCTCCGCCAAGAAACCTGGGAACGAGGTCAAAAGCAAGTAGACACCATTCGCAATGCATGCTCGTATCCAAAAATGGCGCAAGCCAAGATGTACAAATGCTTCAAGTGCGGACGCACGCATCAGCCTAGAGACTGTCCCGCGTACGGGCGAACGTGCAGAAAATGCCAAAGGAGAAATCACTTTGCGATTTGCTGCAGAGCCACCAAGCTGGTCGGTGAAATTCAAGATCATGAAGATTACTTCAGCGTCTTAGAGGTGTCTACAAGAGCCGTCATAAGCGAACGCGACTGGATGGTTTGAAAGAACGTCAATAACGTTTCAGTCGAACTAAAAGTCGATACAGGGTCTCGGGTCAATTTGATGCCCGTTGGAATATACAAAAGGATGCGCCCAAGCCCTGAAATGAAGCAAAGTAGCGTAGTGCTACATTCGTACGGTGGAGACACGATCAAACATCTTGGAGTCATCCAAACGGAAGTAACGCTGAGTGACCGAACTGTTCCTCTCGAATTTTTTATGGTGCGCAGAGGTCGCGCAATCCTAGGCCTACAAGCAACCGAGCGACTTGGACTGCTCTCGCGCGTCCACAGCGTATCACAGGACGACTGTGAAGAAATCGTGAAAGAATTTTGTCACATTTTCACAGGGACAGGCTGCGTGAACAAAGTGTATCGCATGGTTCTTCGAGACAACGCCGAGCCAGTCATTCAACCAGTTCAACGCGTACCGTTGGCCCTGACAGAACCATTTCGGGGTGAACTTGAGAGGATGGAGCACGCCGGAATCATCACAAAAGTCACCGAACCTACTGACTGGGTGAGTCCCTTGGTGATTGCTAGAAAAAAGAATGGGAAAATTCGTCTCTGCATTGACCCTCGTAAAATCAATGAGTGCATAAAGAGGGAGCACTACATGATGCCACGACGAGAAGATATAGAAGCTGAGTTAGCTGCTGCAACTGTATTTTCCCGCTTAGACACTAACTCTGGATTCCACCAAATCCCCTTGGATGACTCGACATCGCGCATTTGCACGTTCTCAACCCCATTTGGGCGTTACCGCTTTTTACGATTACCCTTCGGCATATCGCGAGCCCCTGAGGTGTTCCAAAAAACGCTGAATGAAATTTTCGAAGGCCTTCCCGGCGTGAAAATATACGTGGACGACATTCTGGTATGGGCTCGTCCGTAGAAGAGCACAATGAACGTCTGAAATCTGTGCTGCTAGCAGCAACACGCGCCGGCTTAACCTTCAATCCTGATAAGTGCAGTATCGGCGTCCATGAAATCGAGTTTCTTGGAGATGTCCTCGATAAAGCAGGCATCAGGCCGAGCCCGGCGCTAATTAATTGCATGCTGCACATGCCGGCCCCAGAAGACAAGCTCGCGGTGCAAAGGATGCTAGGTGTCGTCAATTATTTCGGCAAGTTTCTTCCATGTTTAGCTCAAAGAACAGCGCTTCTCAGGAGCTTGATCAGACAAGACGTTGTCTTTGAATGGACCAATAACCACGAAAAGGAATGGCGAGAACTATGTGACTACCTCAGCACACAGCCCATGTTGTCGGTATTCGATCCGGCCAAAGAAACAAAAGTGTCATGCGATGCATCCCGAGACGGAATCGGAGCCGCTTTGTTACAGTGTCACAACGACACATGGAAGCCCGTGGCATATGCACCGCGAGCGCATACCGAAACGCAACAGCGTTATTCTCAAATTGAGAAAGAAGCTATCGCCGTGGTCTTTGGCTGCGAAAGATTTAATCATTTCGTCTATGGTCGACAATTTACTGCTGAAACAGACCACCGCCCTTTGATCGCTATCTCGAAGAAGGCGATTGGTGATATGCCGCCGAGGTTGCAAAGATTTTTTCTGAGATTGCTGCGTTATGACGTTCAATTAAAATTTGTTCCAGGTAAGCAGCTCCTCCTGGCCGACATGCTGTCGCGTGCCACAACCAAGACAACGGCCTGCGACCTCGACAGCAACGATGTAGAGGTGCACGCCGTGAGTACGGTTTCCTCACTTGTTAGCGAGAACACATGGAGGCGGCTGGCTGCGGAAACGGCGCGTGAGGAACAGCTAAGAAACGTGCTGCGAGATCTAGAAGCTGGAAAATGCCTGGACGGGCTGTGGAAACGATTCGCAGGCGAGTTATCACACGTGAAAGGAGTGTTGCTCAAAGACTGCAAAGTGGTTATTCCGGCTAGCATGAAAAGAGAGACACTGGAAAGAATTCATTAAGGGCACTTGGGAATCAACAAGTGCAAAGCCAGGGCAAGAAAGTTAGTTTTTTGGCCAGGAATGAACTCGGACATAGAATCTTTCGTGCAGGCATGTTCTATCTGCAAAAAGTATGCATATAGCCAACCTCGAGAGCCTCTACTGATGCGCCCGGTGCCGGACCAACCGTGGTACCAAGTCGGCATTGACATTTTTGAATACGGTGGGACGTCGTACCTGTGCGTTTACGACGCCCTGTCCAACTTTCCCGAAGTGGAACTACTCAAAGACACCACGGCCAAGACAGTAGTTGACGCAACAAGTTCGATCTTCGCAAGACACGGCATTCCCATAGAAGTTTGTTCTGACAATGGCCCTCAATTTTCATGTCGCGAATTCGCGTTATTCTCACAATTGTACGATTTTAGGCATGTCACGTCTAGCCCGGGATACCCACGTTCTAATGGGTTGGCAGAAAAAGGCGTTCAAATAACTAAGCGTATCCTCAAGAAAATGACGGAAGCGAAACAAAATTTCTGGTTGGGACTGCTCGCTTTCAGGACAACTCCACTCGAGTGCGGCGCATCGCCCGCTGAGCTGCTGATGGGGCGAAGGCTTCGCACAACAATCCCTGACGTTCAAGGCAACCCCAGTAACGAGGTGATCCGGCGCCTTCAGACAGACCACTCTAGGGGATCAGCGGCACGCCTGAGCCCTGGAGATACGGTCCGGATCAAGAACGGTGCATGGGACACGAAAGCAAAGGTTCTCAAGCCGGCTGGTCACTGAAAACGGCACGGTGTTGAGGCGCAACCGGCAGCACCTGCTACTGACCCGGGAGCCCTTCCGACGCAGCGTACAGGAAGACGACGACGATGACTTCGAGGGAAACTCGGGCCAAAGAAATGGGTCGGCACCTAGCTACACAGAATGTACAGCCCCGTCTGTTCCCTCTGAGCCCTGTGCCCCAATTAGTGTCTCATCCACACCAGCCCCAAGGAGGTCGCTCAGACAACGTCGACCGCCTCAACGACTGACCTACGACGAGAACTTCGCTCACGTGCCTTGAACTAAAGTGCCTGACAATTTTCATTAATGTTATTTTCCCATTTCTTGTTTTGTTTTTCGTACAAAGGAAGATGTATCGTATCTTGGGCGCCGAGCGCCACACGTGTTCCGCGCAAGCGCATTGTATGTCACTACGCATGCACCATGTGCATGCTGTGCAAACAACTTATCTGTTATTGATAAATAGGCACACCCCTTCCTAAAACCTATATATGTACACATGTTCAATAAATCGGGGTTCTTTCCCCCACTGCCCTGGCCCAGCATGTTCGTCTTCCTTGGCACTACGATACAGCGTGTTCATAAAAACGGCCGTTGTACCCGTATTGAAAAGTGTTTACGTGTCCCCTTTTAATGGGTTAGTATTCCTCGGGTGCATCACACACTTTCTAAGGCCTATGTTTGTATCTGTGCTTCTATCTAGCCGCTTTCCCGCCTACCTGAGTCACTTGGTAGTCATCTGGCTGCTGGCAGATGACTACTGGTGGACTACTGGTGGCACTTGGCATCTGGCTGGAGAGGTGGGTGAGCAAGGTTTTCAACGAACCGTCCGAACAAGTTTGGTCATTGAGTATGTGACAATGAGTGTATTTGTGCCGCTCTTCAACGAACCACTTTCGTGCCGACATGAATCGCAATAATGTGGGACTGGGTATGTGCTGCTGTTTCGAAGCAAATCTTTCACGCCGACTCGGAGCCCTGGGCATATGCCACTATGTCTGGGTTGGTCTTCAGTCAATTTCTTTGAGTCGAAGTTCGATTATTGCGTATGTGACAGTAAGAGTGTTCCGCTCTTCAATGAGATATCTGAATCCAGTTTCTGTAAATAGTTATGAGCCACTATGAATCTGCCGGTCTACAATGAAGAAAAAGATCCTTAAAATTCTGCTATGCCTAACGAAATCGAACCCACATCACAAAGGTCCTTAAAGCACAGCAGCCCGACACTTCAGCAGGCTGTGCTACAGATGCATTGGGTATATTCCGCTTTTCAATGAACGTCTTTTACGTTTGCGCATTACCGAGGTGAGCCATCAATGCACTGGGTATGTGCCACTCTTCAGTGAACCTCGCAAACTTGGGCCACTGGGTATGTTCCACCGGGTGTTACTGAGCCTTCGCGCTTGTGCTTTGAGCTGGCATTCTTTTACGTATGCCCGTGGTGCGGAGCAAGGCCAACATTATGTCACATCACATGGGAATGCGAGAGAAACAAGACATTCCACAAAAATACAACACCAAGTGCGGAGCAATGGGAGAGCCGGCTCACCAGCTGCGAGCTAGGGGTCCAAAGGACCCTCATAGCGCACGCAAGCGAGGTGGCCCGACTCAGTTGTGCCCTGGACTAGGGGCCCACCCAAGGCTGAAGAGGACCCAAAGTTTTCAAGAATGAAGGCTTCGTCCTCAACTCGCTAATATCTTAAAGAACCAATAAAGTTTTCCGTCCGTCCGTCCGTCCGTCCGTCCGTCCGTCCGTCCGTCCGTCCGTCCGTCCGTCCGTCCGTCCGTCCGTCCGTCCGTCCGTCCGTCCGTCCATCCGTCCGTCCGTCCATCCGTCCGTCCATCCATCCGTCCATCCATCCGTCCATCCATCGGGTGTGCGACAAGCGAAGGAACAATTCTCTGCGCTCTCAGACAGCGGTGGGCCAGGCCACGCTTCGCGTCTTGCAGGCTGAGCGCGGATTTCGCGGCGGTTCCGCTAGACGGTGCAGTGTGTCCAGAAAGAAGCACGAGAGGTTGCTGGTTGGTCCGGTTGGCGCCTGCCGCGTTTGTAAGCGTTCGCACGCACCAGAGCGCAATGCATTTCTGAGGCCACGCACAGGCTTCGTAGCGGTGGTGCCAGATCGCACCGAGTATTAATAGCACGTAAACGCTTTTCAATACGGGTAGACGGCCGTTTTTAAGAATACGCAACAATGTGTGCTGAAGTTGGCATCAAAGACTTTAATTGAACTGTGGAAGACACCTACTGTCATATACACAGTGACCTAAGTTGGCCGCAAAGTTGCGCTGTAGTACACGCCTCATACATAACTAATTTCAATGGTAGCGATACGTTACGTCGCTATATTGATTCAATGCCAAACGTAGTGCCGCGGACAGTCATCGTGAAACGGGTTCTGGGCAATTGTTTTCTTTTTTTTGTTTTAGTTCCGTCATAATACTTTTAAGTTGCTTGGAGCACATAGCGCCATTCGACATGTACAAGAGCAGTCTAATACCTGAAAAGGCGCGCAATACTTGCACTCCGGAGTACAATATCCACTGAACTAATTATTATTTCTTCAATAATTGTTTTGCTGCTCGCCTTATGGCACGTGGCGCAATCGTTACGTAAAGAGCCGAGCATTGGAGCAGACTTATGTTGGCAGCAAAAATTTGAAACCACATTCGTGATGTCCCGCTGAAAATGTGCTAAAAATAGATTGATATTAAAGTTACCAGTTTATTAAAAGCTTGCGTCTTGTGTGCAGTCTCGCACGATGCCTCCAGAAAATAATAAAATTTTGCAAGGCAGTAGTGTCACTAGTTCGTGAATTTCTGTTAAGCGGTCATGTATTTATTACTGCAGAGTATCACTTTTGAAATTGCGGAGCGAAATCTCTAGCAAAATATTAAGCAGTAATATGTTCGTCTTGATTTTTTCATTTAATGCATTTAGAGAATTTTGGAGAAATCGACTTCAGAATACGCAAGCTGTGAAAGAATTCATTCGTCACAGGTCCTTGCGTTATTAAACATGTGCTTAAAAGAAAAGCACAGTGCTATGTTATATTATAGCACGGAGGAATCAGGTATCCCATGGTGAGTTTAAAATTGCTAGGCAGCTCCAAGGGGCGTGCCATTTCAGGAATAGACAAATGTTTGTGCTCAGGCGCGCGAAAGATGGGGTGCTAGCGCGAAAATATGAGGGCTTTCACTCCTAGAATACCTGATTTTTCCTAGGTACCATGGAGGGCATGTTTCTGTTCTCGTTTTGTATGCGTTTGTCCTTACGTGTACCGGCATTACGGAGTGGGGTCGTGCGCTGGCCATGCCCATGCGCGAGTTCGTTTATGCACCGACGCTGACTGCTGGCGCGGTGAACCAGGTGAAGCAGTGGCCACTGACGCACCATTTGATGATGCCTCTGACTAAAGATACGTCTGACGTTCGCAAATCTCAGAAGGTAATCTCGTCAGACAGACCTTCTCGCGCCTGCGCCGCTCGTCCTGAGTGAGTCATGCCGGATTACACATTTCTCGTACGCCGGATTACACCTTTCTCGTGCCTTACACCGCTCTACCTTGACAATAACATCACTGATTTTCCTGGGGGAGCAGTAAGGGTCGTAGCAGAGACCGGCTGTACTCTCCTGGAGCAGAACCTTTGCTCGTGCCAGGCTAAAGAGACGTCGGACGTACCTGCTTTGCTGCCGTTTCGCTTGCTCCGCGGATTCTTGCTACTGATCGTTGCTAATCTATTTGCAGTAGAACTTTTATGTCACGTAAAGTGGACCATTAAAATGCTTTTGAATGGTCTCAGAGACCAGCATACGAAACGCCTGTCGCGAGCGCACATACTGCTCCAGGAGGGCAGGGCCGGTCTCTTCTACGGCCCTTTACTGCTTACCCTGGAAGATTAGTGATGTTATTTTGGAGGTAGAGTGCCGTAACCCACGAGAAATGTATATTCCGACATGACTCACTCAGCACGAGCACTTCAGGCGCGACAGAGACGGTCCGAGGTATATTTATCTGCTGGGCTTCACGTTCCTCCCACGTTCCAAGCCTAAACAAACTCAACTTCACTGCGCGATGCCAGAACGCCTAGAGAAAAACGGATACAAAATGACCAAAAAATTACCGTAGTGCTTAGGCAAAGTCACATATTCAAGTAGCAAAAGCCCCCATATTTTATCTCTCGCACCCGCTTTTACTCGTTCCTTCGTACAAACGTCAGGGTATTCCTCAAATGCCTGTCTCATGACGTGCCCCACTGTCTGCCTGCATGCCACTGTCTGCCTAGCAATTTTAAAGTCACGTCCCGGTGTACTTGACAACGTGATCTCGAGGATACAACATCGACTTACTTTTGGACAGATTGAAGGTACTGTTCCCGCAGGCTTCTCGGCGGATTGTAGTATATTGCGTCTGTATGGCTTTCAGAGATGGATCAGAGTTTATGCAACTAGCTAGGTCCTCTTCGCAGCGTTCCACAGCGTCACTTTCCCTAAATGTGAGGAATAATAGGTCTGTTTTGTAACTGATACATCCGAATGAATAATTGTCTATAGCACTATAGATGTCTTGTCTGATGTACGCATGCGTTGTTGCAGTGACATTTAACTAATGGTTCTTTACTTCATCTCAAATCCTCGTGCTATACCAATGCATTCCTTTTGGTAAAAACATAGAGTTGAAATTTCCATCCCAGAAGTCTATAGTGATGTGTATAAGGCAATATCCTCAAATTTCACTGAATATGTCCCTGAAGCTCCCACTCTTGATATCAAAAGGATGATTGTGCAACACCTGTATAATTATCCGCAGTATCACTTATGTAGCTGTAGTGAGAATCAGAGCCACTGATGCAGTAATGTCTTTGTTTTCCACTTCACTAATTAGTTCCACAACGGCCACTATGAGGAACAGCGAAACTGAAGCGACTGAAAACCATTGTATTTAGTTAGGCGTACAATCAGCACTGTTCAGTCCACCCTAATTGCATGCCTCGAGCCAAAGGGGGGCCTACACTCTCAAGAAAGTCTTAGATAACACCCTGCATGTAACCATCACTTCATATCAGCAAAAACATTCTCATATAGACGGCCCTTAAACGCGGTGTTAATCGTGACCGATGGTTAAGCGGCCTCATGAGCCGCCTAACCTGTCAGAATCGCTGTCAAAAATGGCACCAACAAAGTTTATCACAGCATATCACAATTCTCGCTCTCCTCCACCCTCCCACACGCGTTGCTATCATCGGACCAGTTCCTTTTTCCCCGCCACATTTATCGCAACTTCCACGGCCCCCATCACGTTACCCCTGCTGTAATCTCCTCTCCTCAATGTTATCAGCGCGGCAGGGCACGGAGCAACACCACCAAGAACAAGTAGCAAATGCGAGAGAAAAATGTGAGTGCGTTAGAACATGATGCGAGAGAGAGAAAATAAAAGAACTTGTTCAGGGAATCGGCAAGTGGGAGCAAATGTAGCAAGAGACAGCATTCATGCCTGATGCACTCGGTTGCGCTTTGTTGTGTTCGCACGTTCTTTTCATACCATGAAAAGGCATTTTGTGAAAGGCGGATATTTTGAATAGATCCTTTTAAAATTTTAACGGACAGATGGGATATACGCAACAACTACTTGTAACACGAAGGGGAATAAATTAGCTAGGCAGGTTATTATATGGAATAGGGTACTTGCTGCCATTAGGCTCAATTTATTCTCCATCAAGGCTAAGGAATAAGCGGTATATGCGAATCGTTAAAAATATATAGTTGCAAGTTTTGTGCCACCTTGGCTGAATACTATGGGCATTTGAAGGCTCAAAACTGATCGTACTGTGAAGGGCACGGTATTACGCTCAACTCACGTTCATACGTGCTTGGAGCCGGGGTCGGCAGGTGATGAGTAGACACACAAAGCGAATCTATATGTTGTTTCAGAAAGCCAAAAAGGGAGCTTCATATGGAAAACCATGTATGGGAAGTAGCCTCCCGACTACAAACCGGAGCCAATATGGCGGACAGGCGTAAAAATAGGAAGGAAGATACAATGGCCTTAGCCCAATGGAACTGTCGAGGAATCAAGGACACAATAGGGGAACAACAGCAAGACATAGACAATGAACCGGAAAACGAACCGGATATCCTTGCAATACAGGAAGCGAACTCACGATCCAAACTAGTCCTAGTCCTAGTCCTAGTCGGTCCTAGTCCTAGTCCGAAGCAACATAGATGCGACGCAGCACATGAGCAGCCAGAGAGGGTGTGAACACGTTCTCTTGGAAATTCACAACAGAGGCATAGCAAGCAAAAACAACATCTTTATACTCAGCGCATAATGTCGGCCCTCCAAGAAGGACCTGCGCATAGATGGAACATTACTCGCCAGCAAGGAAGAGGCGGGCAGCCGACCCCTATTGATATTAGGAGATTGCAATGCGCCTCGCTGAATATATAGGGCTACAACTTTTGCTCCAAGAGAACCAGGCTGCTGGCGGATCTTGAACATGATCAGAGGAGTCTGAAACAGGTGGAGGGATCTGAAAGAATCGTACACCTCGCGCCTCGTTCAGGCCTTTGTTATCTCACGAATCGTCTACGCAGCGCCGTACCTGCAACTCCTCAAGAAGGACGTCTTACAACTTGACGCAATAATCAGGAAAGCCACGAAGCAGGCCCTGGGTATTCCCATAAATTCATCCACGGCAAAATTACTTCAAATGGCAGTCCACAACACAGTAGCCGAGCTCGTAGAAGCCCACCTATCCAATCAAAGAGCACGCCTTAGCCAGACCAAAGCTGGCAAAAGCGTCGTCCACAAGATCGGATGGCAAGAACCACACTACACCCGTCACGGCCAATTACCAGAAAATGGACTGAGAAGCTGGAATGCAAACCACTACCACGCAACATGAACCCCACAAGGCACGCTGAGCGATGTGACGCCCGGGCAAAAGCCATCTCCAGCACCTTACAGGACGACGACACTGTCCTATATAGAGACGCCTCTCCGCCCAAACGCTCCCCGACAGCAACAGCGGTGGCCACTGCGCAACACAAGCTGGTCACCTGCGCATCAATCAACACCCCGTCTTCGGATGAAGCGGCGATAGCCCTCGCACTCCTGCGACCTAAGGTCACCAACATCTTCACGGACTCACAAGCTGCATACAAGAACTAAAGATTTTGCTGGGTCTCCCTTACGGCACTAAAAATCCTCGGAAAAGCTACGCCTCCTATACAAACAAGCGAACTAGTTTGGGTCCCGGCCCACTCCTCAGTTGAGGGAAACAAATATGCTCATCAACAGGCCCGACCGCTCAACTACCGGGCCACCGAGGAGGTGACAAGTGGATGGTAACCCATCACCAGTTACATAGATATAGTCAAATCATGAGAAGCCAACACTGGCACGAAAGCCAACAGTAGCGTAAATACTTGTGGTTAATAAATAAAAAAAGAAACGATCAATTAATGTAAATGAAAGTGGATGAAAGAACCACTTTTCCCAACCTTCGCGTTTCGCGTGCGCTGCTCTACCACTAGAACTACCGCGGCCCCCTTTCCCCATCCACTTGTCGATGGGGAAACGGTGCCTTCATTGATGCCTTGAGGTAGCATGTGTGGGTTTATTGACCAGTTGCTTTCACTCAAGAAGATAAGGCTCTCGTGATCACGCTCTCGCGCTCTCAGAAAGGATGTTCCACATCCACCACCAAGGTTTGTGAGTGGTGGCGCTGGCAAACACTCCCACGGTTCTACTAGGAAACATAAATACCCTAAAAAGTGAATGGGGAAACGGCGCCGCGGCAGCTCAATTGGTAGAGTACCACACGCGAAATGCGAAGGTTGTGAAATCATTCCCCACCTGCGGCAAGTTGTTTTTTCATCCACTTTAATTTCCATTATTTTTCGCTTCTTGATTTTATTCAGTAAGCACAAGTAACTTCCCTATGTTGGTCTTGGTGTCAGAGTTGGTTTCTTACGAAATGAGTAATAAAAATCGGCCCCCTTCGCTAACCCCCTTTCTTCTCGTTTGTAGATATAGTCAAGTATTATAGGGACAGTAGCAAGATATTTCCGCACCCCCACCACTCCTTGAGCAGAGCCAAACAGACAATATACAGGCTAATCCACGCAGAATCCTTTCCCCACCCCTGGCTCTAGGACAAAATATGCCCAGAGGGATACAAGAACGCATGTCCTCACTGCATTTCACTAGGCACCCTTCAGCACGTCATAGGAGAGTGCAATTTTTCCAAAGACCACTCCCCATCTATACCCATAACTAACCCCCCTACTATCCCACCCTTTACGAGTGATGGCAGATCATGCTATCCAGTTTCGCCCTGCTAGACCAGCTCCGACTGATCCAAAGGGGCTAGGCGGCCCTGGAAACATATGGAACCCGTGAAGTGGGAGCCACCCCATCAGGTGCTTAATCTGCTCCGTTTCATTATGGATCAATAAAGTGGTTTCTCTCTCTCTCTCTTGCACCAGCATATGCCTAAATTATGTTCTTCCGCAATATCAAAGGAATCGTTGTTTGGTAGATGTTCGCTTATACGCTATAAACAATATATTTATGGCCATACGCATGGAGCAAGAAAATTTTTATAAGTTAGGAAGACTTTTACAAGTTCATGATTTCAATTTTAATACTTCGCACAAGCTACAAGACGCAGGCTTGAAGGCTGCCTTGTACACATTTAAAAACAACGCCAGAGAGAATATTTCGGTTCATTACTTCCGCCATGTCGTCCACCATCTTGACAGATCTGATTGGACCAGAAGGCTGCTATGGCGTCTCTCATTGTCTTAAATGTGCACACTTGCAGAAGTTGATAATGCGGCGGGATATGACGATGTCCAGAATAGCACACCAAGGCATGATCTTCTGCACTGTCACCTCTTACCTACAATCTCAGTCAAAGTTCGGCTTTTAAGAGGAAGCTTTAACTCGGGCGCAACTCTGACGCGGCCTATTCAAATACATGTAAAACGCAAAAAGATTTTCTGAGATAACCCCTGAACAGATTTTAATAAAATTTGTTGCATTTGAGAGGGAAAGTTATATTCTAGCGACTGTTGAGAGTGGAATTTCGATTTAGGTCCTGGGTTTCGTTAAGAGAATTTTCTAACATTCAGAAGTTCGAAATATATACAAGAACAAAGTTTACGAATTCATAACTCTGCACCAAAAACAGATATCGCAGTTCTGTAAACGGCATCCATTAGACCATTGAAAGTGGACAAATTTGTTATGTCATTTTATATCTTACGTGAATTTGTTACGTTGTTTACAAAGGTTCTGCAAAAGCTGCATTTCCATATTACTAAATGTTTTGACATTCATGTATAGCATATCAATTTTGTCCGCTTTAGATGTACTATTAGATGCTAATTACAAAATTGTATTATCGTTTTTCGTTTCTTACTCACAGAGTTGTAAACTTCATAGTTTCTTTTTTTGAACCTTTTCGATGTTTGCCGATTTTTAATAAAAACATTAAGGACCTAAATAAAAGATTCGAAACCAACAGTCACTAGATTTGAAGTTTTTCTTTTAAATACAATAAATGTGGTCAAATTCGGTGCAGTGCTTGCCGAGACAAACGAATTTTCCTTTTACATGTATTTTGATAGGAGCACCCGAGCTAAAGTTTCCTCTTGAGGGTGTCGTCTAGGCGAAAATTCAAGAGAACTACGCTTACCATGCGGCCCGAGTGTATGCCGCTTAAAATATAACGCGAGCCTAGTTACGTGCCCCTAAAATGCGGAGTCAGTTCTGCTAGCCGAATATATTAAGACCTACAAAAGTTTTAAAATAGAAACGTATCAAGTGATTGAACGTCTAAATGGTACTTTTTATGAGGTAGAAAATTTATAATAACGACGATTACTGCCCGACTAAAATACATGACACCATAGTGCAAGTGGCTCTCTTAAAAACACAAGTGTGCGACAATGTATTCTTCTATTGATCCAATTCACGCTATGACGAATCAATAAATTTCGTCACACTGCACTCGGTTGTATTTCACAGAACATATCCACAGAACATAAGCACAACATAGTGCAACATTTGAACCAAGCAACGGCGCGTGACTGATGAGCCCTCATCACTTCACCACGAAGCGTTGCAGCATCTAGTAAAACGTTCCACGTTTCTACAATGCGTTTAAAATGGCTCCACTTGGCCGAGTTTGTTCATAATCTTCAGTACATCAACCTAGTAGCACAATTAAAATATTCTGCGCAATTGGTAAATTTGTTCAAGAATGTAAAGAAAAACTGGTGTAACATCTATATCACAATTTCCCACTACCAAGTTTTTTCTCTTCTATGGCATTAATTGCAGTGAGTTAACCTCGCATGTACACCACAAACGCGCGCATTTGTGACGAGTATGGGTGGGACAGTTACTTTAGATGTTTTATGTATCTGAAAGTAACTGAATCACTAAAATCAAGTTCTTTCTATTTGAAGAAAGCGCCCCTTTTCATCACTTAAAATCGCTCAGCTTAAGAAATAAAATTCAAGAAATTCAATCAGAAACACAAAAGCATAACGTCTGCTTGGACGTTCTGGTCTTGACAAAAACGTGGTATAGACCTGAGATAGTGGTCACTTACAAAGTTATACAAACATTTCATGACACAGCAATGGTGATAAGAGCGAGGGGTTGTCACCGCATACGACGGAAATGCTTCATTTTGATATCATGACGGAATGCACGCTTGTTACTGAAGGCTACGGAGATGTTACTATACTTCACTGGAATACCTTTATTATAAATGCTTACCACCCTCCACACAGAAACAACTTTCTTTTCCAGCTTGTCGAACCATATTATATTTCGTGCATTCCCACACCTCGCGCATTGTTTCACTTGGAGGCTTTAATGCCAACATCTGTATGACTTCTGCGATGTAGATTAGAGTAACCGTAACTAGGTTACTTCAAGGCTGTATGAATACAATTGATTCGCGACTAGGGTGAGAAACTTCTCATAAGGATTCATTGACCTTTGTTACTCAAGTTTTCCTTCTGATACGGTTTTCTTCCTAGAGTTTTAACATCTGGAAGCAGTGATCATTTGCGATTGTTTTCATAATTTATTAGAGATAAAGATGCCGGGCTACTGTTTAATGTGCCCAAGACTAACAATTCAAGTATATCGCTACCTTTTATCTTCAATGGCAGATACTAACTAGAATGAGGTAGGTAATGCAGCAAACCCACACGAAACATATATTGTCATTGTAAAATTACAAGGTAGTACAACAATGCATTGCCACCCGACGTGGTTGCTTAGTGGCTATGGTGTCGGGCTGCTAAGCACGAGGTCGCGGGATCGAATACCGGCCACGGCGGCCGCATTTCAATGGGGGCAAAATGCGAAAACACCCGTGTACTTAGATTTAGGTGCACGTTAAAGAACCCCAGGTGGTCGAAATTTCCGGAGTCCCCCACTACGGCGTGCTTCATAATCAGGAAGTGGTTTTGGCACGTAAAACCTTTTAATTTTTAACAATGCATTGCCACTGGTCACCTTAGAAAGCATAAAAGCACAAGAAGAGAATGCGTCACCGCACATTGTACAAACGTGTAAAACAAAAAAAAAATGTTGTTTTCATACTGTTTGAAAAATACATGCATATAATTTGGATGCAAATTTAGATGCTTATAAAAATTGCGTCATAAATGAAAATCATATATAAGAGATTAAGGCCATTCCGCCCTGCGAAGGTGAATGACCAGCGCAGCTGTGCACGTCGTGGTAAGAAAACTTGTAGTAAAGACTTTATCGGATCACTCATTGTCACTTAGTAACAACTCTAAGAATGGCCTTGTGGTCGCTATGATATACACTGATCGGCATACTCGCAATGGTGGACACATTTTTTGATAATTCAATATCAAAGAGTGTGTCCCCACATCATTAACGTCACCTTGCTGCAAACCTTTCGAGCACATAATCGTAACTCGCATTAATTAATTCTGAGATGAACACTCCATACTAACAAGGGCTCAACTTGGCTTCAGAAAAGGTTTTTCCACTACCACAGGATTAGTAACAATAACTGATTCAGTTGCCAAAACTTTGGATGCCAACGGTCAAATTGATGCAGTGTTTTTGGACTTCAGTAACGCTTTCGATATGGTAATTCACAAAAACCTAATTCTAAAATTAAGGAACATTAACCTTCTGGACATCATAATTACCTGGATTACAGACTATCTGGATAATCGACAACAGTATGTTTCACTTGACGATCAGAACTCGGGATATCTGCCGGCCACTTCAGGTGTTCCCCGGAGCAGTGTCCTGGGTCCATTGCTCATTCTTTTATATATTAATGACATTGTTACTGTGGTCAAACCTGGAACAGGAATAAGGCTGTTTGGAGATGTCTGCGTTGTATTTCGTACTGTTAAGTCCGTCGTCATCATCATCATCATCATCATCATCATCATCATCGGCCTGGTTACGCCCACTGCAGGGCAAAGACCTCTCCCATACTTCTCCAACAACACCAGTCATGTACTAATTGTGGCCATGCCGTCCCTGCAAACTTCATAATCTCATCCGCCCACCTAACTTTCTGCCGCCCCCTGCTGCGCTTCCCTTCCCTTGGAATCCAGTCCGTAACCCTTAATGACCATCGGTTATCTTCCCTCCTCAATACATGTCCGGCCCATGTCCATTTCTTTTTCTTGATTTCAACTAAGATGTCGTTTACCCGCGTTTGTTGCCTCACCCAATCTGCTCTTTTTTTATCCCTTAACGTTACACCCATCATTCTTCTTTCCATAGCTCGTTGCGTCGAGCTCAATTTCAGCAAGGTCAGTAGCAAGCAGCATGTACAGTATGTACAGTACAGCAAGCAGCATGTACAGTATGTAATATCTAAAGCTGACCGCTCCTTAGGATATTTGAAGAGAAATTTTTCGCTTGCGCCAGTTTCATTAAAACGGCTGTTTTACACGACATACGTCCGCCCCCAATTAGAATATGCCTCATCCGCTTGGGATCCTCATCAGATCACATTAATTAACGAAATTGAATCGGTGCAAAATCGCTCGGTTCGTTTCATCTTAGCTAACTACCATCGCACTGCTAGTGTTACATTAATGAAGAGAACCCTTCAAATTCCATTATTATCTCTTCGAAGAAAAGAATCACGCATTTCCCTTTTTCATAAAATCTACTACCACAACGCATCTCTTCGCCCTCTTTGGATCCAACCTGCACCTTATTATTCGGCTTGTCGTGACCACTTACATAAAGTCAACGTACCCCGTCATAACACCGTTGCGTGCTCACAATCATTCCTTCCTAGGACTTCAGTCGACTGGAATAACCTACCAACGTCATTAGTAAGCATCAGTGACCCCACTCGTTTTAAGAGTGCACTAACCAACACAAAATAATGTATGGCAGCAAACGGCATGGTTATGTACTTATCCGTCAACATTGTCTGCTTGTTAAAGTGTATTCTTTGTGTTTTTTCATGTTATGTAAGCCTCTTAGATTTGTTATGAATGTGTTACTACTTTTTTCATATTGCTTTTGTTCGTTGGAAATTCCTTGAACTAATCCTGCATTTTTTACTCTTCGAATGTATTCTCACCCCTCCCCTCTGCAATGTACAATTATGTACCTTGAGGGTATCACAAATAAATAAATAAATAAACCCTTTTCGTAAGCCTCCAGGTTTCTGCCGCATATGTGAGTACTGGTAACACACAGCTGTTATACACTTTTCTCTTGAGGGATAATTGCAATCTGCTGTTCATGATCTGAGAATGCCTTCCAAACGCACCCCAGCCCATTCTTATCCTTCTGATTATTTCCGACTCATGATCCGGATCCGCCGTCACTACCTGCCCTAAGTAGATGTATTCCATTACCACTTCCAGTGCCTCGCTACCTATTGTAAATTGCTGTTCTCTTCCGAGGCTGTTAAACATTCCTTTAGTTTTCTGCAGATTTATTTTTAGACCCACTCTTCTGCTTTGCCTCTCCAGGTCAGTGACCATGCATTGCAATTGGTCCGCTGAGTTACTAAGCAAGGCAATATCATCAGCGAATCGCAATTTACTAAGGTATTCTCTATTAACTTTTATCCCCAATTCTTCCCAATCCAGCTCTCTGAATACCTCCTGTAAACACGCTTTGAATAGCATTGGAGAGATCATATTTCCCTGCCTGACGCCTTGCTTTATTGGGATTTTGTTGCTTTCTTCATGAAGGACTACGGTGGCTGTGGAGCCGCTATAGATATCTTTCAATATTTTTACATACGGCTCGTCTACACCCTGATTCCGCAATGCCTCTATGACTGCTGCGGTTTTGACAGAATCAAACGCTTTCTCGTAATCAATGAAAGGTACATATAAGGGTTGGTTATATTCCGCACATTTCTCTATCACCTGATTGATAGTGATTAAGTCCGTGGATGACCTCAACTCTAGCTTGAATAATATATTTTTGTGGTGCGAATAATGGGGCATGGCTGCAAACATAGATAAAAGTGTCTTTCTTGGCATAACGCATAAAGGGAATCCCCTGGAGTACGCGTATCAAATGGGATCTTTTCCTTTAAAGCAAGTTGAGAGTTAGAAGTACCTTGGCTTAACGTTCACTAATATTTTTTCTTGGAACCTTCACATTGACACCCCGTGTTCTCCTGCCTTTCAGAAGCTAACCTGTCTGCGACACAAACTAAGAAATACCCTCTCAAACGTTAAGGTACTCACTTACCGAACCTATATTCGGCCAAAACTTGAATATGCTTGCGTTGCATCGGATCTCTATACTAAAGTCAATGTTAACAAACTTGAGAGAATACAGAGAAGATATGTTCGTTTTATTTATTCCAAGTTCAAAAGTTCGGATTCGCCGTCAGAGTTGATGTTGGCTAACGACATTCCTTCGCTTGAGCAAAGAAGACTGAAATACAGGCTAGATTTTTTACATAATCTAATTAATCACAAATTGGCTCTGGACCCTTCACTAAATGTAAGTCATCTCTCCACGAGGTATACACGACACCATCGTCCAGATACACTGACACCTATCTATGCTAGGACAGACAGCTATAAGTTCTTCTCTCCCGAACTATTTCTGAATGGAATTAGCTGGTGGACTCTTAAAGCATGTGAATGCGTTTTATGTAAGTTATTATTGTGTTTTTTGACTTTGCATAGAATGCGTTCTCCTTGCTGTTGAATGAGCAAGGCAAGTACTGGACTCTCAAACTCCCTTGCCTTTTTTTACATTGTTCTGTTTGCACCATGAATTGATTAAGGTATTGTGTTTTGATCTTTTCAAGAAGTGTTTCTGTGAGCAACATATCATTGTAAATTCTATATATTTTATGAATGTATATGAACATATCTTGTATATGTCTTGTATTCAATGTCTGCCCGTACTGCAAGGACCACAATGTGGTCTGCAGTATGTACTAAGTAAATAAATAAATAAATAAATAAATAAATAAATAAATAAATAATGCCTAATCAATTTCTGTACGCTGCTGGGTGGTCGGTTGGGCCGGATCGATGTGGCACCGAAAGCGAGATGTCTCCTACACGAAACGCGTAAACCAGTCCCTCTTTGGTCCCGACACATCCCCGTTGAAATCACCGACAACGACCACAGTGGTAGTGTTATCGCCACTAAAGCACGCGGTATAGCCGTGAACCTATCAACATTGCAGGGAAATGCACTCGGCGATATATACACGATAGGTACCACGATCCCATTTACCCTCCGGTATGACACACACGTCACCACACACATCAGCGTCTTCATCCTGGGAGTCCAGGATCTACGTTCGCATGCGTGTTTTCTCCCTTTCGTATGAAGCAGCGCCGCACGCGCGCCACTTTACAGGCCTGCCACAAAGAATTCCGCTGTACTCGTCCACCTGATACAACTTATCCGACCACGTTTCCAATAGGCACAACACTGGTATCTCCCTGAGAACGGCATCGTGCGTGAGATCGACACCCTGACGGCCTGGGAACGAATATTCACCGCCACGAGTGCGAGTGAATGTGGCTCTCGAAGCATAAAGAGAGACGCCTCTCTCGCAGTCGGCAAGTGATCTTATTCACAGAAGATGCGCATGGCGTGGTTGTCACTCATGACAGGGCTATTGGCCATCGCATTTCTTGCTTGCTTACGGGCGTATGATTGTTTACATGGGTATTAGCCGTTGATGATGATAGTTCTTGTGTGCGGACACAAAAATTCTGTGGTACCCTAGCCATATACAGCTCCGCTGTAAGAAAGATAAAGCCGTCCTTCTGTCAATTTAAATTATCAGTTGCGTAAAATTTTCGTTTCCTATGGGCAGGTACTAAAAATCTAATCGAACAAAATACGATAGGCCTTATATTTGATATGGATATTAATGGGGCTGTTCATACTGGTGGCTGCCTTGAAATTGATTTCAACAGACATTTTGTAAACGCAGGCAATTACATAGACGCTTAACGCTTTCATTTTCACATTTCGCTATCTAATCCAGATTGTTTTTCCCTAACGTCAATTTCAGAACAAATTCCTGCTATTGTAGCGTCTCCTAGAAATGCGTCTTCGCCTGGAGACGACGATATTGCAGTAGCGCCGGCCAGAAGAGCTGCTAGAAGGGTCCTAACCTCACTGGGAAATGTTGGTAACCAGATACCAGTTATTGATTAGGTCGCCCGTATACTAAGCATAGCACCCGTTATCGTCATTTTTATAAGTGAAAAGAAATGTGACATTAATAATTACAGACCGACGTATCTATCTTTTCCACTTTTTTTCTAGGGTAACCGAAATGGTTATACATAAATGTTTCCTGACTATGTTAAAATGTGTTATTGCGCAATAACAAATGGAATAACAGCTTCATACATGCTCGCATATATACTATAAGCAATGTATGCGCGGCCATACGTATGGAGATGACAATTCCTTTAATGCAGGAAGGCTTTGTATACAAAGAAGCCAAGAAGCCTTTGTGCATAGTTCCTTTATCCGTCAACGAATAGTATCAGTGATCAGCAATACGGCTTCCACTCGGGAAAATCCACTAAAACCCCTCGTTAGGTATAAAAAACACATTTAATTCGCAGTCTAAAAGAAATACCTTACACAGTAGCGGTTTTTTAGATTTCCGCAAATAATTTTATTGCGTCATACGTAACATTCTGCGTAGGCGTTGAAGCCTTGAGCGCCTCGCGGTGTAGATGAAACCTTCATACAAAGTTACTTTAGAAACAATGTACACGAAAGCTTCTTTGCACAAAGGCTTCTTCGCTTCTTTGTATACAAAGCCTTCCTGCATTAAAGGAATTGTCATCTCCATACGTATGGCCGCACATAGATTGCTTATAGTATATATGCGAGCATGTATGAAGCTGTTATTCCATTTGTTATTGCGCAATAACGCATTTTAACATAGTCTTATACAAAACAGCGCATCAACCGCGCGTGCGTGTGCTGGTTACTTGCCCTCCGCGGCACCAAGTACATTTTCATTTGAAGTCAACACAAAGCCAAGCTTCATAGTATCGCTGATGTTAAGCCCAAAAATGCCAATTGTTTGTAGCGAAAGTTGCTAAAAACGAACAGCAATATACTTTGAACAGTTTGCGTACGAAACTTATTCGCTAGCGCTGATGGGGAATACATCCAGCCAAAATTGGAGTAACCGCACTGTTCCATATGTTAATGCTCAACCATATGCGTTTCATTTTGGGTCGCGAATATGTGTTGCGTGTATCTAATTACCTTGTCGGTTGAATCAATAAAGTATTCTATTGGAAGTGCCTGCATTTCACAAGATTCCCTCACATGGTATCAAAAGAACGTGCAAGTTTTTTGACATGGATTCGCAAGAACGCGAAAGTGCAACAACGCCGCACCAGACCTGAACGCGCACCAGACCTTGCTCCACTTCCTTAACCATACCATTTCCTTTCCAAATTCATTTTGTTTTGTATTTACTCTCGCATTATGTTGTAACGCTCTCACATTTCCATCTCGCCTTTTCTACTTGTTCGCAGTGGTGTTGCTACATGCACTGTGGCACTGGCAAATAAGAGAAAGAGGTGACCACGGTGACGGCGGTGAAGTTACGGTGGCCGCGGAAATGGCTATGAGTGTAACGGGCAGTAACGTATTAGTAAAGCAGGCTTTAGTCATGTATATAACTGCAATCAAAGCCATAAAGTAGAATGTCGCAGTGGGTGAAGAAAAATTATATACTGGGGGAACTACAGAACACTTTTAGACAAGGCCGACTCTGAGAGAATATAATTTACTAACTCAGTGCATAGCCAAGACTCGCTATTAACTAGATGACTCAAAATATACCGTTATAGATAGCATTTCTAGATATTAAGGAAGCCTACGAAAAAGTAGACACAGATTTATGATGTATTGTCGAGCAGTAAGGCATAGGTGACCATTTTGTGGAGATCCTGAGGGACATATAATTAGACAACCGAGAACAACTACTATGGCATGGCCGGAAATGCAATGATATGGTGGAAATTCATAAAGGACTGAAGCAAAGGTGTCCTCTGCCTACAGTTTTGTTCACGTTTTTTGTTAAGGGCATGGAAAGACGATAGGAAAACAGTGAAGTAGGGTTTTATTTATCTTATCGTTCGTAATGAGCAAATCGTATAACAGATCTCTTTCCTGATATATGCCGATGCCGTAATGCTACCAGCGCACAATAAATGAAATGTAGAAATACTTGTGAACATGTGTCAAAACGCAGCGAAAAACCTAGGCCTTAAGTTGCAGCACAGACAAATGTGGAATTATGATATTTAATAGAGGGACGAGTGATTACGTGCTATCCATTCAACATGAAGTCCCACCTATAGTCAAACAATATAATTATCTTGGAATGTACATAAACGAAGGAAACACTTTCTGAAACACGGATCAATATATTCCGAAAATAAAGGGGCAGCGCAATGCAGCAATTATGAAACAGAGAGCACTTAGGGGCTACAACAAAAAATCATGAGCCATTCGACTCTATGAAGGTGGTTGATTGACCAGCGAAGGCGTTCAGCATACGACATGGAGGATTAACATTATTTTGAAAAAAAACTACGAACTCATTTATTGTGTTGACGGGTGGTTATTGTGGCGAAAGGTACGCACACTTATTTATTGTCTTGATCGGTGGTCATTATTTCACTCGCAACTGTAATCACCTTACTCAATAATGTCAAATCGATGCAAGTTCATCACTCGATGGTCGGTTGAGCCTGATCGGTGTGGTAACGCAAGGGACATCTCTGCAACACGGGACGCCTAAGCCACTCCCTTTTCGGTACCGACACATCCACATTGAAGGCCCCGACAACGACAACAGGTGTAGCGTCATCGCAACTACGTCACGCCTAGTGTGTAGCCATGAAGCTTACGGGACTATGAGTCATTGCATTTCTTGCTTGTTTACGGGGGTATGGACCACTGATGATGACACATTTCGACATGCTGTTTTGTATCTTGTGTGATGTGTAGCGTCATCGCAACTAGGTCACGCCTAGTGTGTAGCCATGAAGCTTACGGGACTATGAGTCATTGCATTTCTTGCTTGTTTACGGGGGTATGGACCACTCATGATGACACATTTCGACATGCTGTTTTGTATCTTGTGTGATGTGTAGCGTCATCGCAACTAGGTCACGCCAAGTGTGTAGCCATGAAGCTTACGGGACTATGAGTCATTGCATTTCTTGCTTGCTTACGGGGGTATGGACCACTGATGATGACACTTTTGGACATGCTGTTTTGTATCTTGTGTGATTAGAAAGAATTTAAACACTGTTCGCTTCTCTTTGCTAAGCGCTGGTAGACTCTGCTTTAAGGGACTATGAGCTATTTCATTCGTTGCTTGCTTAAGGAAGCATAAATGCTTACTGGTATGAGCCATTGATTATGATAGCTTTTATTCACGGAGAACAAAAATGCACGGAATCCTAGCCATATACAGCTCCGCCGTAATACGAGGTGGTGCGTGGAATCTGGAAAGGAGTAATGATACTAGCGCTAACGTTCGCGAATATCATTCTTTGCTTCAAATTGGATATCTTGCCGGCGTTGGAAGGTAACCAAAGATCGGTACATTGGTAGACCGGTTGGCTTTGGGAGCCCAAGGTAAAATCACAAATCAGGCAGTGTAGGGTTTCATTCGTTGGGCCTCTTTTGAAGTAAGAGAGGCGCAGAGTAAAATTAGTTCTGAAGCATGTCTCAGGAACATGGATAAAAATAAAGGGCTGGCTAAACTTCACTACAGCCTGTACCTAAAAGCGTGGGCACAGAATGGAGGAGGAGATCAAGAAAGTTGGCAGCCAAATATAGGGTAACCGAAAGCGGAAATAGGAAACCGAGGTTCTTCAATAAAAAGTGAGTGAAACAAAGACAGTAAATTGGACTCAAGGACTGTAAACAAAAAGACCGTGCAGATTTAGAGGAAAGACAGTATACTTAAAAAATAAAATAGAATGGTATATAAGTATGCTAACACAAAGTGCAGTGCCTTGCTATTTGAGGCTAAAGCTCGGTGGGTCAAAAAAAAAAAACATGCCGGAGCAAACATTCGCGACAACGTTACGCAAGTGCATGTTGCATCCAAAATTCAGAGATCATTCACCACATACTAATAGAAGGCGAATGTATTCAGTGATTGAAACACGTAGGTAACGTACACTTTCCGCGCTTGTGTTTGCTGGGAACGGCAGTATCAACCGGCCAGAAGTCGAGATAAGCAAGAGACGTTTAGAGTATTGGTTGAAATAAAGCAGGAAAGGAATTGATGTGGCCGGATCCGTCAAAGGCATAGGTAGCAGTAGAAGCTACACAAGTCTTCAGGTGATGAAAAAAGATCATGGAGACGTATGCAAAAATTTTGGAATAGAACGCAGGTATAGTATACATTATCAACTCAACCAGGCTTGGTGACTAGGTGACTATTTGTCGCTGTACCATTTCGAAAGAGAGACCAATAAGTTATCTTCACCATCATCGAGGTGAGGTGATAATGGTGATGGGAGGGGGGAGCAACAAACATGAGATGCAGTTGCAAAAATTTGTGGTGCCATTTTTATAGTGCTGAACATATACGATTTTGCATGCATGGTCCTTCTGATCCCGGCCTAGTGGGCCGCTTAACGATCGGTCATGGTTAATGCCCCTTTTTAGGGCCGGCAATTTATTATTTTTTTTCTGATGGAACGAACAAGTACTGGTTATATGCATAATGTTATCTAGGATTTGTCTGATAGTGTGCATGAAATTGTTATTTTGCTTTTTTTAATGCTACCGACACAACGAGAGCGCTGCCGCTCGAGTTGCTAATCGTTTATTTCTTTCTCTGGACCCATTCTCCATTTACTCAGCAATCACTGCATTTGCGTTTTGCCGAGACGTTTGCGGTCACGCCTCTCTAACCTATGTAGCGGCACCCATAGACGACTGGTGCTGCCGTTCATTTTCAGTCCTTCACTACTTTTGACGGTAAATGAACGCGCAACCCCCACTGAGAAATATTTTGAATCTGAGCTCACGGTGCAGTGCGAGATCGCTTAACCATACGCCATTTTTAAAAAAAGCAACAGTTGGATAATGCAAACTCTCACATAAATAAAACCCTGTAAGGTAATGTCACCTACCTGCAGAGGTTTTCGAGGCGGCTCTTGTTCAGTGTGCGTTGGTCAGACACATCAGAAACGTTGTCGGAGATGTCGCCATAGCACTCAAGAACTTGCGTCACGTTGCAATCTTCGGCGAAAACCAGCACTGTGAAATTCATGGGAAATCTTGTGATGTAGAAACTACATTTGTTGAGCTATGTATTATGCATGCCTCAGAAAGAGGTTCATCCACGGACATATTTCTGTATATATAGGTACTCTTGTGATTCGTATGCATGAGATGAAAGATTATGCGGCGGAAGAACAAATGCGTCCTTCCAAATTTTTGCCGTTTTTGTTTTTTAAGGGGGGGGGGAGTAAGCGCACATAACATATATGCAGGCATGTACCGAAAAAAAAAGAAAACAAACCCACCAGATTTGCTAGAGTCATCCTGAGGATACACAAGTAGATCAAAGACGTGCTTGCCTTTCTATAGGCGTCCAGCTAGTTCTTTATCCTTCGCTGGCGGATACGCATATGTGCGTAATTGATGGTTTGATAGCACGTTTGATAGTTTGTTCAGGCCCTGTGTATCTGGACGAGCTGTCAACAACCTGATGAGCTCTTGCCCTCAATACGATTTTCTGCGCAACCTTTTACAGATCTCCATTAAGGCGAATTCACTGCAGAACATTTTCGGAAAAAAAAGGGGGTTTCTGGTACCCTGGCAACATCATTCCATGGCGCTCAAAGCTATTCTTGCGCTTCTGCATATTTAGAAAGTAGAGCTCCAGTTGAGGCTAGTTGTCACACATTTTCTTGAAAAAAGAATTCGCTGTTATGCACAGGGACAGAAGTCGACGAAACAAACCACACAAGCTTGATTTTTATGTTTACGTCTTTATTATAGAAAGACAATGAAGCCCCAATTGCTTTAAGCATTATAGGCGTTCGTTGATGGGCCTTGCCTCTTCTTGTCTGGGTGGGAAGTTCCCATAGAGAAGATCACCTCTTCAGTTTTGATAGCAGACGAAGTCAGCAAGCTTTGCCCTCAGATGGAAAACATCTTCCTGATTGATTTGTAGAAGTCGAATGCAATCATCCAATTTCGCTAACTGGAAACTTCGAGGTACATCATTCGTGGAGCGGTTGCGGATGGCCTCGGGTCTCAAACAATCTTACATCACATGTCTTGGCTGATTTGCGGGCTCGACGGGCGAGCTAGTAGGGACTAAGCACGTGCTGCAACTTTGTCGACGGTTATGGCTGTGACTGCCTGGCATAAGGCTGCGATCTGCCCCGAAAGGCATTTAAGGAAGCTTTAGTTACGTATGTGCACCAACAGTCGCGAAATCAATGGGCTATATTTTGTGATAGAAAGGTAGCCCTGCAGTTACCCTTATCAGTTCTGCGTCGCGGTCCACATTCACCATTGGTAGCAGAAATACGCTTACGCTACCATCAAGCACTGGACAGAGCCATGACATTATATTTCAGTGGCTCCCTGGGCACTGCAACATCACCGACATGGCATGTGCCATCAAAGCTGCCATTGAGGTACATGGATAATGTTAATGAACCTCGATACCATTGTCGAGAAAGGATGCATCACGTCATCTCAGCGGTCTTGCTCATATTATAACTGAAAGGAGAGACCGGTGTTGAACAAATGGTGCCTTTATGCCACGAACGCACATTTGAAATTACAACTTTTACCCAGTTTTACCTAACGGCAAGAAACATTACTGTGCTGCCTGCAAATAGGAGTTTCTTTTGCAAATGCATACTCATTCCTAATTGAAATAGCGGAGAGTGCCAGTTGCAGCGCATGTGGTGTTGAGGAAACCATCAAACATCTCTTACGTGACTTCCCCACATACGACGATAAGAAGAGTGCTGTTGAGACAGGTTCGGGACACTCATATGACAGGTCCTTTACAAAGGAGATCTGGACCCGTGCCCTCATGCATCTGCTATGTGAACGGCTACAAAGGCGCTTCTGCGTTTTTTTTTACTGTACCAGCCTGTATGACCTCCTGTGATTGACTCAGCGATGAATTCGGGTCTATGTACTTGCAAAGTGTGAACTTCTCTATTCCTTCTCATCTTTCAATCCCCCCTTCCCATTGCAGGGTAGCCAATACGGCTCAGTCTCGTTAACCTCCCTTCCTTCTTATGACTTCTCTCTCTCAGCAGAGTATCGAATGATTTAGCAGCGGGCACTTGGGGCAGATGCGCAACGCAACATGTGCGCTTGTATTTTCAGGGTGGTCATTTGCACTTTCGATTTAGCTGCTTTTACTTTAGTTAGCCGCAAATGCTGCACATTTTTATGCCTCTCTTAGTTTATTTTTTCACGCTTGTCCACACATTTCGCCATGCCTACGTGTCAGGAACTTGCCATAAGCATTGAACAGCTAGAAGAGCATTTCGCGGACAAGATGGAATCTCGGATGCTAGAAATAGGCTCTAAAATGTAAGTGAAATTTAATGACTTTCGTCTGTCTGAAAATGCCTCTCTTCGCTGAAAGACTGACCTTATGAGTAACCTCTCTATGAGCTCAAAATCGGGCAGGATGAATTTATGGCTTCGAAAAAGGCGTTATTTGCCCAAAATTAAATCCTCCAGAAAGGTGTTACTGGTTTGGAAGAATATTCTAGACTAAACAACATTCACGTTATAGGAGTTCCTACGATAAATTGAGGAGATCTCACAGCCATATCGAAGCATATTTGGGCAATGCCATCGAGTGTCGAGTGCCCTGTGTTGAAATCCGATGTTGAGAGAGTTCATCATGTTCGACCTGAATCATCTGATCAATATTTAATGGCTCGCTTTGTTTCGAGAGGCAAGAAAATGAATTTCTAGAAAGGGCCCGCAAGGCCCCGCTAGACGATTCACCTTGAGCTTTCTTGCACAAACGACTCGGGCGTTTCCGTGAACGAGCATCTGACAATCAGTAATAAAATGTTGTTTGCGGACGCACTTGCCCTAAAGAACGCAAAAAAATGTATGTACCTTTGGACTGAGAGTTGCCAGATCAAAAAGCTCAAAACAAGTGATGGCAGCGAGTTGCGAACTTCATCCGAAGCGGATCTCCGCATATTCACGTCAGAACGCCTATTGTGCTAATTACACGTGCCGGTTCGCTTTTGTCCTCGCAGTGTCCTTTAGGTGTTCTTGGGAACTTCCTTGAGTACTTTATCATAGTCATGCTTCATAGATATAATTTAATGCACGCATTGTACGAAAGAAGCACGAGGGGATAAATAATTTGTTATCTTCGCTTGAGCATTATTTCTCCTTTATTTGTGTTTCTGAAGCATACATTTCAAGCGATTAGGGTAACATGTATAGGTTCCGTTCTTACAGTGCGTAATATTGTCACCATTCAAGCGTAGGTATGGTGATGTTGCTCTCTTACTTTCTCCCCGCATCAGTTAGACTCGCCGAAATCTTGAGCCTTATCCACGTCGACTTCTGCGAAACGGTATGGGTGCAAACTAACGAACCCCTCGAGGCATGCAACAAATTTTTGTTGTGGGTTGGGTTTATAGGCCTCCAGCTTCTAACATTTCTGATTGCCTCCACGCTTTTGATAAAGTACTTAAATTATTACTGTCTGCAACTCAGAGTGTAGTGATAGTAGGAGATGTAAACATCTACCTGCTGGATGTTAACTCCAGCTTGTATACAGCCTACACGGACTGCTTCAGTGGCTAGTGCCTCATCACATTGCCTGCAACATGCGTTGGTGAGGGGTGCCATTCTCTCATCGATCATGCTTTGACGAACGCAGACGTTCCAATTTAGGTGGTTTACACGGACGCTGTTAACCCTTATTTCACGTATCGCTTTCCGATTTTTTTCAGTCTCCGAAGCTTCTTTCGCTAACATTGTTGCCTTTACATAACTATTCGACACAGGTAGATTCACTGCTACCACTATCTCCACTGACTGGGCAGAGCTCAGTTTTATTGAAGTCCCAATAGAGACTGCTTCATCTGCAAATAATTTACTAAAGCAATCAGTACTTGCTGCGAAATTATGCGATGTAAAAATCGAGTTACGCGCCCCATAGATTCATGGGTGACAGATGGTCTGTTAGAGAGCTTGCGGAAAAAGAGATAATTTCTATAACAAAAATAAAGACACCCGTTCAACTGTGTGCGAAATCGGTGCAAGAAATACAGCAACGTTCTTAGCAGGACTCTCCAAGAAGCCCAAAGGCGCTACTACGAAGCAGCATTCTTGGAGAATACTGAAAAACCTAAAAAATGAATGAGCCATTTCACTTTGTGAAGGTGGATGACCAGCGAGGCTGTTGAAAAACCACCACTACAACTGCTGAGGATGGTATGCAATGCTTTATGAATTTAGAGTAATGGAAGTAGTGCTATGTCAGAGCATGGCCTCCCATGGGGCGCAGCTTCCAATGCGGCGTGCGTGCCGGCCTACCCCGAGAGGGCGCTGTTGGCCGAAGCGTACGGTGTCAGCGGAGGCCGCGCTAGAAGGCAGACCGCACGAGATCCAAGGGTGCTCATTGGCTCTCCTTTGGAGTTTTGCGGAAAATTTTCACAGCCAAGGGGAAGGAGGGAAGCGCCCAGATCTTCCAAATGCATTTATTTTGTACTAATTTACCAAGAACTCACAGCAATTGCTCAGTTTTACGAAAAAAGATCATTGTAAGGACATACATTTCTGTCTGTGTTAGCATTACGTTACTTATTTGTCTCGGCTTCCTTGCAGAGTGAGATAACCCGATGTCGGAAGTAAAAGAGTATTCTAGCATCCTTCGTTGCTCAAGAGATATCTTAATGGAAATTGGATGACGCGCCTTGGTTTCTTGGTGTTTATGGTTTTCGGCTGCTAAGTCCGACGCCGCGGAATTTGCTATTCTTCTTCTTCTTCTTCTTCTTCATCTTCTTCTTCTTCTTCATCTTCTTCTTCTTCTTCATCTTCTTCTTCTTCTTCTTCTTCTTCTTATTATTATTATTATTATTATTATGTATTTTTACGTGCCAATACCACTTTTTGATTAGGAGGCACGCCGTAGTGGACTCTGGAAATTCTGACCACCTGGGGTGCATTAACGTGCGTCTAAATCGAAGTACACGGGTGCTTTCGCATTTTAATCCCCATCTAAATGCGACTGCCATGGCCGGGGTTCGATACCCTGACATCGTGCTCAGCAGCCCAACACCGTAGCCACTGAGCAACCACGGCTTGAAGGGGTACTCAGTGCGATGAAAAGTTGCTGTTGACCGCGCTGGCATGGCTCACTCGCCTTGACATCGAGACCGCCGCCGCTGCAGCATCGGACGTCCGCGAAGCGCTTCCCGCTCTCTGACTCATCGCGCCGACGTGAAAGAGCGCGCGTCACCGTAGCCGCCGTTGCGGATACTTGCGCGACGTTGCCTAAAATCGAGCAGCGGTGGACGCCGGCTACGTGCACTATTATGAAAGATAAAGTGAATATAAGCAAAACAACAATGAGAACGGGTTTTCGTTCCTTCTCAGTGCCGCGGTTTGATGCCCTGCGGCCGCCCATTACTGCACGACGGCGCCGTGTGCTGGACTACAGGCGATGAACAGTGCCCTTCGTCGCGACCATCAGCAGCAGAGCAACTGAACGGTGCACTAGAAATTTATCAAGCGTGACGAGGCCCCGTGCGAGATTGAGGGCGAAGTCTGGCGTCACTCGGGGCACCCTCGTTGTCAGCGCGCGGAGCCAGATAGCAGCGCCCCGGTGTGGCCCCGCAGCCGCTCCGGCCACCTAAGCCGTGGTGCGTTTACTACTTTGGCCGATAGTACGTATGTTTTATGCGTGAATAAACTGAAGTTTGCAGTGGCTTGCTGATGGCGCGTTGTGCACATTACTTCGTTGGGCTCATCACGAAAGAGGAAGTATGTCTTGTGAGTTAGCATCTTTGCAATGGTGGCCAGCGTTAACAAGAGTACTTTGGTCCCTCGTGGCCGGCACTTCTATGAAAGGAATATAGCACGGCGATTCTCTCTCCTTTCGATTGGCGAAGAGCGAATTGGCGGACGGATTTAATGCCGTTGGGTGAAGGTGGGCAGGGTACGTCTTTTGTGTACCGTGCGGGTTCTTGTCCAAGAGGCAAACGGGTCTCGCTGCCTGGTCATCAGTTTTCCTGTTGCTCCAACGTGCACAAGTACCCACTTAATCGGGAGTAGACTTTGAAACGTAGTTAACACTGAATAGAGCGCGAACATTTTGCGCTCTATCTTGTGCACAGAGCGCTCGGCGTGGCGTGCTCCATCCAGTTCTGGCTTTGTGCATAACAGCGTGCTTCTCCAACAAAATGCCGTTCTTGAATAACGCTGGCCTTAGTGACCGGCTGTGGTCTTGTTGTGTGTCTTGCTGCTTGCGCACCGTGCCCAGTCCTTGCTACTCTTCATTATTTTGATTCTAATTTCCCCCACCTTTTATGTAGTAATGCAGACAAGACGGTCGACTCATTGATCTCCCTAACTTTCCTGCCATTACTTTCTCTCTCTTTCCTAAAGTAAAACCTAGATATGGCATCTACGCATAGAAGTATGAAACTACACGAGACGAGAGCGTAATTGAAGGAATACTATTGCGGAAACTTCCGTCTGCTTTCGGCCTGGACAGTTTTTTTTTAGAACTGCAGATTGTATGCAACCTACACAACAAAACTAAGAAATAGTGGCATGGACAGCATCTAATGGCCAGGAACCGAGTAAGCAGTAAACATGGGTACTAGTAAAATGGTAGCCTCTGAGTATGCTGAAATATTGACTTGGCTGCTAAGTTCATCGATAACTGCTGTGATCGTTCTTGCCACGTGCTCCGCCAATTGACATGGCAAGCCCCTCCCCTCCAATCCCCTTTTATATTGACACGTGAACTTGTTTATCCTTTTCGGGGAAGAGATTTTCACCTCCTAACAAATGTTATCGCTCAGTGCAGGATGCGCCCGCACGTATCGGACATTTCTCGAATGTTATTGATGCTTCTGTCGTCGCCGAAGCTTGTGTATACTGAATGCATGTGTGACACGAATTGTGTACAACTTTCTGGAAGGCACGCGGGCACCACCGATTAGTCTCAAACCTTCTATGACTCGTCTATAAAAGCAGACGCAATTGGACCGCAGACCAGATTTCGACAATCACCGGCCACGCTCACCGCTATTGCTGTGCTTTGAGTGTAACTTGCTTTTCTGGGCACACGTTCGCCCAATGAAAATTTCGTTTTGTCATTCACAGTTCTACAGCTGTATTATTGACCATCTACTGCGTGGCAATATGAACCGCATCCTCGGTAATAAAGAACTCATGCGAAAAGAGCACGGGCAGATGGCAAGCAGCACTGCGACACGCAAGCCTTTCTTTGCAGCGCATATGAGGAATGCACTTTGGACGATATTGTCCAAGCATCTCGCTTTCTGCACGATCAGTTCAATTGCTACGTTAAGAAGTAGTCGTTGTTCAGTTGGCGCTCTTGCCTCGGTGCGCTGACGCCTTCTGACGAAAGCGCGGCATCAGCGAATCCCCAAAGTGGAAACGAACGTTCGGAAAGTGAGATGACTGCGTGATCTGACCTCTGAGCACCACCATCACTCGCGCAGAAATACGGGCACACATCAAGGCCATCTATTACAAGCTCAAGGTGACCAATGCTACTATTCCATGCGCGATTCCATCAGCTTAACTCATCGTGTTATTTCCTGCATAAATGCCCGTTATGCTTCTTTTTCCCTCCACTCCACAGTTAATAAATTGGCCAGACACGACCTGTATATTCAATTTATTGGAATTTACTCGTGATAAACATTTTTTGCCCATCGCAAATCTACTATCATCATCATCATCATCATCATCATCCGCCTAGTTACGCCCACTGCAGGGCAAAGGCCTCTCCCATACTTCTCCAACTACCCCAGTCATGTACTAATTGTGGCCATGTTGTCCCTGCAAACGTCTTAATGTCATCCGCCCACCTAACTTTCTGCCGCCCCCTGCTACGCTTCCCTTCCCTTCGAATCCAGTCCGTAACCCATAATGACTATCGGTTATCTTCCCTCCTCATTATATGTCCGGCCCATGCCCATTTCTTTTTCTTGATTTCAACTAAGATGTCATTTACCCGCGTTTGTTGCCTCACCCAATCTGCTCTTTTCTTATCCCTTAAGGTTACACATTCTTCTTTCCATAGCTCGTTGCGTCGTCCTCAATTTCAGCAGAACCTTTTTCTTAAACCTCCTGGTTTCTGCCCCGTAAGTGAGTACTGGTAACTCACAGCTGTTATACACTTTCCTTTTGAGGGATAGTGGCAACCTGCTGTTCATGATTTGAGAATGCCTGCCAAACGCACCCCAGCCCATTCTTATTCTTCTGGTTATTTCAGTCTCATGATCCGGATCCGTGGTCACTACCTGCCCTAAGTAGATGTATTCCCTTACCACTTCCAGTGCCTCGCTACTTATCGTAAACTGCTGTTCTCTTCCGAGACTGTTAAACATTACTTTAGTTTTCTGCAGATTAATTTTCAGACCCACTCTTCTGCTTTGCCTCTCCAGGTCAGTGAGCATGCATTGCAATTGGTCTCCTGAGTTACTAAGCAAGGCAATATCATCAGCGAATCGCAAGTTGCTAAGGTATTCTCCATCAACTTTTGTCCCCCATTCTTCCCACTCCAG
This sequence comes from Dermacentor albipictus, assembly GCF_038994185.2. Classification (NCBI taxonomy): domain Eukaryota; kingdom Metazoa; phylum Arthropoda; class Arachnida; order Ixodida; family Ixodidae; genus Dermacentor; species Dermacentor albipictus. Next base: position 451,155,905 of record NC_091821.1, read on the forward strand.
GTCTCTGAATACCTCCTGTAAACATGCTGTGAGTAACATTGGAGAGATCGTGTCTCCCTGTCTGACGCCTTTCGTTATCGGGATTTTGTTGCTTTCTTTGTGGAAGACTACGGTGGCTGTGGAGCCGCTATAGATATCTTCCAGTATTTTTAGAAAAAAAATTATGGGGTTTTACGTGCCAAAACCACTTTCTGATTATGAGACACGCCGTAGTGGAGGACTCCGGAAATTTCGACCACCTGGGGTTCTTTAACGTGCACCTAAATCTAAGTACACGGGTGTTTTCGCATTTCGCCCCCATCGAAATGCGGCCGCCGTGGCCGGGATTCGATCCCGCGACCTCGTGCTCAGCAGCCCAACACCATAGCCCCTGAGCAACCACGGCGGGTCCAGTATTTTTACATATGGCTCATCTACACCCTGATTCCGTAATGCCTCCATGACTGCAGAGGTTTCGACTGAATCAAATGCTTTCTCGTCATCAATGAAAGCTATACATGAGGATATTGAATGTTAAAACGAAAAAGAAACTCTAGACCTACCTCCTCCATGGATGACGAACACAGCAATTATCAGGCACCATTCGTTGCACAGGTTCTTCATTTTCACGGTGAATGTTGTACCCTTACGATACACGGGAACACCGCAGGCACAGTGAGGAAATAATTTCTTTATGGCATCGGATGAACGTGTGATGTGGCGGTCATGCATGCCTAGAGCAAGAAATATATATACATATATAGATATATTAACGAATATTCCATCGAGAGGAGATTAAGTCTTGGCACGTGCAGTTTCCGTTTACATCTTGGCAATATTGACCTGCCGTTTTCTCGACAAAGGTTAATGTTAATGCACAAGTATTGCTTGAAAGCTATCAGCTACGTAATGTAAGGGTGAGCTTTGAATTTCCGGTGGTATTAGTGATCATGCTAAGCAAACAGTAAGAGTAGGATGTCGCGATAGATTAAAGCAGGGGACACGATTGTGTGCATTCAAGAAGAAAATTAATGTGACGGTCCCTGTCGATTGCGTGCCTGCATGCTTCTAGAGCTCTCTTCACACCTACAACGGAGACCGCTACATTTTCAGCCACCACCTTTCGAGGTATTATAGGCTTCCGCTTGATTTATTTGTGATTTTCCGCAGAGGAACGCCAACTACACGTGTTGCTGCAGTGGTCTGATCGGTCGTTGACATTCTGGGATACAAAAACCTCCACAAGTCCTAGTGTGACTAGCCCACCGCACACATGTGACAGCATTCTTTGAGCAGTGCCAAGCACGCTGCCGGGCATGCGAGAGAGAGCTCTTATCAAATATCGTTCCAGCGGCATTGCTACAGACAGCGTTGATAGCATTCGAAAGTTGCAGGCCTACGTTGTCCTCCTGTGACCCAGGAAGCAACGCGTAATGAGAAGCTAAATCGCTATCATAGGTTTTCGCTGAGTGAGAAATATAACCATGGTGAGCACTCTTTCAAATTGAGCACGCGGCCGTTCCCACAGCCTATTTGGAAGAAAGCTGCTCCATTTCACACTACATAAGGCTTAAACAAAGAAGAAAAACAACAAGAACAACAACCGAGTGACAGCTATCGTTCAGCGCCGTTATACTATACACGAATAATTATTGTGAAACGGCCTTGCCAAATCACTCGTCTTTAAAATCGTGCCTATTTCCAACTTTCGAAAGAACGATATACGTGAGTTTAAAGTAAAAAAATATGTTGGTTTGCGGCGTCAGTTTCTCTATCCTCTTTACGACGTACCTACTCGTTTAATTTATCATACGTGGGCACACATGCTTCCTACTGTCTCCAGCTCAACTCACCAAAACTTGGCTTCTTACCGTGCGTGGCGAATTCCTTTGCGGATGCTTCGGCATTTATGGCACGGTAAATATTACTAGCAGTCCTTTGCTCTGGTCGCCGGTGCGAAGAAGACGCCGCGACCAGGCACACGTAGCGTAGGGGATAGAGGGATGGCGCGTCGAATGCGCGTCTGGCTCGATATTTTGCCGCTAGAACTTGCACAATGGTGAGGCAACGCTTCAAACTCTCGACTTCCGTGTGTTGCTGGTGCTAAGATCTCGGAAACTACCGGAACTCTACGAGATTGCCACATCCTGTGAGCTAGAATCGTCGTAATCAGGCAAAAACTGTGCGGGGAAGTGTCGATCTCGCTGGCTTCCTGCCATGCATCCGTTGCGGCGTCACTGTTATGACGTTATGCCGCATCCCGCGAAGCTGGGGCTTCCATTCGAGGCAGTGAGGCCCATTTCCCGAGAGTGCGCTAAATGTTTTTCTTAAGATACAGAATATGCAAGCATTTATGCGCACCTGAAAGTGACACAAACACCGAAAGAATGTCCAATGCTTTGGTATGGTGCCTTTCTTAAAGTGTCAGTTCGCACCTTTGAACTTGAACCTATTGAGGGGCTCGGACTACGTCAATTCCATTTTGCAGCAATTCTTCCGCATTAACACGATTGTTCGAGTAAATGGTACTGAAATGATGCGCTTGCCAATGCCTCGTGTAAAGAAATGCTTTATTGTTCGTGAGCTCTAGGTACAGCATCAATCAGTTACTGAAATACTTGATGTTTAATCAGTACTTTCACATTTATTTCACCCAGTTCCAGTAGCAGCAGCGGGCATGAGAAAGTGCTGATGATTTTTAGCCTCCATCTTCACTTTCTTGCATTTGTTGCTTTAATTTTACTGCGATATTCGCATTATATATAAACAGTCACGTCTGTACGCATTCTGACAAAATTAGAACTGGAAGGCGATTCAACCTCTAGTTGACGCTGTTAGATACGGGGCCGTTTCCTGGGCCTACTCTTCGAGTTCCCCAGACCACATCGAATCGCACCACAGCTAATTAAGGAGCGCAGAAACACGGATGCAACATTTCTGAGGCACGGCACGTGCAAGCAAGTTGGCGGACCCCACTTCGTGTGCAGCCGGCTGAACTATTGACTGCTTGGCTCTCCCTGAAAGTGAAGAGAAGGGACTCTTCCGTCCTGGTACTGTTGCGGGTAAAGTGGGTCCCGAAGAAAGACGGCTGCAATGCGCCATGACAACCTGGCGGTGCGCCCCCTACCCTCTATGCTGACGGCGCATTGCAAGTCAGCAAGGCAACACCGCAGGGAGAAGAAAGCCCTCGGACAAACACCCGTGCAGCGACTCTATTCGCCGGGTGTGACTCCATCGCACGGGCGCCTACCATTGGCCGAAAATGGCGTCACCTGAGCGGGCAGTCCCATTGGCCGAACGTGACGTGTCTTCGAGGCACCGAAGGGCTTAAAAGACGCAGACCGGGAGCAGCAAGGGCATTCCTAGAGCATTCCTTCATCTCTTTCGAACTTCGTGCCATGGGCCGCAGCGTCCGAGTCGCTGCCGGCCCGTAATGACTTTAAGACTGTTAATTGACTCTCACTGTAAATAATGTAAATGAACCTCCCAAGTTTTTCATCCCGACGTCCTCCTGAACTCCTACAACGCATCTGAACGACAAATTGTTCTATAGCAAGGTGAGGGCGGCAATGGTGGTGTATAAACGATATGATTTAGTATGAGAGTCACACTGCAGCGGCAACGTTTAATCGGCGTTAACAAGAGGAGAAATCGCCTTAAAATATTTTGTTATCAGCTATCATCATTATTATTAACATCGTCGTCTTCGTCACAGTCATGACATACCGAGTGGCAAACCAGTGTTCCCAGGTACCACATATAGAGTAGCCCCAGGGGCACACACCTAGTGGTTCAGCGGTCTATTGCTTCCCTCATGCCATGACCAGCGGTTCCGGCTGCGCATGCCAAGTAGACCCGTGGCAGCGTATTCTGTGGCACATTTCCTGCGCCCATTGGCAGTGGCATATACCCAGTGACCCCTGTGGCATTGATATTTACACAACCCTATCAACGGGATTAGCCCAAGAAAGATTGAATAAAAGCGCGTACCCCATACGGAGAAGGCGGTGGGGGGGGGGGGGGGGAACCTGCCGTGAAAGACTTCGTCTTTCAAAACTTGCCATTTCATCTTTTTGATGTCTTTTTGATGTCTTGCACACCAGCAGTCATGTACTAACTGGGGCTGCCATACCAACTAGAGCACCAACTGTGGCGGCGGAGCATAGTAATAATAATATTCGAGTAGAGCTCATGATCTATATTGAGTATCCAATTATGCGAATAGACGGAGCACGTCACGGATAAGGCGTGCAGGGCTCTTCTCTCACGTTTCTCTCTGCAAACGTAGTGCCTTCTGCTGGCGGCACCACCGTAAAGCCTGCGCATACCCAGTGGCACGCACCGAGTGGCTGTAGGGACACAGTGGCACATACCCAAGTTCGCGGCATAGAGGTTCTTTGACTATTTAAAAATTACGGGCCTGGATTGCAGACTCTGAGCATGCTAAATTGCTTGCCATATGTTCTACATCTTCCTTCTATCGTCATCGTCACCCATCATGCCCCTCTTTCTTCGCTCTTTCTTTCCCTCTTCCCTTTCCCACAATGCCGAGTAGCTGGCTAGAGGAATATACCTCAGGCCATCCCCTCAGCATTTCGTATCATTAAACTTCTCTCTCTCTCTCTTCACATGCCAAGTACCACGTACTCATGAAATGGCCCACATTTTCGAATGAACCACCTTTTGGTTTGGCCCTCATTTTTTGGACTGCACTACTTATTGAACCAGCCCACATTTTAGAATTAGCTGTCTTACCGATCGGCCAACATTTCTGGTGAGATAGCTAGATAGGCGGTAAGAACCTTGTCAGACAATACGTACAATGCTATTTGCAATAAAATCTACTATGTACTTACACTTTCCTCACCGGATAGACAGTCACAAAGCATGAAATGGTGTTCCATAAATTTATAGAAGCAAGAAATATCAATGTGGAACCATATTCGCTCTGAGCCGTCGATATACTCAGTTTGCCATACACCATGCCAAGTGCCATTTTTCGGAAATTAGCGAATAATGCAGCAATAGCTCACAGTTATTTAATCACACTCCATTGAATTGGCATCAATGCTGAACATTACATTGCCCGAAAGTGATGCTTGAAATCGCCCGCCGGCTCAAGCATGCGAAAATGCGCTTCAACGGAAAAATCCCTCATTGGTAAAGGCAAAATTCTTAATAGTGTTGAGTTTCCATGACCAAGCGAGCGGGGGTACACAATCAATTACCAGCAAACGTCGGATATCGTCGATTGGTGACGGGATGTTCCTTCGTCTTTCAATGCGCAGCGTTACGCGATTATTCCGAATCTGACAGGATACGAATAAAGAACGCTCAGAACCGGCGCGGGTGAGTAAGATAGAGAAAGCTGTAAGGTCATGCTTTCGCGAAGCATCTTCTGTTCCGAACGCAAATTAAACACAAGTTGACCTTCGAAAACTGAAGGAAGGTCTTGTGAATTTATTGTACCCATGTAAGCTGCGCGCGAACGCAAGATGACGATTCAGGAAGACTACAGAGGGAGCTCTGCCTTTGCACTACCCTAGTCGCTCGCTTGTTTTCACACGCTGCTTACAATTGGTAATTTCCAACATGCCTGCTTCAACATTTTTCTATGACTCCTTAGTAACATAATAAGTGAGAGATATTTCAGTGTCGATACTAGCCGAGAAACTTAACGCAAATACACCCGAAGCACGCAGCATTATTCTTTGTTTGCTTGTGGTCCTTGGAAAATTACTTCTTCCAGAGGTATACAAAACAAGTTTTCCTGCTGCAGTGTAATGGGATGGAATGGAATGGGATGTTTATGACTAGTACGAGAATCTGGAGACCACTAGTATTCCATTGATCGCAATTTTCCAAAATGGCGATCATGGGAGGCATGATCGACACCGCAGGAGCACAAGCCGTTTTTGCCGGCTATGTAAACGAAAATGAACATTTTAATGAGCAAGATATGTTGCCACGCCTACAGCTTTTTCTTCTACGAAGAATCTGCTACTTTTTTCTCAAGGGTGGCGCATGTGATCTCCAGCGATGCAGTCCATGTTACTTTCATAGCCTTACCTTGTTGTTTTTGGTTCTCATGCCATCGGTTAGATCAGAAACGAAGAAATATTATGGCGCGTTGGAACCGATCTATTCTTTATCACCGCCGTAATGCGAAATGATAGCAGTGCCGAAACTGCAGGTTCGTTACAAAAAAAAAACTTTTCTGCCACATAATGGGCTGTCAGGTGCAATTCTTTCTGCCCTCCAACCACACGTGCCTGGTGAGCTAACCGCATGGAAAACTTATAGTGGTACTGTTAATAATTACGAGAAAAAACTACTAATTGTCCTTGTTTGAAATCCTCACAATAAGCTTTGTTCTGCAGCACGGGAAAACTCGCGACTTGTGCCTGACTATCTGACGACACCCTCTGGCACACAGTATAGTATATAGAACGAATATTCGCAGCGAAGTCTCACGCGAAATATGGACTTCGGAACATTAAATTAGATGGCGCACTACGACAACGACTGCTATAGCTGTCCAGACGTGCTTTTATTATGTTGGTTATCTTCGTAGCATCGCTGACAAATGAAACAATCGATGGTTATTTCAAGCCCTTTCTTTTTCTTTCTTTTTCTTTGCGTCTTCCCTTGTTAGGCTCACGCTAAGAAATGATGGGCATTGAAATACTGTTTTGTTATTTCGCACCATACTGTTACAAGCGAAGCAGTCTAACATCACACTCTCAGTTTATTATACTGGCTTATTTAAGCTTTATTTGGTTACGATACTATACTCTCACGCCTACAAGAACAGTGGTGGCACTACAGTGACTCATGGGCTAATTGGTAATGCAATGTGAACTTGGCGCTCATGGGAAGTTTACAGGAAATGAACAGAGCCATAACAAAGCGCCTCAGTTATCAAGCTCGCCACTCTTCTATTCCTGCAACCTTTCTGCTCAGCTCAACGTTCCCGTTGCTTTACGATACTTCACCCACAGACATTCATGCATTTAAAAGCGAAATCTTTCTTTTAATTCTTCCCATGTGCTCTGCCATAATGTGATCTACAGTTTCGTCATTGAAAACCGTGGTTTAATATGCTAGGACGAAATAACTGGTTCGTGCTCAATTTACAGTGCATAGAGTGCTTGTGACTGGAAGTAGGCCGTCAGCCGCCTACGTGGCCCAAGGAACATTTTTTGTATTCTAGTCTACGTTACGTACCGATTAAAATGGTGTTTTAACGACAAGCGTTTTAATAATTTTTTTTCTTGCCGCCTCCAGAAGCCGCATACGCCACCGGTGTACAGCGCTCAAAGTGCAGAAAACACGCACACACGCACACGCACACATACACACACACACGCACGCCCACACACACACGCGCACACACACACGCACACACACACACACACACACACACACACACACACACACACACACACACACACACACACGCGCGCGCGCGCACACACACACACACACACGTGCGTATTGCTTACAGTGTGCATTTATGCTGACAAGTTCAGTAATTTCATGAAAAACGCTACCGAGCAATGCAAATTAAACTCTCATATGTCTAGGATATTTGGCGTCTACCCTCTGAATAAGAAATTCTAGTCAGAAATTGTATGATTCAATCTATTCATTTCTTACCATGTGTTTGTTTTGGTGTTTAAAATGCACTGTGACATAAGAAACTCGAGGACGACCATATCTTTGTTTTGGTCTTTGTTTGCCCAAAGGCAAGTTTTCCAGATAATATTCGTCATATGTGTCACTTTGAGTTGCTAATTTGGCATTACAAATCGGGAATGTGTAAAAGCTCGACAACGCATTGCCCTCTTGTCTTGAAGCAGGCCAGGACAGGTAATCGTTGCGCTGTTACTTAGCGTGTGGCGAAAAGAAGAGACAGCGGAATGGCAACTAAAGGTATGTGGAGGAAAGGAGAAAACGATCAAAGAAAAAGGGTGACACAACGCATACAGGAAAGTAGAATGGCGATAATGAACATGCTGTGGCACTAGGGGCAAAAAAAAAACAGTCATGACGGACCACAATAATGCGACTGACGGAAAGCACTCTAACAAGTACAGCGCTCGCCATTATGGCATACGTTGTGGTTTCTTCGTCTCAGTTGTGTAGCCGAAGTGAGGAATGAACTTAATCCCAAATGATTCAACTTTGCTTTCGAGATCACCCTGACCATACGCGGACACCCTGATTACCATTCATGTACCCCAAAGCAGTTCCTCCGGGAATGTCCCCCTTTTTATTTATTAGTCTCGCACATATATCGGCTGGTATCTCTGCGCCCCGCATCGCTGGCAGTACCAGCCATACCTCAGTAAAAACTGCCAATAGGTTTAATAAAGGAACTGTCAGGAAACATCCACTTTTCATGTCTCAAGCGCAAAAGAAGCAGACCATGGTAGTTTGTATAGGTGCGTACACAACTCTCTTCTCTATCATCTAATGCTTTCATATGTATGTGTGCTTGGCTAGGATTCTTAAATGGCGCGCTCTTCTGTAGCCAAGCTTCTCAAGCTGCCGCGCTTAATAAACAACAAACCAGCGGCCTCTGTCCACTACGTTGTTTTAATAGTTAACAGGGAAGCACTGTAACACAATAATGTAAGTCCTCTGGGTGGTTGGAGCATAAGTTGTCTAATAATAGAAGTAAGAAAAGATACAAGGCGCACTTTTGAATGGACATAGTTTGGGCTGCATGATGTCCCCCATTTGTTGCTCTCAATTATGTGCGACAGACTCGGTGTCGTTGCAATGACTATTGTGAGCGTAATAATAATCAATATAGGGATCTAGAAGACCATTTAGGTCCAACTATGTCACCTATAAACGTACGCGAGAATGATAAAGCTAAATGTGCTGTAAGTCAATAGTTACATTGTGCTGCGTAAATATTTGAAGGCGCGGTATCGGAACTCGATAGCCGGGCATATCTAATAACTCTCGCCATATAGCGGGTGTCATTATTTTTACAAGTTTAGTACCATCGCGCATACCTCCACATGAATAGTCGGCTACATTGTTCTTTCCTGGTTGTTTACCTTCATTCCTTCATTACCTTCAGCCTTCATTCGTGCTTAAGTAATGTAATTTGCACATTCTTTATAAAACGCGATTATTTCGTATCTAAACCGTCGTTACTCGAACTACGCCCAAAACAGTGAGTCATCATTGGGAAATCTGGAGCACTATAACCTAAAGCTATCCCAAATTTTTCTATAATAATTCTGAGAAAAGCCCTCCGCGATAGCTGAAAAAATTGCTGGCCCCCCCACTTCGCTTATCTGTCAGCGGACTTCACGAAAACTGCGAAAAGGCTCAATCTGATATGATATATGTACACTGAATATGCATGAGTAGAGCGAACAAAAATATCACTTCTGATTCAACGCCTTTTTAGCCATTAGCGCTCTCCTAATGGTCGAAAGTTTTCGGGCCTCGTTCACTTCACCTGTCTGACACGTGATGCCACAAATCCGCCAAAACTCACTGAGTCAATGTGACTTGTACGCCTGAAAGATGCATTGTTATGCCGTACAAAATTGAGTTTTTTGTCTGAGGAGAAAGAGAGAGAGAAAACAAGGGTAGGAAAGGCAGGGAGGTCAACCGGAACAGCCTCCGGTTTGCTACCCTACACTGGGGGTGGGAGAAAGGGGAATATAAAGAGGAAGAAAGGGAGAGAGTAAGCACTGAGTACGTGTGGAAAGGACACCATACACAAGGACACTATAAACGATCTCTTAAGCCCGTGCACTTCATGTACTGCATTAGTGCACGAATCACTTTTCGAGCCAGTAACGGGTGAGGGCACCCGAGTATCTTTGAGTCGGTGAACGGTCTCGAGTCCAGTCGGCGTAAAGTTGCCCGCAGACAGAGGCGTTGGACATCGTAGTGAGGGCAGGTGCACAATAGGTGATCGATGGTCCCCTCGCACCCACAGGAGTCGCACATCCGTCGCTCGCAAATTACCATACGGTAGGAGTATGCGTTCGTAAACGCCACTCCCAGCCACAGGCGACACAACAAGGTTGTTTCGCCGCGGGAAAGGCTAGATGGCAGTTGAAGCCGTAGCGCGGGGTCCAGTTTACGTAATCTGCAATTGAAGGCACTTGAAATCCAGAGATCTTGGGACTTCTTGCGTGCAAGTGTGCGAAGTTCTCTGGTAGCGTCCGACCTCGCCAAGGTGTTGGACGCGTCTTGCTATCTTCGTGGGCACACCGGGCAGTCTTGTCAGCTAGGTTGTTGCCGACGATGCCACAGTGAGCAGGAATCCACTGAAATATAATGTGGTGTCCTCTTCCCAGAGCATGGTGGTGCAGTTCCCTGATGTCAAATGTTATTTGCTCGTAAGTTCTGTGACGTAATGCGGACTTGATGCTGTGAAGGGCTGCCTTAGAGTCACAAAATACGACCCATTTCTCTGTTGGCTCTTCGGTGATGTGCATCATAGCGGCATGGAGAGCTGCAAGTTCTGCCGATGTAGATGTAGTCCTGTGCGACAATTTCAATTTAACTGTAACATTCTTGGCTGGAATGACGAATGCGGCAGTTGAGCTGGTAGGTGAGGTCGAACCATCGGTATATATATGTATGCGGTCATGATACGTCCGGTGCAGTAATAGGAGCGTAAGTTGTCTGAAAGCCTGCACTACATCTACAGTTTTGGAGTGACGCCTGACACCTGCGAAATACACCGAGAGCGAGTGGGGCTATACTATCCAAGGTACAACCAAATTAGGAAGGCCCACTAAGCTTGTACAAAGACACTCCCTCGCCAGAACAGGAATTGGCTTCCGTGGTCCAGTACTCGGCCACAACCTACCTGATGTTATCTACAACTAACCAATGGCCTTCAGTCCACAGCGGCTGCGGAGCACCTGACCTGTAGCGCAGCAGATGGTGCTAAGAATCTCAGGATCTGGACAGGCTGCCAATGGAAACTGGCCCTTGCAACGTTTAACACCCGAACCCTCTGGAATGAGGTTAGCTTAGCAGGACTCTTTAAGGAATTATCAGAGATTGTTTGGGATACTATCCGCCTTATTGAGATTAGAACAACTGGTGAGGCTTACACATTGCTAAATAACGGCCATGTCCTCGGCTATAGAGGTCTCCTTGATAAGAAGCACTGCGGGGTAGAATGACTAATCTATAAGGACATAGCGGGAACATTGACGAATTATATAGCATTAACGAGAGGGTAGCAGTATTGGTAATCAAACTTAATAAGAGGTATAGAATAAAGATGGTACAATCCTACGCTCCAACATCCAGTCACGACGATGAGGAAGTAGATAAGTTCTATGAAGCCTGAAACCTAAATTCCGTGTTGTTATATTATGTTTTTTATGTTTCTTCTTTTTCCCTAGTGAATCGTGATCTAAATAATTCTTTTTTCATCTCAGTTGTACTTAGGTTGTAGGTTATAAACACATACGGTTTATAGATGTCTTGTATTCAATATATTTTCTATGTACTGCCCCCCTTACTCAATGACTCACTTTGAGGTCTGTAAGGTATTTTTAAATAAATAAAAAAAGATGTTGAATTAGCGATGAGAAAAGTGCAAACCCGGTATACAGTAGTAATGGGTGACTTGAATCCAAAAGTTGGGAAAAAGCAGGTGGGTGAACAGGGAAATGGAAAATACGGTGCCGATTCTAGAAACGCTAGAGGTGAGATGACGGTAGAATAATGTAAGAATAATGAATAATGAAGTAAGAATAATGAACTCCTCTTTCAGGAAACGTAGCAAAAGAAAGTGGACCTTGAAAAGCCCTAATGGTGAAACAAGAAATGAAATAGGTTTCATACTTTCTGCCGATCCCAGTATAGCGCTGGATGTAGAAGTGATAGGTAGGGTAAAGCACAGTGAACATAGGTTAGTGCGGGCTAGAATTCGCCCTAATTTGAACAGAGAAATAGTAAAATTGGTCAACAAAAATTGGCAGTGGCTTAGCTCGTCTATGGCAGGATATACGTAGGGAAAGCTAAAGCACAGCATGGTTAGCCTTGGTTAATTTTGATTGCAAGTCCAGGTTAGTCTGGTTGTCTAGCTTTGTTGCGGCGTTTTGCCCGTCGTTGGGCGCGCTGTTCGCCTGTTTCCGGGGTGATTCGTTTCCTCTTAATCTCGTTCCGATGTCGATTACAGGCCTCCTCCTGCTTATCAGAATTGTCGCCGTCCATACTGCCGCCTCAACTGTGGTTGTGGCGCACGCGAGCTCTCCTTTTCAATCCTCCGACATGTTATCAGGCATGCGAGGCAGCTGGCCAAGTGAGCGGAGGCGAGCGCAACGACGAGGAACGCGATGTGATTTCATACCAAACGGCGGCGACAAAACGCCCGGCGCTGTGCAGCGGCGGAACACCTGTGGCTTGGTGCTACTAGTGGCGCATGTGCAGTAGTCACTAGGGAGCGCGAGAGAGATAAGTATCCGCAGCGAGGTGCGCGTTGTGACGTCATGTGCCCCCTCGGGGCACCGCCACGGTGAAAACGCAAGTACGCGGCCAGTAAAGCTTTCGCTTTAAAACAGGTCAACCTAGAGGCAATAAGGATAAAAGCAGACAAATTTAGGCTGGTACCTTGCAAACAAATATGCAGCCTTAGAACAGAGAGATGATGATGATGATGATGACGTAGAGGCAATGAATGAAACCGTAACGACGCTGGTTTGAGAAGCAGCAACTGAAGTGGAAGGCAAGGCACGAAGTCAACCTGTAGGCAAGCTCTCCCAGTAACAAAGGACCTAATAAAGAAACGACAAAGAATGAAAGTGTTTTACTCAAGAGATAAGATGGAATTCGCGGAACTGTCAAAACTGATCAACAAAGCAAAAATAAGTGATAATATACATTATAGCGTGAGACAGACTGAAGAAGCCGCAAAAAAAATGGACCCAGCCTGAAATCAGTGAGAAGGAGACTTGGAATGTTACAAACCAAGATATATGCACTGCAAGATAAGCAGGGTAATGCCATCAGCAATCTATAAACTATTATAAAAGCAGTGGAAGAATTTTTTACTCACCTGCACAGCACCCAGTCGAGTCAGGAGTACTCTGTTCGAAACAATGATGAGCATTATACAGAAACTCTTCCTATATCTAAAGATGAGGTCAGACGGGCCTTGCAAGGCATGAAAAGGGGAAAACCGGCAGGATAGGATGGAATAACAGTCGATTAAATCAAAGATGGAGCAGTCATAATGCTAGGAAAACTGGCGGCTACTAATACGAAGTGTCTATCGACTGTACGGGTGACAGAAAACGGGAAGTATGCAAACATTATACTAATCCACAAAAAGGGAGACGTTAAAGAACTGAAACATTATAGGCCCAATAGCTTACTCACATTTTAATATAAAACATTTACCAAAACAATCCCCAATAGAATAAGGGCAACACTCGACTTTAGTCAACCAAGGCAATAGGCTGGCTTCTGGAAAGGATACTCTACAATGGATCACATCCATGTCATTAATCAGGTTATTGAGAAATCCGCAGAGTACAATAAGCCTCTGTATATGGCTTTTTTAGATTATGAAAAATCATTTGATTCAGTAGAGATACCAGCAGTCATGGAGGCATTGCGTAATCAATGAGTACATACCGCTCACGTGAATACCCTGCAAAATATCTACAGATATTCCACAGCCACCTTAATTCTACACAAGAAAAGTCGGAAAATATCTATAAAGAAAGGGGTCAAACAAGGAGACACAGTCTCTCCAATACTATTCACTGCGTGCTTGGAAGAAGCATTCAAACTAATAAACTGGGAAGGTTTAGGAGTAAGGATCAACGGCGAATACCTTAGTAACCTTCGGTTTGCCGATGACATTGTTCTATTCATCAACACTACGGACGAGTTACAACAAATGGTTGAGGACCTTAACAGGGAGAGTGTAAGAGTGGGGCTGAAGATTAATATGCCGAAGACAAAGATAATGATAAATACCCGTAAATAACCGCGCAAGGGAACAAGAGTTCAAGCTCGCAAGTCAGGCTCTTAGAGGCTCTGAAGGAGTACGTTTACCTAGGTCAACTAATCACAGAGAACCCTGATCATGAGCGGGAAATCCACAGAAGAGTAAAAATGGGTTGGGGGTCGCATACGGCAGACATTGTGTGCTCCTGAGTGGGGCCTTACTGCTATCATTGAAAAGGAAAATATACAATCCGTGCATTGCATTGATGCTGACATATAGGGCAGAGACTTGGAGAGTGACAATGGGGCTTGAGTACAAGTTAAGGACCACGCAGAGAGCGATGGAACGAAGAATGCTAGGAACAATTTAAGGAAACATAAACAGGGTGGTTTGGATCAGAGTGGAAACGGGTATAGACAATATAATATTAGACATTAAGAGAAAAAAAAATGCGCGGGCAGGTCTTGTATTGCGCAGGTGAGATAACCGTTGAATAGAAGATGGCTGCCCACCGATCGCTCCGGCACTGGCTGCTCGCTGTTGCCGATGATCATGAAGTTATTTACGTGTCATAAACTGTTTTGCGTGGCAATATAACGTTATCGAGCCCTGTCAGCTCGTATACGACATTGCTCTGCGTACTATTGCTTGCTGAGGATCCGGTTTAGCCACATTTTTAACATTCCGTTGCATACTACCGCGATTTTTGGCCAGCCACTGCAAGCTAAATAAGGGGCAGCGGACCAGACACAGATGCTGGTTATGCCCTCCTCTTACGGTTATCTAATTTCACTGTGCTTCCTCGGCCCCATCTCAACCCTCATCATTTGAGCGTGCTCCTCGCCTATTGTCAGCCACAAAGATAAGCAAAACCGCTAAATGTACGCAGTTCTGTTCGCTTTCAAAATAAACGAAAGTGACCTCCTATTATTCGGGAGCGCCGTTTCATAGGGCATTTAAACAACGCTGCTGGTTACTGCCTGATGCTTGCGTGGGTGGTTTCGTAAATTTCACGTCAGGAGATTGGATCAAAAACAGATTGGAATACGTTTACGCTATACAGCCCTCCGTAGTCTTATTGAACATGCAGATGACGCATTATACGAAAGTAATGAAGGAATGGTTTGCATTAATGCGTGTTATTTGTTTTTACGGGGAGAAATTTCGTAGCGTCCGCATTGGTTGTCTAGTTAAGATTTATTTAAACTTTTTGAATTTAATCAACTTACACTCCCTTTTCTTGACTATGCCTATGCACCATGCATAGATAGTGCGAGTATCTTGTTAATGAACTCGCCATATTATCATAAAGGTTTGAAGGAGACAAAGACGCATAACTGCGGTTACCGAAAGAACGAAGCAGCAGCAGCAGCAAACGACTTTATTGGGGTCCTGGGGAGCTAAGCGGGGGCCTGCAGGTCCCTACCCAGCCGCTGGCTAGTCCCATGTCGGAACAGAGAGGCCATGCCTCTCCGCTCGTTCACGGGCCCTCTGGACAGCCAGGAGCTGGACGTCCTGTCTCGGGTCTGTGATGGCCTTCGTCCAGTCTTCTTCTGTATTAAAATCCAAGAACGAGGCAAATTAACTTTTGCGTAGCTATAGAAGCTTTCTAGTTTTGATGGCACTGTCCTTACAACCTAAATAACCTGGCCTGGATATTCAAGTGTCAGCAAACTTAATCTGAACCAGTGCTATTGCCTTGCAGAATTTCACTTCAAAATGGCCTTCATTGTTCAGTTTCCTCCCACATTTTCGTTACCAGGCTCCAAGCTTGCATTTTAGCCCATATAAACAGTGCATTTATCTAAAGCGCGCTCCATATACCGAGATTCCAAGCTTGTAAAGGGTTATGTCACGGCGTACTTCTGGCTGTTTCTCTTTACTGGTGTATTTGCGCCGCTGGCCTGTTTACTTCTGATAGACTGTGTACTTCCGCTAGAATATCACCAGGTCAGCCAGGCATGTCTGCGATAAGTAGCGATGATGAGCGAGTCCGACTGAATTATCTGAAAAACAGTACTTGTAGTTCTAAGTGACATGTCTACCAAAAACAATTTTTTTTTTAACATGTTTGATGTACTAAAGCGTAAATATGAAATATCTTTTGCGTACGCAAGTCTATACTAAAAACGACCGTCTCTGTCAAGTTGAATATTATGAAATGCAGTTCAATTTTATTACATCGTAAAGGCAAGTATTCAAGTGCATTGCTATTAAAGTACATCTTCCATTTGTACAAAGAAAATGTGTCAGGGCGTCTGAATTGTTCGAAACACCGAACCTGGACTTGGCAGGCAATTCATAATGGCCATCACCATCGCGATCAAGAGAACGACGATAGTGAGTGCGGACAAAAAAGTCTGCCTTTATTTTCCTACAACCGAGATGCCGAACGAAATAAGATACCAGATTTGTGAGGTATTACGGAACTACAGCCTAAGTCCCAGCGAAGCTACTGCTTTTGAGCGGTTGCAGTAAGAATTTCACTTGTATGTAAATAAACCACACTTTAGAACACTTCCCAGCATATAATACAGCCGTGCGCTATGTTGCCCACACATAACTCCTTCGAACAATTGTTGAAAAAATTTTCAGAAAAGGCCGGGAGCCAGAATCTGCCTATTTTTGCTAAATTTGATCACACTAGTTGTAAAGGTTCTTCTAGAACGGTGGGCTAGATTCTGCACCGTAATATAACCACGCACAACTAAAAATGAAGGCCGATCATCTCACAAGCATGGATGTTCTTCCACACAGAAACTGCCCATGCTATGCACTTTCTTTTCAGTTGCTTCCTGCACACCTTGCGTAACGACAGCCCCAGAAATATTAGGCTATTGAAAATGAACGAAAGGAATGACACTTTTACAAAAATTATACTTTATTTCTGGTGTGATGACAATGCCTATAATCATAAGCGGGCTTGCTACAACGGCCTACTGCCACAACTTGCGACTATGCGGCTAGTGCGGGCGATGTGTCTTGTAGATATTCTTGCAGAATTCTCTTTGATGTTTGGAAGCTAGTTCATTAAGGCCTTTGATCCAAAGGTAGACCCGTAACCACAAGTCCGTCCTATACGCTTGAAGAATTAGGGTTTGAAGAGGAGTAGCTCACACCAATAAAAGCATCAACCTCTCCTCCAGTTGCGCATCAATAATAAAAATAGAAGTTTGGATGAACAGATACCCGCCAATTGAGAGCGAGCTTTTTCTGTGCATTAGCGAGTAGCCTCATCCAAACAAGGACCACTAGAAGACGCCTCATCAGTTGGGTTCTTTTAGTATGTATTCCTACCAGATTCCACACATTCTAGAAAAGTTGGAAAAAAATTAAAACGACGGCCCACTTTATAGGGACGATATTAGGGAAGCGATTGTTGAATGACAAGTAGTTGTGTACATAAAAGCTTATGTTAATGTCGTCCCTTTATTCCTTGCAAGGCTAATAGAATACTTTGGGCGGTAGCTCCATGATGGTCGTAGCGGACATATACGTGAGTCTAATGGGTGTCTGATTAGATTTTGCAAAGAAAAAAACAGGAAATATGTAGTGATCCACAAACTACTGCTATATCGTCTACGCTCACATACAAAAGCAGTATGAGCGTGATGCAAGTTTCTCTCGGATGTTCACATACTTTTGCACGAGGATTGTCAAGGAAAACATCAGATTTCGGGAAGGGATATTATATATCGCAGCTTGATTTAGCCATCGAATCTGCCACAGCTAAAACTATCCTGATTACAAAAAGCGAAAAGTGGCCTTTAACTGCAATAGCAGTTTTTATCCACATTTTCCACAAATTGTTCTATGCTTTGACGTATAAAGCGATGGCTGCTGCATATATATTCTCTCCTGCGTTGCAGCAGAATATATCTATTGAACAATTTCTTTCCTGGCAATATTAGATATTGCAAAGGGAGTAGGGAAATAAAAATTTACACTCATTAGAATAAACTGTTGCTATGACTAATCAATGTAGACAGAGGCATGTTCCAATACGTGTATCGAACTGTAATTGCCTCACTAGAAAGTTGTATACGTCTGGTGATTTAATTTAAGATTATTGCTGTGCCTTATTTTGGCCGTAATATCTGTTTTGCTTTCCTTATCAGTTGTGGTTTTCCGTTCTGTGTGTGCCCAACTGAAATTCAATTTTTATGAAAGTTATTCTGCTGACGCTATAACTCTGGATTGTAGTAGATTTTTAAAATTATGGGAAGTGCATATGACAGTTTGTGTAGGATAGGAGCGTCAGCTTGTGCGAAGGATACAAACGATGATTACAGTTTGGCAAGCTTGAGTGCGCCAGTTTGATTCTCCATCAGAACAATCTGTTCAACTATTAGTGCTGCTGTTGTCAGCATTGCCTGTCTGTATTGGTAAGGTAACTTCTTAGGGAATAAATTTCCTCAAGGAGGAAAATTTTCATGCTTACAAAAAAAGCGCAGTATTGAACATGTGAACACTCAGAATCTCGGGTTAACTGAAACCAATCCTGTAAACCGTCACCCCTAATGTAGTTCCTCATGTAGTAACATTGGTGCACCTCTGAAGCCGGCTGTTGTTTGTAGCTCTCAAAATAATTTTCACTGCAGAAACCCGCACTTCGTATTTCGCAGATTTGGCAGCTTCTAGCAAACGCACTCCAGCGTTGATGCAAAGCAGGAGACGAAGAGGCACAGGAAAAGCGTAAAAAGGAAGAATTGTCATCCATCTGACAATCGCACCAAAAAATATATGCAGCAGAAACTCATACGGACTGTTTCAAAAAGAAGTTCTTGCGGTTAAATGGAAGTTCTTCATGGTCTATAGATTGCACACGGGGCCAGTGCTTTTGCGGGGTGGTTGCTGTAACATCCGAGCTAACCCGAAAACTAGCAAGTTGCAGAGTGAGGGCAAATTAATTGTCCACCTTAAACACAAGACCACTGCATATCTCAAATCAATTCTGCGGCAGCCAGCAAGGTGGAAAAAAATCACGAAAAGGACAATCGTCATATACCGACTTTGTAGCACAAAACTACAAGGGTAAACCATGCGGGTTTCTCAGAAATAAAGCTTTACAGTTGAAATATTTATCCTGTTGTGGTGGATCCTAGTATGTAAAGTGAGTGAAAAATTTACCCACTGTCGATACTGCTTGTAACTTACGGGTTAACGTATAACCGATTTGTCACAGGAAAGCAATGACAGTTTTGAACTGGAACACATTCAATTCAGTCTTACCTAATTTATCAGCTATTTCTACCCAACTGGGTTTCTTTCGAGATTTAAAATATTCGACCTATGTTTGTATTAAGTGTACGGGAAGCTTTTTATTGAGGCCTCAGCTAGGAGTGAGGATTATTTTACAGAGGAGACAAGCGCATTCATAGAAAGGCAACAGTAACAATACGGCGCAGACCCATTAAGCGTTGGATCAGTTTCCTGTTTCCTATAATTACCGCAAGGCCGAACCGCTTATTTGTGGAACTTTCCAGAATACCAACCCGATTGTTATCCAAGTTGTCTTTTTGCAGCAGTTGCAAAATAAATTTTCATAAACCGCACTACTTTCTGTAATTAAACCACACATTTTAATACGTTGACCGGAATTAACCCGCTTGTTTGAAACATTGCCAGAATACACAGCTTGAGAGCTCTCATTTACGATTATTTGACAAAACCATTAGTTCATCAATAAATTTTTACTTCAGAAGAATTATATTTATTATGTTCCCCCCATGTTCACTGTATTTCATATTGCTGGCTTCTATACATATAGGGTGATCATTGTCAGCTATTACGGAATTTTAAAAGATACGCTGTCGCATATAACGTGATCGTTGTCCATAGGCGGGATTATTCAGAGAGGTGGACATTACTTGCACGAAAAATCTAAGCACATATTGAACTAATTAAGAAACATTCGCGAATTACCTTCCTAATTAATTATTTTATGCCACATATTGCAATTAACGAGCTGTAGCCGGTGCGTTTAAATGGCGCATCCACTTGAGATGAATTTCCAGAATGACACCAGTTTCTGTAAAAATACAAAGTTGTTCCACGCACTATTGTAACAAAACGCTTTTTTACGCATTGAAACGCAGAAGTAATTGGAACGCTCATGTTACTTGTCTTAAAGTTTCGGAAAGAAAATCTCCGAACTAGTACAATCCTCTAAAATCCTTTAAAGTGGATACTTCATGAAACAAATAAAAAATTTTCATATGTGCCATAACGATATTAATTGGGAAGTTAACTAGCGAACTTCTGTTAATTAGTACTACATGTGCTTCAATTTATCGTATAACGAATGTCCGCTTCTTGAAATAATAAATCTGAAGGACAAGAATCATGCTTTGCCACGAGTGGTTTTCAAAAATTCCGTAAAATTTGAATATGGTCACCCGGTATGTAGTTCCCCTACGTTCAGTGGGGCAAAATCTGCACCGTTCGTTAAACACGCTTACAGTGCTCCAGAGTGGCTGCGTATGTTATTTACTGCAATGGCTATTTATACCTCGCAATGTAAACTCTGCCTATATATCAATCATAATCCACTCCTTATTTCCACAAAATATAATAAAATTACTTGTATTGGTCACCGAAGACCCAGAAAAACCTACCAGGAACGTCGTTTAACGCATGAAATTGTAGAAAAATCACGACATATTCTCACTTCCAACGCTGCTCCTTAGGCTGGAAATGCTAGATTCGGGCGCATAATTATTGCATTTTGATTCCCCCATTCCCACTTGATGTAAGCTCAGTGAGACGTAACGTTCTTTTAGGGCGCTGGAAACAGCGTAAAATGTCCGTATCAGGCTTTCAACCACTTTCTAAACAACTATTTACAAAGGGATCGTTAGATCCACACGCGTGAAAAGTTAACCTAGCGTAACCTAACCTCACAAGCTACGAAATAAGAATAAGACCTAAGAAAGAGCAAAAGAAACAACGACTCCGCAATTATTTGCAAAACTTCTAGTTAGGTTGCAAAAATAAAGGCATGCCACATAACACACATTGCACCTGAGGTCTCCTATTTAAACCTATTTGAACCTTCTGTCGTGTACATTTTTAATGACTCAGAAAAACATTACGAATATCGACAGTATGAAACTATGGAACGCTTGAATAGGTAATCTTAACAAAGCCTGTAAGTAACCTACACAGTTACCACGTATCCTATGTCACCGACACCATGCTTCGACTGTCAATGACATATAAACAATGTGCCTCATATTGTTAAGCGGTAGCATCGAGATAACCAACTACATGCGTCGTGTAACGCATAAAAAGTTTTAAAAAGCGAGTATGCAGTAAATATTTACAAAGCATATGTTCAATCAACACACTTGCATTTTTCCGTACGCGTTACCCGCAGCATGGCCTGCACATTCTATAAATATGAAATTACTGCTGTATTTTGGTCTTCCCTAGTCAGCGGTGTAACTTTATGTGCGTTTAATGAAACGCGTGTGAGGAGGCCGATAACTAGTGTTCATTTATTTTTAGTTACCCGTAAGTGCACTATACGCACTTCAAAATTTGCTTGTGTGTCACTCCTGACTGTCCCCACATTTCCTGGAAAGATAAACTTCGTGAACTAATCCTTATTATAAAATTGAGAGAAAATATATCCGATGTTTTTTCGGCGCTTCTACTGACACTAAAAAATTCGCTGTAAAACGCTTCTAGGTGATCTATGGTCACAAAGAAAGCTTCGAGTCACAAGCCACGACCCTCGTGCTAAGAAGCCGAGAGCATTGCACGAGAGGAAATAAGTCACCATACAGTCATTGAACAATTTTCGTTTACCTTTACTTAATGCCGGCATCAACGTCATCAAGAGGAGACTACTGCGTTTTAACGAATTTAGCGATGCGAGAGAAAACGGACGCAGAAAGCCTGATACCGCAGCGTCCTACTGCCCTACTTCCCGATCGCCTGATGGCAGAAGCTATAGGGCCAATTACTGTCGCAACCACGGCGATAATTTCCTCCCACGAACTTCTAATTGGTTTCCGAGCCACGGATACAATCTTGCGACCCGAAACGCAGTTTCCAAACACAGCGAGCGGTAAACAAGCTGCCTAATTTGTCTATTACTGTCCTCTGCTTCTTTTCTTTATATGTTTCTACCACCACTACACAGTTCCTCAGTGTAAGGTAAAAACCCGGATTTTTTATTGTCGCTAACCTTCTCGGTTTCCTCCTTTCTGTCGTCTGGCCTTCTCACTCTCTGTCTCTCTTTGGCATTTAGTTCTACGGAAGCCATCGGTGTTGAGGAAGGCTCATGGAAGGGAAAATTTCCTCCACGCTGCTATCTACAGCATGGAGCTACAAAAGAAACCCATAGGGGTATTTGAGAGAGAAAGCCTAGCAGTTATTTAAAGATTTGTTTTTGTGTTTCCTTTGTAGCTTCCTGTTACATTCGGATGGATGGCTATATTGCTTTGCATCTTCATTTCTTTCTCGGCTGTGCGCTTCAGTAAGACAAACGTATTCGCAGGGGCACAAAACTTCCTAGATAAAGAGCTATCCGAACTTGCATCTGACAAGCACAGGCTCTTGTATTCTGGAACATTTTAGTACTCTACGCTTTACCTCCAGTATATCAAGTAGGGTGCCTTGATGTCCTCCTCGCTCGCCGCTCCGTGCAAGGTGGCGGCGTTCTTCGAAGGGGTAGGTGTCGCCGAATTCAAGCGCGTTCATCATTGAGGTTGCCACGTAGGGGATGGTGCGCGGGCCAAAGCAAGCTCGCACTGTCGATCAGTCTCTGCTATCCAATAAAGATGCCTGGACGTTACGTGCCCTAGCGCACGAACTGCGCCAACAATTGTTGGAGAATTTTCGAAAAAGCCCAGAAGAAGACCTCCCAAATTAAGAGGGACAAGTGGCGTCTTGGGTATACACAATGTGAGTGCACAAGTAATAAATTTGGGGCGCTATAACGTAAAGCTATTGTAAACTTTTATATTCAGATTCTGCGATCAGACCTCCGCGATTGGCGAAACGTTTTTGGACCACCGCCACTTCGGCCGTCTGTTATGCAACCTCACGAAAACCTTTATAGTTCCCAACTAGACATGACATGCACACACTGATTATGGATAATTCGGACGAACAAACGAAAATAATTATTTCTGATTTGGCGCCGATTCGCGATTTACCCTATGCTATTGGTGAAGAAGTTCCTGGCCGCGCCGACTTCAGTTTTCTCTCACTCGATGTAACAGAACCGCGAAAACTCACCGCGTCCAATTGACGAGTACGCGCTAAAGATGCATTAATAAGCCGAACAAAACCGAATTCGTTTCTGAATAGCTGGAGACCACCCCATTCTGAAACGAATAGAAGGTGGCTGCCACCGATAGCTCAGGCTCTGGCTACTCGCACCTGCCGCAGAGCATGGGTTTATTTGTGCATAACAAAACATTTTGCTTGGCCCTATTACGTGGCCGTATACGGCCTTTTCGGCACGTATACGACATCGTTCTGCCAACTCTTTTTTGCTGATGATCCGTTTTAGCGGCATTTTTATTTTTCAGTCGCAAGCCATCGCCACTTTGGACAAGCCACCTCAAGATAAGTAAGGTAAAACAGATCAATCGCAGACGCCGGCCACCCTCTCATCATCTGATTATCTATTTTGAGTGCACTGGCTCGGCCTCTTAGAACTCCTCTACAATTCCCGAACTCTATTTCCTGACAATGGTGGAGTGCCTAACGAGGCGTTGGACGCCCCCATCACAGAAGCGGAAGTGATGGCAGAGATTGTAAGACCTAAAACGAAGCCGGCTCCGGGCCCTGACGGGATAACGAACAAAATGCTCAGATACTCTGACGATGACTCCATTAGGTACCTAACCAAGTACATGCAGGAATATTGGGATAAATGCGAGCTGTCACAACAGGGGAAGATGGCCAGCATTATTTTAATACCGAAGCCCTGGAAGCATCCGCAAGTGGCAAACTTACAGCCAATTTACTTAACTTCATACATGGGGAAATTGATGGAGCGCGTCGTCCAGACCAGAGTGATGGGCTTCATGGAGCAAGGCGATCTGTCACCAGATGAGATGGTCCAGTTCCGACCTCACTTGTGTACGCAGGACGTCATGCTCCAATTCGAACATGATATAATAGACTCAAGGTCTAAAGATGCAAAGCAATACTGGGGCTGGACCTCACGATGGCTTTCGACAACAAAAAGCATGACGCGGTACTGGAAAGGCTGAACAAGATTAATGCACGTACGAGGGCATATTGGTACCTCAGGGACTTCGTGACCGGCAGAACTGCCTGCATTACCTTCCAAATGCTGGAATCCCCCACAAGTGCGCTAGGGAGTAAGGGTATGCCCCAGGGATCAGTGCTGTCTCCCCTACTGTTCAACGCTCCAGGGATTAAAATTTAGTACACATGACGACGATATCACCTTCTGGGTCAACCGGGGAAGTGATTCGGCCGACGATAGCCTGCTCCAGGGCGCCACCGACATCATAGTCGATTACGCGGCCGAGAGAGGCCTAGCGTGCTCGCCGCAGAAATCAGAATTGTTTATATACAATCCGAAGCGCTTTAGGTGCAAGGCTGTGTCGGAGAGCAAAATGAAAATGTCGGGTAAGCAAGTACCAATAGTTGAGCATATCAGAATCTTGGGCCTGATTCTCCAGTCACATGGCCATAGTGGCGAGACCGTCAAGAGGCTGCAAAATTATGCGATGCAGAGCCTGAGCCTAATTAGGAGGGTGGCGAGCAAAGACCGAAGGTTAAAGGATAAACACTTGAGTAAACTAATACAGGCGTACATCTTCAGCCGGGTGAGCTGCGCAACGCCATATCTCGATTTGAAAGCGGTGGAAAGAGAAAAGATTGATTCTTTAATGAGAAAATGCGTAAAAAGAGCACTGGGACTGCCCATGTGCACAACCACAGGGAGGCTGATGGCTCTAGGGGTGCAGAACACATGGGCAGAACTGGCGCAAGTGGTGCGAACCTCTCAAATTGAGAGACTTAGCACCACGAGTGCAGGAAGAGCCACATGTGTCGGGGGCTGGGTAGATCACCTTGGAGATCCGTTGGAGAATAAAGTTTATTCTATTCTCTTCTCATTGTGCGCGGTATCTAGCATGTTTATTGAATGCTATAAGGACTCCTTGCAAAAAACCATTTGCAAATTCTTAAGTTGACTACACTGCAAGGCTATCCTACGCGCAAAAAAGCTTTTGTGCATTTGTATGAGAGTTCTGTTCAGGACCATTTATCAATCATGGTCCCGAAATTCAGGAAATGTCATATCACAGGTGCCTGCTCGTCGAGAGGGAATCCATTGTTCCCATTCAATAACATTCACCATTGTCGAACTTTTGCAGAGTCGGCAGGCCATGGTGAAACGGACCTGTTTATTAGCACAAGACACTATCAACCTTCGTTGAAACAAATGATGTGATTTGATGAGAGCGCTGCCAGATTGCTTACGCTGTGTCATCTCTTACGAAATTTTATCTGAAGCACTTAAATAACCATTACGATGTTCGTGAAACTAACCCGCAGCGCTATCCCAGTGCCTAAGCGCTGCGCTTCTGAGGTCGCGGGTTCAATTCCGGACCCTGTGGCTGGAGTTGGCGGGAAATGCAAAAACACTGGCGTGCATAAACTGAGGTGCGTTTTAAACAAACATAATTACCTGACATTATTCCGGGGTCACCTACTACGGCATTCTTATATTTATTGGTGGTTTTTGGTACGTAAAATCGCAGAATTTAAGTGTTTGAATTTTTCTCGGCACACTATGTAGCAAAGTAAATTCATTTCCCACATGTTCCCTTAAAGGGACCCTGAAACGCTTTTGACGATTTTCTACAAACGTACTGAGTCGTTAGAGTAGGTCCTTCTGATCATTAATTGACACATCTAAGTGCTCTGCGTAAAGCGTGTAATTTATTATGAGGTTTTAAAAATGCACATCGCTGCCGATTGCAGCGCACTGCTCAGCGGAATTTTAAGCTGCCCCTACCCATATGACCGAAATAACCCATATGGCGTGAGTGGGGCGAGCTATCCGATTGGCTGACCAGGGCGCGTGATCGATAATTTTTCCAACTTTATGGTAAACAAATGATCTTCGTAATAGTTGTAATGTTAGTTAATTTCTTTTTATAAAGAGAAAATAGCAGAAAGAGAATGCACAAGAACAATTTTTCAGTACACTTAAGCACTTCCGGCACAAAGCAAGTGTCGTCTCCCTGTGTTATAACGTACTCCATTTCGACAAGAGCTCCGCGGTCAGAGTTGGTCTCAGTCTTTTCGCGAGCACTATGATTCGACTTTGAAACGTAGCGACTGGCAATAAGTCAAGCTGTGACATCGTGTCCCTCTGCTGGGCAGCGTACGAGCGAACTGGCTGCTGCGCATCGGACTGCCGCTATCCGATCGGCGCCAGGATCTGCACGTTTGTGGCCGTCACTTTACACCGGAAGATTACTAACGCACTAGCGTTTCGCGAGTCCCGTATTAGGGCAAACGTAAGCGCAAGGGAACAGGGTCTGGCCACTTGACTGTGCCGTAACGGGATGAGCCGAGATGAGCAGAAGGGCAAAGGTGAATGGTCTGCATGGTGCAGCCACCTGGTGGCATAGAGCTCAACCATACACAGTAGCAGCAACGAAGCGTATTCTTTTTTGCTGCTCGTGCGTATTTTTCGCAGGAGTGTAATCATCAACACATTGTTTTTATAAATGTTTAAAATGTTTTACACTTGGCTAGAGCAATATTAGCGCTTTGTTTGGCTGGTTAAGCGCTGCGCCAACAAGTGTCTGGACCGTGCAGACCGATCAGGCCGCTCACGTACGTCTGCGCCAAAGTTCCTTCATCAGCTTGAGTTTATGCCTCCAGTCATTTGCAGAAATGACCAGCTTGCCTGTGGCTAACGGAATACCAGACACGTTCGGCGCTACGACAGAATGCTCGCAACGCACGCTGCTTCGATAGCTCTCGCTTGGGGTCGACAGCCAAGCGGCTAGCGGAGAGGTTTCGCGCGGGTCGGGGCGGGCTTCAAAACAACCGGAAGTTGACGATGTGACATCGCATCGTGACGCAGGACCAGTGAAGGCGGAGCTTAGCCCCGCTCGCTGGGCGAACGAGTTGAGGAGGAAAATCATGGCTGGGGAGGAGTGTAACTTCTAATCGCTTGTAGCTCCATTAATACGTAACGCCTCACTTAAATTGTGGTGCGAATGTTCTACTTAAGCTGTACCCTACGCCTCTATAAAATTTGTCCGAACCATTTCAGGGGCCCTTTAAGAGGAAGCTTTAGCTCGTGCCCAACTCCGACGCGGCCTATCCAAATACATGTAAAATGCAAAAACGTTTTTCTGAGACCACTCCTGGACCGATGTTAATGAAGTTTGTCGCATTTCATAAAGAAAATCAAATTCTAGTGACTGTTGGAAACGAAATTTCGATTTCTGGCCGGCATTTTGTTAAAACGATTTTCAAATATTCAACAGTTTGCAAAATATAGAAGCACAAAGTTTACGAATTCATAGCTCTGCATCATTACCAGATGGCGCGGTTCTGCAAACGGCACCCATTAGATCATTCAAAGCGGACAAATCCGATATGTCATTGTACATCTTTCGTGAATTTGTTACGTTGGTTACAAGGATTCTGCAACAGCTCTATTTCCATATTACTAAATTTTTTCATATTCATGTGTAACATATCAATTTCGTCCGCTTTAGATGTGCTATTAGATCCAATTCGCAAACTTGTATTGTCATTTTTCGTTGTGGAGTTACAGAGTTGTAAACGTGATAGTGTTGTTTTTTAAAAATTTTAGATTTTCGCCAATTTTTAAGAAAAAATTTACAACCTAATTCACAAATTCGAAACCCACAGTCACCAGATATTAAGTTTTTCTTTTAAATGCAACAAACCTCGCCACATTTGGTGCAGTGGTTGCCGAGAAAAACAAATTTTCCTTTTACATGTATTTACATAGGAGCACCCGAGTTAAAGCTTCCTCTTAAAGATTGAAACATTTATTCAGCGAATGTACACAAGGTGCCAACGCCACCACATTGTGCCACCACAGGAAATGATAGTAAGACATTTCTTTAATATCTGGAAGTATTGTTTAGGATATTGTGAAGAATACAATTACTGGGCAGCATTGCTTTGCTTTCACACATTAATGAACTAAAACTTGAAAATGGGGGGAAGTTGGTCTGTGAGGGCGCAGATTTCACGGAGGCGTGAAAGAAAAAGAAGTGTTGTAACAGTCTTTTTTTTTGCAATTTCATAAAATTGTAAATTTAGTAGCAATGGAGCCACTTCACTGGTAACACTTTATCCTTTTTTCATGCGCATTATATTATGCACGAAGCGCTATTATTCCAGTTATAGGTATTTACATCCGCGCATCAACCGTGCACTACCGCGGCGTGCAGACTAACATGACAGACGCTAAAGCAGACGGCGCGGCTGTCGTCACCATGTTCAGAGCGGCGGGCGAAGAGGATCTCGAAGTCGACAAATATATAGCAATTGTGTGGCAGCACCATTGGAACGAAGTTGTCACTGCGCTTCATTGACAAGTCACCCCAATGCTTGAGAAGATTAGCGTCCCTTCCAGTCGAGGCGCGGCGCTGTATCAACTCAGTGGAGTGGCAGAAGAGCTTGGAGTCGATGTTCAGGCGAGAATACAGGGGTGAGGCTGGTTTCTGTTAATGCATTCAAATTAGTTAGCAAAATGCAGACGATTTTATCATTTTTTAAATTCTTCACGACCCACGAGTAGGCTACAAGGGCATTTTGCGGTACAATGGCGGAAGCAACAAAGAGGAGCCCCTGTGCCTTTATTCACGATACCTCTTGTGGGCGTCTTTGGCCGGTTAAGAGTGCATTGTTGGGCTGTGATCAATGAAAAAAGTACGTAATAAAAAGTTTAAGGAAGCTCTTTAAGAAACAACAACAACGAAAAGCAACCGTACTGATATGTGCCTTAAAGAGCGCCTCAACCCGCACTTGTGCTGGCCTCACTCATGATGCAATGAAAGCAGCGTTGAGTTGCACGGCTTCTCGCCTTGATAATCAAGAAAGGGGCAGGCAGACGGAGCAGCACACTTTTGTACAATAGTTACAAACTGGGATAAGGTGCTTCAGAAAGGCTGGTCAACGTTTTGATAAGACGACTTATCTTCGTCAAAGGCGGCCATGCCATCGTCGGCAGGTTAGTTTTAATAGGTTAGCAGGGTGACGTCACGTTCGGTTGTTGTCGGTGGCGGCTCCCTGTAAAAGGAGAGACTGATTAGAAAATTTGCGCTGTCGCTTGGTGTTTCTAGGCGTGGAGACGAGGAGACCAGAGCGGGAAAGTGGCAAGGCGACAGAAAAAAAAATAGAAAGAGAAGGACATAGGAGTGCCCTAAGGGAGGTACAACTTAGACTGGAGAGAACTGAACAAAAACTGTGGGCATCGTAGGCGGCGTGAATTTGTTGTTTTAGAAGAGCCGGTTCAACCACTCAGTGTGGGAGTAACAAAAGGACATGAGCTGAAAGAACGGCTTGAGCAGCGCAGCAGCAGTGCGTCGGGTAATTTTTGAACGTGTTAAGAGGGCGACATGGACTGTGGAGGACAATGGATGAGGGTAGTTCGAAGGGAGCGGCCTGGTCTTTCAAGTGCCTTCCCCCACTGTAGCTCGGCGTAGGCGTTGTCACTGCGGTATCCAGAAGTGGTGGGGGCTTCGAAATTGATATGCTGACGTCTGAGACTTTCTACTGCGTCATCGGTGGTTTGTTAAAGAAGAGAGAAATGAAAAAACAAAAGAAAAAAAGAATGATAGGAAAGAAAACAGAAAAAAAGGAAGGACAAATAGTAGGATGACAGCAGAAAAAGCTGCAGAGTGCAGGTGTACATAGGAAAAGGGCTCATGTGATTGATATATGCAAATAGCGTGGACGAAAATTATGAAATTCAGTGATAGTGGAGAGGCAGAGAAGAGCTAAAAACGAAGTAATTGGGGAACTTGACAAATTCGGTTACCTCGTGGCATAACGCGTTTTTGTGCCGTTGGTTATTATATGAGAAATTTAGGTTTAAATTACAGCTTTTAGCCATTCTCTGTTGCCACGAGCCAAATAGGTTGCTGTCGGGTGTAGGCATTTGAACATGTGTATAAGGTATGATTCCGTATATTTCCTCTCACGAGGTCAAAGCAAATTTATTCCTAGTATATAGAAGCTTGCTTTGTATGGTATACGGCCGTGTTCATTTTAGTGGATCGCTGTTGCTTCAGGTAAATTGCGTTTTGTATCTATGCGACGGCTGTTGAGCCTTGTATAATTTTATAGTCCTGTCTCAGCTACGTGTTGTTTGTTAGAAGTGGCACATTCTAGAAATTAGACTACTTTGCTTGACATTGAGTTGAAATACGGAGTTATCTTTAGAAGGTGATCCGATGCTATACTTTTTACTGTAGCAGCAAAATGTATATGCTTGCATGTAGAGCACCTGGGTTGGCGACAGGGACAGGTTCTCTACTTCGTATTTTTCCTTAGTCTGACAGCAGGTGCTTATGACACATGACCGAAAGGAAGACGAAGACGGCCATCTGGGCATGACACTAGCTGATTACCATCTCGGTTTTTGGCTCTGCTACTCTGGTAAACAAGTGCAAAGAGTCTCTTTTGTCTGTGCCTTTCCGCACGTAACATTTTCTTGAAGGTTTGCGATCCCCGTGCTCGCCACGGAACTCTGCAGCGGCGGCTATATTAAGCTCAATATTATGTCTTCCGGAGATCAGACCCCCTCATCGTAGGCTGCAATTCGTCAGACTGCTTTAATTGTGACGGCTGTCCTCTCTCGCGACCCTGATCTGTTTTCCGTCTTTCACGGCACTGACGTAGAAGAATGAATCAACCTCTTTGAACATGTCAGCACTAATGATAGGTGGCATCCTTTGACCAGGCTCGCTAACGTCGTTTTTACCTGACCGGCGACCCCTCGCGTGTGTTATATGCTGAACCCAAGAAGAGGAATTAACGAGCTGGAACATTTCAAAAAGAAAAACTGCACAAAATGTTCGGCGCCCCCTTCGGGCGCACGGTCGCAGCAAAGAAGGCTCTTGCGAAATATGCCCAGAGACCCATAGAGCGCTACGTCTCATACATAGAAAACGTCTTGGATCCTTGCCGCAAAGTTGACGAGAAGATGTCTGAAACAGACAAAGCTACTCACGTATTAACATATTAAGGGGTATCGCTGAGGACGCTTTCAACTTGCTTGTTTTCTGCAAAGTTTCAAATTTGTCTAAACTGTCCTAACCATGTCCCCATGTTATAACTACGTCGTCTATATAGCCTATGTATGTGTGGGGCTTGTCTGCGCAGGAAGCTAGAAAATGTCGCTGCCTAGAGACAGAGCTAATTAATTAAATTATGGGGCTTAACATCCCAAAACAAAAATTTGATTATGAGGCACGCCGTAGTAGGGAGCTCTGGAATGATTTGGGCCAGCTGGGTTCCATTAACATGCATTTAAATACAAGTACGCATGTATTTCCGCATGTCGACCCATCAATATGCGGCCTCCGTGGACGGGATTTCTCGAATTCATCTATGGCATTGTTCTTTGGCGAAAAGTTTATGACCTTGCTAAGCACTGCAATTTCTTCCCGGCTTGCTACTTTTGAAGTTTCTGCAGCATTACAATTGTTTAATTTGGAGGAGACTGCAGCCCTGTCTCGTGTTTCTAGATTGGAGTTCCCTCTTGTTGGCGTGAGGTGGTTGTTTGGATGGAAGGTTGCTTTCTTCGTAACTAAAGTTAGCTTTGATCAATTCTTTTCTAACAAATTTTTCTAGACTGTTCTGCGTCGTAATGCTCTAAATCGTTCCTCTGATCCGGTGCCAGCGCTATGCTCGGACTTTGTGGCGAAATATTTGCAGTGGTTCTTCGCAGTATACCACGAGGATATTCAAAAGTGAGAGTGAGGCATTGTTTAATGTTCGTTGCCAATTTGCACGATGGTGCGGTAGGATTGTGCCTAGAGCTGCAGTAGCCTTCAGAGTTAGTTCTTTCGGTATAATAATGTTCGTTGTACAGCCAGTGTACGTTTTGAGATGGAAGATGTAGCTGGTACCTTTTTTGGTGAGCTTTCTCGCCTGTAGAAATTCGAAGCTTTGTAGCAGGCAAGGGCTATTAACTTTGAATGGCTGTCGTTCATTTTGCTTTAGGTGGATAGATCTTCGTGGAGTGCGTTTCTGTTTGGCAGGTTTCTTGCCGTACACGTAACTTAATTCGAGCTTTCTTTCTCGTTGAGTTTGTGCGTGAGCACGCGGGCGTGTTGATGTCTGCGGGAACACTTCGATAGTGGATTTTGCGTCGTCTGTTATGGCTGTATCTGTTTGGACAACCCCTCATTTTGTTTTTAGAGTACTGTACGGCCAGTAGCTCGTCTCCGTTCCAATGTGTGTGTTCCGGGTGTCCCTCGTGTGACTGTTAGAGTTGTGTTTTTCAGAGTGACACGGTCGCCGGAATCGGTGGATGTGGTCTCTGAGGTTGATAGACAGGGTGTTTTTCTGTACTTGTCCCGAATAAAGAATTGGATACTCTGGGAAACTAGCTGTATTCATTTGCGGTTTAGATGGAAACTATCCCAAGCTAGATGTTGGGGCGCTGCTTCGCATATTTCTGCGTTGCGCAGTTTGAAAGTTCTAAGTTGATGATTAATGACTTAAGTTCGTTGATCTCTTCGTTGTATTTCATGAGTGCGTTAAGTTGGCGGATTAGTGCGTTGTGTTTGTTTTGCTAGCCACGAGCAATAGTTGTCCCGGTTATGTATGAGTTTGGGCGAGCGGCTTGTATTATGTGTATTGTGTCGCTGAAATACACGATAGCCTCCGTGGCGTTCTGTGTGTTGAAGTCGTCTGTACCCACTTTCTTAATAAGCTGTGTGGTGTCAATAGGTATATCACAGAACAGTGGGAAAATACTTGTTTGGACCGCACTCAGATGCCTTATGTACGGCGCGTGTTGGAATGGCGGGAAGTGTTCCTTCAGGTACCTGTATTGCGGTCTCCCAGAATTTCTACGATCGCAACAAGGGGCGTTTTCCCTGTTCCGCCATGGCCAGCTAGCCTGGCAACCCAAATTCAACAAGGGGGCCGACAGATGGAGTAGTGCACAGTGGTATAAAAGTTAAAAACAGGATCAGTTTAACTTTCTTGCCTTCGTGTAACTTGTAGAGTGGTTCGTGCACTGCCCTTGACTTTTCTGAATATTCTATAATTGCTAATGCCCCGTTAGCATGCTAAGTAAAAGCTACCCAGTGTAATTTCTTCCACCGCCATTACTGATTTTGAAGCTATCCCTTAACTGAATTTTTCTTTCCTAAGCTTATGTCTTTTATGCAGTTGCGTGGCTATGGCCTCAATAAATCTTTTCATTTCATCCATAGTACTTTCATTAGTAATGCTTCTCATTTTAATTAAAATAAACTGTTGTTTCCTTAAACTATATTCTTATGTTTATTACATAGCCTAGAAAATATTCACAAATATAAAAGCAAGCAATAACAAAAGTACGACAATACTAAGTAAATATTAGTCCGTAAACGTTGTACTCTTGTTATTTCTATACTAGTCAGCTTTCCGTCACCTAAAAAAAAAAAAAAACATGTCGTATTCTTCATTTTATTATTCCTTTATTTTGCTTTTTAAGCGATGCTCAAGAAGGGGGAGCCGCAAGAGGGCACACGGAGGGACGGAACAATATTCACTGAGCTTGATAAAATAAAATATTATATCAACTTGGGATTCCGTTGTTCGTACGCCTAATTAACACCATAAGGGAACCGTTTGTCCGACAAAGGCAAGCAATGCTTTGCGTCGTGTAATGATCGGGCTGAACGTTGTCAAGGCATTCCCACAGGAAGCTGTCGTGCATCGAATGTGTACGGCTGCTACTTCCAGCCCCCAGAGGATGCGTATAACGTGCTCCGCGATCTCATGGGATGAAAATAACGGACAGATTACCGCTGTGACTTCCGCAGCGCCTCCACTGGCACGGCATCGCTAATGACGCCCTGCTTTAATGGTATCTTACTAAATGCAAATGGCCAACGGGTACGCGTTTGCTGTTGTCGTTAACACGGGGTTAACTTGAAAGTTGCCAAAGCTCATTGACGCCTACATGCATAGACAAGGGAATGAAAATGTATCGCGGAACATGTGTGATTTTCTATGGAGAGAAAAACAAGCTTCTTTTGAGCGAGGTATTTCCGGTGGAAGAGTATCTGACATGATCGTGAGCGCTATGTTTGAGAACGGTAGCGAAACAAGAAAATCAATTACGGAAGAACTCGTCTCATCACGACTGTCGATAGTAATGCGAACTGCAGTCAAGCAATGTAGTAATAAGGCATGGGTGGAACTGACTACGCTGCGCTGTTTGCACGCGATTTCTGAACCAAAAAGTTTTTACGCGAAGATAAGGGTGCAACCGAAGTGGTAGCGCATTTAACTTACGGCGTCGTGTAAGAGCGAGGAGTAAACAAAGCTCGGATTAAACGACAAAAAATTGAAGAAGGGCGGTCAACTGCTCAGTTTATTGGTACATCGTGCTGATGTACTTAAAGCTATGTTTTTACCGCATATCCCTACACAACCCGATGCGACAGCATCCTTTTCCGGGCGTCTGCTGCAATGCCGACAAGCGCAACCGTGCTTGCCCGTTTACCGCACCGCTGTCAAAAGAACTGCAGTGAAAGTGTTACTCATTCTCCTCACATTTCTGCAAGAGACAGGACTGATGGATACATGGTGACATATTTGGCTTAGAAAGAGACGCCGAGTAGGAGGAATGACCGGCCTGTTCTCTCCTAACACCACCGTACGTACATCTCCAAAACCACCATCTCCACTGTATTACAAAGCGACTGAATGTGTTCATTTGCAAAGTAAATACAGAAATGAAAAAGAAGCTCCATAGTGTGTAGTTCACATGGCCTTAAGGCAATGGACCAAGTACCCGTACGTTTATCGGTACGGCATGTGATCGCACTGCATGTGGTGGCAGGCGCGCTTCTAAGGCCGCACATAAGCTCAATATCAGCTCCTTCGGCAGTCGGCACCGGCTACATTGGTTACCGATGTCATCGACCGCTAGCCGACGACGAAACACTGGTTCCCTTCGCATAGGATCACTGTCGAGTGCACGGAGAGCTATGAAAGCTGCACTAAAGAAGAAACGCAGAAAGAAGCCATGGCTACTAACAAACGCCTGTTATGACCGAAAACTTCAATAATCATTTTTCCACTTTTAAGTTTCGCTGCCTATCAGACTTTGACATGGTATCAGCGTTCATCGCTTGTTCTTGGTTCCTCCTCATCTGATAAAACACGATGAGGCCTCGCACAAGGTAAATAATTTGTTTTGCAGGTTCACTAGGTCGCCTTCCAACAGAGCGGAAATGCAGAATGGCGCGTTGACATCAATTTTGGAGAGCAGTAAAAAATCAGAGGTTCGCCATGTCAGGGCCTGGGTCCCCTAATACCGCTATTTTGTCGTAGGAGTCATAGAAGTCAAAGATAATCATTATGCATCACCACAATGAGCAACGCAAATGTTTTCCCAAATTTATCAGCCTCATCAAAACACTCGTTTAAAGTGCACATCAGAATACTGAACAGCTCCGTACACGAAGCACATAGCGGTTCAACATTATAGCTAGCTTCAGATCAAATCTGTTCAACTCTCCCATCTTGCAACACTGAGGTATTCCAAAAGGACTTCTTCTTGGACAAGTTGGTGCTTAGATTTCCTACGTGTACGTTGTGGTGAAAAATGCATTTCTTGAAAAGGGACAGAAGAAGGGCGCTTCACTGCCTTCCTTTCTTCTAACCTTCTTCAAAAATCGTATTTTGCGCCACAACGTATACCTAGGAAATACTGACGTACATTGTTCAAAGCAGTCACTTGACATTTAATACGAGGCCAAGGTGGCGGTGGTGGTATGCAAGCGGTGTCCGACGCCTTTCTGTAAACATGCGAATGCGGCCTCATAGCACGAAGCTCAAGAACAACAGTCCGTTAAAATTCCGGACAAATTTCGGATGTTGTGTAGCGTCATCAGCGTATTTTATCTTCACTGCCGGACGAAGGCCTCTCCCAGCGAACTCTGATTACCCCTGACCTGCACTAGCTGATTCGAAATTAAGCCTGCAAATTTCCTGATTTCATTAGCCCACCTAATTTTCTGTCGTCCTCGACAGTGCTTCCTTTCCCGTAGCACTTATTCTGCATTTCTAAAGAACCACTGATTATCCGCTCTCTGAATTACGCGGCCTGCCGAGCTACTATTTTTCCTTTTAATTTCGACAACCACTAGCCTCGTTTGCTCTCTGATCCACATTGCTCTCTTCCTCCCTCTTATCTTTAGGCCTACCATTCATCCTTCCATTGCTTGTTTAAGATGATCTTAATTAATTCTAAAGCTTCATCGTTAACCTCAAAGTTTCATTTCCATATGGCAGTAATTCAAGAAAGAAATGATCGTACACTTTCAATCTCAACAACAGCGTTGAGCTCCCACTCACGATTTGGTATTGCCGGCTGTATGGACTTCCGGCCCATTTTTATCTTGTAACTTTTCTGCTCGTGTTCAGGGTCCCCTCCAAATAATTTACCTAGGCAATCTTACTACTGTACACACTCTTGAGTTTGACTGCCAATCTTGAATTATTGTTTACTTCACAGCTAATTCAACATTACCTTTATCTTCTGCATATTATTTTTCAGCCTAATTTGCACTCTTGCGGTGAAAGTCCTCAAACAATTCTTGCAATTTGCCCCGGACTCATTAACAGGACAATGACATCGACAAGCTTAAGGCTATTGACATATTCGTCATTAATGATCGCTCTTCATCATTCCGAGCCTAATTGCCTGAATACTTTTTCGAAGCATGCAGTGAATATATTTGAAATGATTGAGTCTCCGTGACTGACTGCTTTCTCGATCAATGCTTTTCCACATTTCTTGCGCATATTAAAACATGTGAAGCCGGAACTAACACTGAGATAGAGTCGAAGCCTGAGAAGTTGCGAATATGTGCGCTGTGGCTGAACGTAATTATGTAAGTTAAACATAAATGAAATAATTATAGAGTTTTCAGCCATGCATGTGCGTAAGACCACCACGGCCTTGATGTCAAAGGCGGTCAGTCCTTCAGTAAAATCCATACGATATACACTTACACTGCTAATTACACACAGATGTCCGAGCTTCCTCCAACGCACTAAATTAAATGATCGAGCTGTGCGCCGCCGGGATATTGGAAAAGACCACATAATTCGAGCGACGTAGATGCTGATCTTGCTGATACAATGCGTTCTAGTAACCGCGCTCGCGTTTCACAATGCTCCTTTCCTGATACCAAGCCAGTGTGACCAGCTTTTTTATGCCGCAATGTTGACCTGACTACTGCGCTGCAGGCGCGTAGCATCATACGAATGTCACCAGCTGCCAGAAAATCCTTGCGATGAATTCACAAATGCCTACGACGACTTTCTTAAGTGAGAGGAGGAAAGTATAGAAATAACATCACACGAAGCTACTGAAAGACGTGAGTGACGTGACTTCGCCCACGACATGTGTTGGTTGGGGGTTTAGAATAAGGGTCTAGAGCCAATCATAAAACGACCATGCCTATCCTCTGCTGTGGCTTTTCGTGTCGTCTGCTCTTCTCTCGGCCTGTTGCCTGGCTTTGTGGTGTCTTTATGAGCGTTATGTGGCACGCTTTTACCAAAAATCGAGTGTCTTCATTGATACTTGTCAGCATATATAGATATATAGACATTGACGCGAAATAAGTTTGCACGTGTTGACACGGGGCCCTTAAGGCAAGAACTACGAAGTTCGTGGTGGCGCGCGGGCTCTCCGAGGACCGGCCATCGCTAAAGGCAGACGTTTTTTCTCAATCTGTCGGTGGTAAACTGTTTTAGTGGCCAGTGCCGGGTGACATTTCTGGTGGAGGTGCGGGGTACGGTCGATGTTAAGATCTCCGGAGCATACCCCAGACCTAAGCCCGGCGAGCAGTTCAACCGAGCTTACCCCTGTGCACGTACATGCCAGCCGACGCTTCCAGGGACTCCAGCCACAGGACGGTCTGCTACCTGAACGAACTAGAATGACGACCCAACCACCTCCTGCCACTGCTGCAGCATCGCACGTTGTCGTCAATCACATTCCGACGCCGAATCTGTTCCACGGAAGTGCTTCAGAGGACACTGATGACTGGCTTGACCATTTTGACCGGGTTGCAAACCTCAACGACTGCAACCACGAGCGTAAGCTACGTTACGTGTACTTCGCTCTTGAGGATTCCGCGAAAACATGGTTTGACAACCACGAGGCGACACCGACGTCATGGGAAGAATTTCGTAGGCAGTTCCTCAATGCCTTCGCCAGGGCGGACAGGAAGGAGAGAGCGAAGTTAGCGTTGGGGGCAAGAATTCAAGGCCCGAATGAGCGAGTGGCTGCGTACGTAGAAGACATGAATCGGCTTTTCAGACGTGCGGACCCTTTGATGACTGAAACAAGGGTGCGCCATTTCATGCGCGGCGTCAAAGGGGAAATCGTTGCTGGCCTCATTCGAAATCCGCTGGCGACACTTGCAGAGTTCCATGACAAAGCCACTACTATGGAAAAGGCCCTTCAACAGCGGGCCAGGCAAACCAACCGCGACGCCATGATTTCAGGAGAGCTCTCTGCCGTTACCCTCGGTAACGATGTTGGCGCCTTGCGAGAACTCATCAGCGCTGTCGTCAAGGAGGAACTGCAGAAATGCAGACGACCACTGCCCCGGTGGGACAACTTTCCATTGCGGAAATGGTGCGCGCCGAAGTACGGCAGGCCGTCCATATTCCTGGACAGTACGAGGCACCACAGCAAGGACCGCACGCCCAAATGAGTTACGCTGAAGCAGTACGCCGTCCGTCATCCTCAAGTGCGTGCAGCATGGTACACCCCACTCGACAAATGGACGTAAGCTTCAGGCTGCCTCGCAGCCCACCGCACATCGCCGAAGCAAGGACTAGGAAGAGCGATGTCTGCCACACAACAGACTACAAGCCCCTTTGTTTTCATTGTGGCGAAGCCGGACACATCTACAGAATGTGTCCTTGTCATCATGTGGGGCTCCGTGGATTCTCGCCGAATGCACCTCGTCCACGAACTGGTGAGCGGCCGCCGGAAATAGAGGGTTTTGTCGCGAATCGTCGCAATGTTGATCAGCGATGGCAGGAGCCCCGTTCGTCGTCTCCTGCTCGTTACAGGTCACCATCACCAAGCCAAGCCTTTACTCGCGACGCTCTGAGACGCCGCTCGCCTAGCCCGGCGGGTCGGGAAAACTGAGTTCAGCGACCTTCGGAGGTGAGGCCGCTGACGACGACCGTACGCAAGATCCTTCACAACGACGGCAACGACGAAAACAGAAAGACGCAGACGTACAGACGAAGTCAAACACCTTACGAGAGATAGTAACGTCGAACATTCCCGTCACCGCAGACGACGAAGAAATAACGGCGTTAATCGACACTGGAGCGGACACCTCAGTTATGCGCATGGACCTTGCCTGCAAGCTGAAGAAAGTTTCTACCAAGTGGACTGGGTCGCAGATTCGCACTGCAGGAGGCCATTGCTAACCCCAGTAGGAAGATGCACAGCGCGCGTGAGCATTCGTGGGTTTACGTACCTCGGAGATTTCGTTATCCTCCCAAGCTGTTCGAGGGACCTAATTCTGGGAATGGACTTTCTGCAGGCTAATCGAGCTGTGATTAACTTACAAAAGTCGCGGGTAACATTTTCGATGGCGCAGGCCTTAGCTGGGAGCAGCACTGACGACATGTATGTTAACGCCTTGAGGTTTGTTGACGAGAACCTCACGGTGCCGCCACGGAGCAGCGTAGTGACCCTTGTCACCTGCGACGCATTCGACGGCTATGAGGGTATTGCCGAGGCTAATATCCCGCTGCTGCTCGAAAGACACATCTGCATCGCC
This sequence comes from Dermacentor albipictus, assembly GCF_038994185.2. Lineage (NCBI taxonomy): Eukaryota > Metazoa > Arthropoda > Arachnida > Ixodida > Ixodidae > Dermacentor > Dermacentor albipictus. The sequence goes on from NC_091821.1 coordinate 451,195,901, forward strand.
CGGGGCCTTGTTCGAGTACAGCATAAGTGCTCGCAAGGTTTGTTGACAAACTTCAGCCATCAGTATCAGCACGTCCCTGAAGGTACTGCTGTGGCATTCCTGAACGACATTGCTGACTTCTCCGACATCGGCACGTTACAAGTGACTACACCGGATGCAACAACTCACGCCAGCCTGAATACCCGCGTCCACATTAATGCTGACTTGGCAGATGTACAGAAGGATCAGCTGCTGGGTCTACTGACAGAATTCTCCGGCTGTTTCTCCACGGAATCCAAAGTACAGCGCACTTCTGTTACGCAACATCGGATCGTTACAGAGGAGTTGGCGCGGCCTGTTCATCAGCATCCCTATCGCGTGTCACCTATGGAGCGAGAAGCGATTAAGCGTCAAGGTCAAGAAATGCTAAATGATGACGTCGTCCAGCCATCGACAAGTCCGTGGGCATCGCCTGTCGTACTAGTAAAAAAGAAAGACAACACACTCCGCTTCTGCGTTGACTACAAACGGCTTAACCGAGTCACTAAACGCGACGTTTATCCGCTGCCACGGATCGATGACGCTTTGGACCGTCTGCGCCATGCTCAGTTCTTTACTTCATTAGACCTAAAGTCAGGCTACTGGCAAATCGAAGTGGACGAGCGTGACCATGAAAAAACCGCCTTCGTGACTCCCGATGGGCTGTACGAACTTAAAGTGCTGCCTTTCGGTCTCTATTCCGCTCCTGCTACGTTCCAAAGAATGATGGACACTGTACTCGTTGGGCGAAAGTGGCAGACGTGTCTAGTGTAGCTAGACGACGTTGTGTTTTCCAGCACGTTCGATGAACATCTCGCCCGGCTACGAAGTGTTCTTGCCGCAATACGCAAGGCCAACCTTGCCATCAAACCTGAAAAATGTTAATTTGGTTTCCAGGAACTGAAGTTTCTAGGCCACGTGGTCAGCTCCCAAGGAGTACGACCAGACCCAGAAACTCGCTGCCGTTGCCGAGTTTCCTCGCCCTAAAGACAAAAAGTCTGTTCAGCGGTTCCTGGGCCTCTGCGCTTTTTCGTTGAAGGCTTCTCAAGGATTGCTGAACCACTCACGAGACTGACGCGACAAGATGTGCCCTTTGCATGGACGGAAGAACAAGGGCAGGCCTTCACCGAATTGTGTAAACGCCTTCAATCCGCTCCAGTGCTAGCGCATTTTGATGACACCGCGGCAACTGAAATACACACCAACGCCAGTAACGTACGACTCCCGGCCATTCTCGTTCAATGGCAAGATGGCGCAGAACGTGTGATTGCGTACGCGAGTCGTAGTCTGACAAAAGCAGAAGCTAATTATTAAACGGCCTTAGCAGCGGCCTTAATTATTCAAAAGAATGCTTAGCAGTCGTGTGGGCAATCAGCAAGTTCCGACCCTAATTATACGGCCGGCCATTTCGAGTGGTCAGTGATCACCACTAGCTCTGCTGGCTTGCCAATCTACGAGACCCGTCAGGTCGCCTCGCTCGTTGTAGCCTCCACCTTCAAGAATACGACATAACTGTTGTCTACAGATCCAGTCATAAGCATAGCGACGCTGACTGCTTGTCCCGTTCTCCTATTTCCTTGACATCCTCCGACTTGGAGCTAGATTTGCCGTTTCTTGGTGTCGTCGACGTGGTGCGCATGGCTGACTATCAACGTGCAGACTCTGAGCTGCTTCCAGTCATCCGATATCTCGAGGGAGCTGACGTTGTCCCACGCCCACTTTCACGAGGATTGACGTCGTACTGCCTACGAAATGATGTCCTGTACATGAAAAATTTCGAGAACAGCCAGGAAACGTTCCTTCTCGGCGTTCCGACGGCACTGCGCGGGGAAGTTTTACAGGCGTGTCACGACGATTCCTGTGCCGGCCACTTAGGCTTCGCGAGGACATTAGCGCGCATAAGGCGAAAATACTATTGACCGCACCTATTTTCGTCGGTTCAGCGCTATGTGCGAATGTGCCGTGATTGTCAGAGGCATAAAATTCCACCCGTCAAGCCTGCCGGCCTCCTTCAGCCTTTGGATCCCCCTCCGGCGCCGTTCCAGCAAGTGGGAATGGACCTTCTTGGGCCGTTCCCCATGTAATCTTTGCAAAATAAGTGGATAATCGTGACAACTAACTATTTAACTCGCTATGCGGAGACGAAAGCTGTGCCGCGGGGAACTGCTGCTGAAGTCGCCCGCTTTTTCGTCCACAACACCGCGCTTCGCCACGGTGCACCCGCTGTACTCATCACTGACCGCGGTGCAGCGTTTACAGCGGAGTTATTGCAACAAGTCGTCACCCTGACGCACACCGACCACCGAAAGACCACAGCCTATCATCCCCAAACTAACGGCTTAACAGAGCGCCTAAACAGAACATTAGCCGACATGCTCTCCATGTACATTGATGTGGAACACAAAACATGGGATGAAATTTTGCCATACGTCACGTTTGCTTTCAATACCGCTGTGCAGGAGACCACCGAGTTTACACCATTCGAGCTTGTTTACGGACGTCGCGTTACCACCCCTTTAGACGCCTCTCCCGGTAGACCACGGAACCACAAGGAATGACGCCACTGAAGATTTCGTCGAGAAAGCCGAGGAAGCTCGCCAGCATGATTGGAATCGCATCCGCACCCAGCAGAATACCGACGCCTACCGTTACAACCGGACCCGACGGAATGTCCAGTACTTACCAGGTGACCGCGTATGGGTGTGGACACCTATCCGACACCGTGGGCTCTCAGAGAAATTGTTGCGCCGCTACTTCGGCCCCTACGAAGTTGTACGCCGCCTCAGTGATGTGAACTACGAGGTGGTGACTCAAAGCTCTGAACCTGATGCGAACCGACGCCGTCCCCGTGCTGAAATTAACCACGTAGTACGGATGAAGCCGTACTACGCACGCCAGGGCTAAGCAACCCTCACAAACCGCTTTAGCATTGTGTACATTCCTGTATGTTTTTTTTGTCTTTTCATGTTGCCATTCTCGCCCATAGTGCGCGCCCGCTGCCCTTGAAGCGACCGGGCCGGTCGCCTTTGAGAGGGGAGCAATGACGCTAAATAAGTTTGCACGTGTTGACACGGGACCCTTAAGGCGAGAACGACGAAGTTCGGGGTTGCGCGCGGGCTCTCCGAGGACCAGAGAGAGAGAGTAAAACTTTATTAATATAAATAAAACAAGGCACGATGGTTGGAGCCCCTATTCCAGGGCCCCACTGGCACGAGCGGCTCGCTGGGCTTGGTCCAGAAGAGCCAACTGGCTCTCCCGACCCTCGTCCGCAAGGCATGCCTCCCACTGCCTATTCCTCATTAGTGGATGTTCGTGTAATATGGGACTGTCTATGTGCGGAGGCCTCCTGGGACACTCCCATGTGATGTGTTTTAGTGTGGGTGTGTCTGTGCACCACGGGCACTCGTCAGTGAACCTCGTGGGGTGTATTCTGTGTAAGTGGTGCAGGTTGGGGTATGTATTCGTCTGAATACGACGCCGGTCCCTCTCCTGTTGGCTGTTTAAATCGGAGTGAGGATGTCCAAAACGTCTCCGCTCCTGCCTTTGCTGTAGGAGGATGTCACGAGAATTCGGTGGAAGGTCATCGCTAGGCCATGCCGTTGCTCGGACGTTCAAACCTCGAGCAATACGGTCTGCCCTAGCGTTTCCTTCCAGTCGCTCGTGTGCCGGACACCAGACGATAGTGTGGTGCCCCTCCAGTTGAGTGCCTAAAATTTTGATTACTGATTTGGGTGCCGTTCCTTGCAAAAACAGGCGGCAAGCCGCTTGTGAGTCGGATAATATGACAGCCGAATTGGTTTGGCGCTCGGCGTCCTGAATGGCCAAGGCGATGGCTGCAGCCTCTGCCACGCATGCCGAGGCGGTTTTGAAGGATGCCGTTTTTATGTTGTTGTTGCATGTAGAAACTATGGTGAAAGTGTCTGAGCTGGCTCGACTGGCATCCGTATAATACACCCCCGGTCCCATGCCGAAACGTTTGTGAAGGGTCTTTGCCCTTGCTCTGCGTCGTCCGGGATGGTACTTGGGGTGCATGTTATTGGGAATTGGGGCCACCGCGATGTGCGATCCAACATTACGGTCTATCTGTGCCGTTTCCTCTCCGCAATACTGGGGTCTCAGGGGAAAGCCTAACCTCGCCAATACTTCCCTGCCCTGAGTTGAAGAACAAAGTCGTTCTTTCTGGGCATATAACTTCGCGACTGCGTACTCGTCAAAAGTATTGTGCAGGCCCAGTCCCTCGAATCTCTCTGTGCTAGCGCATTCGGGAAGACCAAGGGCGGCTTTGAAGGCTTTTCTTATTATTGCGTTTGCCTGTTTATTCTCTTGGTTTGTCAAGGCCTGATATGGAAGGGCGTATGTGAGTCGGCTAATTACGAATGCGTGAACCAGGCTGATGGTCTCTCCCTCAGTTAGGCTGTCTCTGCTTTTTGCCACTCTCCGTATCATTCTGGCCACGTTTCCTGTGACCGCCTTTAGTTTTTGTAGGGTGTGAGATGTTCCAGCATTCTGCTGTATCCACATCCCCAATATTTGGAGTGTATCCACTTCACGAATTGGCGCCCCGTCGAGAGTCAGAGTGACCGGCACCCAGTCCTTCTTTCTTGCGTATTTCGCACGCACCCGAATGAATTCCGATTTTTCGGGTGCGCATACCATGTCCGCCGCCCTCGCGTATTCCACGACTGCGTCTATGGCCTTTTGAAGGGTTTCTTGCTTGTCCCCGTAGGACCCCTGGTGAGCCCAGAACGTAATATCATCGGCATATATCGCACAACCGAGATTCGGGTGTTTATCTAGCTCCAGGGCTAGCTTTCTCATCCCTACATTGCAAAGCAGTGGAGAGAGTATAGCTCCCTGAGGGGTACCTCTGTCGGGACAGTTGAAGGTGTCGGACCTCGTGGAGCCTAATCCGATTGTGGCCGTGCGGTGGCTGAGGAACGAGCGCACGTAGTTGTAAATTCGCGTTCCGCAGTTCACCGCTTCCAGTCCCTCCAGAATAGCGTGGTGGGAGATGCTGTCGAAGGCCTTTTTGATGTCCAATGCCAATACAAATTTATCTTCCGACCCTCTGTTGGGGTGCAGGACCTCGTGTTTTAGTAGTAGAAAAACGTCCTGCGCTGACACGTGGGGTCGGAAACCGAACATGTTGGAGGGGAACATGTTGTTTAGCTCTATGTGGTTCGAGAGCCGGACCTGCACAACCTTTTCAAAGAGTTTCCCCGCGCACGACGTTAGGGAGATGGGTCGAAGGTTGTTGATGTTACGAGGCTTACCTGGTTTTGGAATAAGAATAATTTTTGCTTCCTTCCATTCTTTTGGAAGGACGCCGTCCTCTGTCCAGACCGTGTCGTTAAAGAATTTGGTCAAGCTCTTTAGCGTGTCATCACTTAGATTGCGAATCATTGGGGTCGTGACCTTATCACCCCTGGGGTCGTGTTTTTCTTGAAGGAGTGTGCCGCTGCGTAAACCTCTTCAAAGGTTATGGGGGCGTCCAGTTCCGGTTGGTCCTGACCTTCGTAAACGGGTTTGGTGGATTGCCCGGTCGGTACAGTTCCTACGTATATCTCTTTAATTTTGTCTATCATGTCAGCTTCCCGACCTTCAAACTCGTTTTCAAGTTGCTTGAGTGTGCGATTCGCGACTGTTTTTGTTCCTCCCGGGTCAATCATACTTCGAAGAATGCGCCATGTTTTCTTTGTAGTCAACGTGCCCCGAAGCGAGTCACTGAACTGACGCCAATTGCTGTCGCTTAACGTTTGTGCGTATTCGTTAGCTTCCTGCGCTAGCTGAGCTATCCGTGTCCGGAGTTTGCGATTAAGCTTCTGCCTTTTCCACCTTTTTGTGAGGCCTCTCCGGGCTTCCCAGAGATGCAAGAGGTGACGATCCACGGCTGGAGCCTCCGTTGTCGTTTCAATTGTTTTTGTGACCCTAGAGTGAATAACTCGGATCCGCTCTGCCCATTCTCCTACGTCTGTTATGCTGCCGATTGTTTCCTGTTTTTCCCGAAATTTGGTCCAGTCGGATAGCCTTGCCTTGCCAATAGCTCTTCGAATCCTGGCTGCACTAACCGCTATGCTTAAGATATAGTGATCGCTTCCTAGGTTTTCACCTAGGTTCGTCCATCGCGTCTCACTTTCGTTGTTGGTGAACGTGAGGTCGGGGGAAGTGTCGTGGGACACGCTGTTCCCGATTCGCGTTGGGAGATCTGGTTGAGTTAGCTGGAAAAGTCCGTAGCGCTCTACAACGTCTGCTAACAATATGCCCTTGGGATTGTCTCTATTGTAGCCCCAGTTTGAGTGTTGTGCGTTAAAGTCGCCTAACAATATTAATTTGCCCCTACCTTGAGCGAGTCGCACCGCGGTGGCCACCACGTTTTCAAAATCCGCCTGTTTTTCTCTGGGAGAACTGTAAACGTTGACAATAATTGTTTTAGGTTTGCCCCTTTTCTGCGGCCAAATCTTGATTATCTGGTGCTGAATAGGTTCCCGAAAAGAATAATTTACGCTAATCGTGACATCCTTCTTGGCAAAGGTGGCTACTTGAGGGTAGTCAGGGTGAGCATAAAGCTCGTACCCTTTGAGTTTTGGATTTTGTTTCCCTATTTCCTGAATACAGATAACGTCGGGAGGGATTGGCGCCGATTCTATGTAGTGCGTGAAATTAGCCAATTTAGTCCGTAGCGTGCAGCAATTCCATTGCCAGATTTCAATGTGTCCGGTCTTTGTGTTGTTTGCCATATTATCCATGGATATTACTGTCGCTATCAGTGTGCTCTATAGCTTTCGGTGTCCTGGTAGGAGCTCCCGGACTTTGACTGACCCTCTTTCGGGGGACAGCCGCGGCTTTTGTTTGCACATCCTCTACCATTCGTTTGAGTTTGTGTAGCTCTGCAAACATTAGTTGCATGTTTTGTGCTAACTGTTCCAGCGTTAACGAATGAGCGCTGGAGGCGGTACTTTGTTGCAGTGATGTCTGCGGTGGTGATTTGGAAGTGTGGTCCGCAATTGGTTTTGGTTGCTGTGATGTGCTGTTGTTTGCCATGCGCTTAAAAGCTTCAAACTCGGCTCGTAGCTCGGCTAAACTGTTTCGAAGTATTTTGTTTTCTTCTACTATTTTCTTGTACTCTGGGTTTTGTGTGATTGGTGTAGGTGTATTCTTAGGATTGGCAGTGGGAGATGCGACTTGCGCCCAGCTCACCTGATTATTTTGTGGGGTGCTGCATGCCAGTAGGATCCCTGGTGACTTGCTTCTTGGGGCCTCTTTCTTTTTCGTCTGATCTTGCTGCTGAGGCACCTTGGGTCGGGATGCCGAACGTCTCCTCTGGCCCGGCTGCCCGGAACAAGATCGGCTCCTCGACGGCAAGCGGGTTCTGGAGCGGCTGCGACGATCCATGGCCGGAAGGAACTCCAGCTCGGAGTCCTCGTCTTCGGTGGCGAACCACCGTAGCTGGGTCTTCGTTGGTTTCTTCGGCCGTGGTCTTGATATCTGCCTGACTGGCTTTAGTCTTTTGGGACATCGGCGGTCACCCGTTGGATGTTCACTCCCACAAATGGCGCATTTGGGGGTACACGTGTGTCCATCGGCAGGCTCCCGCACCCCGCACGAGCGGCACACCTGCGTGTCGGGCTGTGGACATACGTCGGTGCGGTGTCCCACGGTGCCACAGGTACGGCAGAATTGTACCGCATTTCGGTAGGGTGTGCAGAGTTTCTCTCCCCCGAAGTAATAAACACACCTTGGCACTCGGCTGCCGTAGAAGGTGAGCAAGGCGCTTTGTGAGTCGCCCATCATTCTTGCGTCGATCAACTCCAGTCCCTGCGTTCGGATACGTAGGTTCGATCGCAGCACGTCAGAAGGGGTGTGTGCTTCTATCCCGTGGATTACTCCCCGCGTCGTGTCTTCTCCTGCCGTAACGTACGCATTGACCGGGTGTTGTCGTCCGTTGATGTTGAAGGATTTGATGGCTTGCATGATCTTGGCCGTATCCCGATTCGGGGTGGATATCACTGCAATGTTCGAGCCTGACTTGATTCTTAGAATAAAATCGTTGTCAGTGGTTCTGTCCTTGCACGCCTCCATGACGGCTCTTGCCAGTGCCTGACTGGTAACATTCTTGAGTGGTAGCCCTTGGTGTGGTCTGATGACCACCTTCAGGTCACTCTTCGGTAGCGGCGGAAGACGCTTGAGTCGTGGGTGCCCGCGATGCGCCATGAGTTTAGACTAGTTGGTAGTCGGACCTGATGGCAGTGCGCTTCCTTGCACGGAGCGGCGCTGCTGAGCGAGATTTTTCTTTTCCTTCAGGGAAAGAACGCGCTCCCATCCGGCTTCTGCGTTCGTTTCGTTGACCACGGTAGCGCTTTGCTTGTTGTTGTTGATCGTGGCTGCCTCATTGCATTCGTGGTGCGGTGTAGCAACACCCACCTGAGATGCAGTGAAATCCATCTGTTCTTCAAGGCGCGACGTTGTAATAAGTCGCGGGTTCGATGTCGCAGCCGGAGTTCTTAAGGCCGCCATGTTCAAATGCGCGCGCGCCCGCCGGCGCCGCTCTTTAACTGAAGGTAGCTCGCCACGTTCTGAAGGTGGAAAATCGGCCGTAAGATGCCGAAATATGGTCCGACTGACCTGCAGTTGGTCTCCACAGGCGCCGCACTACTTCTTGGAGATGGTGGTGATCGTTTCGGGCCGGACCCAGAAGGTGGTCCACCCGAAAAACCAAACATGCGTAGCCCGATGTGAGCGCAGCCGTTTCGAACGGCGTCTTCTTCTTCTTCCCTCCGAGGACCAGCCAGCGCTAAAGGCAGACGTTTTTTCCCAATCTGTCGGTGGTAAACTGTTTTCGTTGCCATAGCTTAGTGACAATATATATATATACATATATATATATATATATATGTGTGTGTGTGTGTGCACGGACGTGTGCGTGTGGATATGCGTATATACTCAAGCGACAATTGGTAGTCCCTTAATGCTTGATGTGTATTTTATTTCGCAGCCTCACTAATCTTGGACCACTACACGTAAAGTTCGTGTAAATTGTGGTTGGCGACTTAATTCGCCATTTCTTTTTTTATATATGATGGTCTTGACGTTCCGCTTCATATCTTAGACAGGATGACCATCCATGGTACGCATACGCTCGCTCACATCATATGCCACGGTATTAGCAAAACCGTGTGTTTGTTTGTACTATATCACGTACTTCTTAATGATATAAGACCACCAGCTTTCATGGCCCTAAGAGCGGCGGTGAGATGCAAAGAAAACTTCGCTATAAAAACGCATAGGCTCTACAGTGTCGGTGATGCTTCAGCAGCCAAAGTGAGCGAAATTCGCAAGCGGCGAGCAAGAAATAATTTTTGTTCCGCAACATCCAGTTATTAAATAAGCAGTACGATTACATAGCCTTCCTGGTCTAGTCCTAGCTGCATTTGTAAACTACCATCAAAGGAAGGAACAAACCATCTACGTAAACGTTAGTATCAAACAACGTATACAACGCCGAATACGCGGGGCCTCAAAAGCATTTGCTATTCTCAGTATTTCGCATATCGTTGGTAGCATTAGCAGCATAACAATTCAAAGTACAAAAAACCAAGACCTTCTGATAGAAGTATCAAGGTTCCCACGGTAATCCTAATTCATAATTACTCTGTAATCTTTTAGAGCGGATATCATAGGCGCCCGTAGCTGCGTTGAGCGTCGACGTCAGCGTAAGCGAGAGAACGAGCACAGCGAAGGATGAAGGAGTGAACGCGGGGCGCAGCCTGGGATCAACGACGGCGATAACGAAGAGAGCGCGAAGAGCAAAGCTAAGGAGGAACATGCTGTGGAACCACGAGGTGGACAGCAGAGGAGAAAGGTATGGCGAAAGCGTGATAAGAAAAGCGTAGTCACATGCAAGACGGGCTCTGCGGCGACGATGGCTACAATATGGCGCCAGATTAGCGCGCCGTCGTCTGTTTACCGATGGCATGCGGCGATCGCGTACACCGGTGCCATATATGAAAACAAAGCGCTGCATAAGCGGTGGTTGCTATGAATCGCGCACGCGCGTCACCCACGTGCTGCCTATCGAAATCTCCCGATTAGCGAGGCAGCCCCGCTCCACTTCGCTCCTTTTGCAACGTGCCGCATGAGACAGAATGTCCGTGACAGCTACGCAATCTACAGCGTTCTTCCTAATGTAAACCGTGTACATTTCCTTTCATTACTTCTCTCCACCTTGCGGGTTTCCGCAGAACTACTACGTCAAACTCTTGCATTTGCTTCGTGTTGTCGACAAATTCGACTTCGCCCTGCCATCTGCTAGCCGCCTGGTTAGCTCAGATGGTAGAGCGGCTGCCCCGGAAAGGCGGTGGTCCCGGGTTCGAGTCCCGGACCAGGACGAATTTTTCTTCAACTATGAGGCTTTTCTTTCGAGGAACCCGTATGGGTTTCCTTTGTAGCAATTGCTACGAACGGGTGGGTGTCTCTTTTTCCCTTCATTACTTCTCTCCACCTTGCGGGTTTCCGCAGAACTTCTACGTTAAACCGTGTACGTATTGAATTATATTACAAAATATTGACGCGCACACTTCTTTATCCCTCCGCGGTCACTGTTTCTCATCGGCTACGAAATATTGTACATTATTCCTCGACGCACGACGCGCCTGCATGTATGAGAAGTTTCTCGACGGTTAATAATAGTTCTATCCGTGGGCTGTCCTCGCCAACGGTGCGCTCAAATTTTGCATTCGGGAGTACCGTAACAGGTGAATATTTTTTTTTTGCTTTCCACCTTCGGATCAACATTTCTCCGATAATTAAAATGACAAACACATTACATTTACTAATTACCTTAGTGATTCTGAATTATGTCCGTTGAGTATTTCAATCTTCCTGTTTTCAGAGTGTATAAAAGGAGTCGAAAAAACAGCCACTTTATACAAAACAGAATCCACTCTTACTCAACATGTCTACCTTTAGAGCGTGTTAGCCTGTGTGCATGCATTTCTGGAGACGCAAATACACATATTTATTGATATTATGCCTTTTTTGCATTAACGAAATTATATTCCATAAGCAAACACATATTGTTACATAGTAGTTTCTGCCGCTATGTCACTACGTTATGAGAAGAGGAATATGAGGCGACGCTCACATCCTTCAGGGGTATCGCACTACCCTGTGGTTTGAAGCATACGCATTATCACTATAGATATATTTATTCCCTGTATATATTATTTCTCGTAATAATATCAAGGCCAATACCGATCGCAGTATTTCTAGAACTAACAGAGTTAGACTTCGCCCGCGTTAATTCGTTGTGTCTCCACGGCATACAAAAGTTACGTTGCAGGATAATTTTGCACCACTGTATTGAAAAGTAGCCACGTGGAACTTGGCGTAATCAGGAATTTCGATACGCCATGGGGCCTCTTCTGTACATTGGAGAAGGAACCTCAATGCTTGAATTAAGACTAGTTCGATTGGCTGCTGCGGCACACAACTCCATAAATGAACATTTCTAAATTAGTGCTGAATAGTGAGAGTAATTTTCGCACCGCTGGTCACGTTGAAAAAGGCCCTGTACATAAGACAGTCACTGCTGTTGAAATCGCCAGCTTTGTGATAGCTATCAGGAAATGCCTTTTCTGGCATTTTTCATTCTGAATAAATCTGTACCACTTCAATATTTCTATAAAATATTTTGGTGGCCCTAATTTCATTTGTCACTTTCAGGTACTTTCGCGTTTTATGGGGAATCGCAAAGCTAAAGTAAACGCAAAAGAGGACAAGTGTTCACTTCAGTATACTGCAGTACACTCCTATCGTATCACCGAAGACAATCAGGAATACCGAGGGCCTCGGTTTTATGAGCAACTATATATATGTATGTCACAGACAGTAAACACAGCAAACATTGCAGAAGAAACTCTTTCTTATTCAGCGGAAGACGTCGGCAGGCTTCAATGATTCATTTGCCTCCAGGCCAATTTACTGCGAGAGCATGCAGCAGGCTCTCACAGCGGACACAGGCCTTGATCACAGAAAAGACAACTTTGTGATGTACACAATGTCATCTATGCCCCTTGCAATGTTGTGTGCTCTGGCTTCTGGAAAACATACATGGACGCCTTCACCTTCTGTGGAGTGCGACATCCCACACAGATTGCCAAGCGCCGCAGCTACATGACGCAGTAGAAAAATTGCTTTTAATGTCTATTGTATAAGCGCAAGTCACCTTGGCATCGTTGTGGCTCATTCTGCGTTTGAGTGGCGTTCAAGTATCTTAAGGTCCGTGTGTCTTGTCTCCTACAAACTGCGCTACTCCTTGAGTGCTCCGGCAGATTTTCCACGTGTAGTTTTGTGCTCAGCTCAAATAAACGGCTGAACAGCCTCATCGGTGACGGGGACATCATAATCATGGGCTGTGCCCTCCATACTTAGAAAGCTGCCTAACTTCTGGCAGGTGAGCGGCAGTGTTGATGTGTATGTTCAAAGGTTCGACCATTTCACAGTGGCAAATATAATAGAGGCAAGTAACAAATTCTAGATTTTGTCACCGTAGTGGGGCAAATGCCTTACGACACACTGTGTAACCTCTTGCTGCCGAAGAAGCGCACCGACATAAAGTAGGAAGAAGCGGCAACACAGTAGCATTCCGCAGTAGCATTAAGCTCCAAATTTGTTAGCCGTCACAGATTGATAACAATTCTATCATCGGAACCAAAAAAAAAATTAAAGCATCGCACAAATCCTTGTCGCTCTGAAGACCTGGTATCCATATGCATGTTAGTAAATTTAAAAGAGGTGCGAAGGGATCGCCATATTGCTTGCCTTAGGATGGACATGATTTGCTGCTTCCTTCAAGCCATATGAGACAGTGATAAGTCACCTGGTAGCAAGTCTGCAAGTTTGCCGCTGCTATGGACTATGTGCAAAGAGACACCCAGGGCGTGTTTGTAGATGGCACTATGGACGTGCATCAGCGAAGGGGTGCCGACAAGTTCAGCAGATAGCACGGCGCCAGGGTAACGATAGCCATCAACGAGGGCACATGTTCAAAATATGAACTTGTGCCTTCGAAGACAAAAGGGACACACGACTGTTCACACTTGTTAGAAACGTGGTGCAGTGCATCTTTCCGAGAAATGCTCGCGTTTGAACAGTACTTGTTTCATGCGTTTTAAGTTCACGCATGTCACGAAATTATGGAAAGGAGGAGGGCCGCACACATACTCGAGGAAAAGGCAATCAAATAGTACCCGCCAAATATTTGTCGGACGAAACAGCGCAAATAGGAAGCCCATCACTCGTAAGCTTAAAGGTAATACTTTACAGCAAAAAAAAAAAATTCTGTGGAATCAGGCGCCTAAGTCTCGGTAACACTCATGAAGGAAATAGATTTCACTTAACATTCCCAAAAGTGACGTACAGCAAGGCGTTAGTGAAGCTCGACGCGTGTGATGGCAAGGTCATCACCACAAGAGGAGATGCGCAGGTGCATAGGAGCTGCAGAAACTAAACCAATCCTTTCCGTTAGTTATTGCAAACTATGGATCGTTGCCCCCTCGCATGCCCCCGACTCTATGGCGTGACTGGTAGACAAAAATCAAGTTCAATCTCCACGATGTGGTGCAAAAGCTGTGTCAAGTTTTTCTAAAAGTGCAGGCTGTCCGATCCGACCAGTCTCAGTGTCTGAATTAGTGAAAGGGTTCAAGCTGCAGCACGCTGATATTTGTCGAGCCCGGGTTCGATCATGTTACCCACGCCCCTCTCCTAGTGGCGCATGGGGAGCGCAATGAAGGCGTGCCTGTGCAAGTGACTTACGTTTTATAGTTTTGTGTGTCCGTGGGAGTCTTGATGAGTAGAGCCCACTCTCAAGCTGAAGTTGCACATCAGGACGATGACAATAATACGATCTTAGCACTTAAACAAAAAAACAATGAAAAAGATAACGTCGTGGCGAACGGTGTTAAAGGATGGTGTTCCACTTGATCGGTGCGTTTGGCCCTGAGTTTCCGAAGTCGCGACAATACCAAACTGGACGAAACGGTTCTAAATATGTACTATGACCAGCAAAAAAAAAGAACACGAGAATGAAAACCAATTCGACCTCAACGAAATTGAAACACTTGCCCACTGCACCGACATCTCTGACCCCGTACACGCCGTCATATCCATAAGTCTACATCAGCAGACCGTCGCATTGGATAAATGTAGATAAATCGCGAACGCACCCGGAGAACGCAACAAACCCACGAGAATTCTCTACGACCAACACCCAGAAGAACTGTTTTTTCAGCAATTTTACTTCGGGAAACCCGAGTCGTTATTCTTTCGTTTCACACAACACCTACAGGATATACATTCCCGCTTTGCGCTCGTAAGAGACCTTTGAGAATTTTTACTTTTTTTTCTTCCCAAGGGCCTTTTATTTCTACAAGCGCTGGAAATGTCTTAGAAATTTGAACTCAATCTCAATCAAGCTCAATCAAGCTCAATCTTCTGCATTGGAATAGACATTTGCCTATCACTACATGGATGTTGGTGAAAACACCCACCACATAGCAGTGCAGGTCGCCCACCAGAAATTTGCATGCGGATATTTGTCCACAGCACAGAAATTACGTGCGTTATTGGGACGAAAAATACGACAGGGCTGATAAGACAAGGTGTGGTGAAATACGATGATGGAGGATGCGGTACGACATGGGAAATAAGAGGACACGAGGGTTGGCGGAAGAGAAAAACGAAGCGGTGGGCGCGAGCGAGCGGGAAGTTGAAATGTGCGCATCGCCTTAGAAAAATTCATCATTGAATCAAACCGATTTGATTGTTGGCGGTATTATTAATTTCATTTCTCCTTTATTGCCTCATTTATATTATATATACATTTTTTCTCTTGATTTAATGAGAGTCTGCTGAATCCTTTTGAACTTTCCTCACTTCAATTTATGTAACAAAATTAAGAGATTTATAAATCTATTACCTGAACACATATGTAAAGTCTGCCCGACTCTTGGCGAATCTCCGTGAGTGGGCATTGGCCAAACACATCAAGGTTATCACAACTATCATCATCATCATCGAAGCTGCGGATGCGAAGATAGATCGAACGGGCCGAGGAGGTTCGTGCAACGAGTCCCGTGAGGGCTGCCCAGGTGTACCGCTGAGCAGCCTAGTGATGGGCCATCGAGCCCAGGTCCTGCCGTGTCCTGTGCGTGGCCGGTTCCTTTGCTCTTGGGGTTCGTGTGCTGTGGAAGTTCCGTCACCACCAATGAGCCTGAGCGCCCACCACAGCGGCTTGTCACCATGTCAACTGGCACGGCGTACCCAATCCAAGCCCCCTGCCCCCCCCCCCCCCCCCCCCCTGTACAGCGTGCCAACGAAGATTCCGACCATACGTGAGCGAACTCCGTTGGACCGTATGCCGCGACACCCGGATCTCACGCGTTAATAGGCAAGTGACGGGAACTGTGCAGTGTGCCGCGTCGCAGGATTGCGTACATTAGAAGACATTCTTAACTTGTGCTAAACAAATCTTGTTTGTGGCTGTGTGAGAAGGCAGTGTTGTTAATCAGATGTGGACCCGTGCAACCCGTCCGATTATTGGCTTCGAGTCTTTCCTCACCGCACCTCACATCAATACGTGACGGTCCACATTATTACCATATACAAGCCTTATACCACCGGTCCCGTCATCGGCCCTGCGTTCTTCTAGGAGACTTCTTTCTAGCCAGTAAACAACTGAAATATCTTACCCTTTCTATCAGGCGCGTCCTTGCTTAACATACCAACCATTCTCTCTCTCTTTCTCATATTTTTCTTGCCCTTTGGATAGAGTGTTGCTGTGGACGAGTAGACGGCCTGTCAAAGAAGTGGCGATGACTATGACGGATTTCGGAATGACTGATGGACGCGGACAGGAAGCCTAATTTGAAAATTTAAGCACTTGTGGCAGAGTAACTATGGTCATAATGAGGGCTCATCTGCAAAAGCTTGATGATCCTAATAAAATAAAAGCGAAATGTAAGTAGAAGAGATGCGTAGCTGGTATGAGTGAGACTTTAACTTCAGCATGACGTAAGCGCGCTGCTACTGAAAACGACTAAAATTCAACAAGTTCAATACCATTTAAGAAAGCAGCTAATATTTTTGCTAAGCGTTCACAGCTGTCAATGACTGTCGTCTTTATCTGGCACAGTACCACAATTTTATGAAACAAAACGCGTCTCATATACGGGTATATTGTTTCTTGAATCAAAACGACAGTAAGTAACATATTACAAAAAACAAAAGCGCTCACGCCTTACGTTAGCGATTGCAGCTCGAACACTATATCGAACTGCTCATGCAAGCAGACATAAAATAAATACAACCAGGGCTTAGCTCTCAAAAGCGAAAATACCACGATTTACAGTTGTGTTGCAACTAATGTTTGCTCCGTCAATAGAAACAGGTGAGTTAACATACACGCCAAGGCGTTTTATTGGCATTTCTCATGAAATTTCACTTCCATTACTAGAACTTCCCTTTGTATATGTACATCCACCAGATAGGGAATCCTTGCAAGAAGAGATAACGATAAGTGTATTCGTAAATCAATTTTTGTTTGTTAGTCACAACCGTACGAAGAAACAGGTAATGGATACAGGAGTAATTACTTGATATGCTTATTTTAGTAAGGAAATATGGAGGTAAAAGTAAATAAACGTGGATAGAAAAGACAATTTGCCGTAGCTCGAAGTCATACCCCTATCTTCATCATTACATTTGCGGTGCTTTACCAAATAACTTACTGCATTGGCCATCATGTCATTCACTTTCTTGGTTGTATGTGTATGTACACAAAATTTACCCTACCATTTAACATCGTAAGCTATTTGGGCTCATTCCAATGGCTGTATCAGTTGGTGATGTCGTCCGCCGCCTCTGTCGCCGGTGTTCGTCGGAGATATTGCCAGGAATAAGTAAGAAAAACCCAGTTCCTGCGTGATTGAATCCGGAACTTCTGCGCGGAAGTCAGCTCTGTACCAATGCGCCATGCCCGCGCTTGCTAGCTGCAGCGGAAACATGTCCTGTACATGCGTCCTAGCGTGCGATGAGTCAAGCGATTTGAGATGCGCGCCGCGTAGCGTCGATACATGCACACTTTGTATTGCAGTTCAGTTGTGTTCCACCAGGTGTCAAGGCATGCAACACTTCCATTGCATCGTACCACGTGTTAACGTATGTGATATGGGTGCCGCATAGTCCCGATACCCGTGTTTACTCTTCTGTACGCGTTATGGCGGCTCCTCGCATGGTACGAACCGCTGCTGAAGAATCTAATCGTAGACCTAATAATAATAATAATAATATTTGGGGTTTTACGTGCCAAAACCACTTTCTAATTATGAGGCACGCCGTAGTGGAGGACTCCGGAAATTTTGACCACCTGGGGTTCTTTAACGTGCACCTAAATCTAAGTACACGGGTGTTTTTGCATTTCGCCCCCATCGAAATGCGGCCGCCGTGGCCGGGATTCGATCCCGCGACCTCGTGCTCAGCAGCCCAACACCATAGCCACTGAGCAACCACGGCGGGTATCGTAGACCTATGCGCGCGGCTAAAACCAGACAGTGTCGCACTCAGCAGATCACAGTGCAGAGAGCAGGACTAGCCTCAGCTAGCTGTCGACGCCGGCAAGACAATTCAGTTGGTTCTTGTGAAAGCGAAGCAAAGAGACTTCACCACGAAGACCCTCTAGTGCGGGCTGCCGAAAATATATCTCCTATGGTGCCGCTCCACCAGCCTACGATGTTACTGCAGACTGTGCCGAGCAGGTCTGTGAATTTTTATACAGCGTTGGTCAGTGCCAAGGTGGCAACCGTGGAGCATCCTTTTAACCACATGTGTCATTTACTTAGTGCACTTAGAACCGGGCAAAAGGCCGAAAGTTCCTCGTATACTATCTCGTGGTAACTCCCCATTTCGAGGCCCTTGGCATACAATCAGCTAGAAGAATATGGTGAGCAGAGGGAATGGTTTTTGTTAGTATCAAACATGCGAATAAACGAACAACTTAACCAGAAGGCCGAAATGGGGGAATTGATTGGCATGTTTATTTTAAATGTAGAAATAAAAATATTCGCATGCCACGCACCTTGGAAGTCGGACATGCAACAATTACTATATCTCTGCAGCCTCAAAGGTGGTGTTACGAATAAACATCAAACAAAAGGACTGTGACACAAGGTTATGATATACGAAAGTTATAGGTTAAGACAACGCAATTTCGAAGCTGATTTGTTCTCTTTCGTTAAATTTTTTGTAGCCAAATAACACCTACACCAATGACAAGTAATAAATGGTAATGGAAAGATGGAGTTGAGTGAGACAGTTCTCCAAACTATGCGGTGCACGTCCCCACGGGCGTCTCGCACAGTCATCCACTGGCCGGCATCTGCACTTGAAAGCCGCTAAGCGAATCACAGATTTGTAGACAGAAGTTATGCTTAGACCTATATTAGGATATATGTGAAAGGCTTATAATACAGCGGCGGCTATATGAACTCTCATTACGGATGTATTCATAAACACTTGGCCAACGGCATTCCCTGACGAACATAGAGAGCCGAGCGTTTCGTTCAAATGGTATTGCCAGAGAGACCCGACACAACAAATAACTTGGAGATTTGCATCGGGCTGCAGGCTATGATTGAGGTATAATTTTGATACAGGTATAATCAGCATAGCCGGAGTGGGCCATTTTTCCCCCAGCGACATAAGCAGCAATTCGTTTGCCTAGATACATAGCCCTAACTTCGTTTCGGGTAAGTTGTGGGGCAGGTAATTTACACCTAAAAGTGAAGCGTCTGATCACAATATGACAGCTAATATTGATATCGCTGAGCACGGCATAAAACTGAGAATACTGGGACACGAGGGGGTATATTTCCCTCATTCCAACAACATCCTTACGGCGATGAGTCTTCTATATTTCATTGCGTAACATATAGTGGTAAGTGATTCCAATACTTTCATACGTTATCTTTGGTGTCATAAGTCATAAGGCCTCTGCACTTTCCTCAATAACCATAACTGCACTGTGACAGTGTTGATAAGCTGGTATATAAGCAAAGAAATTATGAATATTAAAGCGAATATCGAAGTTCAGAGAAAAACCAAATCTTCGAAGCGCACAGGATAATGTTTCGTAACATCTGTTGCTGCTAACGTTGTTACGTCGGGAGTGGTCATGCGAACAAGTGCCAGATAATGAGCGTGCTCAGTCACTGGTACCTACGGTAATACCCTAATTCATCGACTGCCGCAATGCACTAATTGATTGTTTCTTTTTGCAAAGAATATATTACGTAACCAGCGTATTACGGCTGTGCAAAGCTATCGGGTCGAATCTTGGAAAAGAGTTCAGAAGCTATGGACAGCGCTACGGTCAGCGAAACTAAAAGTAATAGGTGCAACGTTCAGAGACAAGAATGTGGAAGTATGGATTAGTAATTAAGCGAGGATCGACAGTTTAAGATGGAGAGGAAGAATGCAATGGGAGAATATTTAGCATCTGTAGAGCATCGAAATGACTGTCAACGTAAACGAAATGGAGTTTTTATTTTATATATTTCACAATACTGTCAATCCCGACGGGGCTTATTACAGGAGTGGGCATATGGTCGTCAAAAAGTACAATGTGAGCAAACACTGAATAAACAAGGAGTTAGCATAGAAAAACATGGACGCTTACATTTATTGAGTAACACACTGGTCTTCACACAATTGCTCTTGCAGAAGGAAAAAGAAATAACTAAAAGGCTAAGTTGCGATTGCTTCTTCTAGATGATTTGTAAATGTTTCTAATATGGGCTGGGCAGTAATAGCAGGGTTTAAGCAGTTCCGCTCTCGCACAGCTCGCGGAAAGAATGAAAAGAAAAGAAGTATAGTTGTTACAAAAAAATTCCTCTAGCGTGAAAGCGTGCTTATGCCGAGTCGGTCTAGTGTGCTTGTACTTTAGAAAAGTGGCGGGATCCAACTTCAGCGAACTGTGTAATACCAAGTATAGTAACTTTAATCGTTGAACCTTAGCTCGAATTTCGAGTGTAGCGAGGCCTGCATGAGAAAGAAGTTCGGTTTCTGAATCTATGAGTGTAAAATGATTATAGCTAAATCGGGCAGCTTTTCTTTGTATGCGTTCCAGCGAATGAATGTGGTTTTTGGACTGTAGAAACCGTACTATGTTGGCACATTCGAGTGCCGGTCGGATAAGGCTGACGTAAGCAAGCTGCTTTGTCTGGCTGGTTGAATGCGATAAGGTGAGTTTGAGGTAGAACAGTTTGTTCAAGACTTTTTTAGCTACGTACTGTATGTGCGCATTCCAGCTGAGGTCGGATGAGATGATTACACCTAAGTATTTATACTGGGTGACGCTTTGTAGAATAGTGCCGTTGAAACCGTACGGGAACTGCAGACTTGATTTTTTGTTTGTGACCGACATGCACACAGTTTTGTTGGAATTTATCACCATTTGCCAGTCTACACACCACTGCACTACCTTATTTAGGGAATTGTTGTTCAGTTTTGCTTGACCTTCGTGGTTGCGCACAGTATGATAAAGAATGCAGTTGTCTGCAAAGAGGCGAATGGTGACGTCGACTTGGTTTGTTATGTCATCTATGTATAATAAGAACAGAAGTGGGGCCAGAACTGAGCCCTAAGGAACGCCAGACAAAACAGGGACAGCATCAGAAAGGTGATCATTGTATTTTACGTATTGGAAGCGGTTTGACAGGAAGTCATTGATCCAACCAACAACAGAGCCATTGCCAAGTAGGCGGTTAAATCTGTGAAGCAATTTACATGGGAAACAAGATCAAACGATTTAGAGAAATCCATGAAGATTATGTCTACCTGTAGTTGCTCATTAATATTTTGAGTTAAGTCGTGAAGGGTTTCCACGGGTTGGGTGACTGTTGATAAACGGTTTTGAAAACCGTGCTGGTTTGAATAGATTCAATTGTTTGCTTCCGTGAATTGTGTAAATTGTTTCAAGATTATGTGCTCTAGTATTTTGCAGCACGTGCATGTTAAAGAAATTGGCCGGTGGTTAGACAGGCAAGATGTGTCACCTGATTTTGGTATGGCAATTATTTTTGCAACCTTCCACTCTGCAGGAAGGCGGCTCTCACGGAGTGACTTTAAGAAAATTAAATGAAGAAATTTGCATACTGGTTCTGCGTACCTTTTCAAGAAACTGTTCGGAATTAGATCTGGACCATCGCTTTTCTTTTCATCTAAATTCAACAAGAGAGATAATATGCAGCTTGGGATATTTTTGGGGTGCCCAAAATACTTTCTACGCAGTGGCTAAGGACGAAGTGGTTCAGGGAACCATTATCGAAGGTGAAAAGGGACTGAAAGTACTTGTTAAACGCGTTAGCTTTTTGCTTACTCTCCTGAGCATTCATAGAGGGCACGTTAGAGCGCTTCACGCTTAGGTAGCGCCAGAATTTTTGAGGCGAGTTCCTGATAAAGCTATGTAATGAATTTTTGAGGAACTGTTTTTGACACAACGTATTTCACTTTTCAATGACGTCGTTAGCAGTGTTATTTCCGAGTCAGTTTTGTTACACATATGCGACTTTCTTCTTTTCCTACGTCTCTTTATTTTGCGCTTCAAGTGGATCATATCTCGACATATCCATGAACTGCGTTTTCTAGTTTTTCTTTGAACTCGTGGAACAAAGGCGTTTATACAGTGCGTCACAATGGTTTTAAACTCGGTCCACACCACATCGATAGACGACTGCTGGTCGGAAATGAGGTAAAAAATTTTGATAATTGTAGGTAAGGTAGGTCATGATAGTTGCATCGTCTGCATCTTTGAACGAGAGCACTCGCTTTATAGGAACGAGCGTTCGTACAGGATTTGGGAATTGTAAAGAAGAAAATGTTATCTTATGGTCAGATAATCCTTCAAGGGGTCCAACGTGAACAGTATTCTCAAGAAAATGGTCACTAACAAACACTACATCTAAGAGTGAACTTGAGGTACCGACTACCCTGGTTGGGAAATCGACAATTTGTGTCAGGTTATATGCTAACTGTATATCTGATATGGTGTCAAGCGTAACATTTCCTGGGGTCTTTGAATTCCACCTTATGTCAGGCAAGTTAAAGTCTCCCGCCATTATTATTTTGCTGCCATAGGAAATGTGTTGCTGCATGTATACTGAGAGAGATTCCAAGAATAGTGGCTCAGCATCAGGCGGCCGATAAGCTGCACCAATATGGAAGACATCATCTTTTAGACGGACGGTGCACCAAACAGCATCGATGCCTGTAGCCTCGGGCATGACACTGTAAGATATCCCTTGTCTAAACAGCAGTGCAACGCCCCCCCTTTTGTCTTTCTATCTTTGCGTACAATTGCATATTCCGGTGGCACAATTTCTTGGTTCAAAATGTTCTAGTGAAGTCATGTCTCTGTAACGACGGCGGTATCAGGCTGGTAA
Organism: Dermacentor albipictus; assembly: GCF_038994185.2. Lineage (NCBI taxonomy): Eukaryota > Metazoa > Arthropoda > Arachnida > Ixodida > Ixodidae > Dermacentor > Dermacentor albipictus. The sequence continues at coordinate 451,218,412 of NC_091821.1, forward strand.
GCAAGTAGAACAGCTTCTATTTCGTGGAATTTGTTCACCAGGCTGCGCGCGTTTATATTTATGATTGTAGCTGATTGCGGTTTTGAGCACGGCGCGTCCGCATGCTGTGCTGTTCTTCGTTTTTTTTACAGTCTACGATATCGTTTGAATCGTTGTCCCAGGCGAAAAGGCGGCCATCAATGCGGACTTTGTCGTAGACCAGAAATACCTTTTCCTTGCGATCACGATTTGCTTTAGTTTTTTTCCCACAACTTCTTTATTACTTCACGGATAGGCCGCGAAAAATCTTCGCCGATTGAATAGCCGGACCCTTCTAGCCTAGAACATCGTTTAAGAATAGTCACTTTGGCACGGTGATCAAGCTACTTCAGAATTATGGGTCTGCTTTTATCATCTTCGTTATTCGGCTTTCGGTTTTAGAGGCGATGGATTCTTTCGATGGCTGGGGTATTCAAGTCTAGGACTTCCCCGAAAACTTTCTTAGAAACTGTTTCGTGCAATAATTTCTGGGGTTTCGCCTTGTTCCTCTAATACGCCATAAATGATAAGGTTAGATCGCCGGCTTCTATTTTAAGTTCATCGATTTTATTCCGCGTGAAGGCAACGTCACCTTCAATATCACTTATCCTTTGTCATAGTTTCAGCCTTGCCCATTTTTATTTCCTCTATGTCCTCGTACATACGTTTTAGCTGATCTGCCACAGAGGGACTGGGGTTTGTCTCGATGTCACCACTAAGCAGGAGCAATGACCCCACATAGGTACTTATGCTACTATACATTTCAATCAATGAGTAAATTGGCCGTGGGCACGGCAGCAACAGCAAGAAAACGTTGTCACTGCGGTATGATTTTCCGCAGTATTTTCTCACCTGGATGAACAAGAGAAATGGGTTTGAGCACTTCATCGTGGCGTTGCCGCCGTGCCCACTGCCAGCCGATCGCCAAGAAGCTCCTTTTATACGGAAGGGTCTCGATGACTTTTGGCCTGCCGGATCCGTGAAAGACATGGTCACGCAGCGAGGAACGTCGTTATCGGCTAGGGCGAGTAGGGGCAGATGCACAGCTGACACCAGTATCGAGGCGCAGTAGGCCAGGGCGGAGGGTTGGTGCGCATGGTGTCCCGGAACAAGCGCTGTCGTCATGGGCAACAAGCCGAGCATTCCCTGGATGAACAAGAGAAATGGGTTTGAGCACTTCATCTTGGCGTTGCCACTGTGCCGCCGTGAGTTCAGAGTGAAGTACGCTATATTTGGCCACCGAAAAAATTATAAAGTTTGCAGTAGTTTGCAGTTTGTGGCCGCACGGCCACAGTTGGAACATAAAACCTGCGCAGCGACAGCTTCCGATTACGAGCAAATGCACCCCGCAGGGTTCGGTCATATCGCCGTTGCTCTTCAACGCCACAATGATCAAACTACCCAGCCTCCTCGACGCGATACCAGATGTAAAACACGCTTTCTATGCAGATGATATCACGTTATGGACAAGGGCCTCAAACACTGAAACACGAGAAAGACGCATACAGGAAGCAGTAGATACCATCGAGAGCTACTTGCACAAATATGGCCTCCGCTGTGCTCCCGAGAAGTCCGAACACCTCATCCTCAAGTCAAGAACGAGAGGCAGACCACCCGGCTACGATGAACCCGATCCTAACGTCACCCTCAATGGAACGCCCATTCCAAAAGTGTAAACCCTACGAGTTCTAGGGCTACACATACACAAAGACGGGTCCGGGGCGGCCACCCTCCCGCGACTGCAGCGAACGCTATCACAGCTCACGCATCTCGTCAGGAGAGTTGCAAGCCATAGAAACGGATTTAAAGAACAAGACACGCTGCGCGTGATGAAAGCGCTCCTCACCAGTCGAATAACATACGGCACGCCCTACCTCGCACTGAAGAATGTAGAGGTAGAAAAAATTAACATTCAAATACGGAAAGCCATCACAATCGCCCTGGGCCTACCATCTACGGCTTCGACTACGAGACTTCTCAAGATGGGCGTACATAACACCTGGCAAGAACTAGGTGAAGCTCACAAAGCCAGTCAATTAGAAAGACTAAACCTCACACCCACCGGAAGATCAGTGCTGCAACGGCTGAGCTACGGTGAAACCTTTATAGCCACCACGGACCGAAAAGAAAGAATTCCTTCAAACCTACGCGAATCCCTGTGCATAGCCCTAATTCCATGCAACATGCACCCCACGTACCACAAGGAAAGAAGACAAGCCCTAGTGGATGCTCTGCGGCGAAGACACAGGCAAGAACCGGAGGCCAGATACACAACCGCAGCCAAATACCCGCAGAGAAACGCTTACGCCCTGAGCGTAGTAGATTCTCAGGGCAGAGAGATAGCGTCTGCCACAGTCCGTGCACAAAACCCCCGAGATTGCAGAAGAGACGGCGATCACCCTAGCAAGTACCACGTGCACGGACGCAGCTCTCATCTCCTCCGATTCTCAAGCAGCTGTTAGGAACTACGCTAAGGGTCTCGTGTCGACAGAAGCACTGAAGATATTGAAGCACCGCAGTACTCCGATCCTCTAGACCTGCGTGACATGGGTTCCTGGGCAAGAGGGGCTGGAGGGGAACGAAGCTGCACATGCCATTGCCCGAGGCCACACCTGCCGAGCCAACTCTTCCTACTCTCGAGACGCCCGGTCTGCGTCAGCGGAGGCAGAGACCGTACCCATCACGTACTCAGGGATGCTTCAACATCACAGGCTGGAACTCAGGGTGCACCCACCACCTCACTAAAAGCTCAACAAAGAAGAAAGCACAACACTCAGAAGACTGCAAAGTAATACTTGCAATGTGTGGCGTACCGGACACCTTAGCGCGCTTGATCATCGAATATCCATGGCATCTGGACCAAGACGCATTGCCTTCACCAAAAGACGGTTGCAACGCGAGACAAAGTGAAGACCTCATAGAAACGAGGGAAGCCAAGCTCGTCTCCGAGCACGTGGAACAACAACGATGCCTCGTCGCCAGTGCCAAGGAGGCAGCGAAGGCCAGAGGTTTCCTAGAATGAGGAGTCATCCAACCGAGAGTAGAACCCGGGCTTACCCCGGAAAACTGTTTCCAAAATAAAAGTTTATTCCTCCTCCTTGCAGCCGCCTAGAAGGGCATCAGAAAATGGCAGAAGTAACCATCAACATCAGAATAAACGTTGTCGTCATCATAGGGCTATTTTTGTAGCCGGCGTAATAAAACCTGGGGTGGGCGGTTTATGTAAATATGTTTAAATTGATGACAACGACTATTATGATGACAATGACAATAACAATAATAATGAATATGCTATTTTAATCATTATTATTTATGCTCTAATGTTATTAGTACCGCAGCATGGCATCCAATAAGGAAGCATGCTAGTTCTGATCATGTCCTTTAATCGGTAAGCAGCCGTTTGTGTGACTTACACACAAGGGTGTTAAGCCTAGCGACAACTACCCGACGTGGTACTCCCGGCATCTCTCCTGTTCCCAAACCGGTTCCGGCTTCTCTCGTGCCCGTTGGTTGACGTTGCTGGCGGCATGACTGGTCTGCGTCGCCTCCTGCTCGATGCGATAGGGTGAATCTCGTTCCCGAGCGAAGAATTTCGCCAGCTTCGAGATTAGAATGAACGCCTTGATAAGGACTGTTCCTGTGGCTTGGAGCGATAGGCCCAAGTCGTCGCCGCCCTTCGAGCGGAGGTTCGTTTCCTGCGCGACTAACTGCTGCGGCGTGCAATTGCCACACCAAGAAAGACGCTTGTCGAGCCAACTGTTGCGGCGTGCAATTGCCACACCAAGAAAGACGCTTGTCGAGCCCGGAAGGTCTTTTGCCTTTACTACTTCTTCAACGCCTGCCTCAACGTGACCTGATGTACTTGTATTTCAACGCACAGCTAAACAACGAGCTACCGCTTTCCCAAGTGATTTCACTTTCTCTAAAAAAAGTGCCCGTGAGTAAAGAAAATAAGCAAGGGTCCTGCTTTGGTTGGAGCCCTGAAGACTTCAACATTGTCAGTAGCTCAGCGGCCCCAACGATTTCAGGCTATTTTTTGTTTCTAAGTTGATCTCAAAAACAACTCCTTCCGACTTGACGAAGCACTTAAACGCCCTAAATATTTGTCCGTTATCATGGTGTTGACATAGAACAAAATATCTCTCTAGAAATATCTAGCACTTATATCGTCTTCTATTTTCCTATTTTTATTATTTCCGAAACATTTCTCTCCAGTGAAATCGCCTCTTCAGACTTCATTTCACTGCACTACAACGTCTTCCGCAGTGACCGAGACTTCAGTAACTCTCAACAAAAAGGTGGTTGTGTAGGGTTTGCTGTTGAGAATCTACTGAGGTGTGTTTAGTGAAACGACATATAAAGTGTGCAGGAATCAATTTGGAAAGAAGGCCGCCTTGAGCGCTGTAAAAAAAACATTAAGGAGATCTTTCTATGTACACCGAACATTTCCCTGCTTTATGTCAACCGGTCATCTATTATACTGAAAGTGTTACACCTTCCCATAGCAAGCAAAGAGTAACACATATGGAATTGATTGGAATACGCTTACATATTCTCATTGCAATCATTGCGTAGAAAAAAAAAACCCTGTTTTTGGACATCCTGTGCTTGTTTTTCCATCAGCCGCATAACTTGAGTGGCAATTCCTGTGGCAACGTCTTAGACTTTTGAATCCTCAACTGTCGAGCTTTAGATGTCTCTCGTTCTGGCATGTTTTTTGTGCTTCCCGATAAGTTACATCCGTCACTAAAGATAACTGCCTCTTAGTCAGCCCTGAGGAAGAGCTTCTTCAGTGGCATAATGAATCATCTCGCTTCGCTTTCCGATTGGTCCGATATTCCGATTGGTCACTGGTTAAATACGAAAACCAATGTTGACGACCAAGTAGGTCTGTTTGCGGAGCATGTTTCGAGCCATTTAAGCAAATTCATTGCCCAGTGAAGACCTAAACACTCCAAATATGCCCACTCGTTTTCCTCTGAACTCATAAATGCCCTAAAGTATAAACATCGCTCTCACCGAAAATATAGAATTTATATGTCTAAGGAGTGGAAAGAATAATGCGGATTTTTTCCACCTCTGTTTTCGTGTAATGGCAGGTATTACCAGTAGAAGTCGGTAGGGCATGCGGAGGAGAATAACGGGGCTAATGGCACACACAAACAAAACAACAATGTATTCAGTAAAAGCAAGGGTCTTAATCTTTACTTTCGTGAAGAATACAAATTCGTGTTGAATATGTCCGTATACTTGGCCGCTTCCGTCGCGATTTATGACTGAGTGCTATTAGGGCTTGAATTTAGTTTTCTAAAAACAGGATAAGCCTTCCAGAAAGAAGTGTGGAACCTGCAGCACGAATACTGAAGTTCAGTTTTACTTGTTGTCAGTATTAGGAATATTATTTCATTACGGATGCAGACCGCCATTATGATGTCATCATCATCATCATCAGCCTGGTTACATCCACTGCAGGGCAAAGGCCTCTCCCATACTTCTCTAACTACCCCTGTCGGGTGCTAATTGTGGCCATGCAGTCCCTGCAAACGTCTTAATCTGATCCGCCCACCTAATTATCTGCCGCCCCCTGCTACGCTTCACTTCTCTTGGAATACAGTCCGTAACCCTTAATGACCATCGGTTATCTTCCCTCAACGTTACATGTCCTGCCCATGCCCATTTATTTTTCTCGATTTCAACTAAGATGTCATTGACTCGCGTTTGTGCCCTCACCCAATCTGTTCTTTCCTTATCCCTTAACGTTACACCTATCATTCTTCATTCCATAACTCGTTGCGTCGTCCTCAAATTAAGTAGAACCCTTTCCGTAAGCCTCTAGGTTTCTGCCAAGTAGGTCAGTACTGGTAAGACACAGCTGTTATACACGTCTCTCTTGAGGGATAATGGCAACCTGCTGTTCATGATCTGAGAATGCCTGCCAAAGGCACCCCAGCCCATTCTTATTCTTCTGATTATTTCCGTGTCAAGAACCGGATCCGCCGTCACTACATGCTCTAAGTAGATGTATTCCCTTACCACTTCCAGTGCCTCGCTATCCATTGCAAACTGCTGTTCTCTTCCCAGACTGTTAAACATTACATTACTTTTCTGCAGATTATTTTTAAACCACTCTTCTGCTTTGCCTTTCCAGGTCAGTGAGCATGCATCGCAATTGGTCCCTTGAGTTACTAAGCAAGGCAATATCATCAGCGAATCGCAAGTTACTGAGGTATTCTCCATTAACTTTTCTCCCCAATTCTTCCCAATCCAGGTCTCTGAATACCTCCTGTAAACACGCTGTGAATGGCATTGGAGAGATTGTATCTCCCTGCCTGACCCCTTTCTTTACTGGGATTGTGTTGCTTTCTTTATAGAGGAATACGGTGGCTGTGGAGCCGCTATAGATATCTTTCAGTATTTTTCATACGGCTTGTCTACACCCTGATTCCGTAATTCCTCCATGACTGCTGAGGTTTCGACAGAATCAAACGCTTTCTCGTAATCAATGAAAGCTACATATAAGGGTTAGTTTATTCCGCACATTTCTCTATCACCTGATTGATAGTGTGATTATGGTTAATTATTGAGTAGCCTATACGAAATCCTGACTGGTCCTTTGGTTTAGAAAAGTCTAAGGTGTTCCTAATTATTTTGCGATTACCTTAATAAATACATTATAGGGAACAGACAGTAAGCTGATCGGTCTGTAATTTTTCAAATCTTTGGCGTCACCTTTCCTATGGATTAGGATTATGTTGGCATTCTTCCAAGAATCCGGTACGCTCGAGGTCATGAGGCATTGCGCACATAGGGTAGCCAGCTTTTCTAGAACAATCTTCCCACTATCCTTCAAGAAAACTGCTCTTACCTGATCCTCCCCAGCTGCCTTCCCCATTTGCACAGATCCCAAGCCTTTCTTTACTTCTTCCGGTGTTACTTGTGGGATTTCAACTTCATCTAGACTTTTCTCTCTTCCATTAGCAACGTGGGTGCCATTGGCAATGCATAAATATCTATAAAACTCCTCAGCCACTTGAACTATCTCATCCGTATTAGCATTGATATTGCCGGCTGTGTCTCTTAACTCATACATCTTATTTTTGCGAATCCCTAGTTTCTTCTTAACTGCTTTTAGGCTTCCTGCGTTCCTGAGAGCATGTTCAATTCTATCCATACTATACTTCCTTATGTCAGCTGTCTTAGGCTTGTTGATTAACTTGGAAAGTTGTGCCAGTTCTATTCTAGCTGTAGGGTTAGAGGCTTTCATACATTGGCTTTTCTTTATCACATCTTTCGTCTACTGCGATAGCTTACTGGTATCCTGCCTAACGAAGTTACCACCGATTTCTATTACAGGCTACTTAATGATGCCCATAAGAGTCTCGTTCATTGCTTCAACACTAAGGTCCTCTTGCTGAGTTAAATCCGAATATCTGTTATGTAGCACGGTCCGGAATTACTCTACTTCCCCTCTTACTGCTAACACATTGACCGACTTCTTACGTACCAGTTTCTGCCGTTCCCTCCTCAAGTATGGACTAATTCGAGTTCTCATCATCCTATGGTCACTGCAGCGCACCTTGCCGAGCGCATCCACATCTTGTATGATGCCAGGGTTGGCGCAGAGTATGAAGTCTATTTCATTTCTTCTCTCGCCATTCGGGCTCCTGCCCGTCCACTTTCTGCTATCCCGCTTGCAGAAAAGGTATTCATTATACGCATATTATACCGTTCTGCAAACTCTAATAACTCTCCCCTGCTATTCCCCAAACCTATGCCAGATTCGCCAACTGACTTTTCACCAGCCTGCTTCTTGCCTGCCCTGGCATTGAAGTCTCCCATCAGTATGGTGTATTTTGTTTTGACTATAACCGTTGCCGATTCCACATCTTCATAAAAGATTTCGACTTCCTGCTCATCATGAATGGATGTAGGGGCGTAGGCCTGTACGACCTCCAATTTGTACCTCTTATTAAGTTTCACAACAAGACCTGCCACCCTCTCGTTAATGCTATAGAATTCCTGCATGTTGCCTGCTATATCCTTATTAATCAGGGATGCGATTCCTACCTAGTTCTCGTTTCTCCGTTAAGCCCCTGTAGCACAGGACGTGCCCGCTTTTTAGCACTGTATATGCTTCTTTTGTCCTGCTAACCTCACTGAGTTGTATTACATCCCACTTACTACCCGCTAATTCAACCAGACTGCTAGACTTGCTTCAATAGATAATGTTCTAGCGTTAAACATTGCCAGGTTTAGATTCTATAATCTTGTATTATATCCTTAAACGAGGGAAATATTTGCTACAATCTGATGCAAAGTTGGTTATTGAGGAGGAAGCTCTCCGGTAAAAAAAAATGAACGCTAATTAACAGCAGCGATACAGTGAACCCGCAGCAATTATCGTCAAACGTCATAGTGCACCAGTGAGAATACCATTTTTGTGAGTTAGCGGTGCTCAAGGTAAGGGGATTGCGTCTGGATGCCACACCAAAACACAAGATGTACATGACGGAAGGCACACAACGTGTGCTGTGCAGTTTTGTTCGTGCACTGTATATCTGATTATATCGTTTCAGTACCTAGTTTCCGCGTGTGCATTGCTGCGCTTTTATGATATGAATGTCTATGCGCTGTGTCGCAGCCTATGGAAATTACATCAATCGCATATTTCACTAGTGCCGCTAAACTGTCTTCACATTCATCGTTGATGTCCTCCTAAGCTATTACATCCCTATCATTCACTCCACCGTGTTGGCGATACCGCTGATACAGGCAAAATGGTGCCGTGCGACTGAAGAATGAATAAAGACAGTGTGCAAAATGAAAAGAATGTATATGAAATTCCGCGCGTAAAAATAACAGTCTCTCATATACCACATATATTTACCTGTTGCCTAAGCAGGTAAACATATGTACATAGAATGAAAAACTAATCTTGTCTTGTACAGCTGCGTGTATTACACCACTTTCTACTATTGTTACGAAGCTACAGAGAATCCTTATTTTTCAAGTCGAAGTGCCATTCTGGCGGAACCTTTCGTATTGCAATGTGATGATGAGGCTTAGAATCCAAGATACAAGAGGTCCTAGCGTGAGCGGCTCCTCGACAGGAAATGAGCCGGTGTGAGAGACGATAATTGCGTGCTCAACGTGCCTGTTTCCCGGGTGTCACTCGGATGATAGTGAACGATCACCGTTTCCTGAAAGAGCCACTTGAGCAAGACGGACAGCCACATAGCACCGCTTGATGGTAAGCCCGCGCACGAAGGGCTCGGATATAGGAAGAGACGAATGTGGGCACGCGAAATAATAAATAAAAAATTATATTACCCAGCCCCAACCACCTAAGGAACAACGGGCTAGTATAGAAGAAAATGGGAACCGGAAAGGGGCGAGATTGCGTGAGGGAAGAGTAATCAGCGAAAAGTCCTTGGGCTCCTTCCCGGTGGAATGCGGTGCCCCATTCGTCTATGACAGGGCGATACATTAAAAGTCAATTAGGCCATCGCCGAGCAGCACCTACGGAGTCGGCGGCGTGAGGAGCGCGCAAACAACGAGGTCACAGCTATCTGACGGGAGCGGACGGTTCGTAATCCGCGACGGGTGGTGGCGCACGGGAAACGAAGGTGCTCCACTTCCCTGGGTCGAGACATAGCGATTTCTAAGGTATTACAGTGAGAGCGTCTAACGTTGTCTGATCCACGCGATGACAGCGCACTTGTTGCTTTGGTGTACAAGTTGTAAAAGTTGCCTAGCTGTTAGAAGTTACAGAAAGAGAGCGGTCCTAACACAGAGAAGTGGCAGGAAGTTACTGTCTGGGCATAATGAAATATTCAGCGAGTTCTCTACGGTGTAAATCATCAGCGTCACAAAAAGAGAAAAAACAATAACCACCCAAGCACTCCATACATATGATTACCAGCCAAGCTGAAACGTGCGGCCCCAGTGTTTATCACTGGTTATTCCCGATGGTTCATTATACGACGGCTTGGTAGGCTGCCGGATCTTCGGTACGCAGTTGCTGTTTGTGCTCGGCTGCACGAGCCTGTTCTTAGGCCCAGGCTGCAGCGTCGGCACGGTGTAGACGAGCTCATTCCCACTTCTACATGCGGCGTTGCTGATCGAACGCTGCCTGCTCCTCAGGAGTACGTATCACGCATGGCCTGCCGATTTTGGTGCTGGAGGGAAACTGCTGCGCGTGTGCTCGGCTGCGACGGAGACCAAGATGTCACTAGTGGCCCAGCCAATGGCGCCACGCCTTTCGTTGTTTTTTTTTTCGCGCATGCGCATGAGATACGCGAAAGGCGTTCTCGGCGTACACGCGACAGACGGACGGATGGACTAATCGGCTAGCCATATATAGCTTCGCTGTAAAAGTTGAGGCGTATGTTTGCTTTAAATGCAGGTGCACAATACGTATTTCTTTTGCACCAGGGGGGAGATAAGGTTCACGCAAACTTTAACGCGAAAAAAGCGACAAGGTCAGCTTGAGATGCGTTCATCTAGCAATCTTCCTACAAAATTCCCCCTAAACTATAAATTTTTGGAGGTGAGTCCGAAGAGAAAAATGACCTTGACCAACATCTATGCACGATGTGCGATAAGCGAGGTCGAGCTAAAGACGTTCGGTAAACTATTGAAGAATTTTGCACGATAATATTAGGTGTCGAAAACAATATCTTAGGAAGGACTGGAACACTTTTGTCTCCCAACCTAATGAAGGAGGCTGCTCGTGCAACTAACTTGTGCCTAGAAGAGGGAACATCCTATTGAGTAGTATATTCCAATACAACTTTAGAAAAAAATGTTAGTAGCGTTCTTTCTTTTTGTACATATACAGGGGGATCATTTTAGAAGCTTTAAATATTTTTTTTAAAATGGCATCATGCAAGTCCTTGAGCTGGATTATTGTGAGAGGTGCGCATTGCTGCCACGAGAAATCGAAATACATATTCAAGAAATAAGAACAATTTGTTAATCACCTGCTGAATTATTTACTTTACTCTCCCTACTGCGCTTTACGAATTGTAGCCGATGAGTTCGCAAGGTGCATCCACATGGAATACATTTCCAGAATGACGCCAGTTTAGACATATGCGCCATCAACTTCGCCGTAAGAATGTTCTGTTGTTCCAGATACTTTTTTAACAGATCGCCCTTTATGCAAAATTGACTGGAACGCCCATGTATTTCGTTTCAAAATTTGTGACATAATATCTCGAAACTGGTGTCATCCTTGAAACCAGTTTTCATTGGACACGTCTTGCAAGCTCACCGGCTACAATCCGTCAAGTACAATATGTACCGTAAAGTAATTAATTAGGAAGGTCAGGAGTGAATTTTGTGAATTCGCTCAATATGTATTTTGATTTTCCGCGCTGGTAATGCCCTCATCTTCAAGTAATCCATTTCAAGGACAAGAATAAAAAATTCAATATAACCCAACAAAAATGACCTTGTCGCTTGTGTACGTAAAACGAGTGTGTCAAAAACCACCCTCGATGGTTATCTTAGTCAAGGCGAAGCATTTCTCCTCAGCACGTGGCGCAAAGCCCCAACAAACTCACGTCTGCATCGAACCCTGACGGCGTGTGATGCAGACGGTTGCGCGAATATAAATTCGCCTTTGACAAAGTGCTTTGGAAAGGACGCGTTTGGAGCAAATGGTGGTATACAGTGAACACCACGCGAATTCGTGGCATGACCATAAATACCTCTTGACGTGATAGCGCTAAGCGCCCCGTGTCGCAGAAAATCCGGTGTCGGCGTTCGAAAAACGCATACCCAACCACGCAGGCCCACCATGTAGCGCAAGGAAGTTTCTGAACTAACTGAATTTCTCAAGGTAAAATGCGTCAGAAAAATCGTAAAGTGCAACTTGTGCACAGCCTGCAGACATGATAGCGTCGAATTGTAATTTGAATGTACTAGAAAACACAATTCTATTACGCGCAGACTAAGAACAAAGAACCTTATTTCCAGCGCTTCTACCATCCATAGAGCGCCCATGACTTGCTATAATTGCGCGTGCCGGCGCGCGCTAATCTTAAAGGCCATAAAGTGGCGCGCCCGGTTCCTTGCAACACCTTCAGATGGCGCTTGCCTCCGCCGCATCGCGGTTCTACCAGTACATAGCGCTCACCGCCAGAGTTTCCCGGTAAACATTACGGCTACATAAGCTCCACTTGTCGGGAAGCGTCAGAAGCAGTCAGGGATCTTCTAATGCTATCGCGTCCGAGTTTTAATGGCCCAAGCTCAAAGGAGCCCTCACCAGCTCGGGCCATTTTGAGCTGACAAACGCTGTCATACAATGCGCGCTAACGATCATTGTTGCGAAGTAATACATCGCGACGCACTGCGGAAGGCGCTGAAATTTCAAACTGAACGCCGTTTGCGATTCTCCTCGCGGACGCCGTGCTCCCAGCCGGACAATCGACATATATCGCACAAGTGCGCCTACGTACATCGCCCTGTGAAGTCGCTCGTAGTGACACACGAATTGGAGAATTATTCAAGGCAAGATATGTTATTTTTATGTAATCTGCTGCTGCAATGCACGAACTCAACTTTTGAGAAATAATAAAACACACAAGCCGAATGTCCGTGCGTTCTTGTTTTACTTCGCACCGCAGCAAGAGAGATGTACTTCCGTTTTGTATGCTTGTTCCCACGTAGTGCAGTCGGGCGCGCAGACAAAGAAAGCGTGTCATTTTCCACCATGTTTCAGCGCGCGATTATGGTCTGTGATCCACTTGTTTGTGCATCAGTATTCGCGTAGGACCGACTTATGCCGCTAGTCAGGTGCTCTCGTGCGCAGCGCGAGAAATCGCGTGCTGTGCGAAACGAGACAAACGCGACAGCTCGCATGTGACGCCATCAGTGGAAGGGCGACGCGCAGCAAGAAAAGCGAGGAAAAAACAAGAAAAGTCGGGGCGCATGGCGTACGTGTCATGCGATCCTCGAGTTCCGGTATCGCACAACGCAGGGAAAGAATTACGCTTGCGAATGTGCGAAGGGGCAAGTGGAGAGTCTATTAGCATTGGCACTCGACTCCTGAAATCATGCGTAGGCCGCGCTAAAATATTTCCACCTCGGCGAATAATGAACCAATTTCGAAAATTCCTCTGGCAGAGCGCTCCCTAGGGGGCACGTAACAACTTCCAGCGTATGACCGAGATTTGCTATGTGGCCTGGTGAGGGACGCTTTAATCGTCTTCTTAATTTTTTTTTTTTATGCCGGCCCCAGGCAATCAGGAACGTAGATAAATTGTTGAATGCAGCGACACACCAGTAAGGAGCAGAATTAGACCACAAAGAGTTAAGACGCATGTAGCATTAGTGTAGAGACAGCAAAACATTTTACATAAGCACGCAGGGTAGTCGCAAACAGGCAAAGTGGATGTAAATTGATACGCAGCTGAATGACGGAATTATTAGCGCGTACGCCTTGACTGCAACCCATCTACGAGATTTGAAGCAGCCGCCTGTTATTGACAATTTCGTATGGGAAGGGTGTAACAGGATGACTGGTTCACTGAAAGGAGGAGGCTTCAGCATGCTAATTAGGCGAGGTAAGAATTGCCGAGGGTAAAATATTCATCTAAGGATCATTTATGAATAAAGGGCACACACAGGAAATCAAACAGCCGTGGCTTGAAGTAGCCTATCTACGGACACGTAGTGATAGAGATAAAGATAAAGGAATAATTGTTTGCATAAGATGCGATATTGATTAGTTCAAGAAACTGGCACAGGTGGTATTAGTAGGAGATACAAATGCGTTCATGAATAATTTATGCTGGTGTACTGATTACAACGGTTCTCAAGTGGTGGATCTGTGCTATTAGCATAACCTTATAGAAGTTAGCAGGAATGTCATGAACCAATAACACGGCAATGCAGAAACAGGTAGTCATGCATCTACTACGCCTGAGTCTCGGAAATGGTCTACAGACGACCAGGCTAAACGATGATAGATGAACAAGAAAAAGATAGCCAGGGTAGTGAACATAAACGTTCAACCTTAAAATTTGCGAGAGTTACTAAAACAAAAGACAAACCAATAGCATCAGAATTTCTAAAAAATGAATGAAAAGGAAAGAACAGATAAAAAAAGAGAGAAGAAAATTTGAAGGTTTCCTACAACAATCTGGGAATACAAGGAAATGGCAGGCGTTATGCAGCAGAATGTAAGAGAAGCATGTAAAAAAAATCGGTAGAAGGAGGAAAACAATAAGTGGTGGAACAAGGAAATAAAGTGAAGCCATGGAACTGTTTAAGCAGGCGGCTAAGGATCATCGACAAGCCAAGAAGTTCCGATTACACGAAGAAGCGGTACTTCGTACATGGAACAAATACCAAGAAAAGAAAATAGTCAAAAGTGAGCTAGTACAAGAAGAAATAAAGGACCAAGTAAACATTGGATGCGTAACATTTGATAGAGACAAATGCTCAACAGAAAGATTGTGGAACCATGTAACAGCACTCGTAGCCCCAACTAAATATTCGCGAAGGGCTGTAAGTTATGAAGACAATAACATCTTCGCAGGTTACGTTGGGAGGCGGTACATCAGAGTCGTTATTAGTGATAAGTTCGACGCAAAAGAGTCCGTAGTTGATACTCAAATAGATCCTGCTACCTTAGAGATGAAAATATAATGCAAAATGTTTTTACTGAAATTATGCCGAAGAAAATCATGTTAATAACATGACCACAGAACTTGATGAAATCTCAATATAGGTCATCAAAAACCTCGCTCCAAAGAGCAATGCACTGCTTACTGTGGCCATAAAAAAGTGGCTAAAAAGAAAAAAAAATCTTTTGTATGCTGTGAAAGGACGTCATCTACAAAGGTAAATGTGATAAGAATAAGACGACCTCGTACCGGCTAGTTGCAGTGACGTCGGTGATATACACATAGAGTGGCAATGAAAACCACGTAATTAGACCTTGCGAAGAGGATGGAGAAAAATTATGTACTCGGTGAACTATTAATGGGTTATGGCCAGGCAGGCGCATAGAAGATATGTTTGCACTAAGCGCAACCTCAGAGCCGTGCCCACTTCGACTGGCGACTCGCCTATAAATATTTGTTCGCCTTCAACTTGAATACGCATCTTCCATTCGGTCACCATATCAAGGATACTTCATTCACTCCCTTGAACGCGTACAGAATTGAGCTGTTCGTTTCATTGCACGAGAATACAGCCGAAACTCCAGCAATACTAATAAGGCATCGTTTCCTTTCCGTCCTTAGACTCTTGCAGAACAATCGTACTTATTTGTGCCTTTTACCAACTTGTTTATACACATCATCCATTTACCCTACCGTACATCTTACCGACGGCATTATCACCTGAATTTCAAGCGGCTATCGTGAAAAACTACAGAATTCAACTCATAAGACTCGTCACGTGAAATCATTTATTGGAATGACCTTCCAGACAGCATCGTTCACATCTCGGACCCCGTTTACTCAAAAGAAAAAAAAATGTGCAGCATTTTGTTTTGAAGTGTTTGTTTCGCTAGTTTTTCCAATGGATTTTTTTACTATTGTATAGCGATGTTCAAATAACAGTGTTGAAACGTCTTCTGTTCGCACCGAAATTTGTAACCCCCTCTCCAATTGGAGCCCGTGAGGTACCTGAATAAATAAATAACTCAACGCGTAGACACTTCAGTAGACCAGAATAGGCCTTTATGGATAGCATTTCAAGGGCAGCAATTATCAATAGTAAGGGACCTTACAACTGTGTAGACCGGGAATTGTTAGATATATTCTCAAGCACGGATGCATAGGTGACGATCTGGGGTAGCTGATGAGGGAGATATATCGAGACACCTGATTACAAATTGAATGCGAAGCCAAAAAATAAAATGAAGTGCGGGACGTGAACGTCCCTCACTTCATTCCAGCACGTCCTATGTCTCCGTTTATTGTTCACGCTTTCATGTTAAGGGGATAGAAAGACTACTGGAAAACAGTGCATTGAGGCTTGATACATCCTACATGCGTAATGAGAAAATGGCGCAACGGAAAGCCCCAGGACTGATCTACACGGACGACATAGCGCTACTAGCGGGCGATCTAAGAGATTTACATACACTTGCGAATATATGTAGTAACGCAGCCATAAGTCTAGATCTTAAGTTAGCAGAGAGAAATCGGTAATTATGATCTTTAACGAAGTTGCGAGGAATTATGTCATGTTAATTGAGCAGCAAGTCATATCCATAGCCAATCAATATCAGTATTTCGCGTATATATAAACAAAGGAACGAACGAAAGAGTTGTTCCAGCAGACACCAAAATATTCTGAATATATGCGGAATAAAGCAGTATGAAACGTAGATAATATAGTGCTACAATAAAGGTGATGTGGTACGTTAGATCTCCGAAGGCGGAATGGTGCCAGCGCTAATACTCACGAATGTTATTCTGTGCTTAAAATCTGGTATAGTGCCGGGGTTGACGTAGTAGTTCTGCGGAAACCCGCAAGGTAGAGAGAAGTAATTATTAAAGGGAAAATCAGACATCCACCCATTCGTAGAAATTGCTACAAAGGAAACCCATACGGGTTCCTCCAAAGAAAAGTCTCAGAGTTCAACAAAATTCGCCCTGGTCCAGGACAAATTCCGGGACGAATTCCTGGTTTGGGCTTCTTTTGACGTTGGAGCAGCGCAGAGCAAAACTACATTTGAATACAAACTAAGGAACATGGATCGAAATAAATGGACTGCTAAAGTGTACACTTCCCTGTACATGAAAAGCATTGACACAGAGTGGAAGAAGCGGTCAAGAAAGTTGGCAGCCAAGTACAGAGTAATTGAAAGTGTAACTAGGCAACCCGGAGTCATCAAAGAGAAAGTAAGGTAAACAGAAACATCAAATTGCATGCAAAGAATGAAAATAAAAAAGAACATGGGCATTTATACGAATGGAAAGAAGGAAATGAGAAGAGGAAATATGTAATGTAATAAAAAAGGCAGTGCCTTGCTATTTGAGGTTCGAGCTGGTTGCCTCTGGACAAAATTATATTAGAACGCATAATCACAACAAGATGAGGTACGTGTATGCTGCAGCGAAAATCCGGAGACCACTCGACTCATCCTAATCAAATTTGGAGAGATTCGTCCCGTGAGAACAGTAGGCAACTTTCACCTTACATAAGCTCTTGGATTTAAGGTGGACGGGCTCATCAAGCCATCGTCAGTCAAGATCACAGCAGCAGGTCTTTAAAAAATTATGGGGTTTTACGTGCCAAAACCACTTTCTGATTATGAGGCACGCCGTAGTGGAGGACTCCGGAAATTTCTACCACCTGGGGTTCTTTAACGTGGGCCTAAGTCTAAGTACACGGGTGTTCTCGCATTTCTCCCCCATCGAAATGCGGCCGCCGCGGCCGGGATTCGATCCCACAACCTCGTGCTCAGCAGCCTAACACCATAGCCACTGTGCAACAATTGCGGGTGAGCAGGCCTTTAGAGTATTGGTGAAAAAAAATAAGCAGGGAAGAGATTGATACGACTGGATCCCTTGCAGGCCATTTGGGCGCTACACGACAGATAGAGAAGTCCTGAGGGAAAGAAAAAAAATAACGAGACGTATAGGAACATGCTACAATGAGAAGTATGTATACCTTGCCTGATTAACTCTACCAGGCCGGGTGACTATGTGTCACCGTCTCGTTTCAAAGAAGATGCCAAAAAATTATCTTCACCACTTGGTCTCGAGGCCTGTTCGTCGGCTGTTCACTTGACATACAGCTTTTCTTCGGCCGCGCGTTATTCGCCGGCCCGTCGCTTCTTCTGCTGCCGAGCCGCTTATTATCTCTAGTTTCTTCAGAGACTACAGATACTCTGCACTCTCTGCAGAGCCTTTGTGCTCTGACGCCCCTCTCCGGCCTGATACATTCGAGGGCCCAATCTTGTGTCGGCCAATCGATGTCTATGAGCGGCACAGTGCGCCGAGATTCGTGTATTTGTGCCGCGAGGACGTGTACCGGCGAGTAGAGCAAAGAGATGAGGCCCCAAGCAAGTACCGGCGTGTTAGCGGGCACGTGGCAAAGAGCATGCATGTGTGTGGGCCAAGGTCGAGCCGAACCAGTAGCGGTCATTGAGCGGTTGCATCGAGGTGCACGCTCATCGGCGACAAACTTTGTGACTTTGGACCACTTCGTATTTGACTTTGGCTCAACATAGGCAAAAAAAAAAATGCTTCGCATTTATAAATCTTTGAATTCTTCACCGAATAATGGCTGTTGTAAGAGGTTCATATTACATTTGAAAGGTCTGAAAGTAACAAATCACTCGTTTCGAGGCATCAAAACTATGTCTGTCTCATTCGTGTTTTATTTTTTATTCTTTTGTGTTGTTGCAGCAACACAGCTTGTCTTCTCGTGTAGCAGGAAGCATCCATGGCTGAAGGGTTCAGTTCCTCGCAGTGTGTTACTGCGAAGCTGTTGCCACACAGGAGTGTGTGAGTCGAAGTGGCCGAGGTTCCAATATACATGTTTTTACTGTTTGCTGATAGATGTCGGCTGTCTGGAAGCGACATCAAACAGCCTTAAATCTTCGGCACGCCACTTTATATTTTTGGGACAAAATTTGCTGTGCCAAATTGCATGTTAAACGATATTCATGGCATCCAAAATCTCTTTTAACAACCCCACAAGAACATCATACTGAATTCTGGGATTTTACGCGCCAAAGCCACGATTATATTAGGAGGCGCGCTGTAGTTAGGCACTCCGGGTGAATTTAAACCATGAAGAGGGGATAGTTAATGCTCCCGTAATGCACACGGAGCAAGAAACAATACCTAGCAACCGTTTCTCTGTATTGATTAGCAACCATAATATAACAGCTTCTGTAGGATGTCGCACTGAGCCTTTTGGAAGTTGTCAGTTAAGCTTTTCACTTGCAAAAGAGGCTCCGTAAGCCCACAGCGCAATTTAATTAATAAATGAATTAAAATGACATCGCGGTGTTGACTAACCAAAAATTTGTATCAGTTTTACATGGCCCATGATTATGCGTATTATGACGTAAAGTGTTATCTTTTTCTCGTTATTATGGCTGACACACTTTTTACTGGACCTCCCGTTTCTTTCATTTCATTTCTGCGCTTCTTTCATTGCTCTGCTTGGCAGCATATTTAATCGATGGTGTACATTGTGAATGGTCAGTTAAAAAATGCGTTAGAAGGGGCGAGAATTTCGCTTCTGACTGCGCCATGGGAAAGTGCGTGCTCATGTGTTTGTTCCTGTGTGTGAGTAAACGTTGAAATTAGGTACATGGTGCTGCCAATTCACTAGGGACAATAACTAAAATTCAACTATTTTGATTCCACCTAACAATTCCTAATGCTTGACATCTGCTGAACGTTTTTCTTCTTCGTTTTATGCTCTTTCAGTACATGCTGTTCAAGAACACGACAAGGTTGTCCGATAAATTCTCAAAAAAGCAGCAACACAGCGCTGGCAGCGGTACAACATATTGCAGCCATTAGTCTACTAAGATGCGACTACGGACTTGGCCTCAGGTTATTTGACATTGCTCATCACGTTTTACGTGTTCTTCTGTCAACATCTCTCCGAATGAGAATCGTAAACAGTTTTCGTTCGGGGGCTCTTAAAGCTACGTTGTACGGTGCATCTATACAGAAGGAGTACTCGGAAAGTGCGCCGCCATACGTACAGCTTCTCTACCGAGGAAAAGAGCTGTGTAACTCTACGTAGAGTAGCCCACGTCCTTGTTTTTTAGTTAGAGTAATAGCTTTCACTAAAGGAGCGAGTGCAGTAAAGATAATGTGAATAATGCATCTCCTGGTGAGCGCTATCACTTTTTCAACGAGCCATCAGACAACAACAATTTTTTCCCGCAGCCTATAGCGACGTGAACAGCCATCCTAACCGGAATCTGCTCCAGCTCTGGGCGCTGCTATTAAAAGATCTACTGCACAGAGTTTTCTACAAAGCCCTTTGAAAGTTAGTTTCTTCAACTATCTTGGTAAGTGAGGCGAAAGTGCTTCTGTAGAGGTAAACAGGAAACACCTCGGGTTAAGGAATCCGTTAATGCTCGTTCTCCTAGCTGAAAGTTTTCGAGGAGAAGCTTGTATCGTCGTGCGCGTCACAAAAATGAAAGCATGTACTTCTTGCGGAACGCAGTTATGCAGCTGACACTCTATATTTGCAGTTGGTTCAGCTTTTCTTTTATCTAAGACGGAGTTTGAAATATTCTCGTGATGCGATTTGTGACTTCTGTCTAGAGTGGGTACGCCAACTTTAGGCTCTCGGTATTACCACCTTCCGTTCGAAACTGCTGCTTCCAATAAAAGTTTCTGTGACTTCACATTTTGAATGTGCAAGGATGCGACAGCAATAGTCCGATGTATTTGTGCAAAGCCAGAGCACTGGTGTGTCTTCACAGCTTCCATGAAATGCCGCATGCACAGTTGCAATGCCATTTTCTGTGTTTTCGTCAGCCGCAGATGATTCCTAGAGAAACGTCTCCACATTTGTTTTACCGCAGTGATCAGCACCGTGTAGATTAAGATTTGCTTCTTCTCATGTTTGCTATATGTGTTTAGATCTCGTCAAGGAGAGCGCGCGAAAGGGAACACCTGCTGCCGCAGCAAAGCACCAAGTCTTACGTGAGGGGAGAGGGCATCACCGAGGCGCCACTTCATGCTCGCTCTCACTCTTAGAAGCCTGAGTTATCTGCGCACTCCTTGAACGCGCAACCTCTTGCCAGCGTTCTAACTGCCCCTCGGTAAGGACAAACCAAAACGAGACAAGCACCTCAACACGCGTACTTGGCCACGAAGAATTCATAATTCGATGGACTGCTCATCGGTGTTCAAGCCGACATTAACGCTTTCGCATTCACAAATCATAAGAATTGCTTAGGTGTCCTCGGATTTTTATTCACATTTCGATACGTGTTGAATCTCTGAAATTGATGCTAACAAGTGGACAAGTCGCGTATGGTAGCCGAAATCGTAAGAATACAATAAATTTCGTTCTCGTCACCATCATCATCAGCTTATTCATTTATGTCCACTGCAGGGAGACATCTCGCAGCAATCTGCAACTACGCCGCCTGTCTTACGCTAGACGATCGCTGTTTGGAGGTATTCGTGTGCTACCAAATAAGCATTAATCCATCTAAATCTACCATGGGTCATCCTCTAGCATTAAAGACAATCCTAACTGGAACCCAAATGTATTTAGGTGCACTTTGCGGACGCAGACTTATAATCTGGTGCCACTGTCAGGAATATTGCTAAGCATATTCTAAGCATTGCTAAGTGCCCCTGGCTATATAACTAAAACAATAATTAGCCAATCTTCCTCATTAGGTACCTGCATCTGGAAATTCAACATGAATGTATTTACCGCATCTCCCAGAAATTAATCTCAAATTGAGAAAGAAGTGATATCCGTAATAGGCAACAATAAAGAAAATATAAGAAGAAAACAATATGTGATATATGGAGGCTCCCTGCAAGATTGACCAGCATGAAAATGTGTTACCTAGATGAAAAATGTTTCCTCAGAAAAAATTCAGTATCTTTCCTGAACCATTCGTGTAACTAAGCTTGTAAAGGCACTTTTTTTGCTGTCATTGTACATAGTGCGCATTCAGTTGCCTTCTGAGGGCCGGCAAAGCCACTCAGGACGTACATGCCTTCCATAGCATGGCTTGACTGCTGAAAGTGGTCCGAATATTTGTCTGAGCTGCCTTCTGAGAGTTTTAAACTCCCGGCCATTATTGAGGCGGTCTCGTCGACAACCTTTACGCCGCTCCATATGCAGTAGACGTGTCGAGCCGCCTCTTAGCGCGAGTGTGGCCCTATGTCGAATAGTGCACGCGTAACGTGTAAGCCAATAGAGCGTGACGCCACGTACGCAAGATAGGCCTTCGCTGCGCGCACAGTGAGGACGATTGCTGACGTTGCGCAGCCACTCGCTGCTCGTTTTTCCTACGTCCTGACCAGCGTTGACTGCCTCCCGTATCGCTTGGTCATATTATTATGAGAAACCTAGAAGAGAATTGGTTTGTCGTATTCTTGTGTGCGTTCTCGATTTAGGGGTGGCGCAATTAAGTAGCATATAAGGCCAGTGCAATATAATGGAAGGTAGCTAGCTTATCGAGAGATTTCCGTTCGGCACCTGCTGAAGCCCGTATGCTGATCACCGTTCGCCCTGCCATCCTCTCAGGCCGTCTCAAATGCCCAGCGCTCTTCCGGATGAAGTTTAATGACTGCTTGCTCGAGAGTTAAAGAGCCTGTACGGCACTGGAAAACGCCACACGGTTGTAGTCGAGGTAGCCGATCGAAGAAGGCGTCACACCGGAACAGGTCAGACGGGTAGGAACGACTTATCAGTTACATGGATGAAAAAAAAAAGAAATATCAGTGGGAGTTATCTCCATAGCTGAACTTTCTTTTTATGAATGAAAAGTGAAGAATATTTTCATCCATTAGTGGGCGGCAAAATGGACTGTTCATTATTCGTTCTGTTATCTAATACCCGAAGAGCTTTCTATGTGGAAACACGAATTATTAATTATTTTATTATGAATACTTTTTTGGGGGAAAATGCGCCGAGAGGATGTTGGCAAGACATTAGCGTCTTGCTTTTCGCCTGCCCCTAGTGATTGCTGCGCCCGAGAAAGGTGTTTATTTTATGTCCTTTAGTTTTTGCAAAAAGATTTGATGTTACTTTAATTATTGTAAAATGAACATTTAGAGAGCGCTAAAGGAGGGTTGAATTAATTGTCGTGACAAGTCATTCACAGTAAAAATAGAGAGCGGCCAATGCGCATGAACTGTTTCCCAGAATTTACCAGGAAATTCGTCCTGGTCCGGAGATCGAATTAGAGAGAAACGCCTTTCCTTGGCGGTCACGGTACAATTTAAGCTAACCAGCAGGCTACCAGATCGCAGAAACACGATAATTATACGACAACTCGAAGCACAGCGACACTGAACATGGGAAATCAGTTCCGCGAATCACGGGACTTGGAGGAAGATTCATGATAAGGAATATAGTCATGGACCAGACTTTTTTTTTCATGCTACCAAACACTCAGCTGGTGACATTTTTTAAAAAAATTACTATGGCTAGGCGCATTGCCCAACAAGCCGCCATTTAAAGTTTACATTTCCACAAAATATGTTGCTTTGCAGACACAGCTGTGCGAGAACATGTCATAGTTTAATATTTACATTGTTAAAATTAAATAATTATGTAATTGACAGGGAGAGTCAAAGGTCGAAGTGCACTTCGTTTTTGCCTAAACCTACACATTTTTCTTACAATATTCTTGAGTATAAGATAACCCACACCTGAATATAAGACATCACTTGCGCTCCAGTTCCAAAGAATCTTGCGCGTAAATCTGTTGTCCCAAGGTGAGCCTCCGTCTATTTGAACTTTGTTCTGTCGCGCATGTGAAACACTCATGAATAAAAAAAATTGTACCTAAGAACACACCAGCCGCATTTCATGAACGACCCGGCAGCTTTTGCGGATTAGCGAGAAAGCAGAGCAGGCGAAGTTCCTGCCACCGTCTAAACGACTTTCTTGAAGTTGACCCACTTTTTTCCTTGGGAGAGGGCATCACGCAGGCGCTCATTATTATACCGGGTTCAGCCAAAGCCTCTTGACGCACTGATGCACACGCCCGGCGCATAATCCTGCCTGCGGGCGAACGTGCCGCCTACATACGATGCGTAGTTTCCGTGTATAGGCTGGGGAGAGATGCTGCGTAGAGCGGAAAGAACAAAGGTTCTTCTGCCAACCCGAACACAATGTCATTGGGCAGAATACCAGGCGTGACATGTTCTTGCGTGATTCCCTAGACACGTTTATTATGTTTCAGCCATGTATCGGGTCCAACTTTGCCCTCTTTTCCTTTTGTTTCTCTCATGTATGTGTGTGTACTGTTGTGCCATATGAAATCCAGCCCATTGCACAACTGTGGAGGCCGCTAAAACAAGCCGCTGATAATGCCCTATAGCCCCGAAAGCTCGACTATTAAGACAGAAGGAAAGTTATAAGGGCGCAGTGCACTCTGTCTCTCTCCAAATGCGCGTTGCTCACTTGATTCATTGGACGACACTTAATCCGCTGTGTCGGCCATGACCGGCACTGCTAACACACTTAAGTCTACAGACTGCCAACGTATCAACCCACAACACAAAGCAACAGGAAGATGTCATCGGGATTGGTTAGATGAATGCCGTGAATTAGAATGGGCCATTACGTTATAAATAGTTGCCTCGAAATTAATTCTTACGATTTCTTTGATCTCCTTCACTTTATCTGCAATACAATCAAACCCCTAGTCTAAGCGTTTCTTTGCAATTATTAGGATGTTTGCAGCCTTATCTGGTTTGCTTCAACTACAGAGCTTACGGGAAAGAATCGCTCAACTGCACGAGTAGCGATGCACCAACTATGTGGTGTTTATGAGAGAACCGTAATAACGAACACACCTATTAGCGCAGTACTTAGGGCTCTAGGAGCGGCCTTCAATACCTTCTGTAGTCGGTACACAGGATAAGAAGTTGGGTTGTGGAGTGCAACAAATATTTTCCATAATATATAGCGCTTGCAGCTGTCTGTTTCCGTACTAGCGTGCTGAATATGAGTTTCATACAACACTGCATACTGCATGCACCCGCCGTGGTTACTTAGTGGCTATGGTTTTGCAATGCTAAGCACGAATTCGCGGGATCAAGTCCTGGTCAAGGCGGCCGCATTTCCATGGAAGCGAGATGCGAAAACATCGGTGTACTTAGATGCACGTTAAACAACCCTAGATGGTCAGTATTAATCCAATTATTCAAAGCCCCATAATAAAATTGTAATAATGTTGACGGAAAGCCTGTCGTCGCACATACACACAACGCGAATGTGCGAAGCATCATGTGATAGGTAACTTATTATAGAAGAAAGCAACTACGGTGTCACTTCCAACATTGACGCCACAATGACAACGTCACAATGTTTACACAGTATATCAGATGATTCACCGCAGCTGAGTGCACAAGTGCACAATATATGAGCACTGCCAATGCGCACATAAGAAAAAAATATATTTCCTTTAAATCTTCTGTATATGTGGGCGATTCAAAATTTTCTTCTTTTGTAAGGGCGTCAGTGTTGTGCATCACAAAGCGAGGTTATACATTGTAAACTCGCAGCTCATTACGTCGATAGCAATTACACGGACACTCGTAGCGAATTTCTGACGTTGTCAATGCCGTGGACGTCACGATGGCACTCCGCATCTAATTCGGTATGTGTACGCTATGTACTTATTCATGCCGTATATTTGTGTTATATTGCTGCACTGTTCAGCAATTCAAGCTGCTCAAGCCAGGTCTTGTGTTCTTGACTAAATTACTTCTCAGAATATTCAGAATGGCAGCTCACAAAAAATGTCATAAAACACAGCATTCACCCCGAAAGCCCTTCACCTTCAATCTTCTCAGACCGCTTAACAATACAACGCGTAACACAATATCATTGCTCAAACATGAAAGTGATGTAACTTTTACTGGTGCGGGTCTTTACGGGCAGCATAACTGTGCCTCTGCAATGTAATTAGAGGTCCTAAAAGACGTGTTATAGCTTTTCAGCGTGCTAGAAATATTGGCGCACCCTTGCATGTCACGTCTGCACTTTCCCATCCTGCCTGTAGTTGGAATACCATTCGAGAGGTTGAAGCGCAAGGATAAACCTTGCTATCGCGGTCAGCGCTTCGTCCTTCGGACGAGACAATAACCGCTGTAAAATTTTTGGTCTGTGTGTGCGAAGCCTCAACTCAGAATTCATCAAGCTTTTTCTTCTTCAACTTGCAGGACTGCGTAAGCCTTCCAGTAAAAATTACCAGTAACTCGCAGGTGACACCGACAGCTATATAACAGGTGTAAAGAAGTTGCAAAATGATTTAGAGGCTAGTTGAACGTGTTGCTGGAGTCGCCGTGAAATTCAACGTGCCTCTCTTACTTATAATTTTTGCTCCTACTGACATTTCGGCTATGTTTACAGTTTCGTCACGTTTCGCTGCTTTCTTGACGAGCAAGTTTGATCTTAGCCCCTTGTCCCGCGCACGCCGGAGAGGAGCAGATCCTCGTCTCAGTGACTTCATACAAAACACTCAATCATCTGGAAAAGGGGAAATATTTGCCTTATCTGAGCAACACTCCACTGCTCCTCAATGGGGCAGATCAAGCCAAAAGCCAGAAAATGCAGTAGCTCAGTTAGCGCTATGGCAGTAAAGGAAGAAACCAAATTTTAGGAAATTACGTCGCATCAGCGCACATTTGCGAATCTATGTCAAGCGAAGCTTTAGCGAAGTGGTTAATCAGCTGCTGCCGGTAATCCCTACATTTTCATTTACTCTCGTCCTAAGCAAGGTGCATTCTCATGCAATGTTTACCTCCGTGTCTTTCCGTTTATTCCTGCTTCCGTGCAATGTTTATGTTTATCCTTCACAAAAGTCACTACGTCAATCTCATATTATGTTTATGTTTGCGCACTCCACCGTTCGCAATCTTTGCCAAATGCAAACAGCGAAATATGGAGGATGCACGGTGTGACACGTGAACGCTGCGGTGTCGCAAAGACAAACACAATATGCCATGCTTGTAACGGGTCGGGCTTGTTGCTGGCGTAAAATGTATTCCTGGAATGGTGAAGTTATTCAAGGGCACGTGCCTGAGTGAAACTTAAAGTCGTCCTTCGCGCCCTAGTGCGTGCAAGAAGAGTTCAGTTCCGTCTATTTTCACTTTCTATCCATCCTTGTTTTCACCTCCGGTGCTGTGTAGCAATCTGGACGCTCGTCTCGTTGACCTTCCTACCTTAAGTCTCCGTGCTTTCTCTCTGCAGTCAGGGGAACAATGGTGGTGGGAGGAGTATGCACAAATATTGTGACGCAGAAGTAGCCGCACCATAAAGTGTTAACCATTTGTTTTAGGCTTGAAGTTATTGCAGCCTATTCGCCACATACGTAAAAGCCTGAACAATGAGCAGTTTAACAAAAAATTAAACTCTCAATAACTTACGATGCGCCTCTCTAATTTATGCTAACACTCCTGTAAAAGATGTAATGGTGTGTGGGACCACAGAAGGCTAGGAATGTGAGCGAAGATCTTCCGCTTGAGCACATTATCAGCATCTTAGTTTTTCATACATGGAAGTACGCTCGTGGGTACAGCTTCAAATTCATTTTTAGGACCCACTGAGGTGCTAGTTCTAAAATTACCGGCATTCAAAAGCGGATACGCTATGGAAAAGGCATTAGGTGCGCATAAAATAACTTTGTGCCTATCTCGGAACCTGTGTGAAGGCAACGCCAAACCTGCCGTTTCTTTCTTTGTGTTCACCTCAGATTATGAAGCGCGAGGTGTGGATAAAAAGCAGGCAGTATGACCCAGGTAATTAAAATATCTAAAGAAGGGAATGCGCGAATGGAGCAAATTTCAGCCATCCGCGAAATGATCCAGGCACGTCAAATCTACATCCATGGTTAAGGACATTTGCACTTCTGCAGTATTTTAGCTTTGGGTAACATAAAAACAAATATGATAATAACGACCATCTCTGACGGAAGAAGAAACACGCAAGTGTTTAGGTTGGGTCATTAAATTCTTCTCGTATAATGTATGCGAGCGTGGGTGTGCAAATGAGCGTACGCGTAATCGAACAAATTTTGAAGGTCCTTCGTCTGTAAGATTCCTTGCGCACAAGCAGTATTAACGATGATGTGCGGTTATTAGGATCTTATATTAAATTACTTTAGATACTACGTCATAAATTATGCATGGCAACTCCAGAAGAACCCAGTTACCTCTTTGACAATGGTTGCTTACACAAAGTTGCGATTTTGTGCATAATGTTCACCTTATTTACAGCTACGACTAAAGAATTTGCGAAATCGTGTGCCTCGTAATCAGATCATGGTTCTGGTACGAAATACCGTAGAATTCAATTCAATGTATTACGTTGCTCCGTCCAAGCACCAACCTCAAATTTGGCAAGCAGCTTTGCGTTCTCTTCTTTTCCCGTCTTGATGCATTTTCAATATCATGCATTGTTACCTCATTGAGAAGTTGGCTCACTTCTTGGTTACTTCCAGGAAAATTCATTGAAGGAGTCCACACTGCTACTCAGTTAGATAACAGAGTATGATATATGTCCCAAAATATAGTGTGAAAAATTTTGTAGCTGTCGCCTTGTGGGGGCCGAAAACATTCTGAGGGGACGACGTTTGAGCGGGTGTTTGACAAAGCAAAAACTAACAACGCGCGCAAAGTGATTTCACTCGGCGCCGATAACCGAAGCAGTAAACCAAATTATGCGGTTTCTTTGACACGAAACAGTGGTTCAAGAAAAAAAAAGCCTGTTGTCTTGCGCACAACGAGGCCAGTGAGCCGTGAAAGCGAATTAATAAGCGGCCATCATGCATCCGCACACCTGCGTATGCAGTGATAATTTGCGCTACTGCATCCTTTCATTCAATACTTCACTGCTGCATCACTCAGTGCCGTTGACCACACCAACGTAATTAGTCTAGTTACGAATGGCTCAATGGCTGAATGAATGCGCTAGCAGCAAATCATTTTCCAAAGAGGGATGGTGCTTGTACACAAAGTAACAATTCCGTTATTCTAATACTGGAGATAACAAATCTATTTATTAACAGCTTGACATGGTGCCGACATGGAAGCATTTAAATCTTTCATTGACGATGCGCTGTAAACTGCAGAAGGTGGGCTGTGTTAGATGGCTTGAAAGCCTACAGCCAAATACTTTGTAGTGTTGACAGGAGTTGATTCAAAAGGACCACGAATGCAAGTTGTTTGCTAATATACCCACATACTGCATGGCTAAGCAGTCCACCATAAGATCTGCGCGATGCTTTTAACATGGTGACTCAGCATAGCTAAAATTGAACTCCAAAAGTGTTATTTTCCTTTCGCGTCAGGTACGATGGAAGCGTGGCACCACATTTATGTTCCCATGCGTTTCATAGCCCTTCTCTTGTTATTTAAGGACACTACGAGGCTGATCAGTTTGTACACGTCATACTGAAGATAAAATAGATACAAAAAATCTATATAATAATGTCAATTAGTTAGTAGGATAGTATACAGGTTGCTTTTATGGACGCAAATATAATTAAAACAAAGGAGAGCAAAAATATACTACACTACTGCGAAAATTGTGAATGCTGTTATATATACATATTACGAGTTAAATTACCAACCAGAAAATATAAGCGCCAGTCATGCAGGATAGCAAAGTAAAATTTTAGATCGTGGAAGTCATACGAATGATAGTGGGCACGCACGCTGTTTGGTTAATTTTACCGCTAATAAATTTAAAACAGTAGACCACAGCGCTTATGTAGGAACGAGTCAGCAAAAGTGTTATCATTGTCAGCTAGAAATGAATGTGCGCTTTGCTGTGCTCCTACTTCTAAAAAAAATTTATTTATGGGCTTTTACGTGCCAAAACCACTTTCTGATTATGAGGCACGCCGTAGCGGAGGACTGCGGAAATTTCGACCACCTGGGGTTCTTTAACGTGCACCCAAATCCAAGTACAGGTGTGTTTCCGCCTCCATCGAAATGCAGCCGCCGTGGCCGGGATTCGATCCCGCGACCTTGTGTTCAGCAGCCTAACAACATAGCCACTGAGCAACCACGGCGAGTGCTCCTACTTCTAGTTCCGGCTTCTACATACATGTCCAACTGCGTATGAAGTTAGCAGCTTTGTTCAATCCGGTCACGAGTCACATGACAAACATCTGCGGCAAGTGCAAACACCCTTTCATTTAGTCGAAGGATCACTCTCATCGCCGCATTCAACAGACCAGGGCCGCAATGTTGGCCTGTCTGCGCACTGCCATATAAACGCGTAATTGGCTTGAACGGGCACGACGGCCTCACTGGAAAGAGAGTACGCAGTCGAACGAAACGCGTAAACGAAGGCTATGACACGGAACTCCTTGAACGACAGGCCTTGTGATGTGCATAGCTCGTATGCGCACAACCCAACGCAGGGTACTGACAGGAGTCCGACACGCACGCACGCACGCACGCACGCATGCAAACGCACAAACACTAGCACGCATGATTGCACAAAGTGCACGCCCTCAAGCAGTCAACCTGGTAATGAAAAACAGGGAATGAAAAAAAAAACCAAAACAACCTGGTAGCACTTTTCTCTGCTGCAAAAGTCACACTTCCTCTTGGCAACCTTAGTGCCCCCTACAGTTTGACAATATGGCTGAAAAAATACAAAAAGAAGGGCAGAGGTTAAGTTTTGAACACATTTCTTAGTTTTATATACGTGGCCATTAAGTATATATACATGAAGGCGGCGAAGTTGGAATACAATGGCGGACGTCACCCGTCTCACAGAGGTTGTCATGTCTGCTGCCGGTCTTGTTAGGAACGCTATATATATATATATATATATATATATATATATATATATATATATATATGAACGAGAAGAATGGGGGTTAACCGAGGGGCTCGATTTTTATTAGTCATATCATAAGAAGCCAGCAAACACTGACACCAAGGACAACATAGGGGAAATTACTTGTGCTTAATAATTGAAATAAAGAAACGATAAATTAATGGAAATTAAAGTGAATGAAAAAACAACTTGCCGCAGGTGGGAATCGAACCCACAAACTTCGCATGTCGCGTGCGATGCTCTACCAATTGAGCTACCGCGGCGCTGTTTCCCCATCCACTTTCTTGGGTATTTATGTGTCGTAGTAGAACACTCCCTGGGTTCTACTAACACTCCCAGGGTTCTACTACGACTCATAAATACCCAAGAAAGTGGATGGGGAAACAGCGCCGCGGTAGCTCAATTGGTAGAGCATCGCACGCGACATGCGAAGGTTGTGGGTTCGGTTCCCACCTGCGGCAAGTTGCTTTTTCATCCACTTTAATTTCCATTAATTTATCGTTTCTTTATTTCAATTATTAAGCACAAGTAATTTCCCCTATGTTGTCCTTGGTGTCAGGGTTTGCTGGCTTCTTATGATATGACTATATATATATATATATATATATATTCCTTGAAACTACAGTATTCATGGCCCGTTACTATCGTTCTACTGAGAGACGACATTTCGTTCTAACCGCTGGAAGATTGTCAACCCCGGCGGCATTTCCGAAGTGAGCTAAGGGACGTATTGCCGTTTTGACGCCGTTTTTTGTTTACACACGTTTTAAGTGCTGTTCAAGTTCGTCGAAAAATGTCCCGTTGTACCTCGCCGCATTCATGGCCGCATTCGTACGCGAGATTGCGAAAGCACGATGCTAGAACCATTGAGAAATAATGCTACACTGCGCTACCCGTCGCAGCCCGCTAAACCACGCATAGATGAAGGAATATTCAGAAATTTAAGATTTACGAGCGGAGCTTAGACTGACACTACCGACATACGTTGCGCTGACATTGTAGTGAGAAAAAAAAGTAATATAAAGTGGACAAATGCTTAACATCTGTCTTACTATTCATTCACCGGATATGCACGCAGAGATGCTGTTGTTATAAAAAAAAAGAAAAAAAAGGATGGTATTCCCCCTTGGTGAGCCTACATACACGCGAGTTTGCTTACACCTCCCTCGCAGACGTCTTCGGGGAATATATTAAATGAATGGGTGCCGAAACTGTGCACTTCGTCACATAATAAAGGTACAAGAAATTAAGGATCCTCTGGGCTGGACTTTTTCCCCATAAGGTGGCCGCACAGCATGCAATCTTATCTTACTGAGCTATCTTGCATGCACGGTGGCCATGCTAATAAGTTGGAATCCTCAAGGTTCCTATTTCCTTATTCCTTTTTTTGGTAACCTAGAATTCATCTGACACCGGAAAAAACGCCGAGAGCCAGTAGGGCTATACGAATCTAGCTACAACCAAATTAGCAAGACCCACTAAGCTTCACCAAAAGACAATCTCTCTCCAGAACAGTTTTCCTCCCTCCCTGGTGCAGTATTAGGCCACTCCCTCCTAAATGACTCATTCGATCAACCAATGGCCCCATTCCGCAGCAGCTGCGGAGCACCTGATCAGGTCAGACCAGTCAAGTAGCGAGAGAGTGGCAAGAACCTCTGCAGCCCGGCAGGCCGCCAATGGAAACAGACCCTGTCAACGTTTAACAACCGAACTCTCTCGAGTGAAGCTAGCTTAGCAGGACTCTTTGAGGAACTATCAAGCATTGTTTGGGATATCAGTGGCCTTAGTGAAGTTAGAAGAACGGGTAAGGCTTATACAGTGCTTTGACTAACAGCCATGTCCTCGGCTTAGAGGACTTCCAGATAAGAAGCAGTACGAAGTAGGATTCCAAATCCTTAAGGGCATATCGGTCAACATTGCACAATTCTACAGCCACAATGAGACAGAAGCAGTAGTGATATTAAAGCTGAATAGGAGGTATAGAATAAAGCTAGCACAAGCCTTCACACCAAATTCCAGTCATGTTGATGATGATATAGATGGTTTTATGAAGATGTTGAATTTGGGATGAGAAAAGTGCAAATTCACTATACTGTAGTGATTGGCGACTTCTTTGAAAAAGTTGGGCAATAAACAGGCTGGCGGACAACTAATTTGCAAATACGGCGTCGATTCTAGGAGTACTAGAGAGATGTTGGTAGGATTCGCCGGAAAAGATTAAGCTGCAAATAATGAATACCTTCTTCAGAAAGCGTACCGCCCGAAAGTGGACTTGGGAAAGCCCTAATGGTGAAACAAGAAATGAAATTGATTTCATACTTTCGGCTGATTCCAGGATATTTCAGGATATATAAATGCTAAGTAAGGTAAAGTGCAGTGCTGGTAGGTTAGTGAGGTCTAAGATTCACTTCCATTTGAAGAGAGAAACGGATGTCATGACCAATTGACATACGAAGTCGCGAAACTTTACCATCACGTCCAACAAAAAGTCATGAGGTCGTTTTCAACAGGTACCTGGCCATTGTGGAGTCAGTGGCAATGATTCCGCTGATAACGCTGCTCGCACAGCACATCAAGAAGAGCACAGCGTTCCAATTCCGCTTTCGAGAATAGACGCCGCAAGGCAGCATCGACACCTGGCACGCAGTCTAACCCTGACCGAGTGGAACTCGCCAAACTTACGGCTTACACGACTGCATCAACTAAACCCCTACCTGCAACTCCGACCTCTACTCGGAGTTCCTGGACGTGAAGCTACGCTCCTCTGTCGCCTTTGGTGAGTTCTCTTCACAAAGGCACACTCTACATTAATTGGGATGACTGACATGGCAGCATGTGAGGTCTGTGGCACCGAAGAAAATATCGACCACCTGCTGTGGCACTGTCCACGATGCACCCCAGAGAGACAAGAACTTGCCAAAGTTTTCCGAAAACTAGACAGTCGGCCGCTTCCTGTGCAGGTGCTGCTGGAACACCACCCCCATCGCCCGTCAGCCCATAAAGCGGTGAAGGCGCTTTTGTGCTTCTTAAGGACGACGGGCTTCTGCGACCATCTGTGACCAATATTGCAATTTCTGTAAGACCACACACGTCCGCGAATTTACCGCAATTTCTTTCTTTCCTTCCCTCCTCTCTCTCCATATTATCTTTGTTTACCCCTTTCCCATTTCCCCTGTGTAGGGTAGCCAACCGGACGTTATTCTGCTTAACCCATTAAAGACCAGCGTGACCATATGGTCACGGTAGTCTGCACAGTGGATTTCAATTAATTACGATTAACAAAACGGCACCAAAATCGCCTTTGACGTGCCGTTTGACAGATTAGAGTTCCCTTTATGGATACCAAGTGGCAGCAGCTGTCAGTCGTTTTGTGGGAGCCCCTCGCAAAGGAGGGAATAAGTGCTGCTCTGGGAAGAGCGTTGTCATGCATTGCTCCAAGGGGTAAGTGTGTTTTTTTTTCACCACTTCTTTAAGCAATAGTCAGATATCCTTACCTCCGTATTGTTCTTTGAATATGTGACCTCCGATGGGCAGTTGTGAAGGATTAATGTTTGATTTATCCATGAACGAGCGTGTTATCTTGCGCGTTGCCATATGGTCACGCTGGGCCTTTAGGCTACTTAACTTTTAATTTATTTTTAACTGCATTCTCATCTTTTGCACGGCTGTTGGCGCGTTCTCGCAGTGGTTATTTCTTATTTTATTGTCTGAATAGGTTGATGTTGGAAGAAATAGCGAAACAGTCGTAGAGGAACATGACGACGTGTCAGTGATTTATATCAAGCCGCCACAGGCTAGCAGCCCCTATTCGGGTGTAAACTCGGCCGATGAAGACTCAGGTGGGCTCATTGACATTCTAAGCAGGGCTCATTGACATTCTATTAGCCGGCGCTGAAACTGTTTTCTCTGACGGACGCCGCATTGGTGGATGCAACTCGGACGATGACGACCCCGGCGAGCGAGGTGACAGAATATCAGAGGTTTCTTCTTCTGTAGTTGATCTGGCCATTCCGGCAAAATTATCCACTGCTTCTAAGTGGACGAAGGGTGATCTCCAGACAAGCCTTGGCATATTTCCCGACCCAAACTTTGCTGCTTACAGGGACTTTTCACCTGTTGAGTTGTTCGATCTTCTTTCACAACGCCGTACTCGACAGGGCAAGTACTCATATGTTGAGAAGAAGCGAATCAAGGTGGCCCATCCAAACACTGTTGCTAAGTACAAGAAATATAGGAGGTACAGCCCAGATGGATGCAAACGCAGGCACCTATAGGATTGCAATCCGTGGCAAAAAGTGGTGGTGGCCGATTTTCACTTCACTTTGTGATGTATCTATCAGCAACGCTTGGGCGCTAATTCGTAGCACAGGGTTCAACGTCACGCAGGTGGAATTCCGCAGGCTAATTGCACAAAGCTACCTGATACGATGGGACAATAAGCCTAGAGGACCTGGTCAACGCAGAATACCAAAGGCTGTTGATGCCCTGACTGGTACGCGGTGTGACCAAGTGGCCCACTTTGTTGCACCGATAGCTAATGGCAAGAGGGGGAGGTGTGCAAGACATAATTGCAACAGCGCGGTGCACACACAATGCACAAAGTATGACGTCGGCATGTATATTCCAAGATTTAAACAATATCACACTAAATATGTGCTCGACTATTCGCTATAAATGTTTTTTTGTGATGTTTAATGGCTTGAAATGAATGTTTTTAACTTCGCGTATTTTGCTGTAGCGTACACTGTAAAAAAAATTTTCCTTACTTTACAGAAAATTTGCTGGTAATTTGTGACCGAACACTCTTCCGTAAATTAAGAACGGTCATTTCCGTAGAACGGACAACTGTAAAAGAGAGACCGTAATACAAGATACGAGTGCTTCTGTATCTAGAAAACGGAAGACTCTGTATTCTGAATCTGTACTATGACCGTTAAAGTACGGTGCTTCTCGTATTCAGAAACGGAATGTAAATTAAGAACGGTCATTTCCGTAGAACAGACAACTATAAAAGAGAGACCGTAATACAAGATACGAGTGCTTCTGTATCTAGAAAACGGAAGACTCTGTATTCTGAATCTGTACTATGACCGTTAAAGTACGGTGCTTCTCGTATTCAGAAAACGGAACACACTGTATGCTGAATCTGTACTATAACCGTTAAAATACAGGTGCTTGCCGTATTCAGACAACGAAAGACTCCGTATGCTAAATCTGTACTATATCCGTTAAAGTACAGGTGCTTCCCGTATTTCATCTTGCAGAGCATATCCATCATTCGAAGAATGTGCCATCGGGGACAAAATTGCCCAGGACGTGCGAGAGTCGACCGAATTTTATTGGAGTGCTATTTGCTGGGATCAGCCGTGCCACCATCTGCGTTCAGAATGTGCATTCGTGACCCACTGTTTTCAGCGGTCTTGAGCGGAAATGCAATTTGGTCATCACTCGCACTTCCAGGGTACTTTTGTCCACGATAGTACATCTCCTTTAATGCAAATGTCATGAACGCAGCTCATAGTCAAAGCAGCAGGTCACCATTGAGAAAATTGTCTTGCCAACACACTGACATGGCTGCAGAGATAAAACACTTTGCACTTTGTGATATGAATGCACTGCATAGCATATATACAAAAAGGTGCAACATTTCAGTCCTCAAGTTCTTAGATCACAGAAGCAACTTTATTTTCTTCAATCACTCGTCTCGCACATCTTCCTGGTGCAAGTTGTTCTTGACTCCAAACGCTTGCAAGGATAAACTTGCTGCTGTTAGGAGAAACAAATAGTATTCGTGAATATCCATCCTAAAGAAAGCGGCAAAAAGTATAATCACAGAACACGACAAAGCAGTAACTTTGGTGTTAGAAAAACATGTAAGTAGATCAACATTGTTGGAACAAGGGATGTTGCTGTAGCCAACATTTCGACATAGGTGCTTGTCATTAGGGTAGCAAATGTTTTCTTTGGCTCTGTTGTTTTGGATTTTGCATATCTCACCGGCCCCTAGCCTCATTGGGGGAGAAGTAACTGGTGCATATAATAGGTCAAGAGAAGCCAAAGTGTTAAAATAAAGGAAGGAAGGGTGTGCTTAGCAGTGGTGATTGTGATGGAGCGGGTATGAGCGATGCTGTCAGTACTTGCCAAGAGTAGGGGTGACCAAAACAGAAAACGATGTACCCATGTGAGCAGTCATTAATCCAGTAGACCTAATCTTCCCAGAAGACAAAATAGGTATCAAGATAAACAGTTTGCACTTTCGGAAAAGGAAAACGAAGAATTAAGGAAAATAAATTTTGTATCAAGATGCATCTGGTTAAGATCACTGCAAGTGGTAAATGAAGGCGCATTATGAATATATATTTGGTTGAAAGCCGATGAAGAAAAGATATATTAACCAAATATGAAAAAAATAGGGACATTAAAATTAAGCTGGGTATGACCATAAAACAGTAAAGAACAGCCTGTGGAAAAAAATGGGATGGATAATATAACCAGGTGCAAGATTGCAAAACGTCGAGCGCTGTTTATATTCATGCTGCTGTTGACAGCTTCAAGTTTCTGTCTTCCTGTGGAACCTTTGTCTTACTTGAACAAGGAAATGGGTCATTTTTTAAACAAGCCAGTTCAAATGCAGTTCAAAGTTTCAGCAGTGTTATATAGAAGAAAATATTATGGCCAGTTCTGGGTGTGCTTTCATTCACCAGTTATTTCCACCGGTGTAAGTTCAAAATTTAATGGTCTAAATGGACCTTAGCGCTTGGCAAACCATTAGCTGGTCTTTTTTTCAACACAGATGCCTGCACATTATATGTGTTGGCAGTAATGCTAGCGAACTACATTATACTTGTTGCCACAACCAAAGTGAAACTTGGTAACAGTGATTGAAAAAAAAAACCAGCATTCCACAATACTGATTCAAGTCGTCTGGAAAAGTTGCTTAAGTTAACGTACACCCCCTACCCCACCAGACACAATTATTCACCACACTGACTCTCATGGTGTCAACCATGCTATTACAAGACTAGGCATCAAGTGAGGAGAATTAGGGGATAAGAGGGCACAATGCTTTTTGTTAGAACATCAAATGTGCTTTACATAAATGCTACATTCCAACTAACAAAGGAGCAACCGGTTTGTGAGATAGTGACCAATGCATACGAAAGCTAATGACATTCTGTGCAGCAGAATCTTTACGATGAGGTGTTTTGCGCACAAGTGCACTCTTTCACACAAAATGACATCCTGCAGTCAAACCTTGTGCCAACATTAGAGGTTGAAAAACACCGTAGTGGAAAGCAAAGAGTGCTAAATTTGTTGAAAATTACTAAAAATTATTCGATTATTCATTATCCTTACTGTTCGTTAAAGATTCACAGATTGTTCCCTACGGGTGCTGTAAACAGGCACCCTGCTTTTACAGTGGTAGCAACA
Organism: Dermacentor albipictus; assembly: GCF_038994185.2. Classification (NCBI taxonomy): domain Eukaryota; kingdom Metazoa; phylum Arthropoda; class Arachnida; order Ixodida; family Ixodidae; genus Dermacentor; species Dermacentor albipictus. The sequence goes on from NC_091821.1 coordinate 451,256,371, forward strand.
ATGATCTGTAGCACAGACAAGAATAAATGCTCATGAAGTTTGTGCAAGAGTATACCCTACAAATTGCACCCCATTTCACATTCCAATATGCTAGAAGAGGAAGACGAAAAAAACTACTTGTTGGTGGAGGATGCATACCCTAGAATAGAAGAAACAAGTGTACCCTAACCATTGCTGCTGCCGATGCCTGTGCACTAGCAGTTACATATAATATGGCAGTTACAATTGTTTTTCCACAAGCACTGCAAGCTGCGGCCAGTTTACCAGTACACAGCTGTAATAAATTTAGGGCAAGCTAAAGCTCTTTAATGGATTTATCTCATATGACACAATTGGAATGCAATATTCTGCAAATAAGTGAAGCGCGATGTACCATCCCATACACTGAAACACCTTTGAAGAGTCTGAATCACCACCTGCACTCTTAGGCAAAGTTACACCCTTGGAGTGTCCCTTCTGCCACACAACAATAATCGTTATCTGCCTTGATGCGTTTCCTTTCTTGAAAACGGCACGCCCGCTACTTTGTTGTCGGGAATGCTATCATGCTGATAACGCGCATGCCGTTCGTTACTGGAAAGCACAGGGCTCGCAGCGTTAAAGAAAGGAAATGCATAAAGGCAGATGACAATTATCGTTGTGCGGAAGGGGCACTTCAAAGGGTGTAACTCTGCCTAAGAGTGTGGGCCGTGAGGAGGGAAAAGAGTGTGTTCTGTGTAAAGTAGTGCACCTGTAAAACCTAAAGCTTTGGAGAATGCATTTAGTATGAGCTGGGAAGGTTCCTAATTTTAATTGCACACAGTAAAAACCTCCATGTAGTTTTGCAAAATGCAAACCCCCTAACTTTTTGTTGTTCAAACGTAATGACACGTAGGGCCATAACATGTACATTATGGGTTTCGTTCCCAAACAATCAAAGTGAATAGCACCAACCTAAGTGTTATGTGCCTTCTTGTTAGTGTCGAATGCTGCCATCGGCAGAGAAACGGATTTCTGGAGCAATATAAAGTATTAGGTACTGTGATCTCAGTTCTTTCACTGCTGTTTAAGCATTATCGGGTCTTAAAGTAAAAAAACGAGGAATAAATACATGCATATTTTACCTCCCAACCCTCATAAGCATTTAGTAGTCTGGATTATAAAGGATTCCAGATTTACAACGCAGGACAGATTTTATTCCACTGAAAGAATGGCATGATGCCAATGATTCTGCATCTGGTGCTCTATTTATTTGTATTTAGTTCAGTTGGAATGTGTGTGTATCGTCAGCGATATCGCTTGACATGTTTTAGATTGACTGTGTTCTAAATTTAGGCAAATTCTTATTTGCAAATAACCTTGTATGACACCAAGAACTTGCTTAGCAGGAGTATTTCTAACATTTGCAAGATATGAGGCTCTTGAATGCATATCTAAGCCTGGAGTACACGCCGCCCCCTAATATCATCAGCAAGTTTCTGGAACTCATCTACGAGGTTTCTTATGATGAATGTAAAGTTGCTTGAACGGGAGAAATGGGGAAGCGAAATGGGGAAGAGAAAAGAAGCAAGCATCAAGAAGCACTGTCACTCAATGTGCATAGACTATCAAACACAAGAATTATTTGGGATGATTAAAATTCTGGCATTGGAACGAAATGTCTTTTAATGTATATATAAACTCTGATTATTCACTCTACTACCACTACCTTCATTAGAAACATTCATAATCATTATCCTGTCTATGCCACATCATCCTAGCTAATATTCAAGTCTTCATAAGCTGCTTTTTTTACTGCTAATTCTCTGTGGGAAAGAGGTGTCCGTACGAAGACCATTACCCGTTTTTTGATAAATGATAAGGGAAAAACTTCACACCAAGAATGCATTGAGCTTGAGCAAGTTCTGTGTTTGATGCTGTTGATTCTTTTTTCCCTTTGCCATTATTGACCCACCTGGTTAGCTAAGTAGACAGAAAAGCTGCAGGAGAAAGGTGGGGGTGCGAAATCAGACTTGGGCCCCAGAGACCTTTTCACGGTCACTGGAGGAACTGCCTGTGGCCTCGGCATCTTCCTTGAGGGCCATGGCCATGTCTAAGAAACCTTGTCTCCACAGGCTGCACAAAGAAAGATAATTTGCTGAGCTAAGTCTTTTTCTTAAAAGAACCCATTTAAGTTGTATTCGTGGCTTTGCTCCACAAAACTGACACATGACTGGCCACTCAAGACACTTTATGTGTATTCGCAGGCTTATTCCTTGGAAAAACACTTTTATGTAGCACGCAATGAGTAACAGTAACAAAAAAGTGTATCAGGAGGCTTTCATATTGCTCTACAACTTTTGATTGAGACATTTCATTTAATTATTTGAGATATTTAATAACTAATTAAGAATTATGTAATTAGGCAGAATGCACAAAATAATCAGAGTATCTTCAAGCGATGGCAAACATTACCATCATTTTGTCTAGTTACATCGCATTTACATATTTCTAAATCTTGGTGCATGATAGTTAAGCCACCCTGTAGATCAAAAAACAATATTAAAATTTTCATAATCATCTCTTGCGTGTTATTGGTGGCTATGGCTGCTTCATGTTATTCTTTCAGTATGGTACAAGCAGCTTTGAAGTGAAATTGTTTTGCATCGAGGGCATGCAATCTAGACAATCAAGCAAAAGGTCAAGTTGTGTTCACTATTCAGATGTTTAACTAAGAAGCTGCAGGAAAAAGAAACAGGACACAACACCTAATAAACAATGCAAAATTTGAAAATTTAAATTGAACAAGAAACCAGTTTTTGAAAACACAGAAAAAAAGCCAGCAGCTTACATTGAATACACCCTTGCTATGTACTCCAAGTGAAGTTGTTACCGCAATGCTTGGGCACCATATGAACGTAACAATCAACAACTTCGAGCAGAATATTAACACCACTAAATGAACTGGCCTTTGAAGATTCTTGATCTGAAATCCTCAACGACTTGTTCTGGCGTTTAATCTGTCAAGCTCAATCTGTATTCTCAAAAGCTGGCTCTCGGCCATAATTTCTCTAAATGCAACATCAGCTTAAATCTCAAGATAGGGGTGACCTGTAAATAAAGTGGATAATGCATGGCAAACATCATGAACTCTCTTACATGTTAACCAGAGGGTTCACTCATGCAGCCATGAAATTGTGATGCAGACACGATATATTGAAGCTGGTTTTGTGAAATGTTTCATGCTTCCAAGGCTTCTTCAGTTGTGAAAGCTGTCTCCACTAGCTAAATAAGCGATAAGAATAAAAAAAGAACTTCAACATGCTCGCAATACGTTGGCCATTTGCAAGTAAACAGCAGCCTTTTTGGGCGCCCAGGTTGCCTGGTGCAAATCTATTATGCCACAGTACTTGCGTTACCCAGTACCAGCCACTTTAAAATGCAATGTGTTCAGAGCCCTTTCCCTCTCTTTTTCTGCTTTGGAAACAGTTTAACATGTGTTCTGTAGGCGTCGAGAAAGGGGACAGAAAACACTGTGCACCACTGATTTCTAACATGTTTCGCTGGATGCAGCACACCGCACCAGATGCAGGTGTAGCCAGTGGAAATGCGATGTCATGCAGTCGCTTGTCCTGGAAGCAGGGCATATGGTGGACTAACTAGTGCGTGCGATCAGATAATATTGCTGCCGAAAAACTTTTCTTCGTGGTTTTTCACATTCTAGGAGGTCTCTACATGTCTGGCAAGCGCTTTTATGACAATCTGAACCCGTATACGATAGTGTTCTCTTACATCAAGTTTTTTCTGATTTACCAGTGTTTCCATTGCACGCCACTTATGTTAGCGACACTGTAGACACTACAATGGAAAAATTCTGGACACCTCGAAACACTGCTTGTGTAGTTTATGGCACATCAGGCAGGCATGTCAGGGGAAGAAATGCCACACACCCGTGCAACAAAGTGGTACCGCAAAGTTCTGAAGCACCAACTTCCGGGACAAGGCCGGCTTTAGTCGAGGGCGCTCGATGTGCTGTTCATCCCCTGTAGTAGAGATCAGTGGTGTGGACCCTTTTATACTGGCTGTCTTTTCTGGCCGGAACCTTGGCAACAGCTTCCACCATACTTTTTTTGAACCTGCAACATGTGCAGAGAAAGTCACATCACTCTGCGTTGATTGTATGGCTTTATTGTTCTACACATTCTATCAAATGATTAAAAAATAGTTAACACATTTTTACTACTGTATATAGACAGTCTAGTTGCTATACATGCGAAAAATTACCATTCCTCTGACAGAATGCAACAATAGAAGCGTACACTGTAAAGCTACCCTAAAATTTAAATTGATGTGACACTGTATGAGCATACAGTATGCTTACTGTATGCTCTAGCCCTGTGTCAAGTAAAAGTTAATTGTCAATCATTTATGGTGTATTTCTGCTTATTCTGGGTCATCAAACTGTACGATGTTCCAAGTTTACACATTGTTGGCTTTTGATTGCCTATGTGATCCGTTTCCTAGTTACGCATGCAGTAATCCCACTGTAATAAGGAAAAAGAGAATAGGAAATGCCGTGATAATCTTCCACATTTGATGAGGGCAGGAGCAATGGCCAATAGCATGTGGTTGAAGCTACATAAATACTCAGTTTTCACACAGCTTAATTATTCAGCAAGTAATAAAGAGCTATCCTGTGCACCTCTGCATGACCAATAAAATCTGACTACTTGACACTGCACTAAGGATGCCGCTTGGTACTGTGCGGCAGTTCAGCTTTGGTTTTCTGATATACAGGACTGTTTAGGTACCAGTAGTTTACTTTGCGATAAAATGGAGCTTGGAGCACTGGTCATTTGCACATAAATAATGCGACAGCAAATATAACAAAAGGATAGGAATATGGGTCTCTTGGAAAAAGTACATACACATTATGATCATAATGTGATGTGATGCCACAATGAAACAGAAAGCAAAGCATAGAAGTGGACGGCGCTTCCATGCCACCAAGGTTATTGGACAGACAGTACTTCAGAAGTGCCCGCAGCACAATGTGTTGGCGGGCTAGTTGGTGTGAATCCATAAATACTTTGTTAAGCGCAAAACAATGGACACAAGAAAGACGACCGGCACAAGGCGCTACACTCAACTGACATCACTTTATTGCGTCGCTCCGGTATAAATAGTAGAATCTAGAACATGCGCAGTGAGCACCATGTGCAGAGACCACCAACAACCAATCACAAGAGCGTACTCATGCGACGGGATCCAAAAAACCATATTGAGCACTGCACAAGGTTAAAGAAGGCACACTAATGCACTGTGACCCCAACGACTGTATGAAGAAAGCTTCCGATAACTCTCGGGCAGTGGTATCACAGCACTTTTTCAAAATCGTAGTATCACAAAACATGGCTTTGCACTTCCATATTTTACAATGTTGAGCCAAATGGGAACCTGTGCCTGTTGGTATGGATCGCTTAGGTTCCCTATGTTTCGTGATACTACGATTTTGAAAAAGAGCCGTGATACCACCGCCAGAGAGTTATCGGAAGTTTTCTTCATACAGTCATTGGGGTCACAGTGCATTAGTGTGCTTTCTTTAACCTTGTACAGTGCTCAATAGGTTTTTTTTTATTCTGTCGCATGAGTGTGCTTTTTTGATCAGATGTTGGTGGTTCCTGCACATGGTGTTCACAGCGCATGTAATTCTAGATTCTGCTGTCTACAAAGGAGGGACGCAGTAAAGTGATGTCAGTTGAGAGTAGCGCCTTGTTCTGTCGTCTTTCTTGTGTCCGTTGTTTTGTGCTAAAAAAACAATGATGTATTCCTTGTGTGTGTTTGAAGACAGCTCCACACGCAGTAGCGATTCCAGTATTGCTGCCCAGTGGTTTAGCTCGCCGCAGTTTGAAGTGCCACAAAACATAAGGAGAGAAACCTGCATTATAGTCTTGTTGCAAACAAGAATATAACGTGAAATGGATTCCGAGGCCAGAAACTATAAAAAAAAATTTCATGATGCACTGCTGTGCAGGGTTTTATAGCAAAGTCAAATACATTTAGTGTAAATATCACACTATCATGGTGCACAATGGTGGTAATCTGTAATAATATAAAAGGTGCCTAATGTTACAACAAAAGGTGACATTACTTAATAATAGCCCTGTAAAATTTAGCATGCAGGGGCACCGCTTGATTAAATAGTGATGTATTGTCTATGTACACAAGTATTACCCACGCATTTCTGCCATTGTCTAAATGGCATAAATGAATGGGTAATACTTGTATACATAGATATTACATCTCTATTGTTTAACCAAGTGGGTAAACTATGTCTGCCTGACACAAGATTAGAATTAAACCATAAATTACATATAGTCACCCTAACAGTAACACCTCACTTGAACTTCACAGTAAGTAGACGCCTGTTGATGCCAGCCTCTCCCAATGCTAAACTGTGCTGCATGCTCTACAGAGAAATTATGGTGGTATCACTCAACTCTGAAGCAATTCAGGTCTACAGCACTGTAGAAGACATCTACAAATGTCCCATTTCATGCATAACAGCCTGAATTGCTTGCACATCTTACCAAGTGCAAATTAAAATTTCTTCTTCTTTAGCATTTTTTCCTGCTAGACCACAATGACCACAATCCAATGTCATCAATATATTAACATATTACTTCAAAGAACCTAATTTGGCTTATAGATTAACACCTTTGCATACTGCCACAGCTGCACTCTGTCATATGCGTTGCAATTATAAAGGAGTGCTGGTCCACCAGCACTCCAATGTCACTAACAGTGATCACCTACACAGCTAAGTAAATGGTCATGATTCAGGTGGCAAACAGCTAAGAGAGAAAAAAATCCACTCACCTTGTGAGCTACAATACTGCAATAACTTGAGAGAGATGGACCCATTGCAGGCGGCAGACCTCTTCTCAGCTCCAGCACAACAGCAACTTGCCTTTCAGTAAAAGAAAAGGATTGATTAGTAATGATAAGTTACCTTGTTTTTGCTGAGTATCAATACAATCTGGCTTTCATGCATATCCACTCTCCGCTTTAGTAATACAACTGAATTATTCGTCAAATAAAAGAGTCTATGATGATACCATTCGCTTCTCTTGTATGTCCAAATTTTTTCGCACTGATACCCCGTTTACTGCTTGCTTACTGACACGAATGCCTTGACTGCCCAGACATCATTCGAAGCAACACGTCTTGCCGCACCGCAAAAACTTGCACCGAGGAAACACAGCAGGGCAGCCAGAGCAAAGAACTTTTTTTTCTGGTCACAATTAAAACGTGCACCCAAGCAAGAAAGTAACGATCACAGGTAGTGAGCGACTGCTATTGCCTCGAACGTTTATTTCCGTATTTTAACAGAAGTTCTTGTATCGGATACAGTATGCTCTCAAGCCAATACAAGCGTCAATACAAGAACTCAACTGAACGCAGTTTTATTCTACGCTTTTAACGCGAGTGAACAAAAGGTTAGAAGTACCTCACGGAAATTGCGATCGAGCCAATCGCGCTACGACTGGAATCGATCTGAAAAGATAGGGTGATCCCTTTCCCCATTCATGCGTCATTTTTGCCCTAAGACGTTGCATAGTGGTCTTTTGAAACAATATTTCTGTGCGCGACACCGGCTTACCACACATCATTTTAACACGTACGTTATGGAAACCAAATAAGATTAGAATGGGCTTACCTCATGAGGAAGTTACGAGAGCGCGTAGACTGTTGAACACCCGTTGTGAGTAAGCAGGCTATCCGTGTCCAAGCGCATACGTGCACCCAAACACAGGACAACTTCTTCGATGCCGCAGCGTGCAGAGTTTTGTACACAAAGTGAAAGACATCCAGCGCAAATATCTCCGCGCGATGACAGCAAATGACGAGCGCACAAGCGTACACAACACAGCGACAAATTCGGAACTTTGCCAATTCGAACGTGCCGAGACCAAAGCAGCGTAACCATCCATCGTTTCTGTTCTTCGCTCCCGATGCGTCAATCTCTCTTCCTTGGGGTCTTGCTCCACTCTTGAGCACAAATCAAGAGATATTTACGGCGAATTAACAACATTTACAACACAACTCGAAAAATGCCGGCTGACTACACATGTGCAGCTCCTAACGGACGCGCAGCGCGCGCTGCCCCCTGGTGCAGCACTCTGAGCGCGGAGAACCGAACAAAATCGGTTTCGTTTTCGCATTTGTGCTCTAGTTACTGGAACTGCAATATAATTGCTTGACAATTAATTGAATTCTAAAAGAGGAGAACGCTTTCTCTCCCACAAGTTAGTGCGTTTTATACAAAGGGAGAGAGAATTCAAAAAGCATAAAGGCAGAGAGGTCAACCAAAGCATTCGCTACTGGCGATAGCAAACCCCTGTGCTACAATGAAATGCAAAGCAGTGCACTGCGATGCGTCCATAAGCTCTAGTACAGGGATAATTTCGGCTGGTTGGTGCATGTAATGAACGGGTAAATAATGAGTTGTGTCATAACATTACCCATGCATAAATCACATGGAACTAATGGTGTTGCATCCTAGGTGAAAAAGAAATAAAGCTTGAATCGTTACATCTCTGCACTGGGCATTCTTTCTTTCCGTATTATTTTTTATGCGAAGCATATTACGAGAGCTCAACCCAGCTCCTCAGGCGCGGCGGTGTCGCCTTGAAACCACGTGACACCGTGACGTCACGACAGAGGAGAAGTGGCTTTGGCTCAACTCTTGCAAGACGGGCTGGGTGGGAATCAAACCAGGGTCTCCGGAGTGTGGGACGGAGACGCTACCACTGAGCCACGAGTACGATGCTTCAAAGCGGTACAAAAGCGCCTCTAGTGAATGCGGTGTTGCCTTAGAAACGAGCTGTTTCTAAGGCGTGCGTCTCTTGCTCAGGCGCACATTTCGTTGCCGCGCCGAACACTGCTTTGCTCGACGCTCACCGCGTCCAATGCGGGGCGCGTAGTCGCTGCCCTGTAGCCCATTATCTTACACCCCTTGGCGGGTCGACGGGAACGCTGTCGCGTTCCACTCTTGAAGGCGAAGCAGTAATGCATGAGTTGTTTCTTCGTCTAGCCGAACCAAATATAGCCAAGCAACAGCAGTTCACCAGGCTAAACAGTGGTTCAACAACTAAAATAAAGGCTAGTATGCTTCGCATCCTGGGCTTAACCTTACCTAAGCCAAAGCCATTTTTCTTCTTTTTGACAGTATACACAGTACTAGCACGGTAATAGGTCCTTCATCTTCAGTCACCTTCCAGTAGTTTACACACATGTCGGTGCATGTTCGCGTTCTTTATTCTACCGTACAAGAACGAGCGCGCTTACCGGTCTTGTTTCAAGATGAAGCGCCAAATGTTTGCGCTTACATCTTATCGCAAGAATTAGCACATGAACAGCGAAGATTATGCGTAATCTATTTGTCTCAATGAATGGGCAGCTATTGTCAGAGACGAGATATTTTGTAAATATCATGGGAATGATCGAGTTCGACCAACTACATTGCAGTTCAGCAGTGCCCTTTGACACTTGGGTTAATTGCTTGCCGCATTCGAAAATTTCCTCCGACCATTGTACTTGGATCTATTGGCCGCCAGTCCCCTTCGAGACCATTTGTTGCAAAATCTAAACGCAATTAGGGTCATTATACCACTCCCTGCGTTTCGGTACTGATTTAGAGTGCGCACAATTTTTGGCGTATAGAGCACCAATGTCATTCCCAGTGCACCAGCACCTGTGTGCCGCAAGCTTGTTTACGTATGCACGTATGTCCCCGGCTCTTCATTCACTTAAACATATATGCTGTGTTATTAACTACGAAGCGCTTAATTTGAGAACATTGCGAGAACACGCATATATTTGCGAATATGATCAGCGTTACTAAGCCCATATGCGCGGCAAACTGCGACCGGAATAGAAGATGCGTATATATATTTATACGATCTGTTATTGCAGCTTTTGGTAGAAGGCTAGCTCTCACATTTTGTACGCATCTTCATAATGCGTACAGTTTGCGTGTTCAATAAAGTATTGTTAGCTGAAACTTTATGAGTACGAGCGCTCATTCAGACAGCTTAAATTTTCTCACAATATACGGATGTTCAGATAACAAAAATACGGAATTCTCTCTGTTTCGTCCAAAACAGTGTATAGCCGTTATATGATTACAGTGAAAATGTCCGTAAAGCTGAATACGGAGAGCACTTTCCGTATATTAACGGCAGATTTTGCCGTATTTTTGAAATATGACATACTTTCCGTATTTTTATCTGCAGTTCTCCGTATAATGACAGAAATCCTCCGTAAAATTACGGAAATTTTTTACAGTGTAAGGGCCCAGTGTGACCATATGGTCATGGGCTGTATTTCAAAAACTAATTAGGCAAGAGTAATAATTTCTTGCATGTGAATTATTAGTATAAATGTAAGTTAAGACATGACATTTATTTCAAGATAGCAAGAAAATAAAGAAACCGGTCCCTAATGGGTTAACCTCCCTGCCTTCTACTTGTCTCTTTCCCTCTTTAACATTAAAGTCCGAGGACATATAGGGTGAAAGGCATGCGCTGGCGGGTTTTTGTTTTATGACATTTGTTTGTAGGCTGCCATTCTCAAAACTCTGAGGAATAGTATCAAGAATGTAAGACCTGGTATGAGCAACTTTAGTGATAGAATAGTGTGGCAATATAACATGCATATACCGCATATAAAAAAGCAGTGCGTGGTATATAGCATACACATATACCTAAATATAGACGGAACCTCATGGCCACGCCGGCGGCAAAAATTTGTTGGAGTGTCCATATATTTGATATCGCAATAACAAGGGGGATTGTACACACTGGAGGTATTTCTATCGATCGTAATTGACCGTTGCACAAAAGCTTCGCCTCATGTCTATTCTAACAAATTCATTGGGCATGCAATTATTGCGGATGCTGCGGACGATATTTCCCTTTACTGGGTGTCGCATTCGGCACATTTCAAGAACAATTTGGAGAAACAACTGTGGGGCAATATGTTAAAAGAAATTCTTACCGCACTGCAAGTACAACTACAAGAAAATGATACAAACACATGCGCATAATAAGATGCGCACGAACGCCAGTACTTGTAAAGATCAACTCGCACTTCAGCCGAGTGGCTCATCATGTTTTGCAAGAATAGCACATGTCGACACTGCAATAAAACCAGGCATGGAGGTAAGACGTAAACAATGGTCCCAAGTAGGGAAGTGGCATTCCATTGCCTCTGTGCTAAGATAACTTCACAGAAATATGACTGAATATGTTGCAGTGGGAGGCTAATTACACTTTTCACCTTAACTGAGCATGCTTAACAAACTCTACTCATGTTCCCAGGCACGGGTAATGGTTACAGTAATTTAGCATACTTTTAAATGCGTAAGCATTTCTGTGCTTACATAACGACAAAACCGTCTGTCCGTGATGTAAGACGATCGCTTTCAAGACACAGCTCGCAGCAGCGAGTGACTTCACCTTCGTGCTGCCTGTCGCTTCAACGCGAACGAAACTCTAAGAGACCGTGCTCGCGCAGCTCTCAGCACAGGGCGCATTCTGTCCATTTTGCAGACTGCTTTGACGATACCGGCCCGCGTGTCTCTCTTCAATGCTAAGTAAGGGGCGAGAACGCATCGCCAAGCTATCAGCTGTCGGCACTCTCTGTCGGCATCGCGCATCTTTTTCAAGCTATCCCTCGCGCCGCCGTGCCAGACGCTATAGCCACCAATGGAGCACGGTGGGTCACGGTTGATAATGGTTCCTCGAGGATGGAAAAGGCGCTAAAGAGCGATAACGCCTTATGATGATGTCAACGTCATCAGCACACCTGGCGCCGCCATCTGCGGTAGTTTGCTTGAGTCATCAATTCACCTTGCGCTGATGTCCGCAGCAGTTCGTGTCGCCGCAGCACTGTCGGTTGTACTAGTCGGATTGAGTTTGATAACATTCTTAGTGATACCCAGCTGCGTGGAGATGAGCAAGTAGCACAATGCTTACCAATACTTACAAAACTCAAAGAGGAGTTTCGTCGTAAATATTTTTTACTCTTGCCAGAAGGATTTCAGTAGCGGTCCCACATTAACTGCTCGAATACTTACAAAATGTTTGAACTGAAGCTTTTTGGATATGTGTTTACTTTATAAGGGGGAGGTTTATCCTCACTTCTGGCTAGTTCCCCTAATCTCAATGCTTCCTATATAGTACGCCAATAATCGCGAATTCCTTTGTTTTCGAAGGACCAAGGCATTTCGCACAACCTGCTAACTTTGATGTGCGCTGACAGGTTGAATACCAAGACCATGTTTAGAAATGACAGGATGTGCTACCGAATGTGATGACTGCCATTTTGGTTGAAAAATACAGAACATTTGATAGTGTCTGCACTAAACGAGCACAGAAGATGGTGGAGGAGGTCACCAGTAAATTATTCGTGTACGATGCATTGCACGCCTTTTAACCACTGCCTCATGTTGCACCTGTAGTACTGAGAGCATGCCTTGGGTAGTTTAGAAGTTTTCGGTTGAAGGAATTTATTGTGCTGCGTTTTTGTGAATTGGCATTTCTTAATTTTTCAGAAGCCCGCTTTTTTCAGGTCTTCTTGTGTGACCTGTCATGCAACTCTATATCGCCAAACATAATTTTTCATGTCAATTATGTTCGAGATTTGCCAAATATTGGAGCCGTGGCTGCAAAAGCAGTCAAACACTTGGCAAGCATCGATACGAAATTTAAAAGCAAAATAGAAATTCAATTATACACCGCATAAGGAGTGCTGTAGCATGACACATCACGCTTAAGGAGGAATTGGTCTTGGAGGAAGTGATTTCGGAAAATTAGGGCTTTATCCGTGGGGAAAAACGCACTATCTGACCTAAGGATTAATGGATTGTCCTCCTGGTATGCCTGCTTGGGCTAACTTTTTCTTTGGTGTGGGGCATTTGTTGGGAATTAACATTAGGTCGAGTCAGGTGCAGATGCGTTCGGACTAACTGGTAAACCAGGTTCTGTTTGCCCAAAATGAGATTAATGGTTGTGGCAGCGCAATTATACCCGTAAGTGTTGTATCACACACCCGTCTATATCTATTTTATCTTAAGATGTATACGTAAAAGACCGAAGGCCTAGACAGAAAGTCTAGAACAGCAAGCTTTTTTCTTTTACTTCAGCTCCAGATCACGACCTGTTATGTTGCGCGTTGCGTGGTCACCGCCAGTTTTTGCTGTATTTACGAGGTTTTGTTACCCGACGAGTACTGCCTGTGCTTGCTTGGTAGTCGTGTTTTCTTTCTGACCGATATAGGTACAGCGCGCACATTTAGTACTAAAATTTATCGCAGCAAGAAATACCCTTACAAAAATGCGAATGAGACAGGAGGCAAAGGATGGAAAAAATATCCAAAGAAATTTAGGTGGCAGCATGTCAGAATTAGAACGTTGGTTGAACGTGCAGAACTTATTTCGAGAAGTTCAAGTTGGCGTTACTGATCGCCTTCCTCCGTGGTCTGAATGGTGCCTGGCTACAGCGCAGTTCCGGTAACCTGATCGACGTAGTTTAAAACTATAGTTATGTGCAACGACACCTTGTAGTGTTAGTTTTCCGCTTTAGGTAAAGTGGAATACTTGTATTTTTCGACGATAGGCGACCTTTTCTGGCACTTTCAAGCAAGAGTTCCACCAACGTATATCAGAATCCCACCCACGTACATCGGACAGCTACAACGAGCAGTGCAATTTTATCGCTCAAGAAGACGTGGCAGCCGTAAAGTGGAAATGTGCTTGTGCCATAAAGCACAACCTTCGCCGCAGAGAGAATCGGTAAGGGCAGTAGCAGCGCAAGGATGTTATTTGTTTTTGAGTAGTCAGAAAAACTTCGTACTGCAGCCGGTACGATTGACCTTTGTCGAGCTGAGGGAAATTTTGAATGAATTCACGTCACGTGGGAAGCTTCGTAGTGAACAAGGGGGGGGGGGGGGTAGGGGGTAATGACAGCGCGCTTGGAACAAAAAATAAAATGATCTCGGAAGGTTGGGTATTCCGCATTTTGTCAACGTTTGCAACCCGTTCCAGAAAAACACGCACCGTACATTGACAGATCCATTTTGCTTTTGTAGCTTCCGAAACCCAGCTGCCCACCCGTCACGCATTCAAGTGCTTCCTGCATAAAAATTGATATCCTCGCCATTACGAAAGAAGTTCGAACAAATCGAAGATCCCGAAAAAAGAGAAGTTTGTGTTCTGCAGTAGCGAAACTTTAGTAAATATCCGAGTTCTCAACTCTGGCTTATTTGGATTGTGCTCAATCGAAGAAAAAAGACCGTTGCGCTGTTGCTCGTGTTGAACAGTTTTGGCCAACTAAGCAGCTCGCATGCGCTTCACCAACCGTGTTCTAGAAAGAGTTCTAATATCAGGACATATGTAGCACACGTAGCATTTCTCCGTCATCCCAATGATAACAAGTATAAAAAAAAAAACTTACGAAAAGCTGCTCCTACACTCTTTGTGAAGTCCTGCGTGAAACACAGCATATATATATACAGGAGCTCGGGATAAATCTTTTGCCGCTCGTCCTCAGATCCCTTTAACCAGCCGACTAAGAAAACGTACCGTACAATATACCGAAAATCGAGATCAAAGTGTAGGCGCCTGTAAACGTGCTATAAAAGTTCAGGCGGCTCACGAAGTCGACGGCCCGCTATATTTGCGACTCAAGAAGATGGCGGCCCGTCTTGCGAGGGGCCAAAGTATTATACGACTCGCCCTTTGTTTGACTACAACAAGCAAGCCATCAAGCAATGGGCTCACAAAGCAAGTGGCCCATGACGAAATTGGCAAACTGTTCGTGAGGTTTGCACAGCAAGCGGCTCATTCTTGTGTGTCTCAAAGCGTCGCTGGCCTGTCGTTTAAGCGGCCCACAGCAAAAAACGGTTCGCCATAATGTGGTTCGTGAATTATGGGGCCTGTACTGTGGTTAAAAAGTGTGCCCAGTGGCAACGCCGAGGTGCATCGTTCAAACCCGTTCTTGTTCGCCATCCAGTTCGCCAAGGCTCCAGTATCGACAGATCTTGATAAGTGAGTTGGTAGCGTATCATGGTAACTATTAAAAAGAGCCATAGAATAGGCACCACACAAGAGAAAACAAGGGAATAGAGAGCCCCTGTATCAAAAAGGTATAAAAAGTAGCCTAAGACTTCCTTGTATTTCTGCCAATAAGCATAGGTGTCTGCCAGAAAAAGAAATGTGGTGTTGATCTTGCTGCTGGCGAATCACGCAAGCGAAAAGAACTCTGAAAAAAGAATCCAAATAATCGGCGGTCGTTTGCTACAAGTATGATGCGTAATTCAGCGTCTGTAACAAGATGCGCTTGTGTTTTCCAACCACAAAATCTCATTGACCTAGCTGTAGAAATTTCTCAACGACAACGCACCAAATGTTATGCTTATAGCCATTATTTGAGCTCCGATAGGCTACTTGACAATGTCTACAAGCAGTTATCAGGAGGTGTTTGTTGCCTCGGATAATTACCGAATCACGACTGGCTTGCCTAGTGTGACCTCGATGGGATGACACCCAAAGAAACCTTAAAAGAAGCTGCTAAATTTCTGACGCCCAGCCTCAGATCTTCGGGCTGTTTCAAGCACATCAGTGGGACAGGCTGCATAATCGCTTGCGGTTGAAGACATCGGCAACGTACTTGAAATGCAGCGTGCCAGATGATCCGCCTCCCCATCTGCAGAGCCAGAAGAAATCCGAATCTGGGATTTATTACTCTCTGTGATGTTAAGGGTCGATCAAGCACTGTGTCACCTAATAATATTTCTAATGTCTTTCGGCTTGAATGCGGTACTGAATTCGGTTTGACTTTGACCATGCGTCGTAACTTTCTTTGGGATAAGGGTAAATCTTAGGGAACTATATGAGGAAAGTATAATCGATTGTAAGCAGAGTTCTTTCTACAAGATTTTTGTAGCTCGAAGCTAACCCCCGCTTTACGTATACGCATGACGGAAAAATTAGGACTTCACTGGGCCAAAAAAATTGTGAAAATTCTTGCGGTGCGAACACAGATTGCTCTCCAATAGTGTACATTATACTGCGTGGGAAACTATGGGGCGGCCTACGCCACAATTGCGTGTGGATGTCGATGAGCTCGAGAACAGCCCATGACGGCCTCTGACATAAGATCAACTGCGTCTGAATGTCAAGGTTGACAGCCTTAGGGCGCGCTTCCGATTATCTTACTCCTGATAAGGCTATTTGAATTTGCCGAAGGCAGCAAGGCCATTCCGTGGAAGCAGATAGGAAAAAATTGAAGTTTTTCTTTTTTACTTGCTGCAATTGCCGTTTCCGGCACGGCGTGCTGTCGTCGTGGAAGCAAAAACGAACAATAAATACATGAGGCCGAAAGACCTTGTCCTACTTGTCAAGAAAAGGGCACCGATTTTTACTCATGCATTCGCCACTATTGTCTCCACATTCGCGGTGCTCCGCGTTCAAGTGCCCTCTAATTCAGCAGCGCAGTCAGTCCGAATTAGCGAGTCACGTTGTAGACTACTGCATGCAATGGCTGGAATGAGACGCCGAGTCCAGTGCAGACTAACACTATAGTTCATCTCGCGTTATATTCATGCTTTCATTCCTCCTTTTAGTCTGCGTGTACGGGAAAGTCTTTCGTCCCGTCGCAATCGCTATTGCGTTACATTCAAGTGAATGCGGAATGATACATCAAATGTTTACCATTATTTGGCACACGGAATTCTTGCAGCTATGATTCTGTTAGCGAGGGCTGGTGGCTTACCACTGCACGAGAAGAGCATGCTGAAATGGACGAGTCTGATAAGTATTCCAGAAGGTGGGTGCACCAGAAACGAAATAGGGCAGGACAGCGGTATGATTAAATTTGCGGCTACAGAAGGTGTTTTTTTTTTTCGTTCACAGTCTTCCACATGGCGTCGGTTTAGCAGCGCAACGCACGAAAGCGCATAAAGAAAAGAAAGGGTAGCAGCGCTCTCGTTATTCCTTACGCTGATCCTGCATACTTGTTGCTATTTAGTACGTCGCACTGCTAAACTCCCGCCATGAACTTGGAGAACTCACTCACATCGATATCCTTACCACTCTTCCATGTAATTGGCACCCGAGTCACCTCATTTTGGCCTGCTCCGTAAAACCACACATTTAAGGTTGTCTTTGGCCTGAGTCACTAGTAATGAACTGCGTCGTGGTTAAAGAATAACCCTCATCTTTTAAGAGCACTAGCATATACCATGTACTTCGAAGCACGTTCCGGCGGCTACGTGTTACCGACACACTCAACAGTTATTCTTTCCCAGACCATCGCTGACAGAGCATAAAACTAGCGTTATAACTTTTAAGAAAGCATTTAGAGTATACATATGTATATCTCGAACACACATGCAGCGTTATTTCGTTTATAACTCGATGTGCCACCCTTCCTCTTGGATTATAAGCCTAGAAGACATATATAAAATAATATATAAAAATAGGTTTAAAATGCAATAATGGCACTTACCCATCAGGGTTATGCTGGGTGAACCGGGTTATTCTCACAGTCTGCACACTAGGAGGCCAGGTGAGGCGTAGCTGGCTGGCGAGAGCCGTCAGTAGACCGGAAATAGGCATCGCACTCACAGCTGTCTTCATAGTTGCATGTTCCCCGCAATGCGCCTTTTACGTCGCAGGATGAAAACATATGCCTTTAGAAAAGCATCCCACCATTAATGGAAGAAGCACCTAGAGTACCTTAAATTCGACATATAACAAACTTAGCAACATCATTAAAAGCCGTTTGTGTCGTCTGCGCCCGCTCGCGCTCAATGCTTTGCCCATCAACGTGTGACACTTCAATGTAAACGCTATCCAATTGTTTGATCAGCGACAGACCCTGGCACTGCTGGCACACCGTATCTCTCCCATGGCGGCAGCCACTGGCAGAGCTGCGCCGACACGTCAGTTGAAGGCGCATGAAAGTGCTCGGCCACCGTCCTTAACGCGGCTTCGGGAAAGCGCAGCCTCGCCGTATTATTTGTACTAACAACCCGACAAAGACAGTTATTTCCTTAAATCTTATCTACCCAGCCCGCATCAGTGAAGAAATAAGTTTTTTTCAGTGAATAATATGCAGTATCATTTGTTCAAGCAACCGCTGTAATTGTTTAGGTGAGGACGAAGCATGCGTTCAAGTACCCTTTTCCAAAATAGGTGCACCCATAAATGTGTTCCTACGGCAATTTTCTAGCATCCTACTTTTTCAAAGGCAACATATGCTGTCAGCGTTTGTTACCTGCTGGCGTAATTGAACTATAACCCTACAAAATCCCTAGACAACAAATTCTTATTCTTGTAAAATATAACTCTGCTGGTAATCACGGCTTCTGGTAGAAAGGATTGAAATATTCGCGCCAATCCGCTGGAGCCGTGCCAAAAAGTGCAGCGGATATTCCTCGACAGTATATGTGCGGCACACACTGTACTGACCCCATATAGCATGCCACATTCTCATCATCTTTTTTATATGGAAGTTCAATTTTCTTGTAGCCGTATATGACTGTTTCAAACAGGACCCTTCTTGCAGGGCTGCATATATGCTTTTAAATATGCCGCACACCGAAAAGCACCACTTATCTCTACGATGCTAACCAGGCCACGACTACGATTGCAACCATGGCTGACAAAGTGATACAGCGAATGTCTCGTGCAGGTTTCCACTTCAGAATTTGCCTTTGGAAACTCGCTCGCTTCAGTAGTACCTGGTGACCTGGTAGCATGCGATGCAGCATCAACAAAGACAGCACACTTCAGTGATTCCTTCGGCTTTCAACTCATTTACTGCAACAATAGCATTACCTCACAGGGAAGAACGCCGAGTTATTCTCGGTTGACTGCCTCTTCCGCGAATATTTCCGTTCACCCACTGCGGGAACGAGACAAGATGCCAGTGGTTAAACGGCTGCTTTTAAGGGGAGAGGGGTGCAGTTGTATGAAAAAAATTTATTTAAAGTATGATTTAGAAAAGATATATGTTCTTATTATTCTCCTTTGGATATGGCCACCCCCGTCACTGGTGGCACGATTTCCCTATGACGTAGAGCTGCTGTCGTCATTGGTGGAACGAAAGCATAAGAAGAAAAGCGTTGTGTCGCCCAAGACGAGCTGTGCGGCAAATGGCTACAGTATGGCGCCTCAGTAGCGCGGGTCGTCTCTATGGAAACAAAGCACTGCATGAGCGGAAATATGTCTGTGGCGGCTACTGTGAGTCGCGCCCAAGCGTCACCCGCATGCTACGTCTCACCTTCTCCCGATTAGCTAGGCAGTCGCGCCACACTTCGCGCAATTCGCAATGCGCCGCACGGGACAGATTTCCCGTGCCAGCTACGCTACTCACAAGGTTCTCTTCCTGATATAAACAATGTACCTATGCAATCATAATGCAAAATATTGACACCTGAAATTAAAACACGTATGAAGCTGCGCTCAAATTTCGCATTAGGAAGTATCCTAAACGTCGGGGAATTCTTTCACTCCTTGCTTTTATATTGTGGTTCATCAGCGGCATTCCAGCGAAGCATTTTGTTTTCTCCATCTAAAATATTTTCGCATGTGAGAAATTATTTGGGTCTGTTTGTAGCCCCTTTGGGCTACAGTAATTTCTCATCGGCTGTGCGGCAGTTGTGGAGACATGGAGACCACTGGAGAATGGAGACAACTAATCAGCAGCAGCTGTTCTAGGGATGTGAAAAACACCGGCTGGTTCGTTTTCTTTCTTTTGTGGAGCTGACGGGGGAAGATTTGCACATCAGTTATTACAGCCTGATAGAATGTTGATTTTTTCGAGCACATTTGACCTGAGTACCTGCAGCAGTATACGGGCCACAGGTGTCGTAGTGTTGACACCAACGGTTACGTGAAAAATGTGATGAAACGTGTGCAATTAACATTCACGGGAATAATGACCTACTAAAGCAAAAAATCGTAACATTCTAATGGTGTTAACATATGGCGCAGAAACTTGGAGTTCAACAAAGAAGCTCGAGTACAAGCTCATGACCGCGCAAAAGAGCGATGGAACAAAATCGTTTGGTGTAACTTTAGGAGACAGGAAGAAAGCAGTACGGATCAGAGAGCAAATCAGGGATAGCCGATATTCCAGTTTACATTCGAAGAAAGAAATGGAGAGGCGTAGGTCATGCAATGCATAGGGCAGATCCCCGATGGACGATTAGATTGACAGAATGGGTTCCAAGGGAAGGGAAACGCAGTCGAGGACGATAGAAAATTACATGAGATGAAGTAATAATGAAATTTTCAGGCGCAATTAAGTAGGAATTAGCTAGAACAAGACAGGCGTAACTGAACACCCCTAAGTCTATGAGAGAGGTCTTGTTCCTGTAGTAGACGTAAACATAGGCTGCTGCTGCGGATAATGATGATGATGAAAGAAAAAAATTAAATCACTTTTTTTGTCGTTTTTATGTCGATTCTGAAATAGTTCTGTGGGAATTTGACAATCCTTGAGCTAGTATTCTTATTTTGGAAGTATATAGAGATTCTTCTATTCCTCATAGATTTAAGATTTCGGTACATTAATGATCACGAAAATATTTCTGAGAATCGCACTTATCGGAGAATTTGAATATGCATGTAAATGACTTCTCATAAGTTTCTTCTTTTTTAGATTCATAATTTTCCATCACGTTGTCGCTTGGACAGCTGTGAGCTCTAATGTTTGTCTCCTCATGATACCTTCAAGTGTCTATAGGCCGAGCGTGTTGATTAGTTCCTAGATAACGCTTCGCGCCATGGGCTCATCACACCAGCACTCAACACTAATATCCAAGTAAAGATGCAAGAAGAGTTAGTGCAAAAACACCGAGAAAGATTCCGTATGTCAAATTGAGTAAGCCAAAAATTCTACAGTGATAAAACATGCGTAAGAATCCCGGCATTTTCAGTGCTTTGGACGGTATTTTACTAAGCGCCATAGTAACACGTACGCTCTACAACGCATGCCTGATACGTTACCATGACGCCTTGTTATCAGTGTGCGGCATATTGTGCAGAATTGTCGTGTGAGAAAATACATTTTTAAATGGCAAACACGATGGAATTATCGTGAGTGTTGCACAAAATATGTGACTAATTTATTTTTTATATGCATATTTGTGACAAACAACAATCGGCGTTGTTTCGTAGCTGCGGCATTCGGTAACAATAATAACGTCTCTGGACTTTCTCAAACTTCTACGCGAGACACGAGTGTTTTGGTTGCGCGGAGTTCATTTGACAGACGCGTGCTCTCGCATTCCACTTCTCAAACCCAGAAAAGTGGAGACATCAAGAGTTCTGCAATGAAACGTTTGATTTGAAAACCATGACAATATTGAAATATTCAATATTGTCAATATTCAATATTCAAGTCATGAGCACTGTGACAACAAACGCAGTCTCAGGCTGGAACCAACGATCTGACAAAGGCAAGTCGACTTGTTTTTGCTGGTCACTTCAATTTTTTTTATCTTCCTGCAATACGTATGAGAAAAGGCCCTTTTCTCCTGTTTGACATTCTAAAACTTCGGAAGTCGAATGCCTTGGGCACGCACATTTTGTAATAAGAATAGAGGAATCTAAACTCCGGAGCGCATACGAATAAACACGTCGCTCAAAGTTGCAATGTTGACCCCGTGCTTGCGCTTGAATCCTCTGAAGAATGCGGAAATTTCGGTGCGACGTGCGAGATGGCGCTCACTTCAGATACCCAGAGTCCTGAGCATTCCAGAAAAAGCTGGCGCCTGTTTTATTTGTTTATTTATTTTTTTGCAGAAAGCGCTCCAGGAAGTATAAGCACGAGGCGGAAAAAAATATATTTCGTTCATTTTTTTTTCATTTATACATTGATGGTCGCCGTTCTTTTCAGTTGCAGCGTCCCATCAATGCTTTCTTCTTGAATCTCTTTGGCTCTCCTGTTTTCCGTGCCGTCTCTTTACACTGGCGCGTAGCATTAGCGGAAACACACACAAAAAAGGCAAAGATAGCTGCGATAATCTGGAACATCGAATGTAATGTGCTTCGTCTCTGCTAAGAACAGCACCAGTGTTATTTATTTGTTTATTTATTTAAGTACTCTCAGCGCCGTTGCGGCGTTACTTAGAGGAGGGGTGTTACATGTTCAAAATGGCAGTCTTGAATGATGCATGCTATACGGGTGCCAAATCCACGATTTTCATGATGAGGCACGTCGTAGTGGGGGACTCCAGCATAATTTAGCTGCGCCGCTGCAGGTCGTGCTTTCCCCCAAGAGGAAATGATCAAGCTCATTAGGGATCAGGACCAGACCTCTCAAATCCTGGTAGCTCAGAGGGCTGGTGAGAGGGCTCTCAGGTTTCACCTGATAGTCCCCGAGTGGGCATAGCTAGGTGGCGTTTAGTTTAATCGCGTCTATAGTGCACCAAATAAAGTTGTTTCACTTACTCACTCACTCATCACCAGGGGATATATAACGTGGCACCAATCCACGGGACGCAGATGTTTTTGCATTTCGTCCCCATCGAAATGTGGCCGCCGCAGCCGCGATTTCATCCCGCGACCCCGTGCTTAGCAGTGACACACAGTAGTTCAATAATTCTCGTTCAGCTCAACCTGAGTAACCGGGTATGTGAGCCAGGTATTTCCCACACTTTATTGAACCTCTCTGATGTCAATTTCTGTCACTAGGTATGTGCAGCTGCTTATATGCAGCTGTTCAACGAACCTCATTAGCATCAACATGGCGACTGGGCGCGTGTCATTGGTTATGTGCTACTGCGTATTTACCGTTCTTAAGTGACGAGAAGCTCATTTAAATTTCTCCGGTACTGGGCATCGTCGAATGCGCATCCTAAACATTCAGACGCTCTTGTTTTAATGTATATTCACACACGCGGCATGCGGCGTCTTGGTTGCGGCGGTGCTAGATGGCGCAGAGCGTCCGGAAGGAAGCAGTGAACAGACAGTGGAGATACAGGGTCAGGAAATACCTCGGGCAACAGAATATAAATACCTTGGTATATGGATAAACGAAGGCAATATATATATGGAAACACAGGAAAATACCATAACATTAAAGGGGAAGAGAAATGCAGCCATAATGAAGCACAGAGCGCTATGGGGATACAATAGCTACGAGGTCCTCCGAGGTATCTGGAAATGTGTAATGGTTCCAGGACTTACTTTTGGAAATGCGGTTGTTTGCTTTAAATCAGGGGTGCAATCAAAACTCGACAGTAACCAAAGGTCAGTGGGTCGCCTCGCAATGGGCACTCACGGGAGGACTGCAAATGAAGCTGTGCCGGGTGATATGGGCTGGACTAGTTTTGAAGTGAGGGAAGGTCGCAGTAAAATTGAGTATGAAGAACGGCTTAGGAATATGGAAGAAAATAAATGGGCTGGGAGAGTGCGCAGGTATCTGTACAGGAAAAACATTGATTCACAGTGGAGTAAAAGAACTAAGAAGCTTACCAGCAAGTATGCTGCCTGTAGGGTGGGCAACACAGCAACAAAGGTCAAGCGGAAAGTCAGAGAAGCTGAAATAATCTAATGGGTGGCGGCAATGGAAAAGAAACCCGCCATGAGTAACTACATAAGAGGAAAAAACGAAATCAGGTTAGAAACCACTTATGATAACTCAAATGGAAGCTCATTACTATTCGAAGCAAGAGCAGGATGCCTTAGAACACGCACTTATAAAGCGATATATAAGAAGGAAGAAGAATCATGTGCTTGCTGCGGTAAAGCTAGCGAAACTGTGTAGCATGTTTTATTAGAATGTGAAGACGTCTACCCAGCGGTTTATTTAGGCACCACAGGCCTCCTTGAAGCCTTTGGGTTCAGCGGGAGCAGTGGTAAAGCAAACATGTCCTCAATAGACATTAGTAAGAGGCGATTCGTGGATTGGTGGAAGAAAAGTATTGAAACGACAAAAGACGGAGACGTACAAAACCACTGTTTGCAATAGGGGATCAGAAAATTTGGGCGTGGTAGTTCATTGTGTTTTTTTTTCTCTTTTTATTGTTTAACCTAGGTAGGACATTAGACAGTATAATAGCAAGAGCTTGGTGGCACAACCCACCACCCCGTTCCGAAGGGGATGCTCATAACATGCATCCATGCATCCGAAGCGCGAGAGAGCGTATCGTCTAGAGCACACCTCACATATAACGTGTTCCGGCGTTTGCTGCAACATTGCTGCAATTCTGAGACATACACTAATGCAATGCCAACTACAGTAACGTAGTCAGTCATCGTGAGATTGAGTCTGCCGGATTTCTGAATAAAGTAACCAGGTACTCGAACACTGTGCGTTCCACGTTCGGATTTCGTTGAGCTCTGTTGCGAGATTCAGTCTGCTAGCTGCAGTGATTTAGTAACGCATGGTACTGGCATATCATTTGTTAAAGCGTGTCGATAGGTAGTTGCCTCACATTCATGATAAACATCTGAAGAATGACTGGACAGAAGACACAGAAAGGAACCGCTCTGTGGGTGCCACTTATGTTGTGTGTCTTCTTCAGGTATCGCTGGCACTTCTTGCAGCTGCAAAGTTAAAAATTTTCATTGAGTGCATTGTTTAAATTGTGCTACACTCACTTGGAGAATCGCATACGGACACCTTCTTTGAGGAAGGTAGAAAATAACCGCTTCTGATACTTTGAATCTTTCTGCATGGTACCGCGGATCAGCAGTAGCGTGTTTGCCATTACGCGCTCTCTCTTACTTCGTTTTGTAGAGTCGAAAACATAGTAATTGAATTCGGCTAAAGTTCGTTTTGAAAATGTATTTCTAGTCGTAAAGTGTAAACATTATTTCCTGCTGTCGCCGTCGTCTACAACATGAAATGCATGCATTCGACGTGAAGCAGCACCATTCACTTCGCGTTGAGCGTTTAACTTGGCGGGGAGATTCAATTTTGGTGCTGCCTTACAATGCCGTCTTGCTGCTCACAAATTGAACTATTAACGGCCTCCTGTCTCGACTTTTATTATTATCTGGAAATTAATATTTTTTCCCGTGGCGTGTTTAAAACAGTAGAACGTCTTAAAACATAGAAAAACGCCATGTTCATAGGCCGAAGCACACGGCAGTGGATGAGGACATGTGCAAATAGAAATGACAGAGAAAATGAAGCGCACGGAGTCCGGTGCACAGACTCCTAAAAGGTGGACAAATGCGCGTACTTATTATTTACCTTAGTTGGTATGTCGATACGACAACGAGAGAGTCCGAAGGAGATCTATTGTTACGGAAAGTAGAGCAGACGTATTGTATAAAACGGTGTGGCCTTTTGTTTCTTCGTGAGAGCTCTAAATTAGCATCGATAGTTCGTCACATACCGGTACACAGCTATCGTCATTAGAAATATGATTATCGCAAAAGAACACGAACCGTGTTTATAAACATAAATCAGCCATATTTTAATCCACTGCTTGAATACGGCCTTTACATGTCAGACCTCAAACTGCAAATGTACTGAATCTAGGGCAGCCATCCTATCCTATCGAAATTGGTTATTTAATTTTCTTATTCAGCTTTCTAATCTACCTAGACTGCGCTCACATCTACACGGTATCAATTCGTTTATTTTTACACATTTGCGATTGCTGCGTGTTACATGAGTTACCCAACTGCACTTCTCGATTTCAACTAGAATATCACTGGAAATTTATATCTCTTCGGGTTACGTCTACCAGTTCTATTTCATCGCGCAAAATGCAGTGTTCTTCTTGGCCTCCAAGCCGTGGCCTTGAGGAAGACTTATGTGCAGAATATCACAAATACACTGAGATTTCGAATGTAGATTATCGGTAATTTTCTTTTTGACCGCAACGAGCCCTTGATACTGACGCGGGCATTCATTACTATTTTACAAAGGAAGTAATACATAACACTAAATTGTAAGTTTGTGTGTATCTGTTATTATTCTATTCAGCAGTAACTGAAGGTTACCGCGACGTTAATATGTACGGAGAACACACTCGGTTTTTTATTTGTTTTTTTCTTCTGTTTCTACGGATCAAGTTACTTATGATAATAGTAGAATCTTCAAACAACAGCTAATTTGTTTTGTGTTATAGAGAAGCAAGAAAGAAGTTATGCTTTCACTGAGCCCCAGAAATAGGAACAAACTTAGATTGGTAAATACTTTATGGGGAAGCTGTCTCATCCATTGCAGATCGGTGTAAGAAGCTGTGGAGCCTAAAGCTCTTAATTGTGGCAGTTCTAAACTGAATTTAAAGATTGATGATCTAACTGAGGGCTGACTATTTGAGTTCCATTTCGCGCTATTTACTGCACTTTAATAAAGAAATTTCGGCATGGGAAATACCTGCGCAACAAATCCAGCGTTCTCTGAGGTGCACGTACGTGAATTATTTCTTGTTAGAAAAGTTGCTGAAGCATACATATTCAACGACGAGCATAAATCGCCCACAGATGAAGCATCATAGTTGCAGTATGAAGTATGCTGCTTCAGTACTGAGAAAGCAACAGTGGAAGCTGAAGTGACTTGTGATAGGAAAACATTCCCCATATAAAGCTGCTCTGTTAAGAGGGTGGTATGTAGAAGCCCTGAAATTGCCAACACACACGTACTGGAAGAAATGAGCGATCACAGAACTTTCTATTGGTTGGTCTTACTTCTTCTAGCAAACAAATTAAGAAGCTATTAGGACAACTGCTGAACTACACACCTGCCGACCTAACAAAGTTGAGCAGCATGTTACAGGCATTTGCAGTCGATCTTTATGAATACTTGGAGGACCGCGCATGTAATCGGAATTGGTGCTTGTTTCGGCACAAATTAAAGGAAATTAAATTATATTATGGGGTTTTACGTGCCAAAACCACTTTCTGATTATGAGGCACGCCGTAGTGAAGGACTCCGGAAATTTCAACCACCTGGGATTCTTTAACGTGCACCTAAACTTAAGCACACGGGTGTTTTCGCATTTCGCCCCCAACGGAATTTGGCCGCCGCGGCCTGGATTCGATCCCGTGACCTCGTGCTCAGCAGCCCAACACCACCATAGCCACTGAGCAACCACGGCAGGTGAAATGAAAAGAAACTGACGCTGCCTCTCTTCATACACGAAGAATAACTTCTAAAGCGGATAAACAAAAATAGATAAATTAGACATGCTTATGCCTAAAAATATCAAAAGGGTGATCGGCGTGCCAATGACGGCTAGCACAGAGAAACTCATGAAATTGGGAGTACACGACTCAACTTCGGAGCTATTAGAAGCACAAAGATCAGCACAAATTATTAGAGCATCAAACTCCAAAGCAGGCAGAAGACTGCTGGATACGGCAGCCCTCCGTCCTAGCTTTAACCAGTGAGATACCATGAAACCTGATATTTGAACAAGGAACTCCTTTACTGTAGACCCTTTTCCAAGAAATGTCCACCCCCAACACAATAAAGGTCGAAGGTTAGCGAGGGCTAGAACTTTCTTAAAGAGCATATGCGGAAGGGAGACTTTTGTTGACGCGGCGCGACACGCCAGTGCCAACAAGTTCTCCTTAGCCATAGTCAATGACAAGCAAGAACTCGTCTCGGCAGCCTCGCTGAAGACCTCCTCGGTTGATGTGGCGGAACAGGCTGCTATAGCTCTCGCATTACTGGACTCAAAATGCACTACGGTGTACATGGACTCCCGAGCAGCCATTGGAGCGTTGGCATCGGGATTGACAGCCAAAGAAGCAGCAAGGCTTCTGAACGGCAAGCACCCCTCTGACATTGTTCACCACATAGTCTGGTCCCAGCTCAAATGGGACCGGATGTATTACAGGGTAACCTGAACCCCAGTGAGATAGCACACGACCATGCGCGAGGTTTCATATGCCGCGACGGGATGGTGTCTCGGGTGAGTTCGGGAGAGCTCGTGCACAGTGATCCTCTAGCTACTTTATATAAAATAACATCTCATTACAGAGGGAATAGGCAAAGTTTTCCTTTCCCTTATCATTAGCTCAACAGACTACAAGCTAGCACGCTCCGCATGCTCCAGGCGGGGTCTTACCCCTCTAGGGGCTATCTGAACATACTCCGCCTGGACATTGATCCACTCTGCCCAGATTGTGGCACTGAATTTAGCTCATTAAGTCACATGCTCTGCCAGTGCCCTGTGTCACAGGATTTTAACCGAGAATAAGACTGGACGAAGGCCATCACAGACCCGAAACAAGACATCCAGCCCCTGGATGTCCAGAGGGCCCGTGAACGAGCAGAGAGGCATGGCCTCTCTGTTCCGACATGGGACTAGCCAATGGCTGGATAGAGACCTACCTACCAGGTCCCCGCCTAGGTCCTCAGGACCTCAATAAAGTTGTTTACTACTACTACTAAAGCGGATGTCCCACGGTTCACCCGAGATGGGAAACGTTGCCTGAGCAAGAAGAAAAAGGATTTACAGGAAAACAAGTCGCTCAAACGGCCCTCAGTATTGCGCAGCCCACCAAAATTTTACTGCTATAAGAAAAAGTGCCAATATCTAAGCTAAAGACAGATGTTTTAATGATAAACTCCCATTCATATAAAAACGTACCCTAAAAAAGTTTGAAATATCGTGAACCCTAAAGGTGACCCCTTCATACTAAATATTAAAATGAAATTATGGGGTTCTACGAGCCAAAACCACATTCTGATTATGAGGCACGCCGAAGTGGAGGTCGATGGAAATTCGGACAACCTGGGGTTCTTTGAAGTGCACCCTAATTTAATACACTGATGTTTTCGCATTGTGCCCCCATCGAAATGCGGCCGCCGTGGCCAGGATTCGACCCCGCAACTTCGTGCTCAGCACCATAGCCACTGAGCAACCACAGTGGGTCCCCTCAATACTGGTATTGATGAGCGAAGATGGTATAACACTGGGCCGGAATTTGTATTAAACACTTCGCTGAGTATTCAATAACGAGCTTCCACCAAATATAATTTGCGGTCGCTATCACAGTTGTCCATACCACACGGTTTTCCAGCAATCCTAATTGCGAAACGTGGTGTAGCTAGGACTACCAATCGACTTACGCACAATACCAGTCCAGATCCTGATAGCATCACCGCCAAACTGCCTAAAGTAGGCTACCTTCAGTTTACCTGCTCGCATCTATCTCTAATTAATCCTTTGATTCTGGTGGTATACCGGGCGATTGGAAATCTGCCGGCGGGGCAATTACATTTAAATCTGGTAACAACAATCACCACAACAGCTACAGGCTGATTTCACTTACGTACATTTCGTGCAAGGTACTAGAGAACATCACATATTCAGAGGTTAGGAGTCATCTCAGCCGTAATAATTTCATTCTTAACACCCAGCATATTTTCCGCAAGATATCTTGTCAGACAACTTTTCGAACTTGTGACAGACCTGCACACAGCCCTACATTTATCCGTCAATATCGATGCAAATGTCAGTCACTTTTCGATAGCTTTCGCCGCATTCCTCATAATGCACTAATGTTAAGTATACCTAATCTGCATCTCGATGAGAGAACAACTGCATGGATCGTAGAATTTCTAAATATTCGGTACCAGGCAGTTAAAATTAACTATTACATGTCTAATCCGACCCGATCAACACCCTGTATGCCGCAAGGGAGTGGGCTGGGTCCTCTTCTGTATTTAGTTTACATTAATAACATAACATCTAACTTAAGTTCATCAATCTGTCTGTTCGCATGCGATTGAGTTAAGCATCAGAACATCTCCAGCCGACGTCGCAGAGTTGCAGTCTGATCTCTCAAGGTTAAATGAATGGCGCAGTAGTTGGCAAATGGAAATTAATGTCGAAAAAAATCAGGCGCTTTACATTCACTAACGTTTCTCCTGCATGCTCTTACTCCGTAAAATAAATGACGCAGCAACAGAAGAACTTGCCTTATTTAAGTACATTACTGTCATCCTGACTTCCGAATTAAAGTGGCTAGTCATATTGGGCATATTACTAATAACGCTCTCAACTAAACTCGGCATCCTTTAATGTCGCTTGCATTTGAGTAACTAAGATACAAAACTGCACGCTTTCAATTCATTGATTCGGCGCTCTCTAGAGTACATTCTAGCATATGGCATCCTCATCTGATAAGTTTTACTAGCACGCTTGAAATGGTTCAGAACAAATCTGCCTGGTTTTTCACGTGATCCTATCTGCGATTTCATAGGCCTTTTATGACTATAAGGAGATATCAGCCTTGCTACGGTTGTGTGCTACACTCCAGTCGACGTACTCGATTATTGCACCTTCACTCACTTTACCGCAGCAACGCATCGTACGCCCAATCGCACATTTTTTTCGGCCACTCATACTTCAGCCTATCGCGTTAATACGCGTAAAGTAATGCCCATTTGTTTCCCTGACGATCAAAAACCACAATTCGCCTTTAGCATTGTGTATAAAAGAATGAAGCTCGCTTCCGTGTAAGATCGCCGAGATAACCGACCTTTCAATATTTAACTCGGCGCTTCTGGGCTATTTACAAAGTAAAAAACCTTGCTAACTTGTATCTGCCTATGTTTCAGTTTTATATGCGGTTTTTGTGCGTGATGTGTTCCCACTGTTCTTTCCACTGCATTTATTATCAGTGTTTTAGTGGCTATTTCTCAAAATATTCCGTGCTCATCATCAATGTATTTGGTTACATGTCTAATATTTTTTTTACAATGATAGTGCAGATAGCATGGTTTAAGTTACTCGACGACTGCTTCTGTGTTCTTCTTTTGTTCTTTATATTCGTTCTAATAACACAGTGCTGAAATTTCCCCCTATGTAGTGCTCACTAGCGCCTTGACGGTATCGAAATAAGTGAATAAATATACAAACGAGTAAATAAATAAGTAAATAAAACCAACAAACTGCACATCCACTCGATCACGTTTTCCTTCCCGTCCGCTTACTGATGTGCTCCGCTCTGTGGAGTCGGTGTCATTTAGCGTCAGTGTTGTCAGCACCAATAAAGAAGGCTAGTACTTCGTTCAGACAAGGCCGCAGCCGTTTCCGCCATCCTGATTTTCTATGGCGTCAGAGTTCACTCAGGCGTTGTTAGATTTCTTCGGGCATAGAGCCGTTGTGTTGACACGAGGAGCTGGCATACAAAAAGTGGGGACAGGCAGCCTCTCGCCGATAGCTCCTTCAACGAATACACCAGACCCTCATCACAACTGCATTCACGACTGCAGTTGTGCTTTCCAGGCCATGAGGACGGCTTTCGTCAACACAGCCGAAATAGGTTGTTAACAAGGATGGGAGGCGACATCTACAGCCGAAGGGCAGCACACTGCTCCTAATGTAGTGTTTGATCGTGCTAACCGATAGCGGGCGCCTAAGTTGCTCTCAACCAGGGGAGCCCAAATATAGGCAAAATGCGCGTGCCTTAGGCTCCCTATACCGCTATTCTAACAAACGAAGTATGAATAGAAAGGTCACTTCGAGCTTTGGAATCTTTGTTCTTTTGATGATTTAAGTATAGAAAACGATGATGAAACTGGATATTTGACATTAGACTTCCCGCAACTGATCTTCTGAAATGGCACCTTTTATACTATATATTTGTTCTCGAAATTCAAGTACGCTGCCTAGTTATCGCGCCAGTAATTCTGAGAATGTTGCCTGTTTAACCGCGAAGCTAAAAGAAAGAGGATACACAACCTCCAAAATAAGTTTCTAGCAGGAAGCGGCATGTATACTTCACATCTGTTTATAAAATGAGTGAGTAGTAAAGCTTCATTTCGTAGTTGGATACATCTCTGCAATTACAAGGCTCACTGGAATGTTCTATCGGGAGTGTTGGTATCAATATGGGAACAATGGTCATACATGTACAAATGTTGCTCATACAAGAGACAAAAATAGTTCATCGAGGTCGCGCGGTAATTAATTGTATGTTCCACAATATTTATTGACTTCTAAACATTAAAAAAATTGTGCACCGCTGATTCGCATGGAGCGAGCAGTGCAACACTCGAACAACAAATGTTGGTACCGCGTCTTGACGAGTCCGCTTATAGAAACCTTGCCTCCAGTGACGTTCCTTCTTCTATCATTGCTGATCTCGTTAAGCCTCCATCTTCCTATAAACTTCTGTATGATCCACTTGGGAATCGTATTATTCTGGAATAAAGAACACTAGCTCCAATTCGCAAACATCAAGAATGAATAGGAACGTAAACAAATGTTAGTACACAAAAAAATAGGAAATGCTATTCACGTCCGAGTTCTAGCATAACACTCTATACGAAGGTCGACCGTATTCATGTCATGAAAGTTTATTTCATGTTGGTAAGTCATTACGAAGTCATGCAATCGTTATAACAGGTCACTTAACATGTTTTAAACGACTCTCTTTAAGCTCAAGCCCTCTTTGGCAAAGCTAGAAACTGAAGGGCAATAGCGAATGGCAGCGTTACTGGTTAAACCGCCCGAACAAAATAATTGCCATCGACAGAGTTTCAGTGCAGAAGGGGACTTTAATGGCGGCCGTTTCCAAAGCGTTTAGCGTTACACTGTAACATACGATCATCGGGGGTCGAAGTAACAGCCCATATGCCTTCGCATCGTTAGTTCAGTGCAAGGAGAACAATTCGGTTTATCAAGAGTCGGCTTGGTGTTGTGGGCGTTGTCACTTTACGGCTGTTACACCGAGACCATGGAATTTTCGCGCAGCCATCAAGTCAGCCATTGCGTGACGTTACCTCTTTTAAACTCCTCGTGAGAGCGCTGCGAAAGTGTGATTGAGGCTTGCGGGCCCGCGTTTTCTTGGCATTCATATCCGCGCTTCGCGGCAGTAGTTTTAAACCGGAAAAAAAAACCTGAAATACGGCGGCTCTTAGCTTGTTCAAGGCGACGGCATTCTTTTAGGGTGGCGTCGATAGTCGAGACGTTGCCGAAAAAAAAAAGGAAATTGAAAGCGTCGTCAGAGATGCCTTTTGGAAATATTTGGAAAATTTTATCGCAAATATTATCGCCAGCTTTGCGGCAAAGAGCCAAAACGTCGAGGATGTATGAAACGTACGGCTCTCTAGATGACTGAACACGAGACGCATGAGCCTTTCTCGCGGCAACCTTGCGCCCTATGGGGTCGCCGAACAGTTCCCGTAGCTTTTCTTTGAAACTGTCCCAACTGGTTATCTCGTCGTCATGCGCTTGGTGCCACACGCGTGTGTTGCCGCAGAGATAAAAAATGACATTGGCGAGCATAATCGTTGGGTCACACCTGTTATTAGTACTGGCGTGTTCATAGAGCTTGATCCATTCATCAACGTCCTGTCCCTCACAGCCAGAGAACACACCAGGGTCCCGATTGGGGCAACCGTGACGATTGGAGCAGTCGGACAAGCCGAAGGCGTTGCAGAGGCGTGCTTGTTACCGGGAGGCATGGTGACAAGCTCGATGTGCCGACCACTTCGGAGTTCCGTGGCCAGGACGGGGATCGCTAACCTCCACCAGAATGTTACATGTGAATAGACACAGACGAAAGAGGCTATTTATATGCTATTTACAGGCTACATACACAGGAGCCAGATAGCCGGGTCGACTCTCGCTCGCGCCAGAGGCTTCGACCAACTTCATCGTCGTTCTCACGGCAGCTCGGCTCTTGAGTAACGCTCGATGGTATCGTAATATTATAAATACTAGGGAAAATGTAGCGTGCTGTAAACTTAGAAAATGGTGCTTTCTGATACGATAGATAATTCTAACATTTTACTTTACTCAATTTTGCAAGTATATGCTGGTTGGTAATTTATTATACTAATTGGCTATTAAATAATCAAAAATGATCATGTTTACGCAAGGCAACATGCGCGAACAGGAGCGACAAAGTTGTTAAAAAAATACTATTGAATGTGTTCTCGTATCTCGTAAGAGTTTCATTTTATGGTGGTTTGGTCCATGTTAAAGGGGAAGCAATACATAGCTGTGCTTACGTTTCAAACAACACTACTGTTTACGCAGGCTATTCGCTGGTAACTACAGCCACGGTTACGCTATTTCTCAAAAGCCTAAAACGATGGCTGCGCGCTAGCAGGCTTGTGCATTCTGTTTCCTAGGGCAGGCATGCTGCCAATGACACGCTGACATGCTGACTGACATGCTCACCTACCTTATTTTTTCCAAAAAAAAGCCGTGAAGTACCGAGCTTAGGCATATGCGCAGATCATAAATCTTCGAATAATTCTGGCCTGTCTTTGCAGGATCACGCTTTGCTTCGCGAGGAATGGCTGTGTTGCATATCATCTTTGGGAATACTAAAGGACGTTCTTTCATACAGCTATTTATTCCAAGAGTACTGCAAACCTCTGGTAAGAGGCCTTAAGCAGGGGTACTTAGAGACATGAACAAGAAAATTCACAAAATCAATAAGTTGAATAAAAAGAAGGGGTAAGGACGCGAGCACATTGCCATAAACTTTTGCCTCTAATAGTGTGCCGAAGCTCAGTAACGTGTAGAAGAGGCTCCACAAGCTCAAAATCGCGCTCAAGTTGAACACAAATGTAGCGACAGGCCCGATAGTGATAGAACCTGTGTCAATTTCGAAGCGAGTGACGTGTAGTTGTGGTGAGTCTATAAATATTTCGTTTAACTTCCTGCTTAGTGCTGTTGAGTTAGCAGACAAGGTCTCAAGTTGCCGTCACACGAACTCACTAAAATGCATATGCATACGTAAGTGCGTGATATTTGGCGATATGTATGCACTCACTTCAGTTAAAAGATGTGTAAGATATGATATATACATTGAAAAGTATAACGACACAGGGTCACTTAAAGAACTTTCAGCGGACATGAAAGAGGAAAATTGTCGTGAATCGGAGAGTAGTACGAAACCTAGATGCTATTATCGCAAGATTAAGCGCAAAATTCACGCTCTGACAATGAGAACCTGAGTATAGTCCAGAATAATTGAATAAGCATAGTCGTGTTAGATAACATATCGCATGAACATGTTATGCAATAAAGCGGAGCATGACACGCATGGGACTCGCATGGGATCGTTTAAAGAGTGACAGTATTTGCTGTCACCCAAGCTACAGATGAAGCACTGGTGATAGAGAGCTTACAATGAATGACAAGTGAGTTTTTCTGCACTCCACAAAAGTTTCGCACTGCATATGACAAATAACTTTAGCTGGCGGTGTACTCTAGGACATTTAAGTCAGTGCTTGTCGTCACTAATTAGCCATTTGTGTATTCGATTCGTACTATTCTTCTGCAATTGATTTACTTACATTCCGCAATAAAGAAATACAGTGTATTGATCTTGGGTTCAACATCAAAAGCCAAACGCGATTTTAAAGCCAAGCTGACGTTACACCAGCTTGATTCCATAAAAAAGTCAAGGCTTTTCTTTCTACATACTGTTTTCGGTCAATAATGATGGCATTGTTTCATGTTTTTAACCAACTTAAAACGCACAACCCCGACAGGTAACTGCTCCAAATTATTGCAGTATTTATTGTTGTTCTTTGCACACAGTTATGTCTGCAACATTAATTTACTTCCGTAAAGTGTTGAATGCTTAGTTCCGCACACATTTGGCAGGTGTTATAAGTAGTAAATAATCAGGTTCGGGATACTATCACAATTAGAATGTATTGTATTAGTTACGTCAGGCCATGCCTTAAGACGGTGGCTGACGAAAAAGGAATACAATTGACATCAACAAATTCTTATACCGCGCCGACTCATCCTGGACACGACGATTTTGGTTTCATGCGCTTCTTTAGAGTTTGTGGTCATGCCTACAATCGGACCGCAGAACGTGTATAAACGTAAAGCACTAAAAGAACGTCTGTAGGTGCGTGTGCAGCAATTGTTCTACACAAAAAAAGGATTGTGAACAAACTGGCCTGCACGCCAAGGTAGGCATCGTATCGAAAATGTGTGGATCGTATCGGAATACTTACAGGTGGGGAATTCTTTATTTTGTACTTAATATTCCCCTATTGCTCCATGTCGTGCTGTCCGAACGTCTCCTTATGTTGTCTATAACAGCTTTTCGCCTGTAACGACTTTTCAGATTATGCATTTAAATTGAAGTAGTTTTGTTTGGCTTGCTTTAGCTCCCTCAAAACCTTAGTCTTTCCGTTTGTTGCAAAGAACTTCACCATGCAGCGCCCACATGTAAATGTTCCATTTTGTGAAGTTGAACGTAAAAACAGGCCAATGATGGTCCCTCAAAAATTAGCTACGTAGTACAGAAATTGATATAATGCTAACCCAATGTGTGTCCACATTTATTATCAAGCAGGCATATGAAAAATTGAACTTTTTCGGCAATAATTTTATAACTGGGTCACTGCGCAACTCTAAGAGATATTGTACTCAAATCGGACGCCTGTAAGAAATTTTTATTGTGGACTAATTACCTGGCAACATTATATTGAAGGAGAGTGCTTTGGGAGGCTAGTTGGTAAGACATGTCTTTTTGTGAACTTAAAATGCGCAAGGGACGAAACACTGCGTTAATCCTGTCTTTTTCTGCCTCGTTGTCTCATCCCTAGCTCACGTTAAGTTCACAAAACACAATATTATGTTGTTCTGATATTTGCTGCTTTCATCGCATGAGTCATGCCGAAGGACCTATGATATCTCGTGGTATATAACACATGGTGTGTAAACACTTATTGCTTTAGTAACATGTATTAGTTAAAGTTTAGAAAATGGTGGCGTATATTTTTGGCGCAAATTTGTGAAAGAATGCGCACCGGGCATTCATGATTCTTTAATTGAACGGACTTTCAGTTCGGTCAGCATGCGCTCCTAGGAAAAAAAGGACTCAAAGAAGTGTCGATGTTATTCCTCATGCAGTTACTCCTTCAAGGACAGACAGTTACTCTTTTCCGATGCTCCTCAAAGCACAGCAGTCATTCTTTGCAATGGTCTTCATGTAAGCAATCACCGAAATTAGGCATTTATACACTGATGTAAAGAAATGCTGAACAGAAGGAACAGAAGAAAAGATCGGCCGAAGGCAGGACCCGAGCTACCGCTCACGAGCCAGTTATATTAACGACTGCATCACGGCGGCTCGGTTGACGAGAGAGTATACTGGTATCATCTTAAACATTTCAACCCAGGTGCGGTAATACGCTGCAGACTCGGTATTTAGCGTACGCCATGCGAACGAACCTAACGTTGCGTGCAATTGCAACCGTGTGAGACTGGAAAACGAAAGCTGCCACGGTTATTCTTACGATGATTTATCATGATACCCATTGGGTGACATACGTGCAGCGAGTATTACCAAATGGGTATCGCAAGGCGACAGAGATGACTAACTTCTCTGTTATTTAGCATGCTCCGTGTGAGCTACGCATTGCTTCACGTAAGCTTGTAATCTCCCTGAAAGGAAAACGACCTAGGCAACACTGACCAAGAACATCTGTCAGTTTATCCGTGACGTGTGCGTTCACTCACAGTGTGCACGCGAAGTGGATGGCTCTTCATATTCCGCGTTTTAAGTTTCACACAATTTCCACACAAAGAGCTCTGCAGGTAGTTGAAGTGAGAGAGCACAAACTCCACGTTATTTACGATTTATACAGTCAACACCGCTTTCCCCGCTTCATTCGACGACACTGAGGAAAACAGGTAAAGTGCATGGGGAGTATCTGGTGCCGTTCATCCTCCCGTTGCTCTCTTTCCGAGAAATGGAGTGAAGAGAGTCGGGCAGCAAGACAAGAGATGGCAATTCGCGTTTTCAACGTTTGACCTCTGCCTGCCTACTACGAGTAGGGATTTAGGGTGATTGCAAACTTTTAGACCGTATGTCCCCCCAGTAGTTGTATCATAAGCTAAGCACATTAAGGTTCGTAATGCATGAATAAGTGACCTATATATTTACGCCCGCTTTTGTATTCTAGCGTCCGTACACCATCAGCAGACCGCGCAATACGTTTCACATATCCCATGGAGGCTGCCTCCCCGACGTAGGCTAAGCGCATATTTAAGCCCTGTGGCGAATTTCAGTGCAGGCCGACATGCAGTGAAGTTTATTTGATCCTGAGGAGCAGAATTGCAAGTTTCTCTCAAAATACTACAAGAGCCATCAGTCTAACTGTACGCCGTTGCTCGATGTACAGCGCTTCAGCCATTAGGCTGAGGAGCCTCCTAATGAACAAATTCCTCCATTCCACACACACGCGAGTAGGGCCCTGCTGTGAGCCTTGAGTTAATGCATCCTCGTAAGCACTGCTGGGTTCTATATCGCGCTGAACAAATGCAGCTGGTGGTTACCCTAATCACTAGGTGGGAAAAATGCCTATTGTAAAGCGAGAACGCTTGAACTGTAGCAAAACAAAACCGAAAATGTTACCTGCACTGCTTTAGCGATACAAGCCGCTAATTTGTGACTTCCACAAAACTAACTTTCCTTTGCCTACAGCTTGCGTAGAGGCTCGCAGAAGTACTTCACTTTCATTTCAAAAACAGTGTTCCTCGCTGCTGATACACATTCTAGCCTAAAGAAGCTTCAATTTCATTTCTTATTCAAATAAATGTAAAACGCAGAAACACTCTCACGACTTCAATGAACTGCAATGCATTTGAGAGAGAAAGATAAATTACCAGCAATTAGAAGCAAAAACGTGTTCATTTTGCACGTTATATTTAACAGAAGTTTTTGAAAACTTCTAAGATTAAAAAAAGTGAAGCATGATCATTTCAGGTCCTTAACCCTGCGCAAGTAACCATACATTGCAGTCCTATCAACTGGATGTGCTAGGACATTTGAAGTGAAACAATGTTATATGCGCGCTTAAAGCTTACGAAAGATTTTTAGAATGCTTACGAGCGTATTGAAGTGTCCGACTAACAAATTGGCAATGTATTTAATGGCAGTGTATATAAAAATTAGTTTGCCCGCTTTCAATCTCCCATGCGGTACTGTTAACACAGGACGATGATCAAAGCGAAACCAAGGTGAAAGCAGGAGCCAACGTTTCGACAAGTGGACTTGTCTTCTTCAAGGAGACGTATGCTTTCCTCGCCGCAGTATATATAGGTGCGGTTCTTCTGAAGGGGAGAGGGCTATCGTGCGTGCTTTGACACGTGGTTGACAGACGGAGCGGGGGGGGGGGGGGGGGTGGCCCTGACCTTGACCTTGTGCACAGCATTCATTTTCTCTCAATTCGACACGCTAACACACCTTCTCTCGTTGCCGCACCAACCCGCCTTACACCCTCTCCCCTTTAAAAGAACCCCACCTATATGTATTGTGGCGAGGAAAGCCTGTGTCGCCTTGAAGAAGACAAGTCCACTAGTCGAAACATTGACTCCTGCTTTCACCTTGTTCTCGTTTTGCTCATCGACTTGAATTTCCATCCCCCGCATTCCCCGTGTTTTCACGGTTTACACAAGTGTGATAATGTTACGTACTACTGAGTTACGCACCTAAAAATTATCTGCTTGAGTTTTTTTAGGACTCGTTAGTTTTGAACCACTTAAAAAATTTGGATGCGTAATTCAACATTCTGCTTCCAGCAGTCACTACACTTCAACCTATTTTTCTGTTAAATGTAACAAACTTCATCCAAGTCAGCATCGTAGATGCTGAGAAAAATTGTTTCTCGGTTCTAATTTATTGTAATAGAAGCTCCTGAGTAAAGCTTCCTGTACAGAAACGATATAAAGGAAGCGATATATAAAGACGTTTGCGCCCGAGCACGCCTTGACAGCCATGCGTTTCTACAAGAAGGATTTCAGAAAAATACTAGCCGATATCTCTTAGGGTAGGGAGGTACCTCAGGTAAGACATTTAAGGATAATGAAATGCATGGCATGCACGTGAACAACCGTTTTATTTTGCGAAAAAGGGATTTCAATGGCAGACAGGCGCTCAACACCCACGTCCATCATACGTCAAATATGCAAAGACGGAAAGGCCAGCAGTGTAGCAGTGTTTTATCCCGTCTCTAAAGGTACATTTTGCCCAAAAGGCAATAGAAGGTGGTGCGCGCTAGAAAAGCTCAAAACACACAAACAACGGAAAGGAGAACAATGTACCACGAAAGTATGCAGCGCGCGCGTCATACGAAATCGTTTCCAACAATGCTTGAGTGATGCGTAATAGGCTTTAAAAAGGGCAAGTGACTACGTGTGTCATTTCCAACCAGACAAACTATAATAGCGATTTGCAGATATCGCATCAATATGTGCAGTAGAACGCGGTAGGACGAGTTAACGACTTGTATGCGCGTGTCGTTGTACCTAACTTGGCAGTAAACATGGGCATCTCGCCAGAGTTAAACAGTCATTTTCATCAAGTAAAAGACAGCACATTACTGACAGTGACGCACGACACCAGAGCAAGCTGGAACGTTCGTCTACCATTCGTTGATCGCGGGACTAACTGAAACAACTAGCTCTAAGTCGTCGTAGGCAGAAATCAAAACTACCATTGTTTTCCGCGTGATCGGAGTTACACGGTAGATCGAGTGAAGTAGAATGCATGACAGTGGTGGAATTTGCGCCGTGAATAACCCCTGGGCACTGGCTTTTACGAAGGTCTTTTACGATACCCTATTGCAAAACCCAGTGCCATGCGCTGGATGCTGGGGCGCTGGGTAGGCGCGGTGTACAGGGAGGCGCTGGCTACTCGTGCGCAAAAGAGCTCTAGCGCGTGAAATATGCGGTGCCTGGACACCGTATATATATATTTTTTCAATACAAAAAGCAACAAAGAGCATTTTACTGTAATTAAAAAAGAACTTAAAAATACGACTGCTCCGAGCACGATTCGATCGTCCGACCTACAGATCCCAAGCCCGGTACTCTACCGCTACGCCACGCCAGCTTTTCTTTTTCTTTGTTACATGGAAAACAAAACTGAAGGTCTATTCCAAAGCGGACACAACTGTACACCTAAAACTCAGACATACACACGCATACATCAAACAAGTGCATCCACTCTGGCGGAGGTTCCTGCGCAGCCTACACACTTGTTATATAAGCAGCACTTTCACGAAAGAAGGATTTTGTTGATCGCGGGCTTTCGGCATGGCGATCACACAGACTACTTCTCCATAGGCTATATAAACCAAGTACTATGAACATGTCATAGGGAGGACCACACGTGACCTTAAACGGTAAAAACCTGATTGAATATGGAGTAATGTCAATGTCTTTTTTTAGGCGTCCATTAGAGAATGTCCCAGAAAAATACAGCGTCCCTACGGTCTATGAAACAGTGATTTATGGTTTCGGCACGTGGACAGAGTCAACAGTTTGCTGACCAGGGCACACAGCAACCTCTCGAATTCAACCAAGTTTTAACAGGGAGTGCTTCCGAATGTAATTTAAAGAAAAATGTTTTTCTCCAGGAGGTAAACACATTTTTCGGACGCGCTTAAGTACATCCTGATAAGGTCGGCTTAAGTAAGATACACGATACAAAGGATCTGGGAAAATAGAGTCCACCAGTGCCGCAAAAATTTTTTCTACACGCAGTGAACACGTACTCCAGGCTGAATCTAACCTTCAAGAAAAGAAATGTGTGAACAACCTCTTTGAGAAAGCCCCAAGAAGCCTGTGGGACATCTTTGGCATTTGATGACACTAATATATTAGGAACATGATGAACTAAACAAAGTTGCAACAATTCACGCAAAAACGGTTGGTCACTGTCTCGAAAGAAAAACAGGCCAGAAACAATTTGCCTGACGTAGAGGTGGACTAATCCTAGACCACCACGTTCAAGGGGTGGTCTAGGTCTAGGATCAGATTGTCGCGCCGCATCGATTCACCACTCCAACTCCAAAAAAAATTTTGCAAATACGCGATGCAGTGCCTGAAGGCGAAGTCGTGAGCAGTGCAGTACTTGCAGCACATACATGAGACGGGAAGCTAGGAACACGTTGCACACTTCAGCACGAATGAACATTGACAAACTGCGCCCTCGCCATGAATTAACTGTACGTTGAATTTTGCCAACTTTTCTCAACCAATGAGCGTTGCTATTTCTATACTGTGAGAGAGGCACACCTAAATAACGCAGATCTTCTTTCCATTGAATTCCTGCGTAATGTGATGGCATTGTGGTCCGTAATCCAAACCAAAAACCTGAACTTTTTTCAATGTTAACGCTTGCACCAGAAGCTGCACAAAATTCTTCTGTACTTGCAAGAGCAGTTCTTACAGTCTTTTTATCGGTATAAAAAAGGCCATGTCATCTGCATACGCAAGAACCCGAACCTCATTAGCAGTAGTTTAAACCCTTGCAAATTTTGTTCATTTAGAATGCTCCTACAAAGTGGCTCTAAATACAAACAGAACAGAAGCGGTGACAAAGGGCATCCTTGTACTGATGACACAAGCCTAATTGGATCGGAGAGAGAGCCATTTGCTATCAGCCTCCTTGAGCCATTAGCATAACATATCCTGACACCTCTAAGGAGCAGGGATCCGATATTTATATGCTCTAGTACAGTAAACAGCAATGAGTGATTCACCCTGTCGAACACCTTAGCCAGATCTAGCTCTACCATTGCCACCTGTCTAATCCCCTCAGCTACACACTCTAGCAGCGATCTCGCAACATGAATGTTCGTCTGAATGGACCGGCCCCTGATGCCACATGTTTGATGATCACCGACCACAGATCTTATTACAGCTTGCAAACGGTTAGTTAATACCTTAGCAAAAATTGCAATGTGGATTATAAAATTTTTATGCCACGCCAGCAGACAAACCTAAACGCATAGTTTGCCATGTCAAAATCGAGAAGCAGTTTCACTTTCGCACAGCTACGTCTCGCACAGACATGGTACCATGCGCTATCGCCCAGCAGCTAAAGCTCACGCCTGTACTACAAAGAAAAAGTTGCTGTCCGTATTCAGTAGCATGCTCGGAAGTGCCGCAACATCGATTTTCACTTGTGATTGGTATTTTAACATCGAAAATGTCCTAAATGAACCGCCGACCCGGGACGCTGTATTGGCTGTTACTGCCGATTTTCATAGCTGTTTCATGTTCTTCACGTGGTGGATATGCAACGTTTCCTTAGTTCAGCGATGC
Source organism: Dermacentor albipictus (assembly GCF_038994185.2). Taxonomy (NCBI): domain Eukaryota; kingdom Metazoa; phylum Arthropoda; class Arachnida; order Ixodida; family Ixodidae; genus Dermacentor; species Dermacentor albipictus. Next base: position 451,299,430 of record NC_091821.1, read on the forward strand.
TTTTCAGTCAACGCGTCTGTGTAGTCATATGTCTCCGTCAGAGAAGCGCAGGCTAGTGCTGGGAGCCTTTGGCGATAGCACATATACCTGCGTTTATGACGCGTCACATCAGCGGTCATCGCTTCTTGTGCTGACACTGTAGACATGAAAAGATTGTTTATTTAAGAACACCGATGCGAAAGCTGAAATATAGAGTGATTTATCCTTGTTTTACTTCTTGATTCCTGAGCCTAGATGCGTCGATAGCGTGAGGACGGACTCGGCGGGTACGCTAGGCCTAAGCTTCGGTAGGGACCGATCTCGGCGCGGGTAGCCGGCGAAAGCTAAAATGTTTGTATTTGAGCCTCAGAACCTTTTTCGGTATAATAGGAAAAGTGGAAGCGCGCGAATCACCTCAGCTTTGTTATCGGTGTGATAATATCACTCAGTGACCGGCTTCCAACTCGGGGTCCGTTCGCGCGCGTCTGAACTACTTCGGCATTTCATGTCCGCTCCACAAAACTGCGACAACGGCGAGAACTCCCAGTCATATGTTACCTGCGAACTACTAAAAAACGCGGCGTCCTCTGCGTTGGCGTGGTTTTGTTCAAGAATGTAGCTATGCGTCCAGTCAAAAGGGAAAATGAAAGAAACGAATGTGATCTTCAGTGTCAAGTGTCCATGAATAAGCAGGGCAGTTCACGTACCTTTATTCCAAGCTGCGACACGAAATAGGGTTTTATGACCCCAAGATATAGCGTTATTTACGACAAGAGACTAGTATCAAGCGATGAAATTGTATAAAGCATTTATTATTCAACAGAGCTCGTCCTTGCGTACTGGAACTAGCGCGGCACAAACCCGAACCAGTGCGGTCTCCAGTGCGAACCAGTGAACTCCAGCGAGAACCAGTGCCTGTACAGCCCGAACCAGTGCGCCTAAGAGTCATAGCAGTGGAACCAGCGTCTCGCCCAGTGTGACGGAGCTCTCATCCAGCGTTCTCACTGGTGTCCCAGTGAGGTCCAGCAAGTGTCAGCGTACCCAGTGCGATCCAGAGCCAAAAAATGCGCTGATTTCACACGGGAAGGCGCTGGTTGTTGCAGTAGGGCATGTAGGGGCACACCTGTTAGATTTGATTTATCCGTTTTTTGTTGGGGCTGGACTGAGCTGGGATGCGTGCAGAAACATGTGCAGTGTGTCTGCACTTCAACGCTTGTGTCGATGATAAGCAAACGCAAGGTCTTGGAGGTATTTTCTGTGTGTGGGAAATAAACACACCGGCTACAGCCTGTTCGACACTAAGTAAATGCCGCTAGTCCTTTCAACACCTGCGGCGAAGTTCACTAAGCGAACATAAGGGCTAATCTCGGTGTAAGGAAACATAATACGTGAAAAACGTATTCACAAAGCTAAAATTGTTCATAAGGTCACTAAGCTCGCGATGCCCACCACTGCAAAGACGAACGTTGTACTTGATGAAAGGAGTGTACGTAGTTGTAGCACAGCTACGCGCTTCAGTACTGGTGCCATGTGCAAACGTAAATCGAATCGCAAAACCTAAACAGCTGTCGCTGCTGCCGACGTAGGAGGAAACGTCAACGATTTGGGGTAGAAGCAGGTTTACGAACCTAATTACGTCTACCTGCGCCACTCGAGTTCATGTTGGTAAGCATTTCAGCGCGCGGTTGAGGCCGATCGGCCAGAAGCCACAACTGATAGTGGAGGATGGCGCGTGCTTATAGCTTTGTGGTGCGCTCTGATATGTCACGTGAAAGTGTATTGAGCAGTTTTAGTGCCCATTGGTATTGGGATGGCGCTGCTGCGAAAGGCAGCGATACTAATGCTGTATTGCGAGCTTCTGCCTTATATCTGACAGGCTGTAATTCTGTATGCGCTCAATGGCCTGAATTTTCATACTGGTCAAATAAGGGAAGCGCATCAAACATAAGCGTAGTGTCCGCCCCTGACAGCCATCAAGTTTGTCACCGATGTGTTGTGAACACTTCCACTGTATTATTTTTTCTAGTTTGAGCTTTCTCTTGCTCATAGGGCTGCGGGTGAATATTTTTACCAACGTTTTGTAGCAATAATGGTTCATGCGAGATAAAGCAGAGAAAAATTGCAAATCATTCTCAACCCCAACCGCGCAGGCCCTCCACGTAGCGCATAGATTGTCTTACATTCTTTACAAAGTAATTCCTCGGAATTTTGAGAATGACAGCTCACAAACAAATGAAGAAACAGAAAACACCGACAGCGCATGTATTTTATGTGCTTGTCACATGGCCACGTTTGAACCACGTCTCGACGGTGCCGGAGTTCGTAGCGTGCGTCTCAACTACGTCCAGACGTGGCGGGCGTTAGTGACGTGCGAGACCCCAGCAGCAGCAGTTGCAGTTGAATGAATGAATGAACTTTATTGCCCTTTTAAGAAAGCTGAGGAGCCGGGGGGGAGAGAGGGAGGTCTAAGTAGTCCAGTCCCAGCAGGCGTCCATCACCACATTATTTGGCTAGAAGTCCGTCTACCAGTCGTGGTAGGCCTCCGCTACCTCCTCAGCCCACCTCAGGACTCGTTCCTGTAGGGTGGGATCGGAGCTGCGCAGGGCAGTCTCCCACAGCTCCTCGCTACTAATTAATGGTTTGAGCTTGCGAGGGGGAGTTTTGATGGGGCATTGCCACATGATATGGGAGAGATCTGCTATGGGGACAGGGCAAAAGCGACACTTGGGTGTCGGGTATGTGGCGGGAAAGAATAAGTGCAAAGTGCGCGGGGTAACAAAAGTGCGAGTTTGTAGTTGTCGCCACAGTATTTCTCTTTGGCGCGTTCTAGACACAGAGAGAGGTGGATACAATAGGCGTTGGTTTCTGTTATGTGTGCAAATTTCATGGAATGTGACGAGTGTGTCTTTATTGGTGTGTTGTTGGGAGTCATTGGGTTTTAGAGTTAGGCCCATATTTGCGGCCACTCGGTCCGTGAATCCTCGAGCAGCGGCATGAGCCATTTTGTTGCCATGGAGTCCTTGATGTGCTGGAGCCCATACGAGAGCGATGTCTTTTTCTGGTGGGTGAGCTACAAGCAGAGAGTGCGCGAGGTTGTTAATGTAGCCGCTACTGAAGTTCCGGACAGCAGTCTTAGAGTCACTAATAATGACGTCGCAATCGGGTAGTCCCGATGCAAGTGCAATGGCGGCCTCTTCCGCGTCACCCGCCGAGGTGGTCTTGACTGATGCTGAACAAACAGTGTTGCTCTGGTTGTCTACCACCGCTAGAGCATAACGATGTTTAGGGGTGTAGGCTGCAGCGTCCACAAAGTACACTCCTTCAGCCTGTCCATAGCTGCATTGTAGCGCCTTGGCTCGATGCTTGCGGCGTTGGACGTGAAATTCGGGGTGCCTGTTTCTGGGTAGGGGCTGGATGTGGTATTGGCCATGTATGTTCGGAGGAAGTTGATGTCGCCTGCTCTCGTTGAATGGTGGAGCACGATGAAGTTGTCTCAGGATCTCACGCCCAGCTTCAGTTGTGGTGAGTCTATGGTATTGTGATGATAGATGGGCTTCGGTTAATTCTTGAAGGGTATTTAGTGTGGCGGTGGCCATCACCCTTTGTGTGGATGCTCTAATTGAAACACCAAGAGCGACTTTGTGTATCTTGCGAAGCAAGCAATTCACAGTGTCCTCTTCCTGCCTAGAGAGTGAGAGATACGGTAGTGCGAAGGTGATTTTACTTAAGACAAAAGCCTTGATTAGCTGAATTAGTTCCTTCTCTCGAAGCCCTCCGTGTTTGTTGGAGATCCTCCATATCAGGCGGAGCGTATTATCTACCGTTGTTTGTAGTGTTCGCAAGGTATGCTGATTTGCTCGGTTGCATTGGAGGTGTAATCCTAGGACCCTTATCCTCTCTACTTGGGGTATAGGGTGCCCTTCAATCGTGAGTTGGATATTCGGGGGTGAACTCCTGAAGCGTCTTGTGGGGCATAGAAGGAGAAGCTGTGATTTGGTGGGGGAGCACCTGAGATTCAACTCGTGACCCACTTGCTCGACCTGATCAATTGCGGCTTGGAGGGTGTCTTGGATGTGCCCGTCAGAACCTCCGGTCATCCACAGCGTAATATCATCCGCGTACAGTGTGAATCGGAGGTCAGGAATCTTCTTGAGAGTGAAAGCTATAGGTGGTATAGCCAAATTGAAGAGGAGGGGGGAAAGTACTGCCCCTTGGGGCGTGCCAGTGCTTCCTAAACTTATTTGGCCAGATTGTTCGCTGCCTAATTGTAGCGTCGCAGTGCGCTTCGTGAGGAAGCTGCGTATATAGCTGTAGATTCGCTCCCCGCAGTTTATACTGCTAAGTTCGCATAGTATGGCCAAGTGGGACACGTTGTTGAAGGCGCCTTTGAGGTCGAGGCCGAGCAACGCTTGTGTGTCACGTGCGTCGCTCGGTTCGATAATGTCTTCTTTGAGCCTTAACATGACATCCTGACAAGATTTGCGGAAGCCAGTCATTTCCGAAGGGAATAAGTGATTATGTTCGATGTATTTGGAGAGGCGTAGGTGGATTACGTGCTCCAAGATCTTCCCTATGCAGGAAGTACGAGAAATTGGACGGAAGTTATCAATGTGAATTGGCTTATTCGGCTTTGGAATGAAGATCACTTTGGCTGCTTTCCATTGTTGGGGTATCTCTCCCTCTTCGAGACAGTGGTTGTAATACTCGGTGAGTTTGCTTATGGATTGCTCATCGAGGTTCCGAAGCGTTTTATTAGTCACAGAGTCTGCGCCTGGTGCCGTGGTGGTTAGCACTTGGTTGAAGGCATGTCGAACCTCCGCTTCTGTGATGGGGCTGCAAAGCTCCTCATTGGGTTCACCAGCATAGTCAGGCATGGGTATTTGCGTAGGAGGGGGCATATGTTTGGAAGCCAGGTTGCTGAACATGGTCGGCAGGTCGGCTGCATGTTCATGCAGCAGTTTATTCATCTGGAGGTTGTTGTACGTCCTAGACGTGGTGGGGTCGAGCAGGTGCCGGAGCAGTTGCCAGGTCTTTTTAGTGCTGAGAGTACCATGCGCTCCTTCGCAAACCTGAGTCCATTGCTGCGCCGCCAATTTCATAGCATATTGTTGGATCTGATAGTCTAATTTGGCGATTAGGATTCGGAGTTTACGATTGCAACGTGCTGTTAGCCATTTCCGAAGTAAAGCTTGCTTCGCTTCCCACATGTGTAGTAGCTTGGAGTCAATTGTGGCCAAGGGTGTGTCTAGCGGGAGAGTGGTGGTATGGGCCTCTACATCTGCTTGCAAGGCGTTCGCCCATTGCTCAATGTCGGTAATGGTTTCTTCGTTAGTGTTGCAGCGAGATTTTCTGAATTCTGTCCAATTCGTAAGCCTTAGTGGTTTCGTGGCTAATGGTCTGTGCTTAAAATCTACACGGAGTTCGAGGATGTAATGGTCGCTTCCCAAGTTGTTATGGAGGTTTTGCCACGTCGCCTGAGTGATGTGGTGAGTTAGGGTGAGGTCGGGGGATGTATCCCTACTGACGCTATTTCCTAGACGGGTAGGAAGAGTGAAGTCATTGTAGATCGTGAAACCTTGATTTTGTATGTGCTGCCATAGAGCTCTTCCCTTAGGAGTGGATGCGGAGTGGCCCCACATTTGATGGGGGGCATTGAAGTCGCCCGTTACGACTAGTGGCTGTTTATTGGCGTTAGCTTTGGCCTGGGCAAGCATTTTCTCAAAGCGGTGGTGTCGAGTATTGGGAGGGCTATAAACATTCAACACGCATAGGGTGTGTTGGGTGTGGCATTGAGGTAGAATTTTGATGAAATCGTGGGGGATTTCAGTACTGCTGAATGTGTCCCATTTAACAGAAAGATGTCGCCTTGCAAGTATGGCAGTGTTGGGCTTGTCTATGTGAGGGTCTTGAAACGTATTGTATCCAGGTAGCGTGACTTTCCCCTGTGTTTCCTGCAAGGCTATAATGTCACGGAGCTCGTTAAGAGTCTGTAGAAATAGTGTTAGAGATGCGCGCTTGTTGCGGAACCCTCTGCAGTTCCACTGCCAGATGACTAGACTACCGGCTGGCTTCATCATTATTGTCATTTTGAAGGACGGGAATTTGTGACATCGCGGAGCGTCTTCCCCGGCTGTCGATTAGCTCTTGAAACCGGCAAAACTGTGCAGATGCCTCACAAATAAATGAATCAAGCTTGCTCTGTAGTCGATTTTCAAGGGCAACAATTTTGTTATCTAGAATGTCCATGCAGTCAGTGAGGACAAATATGCCGTTTTCAACGGTGTTCTCGGTGTCTGTTATTTCGGCATTCTTCCTTTTTGCGGGTGGGGGCTGCGTGTGTGATGAAGGCAGCATTGGAGTTGCGGCTTCCGTCGTAGCAGTGGATGCAAGTGTGTCCATGCGTTCTGTCGGAGGACGTGTGAGTGTGGGCGCAAGCGTTTGTGGGAGTGGTTTGGAAGTAGCAACATGAGTGTCAGTGATATCGATGGGGGGGAGGAGCATTGCTTTGAGCTGCTTGATTTCGTTTTTAAGCATTTCGTTCTGATTTAGCAAGTATTTGATCAGAGAGCTATCAGCATATTGTGAGGAGCTGCTATTGTGGAAGACTACTCCTGCCCAGCTCACCTTTTTATGGTTGATGGGCGGTGTCTCCTCGTTGCGTGGGGTCAGCGGAGGCCAAGCTTGCTTCGATGATGGGAGCTGCGCCGATGCTGCAGTGTTCTTGTGGCTGCTGCTCTGCGGCGTCTCTTGTCCAGTGCGTTGATTGGGGGCCTGTACAGCGTTCCTGGCAGTTTAGATTCTGGAGGTGTCGGGGGCGGTGTCCGTGGTTTGTAGCGAAGTTTGCACTCTGAGGAACCAGTCTCGTGTGTTCCGGTGCAGATGATGCAAGTGGGAGTACAGCTGTGGTCCTGAGGAGGATCTGGCATGCCGCATTTTGGGCAGAGACATATGGTCACATTGGGGCAGACGTCTTGGCGATGGCCAAGCTGCCGACACTTAGTACACGCCTCCACTTTTTGTCGATATGGTCGGCAGCGGAGGTCTGTGCGGAGGTAGTCAATGTAGAAGGGGACCTTTGAGCCTTCGAAAGTGACCAGGATGGAGTCTGTAGAGCCCATTCTTCGAGCAGCTAGGATGTTGATTGCTGGATTGGACTCTCGAAGGTTAGCCAACACGTTCCTCTCTACCAGGGAGGCCGGCAGCTTGATGATACCCCTACACGAATTTTTAGGGTCTGCCACGTGCGTGGAGACTTCGTAGCTCTTGCCCATGATGGCGAGGGTGGCGATCTTCAAATAACGATCAGCCCTGTCCATGCAGGGAGTGCTTATGATGATTGTGTTGTTAATCTCGTTGGCCCGGAGTCGATCTAGCGATGCTGCAGCCGTGGAGAGACCAGTGGACTTGATGACGATGTCGCGGAGAGAGACTGGATGTATGTTCGCACAGTTGACTCCACCGTGTACACGAAGAATTATTTTGTACTCTGCGGCTGGAAGTGGTGGAGGACAAGGCAGAATGCGGCTTACTTGTGGTGGAGTTTTTAGGGTGCTGGGCGAGGCTGGCGAAGGCTTCTTGGTGTCGGAGTAAATAAATTTCTCGCGCCAATCGAGGATCTCTTCCGCAGTCATGTCGACACTGTCGACGACGCCGTCCTGACTCATGGCTGCTGCAGCTGCTACCGCCGACGCACGCTGCCGGCGTTGCGCGGCAGGGGCGCGGGGGCTCGGATGTTTCGAATAAACGGCGATGAACTGAATATGACAGGTCCGATTTCCGCTGAAGAGGTGTCGTTCGACAGCGGGTCACTTACAGCCCCAGTGATCCAAAAATCACGAGAGTCGAGGCAAGAATTTCGACACAGCACACGAAAAAAGACGGAGCCGATGCATCATGCGACCACAGTGTTCGAAAGCTCCGAAGCGTTCCCTTGCAGTTGAAACAGCAGCGGGAAAGTCAGAGAGGCAAAGAACGCTTTGCTTCAAAACTCTGATTAGTTTTTATTTTTCAAAACGTGCTGCTATTGTACAATTAGCTAGCGTCGTCAGTGCTGTTAGCCTTAGGCTTCTGTTATATAGCTCATAGTTGCAAATCAGCACTAAGTCGAAGCGATGTAGTGTCTGTGCCCGTGGGGCTGCTCATACCGTAGCCTACGGTGTGAGTATACGTGTGTGTACGTACGAAGACGGCCATCCTATCTATGATATTGCTACATGGATATTGCTTGTTTCTTTTGGACAATCGCGTGGCGCTTCCACGAAAAAGACGAAGTGTTCCTGGGTCTTGAGCTGTCGGCTGAACTGACCAGCGCTGCAGTTGTTTCGTAAATATACATTGTAAATAGCCTACAGTGTTTAATCTCTTGTTCGCGTAACATTTTTCTGGAGGTTGGCGTTCGCCGTCCGGCCTCGCCATGGTGCTTCGCAGCGGCCGTACCGTTTAGCTTTCCACTGTGGCTTCCTGTGAGGACACCTCGTCTCAATCTACACTTGTGAATTCAACAACAACGTACGTCACGTTTGCCAACTTTTGTGATCCTGGAATATTCTCCGGTTGAGATAATGCTGACGTTTACGAGTGACTAAGCATATATCAGCGTGTTGGCCAGAATAACCACTGGAACACTTCTATACCACTGTCAAATGTGATATTCTACTTGGGCGGAACACCGCGGGTCTGGTTCCGAAGACACAAGGAGGAGCTGTATAGCTGGGCTGCCTTCAAGAACAAGCTCCACGACCTCTTTGGAAACCCGACCAGTCGCCAAGTGGCTGCAAGAAAAGAGGTTGCTATCAGGGTGCAGTCTTCCACTGAATCGAATGCATCGTATATGTAAGATCTGCTTGCCCTTTGTCGAACAGTCGACAATGCAATGTACAAGGTTGACAAATTAGGCCGCGTCCTCAAAGGGATCGCTGATGCGTTCAAGTTGTTGACCTAAAAGGTGCCGCGTCATTGCAAACTTCTCCCGTCTCTCTAACACGGCTGCGACTGTTTAATCCTTTAACTGTCTAATCCTCTTTAATCCTTGTTTTAATCCTTGCGACTGTTTATTCCTTTAACACGGCTGTTTAACCCTTTGTCGACTTTACCACTGCACCGCCCTTTAATGAGAACGTCACCCGTACCCTCCGCCATGATATGGATGCTGCGACTCGAGCCTCATACCATCCACCACCACTTGACTACGCCAATGACCAATCAGCATCGTCGGTATTTCTCACTCAGGCAGTTGTGCGGGAAGAATTCGCCAATCTCGGTTTTCCTCCTGCCTGCTCTGTCTCCCGATCTGACGCCAGACCGGTGCCGACAACTGTGCCTTGCAGCGACCTGTATTCTCACACATTCCGCCACCTAAATGAGTGCAGAACTCCGGATGATGAGCTTCTCTTACCACCAAACTGGCTATATAGCGCTCGTCACTGCCGCACGTCCCGAGCATCCACGTGTTAGACCATCTGCGTAGCTACTTTTCCACGTCACCTCGCCCATATGCTCATATTCGCCTCTACTCGCATTGCCGTATATTTCCTACCTGTGACGTTCCTGTTATTGACACTCGTCGTGCTCGCTCGCTGTCTCCCCAGCCACGCCGCTATTCATCGCCGGCCGAGACCCGCAAGGGGGCGCCGAGCAGCGCAGTACAGCGCAGAGATTGACCTAGAAAATATCGTTTGCGTCGAACAAAAAGGGATGAGGAGTGAGGAGAAAGTTGATGTCAACAAGGGACTGAGGCAGGGGTGCCCTGTATCCCCACTGCTGTTTATAATGTACATGGTTAGGATGGAGAGGGCGCTAAAAGGAAGCAATATCGGGTTTAATCTGTCATACAAACAGGCGGGCACAGTAGTAGAGCAGCAGCTTCCAGGTTTATTTTATGCGGACGACATTGTGCTTCTAGCTAACAAGCAAAGTGATTTGCAACATCTGGCTAATATCTGTGGACAGGAAAGCAACAATTTAGGTTTGAAATGTAGTGTTCGAAAGTCAGGTGTTTTGGTATTCAATGAAAACTGTGAACACACAATGGCAATACAGGGCCAGCAAATAGCTGGGGTTACAGAATAGATATACCTTGGTATATGGATAAACGAAGGAAATAGATATATGGAAACACAAGAAAAAACAATAACAGTGAAGGGGAAGAGAAATGGCAGCCATAATGAAGCACCGAGCGCTATGGGGATACAATAGGTAAGAGGTGCTCCGAGGAATGTGGAAAGGTGCAATGTTTCTAGGACTTACTTTTGTAAATGCGATTGTTTGCTTTGAATCAGGGGAATCACGACTCGATGGGACCTAAAGATCACTGGGACACCTCGAATTGGGCGCTCAGGGGAGGACTAGAAATGAAGCTGTGCAGAGCGATATGGGCTGGACTAGCTTTGAAGTGAGGGAAGCTCGCAGTAAAACTGAGTGTGAAGAACGACTGAGGAATATTGAAGAAAGTAAATGGGCTGGGAGAGTGTTGAGGTCTATGTACAGGAAAAGCATTGATTCTCATTGGAGGAAGAGAACTAGGCAGCGTACCAGAAAGTGGGGTGGGCAACAAAGCAACAAAGAACGTCAAGCGGAGAATCAGAGACGCTGAAATAATGTCATCGGTGGCAGCAATGGAAAAGAAAGCTGTGATGAGTAACTTCTCAAGAGGAAAAAACGAAATCAGGAAAGAAACAGTTTATGATAACTCAAAGGGAAGCTCATTACTTTTCGAAGCGAGATCGGGCTGCCTTAGTACATGCACCTATAAAGCGAGCTATAAGAAGAAAAAAGAAGCATGTGCTTCCTGCGGTAAAGCTAGGGAAACGATGGAGCATCTTTTATGAGAATGTGAAGACATCTGCCCAGCGGTCGACTAAGGCACCACTGGTAGCTTTGAAGCTCTTGAGTACAACGAGAGTAGTGGAAAAGTAAGTATGACCGCATTAAGGATTTGTAAGATGCGATTGGAGGATTGGTGGAAGAAAAGTAGGGAAAGAGAAAAAGACGGAGATGTACAAAAGCAAAGTTCGCAATAGGGGGACAGAAAATTTGGTTGTGGGAGTTCATAGCGTTTTTTTTTTCTTGTTTAACCCAGGTAGAAGATTAGGCAGTATAATAGCAAGAGATTGGTGGTGCAACCCATCGCCCCGTTCCAAAGGGGATGCTCATAACATACATTCATCAATCCTGCTGGCATCACGCTCTGCGTTTGGGTGTGTGTGTTTTTTTTGTAGACTAGTGCTTCCACCAATTGTACCAAGATAGCAGTCTACCCGTGAGGATACAAGGAACGCGGGCGTGCTACCCACGCGGCCCTTGGTGAAACCTGCGGAGACCAGAGATCCTACAAACCCGGACCACAGGGCAGCGTCGATAACCGCGACGCCAGCTCGGCGCAGCAGCAGGCTGCTTCGACGCGCGAGGAACGCGAATGGCAGCAACTGTTCTGCCAGGCATTGCTACGGGAACGCTTAGTGAACTTCAGACGACGGCGACAATGCAAGGAGAGACCACACCAGCAGAGAACATGGATCTAACATATTTAGACAGAACAGAAGACAGGATAGCAGGCTCCATTCGCCAGAACGCCGGGGGATGCAAGCGGACGGACGACGACTGGCAGACAGTCCTGACACTGGGGCAAAAGAAGCAGCTGGCGCGAGAGCGCAAGCGAGGAACGGACTCAGCGGGCAGCACTAACCCGGTGAAGCTAAGGAAACGACGAAGAGGAATACCCAAACATTCTCCTCTTCCTAAGGACGACTTCAATATAGTTATCCGATTTCACCAGAGACTGCTTTTCAATGCTATCAGCACGCCGGCCCTCGCCGAAGTAATCGTCACGGCCTGCAACAACCAAATGACAGGTGCGCAATTTTTGCTCCGTATAAGGCCCGGCTCCAATATCACCATACTTTCGACATCGAGTCAGGAGGTCGCGGAGCCGGCACGCCGAGCCCACTCCCTCTCTGGCAACGGACGTTCGCATGACGTTAACGTATACGCTGCCACCGGAGAGGAAGCTATCCGAGGAGTTACAGATGGACATCCACCCTGAACGCCACCTGGGCCCATCATAGCAAAGATACGTATACGGACTCAAGGCGTCGAACTTATCCAAGCAAAAATGATAGGAGAAATAAAGAGCGCCGCCCTTACTTTCTGCGGTCCGTCGCTACCTCGGGTGGTGTATTACAACGAAGGCGAACTCCTGTGTCATGCTAACCGTTCAGGTGTGCAAAACATGCCATGAAAAGGGACATTGGACAGGCATCTGTCCTCTGCCCGATCTGCGAGTGTGTCGAATTAGCGGACTCCGAAACCCAGTGGACGGACACCCGTTTGAGCCAAAGTGCGCGTCGTTTGAGGGCGCCCACGTCACTTTGGACCGCAGCTGCCAAAGACGCCTCAAACAACCGAAAAAAACCTGAAGTCAGAAAGAGCGCTGACAAGCACAGTGCAGTGCAGAAAAAACCACGCTTGTTCGCCTGAAAGGACGAGGAATTGGACTAAACAAACGGCCATAGGAGCAACCAACGTGACCGACAGGGAAGGACGAGATCGCCATGTCCGCGCCAAGTGAACGCTCGGTCCAGATCAGTGTCACCTCATCAGAGCAGATCCCGTTCTCGAGCACGAGAGCGCGCCCAGGCACTTCCTCTTCAGCCACCGAGGTCAGCGGACGCGGAACGTCGGTCTCTTCACGAGCGCTCTCAGCGGCCAACCCGGGACGCGGTAACAAAATGGTAGCGGAAATCGACAAGGATTTTGTGATTATTTTGCCGCATTTGCCAACAGGACGCGTAGCTTTTAACACATTGTTCTTGCACGGAGAAGTTGGAGCGCGGGCTTTCAGGGTCGAAGATTTCCGGGACGCTTTGCACAAGGAATGGCTGCTGCCTGACGTTGTGGCTTTGGTTGCCTACCAGATCAACCATGTGTGGGCCGTGACATAAAACAGCCCAGAGGCGACGAAGCAGTTGGCTGGATTGAAGAACTTCAGGTCAAAAAGCCCGCGCTGTCTCGTCATCGACCCGCAAGAGCAGCAGGTGAAACTTCGGCTTCATTGGTTGCTACACGGCGCGGCGAACGACGACGTACGTACGGCCTTGGCGGCGTTTGGCGAAGTGACCGAGGTAACCCGGGGACGCTGGCGTGTGGAAGGAGTGAACGAGAAAGGTTGAACTACCCGGAGTGAGCTCCTGAACTCAAGAGTGGTGTCAAGGTTGACAACCTGCCACACCAGATTCGTGTGCCCGGTGAACTAGCGCTGTTGGTTGCACCAGGTCGGCCTATGCAGTGTTTGCGCTGCCATGGTTCGGGACATGTGCGTCGCGAGTGCAAGGTGGCACGTTGCTCACACTGCCGCCGTTTTGGTCACGTCGACACCGAGTGGGTTCGTTCCTACGCCGCAGTTACCGCAACGGCCGGTGATGAGGATATAATGGTGCGCATTATGGGCGTGACCGAGGCGCAGGACGCAGCGAAAGGTAGCGGGCATGTGAGCACAACTGGGCCACACTGCGATGCCTCAACTCCAGCAAGTGAAGATCGATCAGAGGCAGTACATCGCCCCCCCGGACTCTGCGGCAAAAACGGCTGAGGGAACAGACGATTCTTCAAAAGAAGTAAGTTCTCAAGTAGCCGAAACTCCAACACACGATGTGCCTATAAGGGGGTCGTGAAAATCGTCCCTCGTAGTTCAAGTGCGGACATGGACGCTTTCGGCATGCCACCGAAGGCCAGCTGCGTCGCGGGGAGTACTGTCATCAGCTCGGCAGTTAAAAGGCCTCTGGAAGACGCCACAAGCGCAAGGCCTGGGGGCATGGCGGATAGGAAAGTTGACGACAAGCCACTTTCGCAAACTGGTCCCGGAGGCGTCTAGCATTGAGCTAGACGCGCAATGTAGGCGCCGCGCTCCGAGCCTACCTTTTCCAGAAATCAACGATGGCTTCTCAAACGTCACTTACAGTCGCCACTTTAAACGTTTGAGGTCTCACCTCTAGGAAAAAACAAAGTCAACTTTACCGGTTGTTAATGGAAGAAGATCTGGACGTTTTGGCTGTGAAGGAGACGAAAGTGGAAGTGGAAGAGGAGACGGCGAATATGCTGTGGAGGTTCACTGCACGGTACCACGCCGTGGTGAGCCACTCTATCGGCAGGTCCGGAGGGTGCGTCCTCCTTGTTCGAAGGAATCCAGGACTGTCAGTGCGAAACGTTTCTTCGTGTTCTTCCGGTAGGTTTGTGCTGTGTGATTTCACACATGGTGATATTGCATGGCGTGTTATGTCTGTTTCTGCTCAAAGTGTGGCGCGAGAACGCGTAAATTTCTTTTCTAACTTAAAGCAGTATTTGCGGGTTGATAAGCAGCTCGTTTTGGTTGCGGATTTTAATGGCGTTTTGAACTCGAGTGATATGTCACCTGGAAAAATGATCAAAGACAAAAGCAGTGATGTGTTGTCGTAAATGATTGCAGATCATGAGCTAAAGGATATTTCAGAGTGCCCGGAGGGCTCCCGAGCTGTGAAGTACACTCATATTCAGGGCAACAGCCATGCCAGCTTGGACCGGCAGTACCTGTCAGTCGATATGATCCCAAAGTGTCGCAGTTATGTTGTTTTGCCAATTTCTTTTACTGATCACTGCCTTGTAAAATGTCAAATAGGATCAAGAAAAGAGAGCAAGAGTTTTTCATGGGAGCAATGGGAATTGAATTCCAATTTATTAAGGGATGCATCTTTTAATGAAGCTGTGATTCATGCAATTAGGATATCTATGAAGATAGTGGGTACAAAATAGCAGAGCAGTGGGAAATTTTAAGCAACAGATGAAAATTAAAGCGATGGAAAGATCCAGTATTTTATTGTTTGAAGCAAATAAGAAATAGAAAGGCTCAAGATAATTTTTGAAAAGCTACCAGCGCTTGAATGCGAAACGCCAGGCGTGCATGCCAAAGATCAGCGTAGTATCAAACAGAAACTGGAGCATTATGATGAGAATCATTATCACGGAGCGCAATTGAGAGCAAGGGCAGAAGCGATGGTTGTAGATTAATATCCAACAAAACGTGCACTTGGTCTCGAAAGAAGTCGCGCCCGGCAGAACCATATAGATGTTATTGGAGATATAGGGATTGTAATGACAGACAATAGCAGCATAGGACGTGCTTTTGCTCGACATTACAAAGCGCTTTTTGCTTCTAGACCTCTGAATGGAGAGATGTTTAAAGAAGAATTTCTAATTCTTCTTTATTACAGAATATTTAATTCGGTATTTACTATCGAAATAGAGGCATTCAGTCGCGATGTAAAATGACAGTGGGGATGTCGCTAGACGTGGTGTTATCCTGGCTGACCTGGCTGTCAGTTTCTCCGGCTGAAAGTCTTTTTCTAGGCTAAGTACACCATATTTACTCGATTGTAAGCACCCCCTTTTTTCACGATCGCGATGCCCAACGTGAGGGGGGTGCTTAGATTCGAAAAATCTAGAATGACCCCCCCTGCATCTTTTCGGTGCGATATCACGACGAGATGGGTGCGAGAATTAACATTTTATTTAGCAAACATTCAAAAGAAAAATTGTTGCACACAGTAAACCCACCGCTTGCGTAGGATGCTCAGTCACAATCGCTGCCACTCGAGTTCGTCGCAACACTTCAACTGCTGCTCTCGGTATCACACAGCAGGTTGTCTTCCGTTCCGTCCAAGTTGTTTGTGATCGAGCACTAATTAAATGATTTCACCACAACGTCCACTTGGACCCTCTTCCGTGCGTCCGAAATCCACTTTGCGATGGTTGATGGGACGCTTTCTGCAGCTTTCTGGTCGGCGTCTTCTTCCGGTCAGGGTTTCGCACCAACTCTTCTTACTCCTGTAGGAGATCGGCTTTGAAGGACTTGTTGACTGAAACGTCGAGGCGATGCAGCACTGGCGTCATGACACCCGGAATCACAACCACGTCGCTATCAATGTTCCGAAGCTTTGTCTTTACCTCCGGGGTCAGATGGCCGTGAAACGCGTCCTGCAGAAGCATCAACCGCGTGCGTGCATGTCTGCCGAGCTATGATTCCAGTGTGAGCAAGCGCGTTTGGCGGTCTTGGCTATGCGCTCTTCCTAACAAACAGAGGGGTGCTTAGATTGGCATGCAAACTTTTTCGCGAAAATAGAGGGGGAGGGGTGCTCAGAATCGGGGAGGGGGGGTGCTTAGAATCGCGAAAATACGGTAATAAGGGAGCTGAAAAGCTCCGCGGAACTCCAATTAACCCAAAGTGCATTTACGGAACCTCAAAAAGCATACACGACAAGAGACAGTATAAGCTGTTATTTGCAGCCGTATTTATTGCGGTGAGAGTTTCATATACTGTGATCAAATGGCGAACGGTTCAATGAAATGTACTGAAGTGTTTATTCGAAATGGCCCGATTTTCCGCTGGCTTTGAGGCGATTGGAGCACACAGCTTGATGTGGGCGAGCGTGTTAACTTGAGCCTACAATGAGACTCGGATGTCATTTGCGTATCTCTGAAAGTTTGTTTTACTAATTTGAGCTTACTGAAGTCTTCTCACTGTAATATAAGCTATGGGTTAGCAGAAATGAGTTGTTACGAAAGATGTGACGATTCTAACAGCGTGGGTACCATTCTGCTCTGGAATAAGTTGTACTGTTTACTTTGGCAAGTGTTCAAATAGTTGTCTGTAGATACAATGCGCGATTACCTAGTTTTTTGACGAGATTTTCGTCCACAAATAAAGAAGTTTTGGTTTGTAATAACATCTGTCAATGCAGTGTGAATCACACTTGTGGAGTGGTCGAGCCACCAGCCGCAGACGACGCGAGCATGCTAAGTGGTACATTCTTGATTGTAGATCTTTCACAGTCAACCTCCGAACATGTAGGTACCATGCATGTAGTCTGTGAAGTGATGCACCAGAGCTGAATACGGGTCTCTGCGTAAGCCAGACTCGGGGGTTCTTTGGCCAAAAGCTCGGGGAGATGAAGCTCCTCGGCGATGACGAGAGGCGTATTTATGGCGTCTGCCATGTCCGTGTGAAAAGTATCTTCGCCTTCGGTTAAGGCTGGGGTTCAAGAAAGCGTAAAAGTCGTGGCTCACTACTTGTCGCCGCACTGCCTCGCTACACCACTTATTGTCTAGACGACTTGCTCTCACGTACCCCTTCCGCCACGCAATACGACGACCTCAAATGCGCGTTTCTGCAGCCCCTCGACGCATCGCCACATGCCTTTTTGTTCTATATAGCGCATGGTACGAGCATGCGACATGAAAATGCGAGGCCTCATTGCGGTGTTAGCGAGTGTTCTCTTTTTGTCTTTTATTTTTCACCAAGAAAAGGATGAACAATTTTTTTTCGCTCACTGTTCTTCTTCCCGCCCTCTACGACGTCCTCACCAGTTTTACGAAACTTTCAACGTCACAAATAGCCATCGGAAAATTTTTATGCGATGCCCTTTGGATATTAGTCTTTTACAGGGCTAAATGGCAGTGCCCAAGCAGGAAACGTACATGTATCCGGCTGGATGACCGACAGCAGGGATCGCTGTGTTGATCAGTGCCATCGGCCTCATTGAGGGGGCTAATGTAGACATAGCATAGCAATTTGAAGTCTGCTAGACTTGAAATGCGGGAGAACGGTGCCGGTGGGTGATGCAAGTGTTGTATAGCAATTTATCGTCGGATGCTTCGAGACTGCACTGGGTTGAGCGTGCACGACCACTCTCGTGCATTCTTTCCCACGCCAAGCGATCAGATAGGGGCGATATTTTCCAGTTCCCACCGGAAATTCAGACACCCGTTCTCTTCGCCGAGTGAGAAAACGATATAGCCAAAATAGTGCACAACACATGCACACATCGCATATTTGCGCAGCCAGGAGAAATTTCTGCATATAGTATTTAGTGCGGTGCCGTAAGGCTGGCTACACAGCGGTTCTCCGGCGAACTTCTATGAACTGACGGGTCATAAATATTGCTGAGAACGAGATCAATGATCCCCTTATCGTTCCCCAGGACCCGTCGGCAATACATTCAAGGAGCGCCACACCAGACTAGCCGGCTGGCACAAGCAGGAGAGGAGGAGGAGAAGCTCGCAGCGTGGCCTTTCCTGCTCGCCCAATGAAGAGGACTGTAGACCTCCGTTAGCCGAAAGCGCTCTTTCGCAAGCAACTTTCGTACAATTGCGCGTTTCCTACATGATAGTCTTGTTTGTTGCCATCTTAAACAAACAAAAACATAAGAAGTGCGAGCGCTCCTTTAAATACACACATGACGTCATAGATTATGTAGCTGTTCACTCTACTTCGTTCACTTTGTGGTTGACACTGTAGAAACACAAACGTTTTTGTACTATCAACTGTTTAGAGCCCATTCCTGATCTCTAAATTCAAGATCTCTTCCCATTCTTATCATTCCTGATCTCTAAGTAGTCGTGGCCAATGTTATCACGGCTAAGGAGTTCAGAGGGCCATTAGAACAGAACCATGTGTAATAAGCAAGTGAAAATTGCCACACTTTATGAAAATTATCCGCAAATCTGAAGCCGTGCTAAGGCTCTGGTTAATCTTTGATAGTGCAAAGCACCATTAGGTTGAGTTAGGCGGCAGACTTTAGCAATATCGTCCAATCGGAACTCATTATTTCGGACACAGCATTTTCCAACACCGAATACCACAATGGTGGTTTTATTTGCTGAAGTTTTTCTCAAATAATTTATTTTACGAACTACAGCAGAATAAGCAGGAAGTCGGCCGCTAGAGTGTTTTTGTTTCAGGGGTTGACTAAAAATTGTAATGTATCACCTTTGGTACCGCTTGCTGTATCACAACTGCATATTATAGATATACCAACCAAACCATCCGATACGTTAGCGCAACTGCAATGCAAGTAATCCGACCTGACAGCAAACCACGGAAGCGCGCTTGCGTCTTATTTACACATTTGCTCGCTTGCCGTGGGGTTAGGAAAACACATGCTCATCATGTTATCAAATGGCGAAGCCGTGTGTGCAAGGCATACACTTGAGGTTGCCAGCTACAAATGAAAACTAAAAAAAAGAACAGACATCCTAGTAATGTGTAAATGATAATTATAGGATGGGTCAAGGAGAAAGTTTTCTGTCAGACTGCTGTCTACAGAAACAATTTCTGCCTTTATCATTTTAGCGGACGGAACTTCCTTTCTCTATGATATAATAATTCAGGTGGTCAAATTAGGAATACACGCACCGACATTACCACCCTCGGTTCGTCCGCATCTTAGTAGAAAAGATATGGTTACTTCAGATCTATCGCTTTAATTATGAAATTGTATATTCGTAGCTATTTGGTCAAAGGCATATGGTATTTTTTTTCTTTTGTATGTGCGTTCATGGCAGTGAATCTTTTCAATTTTTGACATTGACTAAGGCAACTCAATTACATCATGTTTAGTTTTCTTTCCGCTTCGTTACATCAGCGTGAGGTTGCTGTGTGGCCAATGCGCTATGTTTACGTAAATTACGTAGAACGATAAGAATAAGGACATGAAGTGCCTTCCTTACCGCCTTACCCTCACTTTTCCATATCAGGTATGTGGCCTTCATGCTTATTTAATCGGCCGATCTCAGAAATGCATTGGCATTGATCGACTTCAAGAGGTGGAATCGTCTTCCAACTTTTTTTTCCTCCCATCACCCTGGACTACGTGTAAGCACCAACATTCCCTATGTGCCAGCAGCGTGGCGTTCGGCGTGACGTTAAAAAAAACTTCTCACATGATGTGTCAAATTAGGTTTTGGCGTAAACAATGTATAACGCATTGATAATCATACCGTTGCTATGTTCAAGTAATTTTGCTATTGAGGGTCAGTGTGTCGTTTTGAAACTCCCCGCTGAGCTCACCTCTGAGGACAAAACATCAACTATTGTCACGAGCAAAATGACGCAATCCGAATAGAAGACTTGACCGAAAGCATTTTATTCTTCTTGGAAATTTGTACTTGCTGCTACATTGGACATCTGTTTACTGTGACTCTTGTGGAGTAATATGTTTAACATTCGGTGTTGGCATTACAATCTGGTGCTTTGCAGCGGCGCAGTCGATGCCTTCGACGTGGTCTTCAACCAACCACTCGCTTTCGGGCGTATCCTTCGTTGTGATTATGCACTCATACTTGTCATGCACGCCTTTCTTGTGCCACGGAAGTTGTTATTTACGACCATCTCTACGAAGAACTGGACGCTGGCACGCCATCTTCTCAAGAACAACTGCTCTGCGGTGCACCAATTGTCGTTCTCGCCCGATTCACAAAGTGTTTGTTCTGAGCATCGCAATAGTAGAGCGGATGCTACCGTTACCCGAATCGGCGCGAAACTCAAAGCTGCCCATTAAGCTGTTGTTGTGGCAAAACACCACCTTATGTTTCTTTTGATTCGCCAGTTTATTATTTTTTGTCAAGAGGGATGTTTCGAAGCAGACGCGATAGAAGCCTTCGTGCACTAACTTTTGCCTCGCCTGGAGCGTTCGACGTTGCCGGAAGCATGTAAGAAGAACGGTGGACAACAATTCTTCCTCTGGCACTTCCTAGCTTCCTCATGTATATTGCAACGGCTACAAAGCCCGTACAGTCATAATCCTAGCAAAGACAGAAAGTGAACGCGATTTTTGAAGCACTTCCGGTCTCACATCATTATGCATTCATGCATTCGCTCTCTTCATAGATTCTGTGCGCAGCTTCCCAAGTTAATAGGGGACTAGCAACTCGTACTTTTGATCTGCTGAACCTTGATTTGCATGGATGGATGTACACGGAAGATTGTTTCCTCACTACTCCGCCATGCAAACTGCCCTTTAATAATCCTTTGCACGCGCCTCTTCCTGAGCATTCAAATGAATGCCGACGTGTTTGTAGAGACTCCTCGCGGCTGATCCTCTTTGCGTAGCGTAGCAAAAAAAAACGTGTTTCTAGTTGAGCGAACAGCCATATCTCCTATTAAATGGGTTTTTGTTCGCTTCAATTACCGAGTGCACGCTTTCACGGGAATGTAAGCTGTAATGCAAATATGGCAGTACAAGTGTTATTCCTAACGAATAAAAGGAGTGACAAGCACTGATGTGCAACCTCAAGTACTTCTTCTATAGCGTACTGAGCCAGACCCCAAAACAGGCCTGGTACGCATGAGGTTGTTTGGACCGCTTTAATCTACAGCGAGTGGCTTTTATGCCAATTGTCGGATAAAGAACGCGCACAATAAATTTTGCTTTGGATAAATGTTGTATTGTTTTCTTTTTGTTTTCTTTTTTTTGCCCCCACGATGCCCAATAACCTATAATGTTATGGGCATTCCCAGTCAGGAAGTAAACTTGTTCTCACAAAACCCGGGAGATGTGCTGCAGAAGCTCTTTATGTAGATGTGTGGCCTGATGCTATTCGTTTTCCCAGTTCTGTGGGTATTCAGAGGCAGGTGAGATGCTGCCTGCGCGAACTCTCAAGACACTTGTTTTGTTGAGAACTTTTATGAAGCATTGAATAGGATTCATTAATTGGTTGAGTTGGTACAGCTACATCTCGGTACGCATAAACGGCGAATACAATATGGCAAGTTAATGTAGACTGGGGGCGCATGCCTTTTCGTCCACTCCTGCTGGCTATCTTGTACTGTGCGATTTCAGCAGTGATCTTGTGAAAAAGATAATGGAGAAAATGCGACTTCTGCGTGTTTGGATTGTCTGAAATGAGTGCAGAAGATAAAGAAAGATGGGAGTAAAGGCAGTTTAGGACAGACCGGCAACGCTCAAATACGTTGTTGTCAACGGTAGGCTTCGCGATAGACGCTAGAAAACCGACGGCAAGGTTTCTGTGCCCGCAGTACCGCTGTGGCCCACCGTGGCTCGTGCCTTGCCGCGGCAAATACAATTACCCTCGCACGTAGGCTACAGGGAGTGTATCATATATGATCATCATTAAAAGAAAACCGTTTTGTAGTACCAATCTGACGTAATTAAAGAAATTATACTCGATGCTGCCCGAAAAAGGCGATAATGTGACGCTTGAGAACTAAGCGGGTTAGCCATCATCTTGATCAAAACATTTATTGGTCTCTATTTACAGGGTCTTCTGTTGTAGTCCGTAAGGGGCTTCTTGGAGGTTCTTGACTGGGTTTACCAGGGATGGGGCCCTTTGTCCAGACATCGGCGTCAGCTGCCCTATGGCCAATGTGGCCCTCACCGCGGTCGCTGAGCGGCAGTACCTCCCGATCCTACGGACTTGGATTCATGATTCTGGGGACCGCTGTTATAAGTTGGCATGGCCACGTGGTGTGATGCAATGTGAGCTTTTGACCACACCCTGTGCTGTTAGCTGCATCTTTGACTGCCGTGGTATTTCTACGCTCGCTGAAATGCATAGGCTCAGCGTTAATTTGTTAACCGTAATGACGACAAAACATTTACTTGCTTATCTTTTAACAGGTAGGATGATAAAGAGATGTCGAACACACGCCTCTCTGACTACCAGATGCGGTTGTGGGTGCCGCTCTATCGCACCTCCAACGCACATAATATCGTGACGAATGCGCGAGAGGGTCGTCCTTAGGAAAGGTCATGGATGTGTGGTTATTGTCGGCTAGTATCTCTACACGTAGTCGCGCAAAACCTTTCGTAACATCGAGTTTTCATTACTGACGAATGACTTCAAACATAACACCTAATATGTTTTTTTTCTTAATGAGCAACAACGTCAAATTACTTTTTCGAAGGAAATTAGTATACCCACCATCACATTAAGATGGATACAGGGGTGGGTCTGGGGTCAGATATAACGGTTCCACAAGGAAGGTGTCCTAAATATTAGGAGGTAATTAGTCTAGCATAGGAGGTGAAATAAACATCTAATTAGTGCGCGCTGCAGAATCTAAACAAGAGTTAAGTGCAGTCATTTTATCGCAGGGAGAATAAAAGCATACACGGATAGATAGTGTGTATGCTGTTGCATTGTTGAGGCAATTATTATTAATAATATATTTTCCAATAAATTGTATAAGTCGCGTTTAAGTAAGTTGCGCAAACATGTTAGACCCACCATATTCCGGCTCTCCGTATGCCGAAACACTCGACCATAACAAGATCCTCATTTCAAGTTTATTGATGAAGCCGCCTAACACAAAGTACGGGGTACAGCATGTTTCATCGCTGCGCTGAACTGTTCTTTCTTGTGCTCCTCGACGACCGCTTAACGAATCGTAATGTTTATTACTGAGCTCCGTTGGATCCTTCACTTAACTTTAGTTTGGGCAATCAGCGTGGTCTTTTTGCCTTAATTGCGCGCTCTACGAATCCAATGGCTCGCTCGAAGGCGTAAACGACAGCTGCTAACGTGGCGGCGCACACGTATTCACCTTGCGTTTCTGTTATGCGAGCCCAACAGTGGTAAACTTAAACCTCGTCTCAACTTTCCCGCTGCACTTTTGCTCGCGGCTAACGTCCCTGTCATACCCAGCTGAATTACGGAAGTATATAAGTTGTCATCATCTCTGCAAACAACTGTTTTTATTTCTTTGTCGATTTCCACTTCTTGTCACTCTATAAGTAAGCTATCACTCTATTTGCTAGAAAAATAAGTGTTGTTATTGGTAGGCCATTTGCCCACGTTAGGGCCAACGTCAAGATATGCATCTTTGTTCAGTCGCTGTTAATACACACGTTATACTATGTCGGTAGGGCCACCTTTGATATAAGCACGCATGCTGTTTTCGATAACATTTGGGGTAAAACGTACTCCTCTTCCAGAAAGAATGAGATCAGTGGACAGTTGGCACTCGTCCTGTTTCTTCGTGATTCTTCATCTACGTTTTTCCGCACCCTAATAAACGAGTATGTCTGACCAACTTGCCCAGACAAAAGCTTTGTAACACTTCCAACTGGCAATCTGTAGGTTCGCAATTCGAATTCAGTCTGCGCTGCTTCCTTTTTTCTTAAGTTAATTTTTTAGGCCTCTTTGTAAACACTTCGGGATTACTCCGGCAGTTGTCCGAAAGAGTAGGCTAGGGATATAGTAAAAATATGTTCCTGTAAAATAAAACGAAGTGTACCGTTCGGCAAAACACACATTGATGGAAAGTGTCCAATTCTACAACATCACCCTTTCAAGTTGCCGTATTAGTCGGCTTGAAAACCCTTTTCTGCGGGTGTAATCCGGAGAGTGATAGACACAGGGAAACTCGGTTAAGTGTGCAATTTTGCTGAGCGTGAAGCTTTTCCTTTTATGGTTGTAGAGGCGAGCCTTACGAAGGCATGCTTTTCAAGGCCGGAAAAAGCTGCAGCGCCTCACCCATAATTAGCTAGTTATGCTCAGTCACATAGTCTCGATCACACAGCAGAGCGGGTGTTCCGGTTTTCCACGTGCAGCACACTATATGTGAAGTGTACTCAGGACTGTTGTTTGTTCCTCGGCTGCCGCTCTTATTTCTATGCACGCTGGGCTGTACCCTTTTCACAGCAGCGTGCATGAAGTGCACGCTTCCTGTACCTTAGTGTGCTTAGATACAGATTTCTCTTTGCTTCTTTGTTTTGCGCGAGTCCGTAAATAGCACGTACTTCTCGTTTTACTGCTCACGCATGGAATGACTTGGGTGCCTCAGCGTAACTGCATCCCTATTTTATGGGCTGCGGACCAGCGTTCCCGATAAAAGAAAGCCATTTCCGGCGCCGCTAGCGCCGTATCGCCAAGGTCTCGTCGTGAAATCCGCCTTAGATGCGAGCAAGGACGACAAGAAAAAATGAGCGTCTATCAACAGATGGCCATGAGATCGAGCAAGTTCAGCAACATTGTTTTCTCCACGTGATTTTAGGCCACTCGCTTCGATGAACTCATTGTTTGACCGCCCCGGAGGACCAAATTAGCTGTGTCGTTAATGTTTTCCATAGGATCACAGGTACGAAGTGAGATGAAAGAACTACATCTTATCTCCACGTTCATTCAGCAGTTGTCCGTCAGACAATCGCTTACTCCGTCCATGTATTGCACGAATTATCTGCGACGTCCCTTGAACGTATAAGTTGTTGCAGGAAGGGAGTTTACAAGTTGTTCCAGGGTGCCGCAAGCTACTTCCAGTCACCTGACTATTGCGGAAACGCCGTAATTTGCAGCCTGGAAACATGTCGGCATCTCTTCAGAATTTCCACCCAGCGTGCTGCGCACCAACTTCTTTCTCTGACAGAGGACGAGCCGGTGCGCAGACACAGGCCATGTTTCACGTGCATAGATCACGACTTCCACGGCCTTTCTTTATTTCTTTTTTGGGCACTCACACCTATGCTACCCACCACGGCTTCTACAGGCACAGAAAATAGAAACGTCAATCGAAGGTCTTAACAGAAAAAGCGACATTTTCACATCAGCAGCGGAACAATTAACTTTACATTGACTATATTTCAAGTACCCGGAATATATTCACGTCCACAAGGACGGCTCATATAATATAAGAAAGTGCGGCTGAAGCTTAGGTTATGCTGTCCTTACAGGTAGAATACGCGTCTGGGCTATTACATACGTCATCACCAAAAATAGCGGAATTAGTCGCAATCCTCCTGGCCACTTATTTTGTCAAAACATATGGGACACCAAGAAAGTGTGTAATTTGTCATTATCATTATCATTAGCCTGGTTACGCCCACTGCAGGGCAAAGGCTTTTCCCATACTTCTCCAGCAACTACGGTCATGTACTAATTCTGGCCTTGTAGTCCCTGCAAACTTCTTGATCTCATCCACCCACCTAACTTTCTGCCGCCCCCTGCTACGCTTCCCTTCCCTTGGAATCCAGTCCGTAACCCTTAATGACCGTCGATTATCTTCCCTCATAATTACATGTCCTGCCCATGCCCATTTCTTTTTCTTGATTTCAACTATGATGTCATTAAGCCGCGTTTGTTCCCTCACCCAATCTGCTCTTTTCTTATCCCTTAACGTTACACCCATCATTCTTCATTCCATAGCTCGTTGCGTCGTCCTCAATTTCTGTAGAACCCTTTTTGTAAGCCTCCAAGTTTCTGCCCCGTCGGTTAGTACTGGTAAGACAAAGCTATTATACACTTTTCTCGTGAGGGATAATGGGAACCTGCTGTTCATGATCTGAGAATGCCTGCCAAACGCATCCCAGCCCATTCTTATTCTTCTGATTATTTCCGTCTCATGACCCGGATCGGCCGTCACTACCTGTCCTAAGTAGATGTTCTCCCTTACCACTTCCAGTGCCTCGCTACCT
This sequence comes from Dermacentor albipictus, assembly GCF_038994185.2. Lineage (NCBI taxonomy): Eukaryota > Metazoa > Arthropoda > Arachnida > Ixodida > Ixodidae > Dermacentor > Dermacentor albipictus. The sequence continues at coordinate 451,325,643 of NC_091821.1, forward strand.
TTTGTAAATTGCTGTTCTCTTCCGACACTGTTAAAGATTACTTTAGTTTTCAGGAGAATAATTTTTAGATCCACTCTTCCGTTTTGCCTCTCCAGGTCAGTGAGCATGCACTGCAATTGGTCCCCTAAGTTACTGAGCAAGGCAATATAATCAGCGAATCGCAAGTCACTAAGGTATTCTCCATTAACTTTTATCCCCAATTCTTCCCAATCCGGGTCTCTGAATACCTCGTGTAAACACGCTATGAATAGCATTGGAGAGATCGTATCTCCCTGTAATTTGTGCGTAGTCCTTATCACCGTGAGCATGTCTTAAAGTTATTGATGACAGCCAACCACACGCTCGAATATGGCCCCTCGGGAAAGCATACACCAAACATTAGCTATATCGCATAAAACTATCTTTCCCAGCTTGCTCCTGTGGCAACGACGATGAAGATGTTCGCCATCTGCTCTTCGAATCAGCCCCAGATACTCGATGCAAAGACGGCAGCTAGAAGAAAAGCTACAAGAAGAGCTCGCCGACCTTTCTCAATCACAAAATTGCTGGGCTCATGACCACCGAAAATACCACAACGAAAAGCATCGAACTTTATCCAACATTTTTACGAAGACACAGGCATCCTTAACAAGTACTAGATATTGCACTGAACAATCACACCATGTAACAACGAATAGCTCCTATTATTTCTAATTATTACCACTTGTATATCACGTGTAACCCTCTTTCGTATTCTGTGTATTCTCATCTCTTTACACGCTCATCACAGTATACATCACGACCGCTTGTGTGTGTGTGCGTGTTTGTGACTGTTTACAATGTAATTGTGGGGAGACTTCCCTCTGCTTTCTATATTTATGTGGTCGGGGGTTTGTAAATCTGTGCGCTCTAGAGTTCTGGCCCTATGACTTGGTTTCTTTTCGTTTTTCTGTTACATATATGTGTTTATACGGTTGTTTCTGCTATACGAAAAAGAAGTAGCCGTAACCATAAGCGGGTGACTGCATCTCTTTTTTCTTTTCATTCCAATAAAAAGAGTGAGCGTTCTGAAGGAAAATAAAGCTGGTGACCTTGTTCTACCAGATGGCACGCGAACATACAAACCATTTACGTATAGACCACTCAGCTGAGCGATGGCTGAAAACAACTACCTTCTTAAAATACGGGCCCCACAGTCTCATCGAATTATGCCGACTTTGTACCTACGCTGCTTCATTTTATCTATACCAACAGGCTGCTAATGTGTTGACTGTTTTAGGATCCTTGCCAGCACTGCGTAAGAAAATGCTACATCATTGTGCGCTTCGGGTCTAGGCCATCGTCAACATAATAGTATACACTATATATCGCTGGCTGTGCGTGCGCCTAAAAATAAAATAAAAATTAAATTCCGTTGTGCTTACAGATATCCAGCTTACTTGGTAACATTCGCAATATTACCAACCGTATTCAATCACATTCATCATAACAACTATTATCAATATATTGTCGGCTTAACCGTACATTGAACGCAAATTTCTTGCAAGTTGTCATTTCACTTGCGTAAAGGATAGGTAGCTGTTTTTTTGCACAATAACGCACTCTCATCGCCTAATGGGCACTAACGAGAAACACTGAATCTGTTAAGAGTGATTACGCATGCTTTCAAAACTCTACTTTGAATATTTTCCCAGTAATATGTTGATTATATGAAGAAAGAACTTAGGCTCAATGTTCAATGTTCTAAGTTTCCTTCTACACAAGTTGATGGTTGGTACGTCAAAGTGACGTGATGGACTTCCAAGTGTTTCTTTTTAAATATTCATCGTGGTATCTCCATGGGTCAGTAGGATGTCTTAGAAGTGGCGAAGTTTATTCTACCGACCTACTAGAATACAATGTAGTGCATATTTTATCAATAAAAATGCCGTTACCACTCGCTGGTGAAAAAACGGCAATGAATCGTTGCCATCTGGGCTTCTATTGTCGGTAGTTTCCGGCTTACAAAGTATCTTCGCCCAGTAGAGTGGATCTTGGGGGGATCTTCAAATGGCAATTTACTACGCAGCAGAAGTAACATTTTGGTTTAGTGTTTCTTTAAGGTGCTGTGTCTCTCTGCTTAGCTGTTTAGCAAAGTTGGCATTTATAATACAATGATAGGTGGCATATTCAGTATACAGAATTGAACGAGTTGGCCTGATGAAGATTCTAATTGCATATTGCTTCTCTATTGTGTCACCTTTGTGTCGAAGCGAGATATGCCTATCCACAAATATCGTCCACCCTAACTAGTTTTTGTCTAACTAGTGTAGAAAGCATCGACACAATGTGCAAATTTCGCAGCCTACAATAATATTGCAGTAGCATTGTTCTCTGTAAGGATCATCGCGACTCAAAATAAACTCGGTTTAAACCTGAAATACTGGCATCGGCCTACGATCGTTTGCAATAGTTTAAACTAAGAAAAAAATACATATTGAAGACCCTCCCCATGATATGGACCTAAAGTGTGTTTGCCACAAGTGAAATGTACCGGATAAATTATTACCAATAATATGACACAATTGTATACGGAGTAATTGTAAGAAGATGCAACTAAAATTTTACATCTTACATTTGTACAAGATTGCAAACATGCACACTTCTATTAGATGTTATGTTGTCTAGATTACTGCGCTACACACGTATATATAAACCTTATTATACAACTTTGTGCGTTGAAATTGTTCAGATCATTCAAGTGCGTGCATTGGGGGAGGACAGAAAATTATAAAGAGAGCTTACACTTCCCACCTTTTTTTATACTTACATATTTTAGCACTCGTATCGTATTGTAGCCTTCATTCGCTCATAATAAAAGTTCTGCAATTGATTTCCTCGATGTGAGGTAACTTCCTGGTTAATTTTTTTATTGCATTAGCATTCTTAGGGTACTTCACGGACTTTCTAGGGCCTATCTATTTATCTATATATCTATGAATATGTATCTATCAATGCTTGTGTCTAACCCTTCTCCCGCGAACCTGGGTCAATGTGTGGTGCATGACTGAGTGGTCTCTGTGCGTCGACAATAAACCTCTGCGATGCCAACTGGGATCACTTGGTATGTGCCAGTATGTGTGTACCACTCTACAACAGCAAAAATGAAAGTTCTTTTACATTTCTGCAATATCACGTGGTTTCGTCATGGACAGCAACCGGAAGCCGGCGGCGGCACAAATGTACTGTGTACGTGGTGCCGCTTTTCAATGAACGTCTTTTACGCCACCGCTTTAGCGAGCTACGCCATGAATTCACTGGGTATGTTTTGCTCTTCAGTGAACCTCTCGTCAGCTTTCATCACTGTGTATGGGCCACTTGGTAGGCGGCAAGCGCGCCACGCGACTAGTCTCGGAGGACACGCACGGACTTCTGGGTAACGTCACTAGATGGCACAGCGTTTAGAAAAAAAGGTCGAGAGAGGAGCCCGGATGCCGCATGGCGCGTGTGTCAGCGTTTGCACGAAGTGGCGCGCCTTGCACTTCGGAGACCATTCGCGGCAGCACCGCTAGATAGTGCCGAGTGTTCTTAAGGAAGGGCGAAAGAGGATTCGCACTGCTGTACACTCCTGATACGCAACTCGCTGCGACCGTGGGAACATTTTGTGTCGCTATATTGACTCAATGCTAAACGCATGACCGTCGACATTCATCGTGACATGGGTTCTGCTGACTTCTTTTTTTTTTCATTTGAATATGTAAAATGGCTTAAGCTCTTCTCCCCTCAGGACATATAATACCAATATAACGAAGAAGCTGTGCCACATAGTACCCACAAAGGTTTCCTGCAATCATTACACCCTGTCCCGCAGTGGAAAAATAGTATAAAGAAGAACAAAACGAAAAACACAATATTAATGCTTTTCGCTGCTTGGCAACCCGACCGCTAAATTTGTCATAGCAGAGCATGCGGCTACTTATACAGTACTTGCAGCTCAATTTCGTGTTTTATGCCTACCACAATCATCAAATAAATTTCATTGAATCAATTTGCACTTGAACTTTCAATTTGAATCTCAACAGTGGTCACGTGGTCACATTGAACACATGTCTCATCTATGTTCAAACTTAGCCTCGCACCATCTACGTCATCCATCGTGCTGATCACCTGCAATCACTCTCGGGGGCCATTCCTGTGGTTTTTTGGGGACTCGCCGTAGATAACGCGAAATCATGGCTGGCTGAGTTCTACCCCGTAGCCTTCCATTTGCGTCTCTTTTTCCCGCTCAATCGTAGGAAAGACGGCATTCCCCGGCCGGTCACCGTCCGATCAACTTATAGCGGTGTTACCGGTGCCGAATCTTGTACACGAGACACCCTTCCGCGCTCCTTCCGAAGATTATGTCCCTCCCGTTTCGCCATTTCTCGTAGCATCAGGAGAATTGTTCGCCGAGCTCAAAGCCATAACGGAGCTCAATGGCATCACCGCACAGCTGTTGCCCCGCAGCCCCATACCACTAATGTCTCCCGAAGCAATGCGCAAACGATGGCTCACGTCATGTATGCCACCTCCGTTTCTTTATTTTTTTGTATGTGTGTGTATGTATGTGTGTTGGTGTCCACTCTAACTCGCGAAAAGAAAAGTAAGGCTGTGAAAGGTTCAGTGCGAAGTGCTCTTCAGACAGGAGAATGGGCTCTCACTCGGATGAGTAGCTCGCTACTGAAACAGCATGAACAGGATGAGCGGTGTGCCGCAGGCCTTGAGCCCGTCTGCGCATTCCTGAAAACCAATGTGGATTACCTGAAAAAAGAAATAACATAACTATAGCGCTTTCTATTTTTATTGCTATTTCAGCCCCTGTACTTCCCAGCCGTCCGCCTAAGTAGCACTTGTTTCTGCCGCTTGGAGGCCATGATGCGAACACGTGGGCATTGAGTAAGCAACTAAAGCAACGTTGAAGTAAATGACCCAAACACTAAAGCTATTACTACTATAATTAAAACTTGTTGTTCCCCAGACTAAACACGCGCTGCGATAGGCAGAGTTGCTGCTGTAATTATTGCGCATCATGAAACCCTGAACGGATGGAGAGCTACAGAAATAAAACAAAATTATTCTGGGTGTCTAACTATACCACCACCAATGTTTAAATTTATGCAAAATTCACGTAGCTGGACAGAACCAAGGCAATGTTGTTTCTCGTTGCATGGAGATACTCAGATTATTTTTTTTACATTCCGCCTAATTAGATAATTAGTGTTATGTAATGTACCTACTTGTCGAATATTTTAAATAAATGACGAGTGTCAATGACAAAATTGTACAACAACATGAAAAGCTACCGATACAGCTTTCACTTTGCTCCTTGCGGGTTACATAAAATGATTTTTTTTTTCACATAGTGAAAGAAGCCCGCGAGTACACGGAAAGTGCTTCGAGCAGCCAGTCACGCGGTAATATTGTGTGTATTCGCAGGCTTCGTAGTCCCGTACGATTACGTACGCGAATACCTTACGGGTCGTGGGGCCCGCACAGCGATCGGCGGACTGGAATCGCAAGACACAGAAATGGGTTGCACGGGCACGCTGCAGGGCTGCTTCATTTCATTATTTCTCTTTATCCTCTCGCATATCGGGTTACCGCGGAAACTAGCAAATATAGAAGGTCTCTGACACAGCTTTCCCTCGGAAACCCAGAGGGTGATGTCATGGATGCCCATGACATCACCCTCTGGGTTTCCGAGGGAAATTACGGCCACGTAGAGCAAAGGTTGCAGGCAGCTATCGGCGCGGTGCAGGAGTACCTCCACGACATGGGCCTCGAATGATCCGCGGCTAAACCCAAGCGCAGGGGCCGCAAACTCGAAAACGTCGATTGGGTAGCCAAGCGCGGAGACAGAGAAATTAGAGTAGACACATCGGACGGCACCGTCATCCCCCAAGTTCACGACATTAGGGTACTAGGCTTGCACCTATCGGTTAAGGGCCACAAAGGCGAAACCGCCCGCAGACTAGATCGCGCGGTCGATAAAACTATCCGGTTGCTGAAACGCCTCACAAATATACATAGTGTAATGAAGGAAAGCAATACCGCCCGCCTTTCTTGGACTTTATTGGAACTTTTGTGCTCACGCCGCGCTGGCCGAGAGCTAGCGCCTGGTAGACCTAGCGCGGCATGGCAGCAACGCACGTTGAAGGGGAAGTGCTCCTAGCGGAGGACTTTACTGAAGACCTAGGATGGCGGACAGTGCCCAGCCGAACATCTAGAGCTACGACGAGGCCTGAATTTGGTGATGGCGGTTCGCCAAGCGAGATGCCTGAACGACGGGGCGCAGGTGAATGGCGTGGAGGCTCGGCAATCAAGAATCTCATTGTGAAGGCGTCGCGCATGCCACCAATGCCGCAAGAACACATCAAAATAGTCATTCGCCCACGGGGTGGATTGAATTCGGAGAAAGTTAGCTCTACAGTGGTGGGCAAGGCAATCGTAGAGGTATCATGCCTCTGTAATGAGCAGATTAGGGAAGATGTTATTTGCCCTAACTTTATGCAATATATCTTGGTGGCTAGTATGCCAGAAATGAGCAACGCCAAACGATATGCGCGACTCAGGTCAATCAGAGCGGCAGACAAGGATTTTGAAGTCAGTGCATACGAGACGGCCCCACACACTACGTGTAAGGGGGTAACTCGCAATGTAGACATTACGGATGGCCCACCGATACTTGAGCAGAACATCGTTAACGATCGCAATGCACTGGTTATGGCGGTCAAACAAATCAAGAGCACAGGATCAGTTATCGTTGTTTTCTACGGGTTAAAAGTGTCCAATTTCGTCAGATATGGGCCAACCCTGGTCCGGTGCTTCCTGTGTCGAAAGCAGTTGGATGTATGTTATCTGTGTGGCAAGCTTGGACATCGGGCGGACGTCTGTCCGGTGCCCGATTGTTTTGAATGCCGAGGATGCGGGGCTCGGAAAACTGAAGAGGATCCCAACTGTGTACCTTGTTGCAAGCTTTTTGGTGGATGACACCTGACTGCGGATAAACAATGCAGACAAACATGCCAGTTTCCCTACGTTCTGCGTGTTCGACTACAGGAGAGAGCCAGGGCCGAGCTAACGGCGGAACAGGAGGCAGCCGATATGGTGCGGCTGGTGAGCGCACGCCAACACTCTAAGGGGCGCTCACGCTCTAGCAGCCGCTCCAGGTCGAGGCAGCGGCCATCGTCTGGGTCTCCAACGACCAGGAGCCGCTCCGTTTCTATGGAGGCGCGGGTGCACTTTCCTGCAGCTCGAGGCCAGACTATCTGGGCTGACAGGGCCAAGGGCGGCATCAGGGCCGACCGACCACGTGAGCAGCACCAGAAGAATGTGGATGGTATTAGAGATAGAGATAGGATTACGCAATTGGAAAAGCAGCCATTCAGGGGCTTATCAAAGAGATAGCTGAACATAGGAACGGCTTACCTTCCTGTAATGGCGATAGTTTAGGGCAGGCTAGGAAACATGATGACTCGGTTGAGGTACCGAGGTCTGTGGAGGTCGCAGAAGATAATACGGCAGACGAGGAGACGCCTGCTCCGAAAAAGAGGGCCCTATCGTCGACGCTGCGGATTCAGGGCAAAGCCGGTTCCGAGCTTAAAGCAATTATGACGACATTGCAAGAAAGTGTAAATCAGATCATTAATAGACTGGAGCGGAAAGAAGAGCGGGATAATATCACGGATCAGAGATTAGGCAAAAATGAAATATATCTAAACGAAACAGTGGTCCCTGTTATAGAGCGGGAGTGCACTCGGCCGCTAGCCCAGCAGAATAAGTCGCCGAGTGAACTTGAGCTCAAAACTAGTTCACCGAATTTCCGTGGGAAAGATGGGTGTATTAAATGGTTCATTTAGTATTTGGCAGTGGAATTGTAGGTGGTTCAATCATAAGAAGGCGTATCTGCAGCAGTATGTTACAACGCATGGTGTGAAACCTCAAGTTATCATGTTACAAGAAACACTGACGTCTAACGTGACCTTAACGAATTTCAAAGCGGAAGCTAAGGATAATCAACAGGGCAGAGGACTCGCCACCCTCATTAATAGGAGGTTGGCGTGTATTAGACATGATATTCACATGGCGGATTGCAAGATTGAATATATAATGTTGGCGGTAATTTTAGGTTGGCAAAAGTCATGTCAGAGGAGCGTTTACCAGCTTAACCTGTACAGTAGCCCCCGGGACACGAAGCAGAGTTTCATATCGCTCTTGACTAAGGCAACCAGTCTGGCTAAGGATGTGCCATTGCTTATTGGTGGGGACTTCAATGCACCCTATCATGTCTGAAATATGGTGATAGCACTATTAAGGGGCAGAGACTACGGCAGCAGGCACTAGGCTTGAATTTAACTCTGATTACAGACCCTTCGTATCCCGCCAGATGTGGCACGTCGACATGTAGAGATTCGACACCTGATCTCACTTTTGTTCGGGCGGGTGGCGGATTCGTCCTTGTCCGATTCTAATATAGATTTTGGTAGCGATCATTACATACCTATGATTAGTTTGGTAGTGGATAATAAAAGAAAGCGCACATTTAGGATGGTTAACTGGGATGCCTTTAGGAAACTAAGAGCGCAGAGAATCGAAGATGAGGGAAATGCGCTAACCTTAGAACAGTGAACTAGTCAGCTTAAAAGTGACGTTGAGGCGTCCACTAAGGAGGTTCAGACCGATATTGACACGGAACACATGGATAGTCGCCTGGCGCATTTGTTGGAAGCGAAGCAGTCGATGTTAGCAAGATGGAAGGGTCAGAGATTGAATAAAAGGCTCAAAAAGCGTATAGCAGCGGTTAATCAGGAAATTGAAGACAATTGTCGGGTACTGTGCAAGCAGCAATGGGATGAAGTGTGCAATTCTATTGATGGTCGCACAAAGAGGGGAGGCACCTGAAGGTTGCTCAGACATTTACTAGAAGAGACAAGCACTAAAAATGGCCAGAGGACTATGATAGTTAAGCTAGTCCATCAGGCCTGTCGGGATTTCACGGAGCAGGGGTTGCTGAACGATATGGCTTAGAGATACCTTCCATTGGAGACCTGGTACCATACACCTGACGTGAATTTGGAATATAGTGTGGACGAAAATGCAGCTATGGATGACGAATTTACTGAAAGTGATATAAGAATGGCGCTGCAGAATCTTAATGGTCGATTGGCATCAGGGCCGGATGGCATTACGAATAAAATGTTACGGAATTTAGACGACGGGTCAATTGAGTTCCTTACGCGGGAGATCAATAGCCGATGGAAGGAAGGCTCTTTCCCGGAAGAGTGGAAACTTACAACTACTGTACTGATGCCCAAACCGGGGAAGGCCATAGGGCTTGAAAATCTCAGACCCATTTCCCTGACATCGTGTGTGGGGAAAGTCGCTGAGTATGTCATTTTAAATAGGCTAGCGCGTTGTATTGAGGGCAATGGGGTCTTTCGGCACTCGATGATAGGATTTCGGCCCGGACTCTCGACGCAGGATGCTATGATCAGGATAAAGCATCAGCTCCTTGACCGGCGGACAAGGGATACTAAGGCACTAATTGGACTTGATATGGAAAAACCTTTCGATAATATCCGACATTATTTTTTTCTATGGTTGCTATCGGACTTGAATATGGGGCAGCGGCTTTTCCATTTCGTCAAGGCTTTCTTTATGGATAGAAGCACGTGTCTCAGGTGTGGGGAGATAATGTCGGAAGTCTTTCAATTGGGTTGCTGTGGTATTCTTCAAGTATTCGTGCTCTCGTCTATGTTACTCAATCTGGCGATGTCGATGTTGGCTAATATACTGGACACTGTCCAGGATATTGGCTATTGTATCTACGTGGATGACGTTACTATATGGAGTGTCGGGGGTAGAGATGGAGAGCTTGAGGCTAGGCTGCCGAAGGTGGTAACGCTTGCAGAGTAGTATGTGGGTCTCATGGGGCTCAAGTGCTCCACTAAAACGTCGGAGTTGTTGTTCTTGAAATCTAAGCAGCTTGGTCATAGGCCAAAGGATTGGGTGCCGGAAGTTGAGCCTTACATTATAATCCATACTGGGGAAGGGTTGTTGATACCCAACGTTGAAGCAATCAGGATCCTGGGTTTTGTACCTGAAGCGAATGGATCGAGCGAACGAACTTTACATGAAATTGCCGAGGCTCAGCGTACTGCACAGAGGGATTGGTTGCTAGGTACACCTGCGGGTAGATATATTTTAGAGTAAATTGAAGAATCGGTGTCTGTGTCGCACGATAGGGCTCCCCTACACGGGGCAAATATCATGGTTTGTCCGTTTCCGCGGAATATACCCCCAGTGCATAATGTAGGGCGACGGGTCGCGAGAGCTCCTCAGGCACGGCGGTGTCACCTTCAATGACCTTGAGTACTCATGCCATACCACGTGACACCGTGACGTCACGACAGAGGAGAAACGGGGCTCCAACTCGCGCCGTCGCTCACGGCGTCGCGGCCGTATATAAGCAGCTGCGCTTGCCTCTGCTAGACACTCACGAGGTGAGATGCCTCCTGGAGACAGAGCTGCTCGTTGGAATGAGAAGCGAAGGTTGCGGCGTGCTACAGAGACTGATGAAGAGCGGGAAGTACGTCTGGCCAAGCAACGTGCTCAGTATGCGGCTCGGCGACAAGTTACTTACCAAGTTTAGCCACCAATATGCTTCGCATCTGACTAGACTTAACCAAGCTAAGCCTCAGCCAATTTTTTTCGTCGGCGGCGGTGACATGGAAAACAAATCCGCAAATATAAAAAAAAGCTCTTTCGGTACATCCTTTTGTGCTAAACTGGATGAAATTCCGGCCTTTCATACTAAGAGCGGAGAGGAGAGAGGTGTTGGAAGCCGGAGAAATACAAGAGGTTTTGTAAGTCTGTCGTTTTTCAGCCAACGAATTAAAAAAAATAAAGATAATTTCGCGCGTATCTAAAAGCCTCTATGGTGAGTGTGTTTGTATATTCTCTCCTCCACAAATATGCAGAGCCCTGTGTTTTGCGTCGTAGTCGCTTATTTTTTTATTATTTTTTTTTGCTATGCCTAGATTTATCTACGAGATTTTCTCATTGAGCAGAGTCGGCGAATTCGTCTAGAATTGCTAAGCCAGAACCGACGCACTTGACACCTTCTAGATATGTTAACCTTGCTTCCACTTGCTCTGAATGAGAATGCGATTATACAGCGTGCTTTGACTGACTGAATAAACTTTATTGAAACCAGCAAGAGATGGTGGCTGGGCCTAGGCCTCCCATGTGGGGACGTCGAGGTGTTGCATCTTCGCCGCCTCGCAGGCCTGCTGGGTCGCCCAGAGTTGGTCGTCAAGGTTGGGGCTACGCAGAGCAGCGTGCCATCTCGACGAGGGGGTCGTGGGGTTAGTGTCGGGGTATTGGTGTGTACAGTCCCAAAGCATGTGTGGAAGTGTGGCTGGCTGTGTCTTGCAGATATGGCACGTGGGATTAGGGTAAATGTCTGGGTAGATCTTGTTGTAAAGTTGTAACTATTGTAAAATTGTAACGAGGGGTAAGTATTGGTTTGTAGCAGGCGGAAAGTTGTAGCCTGCGCTCGGGATAGTTTGTTGTGTGGGCCGGGGAAGGTTCTACGCTCTAAGTAGAAGGACTTCACAAGATCATTGTAGCGTGTCAGGCGATCCCTACCGGTGGGGGCAGCCTCCCCTTCTCCTGCGCGGTTAACTAGGCCTCGCGCTAGGGAGTGGGTAACCTCGTTGAGGTTGGGGAGGTGCGGGTAGACGGTGCCTACATGAGCCGGGAACTAGACTAGTGTAACCTGATGGTCGGTTGAGCGGGGCGCTTGTTGCAAGATGCGCAATGCTTGGTGTGAAATACGGCCGTTGATATAGTTGATAACGGCGGAGCGGGAGTCAGAGACGATGGTATGGCATGTTGGGTCTAGTGTGGCTAGCGCGATGGCCACTTCTACAGCTTCCTCAGCGTGTGGGGTTACTAGGCTGATAGCATGGTGGAGAGAGCCTTCACGCGTGGTGACGGCTGCAAAGCGGGTACCGTGGGGATACTCGGCGGCGTAGACGAAACTCACACCGTCGTGCCGAGTAAGGGATTTGGTGAGAGCCGTGGCACGAGCTGTGCGACGTGCGTGGTTGTATTCGGGGTGCATATTTCTGGGGATAGGATCGGCGTGAATCCAAGCTCGTATGGTGGAGGGGATCTGGTGCTTATGGCCGTGTTGATGGTGGTAGGTGATACCATGCGAGGTGAGGATATGGCGACCCGTCGCTGTGAGAGTGAGTCTCTCCAGCTGAGAGCGACGTTGGGCTTCGATGAGCTCGTCCAGTGTGTTGTGGACGCCTATTTGAAGGAGGAGGTCAGTGCTGGTGCAACCGGGGAGGCCGAGGGCTTGTTTATAGACACCGCGTATAATATGTTGATCTTGGTGTGTTCAGCCTTGTACCAGTTTAGATACGCAGCAACATAGGTGATGTGGCAAATTACGAATGACTTGATTAATCGGAGCAGATTCTCCTCTTTCATACCCCCACGGCGGTTGGAGACCCGCTTCAAAAGTCTCATGCCATTCGCTCCGTTCGCCTCTATGAGCAAGCCGAGCACACGGATATTGGTGACTAGGGGTATGGGGCTCCCATCCATGAGATGAAGCGCAATGTCTTCGTAATGGCGTTTAGCGGTGGAGTATTTTGGACGGCGGCCACGGAGAGTAGGCCTGTAGAGAAGGAGTTCGGACTTCGCAGGGGAACAGCGAAGCCCCGTGCCTTGGATATAGGTCTCGACTGTTTCAATGGCGGATTGTAGTGCCGTTTCTATTTCGCCGTCACTGCCTTTGTGGGCCCAGATGGTTATATCGTCAGCGTATCTGCGTGCTTTAAGCGAAAAAGAAAAAGACAGACCTCTTCTATGACCAACTTATGCTGATTCAGCCCTTAAGCTGTAGGCCAATCAGTAGACTTTATAACGCACATTCCCGATCGGACAATAAATTAAATAAATTGGTCTGAATACTATTTGCCCTCTGCTTGTTTAACTTTTCTTATAACGTCCTTTTTTCCTGAGGAAAAACGAATCAAAACTCGTTTTTTTTCTGCAGCAGGTTATGCTGAGACATGGTATTATGCGGTAGAAAAAAAATCTGCTCAATGTCTTACCTCGTCGTCACCAGATTGAATGAACGAAGTGTTGATTAGTAGAAACGTGGGCATTGCAAGGAGGCACAACTTTTTTCGAAAAAAAAAGTTTTTTTCACTTGCACGTCAAAACTGTTTTTAGTTCAGTGCCACTATCGGTGTCAGTTGCATTAAAATTTTTTATATAAATGTTACAATGAAGCAGCACCGTTTAGTATACATTTTTGTGCATGTATAAATGTAGAAAAACTTCTTCGAGTGCAGTGGATGGAATAATGCAAAATTTCTGTATTGCTACAAGTTGCATCCCTTGCGTTGATGCCGTTTTCAGACATATCGCCGGTTCTACCCGCAAGCATACTGGGCCCACGACCATCAAGCCGTGGTTCCGACTTCTCGAGGCCGCTGTTTATTCTTGTTGCGCCATATTGCTCCTTTGAACGAGAAGTTTGGGAACTCCACGTTGCGCCACGACTAGTGACGACGCGCATAAGCAGGCGCGTGCAGAGCAGGGTTGCTTTTGTTTGCATTGTGTTGCTTTATTGCTCCCCTGCTTGACATAATTTTATGCTTCAGACAGGCAAAATAATTAAACAGACAACATCAAGACTCAAATAAAACTGGATTTACTTAAAACAGAAATCTTTATTCCTATTTAAATGGCGCGCCATGTCGGCACGCCGACATCTCGGCGCATGCCTCTAGTCGTGTGTACGTAACGAAGCGCGCGCGCACAAAACGGCAATAGTACAGTGTGGCCAGGTTGGACGATGCGGTGTAGCCCATAGGTAGAGAAATTGTTGCCCAAATGTAGCCAAACCTAAAAAAAGAGCTAAAAAGAAGAGAAGTGTAGCCAAATATAGGCCATTTTTTTATTTGCAGTACGATTTGCGTATAGATTTTCGCATTTGGCTACGGCAGCCCTTTTGTCGATCGGTGATGTAAAGGGTCGACCGTCACAGCCGACAGTTCACATCAACGTGATGCTTGCGCACAGAACAATTTCTGGTTGGCCCCGAAAGCCCTGAAGTTCCAACGAATCGCTGCAGAGGGCAAAAAAAAAATCAATCATGGCGCTGCCAAGAAAAGAACTCTAGTACCTTCACTCCTCAGGGCTGCCGTCCTGAGCACACAATTCCCCGCTGGAGGTTCCGTAGTAAGCACAAATTTAACGAAACAACTTTCCCTCAAGCCTATCGCAGTGTTTTACTATGTGACAAATAGTACTGAATTATTATTTTGAAATATGTACAGTAACATTAACAAGTGCTTTCTAGCTTTCGTTAACGCAAAATAATGTTGAGCATCATGAGCCTAGGATAGCCTAGGGTAGTTTCATGCGGTCGTGCTACTTATTTTCGAACAAGGATGAAAGCTACAATTTTCCTATTCTGGGCTTGCATTCTTTTCATTGATCGTACATCACGGGAGTGTTAACTCTGGCCAGGAAGTGGCCATGTGGCTCGAATTTTTCGCAGCATCTATACTTTCTAATGTTCGGATTGACAGTCTATTTATTTCGTCGGTCTTGGTCGCGAAGACCAGGCTAATAATCCGCTCTGCAACCGCGTTCCACACAGGTAAGGGCAAAGAAGTGCAAAAACGGATTACGATAGCTTTGGAAAAACAGGCACACCAGAAGCGTAGTTTTTTTATCAATAGTACGCCAAAATTCCACCATCATTTTAAAGTGTCTTAGCCGAAGGTGAGTCAGTTAGAAAGGAGTTGCGAAAGACGGCGAGGGGAGTGGAGTTGCGAGTAGGGGTGAAAGAGGCGTATTTGCTTTCCCGGCCGCCTGATGGATGGCGCTAACAACCTGGGGTGCCTCGATGGCACGCTTCTCCGTGGGAGGCGGCACTGACCTCGACGCACCCTACTGCCACAGAAGCGACGGAGTTGCCCAGCCCGACAACGGTGCAGAAATGGGAGAGCAGTAGGGGTATTTCGCGCAAGAACATAGGCACAGCTGCGCTGCCGGCTTGGCTTGCTAAAATATAGCCTTCGATGTCTGTTTCTACTAAGTGAGCGCCACCATTCGAGCGTGGATTAGGGCGCCACCTAAAGCTCAAGCAAAACCAAGTGGCAGATTTTCGGTAGCCCAAATAAAGTCGCATAGCTACCTCGCCCAAGTCGGCATCGACTCAATTTGACTATATATAGCCAAAGTTGGCAGAACTGCAATAGTTGGCCGGGCGCAAAAATTGAGAGGTGGATTTCTGAGACGCACTCGCACTAACCACTGGTGTGCTACTCAGCGCCGCCCTATGCCAGCGTCTGAGAGTGCGTATGTAGCCGGTATCAGCCGCCACGAAGTCCAACCACGAGCCGGAGTCATATGTAGTCACATCTTCAGCCGAAGCATCCTTCCTCCATTGTCCGGAGCAATGTAATACATCCGCTCTCTTGAACACGTGACAACCGCCAGAACGTCCCGCAAACGCCGCAGCGAAAACTAGGCAGCTTGTTTAAAGCTGCGTAGTGTCTAAGCATGAGCCCTTTTGGAGACATCGCGCAGAACTACGGAGTCATCATCATTATCATCATCAGCAGCAGCAGCCTATTTTATGTCCAGTGCAGGGCGAAGCCTGTCACTGCCATCTTTAATTATCCGTGCCCTGCTACTGATTGAACAAATGCAAATACCCACCAGCGCACGCGAAACTAGACTAGAAAGAGGCGGTTGCCTGGATGCAACTGCACACACGCTGGTATGCGAACCTGGCCATCCTTCGCCTCTGCTACCCCGACATTTGTTCATCCGACAAGTGCAAAGCGTGTGGAGCCAGAGCTACGCTGCAGCACATGCTGTGGGAATGCACCGGTAGCGACCAGCGAGAATTCCCGACGAACGGGGTGGACGTGTCAGTCTCGAACCTCTGGGTGCAATAGGAGGCAGCCCTGGTCACTCTCTCGCCGATCAACTGTGGGCCGTCCGGGACACCGAGGAAGCCGCCCGTGCTAAGCACTAGAGACCGCCACATAGCCTGGGGTGCTGATGGCCACACCCCGCCAAAATCGCCGGACATCTTCAGTAAAGTTTTCACACTCACTCACTCGCAGGCTTCTTTCACGCTCAGAAAATCACTTTTACGTAGGACGTATTGAGCAAAGAGAAAGTTGAAGCGGGATTTTTTTCATGTTGGTCTGCAATTTTCTCATTGGCACGCTTTATCTAGTTACAATATTTGAGAAGTTTATTATTAACTAATTAAGAATAATGTAATTAAGCGGAATGCAAAAAATTATCTATGTATCCGCAAGCGACGGCAAAAACATTACTTTGGTACTGTCCAGCTATGCGGCATTTGCATTTATTTAAATCTTGGTGCATGACAGTCGGGACCGCCTGTATACGCGTCTTCGGGGAGTCATCTTTTTCAATCAATGTACTACGGGGGTGCTGCTGTTGAAGACATTAGCGATATACCTTCGCTACCTCTCTTTTCAATACATAAAGCCAACTACATACACCACATAGGGAAGATTCAATACAAAATACTCGGGTACAATCTTTTCCAAAGAGAGAGAGAGACAGAGAGTAGCAACACCTTCCGGTTTGCTACTCTCTACCGCGGTAAGGGCAAAGGGGTGTGAATAATAGTATCTAGTAAAAGGGGCTATCATGTTTAGGTTTTCCGGGATTTAAAAAAAAAAGATTGCCTGTAGGAGAAAGCATATTTCTTGTCCTTGAGCTCAACTATTCCAAGTGGCGGACATTACTAGCAAGAGAAACCAATACACATATTCCACGAACTATCTAAAATTTCGTAAATGACTTCCTAATTAATTTATTTACGGCACATAATGCAATTTCCGAATTGTAGACTGTCAGCATGCCAGACGTGCCCAATTGAATATTATCTACTGCATTACATCAGTTTCGAGATATTATTTCCCAAAGATGTGTGATGAAATACATCGTTGTTGCAGTTACTTCTGAGCTTCAATATATAAAAGAGGCTGGTGTTCCAAAAGTAGGTGATCGAACAACCATGCATAATTACTGTGATTTTCCTGGCGCATATCTCCAAACTGGTATCATTCAGGAAATTCATTGCAAGTGGTCACACCTTGCAACCTCACCGCCTACAATTCCCTGATTGCAGTAAGTACTGTAAAACAATAATTATGTCATGCATCAGTGATCTTTTTAAATCCGTCACATATATGATTGCATTTCTCGTGTAAGTAATGTCTTCTCTCCGCATATTCTAGCTCAAAGACTACAGTTGCGTTACTGTAACAGGTGATTTTTGGAAATTGTGGTAAACCTATAAATAATCACTCCATATATAATACACATTCCTAAAAGGAGTGCTTCTCCCAACATTAAGGGTAAAAAAGAACATAGAGATCGGTAAGCGGTCTACCGACAAGCTTTTTTCTTTCTCTGTGCATTTCACATATATAAAACGTAGAAATAAAATTGAGTTGATTCAAATAAATGGCCTTCCTAGAACTAAGCCTGCGCATGCAATGCAAAGGATACTTCGGCATACTGAACAACAAAAAGACGTCTGCGATGCATGGAATTAAAGGTATTACGGAAAAATTAAGGTTCTCTCAGTGCTACGGCATCCCATTTCAATCTACCGCACTATGACATATCGGCGGACCTAAGCCACGCTTCCGCCGAGAATTTCTTTCACTGTCACATCAGATATCTAACTGTCTAACCCCAACGGGCACAACCTTGTCTACGCTCTTTCAGTCCTCTGCAAACTCCCGGCAAATGTATACAACGATGACATCACGATGTCAACGACCGCAATCACGCTATGCCAAACGACAAATGTGCGCCTTTAATGTTCCCTGCTATCGAAGCGGATGCCCAGACCAAATGGGCCACTAGCCACTATTATGTATTTTCTGTGCCAACAACAGGCTCAACATTATCATATCCAGCTCTAGTAATCTTGCGGGAATAGGCAAATTTGGCTTGAAATAAGGTATCGTGTTAGAGCGTATATGTAGCGATACATATACAAGTGCACGGGCGATTTCATCTTAGCCTAAACATTCGAGGTAGTTCCTCTCGACCACGATAGAGAGAGCGAGAACAAGGATATGAAAGGCAGGGAGGTCAACCAGAAGAGCATCCGGTTTGCTACCCTACACTGGGGGTGGGAGAAAGATGAATAGAAAGAGGAAGAAAGGGAGAGAGTAAGCACTGTCCTTGTGTATGGTGTACACCACGATAGACTGAGCTAAGGACATTAGGCGCAGATGTTCGACGATGGATTTGTTCTCGCTTAAAGAAATGAGCAAATACCACGTAGCGCACCCTGTTAAAATATATACGTACTACAAGGTTCTCAAACAATTGTTTATTCCTTTTATCCACAGATGAGATTTGCCGACTACATGATGGGGTTTTACTGGAGAAGCTTGAACAAAAGTTGTCTAATATAGGATGCTATACCGTAAAGCTATTTCAAACTTTGTTATTCCAATTCAGCTACCGGCCCTTCGGGATTGGTCAAAAATTTTTTTCGAAACTTTTTCACTTCGCTTGTCTCTCACGCAACGTCGTGAAAACCGCGACATCTCCCCATCTGATATGACGCGAACACAATGATTATGCATGATTGGAGGAAACAAAATAAAAATTGTTATTTCTGATTCGACGTCTTTTCGCCATTAGCCCTCGGCTACTGCTCAAAAGTTTTCAGGCTGCACCCACTTCCCCAACCTGTCACGCGACGTCACAAAACGCGAACACTCACCGCTTCGATGGCACGTATACGCGTTAAAGATGTAATAATTTGCCCAACAAAACTGAATTTTTTTTCTCAATAGCCGCAGGCTGCCCCATTCCGAAAGGAATAAAAAATGGCTGTAGCTGATCGCTCGGGCACTGGCTACTCGCACCTACCGGATAGCATGGGTTTATTTGCGTGCAATAAAACTTTCTGCCTGGCCATGTAGCGTTATCGAGCACTTTCGGCACGTTTATGACCTCACTATGCCATCTCTTCTTTCCTGAGGATCAGTTTTATCAGAATTCCTTACCTTCCGTTGCATGCCGCCGCAGTTTTTGACAAGCCATTTGAAGCTAACTAAGGGAAAGCGGACGAATAGCAGACGCCGGCACCACCCTCTTCACGCGGTTATCGATTCTCAGTGCACTGGCTTGGCCCCATCGAATCCCTCTCCACTTGATCGTTCTCCTCGCCTATTGTCAGCTAATCAGATAAGAGAAGCCGCTCAGTGAAGGCAATGTTATTCGCTTTTGAAGCGAAGAAAAGTGACCACCAATAAACGAGGAGAGCATTTGATTGGGCTGATCAGCCAACCCAGCGGGTGACCGCCCGATCCCTGTGTCGGCGTTTGCGCACATTCGACGTAAGGAGATTGGAATAAAAATATATTGGAATAGTTTTACGCAGTAAGGCCCATAGACTGTGTGATTAAGCTTTAAAGTAATTCAGCTGAATTACTTTAAAGACAGGACGAATGCATTGGTCCTCTCTTCTTCTGCCTTGGTGTCTCGTCCCTTGCGCAGTTTACGTTCACCTAAAATATTGCTTTTCACAGTGATGCTTTAGATTCTGTACAGCTATAGTTTTGGTTTTATTGCCCTAAATAAGTGAACCGCTTATGGGGAGAAGGAGATGTTTCTGCCATATTTGACGTCAAGTTAGAAATTGCAGAACCTTCATTTACCGAACGCAAATGACGCAAATGTTGTTCAGGAATTACACGGACAGAACACGTGGCAATGCCAGCCTACTGTAGAATGCCACAAGGCTGTTTTATAAGCTTAATTTTTATTCGTTGGCTATTCGCCTTTTTCTCTGCGTTCAAACCTTTCAATTTTCTATCTGTATGTCCTCATTCATTAGGCGTAGAGAAGCGTTAGGCTATGTCGGTAAGAGTTGCTGCAGCTCGTCTCCTACCTACTCTTCCTTTCTTCCTTTGTACATTCGTCTATAGTTTCAGGTTTTCAAATGAAGTAATGTACTCATAAAAAACTTCCGGCAGAGCGCACCTCACAATAAATGGTGACGTTAATGGCATTAGTATTGAAACATTGTCGGATCGGAAGCCAACGCACTTCCGCCGCAGAGACGCGTTACGAATGAGGCGTGTACGGCGCCGGGTTCCTGTCTTAACATGCTGCGCCATCAAGCGGCGCCACCAGGAAGCCCGCTCGTGGCGCATGTGCGAATAGATATTCAGATAATTAGTTTGAGTATATACCGCGCAAGGTATTTCACTTTGGACAGCCGCGCATACACCGTGGCACACGCCCTGCAACCAAAGCTCGCGCCAAAGAGCCTCATTGAAGAGCTGCATATATCCAGTGACACGTGTGCCAAATGAACTATGCTGGAAAGAAAGAGGTTCGTTGAAGAGCGCCACATGCCCAGTCACACATACACATTGACTGAAGTTGGTGCTGCGGATGGGTTCGGACCCTGCTCTCACAGCACAACCGCTCGATGCTGTACCTATTAGAGCATTATGAACCGACACGGTGACTTATGATGGCTGGAAAATGCTTCAATAAACGGACAAATAGTTCAAGGAACGTGCTTGATGTTTCCAATGTATGATAATCTCATTAGCAATAACCATCACTTTAGACCTGGATTCCGTTGATTTAAGATTACGCCGTTACATCAAAGGTAGGCCTGTCAACTTCGTGAATTTTGCTATTGGCTCGCGCTAAATGAAGACGCCGGGTGCCTACATGCGCAGGCAAGTAGCACAACGCCGCGCCACGCGCTACCATGCATCCAGCAAACTTGACAAATAAGTAATTTATCCTATAGAATTTTTCAACTGCAAGCGAAGGCCCGTGCATGCGCAAGCTGGAGCCGGATACTACGCGACACCAATTTCCCCAGTCGGCCCACCCGCTGTCACCAGACGCGGCGTCATCTTCGCTTCCAATCCTAAACTCACCTCGTTTCAAACATTCTACAGCAACGCTTTCCGCTCTACAGCATATTTTTTTCCCTTGAACTCGACGCACTCTCCATGTCTTAGAATCTCCTATCAGCCCCTCTCCGTTGGCCCGCCGGTCGTATGACTACTCCTCTGCTTTCCGTGCGCGCGAACTGGAACCTTCGAGACAGCCGTCACATGCACTTGCCGCTTCTCATTTGCGAATGTCATCTTACCCGCTCCACTTCTCGAACTGGAGCCCTATGCGTGCGCGGCCACTGCATCGTACTTATGGCGTCCTGCAATATGCGTCTGCTACTTATGCATCGTACTTATGGCGTCCTGCAATATGCGTCTGCTACTTATGGTCTACAACCTTTTGTCTGTCTATTAGAACACCCACCATTATATAACCCACCCTCCCAACCCACCTCCCACCCTCCCGTCCGCCCCTCTGCCCGCAATAGAGATGTGGAAAATGGCTCGGTATGAATCTAACTCGACGGTGACCTTGAAAGCAGGTATATAAATGCTTGCTTTTTTCTCGTTTTCAAGTGAGGAAAAGATATCTTCCCATAGCAGGACGAGCTCGTATTGGCGAAATGCGCATTTTCGCCCAACTTGCAGAACGAACAGGTCACAAAGCTTTGCACGCTCACACGAAGCAGTGCAGCTCAAGAAGAATGGCGTCACGTTTTAACAATTTCGCTCTTTCTACTCTACCGCCATCCTTGTGCTTTCATGAAGAAGCGAACAAAAGCCGTGATTTCTTTTTTGTAAGTACACGGAGGATAACGGTATCACGGTCTGGCTGAGATGCAGATTCCATATCTGTAATGCATAATTGTATACTTGTCAAGAGATCGTTGAAAGGACATTTGTTCCATATCTAAAGACTCGCTTTTATCTCCACTTTTGTTTTCGTTATAGGATCTTCTCGCTCCAGGTACCCCAGCAAAAAAGCATTGAAAAAGCAAAAAATCAAAGAGCTATTCTCTTAATGACAGAATTTTTATATTTTTTGTGCGTCTAGCCATGCAATGTCATAGCGTGATAAATCACGGTTCCCTAGTGTGTGTTATACAAAACTTTCCCATACGTTAAATATACACTGATGCATTCAGGGCAAATGATACGAATGACAAAATTTTCGAGTCGCGTTGAGTTACTCAGACTGCTTTGTATTGTACAATTAGCTTGCTGACTAGTTACGTTAATTTACGCTACATCGTTATGCTTGCTTTAGGCGTAACATTTATTGGGTAAGTTTTAGTCTATGCTCATAATCATGAAGTTTTTCCATGACGTTGACACTTATGTGGTTCTAAATTCTGAGCCCTGAAGAAAGCTTGTGAGATAAGTAAAAATGACGTCACTGGACTCTTCTGCGTCGGAACTGCAACACTCTCAATCACGCTTTCAAGGAATGAAGCTCACATACCTGTCAAAAGACCATGAGCATGTTCCTATCCGTGTTCGGCTCCGGCCTATATCTCTCATCATTTAGGCCACGTGGCAGACCTCGGCCTGCGCAAAAAAGATGTTGAGATGTTTGCCGAATTCCATAGCCGATCGCTTATCTTCATTAGGCATGGGAATGCGTGCTTCGTTCTCTTAAAAAATGATAAAAGCGCTGCAATTCAGACGCATAGGAGCGCAGTGATGTCTTTTTTTCATATTTCGTTGGCTTTTTTGAAATACAGGAGAAAAGAACAAGATAGTAGATAACCCTATGAGAACAAACTTTATTTTGTCGTCCTGAGAATGCTCTAAAAATTCATGTATTGAATTCTGGGGTTTTGCTTGCCAGAACCACCATATGATTATGAGGCATGCCGTATAGTGGGGTTCTCCGGGTTAATTTTGACCTTGCTGGGGTTTTTTAACGTGCACCCTGTTATGATGGTTGACGGGGGGAGGCAACGCCCCTCCCGTAGTGCACGAGACAGTCGTACCAACCGAAGAACGCCGGGTTTATTCACGCTCGGAAATATAAAGGAAAGGTCAGGGGAGAGGGAAGGCGTGACAGAAAGTGCGCACATGCACACTGAAGGAAATAGCTTGCTTGCCATGTTCATGGTTTACCGCACACCCAATGCACGGTACATGGGTGTTTTTACATTTCGCCCACATCGATATGCGGACGTACGGGTCGGGATTCGATCCCGACACCTCGAGCTTAGCAGCACTACACCAAAGCAACTGCGACAACACGGCGGGTCTACATCTTTGCAATTAGATTTTATACGCTAAAACAAATATTGGCGACTATGCATATCTGAACGTAATTAGTTGGCTAACACAACACTGAAAACAGTTTCAGAAAACTCAAACACGACTATGAACAACATGTCCCTGGTCTCACTGATCTCAAGTAAACAACTTAGTTTTTAAAGTATTTTTCTACTACGTGAAACACCCGGTATTCTACTGCATTCTACGCTTGCCACTGAATACAGCGATCTTCTTCTTGGAGGCGTTCATCCAGAAGCTGACTTCAAAATCGTAACAAGGCAAACAGCAGCCATTACATCTTTAGTAATTGATATATCGCAAGCAACGCGGGAAACAAAAATGCGCAGTTTTAGAATAGTGTTGGCCACCTCACGCACGTTAAACGAAAGCGCCCTTGCGGGACGTTACGGTTCGTGCCCTTTCAAGACTTTTACTTTACTTTACGAGAACGCAAACCCAAGGAGACGATATAAAACAGAGCCCCGTATATGGTCTCGTGGCAAACGTATCTCAGGCAAGACAATCCATTAGAAACCATCCTGTTGTTGCTACGCGGACGCGTCTCGCTGGGCCTATTGGGGCCTGAATCGCCGAACAATCTCGGAAATTAAACGTGCTATGCGCTCATGACTATAGCACGTTTCCGGAAAATTTAGAGAAAGCGAAAGTTCATTTCAATACTTATTGGCGATCAATACGAGAGAGAACGAGGCCATCATGAGCATTCACGCCGAAGTGGGAGCCGTGGGTGTCGCCATGTTTGACAACGCTATTGCTTAGCGTCCATAAATGTTACGAACGTTAAACTCGCCAAATAACGTACTTTATCCTAGCGCACGTAAGCTACTGAGACCCGAAACCATTCGAAGCATGCGCAATGAGGGCGACGCTGTTTTTTTTACGTGAGCGATGCGTTTACGTTTGGTTGCAAACGCTATTCTAAAACAGTCTAACACCTAAGAGAAAATGCGCCCGTGAATGCGATTTTCTTGGTTTCTTATATCCATGCGCACTACCACTCAAATCAATTACAGTGTTACATCTTATTCGATCGAGAAATACATTCAATCAACGTCTAGAGCGAGTAGCATAGCCGCTACCTCTGGCAATCATGGGATCATTAATCTTCATCAGAGACCCGGCACTACGGTACGTTGGATGGCTCTATAGGCAATCGCACACAGAATAGCGTATATCGTGTTTTATCGCTGCACGGCAGTCTTTTGCAAGGGTTCTTCCTCATGCGTGTTGTTATTTCTGTGTGACGAACAGGTGACTTCACTTTTACTAGCCTAAATTGACTGACCATTGGGCGAGAGGAATGTGCTTAACGGGCGTTACTATAGAAGAACACTATAGGCAAATATTAGGTGCACTTACATTGTAGCCCAGTACTATAAAGAACGAGTTGTATTGATTCGTGTACCGAATGGCCAGTACCTCATGGGAGGTCCTTCATTTCGGACTTTAGTTACGCGCGCTATAAATGTCCGAGATCGAGGAGACATATCTGGCAACATTAGCACACAAAACATTACCCACAAAGAACTGTGCGCCCGGCTATGTGCTGGTTTAGTTCCATAAGGTGTTCATTCTCTCTTCTTGTGGGTAAGCATTTTATTTCATGGAGATTAAGAGTCTTACCCTTCAAAAATTGCTTAGACTGTGTATAGAATGTCGATAGGCTTCTTGTAGACGACATTCCCTTTCTCTACTATAGTTATTTTGTCGACACAAGATATAAGACTGTCTGTTGACAAAAGTTGATGAAGTTTCTGTTTCTTTTTGTCTACTCCCATTTTATAGTCGGTGCATAGAAAAAAGTGATAAAATGTTTGTTTCTTCTTGTGTACTTCCGGTCTATAGACTACTTATAGATAAAATCCGGTAGTGTCTCTATGTATTCTTGTTGATTATTTGTCTATAGACTTTGTATATACGAGAGTCAATAAGGTGTTGATTATTTTTGCCTTCTCCCGGTCTATAGGTTGTCTATAGACAAAAGTCGAAAAGGTGTATTGATTCTTGTCTATAGACAAGCGTCAAATTAGGTGCTGATTATTTTTGTCTACTCCCACTTTATAGATTTTCTATAGAAAAAAGTTGATAAGGTGCATTTTGTCGCGCATTCCAAGTGGGCTCGGCAGCAGCACATCGGACACAATGGTCAACCCATTCTGCTTTGTCGTGCAGGTTCTAGCTTACTTGCTACAAATGCAAGCACCGTGTACCTGCGCAGAAGAAGGAATTGCCATCCAGCTCCTGGTCATCGACGTATCTGCACGAGACATTGATTGCCCCTTAGACAACATCTTCCAGCCACTCATTGTGGCTACTACGCCTTCGCCAGCATCGGTGACGTCGCATCATAGGCTTCCACCAGCGGGTATAAGAAGCAGCAGCCTGGCGTTCGGAATCAGTGTGCTCGGCAGCAGCACATCGGACAGAATGGGCAACCCATTCTGTCGTGCAAGTTAGTGCATACTTACATGCCAAGTGTTATCGCAGTGATGACCGTTTCCTTCTGCTGCTGCCTTGCCCACTTAGTATAAGAAGTTTACTTTCGGATGTGTGTTCATTTAGGAAGAGCCTTTTCAGCTGTGGCGACATTGAGTCAAATCCAGGTCCTACTGATAAGGAAATGTTGGAGATGATTCTCTCGGGCCAGAGTAATATGACAGCTTCCATCGACAACATTTTGACAAATCAAGGAAAGATAGAAGCAGATATCGCAGGGCTGAACGAAAAGATGAGGTTGTCAGAGGTTCAGATGGCGTCCTTGAATGAACTAAAAGAGCGAATTTCCGAGTTAAAATCAACAACGACTGAGTTGGAAGATAAAGTGACATACCTGCAAGACAAGGTTGATGAACTAGAAAACAGGAGCCGGAGGAATAACTTGATTATTTTCGGAATAAAAAAGTGAGCGATGAAACTGCTGAATCACTTATCACGAAGGTGAACGAGACGGATTTGCAAGAAAAACTGGATGTTACTGTTAAAGGCATAGAGAGATGCCACAGGCTTGGAAAAAAGAGCAAAAATGGTCGCCCAGTAATCATTAAATTTTAGACTACCGCGAAAAGGGTTCCGTCCTAAAAGCTTGCTATAAGCTCAAGGGAACAGAATTTTCGATCACGGAAGACTTTTCTTTCGCCGTTCGAAATATTACAAAGAAGTTATGGCAAAGCTCAGCGGAAGAGAGATCGAACGGAGCTAAGGTGAAGCTTTTTTTTAACAAGCTGCGTGTAGATGGTATGGTGTTTGCTTGGGACTCGGCGAACAATGCTCGCTACAAAATTTCTGAAAAAAAAGAAATGACCACAAAAGAAAAACAAGAGGACATTAACAATAATTAGTATTAATTGTCGTAGCGTTGTGAACAAGGTCTCCCATCTGGAAGGTATGCTGTTAACGCATAATCCGGACATAGCTGTGCTAACAGAAACATGGTTAGATGAAGAAATATTTGATTCTGAGTTTCTGCCAAGAAACTATAAAGTCTTTCGGAAAGACCGCGACAGAAGAGGTGGCGGAGTGGCTATACTGTTCAAAAGCACATTTCAGATTTTAAAACTGCCTGATGTTGCCACAGTTGAAGCTGTCGTTTGTAAAGTATATGCTAACAATTTCCGATATATCCTTGGTGCTATTTATAGGCCTCCCGGTTCCTCTGTCGCTGTCTTAGATGAAGTTAAGAAATATCTTTATTGCTACACGAAACCAGACGATAAGTTCATTTTAGCTGGAGATTTTAACTTACCAAACATAAACTGGGCTACTTTTTCTGTTCAATCTCCGCACGCTGTAGGAGATGCTCTGCTTGATATCATGTTTCATTTCGATCGCTTACAAATTGTGAAGAACCCTACTAGAATCCAACAAGATTCTTCATCAATATTGGATTTATTCTTGGTACGAGGCAATATCAAAGAAAACCTTTCATGTAATGTAGTGGCCGGTATTTCTGATCATCAAGCCGTAATCTTGGAAATAGAAGACATATTATTGGACCGAAGGGGTGATGTTCGACAATTTCCGAATTTTGCCCGTGCTGACAATGAATCGATTATTGATATGTTAGATCTTCATTATTATAGTTTTCTGCACAGCACTTGTAGCGTGGATGACCTGCGGCTTGTTTGCAAAAACATTGTTCGTGACTGCATTCAGCGTTTTGACCAGTGATATGCAAGAAGTCAGACAATCACAATCCTTCGATTACGCGAGAAACTTTGCAATTGCAGCGCAAGCTATAGCGATTAAAGAAAAGAATAAAAAAAAATCAAGCTCAGCCTTTTTAGAGGTGAAAATGCATGAAGTTTCCGAGAAGTTAAAACAATGCATTCTGAAAGATAAAGAAAAATACTACAATAAAAAACTTCTGGATTTTATAAAAACTGCACCTGAAAAGTTTTGGCGGTCATTTGCACCAGTTTCTCGTTCTACCGATGCATTTATTATAAATAGACAACATGTAAGTGACAATGTCCAGGTGCAATCAGCATTTAATAACACCTTTAAGAAAGTTGTCACGAAAGATGACGGGCGTCTCCCACCCTTTAGCATGTCCCTTCGTTCCATGCCTGATATTATAATTTCTGAAGAGGGTGTTTTTAATCTATTATTAAAACTGGATATTAAGAAATCACCTGGACCAGATGATATTCCGAATGCCTTCCTTAAACAGTATGCAGAGTGGTGTTCAAAGTATTTGTGCGTCCTATTCACTCGATCATTGAAAGATGGTGTTCTACCGTGTGATTGGAAAACTGCTAGAAATAAGCCTTTACATAAAAGTGGAGAGAAGACGTGTATTGAAAATTATCGGCCTATTTCATTAACTTCGACAACGTGCAAATAATTGGAACACATCATTCGTAAGCACCTAACTAATTTCCTCGACGAGCATAATGTACTGGCAGCTGTTCAACACGGGTTCAGACGAGGGTATTCCACATGCACTCAACTGGTCGAAACAATCCATGATTTTGCGACAGCAATCAACGAAGGAAAACAAACTGATGTTATCTTTATGGACTTTCGAAAAGGTTTCGATAAGGTTTCGCACAAAAAACTACTTCATAAACTCAGTTTTATTATAAATAATAAACAGATATTAACATGGATACAATCGTACCTATCTGATCGCCGTCAGTTTGTCGAACTGCATAAAACTTGCTCCAATTACGTTCCTGTCGATTCTGGTGTGCCCCAGGGATCCGTCCTCGGCCCCCTACTGTTTTTAATATTTATTAATAATATTGTTAAAAACCTGTCAGTACGTGTTAAGTTATATGCCGACGACTGCGTGCTGTATGAGAAAATAAGTTCGACTGATGATCAAATTAGGCTGAATATTGATTTTGCAAAAATAGTTTCTTGGTGTGAGAAGTGGCAAATGTCAATTAACTTTGATAAACCGTATTTATGAGAATAACACTTAAAAAGCTCCTTCTTCTATATTACTACACTGCTAATAATAATTTTCTTCACGAAGTCACAGAATATAAGTATGTAGGTCTATGGATCTCTGATAACCTTTCTTGGACCAGGCATGTCGACTATGTTTCTGCAAACGCTCTTCGAAAGCTTTTTTTCTTACGACGCTCGCTCAAGCTAGCAACCCCTGGTACACGCCTCCTTGCCTACAACACTATTATTAGACCAATCTTAGAATATGCAGTAATCATCTGGGACCCTTTTACAAAAGTAAACATAAATAAACTTGAAAGAATCCAAAAGAAAGCAGTAAGGTTTATATATAACAATTACGGGCGAACATCAGTCAGTGACCTCCACAAGAAAAGCGGTTTACCCTCTATTCCTAACAGAAATCGCATAGTCGCTTAAAGTTTTTCTATCAATTAAATAATAATAATCTCAAAGTTGACACCCCCAATATCCTTACCTATTCCTAGGGGTACCAAACTAGAAATCGCCATTCTCTTTC
This sequence comes from Dermacentor albipictus, assembly GCF_038994185.2. Taxonomy (NCBI): domain Eukaryota; kingdom Metazoa; phylum Arthropoda; class Arachnida; order Ixodida; family Ixodidae; genus Dermacentor; species Dermacentor albipictus. The sequence goes on from NC_091821.1 coordinate 451,354,830, forward strand.
TATAACACCATTAAATCCGCGAGTTAATTGTTTTCAATATTCCTTTTTTCCAAGGACCATCACTGATTGGAATAACCTCATGGATGATGTTGTCAGACAGACATCATTACATTCATTTTAAGAGCATTTGAATTGATTGCTGTTAACTGACCTTCTCGCTGTATTCTCCTGTTGAATCTCTATGCGCAATTTTGTTTTCTTTGTGTCTGTAATTCTGTACCCTCACACAATGTTTCCCACCTGCTATAATCTTGTGTACAAGATCGCAGTATTCATAATTAAATAAATAAAAAAGTCTATAAGTCTCACACACACACGCGCACACACATGCACACGCACACACACACACACACAAACACGCGCGCGCGCGCACGCGCGCACGCACGCACATATGTACTTTGACATAAGCTGGCCCGCCAGCCCAAGCGTCAGAGATATATCGTGCAAAATTCAACAAACAAATTTTGTTCTATTTTCTGTGAGATTGTATCTCCAATGCCAGCGTCATTATACAGGGTGTATCAATGAACCATCGTGTACCAAGATGTAGAATCGTGCAGATGCCACGTAGCTGGTCAGAACCAATGTAATGTAAATTGTTTGCTGTCCATTGCAGATACACAGATTATCTCTTGCATTCGGGCTAATTTGATATTTAGTCTTACACGCAAAATTGCCACGTGACTGACCACTCGAGGCACATTGCCTGTATTCGCGGGCGTCTTTCACGCTCCGAAAAACACTTTTATCTAACGCGTATTGATCAACAGAAAGCTCTATCGGGAGTTTTTTATGTTGCTCTACAATTTTCACATTCACATTTTTCATCTAATGATAATAATTGAGAAGTCGAATAAATAATTAGGACTAATTATCTAATCAGGCGAATGCAAAAATAATCCGAGTATCTCCAAGCGACGGCAAACAATATTACCTTGGTTCTGTCCAGCTATGTAGCATTTGCATATTTTAATGTTTAGCTCAAATTAACTCAAACACCCTGTATACTTCTTTGCAATTCGAATTACTATCCACGGTTTCCTATTGGCGGCGAGGAGTTACGGAGTCGCCCTCTATCGGAAGCGCCTCGATGCCGTAGTATGAGGGATCACGTGACGCGCTCCTCATAGGTTTTGCTGTCAGCGCTCACTGAAAACACCACGCGCGAGCTCTCCCGGACATTTCTGTAAGTACTTTCGAAACGAGAGAAGTTTCTTACTGTCTAAATAATAATCTTGGGCAAGCTGAAAGCACACAACGTTTACAGCCGCTATCTCTTTACCGAATACGTACAGTGAACGCCACTGCGCGCGGTCGCCGCGATGGAGTCTCCCGAACCGGCTTCTTGCGTGAAAGGTAGGTAAACGCCGAGAGCAAACTATGTGAAATATGTTCTTATAGTGTTTGTATAACTAAATGGAGCGTAATAGAATGAAGCCTCAATGCAGCGATCGCGCAGATTCGCAGCGACCGACTGCGCGTCTGCATACTTGTCCGCGCACTGTTTCGCTTTCTCCGCGCGCGCGTTTTCGCACCCTGCCATGAGCTTTAGGCCGCAGAATATGAGCATTTGACAGTATACAGGCAACCATTGTTGCGTGGGCGCTATCAGAGCTGCTCAAAAATAATTTCATTGTAGAGACTTCGACGCCTACGGGGACTGTGATGTGCCGTCGCGACGATGCAATCTTTTTTTTCTTCTAAATTCTTTGACCTTTCAATACTATTTTTCGAGTTGCGTCGCACTGTATGTTTATCGGCGTTCTCAGCGTGCAATTTCCCGCTGCTCCTTTTTTGTAATCCAGTGCATTAATTCATAACACAAACATGACTATATGCTATGCATTCTTTAAATGTGCTTCTCGCCGCTGCCTTTCCACTCCACTGAACTTTACAGTCTCTATAGTATCGACAAGTTCATAGACCAAACCGTCATGACATTAGTCGGGCAGCGGACTCAGGCGAGCGTCTCAGTGCGCGTTTTGAGAACATCGCAGACCGGGCGCCGTAGCAGAAATCTTCCTCGCGTCTGTGCTTGCTGCATACCCGAGTTTTAGCCGATGACTGCCGGTTTTATGTTTCGCGAGCCAAGCTTCACACAGCTTCTTGTCCTGCGGCTACGTGTGAATAAGGCCGACACCGGACTCTGTCACGTGCGTCCGGCCCTGCGGCACCGAGCAGTAGCCTACCATGTTGCGCGCCTTCAAAGGCAGCCACTACCTATTGTAGTGCTTTCAAGCGTTGTAAAGGAGACACTCGAAGCGGGAAAATTTCGCCACTAAATGAAAACCGCAGCGTACGAGGGAATTTAAACTCGTTTTCAGCTCGCTTCGGCGCGCCCGAAGCAGCCGACGAGGCCGCTATGTCCACGTGATCCCTCCTAGCACGTCACGCCGACGGTGGCGCCAGCTTTTCCAGTGGTGGAGCTCGAGGCCAATATCACCGGAGATGAAGGTCATAGGTTGGGACGTCACCAACGGTCATGTTAATTTGAGCGAACAGCCTGGACATCCTCTGTGGTACGGCGTTAGATGAACTAGAAAGCACCGATACTGTAAAAGTATTATTGCTTCAGGTTTACATGCCTTCTATAGATTGACTATAGACAAACGTCGTTAACCTCGGCGCAACCTGTGCGTGCTGTAACCAAGCGCAAGTACCGGTGGATAATACACATCTACGTTAAATAGAAGCCAGTTAATTTGTATACTGCTGAGATTGCTTTACAGCCTATTTGTAGACTTTAGTATAGTGTGTACCTCCGCATTTGCTGACCACGTGATATGAACTACGTAGTCGGTGTCAGCAAACCCAAGAGAGTCTTCAAAGTTGTCATAGCATGACTTTTGCGGCGGTAGAATAACGAAAACAAAACGCCGATCCAATCGGGATAACAGATGTTATGAATGCCAATGTTACCTACAAGCGGATTACAAACAGGCATCAAACAAACAGCAGAGATACTCGTAATGTTTGTAGCTGACAACACAGATTTTGTCAGTGTGCGATGAACCGATGTCGGGCATGTGATGTGATCGTTGTGTGTCATCCGATCCTCGGATACTTTTCACGTTGTCCTCATATCTTGGCTGCATCACTAACCTCGAGTGGTTATGTGCATATACTGTATTGATTGTTTTCACCTATCATCGAAATAGACAAATGTGCCCTAACATGTGTGCAGGTATCCCATTTGGTGGTGCGCGGGAAGTTATACTACGAATGCACCGTATCACTGAATGTTGTTGGCGATAATGGCAGCTTTTACATAGAGTGCATTCATGTAAGTTTACACTCTAGTTCCATACGATAGCCCACAAAGTTCCCAATACAGCGCGCCAACGCATTTCCTTTGTCGATGGAAGAAAATTAAAAAAAAGGAAAGGAAAAGCAACCCGTTTCGAGTGCATGGCACGCAGAGAGAGACAGAGAGAGAGAGACAAAAAAAGAAAGGAAAAAGAAAAAGGTGCTCAGACTTCTCGGAGCATGCACACCCACGTCGCCCTGATCTCCTGCGCATGCGCAACGACAGCAACGGCGGCGTGGCCATCTGTCCGCATCACTTAGAATTCTCAACGACTGCACCAGGCATATCAACGCTTGATGCAGTGGTGAGGGGTGTGTGCCCTTACCTTGGTGTCGGTGGATTCGTGTCGTAGTGGCATCGCACGTCAACTGCGCTGAACGGTAAGTTTTGGCAAAGATGCTTGCCGTCAATAGCTCAGGATTAAGTGACCGCATTTCGTAGAGCGAACTAGCTGCACGTAGCGTAGGCGGCTCGGGCATAGTGCCGATTTGTCGTCTACATCAATGGAAAACGCCCTCTTGTTCTCTCTTTACTATATGGAATGTTTTACGGCAAGCGATCGCTCATGACTGTTGATTTTATCGTCATAGCTGATGTGTGTAAAAAAGAAAATACACCATGTTTTACCGGTATACTGACAGCCACTAAGTGGATTGTGTGTTGAACAGCCAGTGTCGGTAGATCTCATTTCGTGGCGCTTGGTTGGGCCGCCATGAACCCTGCGCCCCATCCATGTGCAGTGAAATTTTCGTGAAACGCTTTACCCATATATCTCGAGATTGCGTTAACGTGAGGAATTTTGCAACAGAATTGAATAAGTGCTAGCGTACTCGGATAAAAGGCCGTGTTTGCGGGGCATGCATCAGCAGTGCGTGCGCTGCCGTTTTCGTATATGGTAAAAGTGGCAGTATATTTAAAGCTCCTGGGAACCAATCTAAATATATGCAACCGCAAGAACTGTTGGAGCACGAAACCTGCGAAACGCTTTGTCGCTTGCTGCTTTGTAACTTAGCTGGAAAAATTTGATAAGAATCTATTAGTCGCTAGGGAAAGCACCTTTACACGTTTTCAACTGAAGGCATTTGGTTGGACGAGAGTTGGAGATTCCTTTTTGTTTTGTTGGGGGGGGGAGGGGGGGGGGGGGGCTGTTTTTTGAACAGTCTAGGAGCAGGAGTTGTTTCCCGGGCTACCTTAAAAGCGTTAAGCGCCTTCTACGCTTCGGCGTTATGCAGTTTACGTCCTGTTACTCGTTGTTTAACAGCTGGTTGTATTGGCAGCTGCTGGCAGAGATTCGCATTTTGACAATCGTGCATGGTATGACGTCGTTGTCGGGCATAGCAAGTGTTCCGGTTTTCAATATTCTCCCATTTATTGTCGTGGTCTCGGACAGACTGTACACTACAGGTGCTCCTAAAAAAATCCGGTAAACTTATTTGGTGGTATTTCCTTAATAGACAACCCAGAAATTATCCCGATAATGTGGCGAACGTTGCACTTGTTCAACACTTGTTAACACACCTATGAGATCGTAAGTTGTTTTAGCTGATGCGTAACCTTGCCAATACACCTCATTCATGTGCATTCTACTGAAAGTGTGGCAAAGAATGAATTCATGTCCTAGTATGAGAAAAAACAAACATTGCAGGCTGTTCTAAGCGGGAAAAAATGCAATTCTTAACGTGATTTTTCAAAGGTGCACTCACTGTTCTGAGCATGTTCGTTCGGCATGAGCATATTTCAATAACAGCGAAAAAATGTGGACAGCCCAGCCGGGTATCTTTGTTTCAGCAGTTATTATTTTAGGAATCGTTTGGTTTCGTATAAGAAAATGTGTTTCATATTTTGGTAAGTACACTATGCCATTTGATCCTGTCTAGACACTAAACGTACCGTTGCTGGCACCAGAGACCATTACGGTTGTCCAGCTGCTGATCATACTATAACATGGTGAACCATTATAATGGTACCGATTCGTATTGGCATGTAGTCTTTAGTCAGAGGTAAGCCGCGTTAACTAGAGACATAAGTGATGAGAGCAAATTACATATAAAGCTACTGATGAACTTACTGTTGAATCGCTTCATGATCCGCTTTCGTTAGAACCAGAAAAGAAGAGCTCTTTCCGTAGGATATCAGTGCTGCGTTTTGTGATACGGCTTCGCTGAGAAACAAAAGGGAACATTGGCCCCTTATAGTAATTATGATGTTCCGCCCCATTTTCAACTCGGCAATTCGAATGGCCTGCTTGGAGAAGGAGGCTAACGTTTGTGAAAGTTAGGTCATGGCAATAAAGTCTGTCTTAGTATCAACACAAAGAATCGCGAATTGCCTTTACTTTTTCTTTCCACTTAGCCATTACACAGACAGTCATCTGTGGATCCTTGTCTGGTGGCCACTAACAGATCCATGCAAAAATGAACTATATAATTGAAGCACAGAATTGTCGAATAATGTCCTTGAATAACTATCATTTGGTATAAATAAACGAACACATATTGACGTCCCATAACGTCAAATTAAAGCAAATTTTGTTGTATTTTAGACGCTCTGGAAGAATCGTTCAAACAAGGACAGTAAACATCAAATAAACACTTTAATGCGCACACAGGCGATGTAATTCCTTAGCATACCACGGACACTGTACAGCCTGTGCCGTGCGAACTCTACTGTCACCGCCTGGTGGACCCTGGCTGAAGCGCGATAGTGTGGATGGTGCGTCGCGTCATCATCTGCTACCGCTACTTGCTTAAATATGTGCGTGTAATGCACATATCCTCTAAATTCTATTTGTTCCGTGGTTGTAGCGTCATCATAAATGACGGTATGCATTTTTTTGACAATGTAGAGACTGGTTTGGCTTTGCGCTTTACTCTTTGCACTGCAAAAATATCGACGCCCGCACTAGTCGTGCCCGTGAGGCGTGATCATTCCACCCTGCGTTTTTCAATGATTAAAATTCTGTGCTGGCTTTGTGACTCAAGCATTTCAGAAAGTACATTTGGCGTGGTTCTAACCGAATGAAGTGGTTACTACGCTACTTGAGCACAACACGTTAGCGATTCCTTTGTAGCAATGAGTTGATCATTTAGCAACCTTTTTGATACCATGCAATATCAACGAGGCTGCGTGAGACCACTCAGCAGTAGGAACAGAAATCTCCACGGTTCTTATGATGCCGCATCATACACTTGATCTTACGCGTGTAATTTCATGACTGGGATTGTTCCGGTGGATAGCTGTTACGCAGCTATTCGTATAGTTGTTCCTGATGTGCACTTTTATTACGTGGATATGCCACCACGCAGAAGTAATTTTGCCTGGCAAGTCAATTTTCGCACTTCGGCACTTTTAGTATCTGCTACAAAAGAGAAGCAGAGGGAAAGTATTGCAAGATAATCATGCGTAGCATAGCAGTCGTTAGACATTGGATGTCGTAAAGCTGAGTTGCTGGCGGCTAATACAATGTGCTCTTCAGCATGGTGTCGTTAGCTTGACGGGAGAAAGGAGCCATTATTTTCACACACACAAAAAAGAAAACGGAATATGGTTGGCTCCTATAATATCATAATATTATTTCCAGCATTCTTACGAACGGGAAGGTATGTGAATGGTACGCTCGCGCCATTGTCATGCTTCGAAGTCATCACGCAAGACACACTTGTGATAAAGTGCTGTTCTTGCTGCTACCACGAAAAAAAAAAAAGCGCGTGTGAAACGAGACGGCGATCCTGCCACTGCGCTCTCACTCATAGAGCCATACCACGTTTTATTGAAATTATTAACTGTATTGTATTTGACAAAAAATCCAAAAAGAAGCGAAGGGCACTTGTGTAAGCGCTATGTATGGAAGGGGTGATGTAGAGTCACATTAACTAGCTGCTTTAATTTCCCTGCACAGGAATACACGCATTTTCATAACCAGTGCAAGAGTAAGAGGAAGTTGAGTTCCGCAAGAACACCACCAACAAATTAGGATGAACGCAAGCTGAAAGCCAACAATAAGCACCATGCTTGTACCGGGAGTGAAACTGCGTTGTGCGCTCCTTTCGTGCATAGTAGGAATATTGCGTACCAGCTCACTGAAGTCAGCGCGTTTCATTACAAGACAATTGGCCCAAATCGCTCACCTCGAAGCGTCGCCGCTTACAATTAAATGCGTGCCGCTGATTACCAACACACACTAACGTGGCGAACGGCGACACCACCTATGGCCCGATCTCGAGGGTCAATAGCTTCGGTTTCGTGAATATATTATTCATTCAGAGCTTTCGGAGGTGCATGGTAGGGGCGTGGCCACTTAAACGCATAAAGACCTACTACGCGAATGAGAATATTCTCATACTAAATTACATGCGTGGTTTTCTATACGTCTAAAGGATGCCAAGACAGTTCTGAGAAGCTGCCGGCAGTTGGAGTGTATGTGCGGCACCAGAGCATCTATCACATCCTAGAATTTTACTGGTATTTAGACTGGGCATCCGGAGCTCCGGAAAGGCAATGGCACCAGCATTTTCCTGCATCCCCTGCACATCACTCTCAGAAGCCAATAATTACCCGGTACGAAACCGTGACTTTTGCTGAAAACGTTTGCTCAAACGTTTTGCTGAAACGTTTGCTGAATACGTTTTCTGCAAATGTGTTTTAGATACAACAGATTTGAAGTAAATTCACTTAACTGTGTGTAACTGAAATGATTGCACTGCTGAAGTGCAATATCATCATCATCATCATCATCATCATCATCAGCCTGGTCACGCCAACTGCAGGGCAAAGGCCTCTCCCATATTTCTCCAACAACCCCGGTCATATACTAATTGTGGCCATGCCCTCCCTGCAAATTTCTTAATCTCATCCGCCCACCTAACTTTCTGCCGTCCCCTGCTACGCTTCCCTTCCCTTGGAATCCAGTCCGTAACCCTTAATGACCATCGGTTATCTTCCCTCCTCATTACATGTCCTGCCCATGCCGAATTCTTTTTCTTGATTTCAACTAAGATGTCATTAACTCGCGTTTGTTCCCTCACCCAATCTGCTCTTTTCTTATCCCTTAACGTTACACCTATCATTCTTCTTTCCATAGCTCGTTGCGTCGTCCTCAATTTGAGTAGAACCCTTTTCGTAAGCCTCGAGGTTTCTGCCCCGTAGGTGAGTACTTGTAAGACACAGCTATTATACACTTTTCTTTTGAGGGATAATGGCAACCTGCTGTTCATGATCTGAGAATGCCTGCCAAACGCACCCCAGCCCATTCTTATTCTTCTGATTATTTCTGTCTCATGATCCGGATCCGCAGTCACTACCTGCCCTAAGTAGATGTATTCCCTTACGACTTCCAGTGCCTCGCTGCCTATTGTAAACTGCTGTTCTCTTCCGAGACTGTTAAACATTACTTTAGTTTTCTGCAGATTAATTTTTAGACCCCCTCTTCTGCTTTGCCTCTCCAGGTCAGTGAGCATGCATTGCAGTTGGTCCCCTGAGTTACTAAGCAAGGCAATATCATCAGCGAATCGCAAGTTACTAAGGTATTCTCCATTATTTTTTATCCCTAATTGTTCCCAATCCAGGTCTCTGAATACCTCCTGTAAACAGGCTGTGAATAGCATTGGAGAGATCGTATCTCCCTGCCTGACGCCTTTCTTTATTGGGATTTTGTTGCTTTCTTTATGGAGGACTACGGTGGCTGTGAAGCCGCTATAGATATTTTTCAGTATTTTTACATATGGCTCGTCTACACCCTGATTCCGTAATGCCTCCATGACTGCTGAGGTTTCGACAGAATCAAATGCTTTCTCGTAATCAATGAAAGCTATATATAAGGGTTGGTTGTATTCCGCACATTTCTCTATCACCTGATTGATAGTGTGAATATGATCTATTGTTGAGTAGGCTTTACGGAATCCTGCCTGTTCCTTTGCTTGACAGAAGTCTAAGGTGTTCCTGATTCTATTTGCGATTACCTTAGTAAATAGTTTGTAGGCAACGGACAGTAAGCTGATCGGTCTATAATTTTTCAAGTCTTTGGCGTCCCCTTTCTTACGGATTAGGATCATGTTAGCGTTTTTCCAAGATTCCGGTACGCTCGACGTTATGAGGCATTGCGTATACAGGGTGGCCAGTTTCTCTATAACAATCTGCCCACCATCCTGCAGTAAATCTGCTGTTACTTGATCCTCTCCAGCTGCCTTCCCCCTTTGCATATCTCCCAAGGCTTTCTTTACTTCTTCCAGTGTTACCTGTGGGATTTCGAATTCCTCTAGACTATTTTCTTTTTCATTATTGTCGTGGGTGGCACTGGTACTGTATAAATCTCTATAGAACTCCTCAGCCACTTGTACTATCTCATCCATATTAGTAATGATATTGCCGGCTTCGTCTCTTAACGCATACATCTGATTCTTGCCAATGCCTAGTTTCTTCTTCACTGTTTTTAGGCTTCCTCCGTTAGTGAAAGCATGTTCAATTCTATCCATATTATACTTCCTTATGTCAGCTGTCTTACGCTTGTTGATTAACTTCGAAAGTTCTGCCAGTTCTATTCCAGCCGTATGGTTAGAGGCTTTCATACATTGGCGTTTCTTGATGAGATCGTTCGTCTCCTGCGATAGTTTACTGGTATCCTGCCTAACGGAGTTACCACCGACTTCCATTGCACACTCCTTAATGATGTCCACAAGATTGTCGTTCATTGCTTCAACGCTGAGGTCCTCATCCTGAGTTAAAGCCGAATACCTGTTCTGAAGCTTGATCTGGAATTCCTCTATTTTCCCTCTTACCGCTAGCTCATTGATCGGCTTCTTATGTACCAGTTTCTTCCGTTCCCTTCTCAGGTCTAGGCTAATTCGAGTTCTTACCATCCTGTGGTCACTGCAGCGCACCTTGCCGAGCACGTCCACATCTTGTATGATGCCAGGGTTAGCGCAGAGTATGAAGTCTATTTCATTTCTAGTCTCGCCGTTGGGGCCCCTCCATGTCCACTTTCGGCTATCCCGCTTGCGGAAGAAGGTATTCATTATCCTCATATTATTCTGTTACACAAACTCTACTTATAACTCCCCCCTGATATTCCTAGTGCCTATGCCATATTCCCCCACTGCCTTGTCTGCAGCCTGCTTTTTGCCTACCTTGGCATTAAAGTCACCCATTAGTATAGTGTATTTAGTTTTCACTCTACCCATCGCCGATTCCACGTCTTCATAGAAGCTTTCGACTTCCTGGTCATCATGACTGGATGTAGGGGCGTACACCTGTACAATCTTCATTTTGTACCACTTATTAAGTTTCACAAAAAGACCTGCCACCCTCTCGTTAATGCTATAGAATTCCTGTATGTTACCAGCTATATTCTTATTAATCAGGAAATCCGACGCCTAGTTCCCTTCTCTCTGCTAAGGCCCGGTAGCACAGGACGTGCCCGCTTTTTAGCACTGTATATGCTTCTTTTCGCCTCCTAACTTCACTGAGCCCTATTATATCCAATTTACTGCCCTCTAATTCTTCCAATAGCACTGCTAGACTCGCCTCACTAGATAACCTTCTAGCGTTAAATGTTGCCAGGTTCATATTCCAATGGCGGCCTGTCCGGAGCCAGTGATTCTTAGCACCCACTGCAGCGTCGCAGGTCTGACCGCCGCCGTGGTCAGTTGCTTCGCAGCTGCTGGGGACTGAGGGCAGGGGTTTGATTGTGTTGTTCATATAGGAGGTTGTGGCCAAGTACTGCACCAGGGTGGCCAATCCTGCTCTGGTGAGGGAGTGCGCGTTACCGGTTCTGGTCACCGGGATCAGGCCACACTCCAGGCCTGTTTATGCAATTTTATCAACACGCGGATTTTTTTTTATTCCGGTGGAAAATTGCCGGCACCGGGATTCGAACCACGGACCTCTAGCACGCGAGGCGGGTGTTCTACTTCTACGCCACCGCTGCACATTATAAGTGCAGCGGTAATATTGCACATTATAAGTGAAATATCACTTATAGTAATAATGCAAACAGCATTTTTCGAATTCTCAGGTCAGTTTTTTGGGTCTCTACATCCTATTTATCCATCTTGTAAGGCCGATCCCGAAAGTAGTGCAGCCTCGAAGTGTGGGCCTTTCTCAAAAGCAGTTCCGGTAGAAAATCTTTCAAAATTATTCGTGCCGGGAGGAATCGAACGTGCGTCATGCGGATTCCTCAAACACTGCAAACTGGTGACACAGCGCACTGCTGCATGAATGAGCGCGGTGAGGGAAGAATTATTTATTAGTGTCCTGACGCACTGGCGCATCACGCGGTGATTTCTCGCGACGGCGCACCGCTGGACGGTGCAGCGTGCCCAAAGGGAAGTGCCATAGAGGAGCCCGGGTGCAGTACATGGCTCGTAAGCTACAGCGATATGTAAGAGATAAGTCGGGTGTCACTTGCGTGTAATTTTATCCCAATATTTTGGTGAAGTATGACCCGCTAAGCGTCAACAAAATACACTTCCTCAACAGAACAGGAATGGGCCTCCCTGATGCGGTATACGGCCTTCCTTCTCATATGACTCATTCAATCAACCAATGGCCCCCAGTCTTTAGCAGCTGCGGAGAATCTGACCGAGACGGCGGTCAGACCTGTAACGCCGCCGAGGGTGCTAAGTATCCCTGAACCCGGACAGGCCGCCAACGGAGATCGACCCTGGCAACGTTCGACGTCCGAGCTCTGGCGAGTGAAGCTAGCTTAGCAGGACACTTTGAGGACCTATCAGCCATTGATTGAGATATAATTGGCCTTACTGAGGTTAGAAAAACTGGTGAGGCATATATAATGCTGACTAACAGCCACGCCTTCTGCTGTAGAGGACTTCCAGATAAGAAGCAGTATGGAGTGAAATTCCTAATCCATAAGGACATAGCAGGCAACATTGACAAATTCTACAGGATTAGGGAGAGGGTAGCAGTAATCGTAATAAAACGTAATAAAAGGTATACAATAAAGGTAGCACAAGCCTACGCTCAAACCTCGAGTTATAATGATGAGGAAATAGAACAGTTTTATGAAGAAGTTGAATTAGCAATGAGAAAAGTGAAAACTTGGTATACTGTAGTAATGGGCGACTTAATGCAAAAGTGAGGAAAAAACAGGCTAGTGAACAAGCAATTGGCAACTACGGCGTCGATTCTTGGAACAATAGGTGAAATGCTGGTAGAATTCGCGGAAAGGAATAAGCTGCGAAAAACGAACGCTTTCTTCAGGAAGCGTAACAAGAAGAAGTGGACTTGTAAAAGCCCTAATGCTGAAACAAGAAATGACATAGATTACATACTTTCTGCAGATCCCAGCATAATGCAGGATGCAGAAGTATTAGGCAATGTAAAGTGCAGTGATCATAGGTTAGTGACGTCTAGGATTCACTTCAATTTGAAGAGAGGAAGAGCTAATTTCGCTATGAAGAAACAGGCCAACCTAGAAGCAGTAAGGGTAAGAGCAGACGAATTCAGGCTGATACTTGCAAACGAATATGCTGCCTTAGAATGGAGAGATAAAGATGACATAGAGGTAATAAATGAAGCTGTAACTAACTAGGCCGGCTTCAAAAACATCAGATAGAATTCGCGGAACTGAAAACTGATGAACAAAAAGAAAATAAGCGATAATTGAAATTTTAACGTATGAAAACTGAGCACGCAGTAAAAAATAGAGGCAGCATGAAATCCTTGAGAAGAAAACTTTGATTATGACAAGCCAAAATGTATGGAGTGAAAGATAGGCAGGGTAATATTATCAGCAATTTCGAAGATATAGTAACAGTAGCGGAAGAATTCTATAGTGACCTGTAGAGTACCCAGAGCAGCCACGATACGTCAATTCAAAGTAGTAATGAACAGGATACAGAGGCTCATTCTATAATTAGCGATGAAGTTATAACGGCTTTGCGAGACATTAAATGGGGTAAAGCGGCAAGAGAAGATGGAATAACAGTCGAATTAATTAAAGATGGCAGAGACGTCATGCTTACGAAGATGGCGGCCCTTTATACAATATGTCTCGCTACATAAAGGGTTTTCAGGGAACTGGAATAATGCCAACCTTATACGAATCCACAAAAGGGGGACGTCAAAAAATTGAACAATTATAGTAAAATTAGCATATTTTCATTATTGTATAAAATATTAACCAAGATAATATCCAATAAAATAAGGTCAACATTCGAATTTAGTAGACCAAGAGAACAGGCTGGCTTTAGGAAGCGATACTTCCTTCCACAAAAAAAAAACAGAAAGATACCTATAAAGAAAGGGGTCAGACAAGGAGAGACAATCTCTCCGATGCTATTCACTGCATGCTTGGAAGACGTATTGATGCTATTAAACTGGGAAGGCTTATATAAACATCAACGGTGAATATGATCACCACCTTCGGTTCGCAGGTGACATTGTCCTATTTAGCAGCACTAGGGACGACTTACAACAAATGATTGATGACCTTAACAGAAAGAAAGTAAGAGTGGCATTGAAGATTGATATGCAGAAAACAAATAACATGGTCAATAGCCTGGCAAGGGAAGAAGCGTTTAGGATCGCCAGTCAGCCTTTAGAGTGTGTGAGGGAGTACGTTTGGATACTGTAATCCCCAAAGCGGACCCTGGTCATGAGAAGGAAATTTACAGAAGCATGAAAATTGGCAGGCGTGCATTCGGCAGACATTGTAGAATCCTGAATGGAAGCTTACAATTATCCCTGAAAATAAATGTTTACAAATAACGCGTTTTACCGGTGCTAACATGTGGGGCAGAAACTTGTAGACTGACAAAGAAGCTCCAGTACAAGTTAAGGTCTGCACAAAGAGCAATGGAACGAAGAATGTTAGGCGTAACTTTAGGAGACAGGAAGGGAGTGGTGTGGATTACAGAGCAAGCAGGGATAGCCGATATTCTAATTGACACTGAGAGAAGAAAATTATGCAGATCCCGCGCACTGTGGGAATCGATGTAAGCGAAGCTTTCCACGCTCTTAGCTTTGGTTGACGATAATTACCGGTGATGTTGGTGGCGAATGCTCAATTTTTTCAACGTTTTGCCCAACACAAGAATGGTGAGTTACGTTAAACGTTACCTTGCGTGAACCACTTCTGTATGTCTGCGTAGTGCACAAAACAGAAAGGGAGAAGTGTTTGCTTCAGGCGTTCTTGTGCGTCATATTTCATAACCTTTGAGAGGGTTGAGCATTGTCGTTGCCTCACATGGCACATCGCATCGTGGAAGAAACATTAATACTGAATTGGATTATGGGGCTGTACGTGCTAAAACCACAATCGGATTAAGAGGCACGCCGTAGTAGCGCACTTTGAATTAATTTTGCCACCGTAGTGTTCTTTAACGTGTCCCTAAATAAAAGTGCATGAGTGATTTTTGTTTCGCCCCCGCTGAAATGCGGCTGCCTTGGTCAAATCCGCGACATCGAGAAATGCCATAGCCGCAAAGGTTTCGCGATGGGCTCAGCAGTGTTGATTTGACGTGCAATCGCTTCCATTGTGTCGCCTAAACCCGGCGGGGTGCTTTAATGAATGCGGATCTGCTTCTGCACGCCCTGCGTAAATTGTCCGCTAGACATATTTCCATGGTTTTATTTTTCAGAAATAGCAGAAACGCACCGTACTGTACCTTGAACTTCTGTTTATCCATCGTTTCCTTGCCTTTTCGCATCACCTTTTCCCTATACCTCTCCCCTTTGTATTTGTATGCGAACTGCGAACAAAGTGTGGCAAGGCTGGGAGGCGCTGGTCGGTTCTACCCAATCCCTGCCCCCTCCCCCCCCCCTCATGCTTTCCATGCTATGTACCTTCCCCCTGGACTTGCACGTTGGTAGAAACATAAGCGCTTGCGGGGGCAACGGATAATTTCCGCCGTCCAGAGGCTAATTAGCGACGACCCGCGAG
This sequence comes from Dermacentor albipictus, assembly GCF_038994185.2. Lineage (NCBI taxonomy): Eukaryota > Metazoa > Arthropoda > Arachnida > Ixodida > Ixodidae > Dermacentor > Dermacentor albipictus. The sequence continues at coordinate 451,370,033 of NC_091821.1, forward strand.
CTCCAGAGGGACAAAAGCATAGTAGTTTGGGTGAGTGGGTATGTTATGACTTTTTTAGGATTGTAGCGCAGCTCAAAACGGGCAGAAAGGAAGGTGGAAGCGGTAATGAAAAGGAGCGAAGGACAGGGTGAACGCTAACATCCAACTGATGGTTTGTTTCGTGACTCAGAATGTTGCTTATACACACAGCCAACTATGTGACATGGAAAGATAACCCAAAACCAAGCAACGAAACCAATATTAACCATGTGAAAAAAAAAACATGTTCAGACAGTCTGTGGCGGCAGTCCGAGATACGCCAATCCATTGCTTGATAACAATAATGAAGGACAGCTTACACATGCATGGCGAAGACCAAGACCATAATCAGCTTACAAGAGAAATCATTGAAGCAAACGCTATGATAGGTCTTGGCCATGCATGTGTAAGCTCACCTTCGTTATCATTATCAAGCAATGAATTGGCGTATCTAGGACTGCCACCGCAGGCTCTCTTAATATGTTTTTTTTTTCCACATGGTTACTTTTGGTTTTGTTGCTTGGTTTTGTGTTGTTGTCTTTTCATGTCACATGGTTGGCTGAGTGCACAAGTAGCCTTCCGAGTCAGGAAATAAACCATCACTTGGAAGTTAGCGTTCACCCTGTTCTCCGTTCCTCCTCATTACCTCTTCCACTTTCCTTTTTGCTCGTTCTGAGCTGCGCCACAAATAGAAAGAAGGCTCCAGAGGGCATTGTGAACTTTTGACGCGGTGCGGTCCAAACGAGTTCCTCGCGTCTTTTTATTCTCTGCCTCGCTTCTTCCATGTATATACACGCTCTGAACCTCCTCCCCGCCGCTATGTGGTGTGCCGGGCAGCAGCAGTCACAGCAGCAGCAACAGTGGGAAAGCCGAAGGAAAAGACAAAGAAAGCTTCATGAAGCTGGGCAGTTCATGTAATGCGTAGCTCAGATAACCTCTGCACGATTAGAGTTACAGAATGTGTGCCAAGAGAAGAGAAGCGCAGTTAGAGATGACAGCAGAATAGGTGTGGTAATGAAGTTAAGCAGTTTGCAGGCACTTGTTGGAATCGGTTCGCGCAAGACAGGGTTCATTGTAGATCGCAGGTAGAGGTGTTCGTCCTGCAGTGTTCATAAAGTTGGCTGATGATGATGATTATGACGAACTCGACTTGGCTCAACTCGTAGAGTTCATAGCTTTAGTAACGCGGCATGCTATAAATGCCCAATACTTTATATGAAAAAGGCACCGTGAAAATTTTTCTCCTTTCAATTTATTTGATGTACGTAAACGGCGCTACACCATTTTGGTGAAGTCAAATGATGTGGACAGTAGATTTCAAGCGTCAGGAGCACGCCAAATTAGACAGGATGTGCTTACGTTGTCCGAAGAATTCCTCCGGGCAAAGCGTCGCAGTTCTATGTGACCCCCCGTTCTGTGCATAACGCTGGTTTCCCCAGTCCGCTGAGTTCTGGCATCGCACTGCCATCTACATAATGGGGAAACGGTTGGAAAGTTCTGCGCCGCCTTTGCCCTCAGGGTCATTAGGGCAACTAGGATCGCTGCACGCCGAAAGCTCCAGCCTCCAAATGAGGTGCGTGCAACGCGTGGTATCTTTCAACCACAGGATTAGTGCCACTCCTATTTGCTGCAACTACAGAGACGGGCCTATACTGAGTGCCACGAAGTTGCTGCATCTGGAAACGTTCAACGGGTAGAAGTCGAGAGTAAACACACGAATTAAGAAGAGTCGCCTTTCTGTTAGTCATTTCCCTAGTATGCGAGAAAGCGTAAAAACTTTCGGCTGTCTTACGCAAACGTGAAGTTTCTTGCAATGTACGCAACTTCAAGAGAATTAAAAGCTGCGCAAAATTTTGGTTTACTTGAACTGAAAGAGAAAGTTCGTCTTATGCTTCTAAAAACAATTGCTTGCCGAAAGAACCAAAGGAAACATGTGTCATCAGACACTACTGTTCATACTGTTACTTTATGTGCATTTATTCAAATCGAAAGAGAGAGATAACGAAACCTTTATTTGAATCAGTGACTTGTCAGTCGAGGTGGGAGGGTCCCTTATTCCAAGAACCCTCTGGCTTGGATCGCCCTCCGGGCCCGGACGACGAGTTCGTGCTGGTCGACCAGGTCAGGCTTGGAGATCGCCGCCTCCCACGTTTCAGCGAGGAGGTTTTGGTCTGCGTCTGCTGGGGCTACTAGTTGTGCCGCTGTGATGGTTTCTCGGGTTTTCTTGCATTGCAGTAGGAGGTGCGCCAGGCTGTCTGGCACGTTGCAGTGTGGACAGGTGTAGCTGTATAGCGCCGGGCGGAAATGATGCAGTAAGCTTCCGTGGGTAAAGGTATTGCTTTGGAGTCACCTGTAGTCAGTGCCTTCGTTTCTCGTTAGTTTTGGATGTGGTGGAGGGTATACCCTGTGTCCAAGGCGATAGTGCTGAAGTAGTGCTTGAAAAGTTAGCGGTATTGTTTCCGTTTCCTCCGCTGATTGAAGCAAGTTAGCTTACATTCACCTCCTACAGTTGTGATAACCCCATCATAGTACCTACAATGAGTAACAAATTTTCCATTCCACTAAGAATGGATAGCGGAACGTACGCGTAATGGTAGAGGTTGTTGGTTCGCCTCCCACCGGCGACAGGTTATCGTTTCGATTGACAAAAATTGAGCCCCTCTGTTCCCTTCCTGACCTTTGTATGTCATATAGACTGCGTGGAAGTTATCTGCGAAGACAAATGGGTTACCGTTCATGTTTATTATAGATAAGCCATCTTACATCTTGGCAATACCTTGAAAGAACCCTCTGACGCAGTCAGCAAGTATAGCAAAATTTCTATTTATTTATATTTTATTGAATTTATATTTAATTTATATAACAAGTTTCGATGCCTATTGCACTCACTCATGTCTTGTGCTCTTTAAATAAAGTAAGTAAATTCCCCAGATTGTACGTGCCAGACCCAGGATGTGTTTATGAGACACGCCCGAGTTGAATACTCAGGATAAATTCACTCTCTGGGGCTCTAAACTTGCACCTACATGTAATCACACGAGAGATCTGGCGTTTTGGTCCCGCTGCAATGTTGCCACGGTGGCCAGGATCGAACTCACGACTTCGAACACTATATAAACCTTGACCAGGGATTTTTTCAGCATAGCTGATGTCTGGCGTCCGTTTCTTATTTCCAACACTAATCAAAGTTAAGCTGTCAACCAATGTACTGACCTTTTCTATTTCGTTACATGCGGAATGTAGACTACGTTGGTGTTGTGGTCTCGACAGTTGCTTGGAACGCACTCCTAAAAACCGAAGCGGTTGCCAGACATGAGACCAGCGGAAAGGGGAACGATGTCTTTTGAGTGTACCCTCGTTCTAGACAAGTACCTTGACCTGCATACCCTATACAGAGAAAAAAATGTTGCTGATATGACGATGAGTAGTCAAAGGCTCTAATTTTTCTTTCTCTTGTATTTCCGGATTATGATCTCTGTATTAGGTTGATTCAGGTCGAGTTGTATAAATTCAAGCGATTGGAATAGGTATGTAATGTTGCTACTCTGCCAATATTGCTGGCATTTTAATAAAAACCCATAAACTCTCAATGACGAAGGCGCATGTGCTTCACTTTCTGTCACAGACACGTATGTTACTCAAAACAAAAGACTGCACATTATGCCCTTATTTGTATTATTAGCCAGCGTCGCAAAAGTTATCTGCAAAGCCTACAATAACGCAGAATAAGCAATGCCTCCAATCTTCATAAAAAGAAAAATAGACGAGAGTGGCAGCGTGAACATTAGGATATGGCACAAAGCCTCTGCCTAAAAGTTCAAAACAATGCATTGTTCATTCAAATCTTTCACATTCGTTGGTCAGATTTGCTTGCGCTGAAGCTACTTTAGTGACTAGAAGTTGTTTTTAAAACGTGGCTGCTTTTAGTCGGTATATATGCCTGCTTGTTGTCATTTATCACATATATCTTATAGCTTTCCACACGCTTAGCCAACCAACTCTTCCTAAAGACCACGCTATTTAGCATGCTAAAGGCAAGATGCATCGAGCAGCATTAAAGTGACTGCGACGATGCATCTTCTTGGTTCGCCTTAGTAAAAGGCTCGGTAAAATTTGTGTATCCGCGCTTGCGTGTGTGCATGCGTGTTTATTTGCACGCGTGTGTACGTACGTGCATATTTGTATTCGTTTCGACACTTTATGCACCAACACAGAACTTCATTGTACATATAGTGCGACTAGTTGGATCTACTGCATTTCTTTTATTTCCGCCTGCAAGAATTTCTCAAAAAAAGCCATCACACAACATTAACTTATTACCACGCGCTACTAAATTTTTGGAATTTAATTTATTGTTTTCTAGGAATGCATGCAGCATTTGTAAATCTCTTTAGGGCCAAATTCCAAAACTTTCCTTTCCTTGGTTCGCTTTCTAATCTTACATGAGGAGCACTTCATGCTTCCCTAACGCCGAGAACTGATAACAGAGGCAAGTGTGCTCCGAAAGCTCACTTTACCATTCCTCACGAAGGGAACCCTTCCGTTATGTAAGCAATGAAAACCAGGCGTCTGAGTTTCTGGGCATGCGCCTTAGCCTCACCCGCGAGTCCTTATTCAGATAAATAAATATTGTTCTTCAAACAACTTTTTATTGAATTGCTAATGTACAAACATGTGCGCTTTTTCTGCATTTAGTGTTCAACGCTACGCCATGGATGGGCGCTTGGCGGAGGGCATCATGACAGCAGCCGTTAAAAGGGGAGGGAGGTTCTTTGCAGGACGTTATAGCCGACGGCGGCAGCAGCCCGCATTCGGAAGAGCGCGGTTTTTCATGCCTTGACGCCTGGTTTTACGCAAAGAAATTTACATTTACGGTGGCATTTGGTTTTATGAGATAAGTTAACACCAGAAAGGGAAAATAGTACAAGTGAAAGGAGGCCTCAGCAGAGCAGCCAAGATTAATGTAATACGTGTGGCGCTGAATTTTCGGGGCGCCCGAAAGGCTGCGGGATCATCGAAGCTGGGACCACACCAGGTTCGAAGTTTGGTGTTTCCTTTGCGCCTTTGGTGTCCTTCCTAAATATACGTAAATCATAACACTGTATTTACCTGCTCTGGCGGCTCGATTTGCGAGCGACACGAAATTAGGAAAGCGCTTGCTGGCTGCAGCGCCCAGCGAGAAAGCACAATGTGGGGCCCGCCTATGAATTCGTGTCTATCAATTTTTGTTCATAAACTTCTTGGAATCTACGAGCTTGTCGTCCTTCACTATTTGACCCTTTCGTTCTCAACTGATAGTAGCCTGATAGTTGCTTACTTTATACTTTTGTCATGATGATTTCTGTCATAATGTGCTAGCGACCGTGTAGCGCTGTTCCTCAAATCGGCATTGAATTCGTCGATGCTGCAGGCTTAACGAGAGAGGCCTCCGAAATTCCTTGGCGCGTGCGTCAAGCCTGACCCATTCCAGAGGCCGTATATTGCAAATGCAGTCGGTACTTTGTATTTGTATGCCCACAAAATATCTAATTGTATATTGTATGAGAACTGTACCTTCTTCGTCGCATGCCTCATTTATGAAAACGTTATGAGACGCTCAGTGTGGTTCGCCCTGTAGTGTGCGACATTGAGTTGACACGAACTCATTGCGCCGATAACGTCATTGCATATGCGAAGGCGTGCGCAGGAAACCGAAAAGGTGCGTCGTCATGGTCACTTTTAGTGCTGCTCGATGTATGTTGCTCTATGTTGACGTATCTAATAAGGATTAGTCGTACACAGAAAGAAAGTGGTGCGATCACCATGCGTGAACGTTTTTTAAAGAAATTTTGTAGAATACGCGAAAAACGTTTTTCTTAAAAAAACTATCGGTAATTATTGAGAAAACTCTTGATAACTCGTCAAGTACATGGTCTCGTTAGAAATTAAATGTGTAAATTGGTTATCGCCAGTAAACGCATAACCGGGCTAAATGACTACAGAAGTACCGAAATATCTTAAATAATGACACTTGGAATGCAAGACGAAGTTATTACGAAAAATACTTTGAATGCACAGTAAACTGTTCGGATAGCCTTTGCAAAAAAAACTTAGGTCACTAAATCTTTAAACAGCGGCCGTAGGTCAGTCGAAAGGGTTACTCAGAATGGCTGCCGATACGTGGGCAAATTTCTCGCTGATGCATTGAATGGGTACCTAACTGAGCAGTTCAAGAGTTAAGTACATATGTCTGTACTAGCTATTAAGAGGCATTCACCTACCCTCTTTTTAGAACCGATTGATAGAAATGAAAGATTAGGCATATATTCTGAAATGAACAGCAGTGCATCTTTTGATGTTATTGACGTTCAAATACGTCCTGTGTAATACTAATTAATCTTATACCAGATCAAGCAGCATTTTTATATAATCCATGTTTACTGTCTGCGCAATTTCCTTGAGGCGAGCGAATGGGCAGGGTAACCGTGCTGCGCGAGAAAGGAGATATAAATAACTTTTGAAATTATCGGTCAGTTAGTACTCCCGTTTTTTTTAAGGGTAACGAAAAATAAATTTTCATCATGTAGGGAAACATTGTCAAGCCCACGATACAATCGCTGACTCCAAATATCGTGTTAGAAAAAAAAATCATTGGACAGAACCTGTCCTTCATTAAAAAGAATATATACATGAGTTTTTAACGGAGAAATTTTGCTTCGGAATCTCTGTGCGTTATAATGAGATCCTTTCTCAAAAGTTAGAGCTGTAGGGAATAAGAGGTCATGCCTTGCCCCTCATTAAGTGTTACTTATCCTTACGGACGCACTACGTTTAAATTAATCAGTTTAGGCCGCCTTTAAGCCGTGTTGTCTGCGGTATGCCTCAAAGCGGTATCCACGGGCCGTAATGTTTAAATATCTGCCTTAATGACATCGTAACCATTTATACAGTCGCGCGATTTATAATATACGCAAACGACGCTACTATATTTATTTCCAGTGGAAACTATAATAACGTAATCACTCGAACGAGTGATTCAATGCGATCACTAGAAAAACGATCTGATGCCACCGCACTTTCTGTCAATGCGTCGAAGTCAGAAGCCATCATTTTTTCATTCTAAACACAAACCCATTGTGGTCTTTGCAAATCTTTTATATCAGTCAGGTGCTATTGCAATACTACCATCTTTTTAAATCACTTGAGGTACACTTTTGAGAAAACATGCAATGCGACTACCACATCAGCCTTATCATCTTAAAACCACACCGAGTAGTCGGCCTTCTGCTGCGCCGCGAAAGCGTTTTGCACCGAAAAGTAAAATTAATCTTGTATAATTCTTTTTTGTTCCTGTTTAAACTGTTTCCCACTTGTGTGAGCCACGATCACAAAATGAAACCTACAGAAAATATCAATCATACAGCAAAGCGGTTACTTACAATAATCTATGCATGGAACTACTTCATGGACACACAAAAGGAAGCATTCCGCTCAATTTTATGTTCTTGTTATATTTGCTTATACCACTACCGGCTACTGCGTAGGTATAAAGCAGAGTTTAAAAAAAAAACGCCAAGAGAGATTATTTTGCGTCGTTAAGCTTATTCCAACCACCGTATCCACAATGTCACAAAACTCACTGGATTTTGCCGATAACACGGACTAACTACGGGCGGCGGACACTGCACTATCAGTCCTGTCCCCTTCCCCTATAGTGGCGAAACCAAGATACGACATCGCGGTGTGCCATGCAGTTGTGTGTCTAGATTTCAATAAAACTTACAATACTTAGAAACCAGCAGTCACCTTATTTGCGTAGCCCAGGCATTGACCGTGCCTGCTCGTCTAGTCACCATTATGCGCGCGCACTGCCCTACGGCTTCTCCGCTCGCGCCATTATCTCGGCATGGCAGCTGCTGTCGTCGTTACTTGCTGTGAGGTCGCATGTTACGACAGCGATTCTGAGATTTTCGAGTTTTTATTTCTCCAGTCGAGAGTTATCATACTTGCCAGGCCTCCGCCCCGTTGTCAGACTAACGCCGCACGCAACAGCCGCGTCACATCAGGGAGGAGCTTTGCGCCGATCCTATCTTTCTTGCATGCGTAATCACACGAACACAATTAAAATTTGGGGGCCGATATCTCGGAGCACAGACACGCTAGAAGAATTCTTCCAAATGATACTGTGTAGCAACACGACTGCCTCTAAAGTCTGAATATAAACATTCACGCTTACTGTAGTCAACAGAAAGTTAGTCGTTCAATTTTAGTTGATTGCGCAGGTAACATCGATAATTATCACGTCACTTTGTGTGCGCCTGGCCACATCACTTATTTGCACAGGTGGTCTTCGCGTGCCTCTCAGTGCCTTACTTTAAGAAAACTATAAAGCTTAATTTTTAACATCCGGTATATGGGCGTTCAAGTATGCATGTGAATATGTATATGCGCATTTTTCTTCCTCTTTTCTTTTTTGCCAACATCAGAAAATGCGTCTGTTCTTCCTTCTTTTCCTTTTTCTTCGTTGATTCTACTGCAGAACCAGCACTACGTATATGCAACCAATGTTCTGTACTTTGTGCCCCAATGTTCGGCCTGTTGTATCGGGAGTGTGAATTTCGCCAAGCGGAATGTCGCTTTTAATCCCGCCCCTCCAACATTTTTTATTGATGTGAAATAAACGTTAATATAGATGGAGCCACGACTCATACAGTTTTGTGCAACAGTTTACCTTCGTTCAGGTCGGGCTCGCATCTCTCGTGCTCGCCGCATGCCTGCAAGAGACTAAAACACGTGCACGCGCAGGTGGACACTGCGTGTTTACTTAGTTAGGTGAAGCGGTCGTGAAATGCTAATCATTCAAGTGGAGGCGCTTGCCTGAGGTAAAAAAAAACCTACAGGTATCTCACGCTGGTCCTACATCAAGGAAACACCAAGTAAACCCGTCTATGAGTGCGTAAGTAAGGCAGATTTTACAGTTTTTCGTAAGGTGTCCTAAGTATTTTACGTATCAACTCAAGTCACAGCGTCCATTTTTGTTGACGCACCCTACTTTTGCCATTTTTGTGCAGGGGTAGCAAGGGACAGAGCACAAACGTTAAGCTTAGGGTAAATTCAACATTCTGCTAACCTAAATTACTTCAATTTTACTTCTGAGGGACATGTATTGTTACAGAGTACCGCTTTGGTGAAGTCGCTTTCGTCTTTTACGTGACGTTTGACGTGGGCCATGTGGGTCGCAACTTAAAAATATATTGTTTTATTTCTTGAAATGTTTCCGCCAATAAATAGGTGTTGCATGTAATTCGTGTGGGGGATTTAATACTTTTTAGGAAGAAACGTAGCATGACTGACTTTACAATAATAAAGTATCTAATTACGCTGTAATTATGCTGACCCATCATAAAATGTACAGATCATTCGACTACCTTGACTAGCTTTCAGTGGAGTCTCAAACACCCTGACATAAAATTATATATGTTTCACCCATTTATGGACAGTCCATCATAATTCGTGACTGACAGGGGTACAATATTTTCTCTTCATGATAAAAAAAAATGTCGCTACACCAAGAGATAATGCGCCTATGAAGAAACAGTCACTAACAGCTCAATGTTAACCCGCATCTACCGCCAAGTTTACTTCCAATCCAACCGACGTCCTGTGCCACTAACATGTCTACTTTGCACACAAGAATTCGAAGCCCCTCATAAAAAGTCAGTGCGAGAAATGCTAACGTCAAAGCTAGTCTTCGCAGAAGATAACGTCTTGACAGTGTTCGAATGTTGGTTGGGTGGACGGCATACCGATGCCGCGAGACTGAAAGACCGGATACTTTATCTTGCGTGTGGTAACGTGTGGCTCGAGCACAAATGAAACTAACTTACTTTACTAAGTTCCTGCTTTCAAACGCAGAGAACCTGTCACGTAAAATTTGACGTGCGCTTCTGCAAAAACGAACGCTTGATTCCTTCAAGATTCGATTTCCCCATCCGCGCTTACGCTGAAAAACCTTCTTTGAGGGTTAGGCTAACGATTGCTACACACTGCAGCTATGCAGGTCGTTAGAGTAGAACGTATAACTTTCCTTGAACTGTCGTAAAGATAAGCGTCTCTACTTGAGCACGTTTCCCATTAGGTAGACGCCTGACCTCTCCTTTTGGACGAAGTTTTAAGAAATCAGGCTAAAAAATTTGTCTTGAGTATTGTGCTGTGTTGCCGGTTCTTCAAAAGGTAGGCCTAACAAAAGTGGAAAGGAATGTTCACGTGTAAGTTAACGCTGTCAATAAGGGGTGTAATTTTCCCAGATTGCAGGAAGTGTGAAGGCGTTCTTCAGTTTAACGCTGTTTATCACAACTGGCAGAGTGAAAACTGGAATTTAAAGGTGGTGCTCGAGGCGCGTCCCCTTTCTTTCCTCTTTTAAACATTTTATGCGAGGTCCATGACTTGAGCTGTCCTTGGTGGTACTGCAGCAGCCGGCGTGAGACCAGTGACGTTGGCCAGTTAATGTTTAGCCTTGGCATATATTGAGGTGCTTACACGGCTGCTTCGTCATACGCTCATTTACTCAAAATTAGTGGCTAAGGCAACCCGCAGGTAGAATACATTTTCAGTTCGTTCCTCGCCCTTCAGAAAACACTACAGCTCCGAAGTTCCCGTTGAAAAGATGACTCCTCTGTAGGCTAAGAAGCAACTTGCAGCCAGGTGATGTGTTGCACGTCACCCCCCTCAGCACGTAAGACACGAATCGGGAAAGCCGCTCGGCCTTTCTTCATTATCTGCACGGCGACATTCCGTTTTCTGTCAGCGTTCTCACTTCGCTTTCCATGGCTATTCAGAACGACCATGTCGGTCTTTTGGAAAGAGAGGTTATTATTGCTGCATTCGTCTCTGCGTCCTCCGAAGTCTGCGGTGCCTTGAGGTAAATTAAACTTTCATACACAAATAGGATCTCGTCTGCACAAAAGTGATCGTATTCTTTCTGCATGATGCGACCATACTTGGCGCAACCTGGAGATGAAAAACCACCCAATTTGTTCACGAGTGCAAAGCATAGTTTCATTTTTTTTTATCGCAACATTTCACCAAGTATTGTTGTGCAATATACTGAAAACAGGGTTACGAAACGTTCTTCGATGGGCCAAATGTCCAAGTTCAAAAGAAACTTGTCAAACTATGAAAGCGTATCCAACTCTCTAGCATAGCTATCTGCGTGCTTGCGGAACGCGCAAACACCTGTTTGTGTGAATTTTTTTTCTTGTTTTGAGTGTTCTCGATGGCATGCCGTACAGACTAGCGACGTTACAGCGTCATCCACAATTATAATTACAAGGATTTCCCCTACGCACAATCTCTGAATGCATCACATCTACTCCGATAATTGTATTCTTCGCTTCAGACATGATGCAAACGACGTGCGCGACTTGGCGGAACAAATTTGCTTTGATGTTCCAAAGAAAAAGCGGTAAAGTATTGAAGTTCTGCCTTTCATGGCTCGCGTGTGCGCGCTGTTTACTTGCAAATGAGAAGCCGTGCCACCTATTTTGTTAAGTGAAAGTTTGCAGCGACTCTGCGAATGTCAGAGGAGTGTGAAAGACAACGGCAAAAGAAAGACGCAATAAAAATGCAGGCGGTGGGTGTTAAGTTGCTGCGCGTGCAGCTGTCGAAACAGGACCTGCGCTGGGTAACGAGAAAAGCTGATGGGTGAACATTTATGCCCAGGAAAGCCGAAACTGAAAACTTCTGACGAATGGCGGTAGCGAGCTTTTTCAAGGCAAAATGTCTGAGTGCGGCCCCTGAAGGTGTGGCCTTTAAGGGTATATATATATATATATATATATATATATATATATATATATATATATATATATATATATATATATATATATATATATATATATATATATATATATATATATATATATATATATATATATATATATAAGAAGTAACTTTGGCGGGCCGCCGGCACTGAAGCGCTAGGCCAACGCCACACACAGCAAGGAGATAACGCAAGCTGCTCGCGGTGACGGACCGGTGGTGACCTCGAAGACGGGACGAAAGGCAGGGGGGCGGTGGCATCGGCAAGACAGGCGCCCTTTTTCCAGCCAATTTCTGTTTTAAGGAGCCTACCAAGGGGGAAATAATTGTTCGCGTAGCTCCCACATGAAATCCGCTATTGAAAACTTATTCGTTGCGATAGGTAGGTTCGAGGACGGTCTCCGAAGTACTCATTTGCTATAGCCACGTATTGTAGTTAATTAGAAAGTTAATTACCATAACTTCGCTATTACGCACGTAATTGCAGGAATTGCTGTGTATCAAGAGGCTGCCTATGCGTACACTCGAATGGTAAAAATAACGCTACCGTGATTTATACTTTGCTAATAGTAAAAATTTGGTGCGGCTAAGAAAACACACCCTGCATAGACAGGTGTGCGAAATGAAACAAAATGTAAAGAAACCAAATAAATGCGTGTTATCTAACAAGACGAAGGTATCACTTGAAGGCCATGTGTTAAGAATGCGTGCAAAATATAGCTCCAAATTCAATTTAGGTAAGTAATTTCTCTTTGTGTGTGCGAAAAAGTAGTTGAGCTAACAGGCCGATTGTCAAGTTACTTAATGTAATATTTTTCTGTCATTTCACTTGTGTCTAGGATAGCGTGTAGAAGCCATTTTGGGAAGTGTTTAGGAAGGTGTCTTGGCTCAGGCTTGCAGCGCCAGGCTCTCACACCGAGGCTCCGCCTATCGAATCTTACGCAAACATTGTAACATTTCGCGAGTTTTGCGCAATTCACGACGTATGAGACGTTGCCAACCATTGACGAGATGACGAACATCACGATATGGCAACAAATATCTACGAATCTCTCGTAACGTAACATAACGTAACGTAACGTAAACAATACAATACAAAGTGAAGCGCTGTTGTATCTACTTCTTGAACGCTGTGCGATTGAGGGAAACGCATTTCAACGTCTCCCTACTTGGTATTGGCGCTTGGATTATCATACTGCTAGCGACCTTTACGGCGTCAATTGTCGTTGGGCATCGCTTTCATTATTACTTATTTTTAACCAGTCTTCATAGCGCAAGGTGTTGTTGTGGGGAACGCATGCCACTGCGAGAAAAGTACGAGGGCGGGTTTTGCAAGTGCAGTACTCGTTCACCGAATCACCCTGTCTCACATCACAATTGCTGTAAGATGGAATGAAGAAATGAGTGATGCACACACCCGCTTCTTACCTGCAGTTTGCGTCGCTTTCACGCTTTTCTGATGTGTCCCTGTGTCATTTAGACTAAGTACTTACCGTATACCTCACTATTTTTCTCTCTCTCTTTTCGTGCTGCACTAAACAGGCTAGAAACAGGCAGTCCACGCAGCGTAAATTGACATCAAATAGTCTGACACTGACCCTGACATCAGTGGCAACGTACAAAACAAAGTTAAAAATAAATGAATCTATTCTACAGTTTTAAAAGAACACCGATTTGTTAGCAATGGCTAATGACATGATCAGCTTCCTTATGTTCGCACGCGCCTTCACACAGTATATCATCTTCCGTTGTCATCTTTGTGTGTTCACTTTCCCTCCTTTAGCTATTCCTGCTAAAATCCGTATATTTCATTTTTCTCTTTTCTTTCTCGACTTAGATCTTTCAAGTATCCCAAATCAAACAAAGCTACTTCTCAAATTAGTAATATTGATAGCCGAGTTGTTTGAGCGCCCCGAAATCTTACCAAAAGAGGCTATACTTTGACAGCCTATCAAGCTTTTTCAGCAAGAAAAGAAAACGAAAATGGCGAAGACCATTTTTAAAACGGAAACCTTTATGACTAATAGGGAAAATAACGCGAAATATATCCGTCTTCAACACATGTCTCGGGAACTGCGACGAAAAAACATTAAAACGCATCTTTGCACTTGGGCGGCCTTCGTAGACTACGTCAAGATAGTTAAAATTTGTTAAAAGATGACGCGCAGCTGAAGTGAGAAATCGCCGGAGCGTCCTTCTGACAGCTGACGAGCTAGAAGCACGGTAAGGCTGTGAATTATGGATAAGCGGGTGCCCAGTTAAGTACGCAGCTTGACAGCGACGCCAGGAACAGAATCAAATGCAAGAAAGGACAGGCGTTGACAGTAAGTCCCTGGGGTTTGACGGATGGCGCAACGCGTGGGAGACGGCGGCAGACAGCAGCCTGTCAACGCATACCCCTCGTCTTGTACTCCCCAAGATCGGAAAGGTTTTTGTGCGCTTACGAGATGTATAAGCGTAACAGCCGGTGCTTAGAAAACGCAAAATACGGAAGGGCTATCGGACGGAGAGGAGTGTTTCCTCTGCTCTTTCTGCTTATAGTATAGTATACATAGATAGGTACGGCAACATGACAGGTATTGTAGACATCATTGTACTGGTACGTGAAAGCATCGGAACTTGCGATAACTACTATGTGTACAGTGTATGGGTACATGGCGCTGTCAGCCATGTTTCCCGCAAGGACATTTGCCCTGCGTTATCTGATATGCCTTGATAGGTGAATTAACCTCTAAGGCGGTTTACTTGTAGCGTGTAAAAGTACAACAAGAATTCGTACCACAATATATACTTGCAAAGTCCCGAAATATGGATTAGCTTGTACACGTATAGAATTGGTCCATCAGCAAAAAGAATAAAGAAAAAAATACACCACCCCGGCAACCTGCACAGATGGTAAACCAGCGAAGTTGAAATGTGCAGCCCCGGTGTTTATCGCTTGGTTAATTCCGACGGTTCATTAAACTCTTTCTAAGTTATTGGTAACGCCCATGTTTTCCTAATGAGGTTACGCGCACATTTGGCTTGGGTTTATAACAGTGTTTATTTCAAAGGCCGCATATTGGGCTCGCATCATCACCATTATGGGAAGTGGGTGCAGTGAGTGGTTCATTGTCTCTCGCGGTCTTGAACTCACCCTGGCATTGCCGCTGGCGACCTCCCTCGGCCACGGTGGTGTAATATTGCCGCTTTAGCTCCGCTTCGTGAACAAGCTCGGCCGCACGAGCCGCGGGATTGGCCTGACATTGCCGCTAAAACTCGCTAAGCGTCCCAACGAGCTCTCTTGCCTGCGAGATCATAACTCGAAGGACCGCTCAGCAGCGTTCAGTTGGGCACTAATACCTTGGTATAAACAACTCATAAAAGCTTGTGTGTCCTCGTAATTTTTGTTCCTTTGGCATAAACACGTGTTTCTTCAGCGTTCTACGCGCTAATGAAAGAGCTCGCGTAGCGGCCATCGCGATCAATCGCGCCAGCGACGAAAAAGACACCCACTTGAATGGCCATTGTGAGCGGAAGAAGGAAAACAACGCTCGATCATAGTCTGCGCTGGACACATCCCTTGCCGCACCCCGCATTGTACCATTTGCACTCTTTAGTAAATGTTGCCGTGGTCGAAGTAACGGTGAACTCCACATAGCGGATGGGAGTCTCTGAGACAGAAAACGAAACTTTAGACAGAATACCAATCGCGTTTGCGAGAAACCTTCATATGTGATCCTTGTGACAGGCATAACTTGACATGCCGAGTGGGTGGAGTTGGTTAACAGATGTCGGAACACTGCGTTGTAAGAATACTAGAAGATACCACGCATAGATAAAGCGCGAATGTGCATTCAGTGCCTTCCTATGTCCAGATTAACGAAATGCTGGCCTCATGCGCCTTCACAGCGAGTGATGAACAAAACGGAAGTCGTTTCCCCCTTGAAAACTACCTACCTTACAATGAGAACCCGTAATTAGTTTCTGCATCGGATTGCTAGCCAATTTGGAAGAATGTCGAAAGCCTTCCTATACAACCACTGCCTGCCACAGCTTGCACAACTTCGAGTAATAATGGCCCCAGAAGCATTGGAAGATCTTTGGAGGGTATAATAAAGAAGTATTTTAATGACTGGAAAATGCAGAGAGGTCGGCCGCATAATGGAGCATCTGGCCTGCTACTCTACGTAAGCGAAGGGGAAGAGGGGGAAAAAAAGGGCCACAATGGGGGCTGATAATGGGAGGAACGAGGTGAAGGACACATTACACAACTGGTATCACAGGCGTGAGTCCAGGCCCATGTCACCTATGAAACGTGAAAGAGGACGCATTGTCTCTGTCGTCTTTCGATGGCAACGCACCCATAAAGTTCCCTTGCTGCTGCAAGACTTCACTCATGTCGTTTATCGGGCAGCGATAAAATGCGAAGGCGCTCGAACGAATGCAACAGCGGATATTGCATGTTGGGTTTGATCAATAAAAATAAATGAGTGAAAGATAGCCGTCTGCTTTGAAAGCGTATACAAAGAGATACTTCGCAAGGAACTAAAAAATTCAAGGAATGGGTGAACACAACGCTAGTGGCATAAGATAAAACAGATAATCCGGAAATTCTGGCTCTACAAATCCTCGAGGTTCTTCTTATAGACCACAACAAACGGAAACATTCATTGTGCAATAACCTGGAAAGCGCCATGTATGGTCGTTCGCTTTGCGGCTGAGATTGGAGCAATCGCTGTCTGTTCCTTTTCGGCGGTCCAAATGTTCTGGCACACTGCGAGCTTAACGTCGATCCTAATAGGTTCGTAACTTGTGTTTATGAAAGCCAGACAGAGAGGTTTCGGGCAATTAAATAAAAAAAGCAGAATCAGAAATATTACACTTACATCCCAGTGTGCCTTCTTCAGCTCTATTTTTTTTCCTGCTTTTCTTTTGTTTGCTGGAAGCGCGTAAAAAGCGTTAAATTTGGTATGTTTCACGAACCGATCTTCCTGGAATTTTTTCCCGGCCATTGTTGTCTGACGGTGAAACGGAGGGTAGCTCAGGCGTTGCGGAAGCGAAGCCTCGTCAAAGGCGGTGGTCGTGCTGCGTGAAGCGCAACAGCGCAAACTTGAGGCTTGCTCGAATGCGGAAAAAAGGAGATAAGGTAGCTCGGCGGATGTTATGGCGTTTGCACGGCAGTTTGGATACCGCTGTTAGGCTCTGTGGAGGTCAGCTTGCTACTGAAAAAGGGTTACCTCCCATACACAAGATATCCGTCCCCTCTACGTACCTGCTAGTGCAGTCAAAGTGAAAACCAAAGAGGAATCTCTGAGCGCGGGTGAAACATGAATGCCAATATTTTTTGTGTTTATTGCTAAACGCTCGGCGTCTTAGCTGAACTGTGAAACTTTCTAAGAGTGCTAAGTGAAAAAGGCAAGCAACACTGGATAGAGAGTGAACGCTGGTCGTACGTCCACAAATTTCAGGCCTCGTCCTACTTGTCATGTTCACCTCGCGTTGCTAATATGTTTCACCGGGCCAATGCTCGCCCTAGCACGAAATGAGGGATGACATCGAGGCACAGGCCTCCTTGCAAGCACATGTTTCTTGATTACGCAGCTGCTTGGGAGCACAAAAAGAAAGATGTAAAAGAAAAGAAAGGCTGCCTCAATAACTAGATTCTATCCATTTGGGCAAGCAAGTTGTTGCGGGAGGAATAGATAGCAAGTGAAAGAAAGACATAGAAGGAGGCAGCAGATGAGGTTTATCACATGAGCCAGACAAGGCGCAGAGATTATTTCTACAGGCAGTCCGCGCTAGTGAGCTCATTGGTGCTCATGCAGCCGCTGTCGCACCTCAGCATGATTTACAGTGGCGGCATGGAACCAGCTGACCTTTCTTACACGTATTATCTACAGATGGCAAACCAATAAATCGAACTTCATCAAAAATAATTAAACATATTTGAGGCGTCTTGCATGCGTACACTCGCTGCAATGAAGCAATTCGCCGATGTTTCCATGTACGTGCATGCGTGCGTGTACGTGGCTTTTTTCTGGAACGAGGACGACGATATTAATTTCTTAATACAATGTGGATGGCTCATCGGCGTAAATAAGAGTTATTTGGGGTGGGGAAACGAAAAAAACCTACAGAGCCAGCTATGCAAAAACGCTTCCCCCAATGATGGAAGGACGAAACGAAGAAGTATTATTGTCGTCAAAGTCGATAAATATTAAAACTTAGTATTCTTGTTCTAAGCATGAATTGTTTACTTTCTTCTAACCATGACACACAAACCCGTATACCGCTCCATCCCGTCACCACCAAGGTCCAAGGTTCCGGTTCCTGCGACAGGATGCCATTTCTTTACTAGTTTACGCTGAGAGCATCAGCTGATGTTACCATGAAACTATATTTGAGCACAAACCGTTCAGAAAACACTCTTTGCTGACAGACGCTGGTGCCATGACGGTGACAGGTTGGGACGGCACGGATCGTGGCTGAGTGAGTCGCACCTTAGAGATATTTAGTACCACTGGAAATGTAATTAAATATGGGAGTAAATTCACACGTAACTAAATGTTTACCCCTCTGAGCTTTCGAGCTTTGTTTTACGCTCCGTCAAGCAAGCTTACGAGAAGCGTTCCACGTAGACATTTAGAGCCTAATTGATTGACTAATGAGCTTTAATGGCGCAAGGGAAAATTCTCACCAAAGAGCGCCATACGCATGGCGTAAGGAGGTGATCATACAAAGTAATGTAACAGCGCTGTAGGTGGCCCTAAAATATGTATATCTATAATGCTTAGAATATAAATGCACTAAAATAATGGCAATAATTAGCGACGTCTGTTATGATCATAAAACTTTTGCAATGAATGATGATTAAGGGAGACGTATAGGTGACAGTAACACTACTACCTCAACATAGCACTTGCGCGCAAAGGCCGGGAGGCACGTACGTGCTCTACAAATATGCTTGCATTGCAGCTACAACCTCTCAGAGGAGGTCGTGCAACAAATAACCTGGTCAAATTATTTTTAACGTGTCGGTTTCTGTTAAATAGTCTAACATCGTGTTAACATAAGAAAGCTGTCTGTTGCTGAGAAAAAACTATGGCCGAGAGGTACTTGCTTGCGATGCAGGAAACGGAAGTACTTCTTCTTCTCGGCTTCTATTTAGTGGAACTAAAGAACAACGCGGATAACTTGTAACGCTATTGCGACATCTACTATATGTTGGGATATCTCTTCCAGCAGGTAAAAATGTGTGCCATAGAAATGCCCTATCCATAATATTGCGCGCTTTTGTCCTCTCGGATATCCAGTTCCCTAATTTTGGATCGATCATGTGTAGCATATTTGATAGTTCAGTATACCACTAAGATTGCCAATACTTCCTAAACTAATGCCACATGAAGTGTTTGAAGTCTGCGGGTGTTATGGGTTTATTTATATCGGTATCACTGAAGGATAGTGACGTAGCGTTTTCGTCAGCAGCTACATCTCCTTTAAGCCTCTGTGGCCTGGCACCCAGCAAAGAACAATGCCTTGGTTGAACACGCACGCCGCGAATATCAGTGAGCACTGTTAATTAATAACAGGGCGAAACAGCTCATTAAGACTCTAGCGACACACAATAGGTCCATAAACACAAAAGCTTTAGTGACATTCGTCTGGTACATATGTTTGGCGGCCGTAAGTGTCGCGTATGTTTCCGGAGTGAATATAGCTTGTAGATTTAATGCACTGGAAGTTGAAAACAATGTCCCCGGAGCTGCATGAGCTATGCGAGAGGTGCACTAGGAAGTATGTGGCAAGATTGCATGCAGCAGTACTTCGCTTGAAGTTCCTGGAAGTGAGAACGTATATGTATTTCAAGTGCATGTTTTGATACTTCTACCAAGTATATATCACACTCGAAGGTCAGCCGTTCTAAGGTGGCGAAAAGCCAGTAGGAGCAATTATAAGGCTTTCCTTAAGTTGGAGATCAGTTTCCTCGGCCAACGCTTCCAAACACAGGGAGAAAGGAATATTCATAACGAGGCGGTTACGATAAAATCTGGCAGCGGATGTCTCGCAAATAAATGAGTGACATGGATGTTCAACATTTGATTCTACTTGTTGATATCTTATGAATGCGTCGGAATAGGGGGATGAAATAGAAACACGTTCAGAGTTTGGGCCTAGAAAATTAGTTTGATCTTCGAGGGTATCTCTTTGGATATATACCAATGGTAGAGGATGAGATTGTCCGCCTTTTAATTTGTTTACTCTATTCCAGGCTTTTCTTTCTTCTGTATAAGAGATTATGTCACCCATCTAGTTTTGTTGACTTTCCCTTTTAGCATGGTGGCGTTTCCTTATTATTGTTACTTAATCGCCTGTGAGTTAATTAGGTTCTCTGTGGTTGGGCATTTACGAAATAGATTCCAAGCTCTGTTTTGATTCTTTCGGGCTTCTTTGCGCTCCTTATTCCACCAGGAAATAGGTCGTTTCGATGGAGACCCGTTTGTTTGCGATATGCCTAGTAATGCAGCATAAATTAAAGCTCTATTAAATATGCTACTGCATCGTCAATAATCAGCGCGCGGACATCATCCCAAGGTAAATGTGTTAGTTCAGGAAACTGCGTCCAGTAGGCTGAATCGACTTTCCATCAAACAACGTGCGTCAAGCATTCAGCCTGCTTTGTAAGGTTTAAAACGATAGAAAAATGACAATTTCCTTAAGCGTTATAACTAACGTCCAAATTCAGATACGGTACAATTATACTAGACGCTGTGGTTAAGTATATGGTGGAAATGTTTTGTGTGCAGGGCTGTAGAATGCTGGCTTCTTGTTGTTAAGCAAGCTTGCGCTTGAGGGGACTAAGATGCATTCTAGAAGGCGTCCTCTCGTACAACAACGAGATTCACCCCACAGCGTAGTACGCGCGTTTAGATCTCTGACGACTACGTGAAGGGGAGAAAGCTCATGAATAAAGTACTGAAGCTGCTAACTCGTGGGGATGTATGTAGACATGATGGTCACCAGTTTATCGAACATCACTGCTTGGATAGCAAAGGCCTTAAAGGAGGTTCGGAATTCAAGTTGCCGTCAGGCAACACACCTGTCTACGACTATAGCTACACCACAGAGCGGTCTCTTGGTTTTTCCGGAATATGGCGTATTGCCTGAAAAAGCTTGTGTATGTAGATTCAAGGCGCATCTTAAACATTCAACACCTGTGGATTAAACCTCTTTAATATTTCATAATGTCACCGAGGTAGCGGTGACGATGTGGCAGCGTAGCAGGTAGCGGTGCTCCACGTTACGCAGCGACAAGGACAACATAAAAGAGTGTTGGGACATGGCTTTCCATAGCCCCCAACTAAAACGACAGACACAGGCCGTCCATCGCGCCCGCGATGCGGCCGAGAGGCTAGGCTTTTCGGTCCCGAAGTAGGAGTGGCCCACTTCGGGCGAGGAATCTAGCGTGACCTGACGGACCTGAATCACGTTTTTCATACCATATCATGCCGAGGTTTTGCAAGAATCCTTAGCCGTTCAACTCTAGTGTTTGTATATCCATAGTGAAAGTGGTCCTTGTGATGTATGTTTAACAGAGACGAGTCCGCTCACAGAGTTCATTTCGGAGCCATGGTGTGAGGTTTGTCTCTCTTGGAGGCGTCGAGAGATTTGCGTCGCTGCTTAGGCGCTATGGACGCCATATGAATGGGTGTTGCGTCCATCAACCCTTCCAAGGCGCTGGACACGTGCGCTTGCGTGCGGTGTGTTTTCCGAGAAGGCCTTGTCTCAGAGAACGAGGCCCTTGAGACATGAAGCCCGGAGTCAATGACTCCTTGATGTTAGACGGCAGCGCAACGCTAGCTGCAGCCGCCAGAGTACGATGGTGTCATTACCGGCTGTGATAGGAGGATGTGGGCCCAGGCCTCAAGCACACAGGGATGGCACAATGAACACAGAGAGGCTTTAATGACACGGGGACGGGACTAGGATAACGTACACGATAACACACACAGAGTTCCTTTCATAAATGTCTGTCGCGTAAGTATCGTCGCGCTCAGCTTCAATGTAGGAAGGCGTCCGATAGCGCGTCGGTCTCACACACTCACGGCACGAAGAGGCGCAGAGATGAATCTCGAGCGGCGAGTGGCGCAGGTGCTGGAGGCCGGGGCGGGTGCCCGGCACACGACGAGCCACTCGCGCGACAGCAGGGTCGGGACGTCGGCCCGCCACAGGGTAGACCGTTCGGAAGGCTTAGCTGCACCGGAACATGCCGGTGTCGGATGCTCGCCCAGCAGTGGAGCAGGCCGGTTGAAGACCAAGGACAGCCCGGCCTGTTCTGCCAGCACACCCAGGAACACCGGCCTTGGGTAGATGACTGCTCGGCTCGTTCGGAAGGCCAGCCCAGGCAGCTCAGGCAGATCGCATGGCTGCCGTCTCCGCCCAGACACCGGCTCTTCTCTTCTTCTTCGTCCGTCGCCGCCGCACAGCAATCACGCGCATTCGGCCGCGACATTCAAATAGTCCAAACTCCTATCACATTTCCCCCCAAGTTCAAGAAGTCGAGGAGGGTAGCACTACGGAGTATCACAAGTGACACAGTTCAAATTATTACTCTCATGACAGATTAGTCCGTGTCCGTAGCTATTCTACTTAGATAGTCTGCACCAACGTTATCACATCCACGAATATACTCCACATGAAAGTCATAATCCATGAGGAGTAAACTCCAACGTGGCACGCGCCTGTTCACGTGCGTCGCCGAATTGAAGTATGGCACCTGTTGGTGGTCGGACCGCACGATGAACAGTTTACCGTAAAGGTACACATGAAATTTATGTAGAGCCCACACTATGGCGAGGTACTCCCTCTCAATTGTGGAGTAGACAGCTTCACGCGGCAGAAGCTTGCGGCTATCGTAGGACAGGGGTTGCAAACGCCCGTCGGGTTCTTGCAAGAGAACTGCTCCGAGACTTCTCGACTTCAGCTTTGAGTCGCTGATCCATAGTTAGTTGGTTGGAAATGGCGATGTCCTTTGATGTCTTCGTTACGACGAGTGATGGGTAAAGCGGTGTTGTCTCTCCAAGCTCTAGACCTGTCTCATCATCTGTACTCAGTGGGGCGCGTCCGACTAAATGGCGCGGCACCTTTCGTTGACAGACGTCGCACGATTTAACAAACCGTTTCGTCTCCGACTGGACCCTTGGCCAGTAAAATTCAGCAACAATTCGATCCACCGTTCTCCTCACACCCCGGTGACCGGCGAGGATCCCTTCATGAGCCAACTTCATCACCATCTCCCTGAGGTCTTTTGGCACCACTAGTTGATCGAGTATTTTTCCACCTGGCACTGTGTGCTTCCTGTATAAAATGTCATCCTTTAAGTAATATTCGCTTACGCGGCCATCCGCGGTCATCCTCTTGCCGACCTTTTCGAAACATCTCCTCAGAGACCCATCGTCCCTCTGTAAAGCTTTTAATTTCTCTTGCTCTATTCCAACGACTGCGGCTTGCGGAACAGGCAGAGTAGGCAGGGACCGTATCTTCGTTTCCTTTGTCACAGCAACGAGCTCGGTACCAAATTCATAGTCTTCTTTATGTCTCGAGGATCCGGCTGCGTTTTTAACTGCTGTGGACAACGTTTGGCCCTCTACGTCTGGTAGCTCCGCTTGAGCGGTAGATGACATCCTGTTGGCAGGGTAACTCGTCTTGTCGCTGTTATGTTTCAGCGGTGACCATGAATTGGTCGGGTCATCAGGTGCACGGGCACCTTCAATGTTTCCCAGTACCACATCATACAGGGGATCTTGCATACATTTAACTCGTGCGACGTCGGTAAAGAACGGACTGTCTAAGTATACTATGGCTTCCGGTAAGTAGTGGATTGTACGGTCTAGCAAGAGCACTGGACTTTTTGTTCCTGTCATTTTGTCCTCAGGTACCATAGAGAGTCGCACGACCACGGTATTGCAGCCAGTGTCTCGTAAGACAGACACCGGTTGTGATTCGAGAAAGCCTCTTCTCACTGGCAGATTTCCACTGTCACATCTGGGACCTTGTCGCATTAACGTCATGTTGACTATTGGGACCGTTTCGCCACCTTGAAGCACTACGTATCCGCCACTCTCTTCTGTCGGCTTTTCGGCTTGCGATGGAGCCAGAATACACGAAGCTTGTCCTTGCTTTTTCCTTCTTGAGGTTTCACCGCCTTGTCCCTTTCTGCCGGACCATCCGCGACCTGTAGAGTCCTCTTTAGTCCGGGACCAGCACTCCGAACCTCGATGTCCCGCTTTATCACAAAGGAAGCACCGATTAGTTGCACGTGGCATCACTGTTGGAGGTTCAGTCTTGCGAGCAGAGTCTAACACGACCTCCTTGGATAACTTTTCTCTACCTAGATTGGTCAGGTTTTGTGCCTCTATAAAACAATCGGCATTCTTTGACAACATAGCGAGGGTCTTACAGTTCCCTTCTTTCAGGAACACTCGCAGTGACGCAGAACATCTCCTCAAGAACTGTTCAGCAATCATGGCGTCCCTGAGGGAGTCGAAGGTCCTCTCAATATGGGACATTTCAAGCCAGTGGTCAAAGTAGCCCGATATTCTACCTGCATATTGTAGGCCAGTCTCATTGTCTTCGGGCCTTGCGTTTCGAAACTTTTCTCGGTATCCCTCAGCAGTGCACCGAAAGCGCTGAAGGAGAGTAGCCTTCAGCTGGTCGTAGTCTAGGCCTGCATTAGAATCAAGCCGTCCTATGACCGTCAACGCTTCTCCTGTCAGGCAGAGGCTGAGGGAGAGCGCCCATTTTGCACGGGGCCATTCCTGACTTGTTGCCACTCGCTCAAAACGTTGCAAGTAAGCGTCTAAATCATCCCGGGCTTCGTTAAAGGGCGGGATCAACTTATGAGGACTGAATAGCTCAGGAGCCGCCCTGGTAACCGACTGTTCCGTAGTGCTGTCTCTCTGTGCGCTTTGTACGCCAGTAGTCTTTTCCTGGAGCTCGATCTTGAGCTTTAGCACTCGTTCTTCCGCTTCTAGTCGTAGACGCTCTTGTTCTGCCTGCGCTTCGGCCTCTAGCGCCTGCGCTTTCGCGTCTTCCCGATGTTGGGCGCGCTGGTCGCGTTCCCTCACGATTTCTGTATCAATCCAACGCTTTAACTCCGCTCCTGTCATTCCTAGCTCTTTCCCTATGGCGTACAACCTCTCGATCTCCATCGCTCCTCCTGTGCGTTTGAATATCCTGGCAGGCTCGCCAAAATTTGTGATAGGAGGATGTGGGCCCAGGCCTCAAGCACACAGGCATGGCACAATGAACACAGAGAGGCTTTGATGACACGGGGACGGGACTAGGATAACGTACACGATAACACACACAGAGTTCCTTTCATAAATGTCTGTCGCGTAAGTATCGTCGCGCTCAGCGTCAATGTAGGAAGGCGTCCGATAGCGCGTCGGTCTCACACACTCACGGCACGAAGAGGCGCAGAGATGAATCTCGAGCGGCGAGTGGCGCAGGTGCTGGAGGCCGGGGCGGGTGCCCGGCACACGACGAGCCACTCGCGCGACAGCAGGGTCGGGACGTCGGCCCGCCACAGGGTAGACCGTTCGGAAAGCTTAGCTGCACCGGAACATGCCGGTGTCGGATGCTCGCCCAGCAGTGGAGCAGGCCGGTTGAAGACCAAGGACAGCCCGGCCTGTTCTGCCAGCACACCCAGGAACACCGGCCTTGGGTAGATGACTGCTCGGCTCGTTCGGAAGGCCAGCCCAGGCAGCTCAGGCAGATCGCATGGCTGCCGTCTCCGCCCAGACACCGGTCCTTCTCTTCTTCTTCGTCCGTCGCCGCCGCACAGCAATCACGCGCATTCGGCCGCGACATTCAAATAGTCCAAACTCCTATCACACCGGCTCACTACGTGTAGGCCAGACAGCCGCCGGAGGTCATTGTGGCGCTGCCCGCAAACGCGCCACTTTGGCAAAGCTGTTTTTTGGCAGGCATGCCACCCGCCTGCGTGCCTCCTTGAACGATATCTTTTGCTTCAATTTGATTGCCACGACTTGTTTTTCATTTTTCCAGGATGGGCAGGAGCGCGAATATGTGGCGTGCTCCCCATCGCAGTTCCCGCTGTATGGAGAATTATCGCAATTGTCAGATGGATCTTTTTTGGTACTACACTTAACGCGCATTTCCTGCGGCCTCAGCCGTTCTCTGAACTGGGACCAAATATTTCGCGATTAAAGCATTCGAGAGGACTGGGGATGTACGGTCTGACCAGGATCTTTATGTACACTACCTCGATTGTCTCAGGCCGCATACCTAATCTGAAAATTAGAACCAAGTGCTTTGCTTCGATTCCTTTAGAATCACGCCTCAACTTAATCCGCTTGATATTGATCACATTCTGATAGCGCCAGCCTTGTAGTAGTTAGGCTTGAATGAACACAATTAAATGAGAATGGGAAACGACTCCATGGGTGATGATCATAGTGCGGTGACGGGTAATTCTCACTAAGATCTCCGAACTACACTAGATTAAACAGCTTTTCATGTTGCTTCTCTACGCACAGCTCTAGAGAGAGATTACCGCTTGCCAACTTGAAGACCTTGAAACCTGAGCCAAGACTTTCAATAAGTGCTTTCGCGACCGCAAAAGATGAGATCGTGCCCGCTGCCATTTCTTTTTTCTCTCAATATATTACATGAAATCGTGGAATATTGTCAATATTTTGGCCAAAAAACATGAAACATTATTCAGTGTGCCCTCGTTCCTGAGGGCGATCAGGGAGAGAGCAGGAATTAACTTGTCATATGTAAAGCTGAATCTTTTGGCAGCACCACCATCCTTCCACCATACACACCGATGAGGGGACGCTGGAGGACCTGTCAAGGACCGGTCCTCCAACCGTCAGCTGTACGCCATTGTTATAACCAACCTAATATGGTATGCCGGAGGTTGGCTAGCCACATAAGGTGAACCCTTGCCACCCAAATACTCTGGAGTAAGAAGGCAATAGAAGACAGGGGAGAGAAAAACGTAAGAGAGAAAGACGAAGATTGAAGAGGAGGACTAGAAACGTCGACTGCCTATTTTCTCCAGATGGGTCACACTGGAGGCGCCGTCGACATGAAACAGAAGCCAAGGAGGTTTGTTGCCTATGCCGGGCGGCCTTATAGGTCCGAACACCTATAACACCGGTCCGAACACCCGGCATCGGCAAAATCCCCAGGATCCGCCTTTCGCCAGACACGGCTGAGCCACACATGGCATACCCAGGAAGGTCGTGTCCTCACTACAGACCTATTTCAGTGACCAGTATTCCATGTAAACTATTAGAACACATTATATCATCAGCAATTATGAAATACCTAAGCGAGCACAATCGTCTCTTCATTAACAAACACCGGGTCCAAGAGGGTCGCTCATGTGAGACGCTGTTATTCGACCTAGTCTCTAACCGGCACAAAGCTATAGCGACTCATCACAAATTGACGCCATATTTATAGATTTTGCGAAGGCTTTTGATAAGGCAGCTCATAACAGTTTATTATTGAAACTTCAGTATTTTAATACAAATAGTAGGATTACGAATCGAATTAGCAAATCTTTAACTAAGCGGTACCAATTTGTAACTACCAATGAATTTTATTCTCCGCAATTACTAGTAAAATCCGGAGTGCCGCAGGGCTCTGTTTTGGGACCAATTTTATTCCTGCTATACGTCAATGACATGAGCAATAATATTAACTCTACAATAAGACTATTTGCACATGATTGCGTAGTTTATAGCCGAATGATTAACTCTTCCGACACTGCAATCTTGCAATCTGACCTCGCGAAAAATACCGACTGGTGTAAACAGTGGCAAATGGAAATAAATGCTTCAAAAACTAAGGCTATAGCTTTCACTAGATCTAGTAACCCGAGGCTTAACCATTAAACGATGAACGGCATTAGTATCGCACATGCGCAAACAATAAAATACTTGGGAATACATTTGTCTTCAAATGTTTCATGGAATCATCATACCGAAGCGATTACTAGCAGCGCGTCTAAAACCCTTCGCTACATTAGGCGTAACCTTTACTCGGCAAATAAGTCCACTAAATTATTAGCCTATACGACACTGGTTCGTTCGAAAATGGAGTACGCGTCTTTTAGTTAGAATGCGCATCAGTCGTATCTCATGAACCAGCTCGAGTCAGTCCAAAACAAGGCAGCCCGATTCATCACGAAAGATTACTCATGAACTTCTAGCATCACTAACATTAAAACAAATCTAAATCTACCCTCGCTAGAAAACCGAAGGCTGATAGGACTGCTTTCCCATTTTCACAAGCTGTATCACTGCGGGTTGTCTTTCAGCGCATGCCACATCAGGCCCGCCCACCCTATTTTCCCGAGCCTTGATGCAGCCCGTTCTCGCGCGCACTAACTACTTGAGCCACTCGTCCCTCTTTCTCACGGTATATCACTGAAATATGTTACCAAATGAAATCATGTGTGCTTTAAGTCACGATGATTTCCAAGCAAAACTACAACACTATTTTAACGTACTAACGTTGCTCATTTGTTATAGGCATCACTGTGTTAGTGTGCGCTTTTTTTTCTTACTTCACTCTTATTCTATTTTTATTTCCTCCCCATATTTTGATGTTCCTTGCGCAAACTGTTTTGTTCTATGTTAGCACAGAGTCACTTGTACTGCCCAAAATTTTGGGTCTTTGCGCTTTTCATTGTTTCATGCAGTATCTGCTGGTATGTGTACCTTTTAAGCAAGCATTCTTGTTTGTATGAAGTGAACAAGTAACGGTCATATTGAGTAGCACCCATTTTAATTCTATAGGTACCCTCAATGTTTAGGACGTGTCGTTGTATTGCTCTTACTATTTTGTTCCAGTTTTCCGCTTGTGTTCTTTTTGTTTTAGCATGCATTATCCGTTTAAATGCGTATACTGCATCTATCACTAATTTATTGTAACACTCCTATGTAATGCCCGTATGTGCGTACTTGAATAAAAAAATGTGCTCGGGTACTTGTTGTCGCAACACATCAAACGCCTACTGACGCCGAAGTCCCTACCGTTCATTTAGACATTACATTCAGAATTACCTATGAAGAGTGAAATAGCACTTTCACGTTCTCCTCATCTCTTCACTTTGATAATATTGCTTTTGTACACTGTTCCCCTCTATCCTAAGCTAAAATAAGTTGTCGAAGGGCGAGGGTATCAAGCTTAAACTCCCGTTCATATTCAAACTGCGTTTTTTCTTTCAAGAACTAAATTATTAAAAAGAAGGCACGATCAATGCAAATTGCGTTAAGAAGTTTCAGCTTTCCCTTCAGGTATTGATAAAGACAGGAATAAAACATGGCAGCAGCCTTCCAAAACATTCAGCTATCACAGAAACTGTAAAAAATAAGACTCTTCTCGTCGACCACCACTCGTCGCCTCTTCGCATCGTCTAGACGAGATACTTGAGCGCCTCGAAACTATAAACAAGTGCAACGAAATATAATAAACATCTGCGCTTCGTTCCAGTTACGAAGTGCTAAATTGTGTATGACGCTTTGGCAGCTGCGCAAGAAATCTGCGCGTCGATATAGGCTTTTTCCATCGCGATATGACAGTTCGCGGAGAAAACTGGAAGATTAATTGATTCAAGGGCTTCCTTGTTCTCCTAACCGTGAGGTTCCTGAAGTGGTTTGACGAGTGGTGCGCCTAAGAAAGGCATTTTTCTTTGTAAGAAGAGGAGGATTAAGAAGTTTTGGTGGTACGGTTCTGCGATTCTTACAGCTTTCAAAGGCTGTTACTGATCTTATGAAACTTCTATAATTTGCCTCGGTGTGGATCTTTGTAGAGGCATCTTTTGTGGCTAGTATTTTAAAGGTATAATGACGCGAGAGCTTGCTATGCTCGTCAAATTTCTGAATCTTGGGCAGAAGGAGTTAGATCTTGTCTTGCAAACTTATTGTAGCTTCGAAAAATCAGATTTCACTGCCTGTACTGCTGATTTTTCATTGTAAAAAATTATTTACGGCAGACTTGCCAATTGCAAGAACTATTTTTTGTACACTGGACAATTTGCGGATATATTTCGCTACTATATTGTATTCATTCTCGTGAAATCGTAGTAATAATAAAGAAAAGTACATCATGAGGTTTCACGTGCCAAAACTACGATCTGATTATGTGACAGGCCATATTGGGCAATTGCGGATTAATTTTGCACACCTAGGATTCTCTCAGGCACACATAAATCTAAGCGCACGGGTGTTCTTGCATTTGGCCCCTATGGAAATGTGGTCGGCGTGGCTTTATTTGATCCCGCAACGTCGTGCTTAGCAGCGCAGTATCACAGCCGCTAAGCAACCATGGCGGGTCATTGCAAAGAGAACAACACCTCATACACTTTTCAGTAGTCTCTTCAGCGGATCAAACTTCCGCGTATACAATAGCGTTACACGCGTGCTCACTGTTAAGGAGCTTAATATGTTGAACCAGTGACGTATATTTCTGAGGAGCTAGAGTTTTCTGTCCGGCAGATTGGTCTTCTTGACGAGCAAAGATGCCTCAACGGCTTAGTTACAGTTTACTTGTCCCGCTAATTTACAGTGTTGCGCCCTCTGCAGCGTTACGCAGGGCGGTCATTTCAGTTCTTTTTTGCTCGACATTATGATAGTAGCACTCATCCAGACTTACCGTGCCGATCCCTTGCAGTTGTGTACTTAAATATGCGTACGCGGCTTTCTGATAGATCACGGTATTTCGACCGAGACAATCGTATGTATTTTAAGTGCCTACGCAATAATGCGTAGCCTGTTTTAGAGAACAGTGAAACCTGATCGCGTAACTGCGATAAAACTATCCCTTTTCTAAAGTTTGCTTTCTATCAGTATAGATATATAGTAAGAAACGTTTCGTGCAACCTTCAAATATTCATATTTACTTCAAAACACTAGTAATCTTCGTACAACGCTGTCATGGTGGCAAAACAGATGATAATTCCAGCACACTATATACTTCACCAGAGTCCTGGTGACATTTTAGTAGCACAGAAGCTAAAGCGTTCGTTGTTGTCACTCGTGAAGTAGTGCTTGTTATTACACTAGCAAGGCAGCAACCAATTCGAAAAATCAGTTTGTAGTGTTTCTCACTTTCTAGTGACGAGCGTTGACGAACGTTTCGTAAGGGCAGGTTGTAAGGGACGTCAAGTCTGACAATGAGCGTGCCATAGTGAATTCTCACACGCAGTCCAGCGTCTCTACTGTAATATAATCGGTAAAGGAAACGATTCTGCATGTCCTGGCGGAAGTCGTACCCTGACCGCCGTGGTGGCGTTATAACTGCTGCGTTGCGCTACTCAGCCCGAAAACACGCATTTAATCGCGGTCACGGCGACCGCATTTTAGTAAGGACGAAATGAAAGTACGCTCGCTTACCGCGCATTGGGTGCCCGTTAAATAGCCAGGTGTTCAAAATTATCCTGAAGTCCCTCACTACGGCGTGCCTCAAAATCAAATCGCTCTATTGGCATATGAAACGCTCAGAATTTATTAAATTCATATCTTTCGCAAGTATTAAGAAGGCCTGCGCAGGAGAGATCACAAGACAGATATACCAGTTCAATTAAGGGATTAGGCGTCGCTAGCGGCTGATTAGGTGCCGTGCGAATAGCGCTCAGAAAACACCTGCGCAGATCACAACGAAGCTGGTCCTCATTGGCCCTTTCGCCTCAAAACACCACAACAAAGATCAGTAGAGAATCCGTACTCTACGGTGCCTATAATAAATAGCATTTGCTACCGGTATATAAAATCCTAGCGTCCCGACTGGCCGAATACTTTGATCTGCGTTAAAATAACAGCCTGTTCGCAAATAGGAAACCACTGGCATAGCTATTTTCGGCTTTGGAACCAGATATGGAGGCGAAAAATGCAAGCTCTGTAACCAAACTAGTCTAGCTGGTCTCGAATCACGCTGAATATCGCTGCCAACATGCTTTTTTTTTCAGCTTCATTCTACATGCCTTCTCTTCAAGTACTGATTCTTCTGAGTCCCACCTACGTTTCTTCTTGCAGCGACCCTACATTGAAAGCCCATATTTCAAGAAAGAACGGCCCAGAAAGAAATATAATCTTGAAAGATGCCCCAGAATAAGATGGCCGCAGTAAATATGACCCCGAAAGAATTGGTCTCGCGTGCAAAGTAGAAAAAAATGGCCCCAAAGGCGAGATGAAAGCAGTAACAAATGGTGTAATTTCACCTAGTCTGACAATAATAGAATCTAGCACATCGCCATAGGTAATAAATTCCCATGTGAAAAATATCTTTCTGCGGATCACTAGGCGAAAGCACGGAATGGCAGAATGGCATCGCCGAAATGCAGAAAGGTAGATCAACTTTCCGAATGGCGTAACTTTGCGGTGAATACCTTCGCCATATTTCCTATGGTGTGAAATGTCCAATCGGCTACCCCAGATAGAGGCCTCTATCTCTAACTGGCAGAACTTTCGAAGTTAACCAACAAGCGTAAGACAGCTGACATAAGGAAGTATAATATGGATAGAATTGAACATACTCTCGGGAACGGAGGAAGCCTAAAAACAGTGAAGAAGAAACTAGGAATTGGCAAGAATCAGATGCATGAGGTAAGAGACAAAGCCGGCAATATCATTACTAATATGGATGAGATAGTTCAAGTGGCTGAGGAGTTCTATAGAGATCTATACAGTACCAGTGGCAACCACGACGATAATGGAAGAGAAAATAGCCTAGACGAATTCGAAATCCCAAAGGTAACGCCGGAAGAAGTAAAGAAAGCCTTGGGAGATATGCAAAGGGGGAAGGCAGCTGGGGAGGGTCAGGCAACAGCAGATTTGTTGAAGGATGGTGGACAGATTGCTCTAGAGAAACTGGCCACCCTGTATACGCAATGCCTCATGACCTCGAGTGTACCGGAATCTTGGAAGAACGCTAACATAATCCTAATCCATAAGAAAGGTGACGCCAAAGACTTGAAAAATTATAGACCGATCAGCTTACTGTCCGTTGCGTACAAACTATTTACTAAGGTAATCGCAAATAGAATCAGGAGGCCCTTAGACTTCTGTCAAGCAAAGGACCAGGCAGGATTCCGTAAAGAATACTCAACAATAGATCATATTCACACTATCAATCAGGTGATAGAGAAATGTGCGGAATATAACCAACCCTTATATAAAGCTTTCATTGATTACGAAAAAGCGTTTGATTCTGTCGAAACATCAGCAGTCATGGAGGCATTACGGAATCAGGGTGTAGACGAACTGTATGTAAAAATACTGAAAGATATCTATAGCGGCTCCACAGCCACCGTAGTGCTCCATAAAGCAGGCAACAAAATCCCAATAAAGAAAGGCGTCAGGCAGTGAGATACGATATCTCCAATGCTATTCACAGCGTGTTTACAGGAGGTATTCAGAGACCTGCATTGGGAAGAATTGGGGATAAAGGTTAGTGGAGAATACCTTAGTAACATGCGATTCGCTGATGATATTGCCCTGCTTAGTAACTCAGGGGACCAATTGCAATGCATGCTCGCTGACCTGGAGAGGCAAACCAGAAGAGTGGGTCTAAAAATTAATCTGCAGAAAACTAAAGTAATGCTTAACAGTCTCGGAAGAGAACAGCAATTTACAATAGGCAGCGAGGCACTGGAAGTCGTAAGGGAATACATCTACTTAGGGCAGGTAGTGACGGCGGATCCGGATCATGAGACGGAAATAATCAGAAGAATAAGAATGGGCTGGGGCGCATTTGGCAGGCATTCTCAGATCATGAACCACAGGTTGCCATTATCCCTCAAGAGAAAAGTATATAATAGCTGTGTCTTAGCAGTACTCACTTACGGGGCAGAAACCTGGAGGCTTACGAAAAGGGTTCTACTCAAATTGAGGACGACGCAACGAGCTATGGAAAGAAGAATGATAGGTGTAACGTTAAGGGATAAGAAAAGAGCAGACTGGGTGAGGGAACAAATGCGAGTTTATGACATCTTAGTTGAAATCAAGAAAAAGAAATGGGCATGGGCAGGACATGTAATTAGGAGGGAAGATAACCGATGGTCATTAAGGGTTACGGACTGGATTCCAAGGGAAGGGAAGCGTAGCAGGGGGCGGCAGAAAGTTAGGTGGGCGGATTAGATTAAGAAGTTTGCAGGCACGGCATGGCCACAATTAGTTCATGACCGGGGTTGTTAGAGAAGTATGGGAGAGGCCTTTGCCCTGCAGTGGGTGTAGCCAGGCTGATGATGATGATGATGATTGATTGATTCCCAATGGCAAGAAAGAAAAAGTAAGAAAAGGATTTATAGGCCAACTGACGCCATCACAACCAAAACTACGGTACCATTCTATGGAAGAAATTTTATTCTCTTCTTTTTGGAGGACATTAGGCTTCGTCTTTAATAGTGGAATTCATTAGCATCTATCTATCTATCTATCTATCTATCTATCTATCTATCTATCTATCTATCTATCTATCTATCTATCTATCTATCTATCTATCTATCTATCTATCTATCTATCTATCTATCTATCTATCTATCTATCTATCTATCTATCTATCTATCTATCTATCTATCTATCTATCTATCTATCTATCTATCTATCTATCTATCTATCTATCACTTAATTCCAGTGGCCCAAGTTGTCTTCCTGCATGGGCCACTTGGCATGTGCTAATGATCGTGATGCCGTCGTGTTCGTTCCATTGCTGTCATTCCAGCTCGTGATACTTTGCTCTTATCGGGCCGTCGTCGTCACGACTTCCACCCTGACCATGAGGCCCAAGTTATTGCACGTAGCGCGAGAATAGAACATGCTAGTGCACTCTACATGAGGGAGTCTGCCGCTGCCGAGATATCGCTGCACCATGGCTGGCCGGCCTATATAAATGGTGGCTACAGTGACTACCTCTTCACCCCGCTTTCCATTCGGGGGCACCTCACTCATCATCGATGCCAGCAGAGATTCTCCCACCTGCTCCACTAGGCGCAAATTTCACTTTTACAGGCACCGCGATGCCACAAGCAAAACATTCGCGATTCATTCAGCGACCACAGCAACCATGATGCTAACGGCATTTGGGGAATTCGCCGCAAGCACCGGCAGGGGAGCCTTCCCATGTTCTGTGCTGGCACTTTCCGCTGATGCATGATTTACCGAATTTCGACAGGAGCAGCTCTGCCATCGGGTTTATTCAGCTCGAGCATCACTTCTACGTCTACGTCATGAGTTGCCAACACTTGCGCTATCTCCACGCAAGTCCCGAGGGGCCAGATGGCGTGCTCTTGGAGCTTCGACTTCTACAGTCCCGAGAATCCAGAAGAACCTGCGGCAGTACCGATTTCGCACTCGGCATCACTGCCACTGCGCCTCGCTCACAACCTACGCTGCTCGTACTGCCTGCTGGTACATCTCTCTCAGATTGCGTGAACCCAACACTACCAACGACGACAGCATCTGCACATTTTACCTGGACTTTACCATTGAACTTTATTTCAGTCGCGTTTTGCTGTAGGAGGGGGGCCCTGTAGCGGCGCGGCTATCACCTCCAAAGTTGGTGGAGAAGAAGGCACACGTGCAGGTAGCGCAATAACAGAACACGCTAGTGTGATCGTTTTGCGCGGGTCGGCCGATCCGGATATCTCGTTGCACCATATGGCTGGTGGTCTATATAAACCGTGGCTACGGTGGCTCCCTCTTGGCGCCGCCACCCACACCATGATGCCAGCGTTGTTCTAAGACACTCGGAATGCCGTCGTCATTACGCCATCGTCATCATACAGTCGTCAGGCATTCGTTGTAAAACATCCATAGTAATGCCGTTGTGGTTCTTCATCGTCGTCATTCAAGCTTCGTGATCTGACTGTCGTCATGGTGCCGTCGTGATGCCTTCTACTATCGTGATATCCGTGACACTCCGCCCAGCATGTTGCATCGTCGTCATTCCTGCTTTTTCATCCCGCTACCGTCATGCTATCATCATTACACCATCGCTATCACGCTTTCGTTTTAAATTGTGATCACTTTAGTAACGTGATCTCATTCTAATTATCCCACCGTACTCATACCGCCTTCATCGTTCGATCGACGTCAATCTTTATATCTCCTTGTATGTTAATCATACTGTCTTCATTCAATCTTGATTATGCCACCTTTGTATTGTCGTTATCGTGAGACAGTCGCTATCACGCCTCCATCAGACCATCGTCAAATTGCTGTCCTAGACGTGCTCTCATAGCCACTGCAGCTTCGTCCTCAGACACTCCTCATGCCGTTGTCATGATACAGATTTCGCGGCGCAATTGTCGTTACTTCATTGTCACTCACACTCGTCGCCATTCCGTTGTCCTCATGATGTGGTCGTGCTATCGTCTTAACTGCGTCGTCAACGCACGGCATTCGTCATTTATTCGCTGTCACACCATCGTCAGGATGCTTTCGCGGTCTTTCTGTCGTTATCATTGTAACTTCAACATCTGACTCTCGTCATGCCGGCATCGTCATACTGTTGTCATCATGCTACCGTCGCCAAGCTTTTGTTTCGCCGTCGTTATCGTCATCACTTCAGTAACGTCGTCCCATTATCTTCATACCGTCGTCGTCATGCTTCTGTTTCACGATCGTCATCACTCCACTATCGTCATCCATTGTCGCCATTTCATTGTCGTCATATCGCCTTCGTCGACCAATCATAGTAATTCGTTTGTAGTCATTGTACCGTAATTATGCTGTCAACATTCAGCCGTGATCATGAGGCTGTTGTCGTACCATCGTCGTCATTACGCTGTCATCGCACAGACGCTGCAGTGCGTCTGTTGTAATTCTATCGTCATCACGTCATTTTGATTGAGCCATCTTTTCATTCCCACTTCTTTATCCGGTTGTCATCATGCTGTCATTCTCTCAGATCGTCTTCATACAGTCATCATCATCTCGTTGTCCCCATGTCGTCGCTATTCCGTCGTGATAAATTAAGAATCGATATCTTTCTAATCATGCCGTTGTCGTTATACGTCTTTTGCCGTTCGATTGACAAGATTCCTTTTTTTTCTTGTTTCATCGTCACTGCATCCGTGTCGTAAATTCGTCGTCATGCTTCCATGCTCACGAGCGACATTGGCAAGCGAGTGCCATAGCAAAGTGGCATGATATTGGAGTGTGTGGCATATAGCTGAAGCAACGAAAGTCTCAGAATTATCACTCCGCGTGGTAAATAAACGTCACTTCAGAAAGATTGTCGCTACACTGCTCTGATGCTACTCGCGTTACCCTAGAGAGTCGTCATCGTTAGATGAGTTCTGCCATATTTTTTTCTATTGATAACGACACCAGCTGTGGCTTCTCGGCGCTTATAGTGTGATTGCGCGATGACCGCGCTTGTATTTGCCCTCCTGTCATTATTCATGCAGCTTTTCCTAATTTAACCAAATTTAAACCTAGGGTGCTACGTGTCAAAACGACAGTCTGATTTTGATGCGCGTCTTGGCAGGTCGCTAAAGACTAATGTAACATGCTCATTCACCTTCAACTTGCACCTTAAGTGCACGAGGGTTTTCACATTCCGCCTCTAACAAATACAGGCGCCGCGGCCATGAACAAACAAGAGACCTCTAATGTCCACTAGGTAAAGGCCGCTCTCGCACCAATCATGCCACCACCGACTTCAGTTCACACCCAATTTGCGTATTCATTGCCTCTAATTTACTGATTGGTTCGTCGACGAGCCATTTCTTTTCTTTTTTTACTTAGGGTAATTTTTCCTACAACCAGATTTCGCCGGGAACATTTCCTCCCAGGAAATTTTTTCCAGGGACAATATTTCAGCGGCACTATTTTTGAGGACATATTTTTCCGACACCTGAATTTCGCACATGCCATACAACTTTTTTCTTTCAAATTTGATATTATAATGCCTGACCAATGACTGCGATCGTCTACCTTCCTTTTGATGTTTCAATTACTGATGCTTCCAACTTCAACAAACCCCTGCTCGAAGCTTTCTGTGTGTGAAAAAAAAAAATAAGCGGCACTCAACTCCTCTGCTTAAAGCGTTTGGGCCTTTGGAGTACTCAAAGAAAGAAATAAGAAAATGGCAAGCACACAGATGAAGCCTATGGGTGTGCCAGGTTGTTTTGCACAATTTCAACCGAGTACTGAAAAATTGACGTAAACAAAAGTGAAGATTTGCCAACCTTTCTTTTGACAGAGCTAGGGCGCAAGTTGTTTGTAACTGTTTTGCATTTTTCCTGCACCGCATTTCTAGCATGATTCGGCGGAATTTCACCTGATTGCCGCGATGAATAGAAGTGGCGCAACAACTTCGAAGCGCAGGACAGTTCTCCTTCATCGAAAAGTTGCAGATTTCAGTGCAGTCGCGAAAAAGGTTAACAATGGTGAGCAAACAATGGAAATGTGAACCGATGCAGAATGTAGCAAACAGTACAAACGCCCAATCAGTATTAGTAATTTTGAAATGTTACGCAGAAATAAAGAAAAATGATATGCACATCCAATGCACACCTTTGAGTCTATGTGAAGCGAAGTTTCAGGGAACCGATTAGTTATTTATTTTTATAAGTCATGGCGATATGTACAATAGCGTTTAATTTGGTACTGTGTTATTTAATGTTTATGTTTATCCGCCACAAAGATCGCAACTTTATTCTCAAAGAATTTTAGGATGGCTTGTGTCACATTTTTGTCACAGTGGTACATTCCCAATCTCAAAGGCTGGCCAATAATGGGAACATGCCCAGGGGTGCATACCAAATGATTTGATCAAGCAAAATCGAATAAATAAGAAGATTCTTTAAGTATAATGCGCTATTCCTTAACAGGTCTGTGTGCTATAGAGATGCCGGTAAGCCGACATTATATCTTCAGGTTTTATGTAAGAATCTGTCTTTATGTCTTTATGTATTTATGTAAGAATCTTCAGGTTTCATGTGAGAGCTTTTTTGTGTTTCGTTTACAGCTTTAAATAGTATGCTATGCGCCGCACAGAGTGCGATAATATTATTGGCTTTACGTCTATGTTGACATCGGCTGCCACTAGTTATCACTATGCCGCTTGCGCGATTCATAATTTTCCAATTTTCTGAAAGCTCTGAACAGCTTTGGTTTGTTTTACGAGTGCCTTGAGAAAATATACATCCAAATACTTTTCTCGAAAAGTGCCTCCATGAATGGAGCCTCAAAATAAACGTTTCTTCGAACAACTTCACTTGGTGTAGCGACTCGCCAAAAAGTTGTTAGAGTGCCCACATTAAGAAGATTTAAGTAGTGTGCTGCTGTCACAATAATGAGAAGAATGTTCGAAAAAATGTTTGC
This sequence comes from Dermacentor albipictus, assembly GCF_038994185.2. Classification (NCBI taxonomy): domain Eukaryota; kingdom Metazoa; phylum Arthropoda; class Arachnida; order Ixodida; family Ixodidae; genus Dermacentor; species Dermacentor albipictus. The sequence continues at coordinate 451,409,200 of NC_091821.1, forward strand.
GAGGCCCTCCCTGTCACACCAGGAGTGTTTCAAGACATCGATGCTCAGCAGGACGGACAACGACAGAATCTTTAAGACAGGCTTTGAGGTCTCTGTCGAAGTTAAGAACTAGAGGAAACATGGACAAGAGAAAAAGCAAGGGGTTCCAGACGCTTTCGGAAGAAAGGAGTTATGGAGATTACACTGCAGGAGCGTTCTAGGCTGCCTTCCTTTGAAGAAACCACATTCTGCACACATATGCCCCATTTTCTCTGTAAGCGCAAGTCTATATAACCATAAAAAAATACAAAATAGCATGTCTGCTCCGAAACATTTTTGTTCCCAATAATCTCGCCAAAAAAAGGCTGCTTGTGATTTCAATGGGCAGGTAAAAAAATGTTTTTCTCAAGGAATGTCCAAAGCCACAATTATTATTTTGGTTCAGAAGAAAGCCAAATGCCTCTACAACAAGCATAACAATTTTCAGCAGGTACCTTGAAACTTTTTCTCAAAAATGTTCCTTAACTAAAGTAAGAAAGGTTTACAATTGATATGCTAAAACCTTCAGCTAAATATATTTCATTACATGTCCAGCGAAATTTGGTAGGTTAATACAACGAACTCATCAAAACCAACCTGGAATTTATTTATTTATTTATTTATTTATTTATTTATTTATTTATTTATTTATTTATTTATTTATTTATTTATTTGTAGAATACAGCCAATCCCCCATGGGGATTTTAACAGGAGTGAGCGAGAAGTCACTTCAATGGACACTACTAAAACATTTTACAGAAGAAGAGCACCTAATGATCGGAGACTATACAAGAATAGCAGTAGTACATTCATACATAATAAATACACACTATGAAATCAATGTACATCAACCAGCAGGGAAACTAGAGAAAAAATTGCAGAGTGAAAAGCATCATTCAAACACAAAATGCACAGAAAAAAAAGTGTAGGCAAGTGCTTTCCTATCACAAACTGAATTGGAATGTATTGCATGGCGAAAGCAATTTAACGAGTTATATGGACAACTTTTAGGATAATAGAGCATGCTCAATTCATTGCAATATTTTATCTGGTATGTGCTAAAGTAGCGCATTTAGAGGCAACTAAAGTTCAACACGCCGGTCAACTGCTTAACTGCCCAAAAAGGAAATGAACGATTGTGGAAATGTGTAGCACTACATTAATAAACATAGAGAGCCAACAATCGATTACTTTAAGCATTTATGCCATAGTAAACAGAATTGAAGTGAAATAAAGAAATAATTTCATGGTTTTCAACATTCAAAAGTGAGGAACGTGTGTCCTTTTGCTTGCATAAAACTCGGTGCTCATATTCATTCTACGCTTATTAATTTATATCAGTCCAATATGGACCTACTAGCGTAGCCTAAGCAGAGGTCAAAAGCCTTTAGACGAACAAAGCATTTTTACTGTCAGGGAGCCAATAGCGTCCTGCGAAGCTTTCCGGCTGTGCCTGCGTCGCTCCCGCTTTTCGACGCAGAACACTGGGTGAACATTGACGCTAAAAGTCGGCTGCAGTCACACATTTCTTCGGACAAATTGTCTATAAAAGAATTCTGCAATTGTGCCAGTCACTATCTCTTGAACTGATATTAGTTCAACGTTTTCCTATGCTGAACGTGCCGAGCCTGTTCGATTGCGAGCAGTACATCGCGTGATCTTTAAAACGAAATCACCATTTTAACAAAGAATTTTGGAGGTCCCAAGTTCTAATTTACTCAGGCGTTTGGCATTATATCCGCATACAATATTGCCATAGCTAGACAAAAGGCGTATTAGAGCCAGGCAAAAAGGTTTCACAATCATGATTAGAGGAACGAAGTACATATCTGTGAATAATAACGACATTGCATAGCTCGGTGACTAGAGTGATCACTTCGCCAAAGCACATTAGGAACGTTAAGCTTTCCGGAAATAAAAGAATGTTGGAACCACGCCATGCAATGCTTGCGACCTCATGTTGCCGTTGCTATTTTTCCATTAAGGAAATGTCAGTTAATTCTTGATATACAGATGGGGAAATGTTACCTCAATATGTTCTCCATTATTTCTTATCTCTTTCTATGTTCACACAAGATATACTGAACGACACTACTGTTAAGCATTTCGCAACAAAAGATCATTAGCGACAATGCTGTGGCGTACTGCTGTGTAATGGCCGACTGTCAGAATATATAATATTGGTGTTTGCATGTGGGTGACTTAATGACAGCTGAATCAAGAGGTTCGTTTTCTCTGTTAGTAACGACCACAATATCGGGGTCCGCAATCAGTAAAGTAAAAGAAGTGGAAGGGTCCACTAGGGCCAACCAGCCCCAGTGCATGATTCTACATCAAGGTAACGCATCATGCATCAGCGATGATGCTTAAAGAGTTGTTGAACATTCAAAGCAATTGTTCAACAATATTCGTGTTATGAATGTCTCCACAAAAAAAAATATCGGTAACAACATTAGGTTGACGTGTCCACAGCGAACGAATGCCAGCGCGAATTGACGGGGATGAGAAGGCAACAAACAGAGCGCTTGTGCGTGTCGCCTCCTAGTCAGTTCACGCTGTTATTAGTTCAGTATAAATTAAACCAACTAGTCCACCAATAAACTTCAACAAAGGCGTAATGTCGTTTTGTAACTATTGAGAGAGAGTATATATTACATACACGTGTGTGTGAGTGAGATTATCTGAAAGAAGGGGTCGTTTTTCCTTGTTAGTGCAACGGCGCTAAGTCAGCAGGTAACGACACCAACGAAAGTATTGCGGAAGCGCTCCCTCAGTGACAGCAGCCGACAAGCGCTGGTACCCGATGCTCCCTTTGGAGCACGTGCTGTCTACAGTCCACTTACTCCGTTTAAATCGAACCCCACCACCAATCACAACACCTAAGCCTATCTGATGCAACGAAATTGCTTAGGCAAGCTCTGTAGCAGCCGATGTAATGCAAAACAAGTAACCTCCACTCTATATAACCGAGTGATACCGCCACAACATAATATGCTGTTCGAATCCACTAAAGAAGCTTCGGTTTAGTGTAATACTGGTCCACAAAGTGCCTTGAAGCACGTATTCTGCATGTACCACCGAAAACCCGTGTCAATAATTGATGTGACGTACATAGTAAAGCTACCCATTTTATCTCGCATAGGGATGGCTGACAGCGCAGCTTGCAGCTATTGCGGCAACGAGGAAACAATTCCTCATGTTCTAATGCCCGCAGCACAGTGTGCCAAGACAATCGCTTTCCGTCGTGCCGAACCCGTTGGACGATTGTCTCTCTCAGAAGAAATACTTTTACAAAATCGAAGGGGCTCCAAATCGCTGCAGAAGGACGTAGAGTGCGGCTATATCCGCTGGCATGCCACCCAGGTAAATCGGAACTGTGTCCCGAGCAGGAAAATAGCCCTAGGTGCCCTGTAGGCCATGCCTTTAAAGAAAAAAAATTAAAAGAATGAAGCCTGGTGTTGTGAAAGCGGTTTTGTTTATATGCGAGGGGAAACGCCGTTCCGCTTGTCTGCTGTGTCCAACGAGCGCGCGATTTTCTCTGTAGACCCAAGGGGAAACTAGAACGCGATGTGTTTGCTATTGCAGTTTGCCTCGTTATAACCGCTGCCATTTTCAGCCTCTTTCTTCTGTTGACAATTTCGTTTTGCGTGTGTATGTGTGTGCGTGAAAACTTTTATTGTAATGGGGCCCGGAGGCTCCACTTTTTAAGCCAAGGCTTCCATGGTGAAACTGTCAGGCCAAGCCCTTCAGGGACATCATGGACCCACTGGACGTCCCTCAGTTGGTCTTGAAATAATGGGCTTTGAATCCTTTTTTCCCGCTTTGTCCATTCTTCAACGAGGTTGTGTAGAGTCGCGGGATACCTCGCCAGCATATGTCTGATTCCAATGATGCCATTACACTATTTGCAGTCCATCTTAATCTCCCTCTCTGGATATGTTTTATTAATACGGTACGGCGTTGGATACGAACCTGTTTGCAATAAGGGCAGTGAGACTGCCTGAGCCCTGTTCAGTTTGGAATGTGGCTATAAGAATTGCCTACGTGCTAAATAGTAATATTTGGTAACGTCATTGTAAGTTTTGAAATGATCTCTACATTCCCTGGCTTGATGGTGAATGGCTCGGGTGTGACTACCACGGTTAGCAAGTCCTCCTGCCATGTCATGAGTAACCTCACTGAGGTTTACCAGAGTCTTGTCCACTTTCCCCATATGCGCAGGAAACTATCGGATTTCAGTTCTCATAATTCCAATGTTTTCAAAAAGTTTAGCTGCCACTCTAGCTACGTGACCGTTATCAAAACACTTTATAGCAAATTTGTAATCACTGTATATGAAGGCCCACTTCTTACCCCTGGTGGCTAGAACAATTGCCGCTTGTTCCACTACCACGGGATCCTTGGCAAAAATAGTAATAGTGACTTGCACCTTCCCTTCATAATTTTATATCATGGACGTAAATGCTTCTCTGCGTTTCACCCAGGCAGCATCAACTATAGCTGCCAGTTGGTTCTGCTGCTACATTTGCTGCAAGAGTACTTTAGCTCTTGCCCTTCTCGTTTTGATATTACATTCTGGATGCACATTTCTGGGGAGAAGGTTCGTTTTGATCTTATTCCTAACTTCAGTCCTACTTCAACTTCAGCCGCTATTGGGCTCCCTGATCTATTCAGTTCTACACCTACTGCCCGTAATATGTTCCTGCCAGCTGATATTTTTGTCAACCTTTGGTGTTGCGCTAGCAGCTGAGCCTACGCGATTTCTTCCATTGTGTTACGCACCCCGAGAGTTATGCGTTTGTCAGTTGCAGCGTTACTGCGTATCCCTAGGGCTACATTAACAAACTTCCTGAACATCACATTAGGTTGGTTAAGTTCTGCCTGCTTCCATTTGAGTAATCCAGCCACATAAGTGGAGTGACAGAAAGAAAAGGCGTGTATATTAGCTTCAAAGCGCTGTATTCTTCTAGGCCTCTGTGTCTATTGGTAATTCACGTTAGTAACCTAATGACTTCACCTGTTTTATTCGAGATATGTTGTATTGTTCTATAGTTAGCATTGGCTCCTTCTATGTGCTACCAAAGAACGTTGATTTTTTCGAACTAGTCTGATTGTGCATCCTTCATTAATGTATAAGCACACTCTTGGCTCATATTCCGGAATGTAAGCTCTTGGTATACGCCCTTTTCTGCGATGTTTCGTGAAGAAGAGTTTTGATTTGGCTGCCGAGCATTTCAACCCCATGCCTATCAATGTGTTCTCTACAACATATAATATTTCCTGTAATTTGGTCTCTGTCTGTCCTACATTACCCTTGGCACTCGATATGGTTATGTCGTCGACATATACCACATAATGCATACCCTCAATTTTCTCCAGATTTCTTGCAGCCTTGGACATTGCTAAATTTAATAGCATGGGTGAGAGCACAGCCCCTTGTGTGTGTGATTTGACGTAATAATTAGGTGCTAGCAGGGCAATGGTGCGTTTTAAAATTTACCCTATACTGTTTAAAATACGACAGCCTGCACGCCATAGCGTGTTGCTACTGCATTTCGGCAGGGCGTTATTAGGCAGAGAAATTTGCTTTATCAAAATTTTATGAGCAACTTTGCCCACCAAGAAATATACTCCCATGAACAATACTACAGAGCTTGGTAACTTGTCTCTACAGTATAAACTGTACGTTTTATTGGCGGATCAGTGCACAACAGCCCTTCTTAGAATTTCGGATAGCAAGAACGTTTTCCTTTCTCTTGCCTCCAAAAGCAAATTGCAAGACAAAACAAGACGTACTCTTCCGAGGCGCCAATGGGTTTGGCGTATGATTCAAGCTTATCAAGGAAATTGACAACTGACTGCAGGGGTGTATTCCGTAATAGTCCACCTAGTGGACTGTCCGGTTCGGCCGCTGCAGATTGGATGCAGCTTTATGACAGAGGAGGAGGTGAGCGGCCCTAGCCAATCAGCAGCGGCCGAAATGGACAGTCCAGTATGTGGACCGCTGGTCGCGATAACCCATGTACTCGTATTGCGACAGTTCAACGTGTGGTTGCAGTTGCGCCAGGTAACTCGTTAGCGAGGGGAATCGGTTGCGTTGCGCGAGTGTAGCGCGAGGAAACGCCCTATGCAAACTTTCATTGGTGACTTATTGAGAATTTTCTTCAGTGGCATGAATCACTTGGGCCATGGACGCAGCTATGAAGAAGCTGCTACGCTACATGACCTTGAATTGTGGACCTACGTGCAAGGAAATTTCAGTGGAGTGGCTGGTGGGTGGCCGGCAAAGAGGCCTAGAACCAGAACTTCTCCTGAGATAGGGAAACCAAAGCTGCTTCTTGCATGCAGGACTCGCTAGAAACTTACTACTTGCCGTCCAGCTGCAGGGATGAACGCAGCCACCGTCATTTGGGATTACCTTTATTTCGATGTGCTGATTCTGTGCCCTGCATCCCTTAGCACTGTTTGAAGCTGTCCTTATAATTTCTGCGGTGTCCTCTGTATTGGAACACAATAAAGAATGAGGGCTCAAGTTCTGAATTTTTTTAAGGACCTATTTGTATGTATATTGCGTGCTCCATGCGCGAGGTGTTTCTGTAATATTCGACTCCGTAATTTGACTGAAGTGTACCATTCAGCGACCTAACAGAAACGCCCGATGGCATTTCTTTCATATTGGAAGGTTCTCATTTGTTGCGTGCCTCTTAATGGAAAATGTTTCAGAACGGTCTCTATTAACTTGGACGCTCAAGTGCATGTACGGCTGTGTTTCGCACCAGCTGCGTGGGCCACGTAATGTCATTGCACAAATTACGATATAATTATTGTACTTTGTATGTTGCGCCCTCCGAAGAAATTAGTGAACGTGAAAAGAATTGTAGAGAAACAGGACTGATTTGTGGTCACCTGCATGGTGCTAACTGTAAGCAAAGCGCTGCCGCCGAGCGGCGGCCACCCCTTCGTCACTTGTACTGTGGACTCTCCCACCATCTTCGTCATAGGCTAGCCTAGTCGGTCGGCGCAGCGCTTCGCCCGCTCTTCAATTACTTTCGTAATTTTCAATCGAGTACAAGTTTGCGCTTTGCGGAGTGCAGTTGTGCGTCTGCGGCCCTTCTGAGTCTGCGTAGTGCCGTTCCGTTTCCTCTCCTCCTTGTCCACATGATTGACCGATGTGCAGCTGTCGCCACGTGCCAGAAAGTTACGAAGCCGTCAACAGGCTCTGCTGCTTCCTGTAGAACTTTCACTGTACGCTGCACCGGCACTGCTAGCTACCAGCAAGAGTATTCTTGCGACACGTGCCCTGCGCCTCCTTGACCTTAGCATGTTAGCGGCCACTGTGGGCCGACCGCCTTATCGAGTTTTCGCTTTTTAACGAGTCTTGCCTAGCTATATGGTTTATTAGGTATTCTTCTTTCTTATTTTCTTCCCAGGCAAGTTTCCCCCTAAGTATCCCGCCCGTCCTCTCTAGTGGCTGTATATAGGGTTCTTTACATATTTGCGTGAAGAAAAAAATAGGTGCCAAAAAATCCAGGAATTTTTTTGTTTCTGTTTTGTTCGGATGCAGTATGAAAGTAAAAAAACTATCAAAGAAAATACCGGTTGCACCGCAACCAAAAACAATTGGCCGTTTGTACATGTACAACATGTACAACGTGTACAACGTGTACAACGTGTACAACGTGTACAACGTGTACGTGCACGTGTTTGTACGTGTACGGGTGGTATATTGCTCAGCCATGCACCGGCGAATGTTTATTCTAACCGACACTAAATGAAACAAAAAAGACATGCACACGAATAACTTTGATTGTCTAAACCGGCATGGTTCGCTGAAAATTGGCAGTCGAGCTATAAAACAATCAACAGTTGAAACAACCTAAACGATGCCAGAGGGGAAAGGAGAAATTAAGGGTAACAACATAAAGAAACATATATGTATTTCCACTTCACCACCGGGCATGCCATACACAGGAAATCGCAGGTTGGTATACGCAGCCTACTGTGCCCCTAAAATAAATTATATGGTTTTACTTGACGAAGCCACGACTTGATTATGAGGCGTGCCGTAGTGAGGGGCCGGAATAATTTGGACCACCAGGGGTTCTTTAACGTGCACCTAAATTTAAGTACACGAGTATGTTCGCATTTCCCCCTATCTAAATTCGGCTGCCGTGGCCGGGAATCAATCCCGCGACCTCGAGCTTAGCAGGCCAACACCATAGCCATTCAGAAACCATGGCGGGTAACTGGTACCTTATAACGTGCTTGAATAATGACTTTGCACAAACCACTAGGAAATAGACTTTTTACTTCTCTGAAATGTTGAAGTTCCCGATTACCGTTAAGTTCTCGTCGCACAAAGCACAGTTCGAGCTTCCTAAAATCAATGAAGACGTGGGCTAACGGCCTTCTGCTAATGAATGCACCTGTTTTCGATATTTTTAACGGCAGTCAGCGCGCCAACATGGTGTTTTCACATCCAATTCATCCTTGAGGATGTAATTTGCCTCATTGTGTGGTTCGTTTACAAAGTGAGTCTGATGTTAGCAAAGAGAACTTTTTGTACACACAGCAGTAAAGCATAACTTAAAACGGCACTGTCACACATGACTTCGGACATGAATAGCCTCAAGCACATCATGCGCAGCTCGGTAATGAGAGAGCACCTATTATCCTGGAGAGCAAACTCCAAGAGCGTAAACTACAACTGCACGCACCACAGCTCTAATTAAAATCTTCACTGAGCCGATTCCAGGCACCCAAAGTATGCGAATAAAGCTCAGAAGAGAAGTAAGATTTTTGAGGCAGCTTTTCATCGCCTGCGCAGGAAGCACTGCAGCCTCCATGCCCTTTAGCTTGCAGGAAAGAGTGGCGCGTGTCAGGAGCGATGCGGGTACTGAATGCAGTTGTTCACTTGTTTGGTTTGTTTGTTTATACATTTATTTATTTGCTTCTTTCAATTATAGGAAGCTTTCAGGGGAATTGGTGAAGTGTAAATTTTACCTGTTTACATTGTCGGTCTATGCGCTTGCTGTATGCCGAGAAAACTATCTTTGAACTAGAAACACACACACGTCGACGAAAACGAAACTTCAAATGTGGCAACCAAGCCGACGGCATGTACCACTTCCAAAGTGTCATTATGTTCTTTTCTGACAAACATGTCCCGTATGGAATTTACGAAGGTTCCTCCACCAGTAGCGGCGCTACGTATCCTAGCAAAAGAATTTTAAACCTACGTCGCCAAGCGCAGACTTCACAGAAGCCTTTTAGCCGTCTCATGGGATGTGTACTTTCTTCTTGCGTAATTTTCGATCTGTTCAGTTCGGTATAAAGAATAACTACTCAATACAAAACAGCTGTTTGGCGCAGCTGAACTGTGCAGCAGGTCGCCGCAACCGAAAAATGGTTCGCTTGTCTTCTTGCTTCAGAATAATTTGCAGGGTCACTTTCCGTATTTTTCCCCCTTTTTTACCGTGTAATATCATTCTAATATAGCTGAGCAGGACTCTTTGAGGAACTATAAGACATTGTTTGGGATATCATTGGCCTTAATGATATTAGAAGAACCGGTGAGGCTTATAGCGTGCTGACTAGCAGCCCTGTACTCTGTTATAGAGGTCTCCTACATAAGAAGCAATACGGATACGGAGCAGGATTCCTAATCCATAAGGGCACAGCGGGCAACATTGACGAATTCTACAGCATTAGTCAGATCGTAGCAGTAATCGCTATATAATTATTAAGAGGTATAGAATAAGGGTAGTACAAGCCTACGCTCCAACCTCGAGTCATAATGATAATGAAATAGAAGTTTTACGAATACGTTGAATTAGCGATGAGAAAAGTGGAAACTCAGCAAAGGGCGACTTAATGCAAAAGTGTTGAAAAAACAGGCTGGTGATTCTGGGATTTAGAGGATCGATTCTAGGAACATTAGAGGTGAAATTCTGGTAGAATTCGCAGAAAAGAATTCGCTGTGAATTACGAACACCTTCTTCAGGAAGCGCAGCAACAGAAAGTGGACCTGGAAAAGCCCTAATGGTGAAGCAAGAAATGAAATAGATTTCATGCGTTCTGCAGATCCCAGCCCTGTATAGGGTGTATAAGTGTTAGGTAGAGTAAAGTGCAGGGATCATAGGTTAGTGAGGGCTAGGATCAACCTCAATTTGCAGAAAGAAAGAGTAAAATTGGTCAAGAAGAAACAGGTCAACCTAGAGGCAATAAGGCTAAATGGAGACGAATTCAGGCTGGTACTTGCAAACAAATATGCAGCCATAGAACAGAGAAGAAGATGACATAGAGTTAATGAATGAAACTATAACTAGGGCTGGTTCAGAAGCAGCCATTGAAGTGGGAGGCAAGGCACCAAGGCAACGATTAGGCAAGCTCTCCCAAGTAACAAAGGACCTAATCAAGAAGCGGCAAAGAATGAAAGTGTCCAACTCAACAGACAAGATAGAATTCGCCGAACTGTCAAAACTGATCAACAAGGCGAATATAACGGATATTCGAAATTATAACGAGAGAAACACTGAACAAGTCATCAAAAGTGGATGCAGCCTGAAGTCAGTAAGAAGGAAACTTGGCATAGTACAAACCATGATGTATGCACTGAAAGATAAGCAGGGCAATATCATCCGCAATCTCGAAGGTATAATAAAAGCAGGGGCATAATTCTTCACTTACCTGTACTGTACCCAGAGGACTCAGGAGTACTCTATTCGAAACAATAATGAACGGTATACAGAAACTCCTCTTATAACTAGAGATGAGGTCAGAAGGGCCTTACAAGGCATGAAACGGGGAATAGCGGCAGGAGAGGATGGAACAGCTGTCGATTTAATCAAACATGGAGGAGACATAATGCTTGGAAAACTGGCGGCTCTCTTTAGAAGTGTTTATTGACTGCAAGGGTTCCAGAAAACTGGAAGAATGCAAACATTATACCAGTCCACAAAAAGGGAGACGTCAGTGAATTGAAAATTGTAAGCCCAATAGCTTACTTCCAGTATCATAAAAAATGTTCTCCATGACAATTTGCAATAGAATAAGGGCAACACTAGACTTCAACTGACATAGTAAACAGACTGGGATACTTTGTACTGGATCATGTCCATGCGATCAATCAGTTAATCGAGAAATGCGCAGTGTACAATCAGCCTCTCTACATGGCTTTCATAGATAACGAAAAGGCATTTGATTCAGTAGAGATACCAACAGTGATAGAGGCATTACGTTATTAAGCAGTACAGACCGCTTGCGTAAACATCTTGGAAAATATCTACAGAGACTGCACAGCCACCTTAATTTTACGCAATAACAGTAGGAAGATGCCTATAAAGAAAAAAGTCAGACAGGGAGACGCGATCCCGTTAATGCTATTCACTGCGTGTTTGGAAGAGGTGTTCAAGCTATTAAACTGGGAAGGCTTAGGAGTAGGGATTGACGGCGAATATCTCAGCTAAGGTTTCCCGGTGACATTGTTCTATTCAGCCAATTGCAGAAGAGCTACAACAAATGAGCGTGGACCTTAACTGAGAGAGTGTAAGAGTAGGGTTGAAGATTAATATGCAGAAAGCAAATGTAATGATGAATAGCCGGGCAAGGCAACAAGTGTTCAGAATCGCCAGTCAGCCTCTAGTGTCTGTGAAGGAGTACGTTTACCTACGTCAATTATTCAAGGGGATCCCTGATCATGAGAAGAAAATTAACAGAACAATAAAAATGGGCAGGATCGCATACGGCAGCCATTGTCAGCTCCTGACTGGAAGCGTAGCATTATCATTGAAAAGGAAGATGTACAATTAGTGCATTTTAGCGGTGCTGATATATGGGGCAGAGACTTGGAGTCTGACGAAGACGCTCGAAAACAAGTTAAGAACCACGCACAGAGTGATGGTTCTTAACTGGTTCTGGTGATGGAACGTTAATAGAGAGATATAGAGCGGTTTGGATCAGAGAGGAAACGGGTATAGCGGAAACGGGCATTAAGAGAAAAAAAAAGAAATCGAGCTGGGCAGCAGGTTAGATAGTCCTTGGGCCATTAGGGTTACAGAATGTGTACAAGAGAAAGGAATTGCAGTCGAGGACGGCAGAAAACTAGGTGGGGCTATGAAATTAGGAAATTCGCGGATGCTATTTGGAATGCGTTTGCGCAGGACAGAGGTAATTAGAAATCGCAGGGAGAGGCTTTTCACCTCCTCCTCCTCCTGATGCTGCTCCTGCTGCCGCCGGCGCCACCGCTGCTGCTGAGAAAAACACACGCGAAAGAATAACTGTAACGGTGCTGCAACGAATGCTGATGTTTCTTTTTTTTTTGTGAAACGACACACAGCACATGGTTGTGTTGCGTAGTTCAAATTATATTAAACGCCTTCATAATTCAAAAAAGCACGCTTCCTTGTAGGCATAGCCCAACAATAGAGAAAAAAGAAGTTCTGTAAGCAGCATGTATTCGTTTTTGCAACGTGAAAGAGTTTGAATTTTTAAGCAGTGACATATACCATACAACTAGAAAAACAGATACGTCTGTCGTTGTTTCGATAGCCGTTAGTTGAACGTTTTTTAAAGCATTTTATATATAGAAGAAAACTTACCAGACATTTACCCGACATGTAACGCTATTGCGTTAGCATGCCGCACAACTATAGTCCACATGCTTTATAATATCTCTGTAATCGACTATTCTAACCATCCTGTTTAATTTCCCCTATGCAAGCCTGCAGTAGCAAAGACTGAACAGAAAAAAACATGAGGATCCCACGCACTGTGGAAAGCGATGTAAGCGAAGGTTTCCATGTTGCTGACTTTCATTGACAATAATTATTGACCTGCTTGTAGCCTGTGGTCGTGTTGCTCACCACGCTGGTCGTCTTTCATGACCGCCACGTGCCGTTGGCTTGCCTCACGTCTTCGAGCCAGTATACATTCGCGGTCTGCACCAAGTCTCGGTGCGTATAGCGAAGACGCTCCTGTCCCGTTCGACGCTTCTTTCGAGACTGGGTGTTCCCGACGCTTAGTGCATGCTTTGGAGCTATTTTGCTGGCGCGTTTTTTTTTTTGTGCTCCTTCTGCACACGTAGCCAGCACGCTGTTGAGACACCAGCTCCAAGCGCGGTCTTCAGGCCATGGACGACTGCAATGTTTACGCTATCACAGTCGAGCACGCGAGCGACTTCCACAGCCCAGCACCTGCATTTTTCTCGCATAGGAAAGCAAGCACAGCACGTGACGTACCGACAGACTGTGAACGTTGCCGCGGCGGCACCGGCCGGATGCGTGGTGGCGAGCACCAGCTCCGGGTGTTGCAAGGAGCCTAGTGGCGCCGGCGAGCAAGACCACAAGAGCAGCAGGCTCTGAATAAACCTCGGCGGTGGTAGGACGACCGCATAAGAACATCGACGCATTCGCTGACAAAGTTTACGAATTTGTATTATCAGTGGGCCACGCAAAAGCTTTCGCAAATGTAAAATAACTTTTAAAAAGGATCCACGAAGTACCCCTGTAACGTCTAAACACGCGCAGCTAATGTCAACAACCCTTCATCTTTGAGTCACGTGGGAAGCCTAAGTTCATGCCCAAGCGTCCATGTCTTGGCTTTGTAATGTTGAATTCCAATGGCGGAGTCGGAGCAGCCGACGGACTCCGGGAGCGAGCACTCGACTCTGGCGCAGAGCAACGCCTCCAGATCCGCGAGTGGAACACAAACTGCGCCGCCGGAACAAGGCGGAAGCGGAACTTCTATCACCGAGTTACCCAGGATACCTTGTGTGTTGTCATTTCCTTCCGCTGTTTGCTCCCAGCACCGCCGCACCGGTCACTTTTCTCTTCAGCGCCGTTCTCCTGTTGTTTTTTTAAAGTGCGAAATGGATATCTCGCCGAGCGTGCAGCAGCTTTTGTTCCTCGCGAGTCGTGACCGGTAGCGCCTCCCAGCAGACAAACGTGGTAAAGGAAATACGTCACGCAGAGTTTCGGTCCACTCCGCCGATTTTGACGGAGCATCTTTTTCTGCTCCACGTACCGACTCCCGCTCTGAATCCGCTCCGACTCTCTCATTGGAACACCTTACTCCCGCCCTCACTCTGCCATTGGAACAAACTTGCTCTGAAACGAGCAGAAAAACTTGCTCCGACTCCGCCATTGGAATTCAACATAAGTAAAATGCAATTGTGCAAATTCTGTGCACTACTCAAAAACACTCAGTAGTTCGACGCGTTGTGTGTGTAAGATATTTTCTACAGTGGAGGTGTTTGAACCTCGCTGGGTTTCCCTTGACGTCCTCAGGTTCACCGACCTGGAGGAGAGAGAGTGAAAGCAGAGTATTAAAATAACATCGCGCACCATAGCGACGTGGCGATGGTGGGTAGAACCTAGCGGGAGAGAAGAAGGGTCGCGGCGTATACACAGGTGGTGTGACATCACTGCTCTCCGATAAAAACATGTGCCCTCGATTCGTTGGTCCTCTTTCACCCAGTGGAGCACAAATTATACTAGGCTGTGCTATCGCAAACATCAGAGACCAGTGGAGCTGAGGGAAGGCAAGTAGTGCTAAACCGCACACTTAGTCTAACTTTTGCTGGGCTTCCCCCAGCTCCGCGGATGTCTGGTGTTTGCGATAGCGGAGCCAAGCACATGTTTTGTTGTACCTGCAGTAGAAGAGTACTTGTTCTTTCCTTCACAACAGAAAACCTAAAGAACTATCTGCAGCATAATCCTTAAAGCTGCCAGCAAATGTCGGATTGGATTGACCTTACAAGTCTAAGAACATTTGAAATCCTCTCATATTGCGCGATAAATTCAACAGAAAACACATTTCGTTAGGACAGAGAGTTCTTGTTAAGAAAAAGAAAACTACTGGTTAACTCAAGAGAGCCACAAAATTTATTCAATTTTGTAATCCGCTGATCATGGGGAGAAGATGCGACACTTGAAAATTTTATGCCCTTGTTTAAATATCCATAGGGGAGCAACCTGAAGCAGCTATCACATGCTTTTCTCTTTACTTGGCAATGGATATTTCCTAGACACTCGCCGCCGGGGATGATTTTGTTTTTGTCCGCACACATCCTACCGTGTAAACACAAGCACTAGAGGTCTTTGTGGAATATATTACAACTGATTCTCCAGAAGAATAATTTGCTTAAACTTTCGCATAAACGAAATAATATTTGAAATAACCCTAGCCTAGCTTCCTGGATCTCTAGTCTTCTCTGAGATAGGTCGCAATGCGCCTGTATAAGTTTAGTCAAATCGCATACGGTGATGCTTACCTCCTGTGTTCCACAGGGTTCTGTTTTGGACCGCTTCTTTTCTTCGTGTATGTAAATGACCTGCCTGACAACGTCAACCGAAATCCCTCTTTGCAGCGGCGACTGCGTGATCTATTACATTATTACCAGTAGTGAAGATCATGTCGTTCGGAATGGAGCATTTTCCAACTTTTGTACCTGGTGTAACAAGTGGCAGATGAATATTACTTTTCTTATACGTACTAAACAAGTGTACCTTTGGTATTGTTTCAATGGCTTACCTCTGGAAAAAGTATCTCAATATGCGTGCCCGAGCATGTTCTTCGCACACGATTTATCATGTGTAAACATTTTGAAACAACTTGTTATAAAACACTAACACGTCTAAGTTCCATAAAGCATATGTAATCTTGGAATACAGTTGTGTCATTTGCAACTCAGATTTAAAATGCGACATAATGAATCTGAATCTCTCCGAAAAGAAAACCTATTCAATTAATATAGCGGCGTTACGACGAGTTCCACTCATCTTCTAGTGTTCTTTTTTTTCATGAACCTGTCTTCCCTAGCAGAGTGGCGTCACGTAGAAAGTCTTATACTGTTTTACACCACGGTTACCACGGAACGTTGCTCATCTTTGGAATACATATGTTTGCTAAAGCATGTATTACCATGAATTTTCATCCTCTAAATCCTACACGTCTGCATGCCAGGAATGACAGACACAAATGTAGTTTCTTTCCCCGATACATCAAAATGCGAAACTAGCTAGCCTTTCACATTCTAAATTTGTCATTTGACAACTTTGTTAATGCAAGCACTGCCTGCATGTGTTCTGATTCTTAGGACCCTTAGTATATAACGTGTGTGTGAGTATGTGTGTGTGTGTGTGCGTGTGTGCGTGCATCGGTGTATATATATACATATATATATATATATATATATATATATATATATATATATATATATATATATATATATATATATATATATTAAGGCCATGCATTTCTAACTGGTATTTATTGCACCTGTGTTTTCTTTTGTGCTAGGTACCTTTGATTTCCTTGTACCCCACTCGTGCAATAGCTCTTAGGGTTGCAGTGCGTATAATTAAATCAACCTAAAAACTATTTAAAACACTATTTCCGCTGTCGAGATATCAGCGGCACTTCTTGAGCGCATTAGTACCACTCTTGAGTGGTGCTAATGCCTAGGAACATTAAAAAAAAATGAGAAAAATGTTATCCAGAGCAGGCCTGCTTAAGCACTACGCATTTGTTGCACAGGTGACTAGAGATAGTCGCCATCGCTATACTTCATTCATATTGCTACTGCAATAACGGAAAGCAACTTCCCAAGTCCCTAGTGGGGAAGAAGCACTTTTCGTCTTGCAGGAGAAAGGATGCAAGTGAAGAACCGTCATTTCCATTAAAAGCACAGCAGCTGCAGCCCAGAAGAGAAAAAAAAGAAACGATTGCGGAAGCAGGTGCTCGTTAACAACTTTATATGGATAAAACAGAAACAGCCAGTTGCAGGACGTTTCTCATCCGGACAAAAGCAGGTAAACCATTACTGAGAGGCTGGACGAACGTCCCCATGGCAGCAGACTCCTTCGCACCAAGGCCTCATGAATAATTTATAGACGCGTGCCGTGTGGAGAAGCGGGATAACTACGTCAGGGGTGAAAGGAAAGTGAAATGTATATATGGACACTGACATGAAAGGCACCGGTGTACACACAACACAACGACATGAAGCCAGCGACGAAAACCTCTCAACTTCTCGGTCCACTTCGAATACTTAGGCGGTCAATGGCAGGCGACGTCCTTGATGGCATCGACTGTGCATCGCCAATCTGCCGAAATATCAAAGGGCTGTGCATCCGGCATATCACGAGTTTCCGGCTGGTCCCTCTCTTTCGGTCCGTGAAGACATTTAGTGTGTAAGGGGGCCCTGGATGAGGAGTCGTCCGTCATCTATGATGAAAAAATGTCTGCGCGTTATCCTGTCGAAGTAAGAGAAGTCAATTTGCAAGAAGCCCGCATAGTGTTATTTTAGTCATCACCACATTTTTTATCTATATGAGAAGCGTCTGCCATCGCCAGAAAAAAAATACAGTAGCATACGCATTTGCATCAATCAACGAGGTCATTTGTTGGGCAAGTCGACACTGATTATTTTTAGGAAAAAAAAAACGGCGTTAGCGAATGGAACCGCAGTAACAGAAGTGTCCACTGCGTGGAAATGTCAGCGCTCCAGTGCTCGCAGTTTTCGATCAATTCGTGCTCGCTCTGCGACGTGCCAGCCTCCTAGCAAGGTCAGCTGATAAAACGGCCGCAGCGCTAAGGTGTGGGTCCCGGTTTCGAATGCCAGACGAGGACGAACTTTTTTCAACTACGAATATTGCTTGCCGCAAAACCTGTACGAATTTCCATTGCAACTTTCTACAAAACTAGCGGATGAGACTTTTTCTCGTTCACATGTCGAAGCAGTGTCACGGCTTGAAAGAATCAGTTCTCCAGGAAGCAACTTGCCAAGTCCCTCAGTTCAGAAGAAGCAGATGAAAGGATGCCAATGAAACAGCGTCCATTTTCATTAAAAGCACAGGAGCTGCCACGGTTCCAGAGTTGGTTTCAATGTCTATTATGGTGTGGAAAGCGTGACCGACTGACAAAGACGAAAAGGAACGACGAGGGCAAGTATTTGATCTCGTCGATCCTCTTTCGTTTTTGTCTGCAGGCCACGCTGGGCACATGATAATGGAACGCCAACTTACCCGTCTCACACCTTGCTCCAAAGTCTGGCATTCAACCCAGTCTCCACCGACTGTCCTTTAAGTATTCAAACTAATACGTATGAAATCTACATACCGGTTCGCAAATACTTCTTTTCTCGCTTCACTCAACTGTCCAGCAAAGAAAATCATGAAATAAGCTAGTCTTTACGCACCACTACTTTTCTTAAAGCTGCTCTTTTTTTGCCCATTTCTTGACTGAAAGTCCAGCTGCGGCTGAGTCCAGCTGCTGCTGGCTGCTGTCTTTGTGTATAGATCTTGCGCAACGCGTGGGCTATACTCAAAGTAATTTTCTCATAACGCTGACGTGATCGTACCATTGTCATCACTACAGGGTCTCGGCTACAGTTTTGGAAGTTAGGCCGCTAGCGGACATAGTGCAAACACCGGATTTTGGTGCATCAGAGCGCATGTAGGTTGTCAAATGTGTGGGTCGCGTATTTATTTCGTAAAACACGGTGATAATGAAAAATTGGTGACTATATAGCTGTTACCATGAAGAGAAGTCAGCTTTTAGGTACACAAGTTTTCATTAAAAGGTAATTTGCACAAACCTATTATGCAACACTGCACATAGTAAGGATGCTCGCCGTTATTTAGTGATGGTGATATAGTTGGCCTACAAAGGCATCAATTCACAAGAGAAATATATGAAGCACGTTGCATAAAGAAATGTTCAAATGTGTGCATAAAATTACCCTATTATTGGTCGAATACCAGAGAAAATACTTTTCTTCATATTTCGAACAGGTACTTGCAGCACAGTGTTGATATAGTTGAACGTGTTTAATGCACTTTAGCGTCCATTTCTCACGATTCCATTCGTGAGCGCTGTTTTATCCAAGATGATCAATCAGCAATTCATACAAGAGGCGACCTTGGGTAATTTCTTTTCCTTTGTTTTCTTTTTTTCTCGCTTGCGTTTCTCATCTATATAATAACGAACAAACAAGAAGTCCAAGCCCCTTTAGTTCGGAAGCAGGTTTTAAACACAAATTCATAAAGGTTTGATAAAGTACAATTTCTAATTTGTTAACTAATAATTATAATTGACACTACTGTCGTTATATGAGATAAACAAAGCATGCTATAAAATGGCACTTAGTGCAGAATCCCATAACATGTATGGTGCTAGTGAATGCCAGTGCAGTACAGTTCACAAGAAATAGGAAAAAAATGGCAGAAACCTCAGGTGAAGTCCACTGAAATATGCAAGAAATTGCAATATGCAGAAGGGAAGAGACAATTACTGGTTTAGGATTTTAAACAGCATACTTTTTTCTACACAGCGCAAGAATGCCAATCAAATGCAATGTTTGGGTGAAACCGCACACCCTGTATAAATGGTCACCCAACCAGCGTCAGATAATAGACGCTCGGAAGCTACAGATTTGCTGCAATCGACACTAACTCCATCGCTACGTCAAATAAAAGCTCCAAACCGGTACGCACGCTGTGCCACGTCTTTAGTGGACTCGGGAGTGGCACGGCGAACAGCGACTGGGTTGCTATAGCATGCCTCGAATTTCGAGCGCGTTTCAAGCCTCCAGCTTCGGGTAACGTGGTTGCGTGTGGGGAAAGAGAGGAGAAGCGCTCGGCTCGGCAGTATTGCGGGAAAAAAAGTCGACAGTCTTTCTCACCCATTGCAGCCGCGCAGTCGCTGCTCGTGCTCCGCATTCTTTAGTACGATTTCAATGTTTTCGCGCCACTCCTGTGAAACTCTCCGAAACGATTAATCGAAAAGGTCTAATTGATTAAGCCGATTAAATCAGACGTCGACACCAATGAAGATTAATCGTGTTACGGGATACATTTAATCGATTAATCCAATAATTATTCATCGAAAGAAATATCTGTCAGTCAGGCGGCTTCGTCGTAATCACATGGCGTATTACTGATTGTTCTTTTGGAAAGAAGGAACCGGTTATCGTAACATGTTCACTTCTGTCGTGCCAATGCAAACAAGCGCTTTGAGATGATGGCCGCGTGTTCACAATCGTGATTTTCGTACTATGGCGCCTACCCTGAATTGAGGATTGACCAAGAGGCGGGAGGTACATATCGTGCACAAACCGATTAGCTCTTCCAGATGACTGCCACGTGTCAATGCTTATGATTTCCATACAACGTACCTACTCCCAGATGATTATCACCCAGGAATCTTGTCCGTGTGTTGATTATGACCACGATTTGCAAACAATGAACATATTCTGAATGGGAGGTTGACCCAGAAGCCGGGGTAAAATGACACAAGCCCGCAAATAGTTAATGGCCAAGAAAGGGAGGTGCATACTGTGCAAGGACGTTTAGAAAGAAAGAAAAAAACTTGGAGGACGCTTAAGTTTCACCTTTAAGAGTGGAACGCGATAGCGTTCATCAGTCCACGTCTATAACGCACATTATTAGGTTAAAGACAACAACCCACTAGCTAGGTACCCCTAGTATTTACACTTAGCGTCCGAGGCCACTAAGACAGGCCTCAAACGGCAGATGGAAAACACGCTTGTGTGTGAGATTCCACCTAAAAAATTATGTCTTATCGTATAATAAATTCAAATCCAACGCTATCATGTCTGTACGTTGTGTGCAAGTCGTACTTTACCAGTTTTCTCGCGCATCAATGCAGTAACGCCTCAGCACAACTCGGAGGGCCTGCATGGTTTGGTAGGCGTGCTTCGGTATGATTTTTCTCTAACGGACAATGCCGTCGTCACAGGGCCTTTAACGCCGTGATATCAGAAGTCTTGATATAGTGGAAACGCCAAATATCACTCGTGATGAATTTGAGTTCCGCACTATGTCACATACCCATATCGAGGGACGGACCACGAACCGGACGGTACTTTTAAAATATTAAGCAGAAATTATATATACAAGCCCCTATAAGATTGGTCCCATTGCTGAGCACTGTTATAAGAGAGTGGAAGTGCGCATCGGTTTCGTTTACTACAAATGCATGGATGAAATGGGCAAATTTATAGCGTATGACTGAGTGCTTCACAGAAGTTTGGCTACTCATAAATTTTGACATGCGCGTTGGATCTGCAAAATTTGTTGCTGTTACGAGCTTCCCTGGCGTAAAAACATATCGTTGAATACGGGCCCTCATTTCTATCTGGAACATAGGTAGACCAAATGCACCCTAGCCTTCAGTTGGCTCATCGAATATGATCCACTTTTTTATTCCAACATGTGCCTCTAGGTGTGCATGTATGCCTAAACCGTGTGTTTCGCCCAATTGACGTCGACCATAACAAGTCGTATTCCTTTTCCGTACAGTTTGATGCAGCGCTCATTAAAATGCCATTTTCTTCGCATACTTTTTGCTAATGTGCTTCGCCATATTGCTCGTAAATAGGACGGAAACGTCGGTTATGTTTTATTCATAAAGGGATTTTCGTGCGGCGGCACACAACTGGAACTTTCAAAGTTGTTGAGGTCAAAACCAAGCCAACTAATAAGCCAAGCGGAATAGGCACGTGGATGGGATTTTCTCAACTATAGAAACTAAACTGCCTGTCCTGCAACCTATGATAAACCACTCATGTAGAAAGGTGCGCTTCAAAATAAGAGATGAGCTCTGTGGTCTTATATATTCTACTCGAAATTTTAGGCCACGCGCACACAAGCGCTTCATCATAAAGTCGATGAGACTAAAAGCAAGCTGACTAATAAGCCAGCAGAAAAAGGCGCGCTTATGGGCTTCAGACCACATTGGAAACTCCACTGCCGCTATGCAACGTATGCTGAACAGCTATGATATCATCATCATCATCATCATCATCATCATCATCATCATCATCATCATCGTCATCATCATCACAATCATCATCATCATTATCATCAGCCCGCTGCAGGACGAATTGACCTGATGAAGATTTCGAATTACAGCTGTCTTAAGCTGTTTCATTCTAGTTGCGGCTGCAAATTTCTTCATTTTAATTTTCTGCCGTCCTCGACTGAGCTTCGCCACGCTGCGCACCCAGGCTGTAACTCTGTTGGTCCACCAGTTGTCTGCCCTATACATTACATGGCCAGCGCAGCTCCATTTCTCTTCCTTATTGTCAGCTAGAGTATCGGCTATCACCGTTTGCTAATTGACGCCACTTTCTTACTGTCTCTTAACGTTACGCCGAAGATTGTGCGTGGCTTGCGCGATCGTTAACTTGTTCTCGAGCCGGTTTCTCAACCTCAGAGTTTACCGGTAGAATTCAATGACTCTAAACCTTTCTTTCATCGACAGCGGCCAGCTCCGTGAGGATTTCGTAAAGCCTGTAGTATGCACTCCAACCCCCTTATATTCTTCTGTAAATTTCCTTGTCGCGAGCAGGGTCCCGTGTAGGCAAATGACCTATATAAACGTACTCTTTAAAAGACACTAGGTGCTTTTTGGCGATCATAAATTATTTTTACTTTGCCAGTCTATGGAGCACTCCCGTTATCTTATGCATACTATTGTTTAACGCTACTCTTACACTTTCTCAGTTAAGGTCTTCAATCACTTTCTGAAATTCATCCTCATTGTTGATGAACATGACAATTTGTTCTGCAAACCGAATGCTGTTTAGATGCTTCCCGTTGACGCTCACTCACAAGCCCTCCCAATTTAAAAGATTAAATACTTCTTCTAAGCTAGCATTGAATAGCATCAGATAGATTGAGGTTTTCTGCGTGACGCCTGTCTTGATAGGTTTCTTGCTACTTTTCTTGGGAACGAACAAGGTAGCTGTGAAATATTTGCATATATTTCACGAGATAGTCACTTATGCTTGCCATACTCCTTGATATCACCATCACTGCTCGTAACTGTAGAGAATCTAATGCCTTGGCACAATCTATCAAAGCTATATAGAGAGGTTGAGGGTACTTGACAGATTTCTCAATTACCCGGTGGACTACATGAACGTGAAATATTGCAGAATATTCCTTCCTGGAGCCAGCCTATTCTCTTTGTTGATTGAAGTCAAGATTTTCCCTTATTCAATTTGAAGTTAACATTGTGTATATTTTATGCAATAGTTAAAGTTAGCGAACGTTCAACAATTATTGAATTCTTTAACATCTGCCTTCCGATGCATTACTAGAATGTTTTAACTCTTCCAGCTCTCTGGTACATTGGCAGTTTCGAGGCATTTCGTATAAGGGGCTGCAAGTTTTGCAAGCATAATATTGCCTCAAACGCTTATTAAATCGACTGTTATTCCATCTTCTGCCCCTTTCGTCAAGAGATGCTTTGCAAGGCCTTTCAAGCTTCATCGCTAGATGTAAGAATTTCTCTACCCTGTTTTTCACAATTTTTCATGAAGGTAGCCTGGTTACGCTGGCTGCTGTATAGGTCCGTATAGAGTTATCCTGCTCAGTTTACTATATCATTTAAATTGCTGATGACATCACCCTGCTTATCTTTCAATACATACATCTTGCCTTCTCCTATGCCAAGTTTTCTCTTTATTTATTGGACGCTTCTGCCATGTTTACTGCTTCCTGAATCTTTTCGACATTAAAATTTCGAATAGCGCTTACTTTAAACTTATTAGGCTTGACAGGCGAATTCGATCTCATCTGTTCAGTGAAACACTTGCGTGCTTTTTAACACTTGCGTGAAACACTTGCGTGCTTTAATAGCTTCTTTGTTATTTTGGAGAGCTTACTTACTGGCTGCCTTGATGCCTTACTTCATATTTCAATGGCTGCTTATTAAATTGCCCTAGTTAAGCTTTATTTTAAACTTTCACCTTTCTGTTCTTAAGCTACGTATTTGGTTTTGAGCTCATGCCTGACACTTCTGACTTTATCATTACTGCATGAAGGTTGGCGTTTTTCTTCTTCCCTAATTTCACACTTTCTCTCTTCAAATTGAGAGCAGTTTTAGATCTCGCTATGCTGTGATCACTGCTGCTTACTCGGCCTAACATTTCTACATCTTATCATGAGGAGCCAACAAAGACACCAAGGGCAACATAGGGGAAATTACTTTTACTTACTAATTGAATTAAATAAATGATAAAAATGGAAATGAAAGTGGACGACAAAACAACTTGCCGCAAGTGGCAACTATCCCACGTCTTCGCATTACGCGTGTGATGCGCTAACCAATTGAGCTACTGCGGCATAGTTTCCCCATCCACTTTCTTGGGTACTCATGTGTACTACTTGAACTAACCATGGGATTTCTGGAACATCCTTTCTGCTGCAGGCGTCACCTGTACGTGGTCTTTCTGTGTGAAGACAACTGTTCAATGAACCCGCACATGCTTCCTGAAGGCATCAATGTTGGCGGATTCGATACCCTCGTTATATAAGAACGAGGAGAAAGTGGGTTAACCGAGGGGTCTTATATTTATTAACAATATGATGAGAAGGCAACAAACAAAGACATCAAGGACAACATACGGGAAATTACTTGTCCTTACTTCGCGTAATGCGAAGACGTGGGATCGTTCCCCACCTACGGCAAGTAGTTTGTTCACACACTTTCATGGCCAATAATTTATAATTTCTTTATTTCAATGAGTAAGTACAAGTAATTTACTCTATATTGTCCTTGGTGACCTTGTTTGTTGGCATCTCATCATAAGATGCGGAAATGTTAGGTTGGGTAATACATCACATCGCTCTGGATACCACATCTTTAGCATTTAAAGCGCATTCCAAGGACAATAGAAACGGAAGAAAAATGCACACAAATAGCGTACGAAGGCACATTCCGAGCCCAATCGCGATCATTCGTGATTAAAAACAAACTGCAATACGTGATATTGTGAAATTCTGTGTGCGTGAATCCGCGCACGACTAGCGCCCAAAACCACCTTTAGCTCGAACAAAGGAGACGCCCGCCCAGCCGGTTCAAGAGGTTCCGCCGAGTTTTGCGCTGGCGCTCGTATTGTGGGATGTCGATGAGCACATCCTCTATGTTTATGTATACCGAATTGCGAGCAGCGGGCAGCCTCTTTGTGAGTGCACACAGGAAGGCCGGCTTGGAGCTCGCAGAGTTCGCCATCTGCCATTCGCCACACATACTGTCCAGTTATCTTTATACCTGCGCTGGCGAAACATGCATTGCTCTTGCTTTATAATAATAATAATAATAATAATAATAATAATAATAATAATAATAATAATAATAATAATAATAATAATAATAATAATAATAATAATAATAATAATAAAAACTTGATTATTAACAATATTTTCCATGGTCAGGCACCTCAGTGCACTTCATCAAATATAATCAGGTGAAAACATTATTCTTCCTTGTAAGCAGTGTTCTTGTTATTGCTGTGTTTGCCAATTACAAACTAGCCATGTATGTTGTTCGCCTTCCTTTTTCCTTCTCGTTAATTGCCCAAGCTGATATGTTGTTTTTTCTCTTCATTGTTAGGTTTAACTACATTTCGTTTGTTATTCGCAGCGACAATGCCAATCGTCACCTACCGCTGCCTGCTGTTGAAATGATAGCAGCCTCTTCAAGCGCATTCACTTTTTTTTCAACTCCTCCATCATAATGCATTGTTGTTAATGAAGTTGTATTGTGCAATACTGTGTCGTGTTGCGCTGTTCTGTATAATAAAAAAAATATGCGTGCAATACGGACTGTTGCGACGCCGGTGGCTTAAACCTCGAACGACGTGACTACTGGGTAGCGTGGCGTAGTCGACAGGCCGCAGGCGTCCAGTGAGGGGCGAGACGATTTCTAGTACGAAACTTGCACTGTTCATTCTATGGTAACGAAGTAGGAAAGAAAAATACAAAAAGATACGTCGCGGGGCAGCTGAAATAGGGGCGCTAAAACCGGGGATTTTGCTACCGCCAACGTCACAAAGTACGCACGGAGTCCGGTCGTTTATTGGGGGCTGCTTTCACTCTCCTAGGCGTTCTTCCTCGTGCTTGCCTCCGCTGGCGGTAACCCGTGGGTCCCGTTTGGTTCCAGGAAGGAGGACCTCACCTTGCCTCGCACAGTTCGCAGAAGATGCCCTCTCCTCCCCCCTCCCCCTCTCTGTCCCGCACACACAGCCAGACAGGGCGCCAGCCAGACAGGGAAGCACCTGAGTCACCCTCGGGATTTTGGGACCTACCCTGCGCTTTCCAATTTGGCATTGGTTTTTGAATAATCCAGTTTGAACTGGCGGCTTCACGCCAATCGTAACAATGTGCTACATGAGCCTCTCCAACTTTCCGGAGCTTCAGTTCTTCTGTAGTTTATACTCGTCGTTGAAAACCCGTTTGCTTGTCTTGAAGTCAAGACGGCAACATGTTCCCACTTCTCACAAAATTCTCGCAGTTGAAAAGGTATGTGATAAGAAATAAGGTTCCCAATTGGAAGAAAGGCACTAAGTAGCGTCTGGAACCGAAACAAAGCCACGTTGGCTTCAGTGTTGGGATTGAGCTTTAGAAATGCTTTTTTTTTGTATGGAAATCATTATGTATGTGATGAGGAGAGATAAGCAGTACATATTCGCCCTGTAAAAAAAAACACGAGAAGTAAACCACAGACGCATGACAAGCAAGAAGTATAACGTAGAACACATAAATTACGTTCAACAAGATATAAATCCATATTACATACGTATCACCGAAGCACCGCGCGGGTACGTTTTCTCAGGAATCAATTGAAACTAGGTGGCTTCCGAGTAATTCGCTTATTGAACTTCAAACGTTTGAACATGGTGACATATATTTCATTCTTCGTATTTGTGCTGAGCCAAACTACTTCCTGTTGGTTTTGTTCCACGAGGGCAATCATGATAACGCGAGCTATTATTATTTTCATCGTATTCACCATTATCTCAGCAAATGGAACATTTCTTTTTCTTTTCCTTTTGCGGCAGGTGTAGATAACACAGTATTCAATCACTCGACAGCCACGCTACTGCCTTTAAAATGACATCACACTCAACGTGCCCCTTTCGCGACACCGCGTGGTCGCGCGGTAATGGGCTTCGTTCTCTAGAAAATATACAAAAGCCCTGAGTAGGAACATATTTTGCACATAATAAAGAAAACGGAAAAGACGTGTGCATATTTTATCAAAGCAGGAAGCCGAGAATAAAGTGAGCTTTATGAGGCCCTATTCCTAATTAATTATGTATGTGCGGAACCGGCGGCTGCTTCCCTGATTGTAGAAATTTCCAAGAGCGTGCTAAATAAAACATGTGAAGCGTTTAACGAGAGAAGTTCCTCATCCTCGCAATTTAAGTGCCCCCATCGATCACTGAAACAAGATTATTTTTGTTGAACGTTTCTGAGAACGGTAAGGTCAACGTTTGATAGTCTTTTTTTACAGTTTATTGTTCTTTTCTTAGGATTACGATAAGGCCAATTATTCCTTTCCGTTTTTGCGCTGACTTGCGCCGATCAAAGCGTTTTTCACTTCTAAGAAACTAAAGCTCCCTGCCTTTGGGATTTGAAACATGTGATTGCCCAGCCACATCTGTCATTAGAAGACAACCGCCCCTCCGATGTCTGGAATTCGACTTAATTGGCCTTGTCTTATATGGCATCACCATTTCACGTTGTTTTGTTCAATGTAATGCTGGTGAGCCGGTACAGACCTGTATTAGCGGCATACGCTCAGTGGAGAGAAAGAAAATACGCTTCGTGTAGGAGTCGAGTTATACAGCGGCCCAGTACAGAAGAACATAAAAAAGGAAATATTTGCCCAGCGCAGACCAGAAAACACAAATTCTCTGAAGACATTGGAATAATTGCGACACTACGAAAAAGGTAGAAAATTATTGTGTATTGGCACCAAAGAAAGACATTTTGGCATGCAATTACAGAACGGGCTTTTCCTTGGCTCTTGGATATGTGCTGTAGTTCTATATATAGCTTTGCCTAATTTTGCACACCGTTTTGAGCGAGAAAGAGCAGAAGAACCGTTAATTCACACACAACGTGATTGTCACGTAGCAGCCAAAAGAACACCACGACAAAATTTTTTTTCTGCTAACGTACAAGTTGTACCACAGAAAAGCCAACAAACTGCTGTGGCCCCGAACGTCCGTTTTACTTCCGCTTTCTTCTTTTGTCCTCTCGCGCCGTGTCTGTGGCAAGATACACGTTTCTGAAAATTTGTCCCGCTGCAATAGATTCTCTGGCGATAACGAAAGAATGTGACAGTGTGAGTGTTAGGACTATAATAATTTGGTTGATGCTGAATAAATCCAAGTACCTGTATGACTGAAGCGGTTACATCACTTTGTGTTCGCCTTGACAAGCCTTAGGGATCAGCAGCTCATTTCAGGGACATGTAAAGTAATTCATAAATGAGCGTGCGTAACAAGGTCGGGATTTCTAAAGTTGTCTAGGAGTATATGTTGTCTGTGTTCTCACGCAGAAAGTATGTTGTCCTAAGGTTTGTTCGGATTGGATTGAATCTACAGCGTCACATTTACCATCTCATCAATCTCTCTTACAAATAAAGTGCAAACGAGCGCGGAAAATTGCAAACATAAGCCATGCGGGATTATCATTATGAAACCAGCTAAAATGATTACAAAATTGTTGCTTAGCGATCCAGATAACTATACAATCCCATGAAAGAAGCAAAATGACTTGTTAAGCTGTAAGCGATATATAGTTTGTGGGAGTACGAGTTGAGAGAAATGGGCATAGGGCACATGTGGTAAAATTGCAGAAGAAATATATGTATTCGGTCGCAAAGGTGTAGCATAGCTGCCATTATTGCTTCTCTGTGAGCAAAACACGTTCGTCGCTAAATCCTATCTTCCATGGATGAACTAGCCTACATTTTAATGACTCAGTCCTTAAACAGGATGTTACACAACCCATCGAGCGTCTTTGAGGATCACGGGAACGATTTGCACAAACAGCGGATTTTAATAATGTTTAGACAGAGAAATTGCTGCACAACGTGCTCGAAATGTAGACGTACATGAACGCATCAGCTGTCCTTATTGGGAATATAAAAATTTGGAGGTGTCTTAAGCTTCGCCTTTCAGAGTGGAACGTGATAGTGATCAAAGGCGCCTGACTACTTTTAATGCATCCCAGCAACTGCAGCTTATCTAACCGTAACGTTTACCGGAAAACGCTGGCGGTGAATGCACTGCACGAAGGCAACCTTTCTAGTAGAAACGTGACCTGTTACGTGGGTTGATCTCCTACCTTTGTTTCGGACTTTTATTATTTCAATCTGACAAGAGATAACAGAAAAGACAAGCAGTGTCGGTGCTTTTTTTTACTTCACATTTGTTTGTGGGCTGCCGTTCTCAAACTTCCGAGGAATAACTTCGTAAAGAATGAACGACAAGGTAAGAGCGACTTTGGTGGCAGAAGAGTGGTTGAGTATGCGTGGTTCAGAATACGGTGCGAAATCCCTTTTGACGAAGCGACGTCGGATGCCAATGCCGTATATTCTGCGACCCTGGTCACTTAGCGCTATCACGTTAATATGTGTTCAATATTTCAAACACCTTCAATAACGTCGGAATATCACCTATTTAATATGGTAGCCTGTTTTGAGGCACAGAACGAAGCTAAATTTGTAAGTACACCGACAGATTTGTTTTTTGTAGGATGTCCAAAATGCAATTGAAGGAAAGCACGCGAATTATACCCGCATTTATTGCAACAATGGTACAGAGCTGTCGTCAGTGGAGATGGTAGCCGCCCGCCGGTAAACGACGGCGTCGTAACATGGATTTCCTTGGAATCATCTGTGGAATATGATTTTTTACTCAAACGGATGTCTGGGATGCTTGATAACTTACGCGGACCCAACGAAACAATCATGTTGGCATTGTGAAGGCGCAAGAATAACACCAGTAGTTTGGTCTATGATCACCACCATATCGTGCCCTTGGGGAAACAAATGACGCAGGTTACAGAAAGCCCTGGAGTACGATTTCACTAGCTAGTGCCTTTCCGCCTGTGCATTTTTTTGGCCTTTAGATGCTGTAGCAATAGCTTTCCGACATTGCATTGCATATGTGACAATATATTGCAGCCGTGCCTGTTCCATCATTACAGTAGCACTTACTACGAAATCTGTCGCCGTATGGCGGAACACTACAGGGTTGGCTGTCGGTCGAACAAGCCTTCAAATATTCATGCAGCTATCATTTCAATGGCTCAGTCACCCATGTGCACTCAGTGCAAATGTGAAGAGGCTGTCGATCATCTCCTCGATCACTCTTCGTGCTTCGACAAGCAGTGCCAGACTCTCCATTGTACCTATTTAGGCTGGAACATCCATCTAGTATACCCAAGCGAGTGTCCTGGGAGCCTCATCTGAGAAGTCCTCAGCGCAGAAAGCTTACTGTGATAGTTTGTGGGCCCATAGACTCAGATACAAGTAGCAAAGTTATAGACAGGGCAAACATTTATGAATGACGGACAGTAACAATTACACTTATGATGAGCTAGCAAGACACTCAACTATTTCTGTAGTGGTGCACGCCGTACACCATTCATGCGATTTACAGCGTTGTCTGACCATACACGATGAGTATTCGTGAGCTGGTCACTCACAGTACTTGGTGACGACGTCGCAGGTGTCGTCGCTTGTAGACTTGCAGCGCAGTTTCTTCGACGAAATCATAAAGGCGGCGAGCGCACGAGCAGACCCTGAACTGCTCGCGCGACAGCACGGCAGGCCCACGCTGACAGCAACGCGGCAACACGGCCACGACCCCAGCAGGCGGGTTGTGCCGGGCCGTTTCACGTGGCTCGCCCGAACATCGCACTCTCGACCAGGGTCACCTGCTGTCGAATGCGCACTCGAATGCTCTTTCACCGCAGGAGCAGCACCGTCTCGCTCGGTCAGGTCCGCACCTCAACTCTAGCCTGGAACTCTGGTTCACCGCAGGACACGTCAGTCTCTTCCTGGCTGGTCTAGTAGCATCGGCTGGGTTCGTGTTGTGCTTCCAGTTGAACCCGTACGCGTCGTGGCTAGACTGGCAGCGCGTGCTCAGCCGTGTTCTGTTCCGAGAGCCGCGAGCTCCCACATTCACTTCTTCGTGGCTTCCGTTAGTTTCTTCCAGGCTGCCATATTTGTTCTTTACTACACTTACGTATATCTTCTACAACCCCCTAACGTGACAATCTTAGATGTCTGGCTGTGAACACGCTGAGCGTTTTCTAGAGTGCGTGATTGATGTTAACTTTTGCCTTCTTTCACTCTTTCCTTCCCCCTCACACCTTTCGTAGCTTAGAGAGTAGGAAACTGCAAAAGACTGCACGAGGTTTAGGCGTTTCTTTCGCTCTCTTTCTCATAGCCTCTCTTCTGTCAGCACTACATCTGATACAGGGCCCTTCCCCCATGCAAATTTGGTAAGTGATTGCCGTCGTCATTATAAACGGGTAATGTGGTATGACAGCTTTGGAAAGCCTGAAACCAGTTGAGAACGCTGATGTCACATATTTTATTAACGTCTCTAGATCATGTACTTATACGACGCCTACACATTCAGTGCGTCGTGAACGCTGCCTCATCTCATTATGATCAACTCTCAACACAGTAATGAATGGTGGCCTGGATTGTCATGGTTATTTAACTTCATGCCTATATCGCACGTGTTTATTATGGAGGGAGGGGAACACTTTAAAAACATTACCATTTTTAAGCCACTTCCGTTTTCACTGATCGGCGGCGTGGGTAAGGGGTCATTGCCAGCAAAAAGAAAATTGAGCGATAACTTAGCAAATTGACTAAAATCGACCGTACCTTTAAATTGTAACTTTTGAGCTAATGTTGTCATTGCGAAATTGAAGCCGAGGCTTAGTGAAGTAATATCTGCGGGAGTAAAATTCCTATCATAGCACCACTTTCTAGATATGCAATTTAAAGTCTTCCAAAAGCCTAGAAAAAACATGGCCGATCCTAGCAGCTAGTAATAAAACACGTTGTTGGGCTAGTTGGTGAATTGTATTAACAAACAAATAGCAAAAAGAGAAAGGACGCACACAGGAAACATAGAAGAAGACTGGTAAGAGACTGGCTTGTCAGGGTGAACAGGTTGCAGGGTTTCACGGACGGTTTATCATGCTTCCTCGGCAAAATATGCATAAATCGCTGCAAAACAAAAGAAAGCTCTGTGTTTTGTGCTGTAAGCTGTCTGAAGGTCTTGCTTTTTCTTTCGGTATGACGAGATTGTCATTTGGGCACGTGCAGCGGATCTGCTGCATCTTGAAATCGGAGGTTTTGAGGCAAGTTAGGTTAATAATACGACTACATCCGAATACTGTGTGGTGCGTGTGACCCACAATGCATCGCCGAACGAAAAATGAAGACCTTCAGATAGCTAACAGCAAAAAACACGGAGTTTTTGTGGCAGCGCTCTTTCTGCATATCTTGCCGAGGAAGCCTGATAAACCACCCGTGGAACCCTGCAACCTAGTCGTCCTTTACTAGCCAGGCTCTTGCCTGTCTTCTTGCAGGTTTCCTGTGAACGTCTATTTTTGGGCTAATTTTTTCTTAATACTAATAGCGACAAGCCACCGATAATTCTGAAGTGAAGCTTTCCTACAATACAATGCGAGTGTCTTGCATTTTACATTTAGATATTAGTCTGATTTTACAACAATAGCATCTTTGACGGCCGCCGGGGTCCGTCAGGAGTTTTGAAGTCCTTAGCGATAAATTTTTAGATATATCTAAGAAATAACGGCGCCACACATGGGTTTTGACTCCCATCCAACAGAGTGGCGATGAGAGGTTTTACTTTTCCGCAATGCCAGCGATGCTGCTGGAGAGAAGAATAATGCACTTTGAAAGCGCCGCCACGCCATACGCTTCTACGAGTGGCTGGCGACACGCTCTGCAGCTGAACAAAAAAAACTGAACGAACTCAAACAAACCCAGCACGCAGAAAGAAAATGCTGAATGGAAAGTGAAAGATGAAAAAGAACTGCTTCTCCCTCTTCATCGTTCAGAGCGCCACCTTCTCAAACGAAAACAACGTGAACTAGACTTCACGCTGAATCACATTCGAAAGCACTTCATACGCGTGAACCTCTGAATATGTACACCGACCAATAACAGAAGAAACAGTACACTGGTCAGGGCCCATTATATTCCGCTAGGTATAGAATTCACTTCATCGCATTTTGTGCCATAATGCCACCTTTTTGTGTTCATAAAGTGCAATCTGCCGCATATTGAAGAGCATAGGTTTTTCAGACAAGGGTAAGCCGGTGCAGCCCTAATTTTCTTATAAAATTGAAATTAGGTCAAATCTCGCAACTCTAATTTCCATGGCCTTTGTGAGCAGCTTGGCTTTACCGAACGTAACAAATGCAGAAAAAATGAAACGTCTGATCCGTGCGTGATGAGCGCTTACCCAGTGCATATTAATGTGTTCTTTTCAAATCAAGATGAATTTCATTGGACCTCTCAGCAAGTGATGCAGCGGAACCATCGATTGGGTTCTCAGAAAATTGTATTTTCAAGATGAGGGATTATGAAGCCACCTGCGTGCGGTAATGAGGTGGCAAAGAATCCTGACCTAGGAAGCTAGATTGTCTTTGCGGTGAGAAAGCTGGACGTTGATGACTATGACCCATCCATATATGCGTGCCAGAAGTGTAAGAAATTGAAAGCAGTCAAGCAGACCGAAAGTCACGTAAGCAGTAAAATATACGCTTAAGTGGAAATATCATTACAAATTTAACGAACAGACGGGGCAAGCGATCAACAGCGCCTAGCATTATATTTCAGTTTGAACTCCGGCGTGCCAAGACTTTTTGCATTGGCACCCATAGAAAATTGCCTGTGGGCGTTGTGAGAATAAATCAATGCCGCTGCACGGTACATCACAAAACAACATAGTGGAAGGCTGCAGGGCGAGAACCTATGGAGACAAAGGAAGCACACAGAGTACACAACACAGCGCTGACTTCCAACAAAAATT
Source organism: Dermacentor albipictus (assembly GCF_038994185.2). Taxonomy (NCBI): domain Eukaryota; kingdom Metazoa; phylum Arthropoda; class Arachnida; order Ixodida; family Ixodidae; genus Dermacentor; species Dermacentor albipictus. The sequence goes on from NC_091821.1 coordinate 451,443,134, forward strand.
TTTATTTTGCCAGTGCACAGCTAGTTTTAACGCGAACACTTGGTAAAAAAAAAACAAGAAGATCACACAAGCGCACAGAACCTGCCCATATCGCTATTGCACCCTGGGATTTGAGTCAAGGTAGGTCAGCACTTCTTGAGACAAGGCTATCGAGGGACAACTGACACTGTTATTTCCCGCACGTGAAATTGTGGCATCCTCAATAATTTCTCTAGTGAGGCTTTATTTTTTCCTAGATGTAATCTTGCATTTGTCGAAGACATGTTGGCACCCACATTCGCGACAGTGCATGCCTAGATGTCCTTAAATAGCGTTGTTAACATTTTTGTTGTGTTCCCTTAGCCGATCGTTAATGCATGGGCTGGTTTGCCCGATGTAGACTTTTACACATGAGATAGGTATCTCACAGGGCACACTGTGTGAAGCGCGGTCTGTGATTAGCTTTGCACTGGGCATTTTCTTAAAAGGAAGCGGAAGTCTGCTTGCTCAGTGACACCACTTTTCTAGGCGCGGAAAAAACCTTCAACATTTGCACTCCGGCCGACCTTCTTAAGGTTGTGCGAGATTCCATCAATATATGAAAACGGGCGAATTACCCGCTCATCGTTGAGGTGTCGAAAAAGTGCAAGCACGCTACTGCGATTTCGGTTCGACGTTGACGCTCTGCATAGTCCGTTGTTCGAGTGTGCGACGCAGCACCCCGTGCAGTCGGATACGTCTCGTCGGCGACTTCAGGAGTGGCGAAAATTTGCTGCCTGTTCAGTAGAGTTTGCTACAAGAATACTAGAGGGTACTCTGGCACTGCCATTGTTCTGCAATCATGATGGCAATGATAGGTAGTCATGGATTTGTCTGATTTCCGTGCTTGTGGATTGAGACATTCTTGTGTATTTGTTTATTATTGTTTAGCTGCCTTCACTGCCCTACATTTCAGAGTAATCTACACTTCTCTAAGTTTAGAAGACTCTGCGAACACGCAAAATTACTGCTAGTTGCAGTGCTTCAGCATGTTCAGGTCGCCAAATTCAGACGTGTCAAGCGCCCGACCGCTCTAGCATGGCCGAGAAAAAAAAACATAATAGGTTTTTATACCCTTTGTAGATGCACGTGGCCGCGGCATAATGGTAACAATATGGAGATTTTGTGCTAAGTGTCCTGTGCTCTAATCCTGTAGTCAGAATGCTTTAACATTGTTAAATTTAATGTTATATTACAGTGTTTTCCTGAAAATGACGAGTGTGGAAAGTCACGAAGCTGTTTGAGCCAGAAGGACGAAGCTTAGGAAAATCAATGAACTACCCATCTTTCCCGACCCGATTGCAACTGCCGTAGACACGAGCGCCGGAGCTCCATCTAGTAATCATTGTATGAAACTGTATGACCTGCACACTTCGGCGTGTTTAACATGGCCCGCCGCAGCGCAACGATCAGCTCGATGAGCTGTTGGCTCTGCGTATGTGCAAAAGAACACGATGAGCGTACGCTTTTAATCGCGTTTGCATTTATGTGAATATTCCAGGCGCATTTCTGCCGTCAGCGTCACCGTTATGTTCCATATAAAGTCCGAGGGCGATAACGTCCTCGCCGCGCAGCGTATGCTGTATGTGCGAGTGCAAGCGCGCGAGGGTGAGCTGACGATGGCGGCTCAATCTCCTGTGCGCAAGGGAGGAAAGCGGGGATGAATCGTGTCGCTTTCCTTCGCGCCCAGGGCACCGCGGAGATGAATCGAGGGGGGCGGGAGGGGGGGCGCCAACGGCAGCTGCATATGGCGTTTCCGCGCGGGCCCTATGTTGAAAGCGATTTGCGATGGGGACAGAGCACTCCGAGTCGTGATAGCTTCATGTACGCTGTGCTCCCGACGCTCAGCGTATAAGCGAGAAGCCACACGAACGTAAATTCGCTCGCTGCTACTCGCGCGCTTTCTCAGTCCAACGTTTTCACAGTGAGAGTGAGCGTTCATTTATTGAAGTGTGTTTATGTTTGCTTGTGCGTGCGTGGCATCTTGTTTGTTAATTTATTTAGTAAGCGAATGTTTACAAATTATTACAGCCTATAAAACGACTATCCTTGCTTCGTAGTTGTATACAAATTTGCCATCTCAATCGATGCTTCACCTGTTGGGCGAAACTGCGACTTTCTTTTTCTTTGCATGCTCCCTTAGTCGAAAGAGAGAGCAAATCTAAATGCGGAGTGTGCCTTTTATTACGAGACCTAATTCGGCAGACGTGATGAGGCTGTGGCGAAGATTTCACGAAAATTACGTTGTCTCCTTTACGTAGACGATATACGCAAAGTGACTGCTGCTTCGCTTAGCCGCGGTTATTGCGATAGGTTGCACGTTGTTCCCCTCGTAGATAAGAGAACTAAGAAAGAAGAAACCGAGGGATCTGCCGAAATTAAAAACAGATGTTGGCCCACCAATTGCAAGATTGGCTTGTTGTGCGCGGCCTGATCCTAGCTAATTAGTCGCCGCTCTCTTCGTATTACCTCCTTAGGCTGCTGTGTGAACTAACAAAAAGAAAAATAATGTGCATCGGAGTAAATTAATGTTAATTTAAATTAATTATCCTTCCTCGCCTCCTTAGTGCTGTCCATTTCTGTGTTGCTGCCAGCTCCCTTCTTAAGAGTAGGCAGGCATTGTACCCTTTACGGTGGCAGTTGCTGGCCAGCTCCTCACTTTTCCTTTCCTGTTAAATGTATGTATTTTCAAAACATAATAATAATGATAATAAAAATCATAATCCTTCATTAGAACTAGGCAAATTGTGTTTACCTCAGAACTGCCCATTTCATTCAAACATTAGTGTGAGGTACAATTCCTTTGATAATTATGAATCATGAAATGAGTGCCTACCAATTTGTCCTAATTGTTTGGGGTGGGGACCCATGTTGCAAAAAAGACGTACTCCTATAGTACTCCATGGTTGTCTTTTTATTGTGGCGCGTACGTCTTGCGCTTAACCAAACGATTTAGCGACGTTACTCAGGAGCACCTGTAACTCCGGTATTCAGATTTTTCCTGATGCACCATACGCGGTTGCCGCGCGTTGTGCGCCGCGTGTATCCGATATAACAGCCTTGTTCCTGCCCGCAGCGAGACTGCAAACATATCGATGAAAGCATGAACCTTGACGGATGACTCTAGAAGCACTGATACGACGTAAACAAGCACCGCGTGACCTCCAGTGCCCTTGCGGAAGATGCTGACTCCACGGATCAGGCTGGGATAGCGCCTGCATCCCAACAACAGAAAGAAATGTTAGTCAAAGGCAGTATTTTGAGTCGGTTCTCATCCACACAACCACGCGCACTTTGAATTGTAACGGCGGAAATCTTAATCCGATCTACGCCCGCACCTTACGCCGAGTGCTCAACCGTATTTCACCTCGTTCTCTTTCTGCTTCGCTCTTCATTCTGAAAAAGCCTCCAGCGTGTGGTTCCCTGTTCTCGCCGTTATTTTTTCCCCGCCAGAAGAGATTTTGTTAGACCCATGACTTCAACATCTTTCATCTTGCTCTCGTGGTCCCTATTGTTCTAGTGCCCTCACTGGGCATGCGCTTAATACACAGCACAGTAATGACTAGGACCACCGTTCATTTATTGCCAGGGAAAGGAACTGGTCACAGAGAAAATATATGGAATGCTTCCCTATCCAGACAACCGTTAAAAAATTAAACCAGAATTACAGTAATCTACCACCTGCCAAGGCAAGATACCTTAACCAATTACTCAAGCGGACCTAAGCGTGATCTTAAGCATTGTGAACAAGGTTTCCGTGTGCAAACCAAATCGTCTAACGGTTTCGACAGCACTGCTGGGAGCTCAGTTTAGCGGAGGCAAGGAATACACGCTTTGGCAACTTGAGAACGGGGGGTCGACTCTCTTTATTGAAGCGTAAAAGCATGTTTGCCGAGTGGCAGTGGTGGCGCGCCAGTCGGGCAGCCGCTTTAGCAGCCGCTCTTCGGTTCCAAGAAAGCGCAAGGGCAATGACAGCTACGGCAGGGCAAACTGGATTTCCGGAGCAAGGGACAATGACCCCCACGGCAGGGTCCATGAAGTGAACGACAGTTGCTACAAGGACTCCCCCCCCTCGCCCAGAATGCCGGAGTCTTAGGCGTGAATGGCGGAAGGAATTAAGTGTAAATGTTCAACACAGGCTGCTTTCACGCGGTCGAACGACACTGTCTCTTCTTCGCTGCGAACGTCAGTCCTCAAGGTTTCTCTGATCGCGAAACAACGCCAAAGGGGTCTTCACAGCAAGGAGTCAATGGTGGCTTGGTAGAGTTAGCACACTGTAGCAGAGTTGCGCCGCAGAAAGACGTGTGTGGTTGTGTCCATTGTCGGGGAACTAAACACAGGCTGCCCACGGGCGTCACGCGGGCATGCAGCTCGAAGCTGGTCGAGCCGGAATGTTGCTGCGTGGCAGCTGGTGGAGTCGCTTGCTCGGTGCCGAAAAACTGGACTGGAACGCGGTTTGCTAACCCAGAGAGCATCTCGGGTGCGCTGACTCCGAGGTCATCCTTGATTGTTGTTCGCAGCAATAGTAGTACTAGGGGTAGCCTTTCCACCCAGTTCTGTCTGTCAAGCGTGGCGGTCAATGACGCCTTCATTTGTTGGTGAAGACGCTCGACTATGCCCTTGCTATCGGTGTGGAAAGCCGTGATGTTATGAAGGCGCGGGCCGAGGGGTACTCGCCAGCACAGAAAAAGAGAGCTTTGGAATTGCAGGCCTCGGTCGGTAGCTTAATTCAGTCAGTAGCTCGGACAGCTGCTCAGTTTAATTATTATAGCTGTCTGGTAACTTGCTATCGCAATCACTGCTTCGCTTTTCGGAAGGAACTGCGCAAGCGTTACTTTTATCAATTCGTTTGAAAAAGCCATGTTGACGTAGCGACATTCGAGAGCCTGGAGAGCTGCTTAATTTACCTATTATGGCTGTCTGAGAATTTGCTATCACAATTACTGCTTCGCTTTTAGCGAGAAACTGTGCCATTAGAACTGTTATCAGTTCGCTTGACAAAGCGATGCTGCATACTACCTGTTACTTATTCATTGTTATTGAATGAAGAATGAACTGAACTGACATGTGTGCTCCGGCAGCGGTCCTGAAGAACGAGCGGATTCATGCTCCGGAAAACAGTGCCGCACAGTTCAGACTGTGCCCATCGCTAGACGGCAGCTAATCGTGGATTTGGAATAAAAACATATCGGAGTAGTGTTACGTTATACCGGAAAGTGAAGCATTAGGTGCGCTGGAATTGCCCTCGTCTATTATGCGGAAATGGCGTTCAAAAAAAGTTGCACTTTCCTCGAAAGGCGAAGCATCGATTGCGATAGCAATTTAGTAAACAGCTAAAGATACTAATTTAATCGGCCGTATAAACTTGTAAACATTCGCTTACTAAATTAACAAGAATGGTGTCAGGCCCGCACAAGCAAGCTGCTGTAGTTATACCCCAGTAATCATTTCCGAATCGCCATATCAATGCTGTTATGTCATCGAGAGAGAAAAAAACATTTATTTATCATGAGGTTGGGCGACTTCCTCGCAGGGTGGAGCCCTTAGTTCAGGGCCCCATTGGCTTGCGCCACTCCGCGTGCCCGCCGGATCAGCCGTCGCTGCTCTTGCGGGTCTGAGCTGGTCAGCGCAGTCTCCCAGGAGGAAGGGGAAGGTGAAGGAATAGGGGAATAGCCCGGAGGGTGTAGGCACTCCCAGGTGCAATGATATACTCTGGGCTTTGCTCCACAATAGGGACAGTATGAGGGATATTGTGTGGGGCGGAAGAGGTGAAGATAAAAGAGGCAGGAGACACTTCCCTCCACCACATAATTCCCTTGATCGAGAAGATGCCGTCGCGTGGCGACAGCTTCAAACTATTTCATTTCCCTGCCTCTATTACGCCATCGACGTCATTCCTTTCCTGTCATTCCATCGTCACCTATGCGACTTCATGCAGCCGTCATGATACAGTCTTGCCCACGGCCAACCATGGCAAGCGAGCGCCATAGCAAATCGGGCTTTTGCCGGAGAAATTCTGCGTCGAATATAGCCGAAGAGGAGGAAGTCCCAGAATGACCAGTAAACATTTTAGGTAAACCTTACTTCAGCTTTACGGTGTGCCGCTAAATTCGCTCAATGCTAATCACTTTACCGCCGACAGTCATTATGAGGTGGGTTCAGCCGTAATTTTCACTCTTTGTTATACCTAGCTATCATCAAGATTATGCCCATGAGAACGCTTAAACATGAATAATCGCTGGTAGTTACACCTTTGCCCTCCCACCCATAAAAAAAAGCTATATGGTTCCAAACGAAAGTTGCCTTTGGGCAGCGTATGTGTGTCCAGTTTACTACAGAACATCACTCCTGATCGGTAGAGTTATCGTAGTATCGCGACAGCTTCGCAGAGAACATGCCACAACGTATTCCTATACTAAAGTGGGGAGCACTTTGGCATGGGGGCATAGCAGGAACCGACAACGCTGATAGGCTCAATTCCTGGTAATTCTACTGCAGGCAATTCCCCATACACATGAATTCCGTATTTTAAAGCAATACAACAGTCTTTCTATAAGGATTGGTTGGGCACTAGGGACTGAATTATAGTGAAGAGTGCTTTCGCCATCGGGCTATACTTTCAGGTCCCAGGAGAGTTTTTGATCGTGTCATGCATCTACCCCAATTTCTGGATTACTAAAGCTCTTTACGTTGTAATATTGTCGACTTAGACGGTCGAGATCACTAATCAATCACTTGACCTATACTTAGGATTTGCGTTTATTGTCCCCTTTAACCTCACTGTGATTTCTAATATACCAGCCTAGCGAATTCGCACTGTTTTGTAGTACTGTCGCTGAGTGCCGCTGGCAGCGACCTTAAATAATGTGGGCTGTCAACACACCATTTGAAAATGTCACTTGCATCACATTTCTTTACTTTGAATTCTTCTCAAGAAATGAAGTTCCGGGACCTCCATGCCTTAGAGAAAATAATGACAAGCTGTGGACTACCCTAAATTATGCAATATGATAGCTTTCTTAGGGGTCGTTTATTTTGGTCTTTTTGTGGAGGTCACTGTGGCGTTCCGTCAGGACGCGGAAGTTGGTCTCATGAGAGCGGGGCATTGCGAGTCTTCGACGTCTGCTGCGGCTCACTTGTTCGTCTGCTATGCTGTAACATTGAGTCTCACATCGGAGGCGAACGTGCGAGCCAGAGCCAGTGTCGAGACGCCCCACGAGACCAACTTCTGCGACAAGTTACGACACCATATCCTCGACGTTAATGAAACCGAAAGTTGCTGCGAGAAAACTCTTATAATACATTATTTAGAGCGCTCTTTGTCTTTCCAGTCATTCTTGTTGCTTAGAGAGCTAAGATTTCCATTCAACGCAATATAAGTAGGAAGAGTACAGAATATTATATCAGTGCTCCTTCCACGAAGAGAGTATACGCAGCTAACGTTACGGGGGGAGGGGGGAGGGGAGAAGGAGTGCTTACAGTTCTCTTTGATAAGCCAACAACAGCATGGTGCTTCCTTTCAATACGTATAGACTACGATAGCGCACCGTACTGCTTGCATGAGTAAAATACTGCGCAGCTTAGTATCGTTTGCTTAATCGATTGAAGGCGTCACGAAATCGAATGCGACGCGCACAAGCAACGCTTACGATCCCGCATGTAATCATCGGCAGCAGCCAAGCTGAAGAATAAACTTTACTGCTTCTCTGAACCTGACGCACCTGGGACAAACACATCAAATGTTCTATGCACATGACAATTTTTTTGTAATTTATACGAAGATCTTGCATATACAACAAAAGCTTTCGCGTGTACTGAAGTAATAATGTTTTGACTGATAAGTGCTACTCCGTTACGCAGCTGCAAGTGCATGAAGATATGCATAATAGAGTCTATGTCCTCAAGAGGAACTGCTTTTCTTCGTCGGTCGGAAACGTACGAAGCTATTGACGATTGAATACGCCCTCTAAAGCAGGATAAATCATTCAAAAATGAAAGTTTACGCTTGTTGGAGTAATATTTATAAGTTTCAGTAATACCTAACGGTGGCCTCAGGTGCTGTGTTACACCGGTAAAGAACACTGAGTGAAGCTGAAGCTAGACAAAGAATATAATTCCAAATTTTATTAATGGAAAAAGAGATTAACTTAATAGGAGCATTTTTAGCTGTATATCTAAAGGTGAATTGCTTCCTAAAATAGTCAAGGGCTAAACTCAGCAACTTTCAAATACTTTTACCCAGCAAGGAAAGATCCAAAACAAAGAAAAATATCGCTAGAAATTGTTGACGTCACATGGACGTACTAACGCTGGGGTTGCGGCACGAAATTCAAGATATAGAGTTTGGTCGTCGTTTTCAGTTAAGAAACCTATTCACGCGAAATTGACGATTTTAGAGCTTTTGAAGATACACTTTATCCACCTCAGCATATTAGTTGTTTCTTTTCAGTGTCTCTCTAGCATCAATTTACCCGTACGTTTGTATATAGTTACTAATATTCTTGTGCTCGCAAACCCGAAAACCTCTTGCCGTCATCGATTGTAGGGAGCGCCACTTACCTGCAAATAACAGAAAATGCGCAGCCTTCTGAGAGAAGCTTTCTATAGCGGGGAATTCGCCTCATACATCCCAGAAAGATCCTATAGCGACAGGAACTGGCACTTGTGCAGATAAATAATTCTCACTCTCCGACCCATGTATGGGGAGCCATGAGTGCGGAATGATCGCTGAGCGATCGGTAACTTCCTATTTTCGTCACAGTCATTACACTCCATTATGCTTTCGCACTCACTCGCGCAGCTCGTTCAGAGTCTTGGGACGCCCTGTGCGCCACTCTTTCACTGTGCCCCGCGGACAACGTCGCACGTGCGCCCACGCGAAGGCTCGCTGGGAAATCCACGAACCTCTTGCGGTATAGTCTGCCACCGAATACGAGCAAAAGCCGACGCCGCCACGATGTACACTCAGGAGTTGGAGGTGCCTGTGACGCCCACGTTCGCACATATATAGAACGCCTATCGCAGGAAGGTTCACGGAACGCTGCGTGCTCATTTGTATGATAGAGGGCGACCGTGCGATCCCCTGGACGCTGTGGGTAGTTTCGGCGCCGACATTTGCATCTTCTTGCGCTCGCACTTGAAAGAGCTGCGGCCTCATTAAGAAAAAAGGCAGACGAACTTCTGTAGCTAGAAAGGTAGAGGGCCAAATACGATGTTGCGTTCCTCTCCGCGTGTGTATTGATCTCGCATTTCTAGCGGAGCTTTGATTTAGGCGTGCAGCGTGGCTCACATTTTCCTTGTAGCGCGGATACATTATAAGTGCACCTTAGGTAAGGAAGGCAGGTCCCTTCGCACAATACCATATTATATAGGTGGTATGTGCCAGAACGACAGAAAGATTAGCTCTACAGTTACCAATTCGGCCTTCTGAATTTTTAATCGTATTTTCTGTCGTACTTTAAGAAGGTTAAGTAAGCATCGTTACGTTTTATAATAAATATTTCTGGGATATTATGTGACAAAAGCACCATCTGAATATGAGGCACGCCGTAGTGGGGCACTGCGAATTTATTTTGGCAACCAGGGTATTTTTAGCGTGCACCAAGTTCGGGGCACACGGGCGTTCTCGCATATCGTCCCCATCGATATGCAGCCGTCACGGCCGGGATTTAAACCCTCCATCTCAGACTTAGCAGCGCAGGGATTATTAGAAAGAGCTGAGTATAACTTAGAAACTACCTTATATATTTTCACGTTGGCTATCTTTGGTTTATTGTTTTATATTTCTCGGTGCTTGATAGCACCATTGATAGCATTGATAGCACATTGATAGCACCACCACCCGCTCATATCAACAAGATCGCCTCACCAAGCTTTTATTCACAGAAAGCAAGACGCATGGCCAGGACCACGTTAAGAAGAGCTTATGTCAAAAGTACATCCCATCTGGGCCCACTCAACCTCACGGCCCATACACAGGGACCTGCAACCCTGCCCTTGATGAAGACTTCAGCGTGGCAGAGATTCATGCTGCCCTACATAAGCTGAACAGCCGTTCGGCGCCAGGCCCAGATGGTGTTACGAATAAAACACTAAGAAATCTAGATGACCCCTCGGTGCAACAACTCACCGAATACATCAACAACTGCTGGCGCCAGGGATCCATTCCCTCGACATGGAAAACGGCCAAAGTAATTCTCATCCCCAAACCCGGTAAGCCATCTAGCCTCGCCAATCTCCGGCCCATATCGCTAACTTCATGTGTAGGCAAGGTCATGGAGCACGCACTCCTAACCCGTGTAAACACTCACCTCGAAGACACATGCGCTTACCCCCACTCGATAATTGGCTTTAGACAGCATCTTTCCACCCAAGACGCTATGCTCCAACTTCAGCATCAAATCCTAGATGGCAAATCTCGTCACACGAAGGCGATCTTGGGCCTCGACCTCGAGCGCGCCTTCGATAATATAAGACACTCCACCATCCTCGAGCGTATCTCCTTGCTCAACCTTGGAGAACGCACTTACAACTACGTAAGAGACTTTCTATCCAATCGGAAGGCCTTCCTGTCGGTCGGAGACATCCGATCGGAGGAACTCTCCCTCGGCAGCACGGGCACACCGCAAGGCTCTGTCATTTCCCCAATACTGTTTAATCTGGTTATGCTTGGATTAGCACAGGAACTACAAAAACTCGACGGCATTGAACACACCATATACGCCGACGACATTACAATCTGGGCTGCAAAGGGCAGTGACGGCCAAATCGAAACTGCCCTACAAGACGCCATTGACATCGTAGAAAATTATCTTGAAGGCACGGGACTCCGCTGTTCCCCTGAAAAGTCGGAGCTTCTCCTATATCGCCCCACACTCCGTGGACGCCCCCCGCGGGGCTCCACGACTAAACGCCAATACGAGGAAATCGAACTCCACTTGAGGGATGGCAGACCCATACCCGTGGTCCCTTGCATCCGCGTTCTTGGTATGACCATAGAAGCCAACGGAGCTAACCCAGTTGAAAAAGACAACAGGAATTCCTGTCGCAACTACAGAAATTTCTGTTGTACAACAGGATTTTTCTGTAGTAACTACAGATTCCTGATGGAGCGACAGACTTTTCTGATGTACAACAGACATTTGTTGTTGCTACTACAGAAGTACAGTCTGTCGTATGTCTGTTGTTACAACAGAAAGCTGAAGCTCTACAACAGATTTTTGTAGTACTACAGAAAAATTTGTCATCACTACAGGCACCCTGTTGTCCCAACAGAAATACTCCTGAAGTAACCCGAAAAACTTCTGTAGTGCTACAGAGAGCTGTTGAAATACTACAGAAACCTATTGTGGCAACAGGCCCCCAATGGTCACAACAGAAGTGTTCCTGATGTAATGCGACCAACTTCTGTTGTACTACAGAAAAATGTTGTTGTACGACAGAAACCTATCATTGCAACAGGCCCCCAGTTGTCATAACAGAAGTGTTCCTGAAGTAATGGACAAACTTCTGTTGTACTACAGAGAACTGTTCCACAACGGAAACCTATCGCCGCAACATATACCCAATGATGACAACAGAAGTGCACTGAAATTGTGTGATGCGACAAGCTTCTGTAGTGCCCGGTTGAAAAAGACAAAAGGAATTCCTGTCGCAACTACAGAAATTCTGTTGTACGACAGAAGTTGTTGACATTTCTTAATTGGGAGACATTTCTGACGTTACGACAGAAATTCTGATTTCGCAACAGAAGCATTCTGTCGCGACAACAAGAGTTATGAAGTCGGAACAACAGCTTTATATCCTGACAGCGACTCCGACGTTATGACACCAATTCTGACGTCGCAGCAGAAACATTCGGTCGCGACGGCCAAGAGTTCCGTAGTCACAACAGAAGCGCTTCCCGTCGCGGTCCTTTAAAATTGTATGTTTTTGCATCGGTTGTGTACACTGTACCTTTCTCCTGCGCGGTATTCAATCGCGCTTCTCTGAAGCCGGCAATGCTGACACCGATGGCACCGACACCGGTATTAAAGTCGACGTGGCGAATAGTTATAATTGTGCCGTGACGACGCGGCACCAGCAACGCCCTACCGGCCTTCTCAAAATCGGCCGCTGATCAAAATCATACCATCTGCGGGAATGGCTGCGTATCCGTTTTTTTTTTGGTAAGATGTGGCACACAGGCCTGTGGACTTACATGTGCTGTTACAGTGACACATTAGTTAATTTCCCAGGAATATTTCACAAGCTTATGCGAAGCGGAAAAGAAGATTTCGGTTGTTCCACAAAGTTGCGTGAAAAGCTGTCTCGCTCGGGTCTCATTAATCTGATACAGTGCTGCCGTGAGAAGCCAGTATGCTGTCAGAAAGAACTCTCATCCACGAATGTTTATGTAGCTATTTTGCATTGAACACACGAATCATATGCGCGCTCAAAAGTGTAAAGAACGAGAGACAACTGTCGAAACTAGCAGTAATAACCCTAAAAGTCAACGTTGTCTATTTCCGAATTTCTTATTTAATATGGATATCGTACATCAAAATCGATGTTCTAGCACTGCACGATGTACTTGTCGATGGTACGAACACTCTTGCTCTTCTAGAGATGCGGCACTTGATGCGGTGGAGTGATAGCGGATCTTGGCTCTCAAAATGCAAATGTAAACATCAGCGCACCAGCACGTCGTACTATTCACATGGCCAAAACGTACACTCGAAGAGCATGTCAGGGGTGGCGCAGTGGTAAAATGCCGGGCTAGGAATCGAGAGGTCGCATGTTCGAATCCTAGGCAAGGACGTTTTTTTTAAATTTTTTTTTTACTTTTATGTTTTTTTTTTGCTAACAAATTTACATAATCTTACGGACGTCTCTGTCAATTTTTAATTAAATATTGATCAAGAACTACAGAACTTTCTACTACAGGACGTCACACTACAGACAACAGAACTACAGGCAACAGAACTACAGGCAACAGAACTACAGGCAACAGAACTACAGGCAACAGAACTACAGACAACAGAACTACAGAAACAACGTCCCAAAATACAACAGACTGGTAAAATTTCCTGTTGTGTTTTTCAACTGGGAACTCTATGGCTATCTCAAAGATCCTTCGACAGACCGCCAATACATCCAGACTGCTGAAACGAGTGACCAACCGGCGAGCGGGTATGAAGGAAGAAAGCCTCATCCGCCTTGTCCAATCCTTTATCGTCTGTCACATTACTTACGTTGCGCCCTTTCTCAACTGGTACAAAGCTGAAAAGACTAAACTGGACATCATCATTAGAGGAGCCTATAAGCAGGCCTTAGGACTACCCAACCACACCAGCCCGGAACTTCTATTACAATTAGGTATCTATAACACGCTAGACGAGTTAATCGAGGCCCAACGTCGATCTCAACTAGAGCGGCTTACTCTCACGGAAACGGGCCGTAGCATTCTAAACAAGCTTAATATCACCTACCACCGTCAACATGGAGACAAACACCCAATACCACGCGACATTCGGCAATGGATACACGCCGACCCTATTCCGAAAAACATGCACCCAGACTACAACAAAGAACGTAGGAAGGCACGAGCTACTTCCCTCATCAAAGCTTACGCCAACACCGCGGGCGTCACCTTCGTCGACGCAGCTGAATACCAAGATGGACGGCGCTTTGCGGCGGTTACCACAGTAGGCGGCTTGCTCCGACATGCTGCCAGCATCATTACCAAAAATGCCGAGACGGCCGAGGAAGTGGCCATCGCTCTGGCCACTCTTGACCCAGCCTGTCACACTATACTGAGTGATTCTCGCACAGCAGTCAACAACTACATCAAAGGTCGTATTTCTCATCAATCACTCCGTATCTTACGACAAGCCCCGCACTCGCCTGAAAATCAAATCACACTCGTCTGGATCCCAGCACACGCCGGCGTTGTCCACCCGCACCTCACCAACCTCAACGAGGTTACACACTCCGTAGCACGAGGACTAGTCAACCGTTCAGGAGACGGTGCAGGTGCACCCGCAGGACGCGACCGCCTTACAAGGTACAACGACCTTGTAAAGTCATTTTACCTTGCAAGAAGAACCTTCCCCACCCCTCACCGCAAGTTAAACAGGGCACAGGCAACCACCCTTCGCCTGTTACAGACGAATACATACCCCTCCCTCACACGCTATCACACTATATACCCCGACGTCTACCCGAGCCAGACGTACAAGGTCTGTCAAACTGAATCGGCAACACTCCCTCACATGCTATGGGAGTGCAAACATCAATACCCAGACCTTAATGCCGTGACCCTCTCGTCGAGATGGCACGCCGCCCTGCGCAGCTCCCATCTCGACGACCAACTCTGGGCGACCCAGCAGGCCTACGAAGCGGCGAAGAGGCAAGACCTCGACGTCCCATCGTGGGAGGCCTAGGCCCAGCCGACTGAACTGCTGGTGCTCATTAAAGTTTACTCTCTCTCTCTCTCTCTCGGTGCTTCTCAGAGTGGTTCATTTCACTCAGTCGAGGAACGAAGAGCCAAAGTACTGAAAAGTTACACTATTTGTGTCGGCCTTGGGTTTGGCTTCATCTCCATGCAGGATGTGAAACTGCTGGAATACCACCAATTCTCAAACGTACGTTTCCGGATTCTGAAACACATCGTCATTGTGGGTACTGTTTCATTGTAGTGACGGGGAAGAACCAAACAGTAACAAAACTGTCGGGAATGAATTTACTTTATTGCCAGTAAAATCTG